>NW_027507764.1:91509244-92831744 GCF_037356315.1 Lithobates pipiens
AGAGAGAACAAGGCAGGAGACCGCCATCCTAGCAGTAGAATTCCAACATTGTCAGTTGACGTTGAAAGTTTGCAGGGGGGCCAGGGTGCAGAGAAAATAATGGAGCTGTAATGCTCACCAGAAGTCTAAAGCAGGTGTTTTTTTTAGCAAATTTAACTGATAACTAGAGAAAACCACAAGTGTTAAAATTAGTCAGAATAAGCAGTAAAGCATGCTTGTAATACTCATGGTGGAAACTAAGGGGTTAATTCTCTGCATTTCTAAAAAGGCTGTTTGATCCTGCCTTCTCTTGTCCTCCCCTCCTTCCACTGTCCCCAAATCAACTGCTGATAAAACAGAGCTTTGGAGGCACTCTAGCAATACACACCAAACTGAGCATGTGCAGAGTATATATTTTTTTTTTGGATGGGTGCATTGATCAGCCCAGGGCCAATCAGTATTGTCCAAAAAGAGGGTCAGGAGTCCTGCTGCCTCATAGGTCAGAGTAGAATGAAAACTTCTCATACAAGCTTTAACCAGATAGTGGATAGAAGTCACAAAACTCCGATTATAATGCTGATGAGAAAAGGTATTTCATTTAGGTTTAAATTTACTAAAATAATTGCATTTCAATGTTCTGTGTGAGACCAGATATAGTGAAATTCAGGGTCCTGGGTTTAGTGATACAGAACAGAACTACGGACCCACAAGATTTGGCTTAGGTACGGTAAAGGAAGTTTATTGTTTACTTTATGAGGCATGTGTATCACATAGTAACTGGATTCGATTCTTGTTCAGACGGTCATACAAAAGTCGTCATTTTTACTTTAAGGTTTGAGTGCATTATAGACATTTAACAATAAGGAACTTCAAAGGCAGTTCCATAAGTTCAGAAAGGTAAAGCCAGCAATGTATAGGCCAACCTACAAAACCACAGATTCTCAGCTCCTACACTGGAAGCTTGTGTTGGGACGTCGCAAGCTTTGACGTTTATAGCAAGACACACCCCACTGATCCCAGACTTGGAGATAAGTGCTGCGACTTTTACATGAATATCAATGCGGTGAGTCACAGAGTCACAATATTACACTAAATCACATGCACACTGTAAACAGAGCCACGTTGTGTACATTTACAGGACAGTTGGTCTAGGAAATCAGCGAGTTCTGTCACAATATACATCAAATAATTTTTAAAACAAGGACACAAGGTGCCTTTAAAGCTATGCTCAAAATGTAAAATCATATATTCATTTCCACATTGTATTTCAATAATTTCTAGGCTACTCTTAAATCTGATGTTGAAGTTTGAAAATTTTGTGAAGATCCCCACACATTTACTTCCATGAATTCTGTGACAAGTATTCACTCTGCCCTGTGAGTAGGCTCTGCTGTGTCATACATTTCACAGAGCCGGCCTTCTGAGCTATAGGGGTGCTGCAGAGGAATGTCAGAGAGCGGAGTCTGTACAGGTATCACTGCTAGCTGGGAGCAAGGTACCATGGGATATGTAGTCCTCTGACATGGAACGAAAACAGCAGAGGAGAAGCTACAAAGCAATTAGAGAATGCAGGAAGTTGAGGAAAGAGATGGCCAGACGACACGCAGCACTCACAACACGAAAGGAGATTTCGCAACTGAGCTTATATTGGATTGTCAAATATAATTGTTTGTATCATTATTACAATGCTGATGTTATAAAATGAGCATGCATGCTGTGACCAGAGAACTTTTTAGGCATCTACATTAACCACTTCAGCCCCGGTAAAATTTACCCCCTTCTTGACCAGGCCCCTTTTTGCGATTTGGCACTGCGTTGCTTTAACTGACAATTGAGCGGTCGTGCGACGTTGCACCCTAACAAATTTACGTATTTTTTTTTCCCCCCACAAATAGAGCTTTCTTTTGGTGGTATTTGATCGCCTCTGCGGTTTTTATTTTTTGCTCTATAAAACAAAAAAAAGAGTGACAATTTTGAAAAAAAAACAAAAAAAAAAACCACATTATTTTGTACTTTAAAAATAAATAAAAAATAAGCGTATATTGATTGGTTTGTGCAAAAGTTATAACTTTTATAAAATAGGGGATAGATTTACAGGTATACCCCGCTTTTAAGTACACAATGGGGTTTATTTACGAAAGTTGAAAAGTGCAAAATCAGGCTCCCTTCTGCATAGAAA
Organism: Lithobates pipiens; assembly: GCF_037356315.1. Lineage (NCBI taxonomy): Eukaryota > Metazoa > Chordata > Amphibia > Anura > Ranidae > Lithobates > Lithobates pipiens. The sequence goes on from NW_027507764.1 coordinate 91,511,403, forward strand.
CCAATGAGCTTCCAGGTTTTATTACCAAAGCTTAATTGAACAAGCTGGGGTTAGGGCTCTTTCACACGGTCGTGTCCGTGTACGGAGCTCGCTCTGCTCAGTGGGGGGAAATCGCTCAGTCGATCCCCACTGAGCAGGCAGATGACAGGTCAGTTTCTGCGCACTGTGCAGGGACGGACCTGTCAGAGCGCCGCTCTCCCCTATGGGGGATCGGATGAGGACAGACCGTAGTCCGTCGTCACCCAATCGTATGGAAAAGTAGGTTTTTCCTCCGTCACACTTTTTCGGATCGGAGCGGGTCAGATGTCAGAGAATATGTCACCGCTGACAGCCGATGCTCCATAGAAGTCTATGGAACGCCCGTTCAGGTCCGCCTAAGAAACTGACAGGCGGACCTGAACGGATCGTTCATGTTAAAGAGGCCTTAGAAGCTTATTTCGTTTCTATGCAGTTCTATGCACTTTCCAACTATAGTAAATAAACCCCATTGTGTAGTTAAAGTGGGGCATGCCTGTATAGCGTTTTTAATTTTGAATTTTTTTATTTTACTAGTAATGGCAGTGATCTAAGATTTTTATAGCAATTGAGACATTATGGCGGACACATCAGACAATTTTGACACATTTTCCTCCGTTTAGGCCGATACATATTCTTCTACAAAAAAATAAAAATCGCAATAAGCGATTGATTGGTTTGCGCAAAAAGTTATAGCATTTACAAAAAAAATTATAATATATATATATATATATATATATTTTTTTTTTTTAAATGTTGGCGATCAGCATTTTTATCGTGTCTGCAACATTATGGCGAACACTTCACAAATGCACTGATTCCTGTGTAAATGACACTGGCAGTGAAGGGGTTAACCCCTAAGTGGCAGTGTAGGGGTTAAGAGTTTCCTAGGGGCGTATTGCTAACTGTGGGGGCGTGGCTGTGTTATAGAGATCACTGATCTTTGCTCCAATCACAGGGAGCAGAGATCAGTGTCACTGTTACTAGGCAGAACAGCGAGATGCTCGTTTACTTTAGCATCTCCCCGTTCTTCCTCTCCGTGAGGCGATCGCGGGTATCGCCGCGGCGATTGAGTCCGTGGCCAGACTCATGGAGCTTCCCACAGGCGCGCCCTGCCACCTCTTAAAGGGCAATGTACAGGTACGTGATTTGGCCTGTACGTGACCTTCTGCCGACGTATATATCGGTGTGAGGAGGTTGGGAAGCAGTTAACTTGAGGTCTATTACAATGTGACATGCTGTGCAGCGAGTGGATTAAAATGCAAACATGTTGCATTTTTAAGCAGCAAGCACCAGAGAATATGAATGGTGTGAACAGGGCACATAGGAAACAATACAGCTCAATAACATGGTGTGAACAAGCACTTAAAAGTGATTATAAAAAGGAATAATAAAAAAAAAAAAAAAAAAAAAAAAAACCCAAACACACACACACCTGCCCTGTGCAATGGAATTGCATATAGCAGTTCTGAACCGCCTACTCTCTGGGCTCCCTACCGACACATTTGGTCCCTCCTCCCTGTCCCCCACAAGAAGCCGCTTCGCATGAGGGCACTTGTGCATGCTCGCTCCTGAGCCCCACTGTTGAGTCCATTGACAGTGGAACACGGGCCCATCCCCTGCTCCTTCATCATTGGCTTTGATTGACAACAGAGAAGAGCTGCAGACGTGCACAGAGCAGGATCACAAGGAATTAAGGTACAAAATTATTTAGGCTTAAGAAGTAGTTTAACCATTTCCATATCCTCTACTTTGTGGGGGGGGGTATGGGATATCTGAATGATGCCTGTAGCTACTGTCACTATAGAATCCTATTACAAGGGATGTTTACATTCCTTGTAATTAGGGCCGAAACAACTAATCGATTAATCGACAACTAATAGATTATGAAATTAATCGATTACTATTTTCATAATCGATTAATCAGCCACTAACATAATGGGGTTTAAAAAATAAAATAAAAATGAGCCCTTTATAGTACAAAATGAGCAAATCGCTACTGTAAATATTACTTTCACTGTCCCATAGTAAAAAATGAACCCCTTACAGTAGTTATTATTTGCTCTTTTTGTACTAATTTTAGTTTTTTTAACCCCATTCTGTTACTAAACATCTCAGGCCTGGGTGACACCTCTGTGTTTTTTGATGCTTTTTGCAGAAACACACTACAGTTCATTTACATGGTTTCCTATGGGACACGTTCACAGCCATGATTTTTTCAGCTGCTGTGCATTTGGAAAAAAGACAAGGACTTTATTTTTAACGCAAAACGGTTCTATTTTTTTTTTGGTTCAATATACTTCAATGGAGAAGCTGCAGAAAAGCATGTGATAATGCATTTTTGCGGCAATTTGTGTTTTTTAATCTGCCCAACAACAAATTGGCCAAAAAAAAAAAAAGTAAAAATGCAAAATCGCAGCAAAATTACCTTTTTTATTTTAAGGTTATTAACCGATTAATCAAAACAATCAGCCAACTAATCGATTATGAAAATAATCGTTAGTTGCAGCCCTACTTGTAATAGGAATAAAAGTGATAAAAAATAAATGAAATGTAAAAAAAAAAAAAAATGTTTATTCATTCTTTTTAAAACGCCCCTGTCCCCGGTAGCGCGCGCTCAGAAGTGAATATACATGTAAGCCCCGCCCACATATGTAAACACCGTTCAAACCACACATGTGAGGTATCGCAACTTGCGCTAGAGCAAGAGAAATAATTCTAGCCCTAGACCTCCTCTGTAACTCTAAACTGGTAACCTGTAAAAATGTTCATAGCATCGCGACTGCCTGTTGCTGGCTGCCGTAGGAGGCAGTGTACTGAATGATTCAGCACATCTCAACTGTCTTTTTTTTTTGTACAAATTTTATCTGAAGTGTACAAAATGTGCACCTAATTCATGACAATGTACATCTGCTGTACAGTACCAATGCGATTTGGCACAGTACGCTGCAATAAAAAGCAGCATGTCTGCATTTTAGCGAGGCCCTTGGCTGCATTGCAGAGTGAACGGGAAACATAGCAGAAAGAATTTCTAAGCCATGTAGGCGGTGCAAGTATTGTTTGTTTTTTAAATGAAAGCTATGAAGCAGTGAACCTGATCCTGGCATCTCTATGCAGCAAGTCCCTGGTCTGGAACAAGCATACAGGATGTGCGTTTATGATAACTACAGATCAAGGACTCACTAGGCAACAAAGCAAAGATCAGGATGACAGCTGTGCACCTTTAAAGATCAGAAGTGGCAGCATCCATATTTATTTCCATTTTAGCAACTTATGGAACAGGTGGAGACCTCATTCAAATCTGGCAAGAAAGTAGAGGATGGCACGCTGCCCAAAAAACATGAGACTGACATGCCTGATTTTACATTCTAAGACTGCTCATCCAGAAGACGGTACAAAACCCTAGCGAGTCGGCTCTCCATTTACCCCGAAGGTGGGGGTGGCCCTCACCAGGCAAATGATAAAGAAAACGTACCAAACGTTCCCGAGTTGAACGTATATAGTCACAAGGATAGCCAACGCAATCTGCACAAAACACCCACAACTGCTAGCATGAAAGCTCTAACAACCTCCGCTCAGCGAGCTCTACCCAGGCTGGATTACTTGATATATTACGAAACATTACACTTTGCTGCCAGCTAAGCTCCACAATTGTTCCGTTTTTTTCCTGGCAGAATGATTATCACGCCCTCACTAAACACACTGCTAAGAGCTGCAAACACTATGTGACTAGCGCAGAGAAAAATAGCCTGCAATAAAAAAGGAGAAACTAGTAGCTTTCAGTAGCCCTGAACGTAACAGCATTTTATGGTGGAAAGACTTCATATGTCCAACATTAACCATCCAAATTGCACGAGAGGAATTACATTGTATGCCTTGATATCTATATTGATTATTCATTAAAAAGGGTAATGAGCCAATACCATGTTGTCTTTAATCAATGCAAAACAGTACCAGATCCACTATCCAAAAGCACAAATTCATAAAAAGGATACAATCCTAAATCCGCACACCTGGGAACCACACGTGTCACCTGCAGCATTGCATTACTCCTTTATTACACATAGGTAGCTTGTGTAATCACAGGCTCAACTCAATAAGTTATAAATGAATATCATATTAGCCAAAGCAATTGTTCTTTTCAGCCCAGTGACTAACCTTCAGCCGTCACTGCTAAAATATTGGTCAAGATGGTAAATAATTGTTCTAGCCCAAATGGACAGAAAAGGAGCTTCACCCTCAATGTAAAAATGACATTAAACGTTTAGAAATGGCAATAGGGCTATGCCACACAGGCGCTTGTACAGAGAGATGAGCCGTTTGTTTATATTTTAGTATTAGTGTGGAGTGCTGGCAGCTGATATAAGCAAATAGATATTCAGCAGCCACACAGACCCAACCGATCAGCTGCATTTGACAGACGCACATCACCCTGTATATCTGTCAAACTCGGCTGTGCAGGTGAAGCCATAGAGATGATGCACAGTCATTAAGCCCTTATAAATAATAGCAGTTTTTTTTTATTCTTTGTATAACTTATCCCCCCCCCCCCCCCCCCATCTTCCTTTACTTTCTGGGACGTGTCTCAGGAACTTCCTCAGATGAGCCTATGAGGCCAGGGTTACATCCCCAGTGCCTCACTCAATCAGGAAGTAGAAAACAGTTGTACGTGAAAGCAAACACCGTTTGCCCAACTAATTAAAAAGAGAAGTTTGCCATAATCTCCCCCCCCCCCCCCCCCCAAGAATCATACTTACCTAGATGGATGCAGCATCAGTCCGATGCTACATTGGTCCCCTGCAAGCTTTAAGACTGAGAACCGAGCGATTAGAAGACTGCTGATTGCTAGGTTTTTAGAGCACCATGACCAGATAGCAGGCAACAGTCAGTCACCTGCTCTACGCGCTGCCCCCCCCCCCCCACACCCCCAGTTCACTGGAGCGCAGGGCTGTGGAGGGGGGCGGGAGTGATTGGCCCAGCCTCTCAGTGGCCCGCTAAGAGGCTGAGCCAGGAACAAGTCCAGGGATCTGGGCAGATCCTGACCATATTGTCGCGATCTTGCCCCAGCCTGGACCAGCTTTGCGACATCAGTTGGTGCTTCTAAAAGTGATCCAGTGGCTAATCCGCTGCTCGGTTCACTTTTAGCAGTTAGAGAAATTCCTGGCTGAAACAAACTATTTATTTTAACTATGGCTAGGTAAGGAGGTGGTTAAAGTAGCACCATTGACTGTTTTTATTTTTTTTTAAGCCCTGGTTCGCACTAATGTGGTGCGGGATTAATGACTCAACAGCTCAGCTCCCACTGCTTCCCCTCCTAACGCTGACACTGCACCTATGCACCACAGTGACAAAGCAGCTCTGGCAGCTACACTGTCTTCTGCTCCATTCTTCTGTTATCAGCCTGATAACTGACAAGTTCTCCATCAACTGTGATAAAAGCAGCCCGAGTTTTGTGCTAGGGAGGAGGCTATAAATTGATTAGCAGAGCCCTGAACTAATCAACGAACAGATCTGAAAGCCTCTACCTATAAGGAGAGGGGGTGTGTGCCTTTACTCCAATGAGCTGTCTTGGCTGTATGGCCAGGCTTCACTGCATAACTAATCATGCCAAAAAAATATTTTTTACTCAAGGATAGTGATCACATGAAGCCATTATCACAGAAAATACCCAAATGGCCCTGATGAAAAGTTTACATACCCTGGAATGTTTGGCCTTGGTACAGGCAGACACAGAAGGTGGAATGCAGGTTAAAATGAAAATTAAAAAAGGTTAATTTCTCACATTTGTGGCTTTTTAAATCACAATTAGTGTCTGCGTATAAATGGTCAATGAGTTTGTTAGCTCTCACCTGGATGCCCTAAGGAGGCTAGACACTTTGACCCCTTTCCCAACCCCCTCACTGGTCACCGGAGAAAAAAAAAAAAAAAAAAAAAAAACACACACACCACACTGCCTGGGTGACAAGGACTATTCCCCATAGACTGTCCTGTGTCTGTATTCTCTCAGGATCCAGAAGAGGACCAATGTTAGCCCAACGGGAATAAAGAGGGCATCCGTGGTGCTGGACCAGCAGCCCCACCAAGCAGAAATTACATCTGTGAAAGACTTAAATAGGGTGAATCATTTGGGTATAATTTGCATTACCAGGTAAGGAATAAAACTCCTGGCAGGATGGGTCAGAGGGTTGTTGGAGGGAGTTTTTATCCTGGGGTTTGGCTTTAAGGCTCGGTTCACAATGCTGCAACGGCAAACCAGGGAACACGAGTTTCTATTGGTAGCAACAGAAAACCTGCCATAGCAACGGTCACCTGGTTCCTGGAATACGTTTGGCCCTGGGACATACAAAAAGGAGTACAGGCCATTTAAAAATCTTAAATTTAATCTGCTTATATTTTTCTTTCCCTGGCCTTGGGTGCCCCCATAGCAAGTTACATGCTATGGGGGCACTCTGCAAGAGGGAGGGGCCAGGACCATCAGTGAGGGACCCAAGAAGAGGAGGATCGGGGCCGCTCTGTGCAAAACCAGTGCATAGATTAGCATCATATAAAAATAACAGAGACTTTAGTATCACTTTAAAGTGACTATCATTGAATCAAAGAGGACTACTGTCTGAACGGTATGGCAAGTGCTTTCCTTGTGAAAATGAAATCTGCTGCTGTCATGGGTGAGGGTACTATTTTGAATAGACACAGATACTGTGTGGTAAGAAGACAAAAACAACTGTTTTAAGATGAAGTCCAGGAACAAAAAAAAACTAATTTAAACATATTCCCCAATAGCCACAAATAATATAACTTCACTGTGCGACACCTAATGCCCAGATATTTCCTTGTAAAAAGGAGAATTGACATCACTGTGCTGCAGATAGCCTGTGCAGAGAACAAAGCTGAGGGAGGAGCCCAGTAGGCTCCACCCACTATGGACTGCCTGAAAAAAGGTACAGGAAGGGGCGGAGAAAAGACCAGTCACCCTGAACCAGGAGAGAGAGCATTAGTGACTGGTCTTTAATACAGGAAGCTCCTACAAAGAGGATTACTGCACAGATCTGGAAGAAACAACGTACAGCAAGATTCAAGGAAGAATACACATAATTATTGTACTTAGACAGTATCTGCTAATCCCAAAGTTTAGCTTTTAAATGCGCAAATGTGTAATCAGTGAGACTTTTTTTTTTTAAACTTTGTTTGGGTATAATGAATTAGACATATTTAATGGTATCCATATAGCAAGATCTCAACAAGAACGTCATTCTGGAACATAAAAGGATGGATTATTGACAGATGGTCAGACTACACTTCACCAAATGACCAGCAAGCAACACAACGCATTGTAAGTATACAATAATCGGTTTGAGAATTGAAGCATAGGATCCACCAAAAACAGTAAAACCTTTTCACCATAACCAGAGAGACATTACTGATGACACATTTATTACCAATCCACAGGTACCCTGAAAATGTAAATGATGTGCAAAGCGCTACATTTTTACATAACCCCTTTCAGGGCTCACACACACTGCAGATTGAAAAAAAAAAAAACTTTTACAGGTGGTTTAGCTTTTATATCTCTGCCAAACTAAACCGAGAAAATTGTTCTAAAAAAACAAACAAACAAACAAACACACACACACACACACACACACACACACACACACACACACACACACACACACACACACACACACACACACACACACACACACACACACACAGTCTCCAGTAGAACTCCAACTTCTCACAATGAATCAAAACAAGACAGTCCTCCTTATAATCCACAGCTTCACAATTGAAGCAATAGTCAACCACTTAAGAGGATAAAAGACTAATAACAATCTTTGCAAATAGGTCAGTACGTTGCATGAGTAAGTTACATAAAAGTAGTGAGAGAAAGGTAGGATCAGGCAGACTGTTACAATCAGGCGTGAACAGTTCATTGCCATGAAAGACCTTGCATGATTCTTGTGAATTAACGCTCCGGGCATCTTGTTTGGACACCTAACAGAGTAAAACAAAGGGATGCCTGGCAGACCTTCTGTGGACAAATAATGAATGCACCATGTGGCACAGTGACAGTAATTCAAGCATATGCATCCAAGAGCCAGCTGTCAGAAGAGATAGTAAAGGCTCACGCTCATCCTAACAACAAAGGGAACATACACAGTGACCAATCCAACAAAGGGGTTACATTTCAGGCGATTTGCATAACGCCTTCCATTTACCATGCCCTAGAGACCACCTCAGCCTGAGGCGCACTGTATCTACAGAAGCCATTGTCTAAATCCTCCGATTAGCTAGACGGTGCATACATTTTTTTCTCTTTTTTCTAAACAAAAACTAAACTAAAACTAAACTAAACTAAAACTAAACTAAACTAAAACTAAACTAAAATACTCTGTTCAGCAGTTTACTATTAATTGAGCTTCTATTTTACATAAAGATTTATTCATTCCCTCCTGATGGCAGATAAGGGTATAAACTGCTGCAAGATTGTGGTTGTCATGCCTTAAACTGCCCAGAGACGAGCAGATATTTACCAAGGAACATTGGTGGGAAGACATCTGCTTATCCTCAAGACCCACAGATTATTATCCTACAAATCCCCAATAGTTAATCTACAGGTAGCTCAGAGGTGGCTTGGCCCATCCCAGAGCATGACATTATATTGTCCAATCATGGTGCAATTAAAGTGGTTCTAAAGTCAAATAGTTGTTTTTCAGGGTACAAACTATTCATGCAACAAGCAGCTGGCAGTGAGGAGTATGGATGGACTAAAGAAATAATGCTGGTTTTTGTTACATCTTCCATCTTTATGGGCATATGCCATCCTTGCGATTGAGCGGTCTGCCAGGCAGTGGGTCTTATATTACTGTTGGTGGCGACACATTCCTGAGAAAGAAACTGGTTCTAAAAGTTCGAAATACGATCGATGTTCCATTTTATTTTTCCCCAAGCTATAATGAAGAACGCTGTATCTGTGCAGTGGTTTTGGGAATACCACCCAGTAGACATCCAACATTCATTGTGAACTATTCAAAGCTTTTTAAAAGAATTAAAAAATGTAACATACCTTTATATTAAAGGGTTTATGGACTATTTTTGATATTTTATGGTTGCCTTTAAAATCACAATGGAGGATTTATGAACTGAAAGTTAAATCTGTTTAAGCTTAAAGCGGAAGTAAACTTCCTCTGCTGACAATCACCCATGGATAATTCTATAATAAGGCTTATCTATAGGTACTATAAATATCTCCTAAACATGCATCATTTAGGACAGGGATGTCCAAACTTTTTTCAAAGAGGGCCAGATTTGATGAACTGAACATGCGCGAGGGCCGACCATTTTGCCTGACATTCTTTGAACCATTAAAATTCGGTCTAAGTGTGTCCATCCGAGCACTAATACACTTCCCCACAAGAATTCTCTTGCCTTTGTGCTGTGTGTGGTGAATAGATGAGCTCAAGTGTATTATTTGGATACACCATATTTATTGACGTATAACACGCACCTTCACTTTAAGAGGGAAGCTTCAGGAAAAAAAAACTGCAGACCCACAATTGCTAGGAATGCAGCGGCCACCATTGCCAGGGATGCACCCACCATTGCCGGGAATGCAGCCACCATTGCCGGGAATGCAGCCACCATTGCCGGGGATTCACCCGCCATTGCCGGGAATGCAGCCACCATTGCCGGGAACGCAGCCACCATTGCCGGGAATGCAGCCACCATTGCCGGGAACGCAGCCACCATTGCCGGGAACGCAGCCACCATTGCCGGGAACGCAGCCACCATTGCTGGGAACGCAGCCACCATTGCCGGGAACGCAGCCACCATTGCCGGGAACGCAGCCACCATTGCCGGGAACGCAGCCACCATTTCCAGGAACGCAGCCACCATTTCCAGGAACGCAGCCACCATTTCCAGGAACGCAGCCACCATTGCCAGGAACGCAGCCACCATTGCCAGGAACGCAGCCGCCATTGCCAGGAACGCAGCCGCCAATGCCAGGAATTCACCCGCCAATGCCAGGAATTCACTCGCCATTGCCGGGAATGCTGCCACCATTGCCGGGAATGCTGCCACCATTGCCGGGAATGCTGCCACCATTGCCGGGAATGCTGCCACCATTGCCGGGAATGCAGCCACCATTGCCAGGAATGCAGCCACCATTGCCAGGAATGCAGCCACCATTGCCAGGAATGCAGCCACCATTGCCAGGAATTTCACCCCCCATTGCCAGGAATGCAGCCACCATTGCTAGCAATTCACTCACCATTGCCAGGAATGCAGCTCCACAATTACAATTGCGAGGAATGCAGCCACCATTACCATCAGTGCAGCCATGGAGGGCAGGACGAGTGCCAAAGACATCTTACAGGAGAATCTCCTGTTTACACAACGGCCTCTTTAAGAGAAAGTCCCGCCTCCTTTGATGGACAGCACAGTCATCCAATGGCAGAGACGGGACTTCCTATTACAGCTGCCGTGTAAACAGGAAATTCTCCTCCTGTGTGCACGGCACTCGTCCCGCCTCCTCCCTCCGAGGCAGCCGGACTAAACATCTTTTGTGGCCCCGGCGCTGGGAGATCGCCGGGGGCCACAAAAGATAGATATGTTTAAACAACCAGGCGGGCCGTCCAAAACCGGACCGCGGGCCGCAATTGGCCCGCGGGCCAGACTTTGGACATGCCTGATTTAGGAGATATTTACATTACATGCCGCATAAAGTCTGAAGGAACAGCCACGGGTGTCGTTCCTTCGAGTCTTGTACTGTGAACGGCGGCTCCCGCACGCATGCCTGACGTCGCTGCGCCAGCCACTGACAGCGCTGGAGCACACAAACCCCGAAGTGACTCCGGAAAAGATGTAAGCCTTCTCAGCGTTGTGCAGGCGCTGCTGGGAGGCCTCGTTCTAAAGGTACGCATTTCATAATGCGCTAGTATGCAATGCATACCAGTTCATTATGCCTCTGTCTCACAGGGTTTTTTTTAAGTTTACAACCTCTAAGTAGAACTATAGGCAAAAAATGTTTTTCATTTTGGATAGAGTAAAGAACTGCTCTCAGATTTTTTTCCCCCACCATCTTTGTCCCATTGCAGAGAATTCCCTTCACTTCCTGTCCCATAGCCAAACAGGAAGTGAGAAGAAATCTCTGAAAATTAAGGGAATTTCTTGGGGCCTCCCAGGTCACCAGAACTAGTTTCCCCATTGGAAGATTTATCTTTTACTTTTCTAGGGACAACTCAAAATTTGGGATTTTCTTTTTACTTTTAAATTCAATGAGAATGGTGAATTAAAACGGGGGCCGCAGACAGCTAAAAAAAACAAAACTGACCAGCACTCTAATCCCTCTCCATTCTAGCCAAAACAAACAAAAAAATAAATAAAAAAAGTTAGCCTTTAGTTACACTATAATGCATTCTATGTATTACCTGTAATAAATATTAAAACGGTAAAAGTTCCACTTTAAATAGTGTATATACAGTGCCTTGCAAAAGTATTCACCCCCTTGTCTTTTTACCCATTTTCATACATTACAGCCTTTAGTTCAATGTTTTTTTAATCTGAATTATATGTGATGGATCAGAACACAAATAGTCGAAATAGTGCTGACAGAGGATGGCGGCGAGGGCAGCAGAGAGACGAGGGATTGCTCATCATCTGCCGCCATCTCTGGACCCTGGGACAGGTAAGTGTCAATTTATTAAAAGTCAGCAGCTGCAATATTTGTAGCTGCTGGCTTTTAATATTTTTTTTAAAGGTGCAGAACCACTTTAAATGATGCAAAATCTCAAACAATCCATGTTAATTCCAGGTTGTGAGGCAAGCAAAACATGAAAAATGCCAGGGGGGGGGTAATACTTTTACAAGGCACTGTATATTTGCGGCTCAGTACAGAAGACCTACAAGAGGGAAGGCAGGAGGAAAGGGAGATACAGAAGAAGTACACCTCTACAAGGAGGGACAGATGGGAGCTCTGTAGTAGAGAAGGAGTTCAGACTTTTTTTTTTTTTATCCTGCAGTTTGAGATGAGCTGTCACATGGCAGTAATCAACCAATGGAAGCAACTTTCATAGCATTAGAAAATCTCCTGCGGCCAGCTGGTGGAGGTCAGGAAGTGCCACAAAGGCTGCAGATACCAATAATAAATGATTCCCTGGAGTTTAATTTGTACTCAATATTTACGCGACCTAATTTAGTTGAAGACATTTAAATTACAGAAGGGTGTAGGGGGTGCTGGGGGGTGGGTGCTGGGCAATTTACATTGTATGAAATCAAATGTGTTAAGTCAGACTTTGCCTTTAAAGCTGGACTCCAGGCAGATAGAAAATTCACAAATTACTACAGCTTGGCATTCATGAACAGATCATTCAATATATTTAAAGTGTTTGTTACTCCTACCTTTCAAATTCCTGATATGTGGTTGCTGTAACATGTACTTGTATGAGAAAGAATCCTGTTCCCTTTGTATTGCCTCCTTTATGTGAAATCCATGTTCCTGCCAGTCCCTCTGCTTTTCTATAATAAACTGAACACACTAAGCAGGAGAGCACACCATGGTCAGTTCTCTAGCTGTGCTAGGTACTTAGTGTGCCCACCTCCAATGTTCAGACTTGTCCTGACACACCCCCACTGCTCAGCCATTTACTGGCAAGCTTGGTGTGCTGCTGCTTCTCCTCCCCCAGCTCTTATGAACATAGGGAAAAAGTGATCACTTATTAAAAAGGGAAAAAAGGGTATTTATAATTATTTTTTTTATATATCCATATAAAAATGTTTTGCCTTTCATTTCTATTTTAAACCATTATAAATATATTTTATATGCTTGAATTTAGCCTGGTATCAGCCTCTTGTGGTCCACTGTGCAACAACGTTTAAAGTTGAAGAGAGAGAAGCTAAATGAGCCACTAATAACAATAGAACTTACATTCTCTTGTTGTTCTTTTATCAAATCCAGGTATGTGGGTGCCCCCTGTCTCTGCTGGGTCCCGCTGGAGTTTCCACTATGTGTACCCTCCCGCCTAGAACTAAAATCTTATGTGAAGCCATTCACAGCACCACACACAGGCAGAGAGTGAGGGATGCAGAGCAAAAGCCATGGCTCTGGAACAACTGCACATAAGGCTGTAGTTCTAAACAGGAGCGCACACATAGGGGAGACTCCAGCAGGACCCCTTGGGTGCTGGAGGGCACACAGGACACCCACATACCGCGAGTTGGCCAATATGGTCAGGAGGCAGCATGAGAAGTACTGCAAAAACAGCAGCACTCTATTAGCAGCATGTTTAGAAGAAAAAAAAAAGTTACCTTATTATATCTCTAACAGCAGCAAAGAAAAATTTGCTTTATTGCCCTGTCAGACAGGGCTGTGCTGTGTAGCAAAGCTGTGCAAAAACAAGAAATACAGTATACTGAGAAATACAAAGCCTTTGGCAGGTGAAACAGCTCCCATATATGTACAGTATTGTATTTGTAGTGTTAGCTAGCTGCCTTAAATCGAGCTTTAAGGCCCCATTCACACCTGAGTATAGCGTTTTCAGGCAGAAAATTGCGTTTTTTTTACCGCGAGTTTGTGCAGGGCAAATGGTCGCCAATGTAAAATGAGGAAAAACGCCCAAATCGAGCAACAAAAAAGGGTCCAGAACTTGTTTGAGCTTCAGGGGTTCGGCTTCAGGCGACTTGGAGTGGAGATGTGAACCATCTCCATTGAGAATAATAGATTTTTTTTCCCCTCCAGCATTTTGTAGCTTTAGGCTTCAAGCTACAAAACGCTCAGATGTGAACGGGGCCTAAAGGCGAGGCAAGGCAGAGGCTGCAGCTGCTGGAACATGTAACATGTTCCAAAAGGTGAACTTTTCCTTTATGGAAAAGCAATGTCCGTTTTTAATGTAAAACATTTAGACCTGTTTCACACCAGGGCGTTTTGCAGGCGCTAAAGAAATAGCGCCTGCAAGCCGCCCAAAAAAAGCTGCACCATTGTCTGTAGTGTGAAAGCCCGTGAGCTTTCACACTACAGCTGTGCGCGGGCAGGACGTCAGGGAAAAGTCCTGCCAGCAGCTTCTTTGGAGCGGTGAAGGAGCGGCGTGTTGATTTCAATGGGGCAGAGCTGTAATACCGCCGGCAAAATGCTGCTATTGCGGCGTATTGCCGGCAGTTTTAACCCTTTCTCGGTCGCTAGCGGGGGGTAAAAGCGCCCCGCTAGCAGCCGAAATGCACCGCAAATCCGGTGGTAAAACACTGCTAGAAATAGCGGCGTTTTACCGCCCACGCTATGGGCAGTGTGGTGTGAAAGGGGTCTTATGAATGGAATGCGGGCCACACACCTATAAGACCCCAGGGCCATCTTGGAGCACGGAAAAAAAAAAAAAAATCAGCAGATCACCACAGTTCATTAAAAATTATCCGAAGGGACAAACACGAAAAGGTTTCACGTATGACACCACATTGTATGATTTTCATTTAATCGGTACAGTCTTCGTCCGAAAATACAATACAAATACATTACAGTACATGACATCACTCCTGAATTTTTATTCTATCATACGAACATTTTCCTAACTTTAGGAACCTCTTCATTTTCGATATGGAGTCTAGCATGCAACAAAAAACAGACGATCATTTGTCCGATAATCTCATTGGGTGTACTAGGCATTAGAGTGGGCAAGGCAGGCAGACAAAGCTGGGAAGACAGGCACTCAGGTGGAAAAACGAATCAGCAGGCTGATCAGGGTCATGTCCCCAGTGTGGCGATGCTCCTTCACAAGTTAGAGGAAGGATGGCAAAACTGTATTGTTTAACTGCACTGCAGAAAAGCAAGGGCACCACCTGTCTGTGCTGCCTGGCAGGAGAGCTTTGATTAGGGAAAACTAAAACTAAGGACAAAAAAAAGTGTAATATATTTCTGCTTACCAGTCCTCAAATGTGGTGGCTGCAATTGTTTTTATTTTCAAGCTGAGAACATTTTCAGCAAGTACAGAAAATACTTGCTAATCTTGTCAAAAATGCAGTGTCCTTGTCACTTCCTGTGATCTGCCCTGAAAGGAAAACGACTTTACTTCTGTAAACTACTTAATTCACCACCCCCATATAATAAAGATAAACGTGTTCGATTTCCAGCCTGGGTGGCAACCATGACTCCTTGCATAAATACAGCGGAACACAAAGTGGACGATTGAGTGCCGGTCCACACTAGTGCGCTGTGCGAGACGCATGTGATTCGTACTGCAGTGCAAATCACATGCAATGTCTGTGAGATGCGATTTCAGCCATACAGATAGTATGGCTGACATTGCATTCAGACCAAACTCGCACGGGACCTTTTTTGGTCCACACCAGAATCGGATCACATGGGTGTTTACACCCAATGCGATCCGATTCATGTCCGAACTGACAGTTCATAGTGCAATATGCAAGCTGAAATGGGCTTGTCATTAACAATGTATTGACACTCCTGGCAGTTTGCATATGGCAGTGTGAACTGCCATGCGATTCGCAGGGTTCTCACATTGCACAAGTGTGAACTGAGCCACACTAAACCTGGAGTGCACAAAATCTGAGGCAGCTCTGCATAGAAACCAATCAGCTTCCAGGTTTTATTGTCAAAGCTTAATTAAGCAAGCTGAAGTTGGAAGCCGATTGGCTACCATGCACAGCTGCACCAGACTTTGCACTCCAATTTTAGTAAATCACCCCCAAAGTGAGCTATATGCAGAATTACCAGGTGGAAATAAAGCAGAAAAAGGAACACCACTTTACAGTTTCACATTTGGCTGAAAAATGGACTGGGCTCCAAGGACCACCATTCTGTACAAATGAGGACCACGAGAAGGATCCTCCTGGTCTGCATTTACATAGCATATCATTGCAGATTACAAGACCTCAGAGTCCCTCCATCTGTTGCAGCACATGCGGAGGTGCAGATCTCATAATGAGCTCCAGCGATCACGCCGTGTACAGGGACACAGTGCTGGGTAAAGGACACACTCAGCGGGGAGACAGGCTGAGCCTCATTTGTGGTCAGGAAGAGCCTCAAATTAATACAATCATTCATGTGTGTAGTATAACCTATCTAGGTGAGTGAGCACAGATTTTCTCATTTCATAAAAGAAAAGCATTCCTAGGAAATACCGGATTGTGAGCTCAGCTTTGCCGGTAGTAATAAAAAGAAGAAAAAAAAAAACGGATGATTTTCTTGCAGCAACAATGACAAATGGGAATGATGTGTACACGGCCCCGATACTGCTGGTCACCAAAGTCCTACGAAACTGATCATTTTTGGCCTGGAACCAATCGGATATCAAACAATGCTGTGCACAGCCAGATAAGGTTTGCTTAACACAGTCCTTATTTCTCTCATAAGATTTCAAAGACAGGAGAGACCGGAAAATATCACAATGCAAACCTGGACAGCACATGATTCACAGACACATTTCTTCTACACTTACATAAAAGCAAAACGCCAACCAAAAAGCTAAACACAGAAATAAAATACACATAAAAGAGGTGTTATACCCGATAAAGGGTTTGCATTTCTGCCTGTCCATGCCTGATATTTATTTTGCCAGTTTTTCAGTTACTAGACTGTGGAAAAGATACAATGTAGTCTTGTCTCTAATATCAGTCTGCTGATTGGACAGTGAAAGGCTAGCACCACAGTCATCAGGTCATCTCTCTTCTCACTATGCTCTCTCCTCCCATCAGCATATTTCACATTTGCACATTTGTATGCTGCACAACTAAATTGGCACCCAGGCCTGCCCCTCTCCCAGTGCTGCTATACCTGAAATCAGAATAGGCTGATAAGTCAAATTCATATGCTTATTATTCATACAGGTATTTAAGCAGTGCAGACAATTTACACAGCACTGTACATATACTGTATTGTACCTTCACATCAATCCTTGCCCTCAAGGAGTTAACAATCTAAGGTCCCTACCTCACATACTTGAGCAAATTTAGACAGGAGCCAATTAAGCTACCAGCAGGTCTTTGGAGTGTGGGAGGAAACTGGAGAACCCGGAGGAAACCCACGCATGGCAGAACACATTCACGCTTCATGCAGGTAGTGTTGAGATTTGAACTGATGTCCCCCCAGGGCTGCAAGGCAGGAGTGCTAACCACTAAGCTCAAGTGCTGCATAAAAAAAAAAATATATATATTATATATACACACACACACACACACACACACACACACACACACACACACACTCTAAATTATAATTTTTATATATATATATATATATATATATACATACATACATACACACACATATACACTTACTCAGGGGCGGACTGACAGCTCATGGGGCCCCTGGGCAATAGAAGATTATGGGGCCCCCAGGCAATCAGAGATTATGGGGCCACAAAATATACAATCACACAGTATACATATACATGTACACACAGTATACACAGACATGTTTCTATTGTTTTTTGTTATTTTTTAGACCAAAAGGATGTCAGTAAGGGATATTTCAGAGACAGATGTAAAAAAAAAAAAAAAAAAAAAAAAAACAGGATTTTTACATGCTGCCCCAGGTTTTACTGAGGCTGGCAACCCTGATGGGGCCCCCCAGTGGCCCAGGGCCCTCGGGCAGTGCCCGAGTGGCTGAATGGTCAGTCCGCCCCTGCACTTACTGTTTAATTAACAAATATCTATCTACATTAATGAGAGACTTTCAGGTCTGAACAGAGTTTAGCTTTATAGTGACTCTGACAAAAAAAAAAAGGGGGGGGGGGGGAGGCGCTATACTTACCTTTCCGGTGGCCTGTGTCTTGAAACGCTGCCAAGATGTCGGTTCCTGGCTGCTGGCACACGTATTCAACCAGTTGGATAGGCAGAGTACCAGATTCTACAGCTGCATGCAGTGGATCCCCAACGCTGGTACATACATCTTCTAGTTATGTACAAGCTGGCAGGAGAAGCCACTGCATGGGGAAGGGGTGGAAGGCATTCACAAAAACATCCCTAAATGCTGACTACCTGCAGTGGCCAGAAAGCAGCAATTCAAGACGTGGGTTTCCAGAAAGATGGACCTTTTTTCTGTCTTGACCCGGCAGAGTGACATGGTGACACTGAACAAACTAGAATTTGACTAGGTTTATAGTCATAACTGACTAAATGTCTGGTTAGACTGATAAATAAGGCACAAGGTTTTTAACCTGCATGCATTCTTTGCAAGCAGCTTGCTGTGGGGGCACCCAGCAGGAGGGAGGGGCCAGGAGTGCCAGTGGGGGACCCAAGAAGAGGAGGATCCGGGCTGCCCTGTGCAAAACCATTACACAGAGCAGGTAAGTATAACATGTTTGTTATTTTAAAGTAAAAAATAAAATAAAATAAATAACAGACAATGGTTTAGTAATACTTTATGTCCCAATTCACACCATTACTTGCATGTGAATTGCACACGAACGGCACCGCATTCCTGTGCAAGTCACATGCGATTCAGTGCAGTGCAATTGCATGGGCTGAAATCACACCAAAGATGTGCATGCACCTTTTTTTGGAGCGTACGATGTACTATGTAATCTAGTGCAGGCAAATGTTTTTGGGGTTTGGGGTGTCGTTAAGTTTGTATTGACACCCGCAGTGGATCGCAAACACAGTGCAATTGCAATGCGGTGCAGGACACGCACAGGGGTTGCTGCGTTTCCCACACCGCATGTGTGAACCTATGATATCAAAATTAAATCATCAGTTTTACTGAAAAATCCAGTCAAAGCGACCAAAGTAACACTTTTCTTATATACACTCTTTTATTGTGTCAAACTATTTTTATTTATTTTTAAATATCTTTAAAACAATCCATCTGTGATCAAACATTTATCAGTACAGTGGGCAGCACAGTGGCTAAGTGGTTAGCACTTCCACCTAACACTAGAATCGTTGGTTTGAATCCCAACCACGGCACTCACTACCTGCTTGGAGCGTCCATATTCTCCCTGTACCTGCGTGGGTTTCGTCCCACACTCCAAAGACATGCTGGGAAGTTAATTGGATCCTGTCTAAATTGGCGCGTGTATATATTTATTAATGTGAGTTAGGGACCTTCGATTGTAAGCTCCTTGAGGGCAAGGACTGATGTGAATGGACAATATACACTCACTGGCCACTTTATTAGGTGCACCTGTTCAATTGCTTTGTAACAAGCAACTCAATGCATTTAGGCACCTAGACGTGGTGAAGACTTGCCAAAATTCAAACCGAGCATCAGAATGGAGAAGAAAGGGGATTTAAAGTGACTTTAAACGTGGCACGGTTGTAAAATATTTTAAATTGCTGGAAGTTGGATAGTCAAGGCACCTCATCCCTATGAATACACATATTGGTAGGAGAGGGAATATGGGATATTTAAGGTGCCAAGAAATTACTTAAATATAGAAATATATATAAAAACATAAAAATGTATAAAACATCACAGTATCATACAGTAACCACAATATGAGTAACCAGCAGTGACTTCTTGCTCTACATGTTTCGCCATGCAAGGGCTTCCTCAGGAGACTTTCAACAAGCACTGCATAGCATGGCAACTATAGGTGAACAACAGTATATTAAAATCAGAATTCAATAATCTGAATATTTTAAAAACACATCAAAAATAGAAATAAGATTATCTTGCATATACAGTTAGATCAAGAGTAGCCCCACCTCCCACTGTGTCCCCATCTGAACTGTGGAACATTTCCAGCAAAAATATCTGACCATAAAAGATAAATATAGTCAAACCTCAGAAAACAGATGTGGGAACCAACTTATAGTACTGGATGGTATCATAGCAGGTGATACTTCCAAACAGTTCGTAGATCTGAGGGTTGAATTTTCTCAGAAGAGAACTTTCAAGTGGTCAAATACCCTAATGGACAGCCAAACAAGAAACAGAAAAGAGGTGGCATTCATATCTAATCTGCCAACTTCCAGTTCTAGTAGTTCTCACCAATGTCTGAGCGTTATTACCTTTCACCGTTTTGAAGCATCAAGTATTGCCCTGCTCCCAACTCAGCCGCTGCCTGTCTACAGAAAAGGGGATCTGTTCATATCCAAAAGACGCCGATGAGGCGCAAATGTCGAGAAATCACCAACGTAAGTGGTGCCGGAAGTGACGCGAGTACAGCAACGACCCGGCTCGATGGAAATGATGTCACGCGCAGGAGCAACCTTCATACAATGCCATGATGGAAAGTCTGCCCTCAGCTGGGTGTAACCTATGGCTGTTTAAGCCAATAAACATCCAGATTACAGGACACAATGTGCAAGTGGCGCCAACTCTCCCTCACATTATAGGAGATTGCCTCCATAGGACGCCCTGGGCATCCGTATCCTGGACTGAACGAGCCCATTAGCTATAAACCCTTTCTTTAGGGCCATATTAATCTGTCTTTTTGAGATGAGATAGAGAGCGCGATAGAGAGCGCGTCAGAGAGCGCGATAGAGAGCGCGTCAGAGAGCGCGATAGAGAGCGCGTCAGAGAGCGCGATAGAGATAAAAATATATATAAATCATTTTTTTTTTTCTTACTCACTTTTTTACCTTGGCCCAAGAGGTTCGCCATTTGTTCCTTCTTTCTCCCTCCCTGAACTGTGGTTTTTACATTCCTTTTTCCTATAAAGGAAATCTAATATTTGTTGGAATTTACTTAATATTTTACAGACCTGGGATTTTCATTTTTCCCCATGGCTTCAGTGGCAATATCTGATGGCTAAAGAGATTCCAACCCAGTACTAGCAAGAATCTGGAGCAGCTGCGCATGACAACCAACCAATCAGCTTCCATGTCAAGTTAAACTTTACTAAAAAAATAAAGCAAAAAAAGGCTAGAAGCCGATTGGTTGCCATGCATGACTCCTCCAGTTTTATTACATTCTTTAGGTTCTACAATCATGATGTCAGAATGGAGGGTTAGACTCTTTACAGGGGTATCTCATCATGCAGACACCCCGATGTGAACGCTCATTTTCACAGTATAAATGATGAGCCTCTATGCGCCTACTTACTGACACTTCACCTTCAACATATCATCTATAAACTCGAAAAAACTCCCTGAAGTTTGAAGTCTAACTCTGGCATTGTTAATCATTTATATAAAATGTTCATATAACTGGCACAAAAGCAGTGTATTAAAGTCAAGTTTTCATTTGTAGATTTCTATCAGAAGAAGAACTGACATTTCCTTTCATTGTACCATCAGCACATGCGAAATTCTATACATAGGAAGACCCACTTTATCCCTCACTGCACAACACACAGTCTGGAGGGCAAACTACAGGTACCCTGCCATATAAAAATAAGGCATCCCACACAATAAAACTCAACTTGGGGTGGGTGGTCCCTGCGGCCTACTCTTTTCTGTTCTAGCTGTTTTATTCTGCTGTAGTAATGCATGACGTGTAATGCACTTTTTGAAAATAAATAAATATGTTATTTGAAAAAAAAAAAAAAAAAAAAAACTCAACTTGGTATGTGAATACTGAACAATTCAGTGTCCAAGTGTATCTAAACCCATACCCAAAATGACAATCCTAAAAACGTATTTGCTTCATTCATTTCCTTATTTAGATCCTCCACCCCTTCCATTTTTTTTGTTGATCGTGCCAATTATCTATTATTTTTCAAATTCCTTTAAAATGGATGTAAACCCAATTTTTTTTTTGTGTCATAAAATATAAGATTTCCTATAATTTGAGACCAGTGTTGCGACAAAGAGTTAATCCATCTCTGAGCAATCCTCTTATTGTTCAGTGAGATAATTCTGGACAAACAGAGAAAAAAAAAACTGTCAAATCCTCCCCCTTGCTGTGAGTGACAGGTGATTTACATATCTCCTGCACTAGCCTAAGAGACATGCATTATTTAATTCCCTCCCACTCCTTTCTTTTGCTGCTCTGCCACAATTGGATGTTCCACACCTCAGCATGATTGGGCATGCTGAAGTCATGTGGGGACTTTCCTGTGTTTCACTGGATGTTAGAGATCATAGCAGAAGTTCAGTGTTAGAAATACACAGAAGAAAATGCATATTGACAAGGGGAGTGTAGAGGTGGGCGGGGAGTCTACTGACATCACAACTCCACCCACCGAGCTCCAGACAACAGACCCACCCACAGAATCTGTGCTTACAATTGTCAGCTTTATTCATATATTTGAAAAATGTATGCCTAAAAGGAAAAAAAACATGTAACTGCTTAAAAAAAGGGTTAGCTGGAGATGGACTTTGCATAAGTGGCTGAAAAATGTAAGCCTATCTTACACTACCCTCTTTACAGGCTGACAATGCCACAGTCCAAGGGTGGCTACTGCATATAAACAATGCACAGTACAGGAGTAAGGGTAGCACCCTATGGTTGCTGCACAGTGGCTCAACCTTAAAAATATACCTTATCAGCTGCTTGATAGCTTTATTCTGAAAAGCAATCTATTGTGGATCACTTTTCAGAGGGATGAAAAGTAGGGGTTGGCCGATTATCGGAGAGGCCGATATTCATATTTTTTCAAAGTATCGGTATCGGCCAGAAACGTACCGATATTTCTTCAAGTTGTTGTTTTGAATACTTTCAAGTGCAGAGGAGGGGTTTGTTTATAGACCCCAGATCCTTCCATAAAGAGTACCTGTCACTGCCTATTACTGTCACAAAGATGTTACATTCCTTGTAAAAGCAATAATTTTTTTTAAAAAAAGGACAATATAAAAATCACAATTTTAAAATGTACAAAATATTAGCCACCATCTGCCTGAAAGGTGGCAAAAAAAAAAAAATTGGTATAGCATTGGCCCTGAAAAAATAACGGTTGACTCCTTATGGCAAGGACAGCTGCACATCTAACCAAGCCCAAAGTAGGTTTGAGTAGTTTAGCATAAGACAAATGGGAGCGCTGAAAGCACTCAGTACACAGATATCATGCGTTTTGTTAGCCCAGGAGCCAATTGCATTTCTGACAGATCCACGTCATACGACTTGAAAAAGTCACGTGACGTGTGACGCAACGCGTCGGCAGGCAGAACCAGTGACAACATCATATGATAGTGTCAGCAGGGGATCTACTGCGCAAACAAGCGGTGTTGTCTAACCATTTGTCAAAGCGCTACTTCTATTGATCTATGGGAGTGGATATAACTCAGATACTTTGTCTTACAGTAATATAGCATTGTGCAATGATATACTTTATCCCTCATTTCCTATATATGAATACCCATCCATGAGTTTAGCAGCACGGCAACCTGTTAGAGCTCTCTCTGGACAACTTACCACGTTAACAGCATACATGTGCGGGAGTGGATAACTCATCATGCTGAATAACTAAACATGCTTGGGAGTGGATATTCATGTGTTCACCTACTTCCGATATGTTGGACACGTATATTTGAGGCAATGTTACTTACTTAGCACCAATTGCTGATATTACAATAGTGGGGGGTTCGTGGTGATTTCTCCCCCTATTGTCACATTGTTGCACATAGTACATTGCCCAGTTTGCACAGTCTTGTAACCATATATTTTTAAATAAGCTACAAGCCACTTTTTTTTCTTATTGATTGTTACATTAACTTATGGTATCTTCTCTTTAATTGTTTTGCTACCATGGACACATTGATGTAATATTTATTTAGCACCACCTTTGTTGTTGCAGGGGTGGGGGGTTTTGTGGCAATTTCTTCCCCCATCTCTACATTGTTGCACATAAAATGCTGCATAGTTTGCACTTTAGTCAGTGGTGGATTATTATTTTTTTAGCGCATCATAATTGTTTAACATTGTTTTCATTATTTTCTTGGCTATTTATGGTATTTCTTCTTCAATTGTTATTTAGTTTGATATGTTGGGTATACCTGAGGTAGGGTGATTTATTTGTCAACATTTGTTGAAACTACAGTGTGGTGATTTTTACCCCTATTGTTACACATTGCACTTTAGTTTTTGGTGGAATATTGATTTTAGCGCATCACTATTATTTAATATTTACTGAATTTGTTGACTGAATCAGGATCCATATTTGTGCTTTAGTATTTTTTACTTTTACCATTTTTTCAATAAAATGCATTAAGCTTGGTATGTGCGACGGCAGCCTTTCTGGGACTTTATGTTCTGACAAAGAAAGCGGCCTGGAAAAGGAGCTTATTAAACTGTTCATTTTGCACAGCTGATTCACTACGAACAATGAGCATTATTGAACAACAAGTATGGGGGCTGCCCCTAGAGAGAAGGCTGGCACTAGCATGCCTGGGCCCAAATCATGCCAAGCACAGAACAAACTATATTGGGGGCTGAAGTTTAACCCTTTGATTTTAGCCAAAGGAAACAAACATTCTAAACAGTACTGGGGTATTAAACATATGCTCTTTAGCGTGTCCGCCGACAATCATCATCTGGTAAAATATCTGGAAAACCTTGTCAAATGATCTTCTCTGGGAATTTCACAAAATACAGCCGTTTCTGCCAACACTGGGGAATATAGCCCAGGCTGTTCATACATGTAGTTGCATATATTTTAGCTTACAAATATAATCAAGTTGTAAGATAAACATGGTACATGGATAAAAGGATTGGCGTACCTTTGTGCACATGTATTTTTATTGTATACATTCATATACACATTTCACAAGGGTGGTAAGAATAAAATTTGCATAGCCAGTAGGTATTGGAAGCGTCCATGGGCATATTCGTACGCTTAACTTTTAGGCACAATGGCTTCCTAGCTTTAGGTCTCATTCACACTGGATGGCTTTTCTATCGCCTTGCTCAGTGCACCATCAGTGATTAGAGCTCTTGCTTCACAGCTGTGAGGTTTCCACATTCAAAATCGATATTAAGGCCGGGTTCACACTATAGCGATGCGGGAACCGCATCGCAGACCTCCCGCCCTATGCGGACGGCTGTGAGTGTCAATCTTATGTTAATGACACCCCCAGATCCGTCGGCATATCGCAGTGCGATCTGCCGACTCGCACAGGAATCGGATCGCATGGTGTGAACCCCCATGCGATCCGATTCTGTTGCGGACCCAAAAAAGGGTCCCGTGCGAGTTTGCTGCGGGAGCGCTGCGAATTCAGCCATACTATCTGTATGGCTGAACTCGCATTGCTACGGAGATCGGATGTGATTTGCTGTGCGAATGACATCCCGATCTCCCCCCGCAGCAGTGTGAACCCAGCCTAAAGGCAAGGTTTTTTAAAACATCCATACCAGCTCCATGCAGTGGTTTTGTACAGAACAACCCCGATCCTCCTAGCTCCTCCCTCCTGCTGAGTTCCCCCCGAAAACAAACAGCTTCCTATGGTGTCTCCCGAGCCACAGCTCTGCCCCACCCCCTCTCGCTCTCCTCATTGGCTCTCTGGCTGCGATTGACAATGAGGAGGCAGAGTCCCCAGAGAGCCGGGGCTCTTGTGCACATTGTTGGATCATGATGGGGCTCAAGTAAGTATTGGGTTGGGCTGCTGTACACAGAAGGCCTTTTACCTTCATCCATAGAATGCACGAAGGTAAAAAAACTCTGATCCTTTACAACCACTAATTCCAACCAATGTCTATATGCTCTTCCAACCTTCATCTGGGTCTTCTCTGGGTGATCCTGTTTTCCTCCCACAATCCAAACACAAATTAGACTGACTTGGTCTTCACACACTGGATGTTTAGCCTGAGTGCAAGAGCTTTGGTTTTTAGGTACAGGCAGAGAGCATTGGTGCACTGACCAAACTTGCTCTAGTGCAGTATGCACCCAGGGGCAAATTCTTGGGACACAGACTGCACGTGTTCTGAGAATTCGTACCTGGGCGCATTCTGCCATAAAAGTAAGCATCGCTAAGCTCATCGCTCAGCCCTGACCAGCTACAGAATCTGCCAGGCTGTTGTAGTAGGTCTGGACATTGCACTTGTGCATTCTGCCCACACGTAAACGCGGGCGTCTCATGCACCGTGGCTAAACCATTTTGTCTTTTTTTTTTTTTTCTTTTTTATCTATAGAGTAGGAAATGACTAAAACTGATACCAGGCTAGTTTGTTGTCTGTGTGCCACCTGGGAAATTTCCCTTTACTTCCTGTTGCAAAGAAAAGGGAATTGCCCTCTTATGCTGCGTACACACAGTCAGCATTTCGGCCAGCAAAAGTGAGATGAAAGCTTTTCGTCGGAAAATGCGACCGTGTGTATGCTCCATCGGAATTTTGCTGGCCGAATTTCCTCCAGAAAAAGATTGAGAGCAGGTTCTCAATTTTTCAGACGGAAAAAGTTTATCGGAAATTCCGATCGTATGTATGCAATTTCGACACGCAAAAACTCACGCAAGACGGAAGCTATAGGATACCGGCTATTGAACTTCCTATTTCTAGTCCTGTCGTACGTCACCGCGTTGATGGTCGGAATTTGGTGTGACCGTGTGTATGCAAGACAGCTTGATCGAAATCCCGTCGGAATTCCGTCGGGAAAACCATCAGAGCTTTTTCCGACCAAAATTCCAATCGTATGTACGAGGCATTAGAGAGTTGTATCCAGAGGAGGTGTTCCAAATGGAACATTTCCCCTTACCGCCTGGGCACAGAGAAGTCTGGTTAGCAAAAGGCTACTTACCACAGCAACAGCCTAGGGCTTGTGGGTGTATAGCATGAAGGCCAGATCTAGTTCTCCCACTCATCTGCCATTCAATTACATGTATTGTTCCTTCAGGATACCTGAAAGTTCAGAATGAACCTAGAAGCAGTAATCAGCCAGCACATGAAGGGGTATCCAAGATCACTCCCTGCATAAATACCTTTCCTTTACATTAGCACCCTTTTTGATGATGGTACAATTCACTGTCACCAAACACTTTCAGTTAGGCTTAATGTACACGGGACGTTGTTTACAACCTCTACTGAACGATTTAACTTGACATTTGCACTTCACATCCATTTTGCCGCGTTTACATGCCACGTTTAGAAGTGTTTAAAAAAATAAATATAATAATTATTTTCTTCAAAAGAGGCAAAAATGAAAAACGCCTGTAAACGAAACACGGCTAAATGCAAGTTACCGTGTTTAGAATCGTTTGGCGCTTGAAACGCCTCAACTCAGTTTCTAAACCCATTTTTTTGCTTTCCAAAAAAAATAAAAAAAAAAAAAAAACACCTCTAAAACGCAACTGCCTAGAAACGACTATAAATGACCCTGTGTACATGTACTGATAAGATAGCAGAGGAGCGTTCAGGAGCAGTTGAAAAAAATGCCCAACGGCTCCTAAACCTCCGTTACGGTCAAGTCACAAAGAGGATGCAATGATCAAGGAAAACTAATCAAAAACAACAAAAGCTGAGTGTAATGCTACCCATACACTGCATCAACATTCCAGCTATAAGCAGCCCTGTCAGCACCACCCAGCTCAGCCAACTTCAATCTAAAAATGAAGGACCCAGGTGGAAAACTGGTGGTATCCAATCAGATGTAGTCATTTCACAAGTATGCCAATAAGGCCCTCCTGTCCCTTCTGTATTGAAATTGTACTCCCCCCCCCCTTACATTGTAAAGCGCTGCACAAACCATTGGCGCTATATAAATACTGAATAATAATAATAATTGCCGTGAGCATCATGGCGGTCTAATACAATAGCCGGTTTTGTAGATTCCTCCACTAACGCTTTAGTGTAGCTGGGGTAATCAGGCTATTTTTCTTGTAATTTTCTACCTAGCTCATACAAATTTTTTTGAAACAACTTTTGTCAAGCCAGGTGCTGCTTGTAGGGCCACCTACGGCTTGAATGAATAACAGGAATTGCCTGAAATTTGAGCAGTCTGTGGCGAGCTTTAGAAAGTATTAAACATGTAAAGAAACAGTGCACAAAGCACAGAAAGTCCACAATGCACCTTCTCGTAACCGCTCCAGCCCTTGGAGCATTCAGAGTATTTATCCCAAAAAAAAAAAATAATAATTAAAAGAAGAGAAGAAGGATTGAGGGCAAGCTGAAAAAAAAAAAAAAAGACAGACGTCTAATTATAGTTTTAGTGTGAAAGAAGCAAATTTAATATATAAATGTTCTGCAGCCAACACTTTGAATAAACTTGTGTCCCATTTTTGGGTCTGCTGCAACATTTTTTTTTCTCCTTTTTTCTGGCAGAGATAACCAACACAACAAACAGCCAAAGCTTGTTAAATGAATGCAGCCCTTGGTTTTGCCCAAGAAACACATCAAATATTTATACATTCTGGATTTGTTCTAGAATAAAAAGCACATTTTAGCTCAGATCATTAATCATTTATCTGAACAGTTGTTACTCTGAAACAGGTAGAATTTCTATTACAATTTAACATCGCGGGGAAGGCAAAACAATAATGCATTTGGGTTATTGCTGTCACTTTCTACCCACACACATTACAGTAATCACAATGACTGACACTCCTAGAGGAAAAACATCCCTGCCACTGATGATTTCCTTCTAAAAATGCCAGCTGTTTGGCTGTCAAGCCAATCCTAAACTTCCAATATTCGTGAGTCTCTGGCACGAAACAAAGTCATAGACTTTGTTCTGGGTCTTGAAGCCAAATTAGTCCATTTTCAAGCAGTATTAAACCAGAAAGCAAACATTACAGCTTATCAATTCTTAGAGGCGATGGCTGCATTCGTTTTATTTTTTTAGGCTCTCTTTCATCTATATTCATCTGTTGATCCAGCCAGTAAATCTGTTTTTCAAAAGAAAAACTCTTCCAGATGTATCAGTTTTACAGGGATGAGACAAACCATTTACCACTGACAGGGGTGCTTACAATGACCCGCTTTTATCCATGTAAAACCTTTATTCCACAAGGAAATAGGGCTCGGGTAAGTATTAGAGGGGCTGCTACACAGGTTTTTTACCTTCCTGCTTGAAGGTAAAAAAACTTGAGCCTTTGGAACCACTTTAAAAGCTAGCCAGCTAAACAATACAATTCTACTGCAACATAGCCTCTTCTGCATTCCACCAAAATAAATCAACTGGGAATTTGACAGCAGCTATGGGGCAGAATAATATGCAAGTTTACAGATTTTTACTCCATATTGCATTCTCTGCTAACATTCAAAAGTGGCTGTAAAGTCATAAAGAGATTATTGCTAGCCCCTCTGTTCTGCAAAGCTACACAACACTTCTCTGTATAAAATTATGCCTCTAAATACCTTCTTTTAGATCAGTTCTTTGCTCACGTGACCTCCAGCCGCTCTTCTCCTCCGTTCTAAGGGCTACAGCGGAAGGGGCAGAGATTCCCCTCTGATGTCAGTCAGGGAGATCATGTGACCACTGTGCTGTCTGCTCAGCCCCTCCCGCTGTAGCCCATGGAACAGAGGAGGAGAGCGGCTCTAGGTCACGTGAGCAAAGAGAACTGATCTATCATGAGGCATTTAGAGGCATCATTTTAAACAAAAACAAGTACACAATGTTGTATAGCTTTGTAGAGTAGAGGGGCTGGCAATAATCCTCCTTTGATTTTATTGCCAGCTACTAATAGCGACAGGAGGGGAGGGGTGGATTTGTTCATTGGCTCAGACACAGGAGCTGACTGAGAGGGAAAGAGGAGAGCAGCGGGATGACGGAGGCACATAACTTGACCATGGTATCAGAGATCAGCAGCTATGATTACTGTAGCCAGATTAGATAGGGGGACACAGGCAGGATCAACCAGGTTTTTTAGAACCTAGAGAGAGGGACAAATGACACTGCACAAGCACTATGTTGTGCATCCTGCTTTAGGGTTCCAACCACTTTAAGGCCTGCAGTTCCTTAAGGGGGGGGGGGGGGTGAGACTATTTTGTTCACAATGCTTTTATTGCCAAGAATTATTTTTCTTAAATTGCTGCTAATGTTTCCAGGCAAGATAAAAACGAACCCCCATTTACTTAAAGTACAGCCAAAGCTTGTTTGGCTGTACTTCTCCCCTGTGGATCACAGGGGTGCAGTTTGTTTTGCACTCCTGTGATCAGTTTTCAGCAGATTGGGCTAACTTTTGCGCTCTGCTGACGTCACAGAAGTCGGTCCAGGCTCCACATAATCCCGACAATGGAAGTTGGGAGCCACCTGGTGCCTGGACTGACACCCTGCTCTACCTCTCAGCGAGCTGCTGAGAGCCTGAGCCGGATGCCCCCACCTCTCCACAGCACATCGCTCCAATGAGCGAGGAAGGAGCAGAGAGCTGTGCCTGACAATCTGCAGCTCTCTGCTCATGGAGTTGAGAACCAAGCGATCAATCGCTAGGTTCTCAGCGTAGAGGCGCTGGGGGGCAGATGCAGCATCCACCCAAGTATGAATCTTTAAAAGAAACTAAAAACAAACATACTTCTCTTTTAACTAAGGTTTTGAGTCTACACATCTGCTTCTGTATGACAAAGCTAAACAAAGAAAGCTGATGATAAACATCCAAAAAAGGGCAAATTGTGCCTAGCAACAAAAGGCCACTCAGTGAGTTAGAACCGTATTCAGTTTTTTCATGTGTATCTCAAGGACACAGATGAAGCACAATACAAAACAAACCAGGAAATCAACACAACTGTATGTATAACAGCTTTCAAAGCTCATGTAACTGCATATTTTAACCACTTAACAACCGCCCATTGCCGATTAACGGCATCAGGGCGGTTGTTTAACTCTAAGAGGCCGTTAATTAACGGCCTCCTAGAATTCTGCTCTCGCGCGCCCCCCTGGGGCGCGCACACGAGAGCATCCGTGACCGCTGGGTCCAGTGGACCCGGCGCATCACGAATCACGGTAAACGGCCGCTCATCGCGGCCGTTTACCACGTGATCGCTCCGTCAAATGACGGAGTGATCACTTGTAAACAAGCCGGCGTCATGTTATGACGCCGGTTCCTCCCTCCCCCTCTCTGTACCGATCGGTACAGCGGAGGGGGAAGAGATCGGTGTCAGCAGCGATGTGGGCTGCATCTGCAGTGCCCACATCGCTGCTCACCGAAAATTAACCCCTCAAATCCCTGCAAATACTCTGCATTACTCTGCAATTCCCTACAAATACTCTGCATTACTCTGCAATTCCCTGCAAATACTCTGCATTACTCTGCAATTCCCTGCAAATACTCTGCATTACTCTGCAATTCCCTGCAAATACTCTGCAATTCCCTGCAAATACTCTGCAATTCCCTGCAAATACTCTGCAATTCCCTGCAAATACTCTGCAATTCCCTGCAAATACTCTGCAATTCCCTGCAAATACTCTGCAATTCCCTGCAAATACTCTGCAATTCCCTGCAAATACTCTGCAATTCCCTGCAAATACTCTGCAATTCCCTGCAAATACTCTGCAATTCCCTGCAAATACTCTGCAATTCCCTGCAAATACTCTGCAATTCCCTGCAAATACTCTGCAATTCCCTGCAAATACTCTGCAATTCCCTGCAAATACTCTGCAATTCCCTGCAAATACTCTGCAATTCCCTGCAAATACTCTGCAATTCCCTGCAAATACTCTGCAATTCCCTGCAAATACTCTGCAATTCCCTGCAAATACTCTGCAATTCCCTGCAAATACTCTGCAATTCCCTGCAAATACTCTGCAATTCCCTGCAAATACTCTGCAATTCCCTGCAAATACTCTGCAATTCCCTGCAAATACTCTGCAATTCCCTGCAAATACTCTGCAATTCCCTGCAAATACTCTGCAATTCCCTGCAAATACTCTGCAATTCCCTGCAAATACTCTGCAATTCCCTGCAAATACTCTGCAATTCCCTGCAAATACTCTGCAATTCCCTGCAAATACTCTGCAATTCCCTGCAAATACTCTGCAATTCCCTGCAATTCCCTGCAAATACTCTGCAATTCCCTGCAAATACTCTGCAATTCCCTGCAAATACTCTGCAATTCCCTGCAAATACTCTGCAATTCCCTGCAAATACTCTGCAATTCCCTGCAAATACTCTGCAATTCCCTGCAAATACTCTGCAATTCCCTGCAAATACTCTGCAATTCCCTGCAAATACTCTGCAATTCCCTGCAAACACTCCGCATTGCCCTGCAAACACTCCGCATTGCCCTGCAAACACTCCGCATTGCCCTGCAAACACTCCGCATTGCCCTGCAACACTCCGCATTGCCCTGCAACACTCCGCATTGCCCTGCAACACTCCGCATTGCCCTGCAACACTCCGCATTGCCCTGCAACACTCCGCATTGCCCTGCAACACTCCGCATTGCCCTGCAACACTCCGCATTGCCCTGCAACACTCCGCATTGCCCTGCAACACTCCGCAATGCCCTGCAACACTCCGCAATGCCCTGCAACACTCCGCAATGCCCTGCAACACTCCGCAATGCCCTGCAACACTCCGCAATGCCCTGCAACACTCCGCAATGCCCTGCAACACTCCGCAATGCCCTGCAACACTCCGCAATGCCCTGCAACACTCCGCAATGCCCTGCAACACTCCGCAATGCCCTGCAACACTCCGCAATGCCCTGCAACACTCCGCAATGCCCTGCAACACTCCGCAATGCCCTGCAACACTCCGCAATGCCCTGCAACACTCCGCAATGCCCTGCAACACTCCGCAATGCCCTGCAACACTCCGCAATGCCCTGCAACACTCCGCAATGCCCTGCAACACTCCGCAATGCCCTGCAACACTCCGCAATGCCCTGCAACACTCCGCAATGCCCTGCAACACTCCGCAATGCCCTGCAACACTCCGCAATGCCCTGCAACACTCCGCAATGCCCTGCAACACTCCGCAACGCTCTGCAATACCCTGCAACGCTCTGCAACACCCGCCAATACCCTGCAACACTCTGCAATGCTCTGCAACCCCCGCCGATACCCTGCAACACTCTGCAATGCTCTGCAACCCCCGCCGATACCCTGCAACACTCTGCAATGCTCTGCAACACCCGCCAATACCCTGCAACACTCTGCAATGCTCTGCAACACCCGCCAATACCCTGCAATGCTCTGCAACGCAGTACTCTGCAACACCATGCTCTGAGATACCCAGCCATAGTCGGTGATACCCTGCAATACCCAGCCATAGACATCTCCCGCCGCCCTCCGCCCTCCGGTGCTTCTACCGAATCGCTAATACGATCAAAGCCAGAATCTTTTTTTTTTTCAGGCTTCCCAGCTTAGAGGTGAGATGTGGGTCTTATTGACCCCACATCTCACTGTAAAGAGGACCTGTCATGCCATATTCCTATTACAAGGGATGTTTACATTCCTTGTAATAGGAATAAAAGTGATCAAAAAAATTATTTTTGGGGAAAAAAATG
Source organism: Lithobates pipiens (assembly GCF_037356315.1). Classification (NCBI taxonomy): domain Eukaryota; kingdom Metazoa; phylum Chordata; class Amphibia; order Anura; family Ranidae; genus Lithobates; species Lithobates pipiens. Next base: position 91,544,620 of record NW_027507764.1, read on the forward strand.
TCAAACTAAAATAAATAAAGTAAAATGAACAATAAAAAAAAATGTTTTTTTTAAAGCGCCCCTGTCCCCATGTGCTCGCATGCAGAAGCGAACGCATGCGTAAGTCCCGCCCACATATGAAAACGGTGTTCAAACCACACATGTGAGGTATCGCTGCGAACGTTAGAGCGAGAGAAATAATTCTAGCCCTAGACCTCCTCTGTAACTCAAAACATATAACCAGTAAAAAAAATTTAAATCGTCGCCTATGGGGATTTTTAAGTAGCGACGTTTGCCGCCATTCCACGAGCGTGTGCAATTTTGAAGAGTGACATATTAGGTATCTATTTACTCAGCGTAACTTCATCTTTCACATTATGCAAAAATTGGGCTAACTTTACTGTGTGTTTTTTTTTTTTAAGCACAAAACAGTTTTTTTTCCAAAAAAAAGCATTCGAAAAATTACTGCGCAAATACCGTGCGAGATAAAAAGTTGCAAAGACCACCATTGTATTCTCCAGGGTGTTTGCTAAAAAAACATATATAATGTTTTGGAGTTCTATGTAATTTTCTAGCAAATAAATGATGATTTTTACATGTAGGAGAGAAATGTCAGAATTGTCCTGGGTGCTCCAGAACGCCTGATGGCGCTCCCTGCATGTTGGGCCTCTGTATGTGGCCACGCTGTGTAAAAGTCTCACACATGTGGTATCACCATACTCGGGAGTAATAGCAGAATGTGTTTTGGGGTGTAATTTGTGGTATGCATATGCTGTGTGTGAGAAATAACCTGATAATATGACAATTTTGTGAAAAAAAAAAAAAAAGTAAAAAGAATCTTGATTTTGCAAAGAATTGTGGGAAAAAATGACAACTTCAAAAAACTCATCATGCCTCTTACTAAATACATTGGAATGTCTTCTTTCCAAAAAGGGGTCATTTGGGGGGTATTTGTACTTTTCTGGCATGTTAGGGTCTCAAGAATTGAAATAGGCCGTCAGTCCTTCAGGTGTGATCAATTTTCAGATATTGGCACCATAGCTTGTGGACTCTATAACTTTCACAAAGACCAAATAATATCCACCAATTTGTACTTATTTTTACCAAAGATATGTAGTAGTATAAATTTTGGCCAAAATTTATGAAGAAAAAATTTCTAATCTGCTAAATTTTCTAACAGAAACAAAGAAAAATTCGTTTTTTTACAGAATTTTCGGTATTTTTTCTTTTATAGCACAAAAAAAAAAAAACCCAGCGGTGATTAAATACCACCAAAAGAAAGCTCTATTTGTGTGAAAAAAAGGACAAAAATTTCATATAGGTCCAGTGTTGCATGACTGAGTAATTGTCATTCAAAATGCGAGAGCACCGAAAGCTGAAAATTGGTCTGGTTATTAAGGGTGTTTAAGTGCCCAGTGGTCAAGTGGTTAATATTCAAACACACACACACACACACACACACACACACACACACACTTTGAGAAATTTGTTGCATAGGGTTTTATTTACTAAAGCTGGAATACACAAAATCAGGCTCACTCCTGCAGAGAAACCAATTAGCTTCTAACCTCGGCTTGTTTAAGCTTTGGCAATAAAACCTGGAAGCGGATTGGTTATTATGCAGAGGTGAGACTGATTTTGCATTCTCCAGCTTTAGTAACTAAAGCCCAATCAGAGAAAACTAGCCCACTCTGATCTATGTTCTTGGTGGAAATAAAATGTACCAAAGGCTGCTTGCACGGATTTATGGGGCCCGTTCACACTAATGTGCACATTTTTGGTGATGCACATATTTTGGCTTGCTGGCGTATTGTAGTGCGTTGCACAGTAATTCATGGATACGAGTTTCTATACTCCATGCATACATATTGAACTGCACCGGAATAGCCAGCCAAAATAAAGAGGAAATCAGGTAAGGGGCTGCTGTACAATGCCATACCATTGCAAAGAGCAGGCAAATATGACATGGCTTTTATTTAAATGAAGAATAAGCTGCAATTTTTTTTGGCAGGAAGACAACGCAAAATGTAGACACATTTAAGTAGCTCTAGATCATGGATGCTCAACCTGTGGCCCTCCAACTGTTGCAGAACTAAAAGTCCCATGAGGCATTGCAAGCCACTGACAGCTACAAGTTTGATGACAGAGGTATGAAAACATCTGTCCTTTCAACCCAAGCTTTCACTACCAAGGGCCTCCTGTACTTCAGGTAAGTCCTCAGTCCAGCACTCCCCTTCTATAGCATAAAAGAGCCATTCTAGTAGAGCAAAAACATCACATGCTTGTAGTGCTAGGCAACACTTCACAAATTAATTGATGTACTGACACTATAAAGCCACTTCAATATCATCCTGGGCTCCACCCCTTTGATTGTGATATATCACCATTGACATGTATGCCACCATACATTCATATGGGCGATGTTCCCATGTGCATGAACTCCAGCTCACGCATCAATCTCCACGACTAGGAGGTGAAGGACCACAGTATTACTACATGCATTCACAAAGCTCTACAATGAAATTCATTTGTTCCACACAAAGCAACAAAAGCCTTTAAAGGGTTGGTCATAACTGAAAACCCAGCTCATTGGCCTCATTATAATATATCCTTTTTCCTAGGGAAATATGGAGGATGCCACTGCTGAAATCTTTCCAAAAACGGCATCTGTCTGACTATGACCAGCATGGATATATTGTTTCAGGGTCACACGTGAGGCCACTGGAACAGCATGAAAGCCAGGTAGCTAGTTTTCAAAATTATATCAGCAATAGCTCTTCAGCTTCTAGCAAAAAAATATTCAGGATGCAATCTTACCTGAAGTTGTTCTGTGGAGCTGCTACTCAGCTCATCTCCAGATTCTGAATCTGCAAGAAGTTTTTCCGAGTTTTCCCCAGCCGAATCCGAGTGATCATTTGTGAAGCTGGTCTTTTCGATTTCCATCATTTCTGGACCAGGAAAGTGCAAGGCAGAAGGACTCCTGCTGGTGGCCTTTGGCGAATGCAAGTCAGTACATAACTTGCCATTGTTATGTACAAGGTCTAAAGTCAGTCCTCTCGTCTGGCCTGGGCTACTGCCAGGCCCAAAGTTCTGGTTAGCATCTCGAATTGAAGGAGTTTTCCCAAAACTGGTGAGTTCTGGGGATTTGTTGATATTCTCCATCGATCGCTGTAATCCTTGTGTGACTTTCAGAGGACTGTTAGGCAGGATGCCCGGTTTGATGGGCGGCATTAACGCCTTCCTGCCCACTTCCTTCACATACTGAGCTGGTACGTACAAGGGTCTCGCATTTTCATCCAGTCTCACCTGCCACCAGTCTTCGTTGGACTTTTTCATTAAAATGTACCGCTCGCCCTGCTTTATAACAACTCTCTTGCTCTTGTATTCATATTCATAATCGTATTCTACCTCAATGTACACCGGCCCAGGCGTGGGCCTCCCGCTCTTGTCAGCCATTTTCAATGATGCTTATCACCTCTTTAGAAGAACGGAGAACATCATGACAGCGTGCCGAAAATTCTAAGGAAGGAACAAGAGAAAAAGAAATACCATTAAAAAAACTTCCCAAAATGCAAATGGTCAAAAACCGCAGTAAAGGAAAAGGCTTGCCAGAACCCAGGAACCAAATAGTGTCTTACAATAATTACAGCTTGTGCCTGCATTTTGGTGTTCACACTTACATCCATGATCCTCAGCTGCAAGGTTCAGGGAACTGTCAGTCTTAGCTGTAGAGCCAGCCCGTTGTCAGAGAAATCCCCATCTATATATATGGGCTTGGCAACTAAGTCTGGGCAGCTGCAAGGCATTGTGCAGATGGGAAAAGAATACCAAGACTTGAATTCTACAGCTGGAGATCACAAGCATGGGAGGTACAATATATGCAAAACAGATCATATTTACCTAACCCCATCCAGACATATAACATTTCTGGCCTTTTTTAAAGGGAGGACCCCAGGAAAAAAAAAAAAACAGAACTCTAAGCCTCCGTTGACACTATGACCCACACGTGAATCATTCAGAAACCACATTGCAATTCACATGCGATTCAGTGCTGTGTGAGTTGAGGCCATTCATAACACCAAAGCTGTGCATGCACCTTTTTTGCAGCCTTACCTCAACATTTCTGCAGAGGCTCCGCAACTGGTTTGCATGGTCGTTTTGTACTATGCAATCCAATGCAGGAAAATGCACTGCATTTGTGACCTGCATTTTGGGTGTCGTTAACTTTGTAATGATGCCCACAGTGGATCACAAGGGCATTGCGTTTGGTATGCAGTGTGGAAAATGCGCATGAATCGCTAGCTTTAGGTTTAAATTTATTGAACAGATATAAAGAAAAATCTTTATTTTAGTATTTAAAGCGGAGGTCCACCCTAAAGTAGACCTTCCACTCATTGGAACACTCCCCCCCTCTGGCGCCACAATTGGCACCTTTCAGGGGGGAGGGGGTGCAGATACCTGTACAGTACAGGTATCTGCACCCACTTCCGGGATAGCTCTCTGCGGAAAGGGGCGTAGATTACGCCCCTTTCCGAAAGTCCCCCGCTGCCTGCTGGGAAACACACAGATCCCAGAGGCAGCGGGTCCATCCTTATTGCGCAGCGCGACTCGCGCATGCGCAGTAGGGAACCGGGAAATGAAGCCGAAAGGCTCCACTTCCCGATTCCCATACCCAAGATGGCGGCGGCAGCACCAGACAGACGATCGAGAGATCGGCTTCGGGTGCCGACATCGCGGGCGCGCTGGACAGGTAAGTGTAACTATTTTAAAAGTCAGCAGCTGCAGTATTTGTAGCTGCTGGCTTTAAAAAAAAAAAAAAAAAAAAACGCGGACTCCCGCTTTAAGGAAATAAGTGAAGTTCATTATTAGAGCTGAATAATTGGCATATTTAACATCACAGCTGTGGGTCAACCCCCATGTCATCAGGAAAAAAATAAAAATAAATAAATAATAATAAAAAACAAAACAACACACACACACACACACACACACACACACACACACCAACTTGAGCTTCGCTCAAAGTACTACATTAAAAATTGGACTGCTACACCTTAATAACCCAGACTCTGGGTCAACAGCAAATCTTTTAGAAAAAACAAAGTGTGCTGTCCCTTAAATCTTATAACAATTGAACAACAAATCAATCCAAAATTAGAACTGTGAAATACTATACATAATGTAGTGCAAATTAAACATATTATGAAACAAACTTATTGCAGCAACACATTAGTACAAATTGAGCAATTTTTGTGCAAACAAATGAAGGATAAAGTCTCCAGATGCAACAAAGTCCTTATATGTTCACTGGGGACATAAGTGTTCAGGCTGGGTTCACACTTATGTGAATCGAATGCGGGATTTTCCACATCAAATTCGCATTACAGGAGAATGTGACCGACTCTCAATGGAGCCGGTTCACACATCTCCGAGGGGCAGTTGAGATCACAACCAATAAGAGTGTTACATTTCCAGCACATGCTGGAAATGTAACCGTTTTATGTATGGGTTTACTTCTGCTTTAAGGGGATTAATCCTCTGCATTGTGTAAAAAAACAGTTATCACTTGTGTGGAACTCCGCTTTAAAACAAGAACAACATTAGAATTCCAATCCAGAAGATGCCATTTTTGGGAAAACACGTCAGTCGGAGCGTGTGTCATCATTGCAAGATGCCACAACTAACGCATTTAAACCCAATGCCATTTAACTGCCGACTTGTGAGTGCATTTAATTTATAATAAATGTTATATATAGCTTTACTGCACAATAGATTCTCCCTGCTTGTCTTCCATGTGTGACCTTATGGAAAATGTTGTTATGGTGGTATGAGAGCGGATTTCCAACCACCCATAGTAGTCAACTAATAAAGGTGCAGGTCATTACGATTTGGCTTTGTGTGAGAGCTCCTTAACTGGAGATGCATTGAATCCCTAAGTTGGGATCAGCGTCGGTTGGCAAGTGGCCATTTTTCTCTCAAGGAGCACTTTAGGCGCTTCAGCAATGTGCACTTACCGTATTTATCGGCACTTAAAATCAGGGGGAAATCGCGGGTGCGTGTTATACGCCAATCCCCCGTAGTTCTGAGCCTCTGAGTGCCTTCCGGCCGCCTTCGGCCATTCTTGGCAGCTTCCGGCCGCCTTCGGCCATTCTCGGCGGCTTCTGCCCGTTCTCGGCGGCTTTCAGCTGAAGGCACCCGAAAGCTGCCGAGAAGAGCCGAAGGCTGCCGAGAACTACTGTGCGCCGCCGAGATATTAAATATGGCAATTTATGAAAAAACCCCATACCTGTATTTCAGCTCAAACAATGAAGTTCACTTATTTCTATTAAATATATAAGTTCATCTCAGAAATTTAGGTGTGTCCAGTGTCTTGCTCTCTATTATCTAAAAGGTATCCAATCAGCCCACCCAGTTCATATCTTGGACTTCAAAAACCATTACACTTATGTTATGAGGATGAGGAGAGGGGAAGAGATTCATTCAGCAGGATCAGTAAAAGACCACTGGGCAGAGCTGACAGCACTTTTGCATATTCAGTCCATGAAATCGTATGTTGGTGGATCGAAAAGTATTTTTCTGTACTTAAAGGGTCTTTAAAAGTGATAAATCATAGGGAAATGTGCATGTATCGCAGACGTCCTATATGTTTTCCTTTTTTTTTTATGTAAGGAGTCAATATTTGCAGTGTTGACCCTTCCTTTTTTATTAACCCCCAGCATACACTTTAAAGCTGAACTAAACTGTATCTGACCAACCATCCAAAAATATTTAGTTCATTTTTAATATTCAAACAAACGCATCCATGTCTCCATGCTTTTTTTTGTTCAGAAATTACTTTGAAAAACACCCGCTAGCATTTCTATCTGCAGCCATCTTGATCAAGGACAGACGATTCATGTATCATTTACTTGATGCAATCCCTTTGCCTCTAGCTCAGGCACACAGGCAGAAGGGTGTGCTTAGCCAAGAAAGCCCCTTCTCCTGATGGAGGGGGGGGGGGGGGGGGAAGCATTCCAGCAAATGTTTATGATAACTATAAACATTGTAACGTTTGGTTCTTTTAGTTTAAAGAGATGAACGTCATCAGTTTAACCACTTCCTTAGAACCTCCCAAACATATATTTTTTTTTGAATGTACCAAGCAGCAATGGACAGCTTTATTTTGTAATGCAAGCTTCAATATCTAAATGCATAAAACTTATGCAGTCATTTGAAACCTGAACGACTTACAGCCGTGGCCAAACATTTTGAGAACGACAAAAATATTAAATTTTCACAAAGTCTGCTGCTTCAGTCTTTTTAGATCTTTTTGTCAGATCTTACTATGGTATACCGAAGTAGAATTACAAGCATTTCATAAATGTCAAAGGCTTTTATTGACAATTACATGAACGTGGATGTAAACTCTCACACATACCCAGTGAAGTGAACAGCCTCAGGTTCTACACAGAGATTAAACAAATCTCCCTACATAAATTTTACATGTATATCTGCTGTCGTCGGCTTTATATACCATTTAGAAAGTGCAGATCTTGTTTGGAGATTTTCTCTTCATGGTTAACACTGCAGTGAAGCCTGGGCATACAGCTAAGACAGGTGATTGGATGAAAGGCACACACCCCTTCTCCTCATAGGTAGAGGCTTTCAGCTCTGTTAGTTACATCCTCCAGCTCAGTGCTAATCAGCACTGAGCATCCTCCCCAACACACAAACTCCAGCTGCTTTTATCACATGTGATGGAGACCTCAGGCTGATAACAGAAGAACAGAGCAGGAGACCGCTACCGGACATAGTGCTTTGAAGAGAGATAACTGAACACTGCAGATCTATGTGCCCAGCTCAAATTTCATGAATCAGGTTTACATACACTTTTAGGCTTATGTAAGGAGTCAATATTTGCAGTGTTGACCCTTCCTTTTTTATTAACCCCCAGCATACACTTTAAAGCTGAACTAAACTGTATCTGACCAACCATCCAAAAATATTTAGTTCATTTTTAATATTCAAACAAACGCATCCATGTCTCCATGCTTTTTTTTGTTCAGAAATTACTTTGAAAAACACCCGCTAGCATTTCTATCTGCAGCCATCTTGATCAAGGACAGACGATTCATGTATCATTTACTTGATGCAATCCCTTTGCCTCTAGCTCAGGCACACAGGCAGAAGGGTGTGCTTAGCCAAGAAAGCCCCTTCTCCTGATGGAGGGGGGGGGGGGGGGGGGGAAGCATTCCAGCAAATGTTTATGATAACTATAAACATTGTAACGTTTGGTTCTTTTAGTTTAAAGAGATGAACGTCATCAGTTTAACCACTTCCTTAGAACCTCCCAAACATATATTTTTTTTTAGCAGAGACCCTAGAGAATAAAATGGTGGTCGTTGCAATATTTTATGTCACACTGCATTTGGGCAGAGGTCTCCAAAACGCAAGTTTTTGTGAAAACAAAAAAAAACACTTCAATAAATAAAACACACACACACACACACACACTACTAAACAGCAAAGTTAGGCCAATTTTTTGGTACAATGTGAAAGATGTTACGCTGAGGATTGTGAGAATCGTGATTATCATTTTTTCCAGAATCGAGCAGCGCTACAATGAAGACTTCTGGGATGTATGACATTTTTGCCTAGGCCAAAAAGGGGAAAAAAAAAAAAAAAAGAAAACACACACACACACGTAAATATACTATACCTTCCTATTCATTTACAAAGGCTAGTAGCATAAAGATGAAATATAAATGAATGCTGGTTGAGCGCTTAGCTCCACTGAGCTAAAAGTCTTTGATTATTTTATTTTTTACTGTCAATCTTTCTCCCTCTGCTATAAAAGTATGAAGGAATCCAGCTTGGAAAATGCTGCATTCTTATCATAGAAATGCAAACAAAAAAGGTATTTTCTTCTCTGGCCCTACCCTTGGATATTCAGCCTTGCCTGCAGCACACACACCAGTTAGCTGTTCATAGCTTTCTCTAGCGGTCACCACCACTACTGGATTTGCATTCGACAAGTATTGGTTAATCATTCAGGTTTCTGCTCGGTTTCAGATTAAACACACGATTGGCTTTCCGGATGTTAGAGGAAGAACCTTTTTATTTGCCTGTTTCTGCAGTTTTTTTCTGTGTTTCTGCCAAATGTATTTGTGCACCACTTAACAAATGTGTTTCAGAGACTAAATCTACTGCTCATCAGCAAAAATGACAGCGACACAAAACAAAACGTTTAACATATCTGGTTAAAACAAACTATAAAGTTAAGGGATTTTTTTTTTTGTTTTTCCTCTGAATGTACCAAGCAGCAATGGACAGCTTTATTTTGTAATGCAAGCTTCAATATCTAAATGCATAAAACTTATGCAGTCATTTGAAACCTGAACGACTTACAGCCGTGGCCAAACATTTTGAGAACGACAAAAATATTAAATTTTCACAAAGTCTGCTGCTTCAGTCTTTTTAGATCTTTTTGTCAGATCTTACTATGGTATACCGAAGTAGAATTACAAGCATTTCATAAATGTCAAAGGCTTTTATTGACAATTACATGAACGTGGATGTAAACTCTCACACATACCCAGTGAAGTGAACAGCCTCAGGTTCTACACAGAGATTAAACAAATCTCCCTACATAAATTTTACATGTATATCTGCTGTCGTCGGCTTTATATACCATTTAGAAAGTGCAGATCTTGTTTGGAGATTTTCTCTTCATGGTTAACACTGCAGTGAAGCCTGGGCATACAGCTAAGACAGGTGATTGGATGAAAGGCACACACCCCTTCTCCTCATAGGTAGAGGCTTTCAGCTCTGTTAGTTACATCCTCCAGCTCAGTGCTAATCAGCACTGAGCATCCTCCCCAACACACAAACTCCAGCTGCTTTTATCACATGTGATGGAGACCTCAGGCTGATAACAGAAGAACAGAGCAGGAGACCGCTACCGGACATAGTGCTTTGAAGAGAGATAACTGAACACTGCAGATCTATGTGCCCAGCTCAAATTTCATGAATCAGGTTTACATACACTTTTAGGCTTATGTAAGGAGTCAATATTTGCAGTGTTGACCCTTCTTTTTCAAGACCTCTGCAATTCACCCTGGCACGCTGTCAATCAATTACTGGGCCACATCTTGACTGATGGTAGCTCATTCTTGCATAAACAATGCTTAGAGTTTGTCAATTTGTAGGGGTTTCTGTTCACCCGCCTCTTGAGGATTGACCACAAGTTCTCAATGGCATTAAGGTATGGGGAGTTTCCTGGCCATGGACCAAAAATGTCAATGTTTTGTTCCCCAAGCCACTTAGCCACCACTTTTGCCTTATGGCAAGGTGCTCCATCATGCTGGAAAAGGCATTGTTCATCGCCAAACTGTTCTTGGATGGTTGGGAGAAGTTGCTCTCTGAGGATGTTTTTGTGCCATTATTTATTCATGGCTGTGTTCTTAGGCAAAATTGTGAGTGAGCCCACTCCCTTGGCTGACAAGAAACCCCACACATGAATGGTCTCGGGATGCTTTACTGGTGGCATGACAAAGGACTGATGGTAGCACTCATATTTTCATCTCCAGGCAAGGTTTTTTTTCCAAACAATCGGAAAGGGAATTCATCAGAGAGAAAAAAAAAAAAATGGACTTTACCCCAGCGCTCAGCAGTCCAATCCCTGTACCTTTTGCAGAATATCAATCTGTCCCTGATGATTTTCCTGGAGAAAAGTGGCTTCTTTGTTGCCCTTCTTGACACCAGGCCATCCTCCAAAAAACGTCACCTCACTATGCGTGCAGATGCACTCCGCCTGCTGCCATTCCCAAGCAAGCTCTCCACTGGTGGTGCCCCGATCCCAAAGCTGAATCAACTGTAGGAGACGGTCTTGGCGCTTGGCATGCAGACATGAGCTGTGTACAGAGACACTATGCATAGTGTGCAAGACAGAAAGGCTTCTGTGTTTACAAGCGTCAGTGTGGAATGGGAGCGGAAGGCAAGAGCTGAAGGTGGTGGATGGAGTTTCACCACGATCCAGTTGCAAAACTGGGTGAGAGAGAGCCACATGACCAGGGCGGGTGGGCCAGCTTCTCCTCACTGCAATACACATCACATTCAACAGATGCATACAAACCCATCTGAGATAATACACCACAGGCGTATAAATAGCCCCACAAAGTTGTGTTTGTTACCCCAACATTTCATATTCCTAATATGTGCCTGTTTTCCCACATACCTGTACGAGAAAGTATCCTGTTTTCTTTCAATTGCTTACTTTGTGTGAAATCTCTGGGGTTTGTGCCAGTCCCTCCGCTTCCTATTAGAAACTGACCACCCTAGGAATGTGAGCACAGCATGATAAGTTCTCTAGCTATGCTCTCCTCCAAACAGACTTGTCTTGACACGCCCCCAGCTGCACAGCTATTCAGTGGGAATCTCACTGTACTGCTACTTCTCCTCCTCCTCCTCCCAGCTCTTATGCAGCTGAAAGCAGAGGGAACATGATAAAAAAAAAAAAAAAAAAGTTTTGGACTTTCATTTCGATTTTAAAACTGAATAGGTTGTTTTATAAGGTTAGTGTAAACAATCACTTTAATCCGTGTTGCTACACTTTCATTATCATTTGATAACTGCTACAAAATTCAAACCAGAATTGAATGCGATTAAAAAATGTCTTTTGGATTTCGGTCTGCAACTAGCAAAGATTTTCCTCAAATTGTGGTAAAAGTAAAATATGGCTTTCTTGCTGCTAAACCACTGCCATAAAAGAACACGTACCCATGGCCGCCAAAATACACATTGCTATTACATGAAAGTCCACAAATATTGCATGCGGGTGGCTATAAATCAGGTCAACTTACTCATGCGGTTCAAAAAAAATTAATTACAATTAGATCCGATTTTATGGCATTATTTAAAGTTTGACAGGCAGACATGTTGTTCCTGCCGAGTTTTTTACTGCTCTCTCTGGTGCTGCTACAACCAGTGTAAATTTTTCTTTTATTATTGCACTTCTCATGAATATTGTTGCGGTTGGTCCATTTCATCACTTTCAACTTTGTGTTTCTGATGTGAATCTACCGCCAACATTTATGTACTTCTTTGTTTCAGTAATCCATTTCAAAAGGCTCCATTCACACATGTTTCTGGGGGAAAAAAAATAAAAATGCACCAAGAAACACATTGTGCTTGAGGTGTCATTTCTTAATAGCACCCCAAACACGGCTCGTAATTACATGCCTAAAAATGAGGTACAAAACCATGCTCACGGCCCAAAAACAGTGCAGGAGCTACTTTGGTGCATTTGGCATGATTGGGCTGCCCTATGCTGTTGTGCAGGTGTGACTGGGGCCTTATGGTCTTGTTGTGCAACTTTTCTTATACCATGCCCCTTATTAATGTATCATTGTGTGTCTTTAAACTGCGAAGGCTGCGCTGGACTTCATGGGCTGGTGTTTTATAAAAGGCAGCAGCTACAGTCATTGTATCTTCTAACATTTGTGGATAGCTGGGTGAAGTTCCGTACACAGTTACCCTTTACACCCTATCTATTCATAAACAGGTTCTTTTGTTTTGGCTTTTACATTTCCTTATAAGCCGGATTGTAAGAAATACAGAAACATACAATAGGTTCACATAAAGCACATTAATGAGAAACTCATCTGAGGCCATACATGGCCTTACTTCAGGATCAGACATACACTACTGATGTCACCAAACTAGTTCTCATGTCAAATATATTTCTTAATAAAGGACTTTGAACATCAAGAACTCCAACAAAAGAAAGCTACAAAAGAAGCGTGTGACAATAAGGTTGGCAAAGTAGGTGCCTCATCACGAGCAGATGGATGGCAAGAGAGCTTCCTTCTATTGCTGAGGGATGGGCGCAGCTACTAAAGCCTGGTACAGAGTTTTTTTCTGCTGGGTTGAACGAAAAAAAAAAAAAAAAAAAAAACCTGTCAGCTCCGGTCGGATCCAGTGTACTAACAATGCAACTTTGGTACAGCAGTCACCCTCGCTTAGCTGTTGTGTCATCCAGCCCCTCCCCCCAGAACACTCAGGTTGCCATACACACAGGCCAAATGTTGACTGGTTTTCTACTGAACTGGCCCATGTGTTCAGGGCTTAACCTCTCCAAAACAGCCATAGAACAGGAAACGGATTTCAGGTCAAACATCTTCCAACAGGCTGGAAACTCTTCTACAACTACAGAGTATTATACACAGCTGCTGCAAGGGTCTCATCAATCTCTAGTTTACCGTATAAATGCTCGAGAGTCTCCCCATCATACATGACAATATATTTGTTATATTGCAATTATATCAATTTGACTACTGTAATGCCCTCTTCACTGGCCTACCTTTACACAGGCTATCACCCTACGGTCTATTATGAATGCTGCTGCTAGACTCAAACCTTATAAACCGATCAGTGATTGCTGTCCAGCTCTGCCAATCTCTTTACTGGCTTCCCCTACCCCACCGTATAAATTCAAAATACTAAACACAACATTGCCCCCAGCTACATCACCAACCTCATCTTAAGATATTGCCCAAATCATCCTCTCCACTCCTCCCAAGACCTCCTCCTCTCTCGCTCCCTTGTTACCTCCTCCCATGCACACCTCCAGGATATTTCCAGAGCCTCTCCCAGCCTCTGGAACTCCCTTTCCCAGTATGTTTGATCAGCCCCTACCCTGTCCACCTCCTGCATCAACTCCCCCTCCACTTAGATTGTAGGCTGCAGGAGGAGCAATATTCCAACATGATAACGACCCCAAACACACCTCCAAGATGACCACTGCCTTGCTAAAGAAGCTGAAGGTAAAAGGTGATGGACTATAAAAAAAGCATGGTGGTGGGAGTGTCATGGTCTGGGGCTACATGAGTGCTGCTGGCACTGGGGAGCTACAGATCATTGAGGGAACCATGAATGCCAACATGTACTGTGACATACTGAAGCAGAGCATGATCCCCTCCCTTTGGAAACTGGGCCTCAGGGCAGTATTCCAACATAACGACCCCAAGCACACCTCTAAGATGACCACTGCCTTGCTAAAGAAGCTCAGAGTAAAGGTGATGGACTGGCCAAGCATGTCTCCAGACCTTAACCCTATTCCTTCTGTATTGAATTGTACAAGTGTCTTCCCCCCCCACCCCCCCACATTGTAAAGCACTACATAAACTGTAGGCACTATATAAATCCTGAAGAATAATAAATACTATGGGCCTGTAAACAGCAATGAAGATTTGTTCAATCCTCCATGGCCCGTGAAATGAGGAGTAGCCAAGTAGTCTGTAGCAAAGAAAAAATAATTAAAGCTCATACTTCAACAAAGTAGAACACCTTGAACCAATTCTGAACCTCTTTAACCCTGCAGTCTTCATTTAAGAGTATATTTGGTTAAAATGTAAGCTTCTAAAGGATGAAGAACAAAAGAAAATGTTTTGCCAATGGCAGTTTAAATAAACAACATATAACAGACATTGACTCTTCTGGCTTTGGAATGTCTAAGTCAGTGGCTGTCAACTTCAGGAGGCATGTACCCCTCAGGGTTCTTCTGACAAATTCAAGGGATTTTCAGACTTGTCAACTTAAAAAAAAAAAAAAAAAAAAAAGGAAATAAATATGCAAGACAAATTTAGGAAATATTGAGGCCGGATTTACACTTCACATATCGTGAACATGTGTTCCTGCTTGTGAGGTTTTTTTTTTTTTTTCCCTGCACATTTTTCACAAGTTGCGCAAAGGGCAGCCTGTACATTTGAAAGTGTTGTCCTATGCACAATAACAGTGCCAAAGAAGCTCAGAAACTTCTATTAGGTATTCAACTCCAAAATCAATGCCTAAACATTTTTTACCTTAATGCAATGAACGCATTAAAGGAGAAGCACAGACAAAGCTGAAACCCGCTGTCTGTTGATGTCACAGAGCCAGTCCATGCTTGGGCAAGATCGCAACACTGAGGTCGAGATCCGCCCATGTGCCTGGACCGGTACCCAACTCAGACTCTCAGCGAGCCACTGAGTGCCTAAGCCGGCCGCTCCCACCTCCACATTCCAGCACTCGGAGGGGGCAGAGCAGAGAACAGTGAATCACATGATCTGCTGTGTTACATTGCTCGGTTCTCAGTGTTAGAGCTGATGCTGGTACCGATGCTGCATCCACCTAGGCAAGTATAAACCTGCAAAAAACCCAAACCCATACTTCTCTTTTAAGAGAAAACAAATGTTTAGGCTTTAGAATCACTTTAAAGTGATACTTAAGTTTTTTTTTTTTTTCTTTTTTTTTGTATAACAAACACACATCACACAAATGTCATACTTACCCACTCTGTGTAATCGTTTTGCACAGAACAGCCCAGAACCTCCTCTTCTCAGGTCTCTCTTCAGCACACATGGCTCTTCCTTCCTGCCGAGTGCCCCCACAGCAAGCATCTTGCTATGGGGGCACCCGAGCCGAGGCTCCCTGTGTCCAAACACAAAGATGCAGCCCGCCCCCCTCTCTGCGCTCCTTGGCTCACTGACTTTGACAGCAGTGGGAGCCAATAGCACTTCACTGTTGTCTCAGCCAATGAGGAGGGTGCGTCACGGACAGCCGAAACGCTCAAGCAACACCTCTGG
This sequence comes from Lithobates pipiens, assembly GCF_037356315.1. Taxonomy (NCBI): domain Eukaryota; kingdom Metazoa; phylum Chordata; class Amphibia; order Anura; family Ranidae; genus Lithobates; species Lithobates pipiens. Next base: position 91,560,201 of record NW_027507764.1, read on the forward strand.
ATCGATGGCTCAGGTAAGTAGTAGGGGGGCTAATACACACAGGTTTTTTTTATCTTAATGCATTCTATGCATTAAGATACACAACCTTCTGCCTTTACAACCACTTTTTTTTCTGCCGCTAAACGCACCTGCAAAAGTGAGTACACCTCTCACATTTTAGTAAATATTTTTATATCTTTTCATGTGACAACACTGGAAAAAAAAAATGACACTTTACTACAACGTAAAGTAGTGAGTGTACAGCTTGTATACAGTGTAAATTGGTTGTCCCCTCAAAATAACTCAACACACAGCCAATAATGTCTAAACCGCTGGCAACAAAAGTGAGTACACCCCTAAGTGAAAGTGTCCAAATTGGGTCCAAAAGAGTAGTATTTTGTGTGGCCACGATTATTTTCCAGCACAGCCTTAACCCTCTTTGGCATGGAGTTCACCTGAGCGTCAAAAGTTGCCACTGGAGTTCTCTTCACTCCTCAATGACATCACTGAGTTGGTGGATGTTGGAGACTTTGCGCTCCTCCTCCTCCTGTTTGGAGATGCCCCACAGATGCTCAACAGGGTTTAGGTTTGGAGCCATCTTAGCCAGTCCATCACCTTTACCCTCAGCTTCTTTAGCAAGGCAGTGGTTGTCTTGGAGGTATGTTTGGGGTCGTTATGTTGGAATACTGCCCTGCAGGCCAGTCTCTGAAGGGAGGGGAATCATGCTCTGCTTCAGTATGTCACAGTACATTTTGACATTCATGGTTCCCTGAATGAACTGTAGCTCCCCAGTGCTGGCAGCACTCATAAAGCCCCAGACCATGAAACTCCCACCACCATGCTTAACTGTAGGCAAGACACACTTGTCTTTGTACTCAGCTGGTTGCTGCCACACACACTTGACACCCTATGAACCAAATAAGTTTATCTTGGTCTCATCAGACCATGGGATATGGTTCCAGTAATCCATGTCCTTAGTCTGCTTGTTTTCAAACTGTCTGCGGGCTTTCCAGTGCATCATCTTTAGAAGAGGCTTCCTTCAGCCATGCAGACCAATTTCATGCTGTGTGCGGCGTATGATCTGAGCACTCACAGGCTGACACCCCCCACCCCTTCAGCAATGCTGGTAGCACTCATACGTCTATTTCCCAAAGACAACCTCTGGATAGGACGCCGAGCATGTGCACACAACTTCTTTGGTTGACCATGGTAAGGCCTGTTCTGAAGGGAACCTGTCCTGTTAAACCACTGTATGGTCTTGGCCATCATGCTGCAGCTTACTTTCAGGGTATTGGCAATCTTCTTTTAGCCTAGAACAGGGATGGCGAACCTTGGCCGAGTGCATGAGCATCATGGGAAATATAGTTCCAAAACATCTGGGGTGCCAAGGTTCGCCATTGCTGGCCTAGGACATCTTTATATAGAGCAACAATTATTGTTTTCAGATCCTCAGAGAGTTCTTTGCCATGAGGTGCCATGTTGAACTTCCACTGACCAGTATAAGTGCAAAAGAGTGATAAAACCAAATTTAACACACCTACTCCCCCATTCACACTTGAGTTCTTGTAACACTAACAAGTCACGTGACACCGGGGAGGGAAAATGGCTAATTAAGCCAATGGCTGTGTGTTATTGTGAGGGGACAACAAATTTACACTGTTATACAAGCTGTACACTCACTATTTTACATTGTAGCAAAGTGTAATTTCTTCAGTGTTGTCACATGAAAAAAGATATCATAAAATATTGGTGAGATACTGTAGGTGTTTAGAGGAGTTTAGAGGTGGGGGGGGGGGGGGGGGGCCACACTGCCAGAGCGTCCAGGAGCAGAAGTGTTTTGGTAAAATAAACGCTTGACATGCCTAAACCAGCGTTAACTTTAGTTGCATTTAGCACTTGAGAGTTAATTTCAACAGTCACAGTAAATCATATTCAGGCCAATGAAATTAATACCCAAGTGATTGACGCACCTAAAATGTGTTACACACGTTTACAAGCGTTGAGCATTTTTTCTGCCTAAAGATTGCTGCCAGGAAAGGCGTCAAGGAATGATGGCCAAAGGTCCAGTGTGCATGCAGCCTTAGCTCAAAAGCAACAAAAAAAATAAATAAAAAAAAATAAAAAAAAAGCAACTAGCAATAGTTTCAGAATCATGTATGTTTTCTGTAGCAACAAAAAAAACAAAAAAAAAACAAAGCAGGTTGAAGGAAGAGGAAGCATTTTGTGGTCTACATACAGCCTTCGAAGGATGCCCTGATTTAATCAGCTTTGTATAGAGATGTTTTCAGATTTTTTCTGCGTTTATAAAGTCAGTACACTCAATACAAGAGTGTTGCCTGTTGAAGAACCTCACATAATGAAGCAAGGTCATGGTGTTGTAGAGAACATTAAAATGGTTGCACACCCTGTACAACAACTTTTACCTACAGGCAAGCCTATATTAAGGGTTTACTTCCTCTTTAAATCTGCAGTTGTTGCATATTCAGTAGTAGTAAAATACCAGAGGTTAAGGTGCCCTCTATTTAAAAGGGCAACGTTATCTTTATAAACATTAAATAAATTCACTGTAAAGAACAGAAAAATTATCTTTGTGAGCAGTATTCTTGTACAAATAATGAAATGGTGTATAAATAATGTAACAGTTAATTTCCTTGAACGTTTATCAAAGTTTAGGCCTCAAAATAACACTACTCCAAATGTTCAGATATAATGAAATAAATGAAGTAATTAAAATGATAGTAAAGACTTTAGATGGTAAAGCTGCCCATTCTTCTTGGCAAAAGCCTCCAGTTTCCTGTAAATTCTTGGGCTGTCTCGCATGAACTGCACTGCACGTTAGAGATCTCCCGAGAGTGGCTCAATGATATTGAGGTCAGGAAACTGAGATGGCCAGTCCAGAATCTTCACTTTATTCTGCTGTAGCCAATGACAGGTTGACTTGGCCTTGGTGTTTTGGATCATTGACATGCTGGAATGTCCAAATACGCCCCATGCACAGCTTCCTGACTGATGAATGCAAATGTTTCTCCAGTATTTGATAACATACTGCATTCATCTTGCCAACAAATTTTGACCAAAATTTTCTGTGCCTTTGTAGCTCACGCATCCCCAAAACATCAGTGATCCACCTCTGTACCTTTCATTATAGGCCTTGCTGACTCCTCTCCAAATGTAGCATTTACGGTTCTGGCCATAAAGCTAAATTTTGGTCTCATCATTCCAAATGACTGTTTGAAGGTTTGAGACTTGTCTCCATGTGGGACACTGTGTGGCATTTGCATAATAATGGCTTTCTTCTGGCGACTCGACCATGCAGTCCATCTTTCTTCAAGTGCCTCCTTGCTGTGCATCTTGAAACAGCCACACCACATGTTTTCAGAGAGAACTGTATTTCCCCTGAAGTTACTTGTGGGTTTTTTTTTTTTTTTGCATCCCGAACAATTTTCCTGGCAGTTGTGGCGGAAATTTTAGTTGTTCTACCTGACCGTGGTTTGGTGTCAACAGAGCCCCTCATTTTCCACTTGATTAGAGTTTGGCATTCTCAATTCCTTGGATATCTTTTTATATCCCTTTCCAATTTTTTACAGTTCAACTACCTTTTCCCGCAGATCCTTTGACAATTCTTTTACTTTCCCCATGACTCAGAATCCAGAAAATGTCAGTGCAGCACTGGATGAAAGATGCAAGGATCTGTCAGGAGTCCAGAAACTCATTGACCTTTTATACACACTAATTACAAGCAAATAAATCACAGGTGAGGATGGTTACCTTTAATAGCTATTCCAACCCATTTGTGTCAATGTGTGTGCATGTTATCTGGCCAAAATCATCAGGGTATGTAAACTTCTGACCACAGTCATTTGGGTAGTTTCTGTTGTCATTATGATTTATAAAGAATAAACACCGTTGATTGATAATATATGTGTAAATTTTCTGTCCCCTCAAAATAACTTAACACATGGCCATTAGTGTCTAAACGAACAAAAGTGAGTACACCCCCAAGTGAAAATGTCCAAAATGGGTCCAAAGTGTCAACATTTTGTGTGGCCACCATTATTTTCCAGCATTGTCTTAAAGAGGAAGTAAACCCTAATGGTTTACTTCCTCTTTGTCTCCCTGTGAAGGTAAAGCATAATGGGCTACTATGCATCGCATAGTAGCCCATTATGTGTCTGCTACCTGACACAGGAGCCAGCGATGTCGCCGCTGTGCCCTGTATTCCGGGTATTACTGTTCCGGCCACTCACAGCGCCGGTGCAGCGATGACGTCACTCCCGCGCATGTGCACGGGAGCCGCCACTAACGGCATGTCGCCGCTAGCAGCAGCACACTCAGTGCACCGCTGTCCACAGCGGCGACTGTCTTTTTGTAAAGATCTCCTAAACCGTGTAGGTTTAGGAGATATTTCTTGGACCTACAGGTAAGCCTTAATCTAGGCTTACCTGTAGGTCAAAGTGGTTTGTAAGGGTTTACAACCACTTTAATCCTCTTGGGCATGGAGTCCACCAGAACGTCACAGGTTGCCACTGGAGTCCTCTGCCACTCCTCCATGATGACATCATGGAGCTGGTGGATGCTGGACACCTTGCGCTCATCCTTTATCCATTTGAGGATGCCCCACAGATGGGTTTAGGTCTGGACACATGCTTGGCCAGTCCATCACCTTTACCCTCAACTTATTTAGCAAGGCAGTGGTCCTCCTGGAGGTGTTTGGGGTCCTTATGTTTGAATACTGCCCTGCGGCCCAGTCTCTGAAGGGAGGGGAACATGCTCTGCTTCAGTATGTCACAGTACATGTTGGCATTCATGGTTCCCTCAATGAACCATAGCTCCCCAGTGCTGGCAGCACTCATGCAGCCCCAGACAATGACACTCCCACCACCATGCTTGACTGTAGCCAAGACACACTTGTCTTTGTACTCCTCACCTGGTTGCCGCCACACACGATTTATACCATCTGAACCAAATACGTTTATACCTTAGTCTGCTTGTCTTCAGCAAACTGTTTGTGGGCTCTCTTGTGCATCATCTTTAGAAGAGGTTTCCTTCTGGCATGACAGCCACGCATGTCCATGTACATAAGGGCACTTTCACACTGAGCCGCATCGTTTTAGTTTTCGGCAGCTAGTGGGGCGCTTTTACACCTCTCCAAAAGTGCCTCATAGAAGCTGCTCGCAGGACTTTTTTTGAGCGTCCTGCCAGCGCACTGCCCCAGTGTGAAAGCACTGGGGCTTTCACACTAGATTGGCAGGGGAGGTGCTTTGCAGGTGCTATTTTTAGTGCCTGAAAAGCGCCTCAGTGTGAAAGTGGCCTAAGTATTCACAGCCTTTGCCATAACACTCAAAATTGAGCTCAGGTGCATCCTGTTTCCACTGATCATCCTTCAGATGTTTCTACAACTTGGAGTCCACCTGGGGTAAATTCAGTTGATTGGACATGATTTGGAAAGGCACACACTTGTCTATATAAGGTTCCACAATTAACAATGCATGTCAGAGCACAAACTAAGCCATGTAGACCTCCAAGACAGGATTGTATTGAGGCACAGAAAAATCTCTGCAACACTGAAGGTCCCAATGAGCAGAGTGGCCTCCATCATCCATAAATGGAAGAAGTTTGGAACCACCAGGACTCTTCCTAGAGTGGACCATTTGGCCAAACGGAGCGGCCAGGGGATTTGGGCCTTAGTCAGGGAAGTGACCATAAACCTGATGGTGACTATGACAAAGCTCCAGTATTTCTCAGTGGAGAGAGGAGAACCTTCCAGAACAACTATCACTGCAGCACTCCACCAATCAGGGCAGTATGGTAGAGTGACCAGACAGAAGCCAATTCTCAGTAAAAAGCATATGACAGCCCTCCTGGAGTTTGCCAAAAGTCACCTGAATGACACGAGAAACAAAATTCTCTGGTCTGATGAAACAAAGATTCAACGCTTTGGCCTGAATGGCAAGCATCATGTCTGGAGGAAACCAGGCACCACTCATCACCTGGCCAGTGCCATCCCTACAGTGAAGCATGGTGGTAGCAGCATCATGCTGTGGGGATGTTTTTCAGTGGCAGGAACTAGGAGATTAGTCAGGATCAAGGGAAAGATGAATGCAGCAATGTACAGAGACATCCTTCATGAAAACTTGCTCCAGAGAGCTCTGAACCTCAGACTGGGAAAAAGGTTCATCTTCCAACAGGACAATGACCCTAAGCACACAGCCAAGATAATAAAGTAGTGGCTATGGGACAACTCAATGCTTGAAGCATCTCTGGGGAGATCAGAAAATGGCTGTGCACTGACGCTCCCCATCCAACCTGATGGAGCTGGAGAGGTCCTGCAAAGAAGAATGGGAGAAACTGCCCAAAAATAGAAGTGCCAAGCTTGTAGCATTGTACTCAAAAAGACTTGAGGCTGTAATTGGTGCCAAAGGTGCTTCAGAAGTATTGAGCAAAGGCTGTGAATACTTACAGTGGTGTGAAAAAGTGTTTGCCCCCTTCCTCATTTCCTGTTCCTTTGCATGGTTTGTCACACTTAAGTGTTTCGGAACATCAAACCAATTTAAACAATAGTCAAGGACAACACAAGTAAACACAAAATGCAATTTGTAAATGAAGGTGTTTATTATTAAAGGTGAAAAAAAATCCAAACCATCATGGCCCTGTGTGAAAAAGTGATTGCCCCCTAAACCTAAAAACTGGTTGGGCCACCCTTAGCAGCAACAACTGCAACCAAGCGTTTGCGATAACGTGCAATGAGGCTTTTACAGCGTCCTGGAGGAATTTTGGCCCACTCATCTTTGCAGAATTGTCCCAATTCAGTTACATTAGAGGGTTTTCGAGCATGAACTGCCTTTTTAAGGTCATACCACAACATCTCAATAGGATTCAGGTCAGGACTTTGGCTAGGCCACTCCAAAGTCTTCATTTTGTTTTTCTTCAGCCATTCGGTGGTGGACTTGCTGGTGTGTTTAGGATCATTGTCCTGCTGCAGAACCCAAGTTCGTTTCAGCTTGAGTACACGAACAGATGGTCGGACATTCTCCTTCAGGATCTCTTGGTAGACAGCAGAATTCATAGTTCCTTTTATCACGGCAAGTCTTCCAGGTCCTGAAGCAGCAAAACAGCCCCAGACCATCACACTACCACCACCATATTTTACTGTTGGTATAATGTTCTTTTTATGAAATGCAGTGTTCCTTCTACGCTAGATATACTTGGACACACACCTTCCAAAGAGTTCCACTTTTGTCTCATCGGTCCACAGAATGTTGTCCCAAAAGTCTTGGGGATCATCAAGATGTGTTGTGGAGAAATTGAGACGAGCTTTGATGTTCTTTTTGCTCAGCAGTGGTTTTCTCCTTGGAACTCTGCCATGCAGGCCATTTTTGCCCAGTCTTTTCCTGATGGTGGAGGCATGAACGCTGACCTTAACTGAGGCAAGTGAGGCCTGCAGTTCCTTGGACGTTGTTGTGGGGTCTTTTGTGACCTCTTGGATGAGTCGTCGCTGTGCTCTTGGGGTAATTTTGGGCGGCCGGCCACTCCTGGGAAGGTTCACCACTGTTCCATGTCTTCGCCATTTGTGGATAATGGCTCTCACTGTGGTTCGCTGGATTCCCAAAGCTTTGGAAATGGCTTTATAACCCTTTCCAGACTGATAGATCTCAATTACTTTCTTTCTCAATTGTTCCTGAATTTCTTTGGGTCTCGGCATGATGTGTAGCTTTTAAGGATCTTCTGGTGGACCTTACTGTGTCAAGCAGCTCCTATTTAAGTGATGCCTTGATTGTGAACAGGTGTGGCAATAATCAGGCCTGGGTGTGGCTAGAGAAATTGAACTCAGGTGTGGACAACCACAGTTATAGTATGTTTTAACAAGGGGGGCAATCACTTTTTCACACAGGGCCATGATGGTTTGGATTTTTTTTCACCTTTAATAATAAACACCTTCATTTACAAATTGCATTTTGTGTTTACTTGTGTTGTCCTTGACTATTGTTTAAATTGGTTTGATGTTCCGAGACACTTAAGTGTGACAAACATGCAAAGGAACAGGAAATGAGGAAGGGGGCAAACACTTTTTCACACCACTGTATGTACATGGGATTAGAGTTTTTTTTTTTTTTTATATATAAATTTGCAAAGATTTCATAAAAATTATTTCACATTGTCATTATGGGGTATGGTTTGTAGAATTTTAAGGAAGATAATGAATTTTAACCATTTTGACATAAGGTTACCATAAAATTGAAAAAGTGAAGCGCTGTGAATACTTTCCAGATGCACTGCAGTTCATGTGCTGATAAGAAGCATGCTGATAGGAAGAGAGAGCAGGGTGACATGTCTGACAGGGATGAGATCACTGTGCTGCTTCTCCTGTCACTGTCCAGATACATGATGAGTTGGGTCGAGAATGACCTGGACTCTGTGGAAGTGGGTTGGATGATGCTGGTCAGACTAATGACATCTAACAGCTAGGGCCGAGACAACTAATCGATTATTACAATAGTTGTCAACTATTTTCATAATCGATTAATCGACCAGCCTATTAGTTGGCCTGCATACAGAATGCATTATTTGTTTGCATATCAGGAAATTTGTTTACATATACCAGCACACATACAGCTCAGTACACCATCCATACATGTCACTAAGTAACTGAGAAAATGTGTTAGGAGCAATGCCTTATGGGCAGAAAGTTTTTTTACCTTGCTATAGGGGCACTCTAAAGGCAGGAGGAGCCAGAAGCTTCAGTGCGGGACCCTAGAAGAGGAGAATCAGGCCTGCTCTGTGCAAAACAATAGCACAACAGGTAAGTATAACATGTTTATAAAAAAAAAAAAAAAAAAAAAAACACCACACATTTTAAAGCGGGATTCCACCCTAAAGTGGAACCTCCGCTGATCGGATCCCTCCCCCCCTCCGGTGTCACAATTGACACCTTTCGGGGGGAGGGGGTGGAGATACCTGTCAAAGACAGGTATTTACACCCACTTCCGGGCATAGACTCCCGTGGGAGTCTACGCCATTTCCTGCCCTGCCGCGCTGTCTGCTGGGACACAGACGGGTCCCAGTGACAGCGCGGAGAATTCCTATTGCGCTGCGCGACTCGCGCATGCGCAGTAGGGAACCGGGAAGTGAAGCCGATTCGCTTCACTTCCTGATTCCCTCACCTAGAATGGTGGCGGCACCAGCCGAGAGCCGAGCGATCGATCGGCCTCGGCTGCCGGCATCGCTGGAACCCGGGACAGGTGAGTGTCCATTTATTAAAAGTCAGCAGCTGTAGTATTTATAGCTGCTGGCTTTTAATATTTTTTTTTTTGGTGGAATCCCTCTTTAAAGACTGTGTGCAGGGAAGATAAGCATGTGGAACCCAGAAGAGCTGGAGGTTAATAGACTGGATGTAATAGAAGGCATTGCAAATACATTTAAAGTTAACTTTTACCAGTAGTGTGCATTATATTTAAAATGTTCATTATCCATAAAAAATAAATAAAAAAAAACTTGGCTTTTAATATAAAAGATGTACATCTCCCTTTCACCCTTCATATAAGCTTCATGTCCGAAAAAAAAAAAAGCCCCATGTATCCTACTTCTGGGTTAATATACAAAATATTATGAAAATAATCATTAGTTGCAGCACTACTAGCAGCAGAAAAAAAAAGGAACTATAAAAAGGTCAAGTATATGCAGCGCTTGGAAGCATTAAATTATAAAATAAGAGTCCATAGTGTTAAAACAATCTTTGTTCAGGGGAAATACTGGAACCACCCACGGTGCAAGCAGAGATACAATAAGGTGAACATGAGATTAACCTCCACCGAACATCAACACACTGGGCCTCTTACCAAAGTAAATTGTCCACTGAATTACAGGTGATCAAACAAGCATGATATAGCCACAGCGCCACGGAACCACTTCAATTGGATCATAGAAGGCTTGTAGTTCCACTCAATGCAATTCATAGGTACATGCATAGGATACAAGAAAACAACTCCTCATGGTATAGTATTTATAACCAAAGGTAAATTTCTTATAAAAAGCCAGGGTACTCACATTTTGAGAAATAAAAACTGGCATATCAACAGTTGCAATTCATCATGGATAGCAGATGTTTCCAACCACAAAGATGGCCGCAGTCGGCATGTTACAGTGTTGTGACGTCAGAGCTCCACCTTCGTGATGTTTCAGCCAATACGAAACATTGTCAGAAAAAAGAATATGCTTGGAAAGTCTCTGGATTGAAGGTGACTATTGTAGCAAAAGCTGGTTTTGTTATTTTATATTTTAACAAACTATTCATTTTGATCTTGGTATTTTTGGCTGGAGATCGGCTAAATATTTAAAAAAAAGATTAAAAACTTTTGAAGTTACAGTAAGTTAATGTTTCTGATATTAGTAACTGTAGTTTACATCCACTTCAAGTATATTCTACTTCTCTTTTAGATTAGTGATGAAATGTTAATACTTCTTATTTTAACAAGGCAATCGTGAACTGGCATTTGTTGTAAGAAATGTAAACTCTTGCATAAATCAAAAAAAAAAAGCTGTGCTTTGATTTTCTAATTCACAAATGTCAAAAAAGGAAAGGGTGAAACAGGAAGGTTGATGCAACATAATGTTGGGAAACTGAAACGCATGCTGTATACATTGCATCTCTCAAAGTTCTTTGCTGATTGCACAGTCACACAATCACAGCAAAGCCTGTGTGCTGCCACAGAATCATCATTGAGCAGATAATGCAAAGCTCTGCCAGTGTCCCAGCTAGGTAGATATACTCTCCATTTATCCAGTGATCATTAATACAGAATGTTATAGGAACATTTTAGGGCTCTTTCACACGGGTGGTCCGCTCGACGGACTTGACTTTGCTTAGCGGGGATTGATCCACTGATCCCCGCTGAGCAGGCAGATGACACGTCTGTCTCCGCTCACTGTGCTGAGACAGACCAGAGTCCCGCTCTCCTCTATGGTGAGATTGGATGAAAACGGACTGCCTGTCAGTTTTCATCCGAACCGCCAAGCGGATGGAAACTAGGGTCTCCATCCATCTGGATTTCACGGACAGGATCGGATATCAGCAGACATGTCACTGCTGACATCCGCCGCTCCATAGGAGTGAATGGAGGCTCCGATCAGGGCCGTCTGAAAAACGGACCGGCGGACCTGTTCGGAAAGCCCGTGTCAAAAGGGCCTTAGGTGAGTGAATTCCTCCCACTTAGCAAAGATCTCTCAGTTTCTGTTGCGTCTCTTGTGTAGGTAATGAAATAAAATCTCCCCAGAAGGACACAGACAGCAAAAAATGGAAAGGCTTGGGTTTTTGTCCTTCCCCAGGACGCTCCATGCTCTCCACACAAATGTGACAAACCATATCTGCATGGACCTGGCTTTGTGCACAGGGTAATGCAGAAACAGACAGCCTTCTACAAACTCTTGATACCAGCTTCGAAGTGTTCGATTTTCTAGAATGTCTGTGTAAGCTGTAGCAGCTCACTGCTTTCATCCATTAGCTACCAAACAGCAACTATGAGACTGAAAACAAGCGCTCTGCAGCTTCAAATGAAGTGAAATTCCCTCAATACAAGTGGTAGTCTAACATATTTTGCGAACAATACACTTGGCTAGTGTCAAATTACACGGCAGGTAGCAAATGCTAAATTGACAGATATTACAAACCACTTACAAACTTACAAACCACTTTGACCTACAGGTAAGCCTAGATTAAGGCTTACCTGTAGGTCCAAGAAATATCTCCCAAACCTATACGGTTTAGGAGATATTTGCCCGAAGACGGACACCGCTATCTACGGCGCATGCGCCGTAGACAGCGGCGCGCAGGCGCACTGAGTGGGGCATCGTCGATGACGGCAATGCCGCGAGTCTCGGCTCCCGTGCGCATGTGCGGGAGTGACGTCATCGCTGCTCCGGCGCAGCGAGTCCCACGGAGACCCACCAAGAAGATGGACGCTCGGAACTACAGGGGACAGCGGTGACTTCGCTGGCTCCTGTGTCAGGTAAGTGACACATAATGGACTACTATGCGATGCACAGTAGTCCATTATGCTTTGCCTTTACAGGGAATGAAAGAGGAAGTAAACCCATCAGGGTTTACTTCCTCTTTAACCACTTGCCGACCGTCATACTGCAGCAGGTTGGCACGATCCAGCAAACCATTGTAGCTGTACCTCAGCTCCTTGAAGCGGGCTAGCAGGCACGCGCCCACTTCATTGCGGGGGTATGGATGCTTGTGGCCGTGGGTCACAATGACTGCCGGTCGTGCGCAATCGTGGGCACGAGAGGCAGAACAGGGACGTGTGTGAGTAAACACAAATCCCTGTTCTGAGAGGAAAGGCAGATCGTGAGTGCTTAAAGTGGTTGTAAACCCTTACAACACACTTTGACCTACAGGTAAGCCTAGATTAAGGCTTACCTGTAGGTCCAAGAAATATCTCCTAAACCTGTACAGTTTAGGAGATATTTGCCCGAAGACAGGCACTGCTGTCTACGGCGCATGCGCCGTAGACAGTGGCGTGCAGGCACACTGAGCGCGGCATTTCCAACGACGAAGCTACCACGCGTGTCGGCTCCCCTGCGCATGCGCGGGAGTGACGTCATTGCGGCTTCGCCGCATGACAGCGGCGGAGCTGCGAGACCCCACCGAGAAGATGGATGCGCCAGACTACAGGGGACAGCGGCGACTTCGCTGGCTCCTGTGTCAGGTAAGTGACACATAATGGACTACTATGGGATGCATAGTAGTCTATTATGCTTTGCCTTTGCAGGGAATGAAAGAGGAAGTAAACTCATCAGGGTTTACTTCCTCTTTAATAGCTAGGAACCACGATCAGTCATCTCCTATAATCAGTCCCCTCCCACCCCCCCCCCCCCCCCCACGTTTAAAAACACAGCGTCTGGGAACACAGTTTACTGTGTAAATGTCACTGGCAGGGAAGGAGTTATCAGTTCATTTTTATGTGTGGGTACTTCAACTCATTCACTAATGGTTGCTCAATCCCACCCGAAGCCTTGTTGGCTCACATCACGGTGCTTCCAAAAGATGGGTAAGGATCCTGCCCTTCCCCAAAGCTACCGCCCAATATCGTTAATCAATGCTGATATCAAGATTTTTGCAAAAATTTAGACAAACTGTTGGAAGCACCTTTTACTGTCCATTATTCATCCTGATCAGACGGGCTTTATATCAGGTCGAGAAGCTAGGGATAACACCATCCGGCCCACACAGTTTATTCATAGGGTAGGGAGCCTCGGCGAGAATGTGCCCAAATCTCATTCTGTTTACAGATGCTGAAAAGGCATTTGACCGAGTGACTGGTCAGGTCATACCTCAGGGCAGTTTTAGAGGCCCCGGGCTTGGGCTCTCATACGCTACGGTGGATCATGGCCCTTTATACGATTACAAGTGCGAAGGTTCAGGTAAACGGCCTCTTATCCCTTGGGTTCCCAATACGGAATGGCATGAGACAGGGATGCCCCTCTCTCCACTTTTGGGTAAGGTGCGTTGAGACTTGCAAAGCTGGACTAAGACAACCTTCACATGGCTAGGTTGGGTTAATATACTTAAAATGAATATACTCCCTAGGGTACTTTTCCTGATGCAGATGTTACCCATCTCTCTTCCCAAAAGCTTCTTTCCTCAACTTCAGAGTTTTACAATCGGGTTTACATGGCATGATATAAAAAAATAAAAAAACAAAAACAAAGGTTGGCCATGTCCCTACTTCAGAGATCTAAAGGGATAGGGGAGTCTCCCTGACATATGCCGCTACTACAGGGCCATAGTACTCAAATGTATCCTGAACTGGCACTTTCATGCCAGTTCCAAAACGTGGATCCCTCTGGAGAAGAGCCTGGCGGGCCACAACTTATCGTATGCCCCCTGGCTGTCCTGGGAACACAGAGGGCTCTCAATTTGTCTCCATGCAGACTATCCATTTCCTACGAGTCTGGGACCGCATTACTGCCTTGTATTCCCTGGCACCCTCTGGCTCCCCGCTGACACCACTTGGAGGTTTTGTGTGGTTCCCTCCTGGGGAACAAGTGGCCTATTTTGGGTCCTGGGTGGCTGACGGCAACCCCAGTTGTGGCAAGTTATTGGAACAGGGCAGGCTGCTCCCCCTAGAGACCCTCAGGGACAGATTTGGACGCTTCCCAATGGATTGGTGGAAATATAAAACCGTTACACATTTTTTTTGACCCATGGTAGTTCTAATTAGGGAGTTCATTACTCTTACCCCATATGAACAGCTGTTCATTGAGGAAGAACCTACCCCTCATATTATCTCTGAACTCTGCCAGCTTCTAGGCTCTGCCTCCGCCATCCCTAAACCGGCTTTTAGCCGGGAATGGGAGTGTGACTTGGAGCTGGATTTTTCAGCTGAACAAATAACACACATGCTAAGACTCGCAAACACAAGTTCTATAGACTCAAAGACACAGGAGACTAACTACAAACTCTTGACATGCTGGTACCGGGTGTCTGCAGCCCTGTCATGTATTTACCCCTCGGTCACTGACCGTTGCTGGCATGGCCGCGGTCAAAGAGGCATACTCCTCCACATTTGGTATGACTGCCCTGTGATTCGTCCATTCCGATTAGACATTCAAACCCACATAAAAAGCTCTTGGGGTTGATATCCAGCTCACTTCCTCTTACACATCCCTGCCCTCACTCAGCCACTAAAAGAAAAGTTTGCTACCGCATCTACTGAATGCAGCCATACGCCTTATACCTCTTTACTGGAAATGCCCACAGGTGCCCACTATAGCTGAGTGGCTCAAGAAGGTAGATGAGATCAAGAAGGCAGAGGAGTGGCTGGTGAGGTGCAAAGATAGAAGATAACTGTTTACTGGTTTCTGGGCACACTGGCAGATGTACACTGCTTACCCTGACCCAGTGCCTTCCAGCCTGGAAGTTGCATTGTTGGAGCTGGCAGAACCCTCGCTGAAAGTACCTCTAACCATGATGCACATACCTGAATCTGTTTTTTTTTTTTTTTATCAGTCCTTTTCGCTGTCAACATTTTTTATTTTTTTTTTATCACTTCCCGGTTCAGAGGGTGGCTGGACCCGACAAAATCATACTATTTACTTTGTATTTCTTTTTCTTACTTACCCCACTTTCTTTATACAGTTTGCTTTATTTTTTCAGTTATTCTTGTAACATATTGCTGGTTGGACTAACCGAAGAACTTGACCTATAACCCTAATGTCTTGTTGCCCCCTTCCTCTGGGGGTGGAGCTGGTTAGGCCCTCTGTGGCCGCCTCATGGGGGGGGTACCCTAGAATTGATGAAATCGATCTAGAGCATAGGTCATGTGTTTACTTAGGATTGCTAAGAGGGTACCCCCTCAGAAATGTTGCCTTATAAGCTTCCCCCTTTCCAAGTCCCCCTGCCAATTCCCTTTGTTTTTTTTTCAGTTTTTGTTGTCAGACATGTTGACAAATTTATTCCTGCTAATCTGCAAACCCTCATCAATGAGGCATTGTTGGATTTGTTGTACTCCATGTGTCAAAAATGAAGATTATATAAAAAAGATAAAAAAATACTACACTAAGCAGGAGAACACATCATGGTCAGTTCTCCAACTATGCTGGGAAATCCACCTGCTCTTCTCCAATGAACAGACGTGTCCTGACACACCCCCATCTGCACAACCATTCGCTGAGAAGCTCAGTGTCCTGCTGCTGCTGCGTCTCCCGCAGCTCTTGTGCAACTGAGAACAGAGGAGAAAAAAAATGGGGGGGGGGGGGGTTAAATGGGTTATTTATAGTGGTTTCCCATAGCTTTATATCTGCAGCGTAAGATCTAAGGCACTCCTGACTAACTATTAAGCTGGACATACACTAGTAAAATTCAATTTGCAGATTTTCATTTTTGGAAAATTAGCTTGATTCATTAATCATTAGTGGGGTCAAAACTGATGTTCACTTTTGATAACATTGACAAGAAAATGCGAAGGAGTAGGATGGAAAGCTTATTGGGTGAACAAATATCCAACATGTCATTTTCATTTGGAAAATTCCATTCATACCAAAACTGAATGTTACAAGCAAATGACAAGATTTTTCATAAAAAAAAAAAAAAAAAAAAAATCGATAATCTACTAGTGTATGGATCTACACGTGCATCACCACTGCTTTACGCCTAGAAGATTTGGAGTGAGATTTTGGGAGGTCAATATTGTGCATTTCACAGCTCTCATTACTGGAGAGGAATCTGTACCAAAGTGCAGTGGAAGGTCCCTCCTGCTTCTGTTTCATTCTCTCTTTGGATCTGTACTTCCTCATAATGCTGCTTAATTATTCCTCCATAATTCATCAGCCATTGGGTGGGAGTAGCTGTGACATCAGGCCCCTTTACCAAGATGGCTCACTCCACATAAACATAGTGCAGAAAAGGGTGTTGTAAGTCAGTAATGCGGTAAAAAATTCACCTGCAGGAAGCTTACAGGCAATATTGGTGACTAGTGCTTAGTCCTCGGCTTCCATTGTGTGGGCACATTCCACAATTTAGGTTCTCTTTAATTTCACACTGAATGCTAGCTTCATTTGACAGCTGCAGAATAGGAGATAACTTTACTGTGTTTTTTTTTTATTATTCTTCATTAAAGACATTTTTTCAAAAAAATAAAAATTGCATTTGAAAGACCGCTGCGCAAATAGTGCGACAACCCAATGGCTTCAATAAGCCAAGTCACTGACCCATCATACTTATGCAGACTGGAAAGGTTAAAAGGAAGTCACAAAGTCCACAAACTTTTTCAGAGTCAGTAACTAGAAGTCCTGGAAATAAAAGTACAATCCCAAGAAAGTTGAGATGTGGTGTAAAGTCACACAGAATGTAATGATTTGCAAAAGCTCATAAATCCATATTTTATTCACAATAGAAAATGGAAAATATTTCCTGATGGTTCGGGGCCTTTGATGGGGTCACTTCATGTATGTATGTATGTATGTATGTATGTTTCCACTGTATTTTGCTGCGAGTGCTGGATACTTTAAATAAAGAATTTGCAAAAAGAGAAAATAGAAAACATACAAAACAGAAAACAAATGTTTAAATTGAGAAAATGTGCTATCTTAAGAAAAGAAATAAGGCAAATTGAAAACTGATGGCAGCAACACATCTCAAAAATAATTGGGGTGGGAAAGTAAGTGGTACAAGGAAGAGCATTTTGCAACTAATTAGGTTAATTAGCAACATGTCAGTAACATGACTGGGTATAAAAAGGGCATCTACGAGAGTCAATGTCTCAGAAGTAAAGATGATCAGAGGTTCACCAATCTGAAAAGCAGAGTGTAAATATTGTTGAACAATTCCAGAATAATCTTCAAAATTGCAAATATTTTAAATAGATCATCATCTACATTACAATCAGCAAGAGAGTCCAAGAATTAGGAGAAATCTTTGTGCACAAGGCCGAAAACGCAATAATGGATGTCCGTGATCTAAGGGCCTCAGGTGACACTGCATTAAAAACAGGCATGATTCTGTGAAAGACATCCCTGCATGAGCTCAGGAATACTTCCAAACATCACTGTCTGAACTCAGTTTTCTGCGCCATTAGAAATTGCAAGTTAAAAACTCTATCATGCAAAGAAGTCATATGTGAACATAATGCAGAAATGCCGCTGTCTTCTCTGGGCCAAAGCTCATGTAAGATGGTCTGCTGCAAAGTGGAAAACTGTTCTATGGTCAAATTAAATCAACATTTGACATTCTGTTTGGCAACCATGGGAACTTTGTCCTCCAGACTGAAGAGGAGAGGGACCTTCTGGTTTGTTATCAACGCTCAGTTCAAAAGCCTCCATCTCTAATGGCATGGGGACATGAGTGCATATGGAGTGGGCAGCTTGTATATCTGATCATGACAACAGCGTGGCTTTATTGTAGAAGGGTTCAGGTGCTTAACTGGCCTGCCTGCAGTCCAGACCTTTTACCAATTGACAAGATCTGGCACATCTTGAAAACAGAAAATATGGCAAAGATGACTCAGAACTGTTAAGCAGTTAGAATGCTATATATGGCAAGAATGGGACAACATTCCTCTCCTTAGTTCCTTGTTGCTGGTGTGTGAAGTGACAGTGTCTGTGTAAAGCTCATATTTTGACTACTTTATACTCATCCCGCCAGCAATCCTTCCACCCTACCTGCCACAGCACAATACCTGGAACTTTCACTTATGGGGGAGCATGTGACCTCTTCCATTATGCAGTGCTCAGGCCTAGAAACCAACAGCTGTGCCCAAGCAGTGTCACATGATGGAGGGAGGGACATCACAGCTATCTCCAATCTCCAACTCCATGGAATGTCAAACATTTTTCTGGCAAAAGAGGAATAAACAGAGTGGAGTGCTGGAGAGGTGAACATTTAGCAGTTGGAGTTTTAACTTTGCATAATGTTCTGTCATTATCTTGAATGGGCAAGGTGGCACTGCTTTTAACAGCTCAGAAAAAAAAATTCTGGCACCTTCCTCATAAATAGAAAATACTGTAAGATTCTGCTATTAAAATCTAGAAATCCTTATTTGTAACCCGATCATCCAGATTTTAAAGGTCACTTCATTCAAAATTGTTATGGATGGAGATGGGGAACTGAGTAACCTTTTAATGACTACGCTGACTAGATCTCCTTCCCATAATTCTTGGCTTCGTTCCCACCAAACTTGGGTTTTTACTGTTCCCCACTTCCCTTTTTGCATCCTCAAGATTAGAATATAAAATAAAGAAAGCCAAGAGACTGTGTGTCAACCTACCCAAACAAAAAATAAAGCCCTATACACAGGGGGCGAATGACGGCAGACATTGGCTGGTTCAAAAAAGGAAAACACGGCCCGTGTGCACAGTTTAGGACAGTGGTCATCAACCCTGTCCTCAAGGCCCACTAACAGGCCAGGATTGCAAGATAACTGAAATACATCACAGGTGATATCATCTGCTGCTCAGTGATTGCAGTATTCTAGTCTGCATCTCCCCAAGGTAATACATAAAACCTGGCCTGTAAGTGGGCCCTGAGGACAGGGTTGATGACCACTGGTTTAGGAGATATTAACTTTACCTACAAGTAAGTGTCATTATAGGCTTACCTGTAGGTAAAAATGATCACGCGGGGTTTACAATTAATTTAAGCCATAAATTATGCAATTTTCCTTCCTTCAACCACAGGTTGAAGGAAAGAAAATTGCTCAATACCTTCATCAACACAGTCAGTGACGATACAGGAATCTCTCCTTATGCGCCATTGTATTCTGACAGCAGGAAGAGGTTTCCCAGCTGTCAGAATACAATAACTGCTGCCATCTGAAAAAAAAAAAAAAAAATTATATATATTCCCATTTTTACAAGTGATCACATCCCCTCTGTTCTCAGTTGCATAAGAGCTGGGGGAGAAGCAGCAGTACATGGAGCTTCCCAGTGAATGGTTGTGCGGGGGGCTGTCAGAACAAGTCTGATCATTGAAGGAACTGACCACAGTGTGTTCTCCTGCTTAGTGTGGACAGATTCTAATAGGGAAAAAAAAAAAAAGAGGGACTAGCAGAAACACCAGGGATTTCGCACAAAGGAGGCAATACAAAGAACAAGAGACTTCTTCATACAAGTACATGGTACAGCAGGCCCGTATCAGGAATCCGACATATTGGGGTCACTGTCTTTAAGCTCTGACACAAAAGGGAAGCCAATCGGTTGCCCTGCACTCTCCAATTTCAGACCCCTTTCACACTGGTGGAGTTTTTCCAGGCACTTTTGCGTTAAAAAAAAAAAAAAAAAAAATATACATAAATAAATTTTAAAAAGCGCCTGAAAAGCTCATGAAAACTGCCTCCCATTAAAATAAATGGATGCTTTCACACTGGAGCCATGCACTGGTGGGGAGGTGAAAAAAAACTCCTGCCAGCAGCATCTTTGGAGCATGTTTGTAGAGGTAAAAATAAAGCGCTTCAAAAGTGCCCCTCTCTGTTGAAATGAATGAGAAGCGCCTGAAAAGCTCTTCAAAAATGCCTCAAAATGGTTCTTGCAGCAGTTTTTTTGAGTCACGTGTCCTTCCGAAAAAGCACACAGCCAACTCTCCAAAAAGCGGCTGAAAAGAGCGCAAAATCGCTCAGCGTTTAAGGGTAGTTTTCAAGCGCCTTAGTGTGAAAGGGGTTTTAGTAAATCAATCTCAATCTATTATCCAAAACTCTTGTAGTCAGACAGACTGCCAATAGGAATTGGTAGAAGCCTTTGGTCCTGTAGGTCTCTGGCTAGTAAGGCCATACACGGTCGAATTTCGAACAAATTTTTCAAAATCTGAAAATTCTTTTTTGTGATCCAATCATGCCACCATTGATTTTCAAAATTCGGCCGACCAAGCCTTCAATTTCACCTCATGTTGCTACAGAAAATAATTTTCTTGGCCGGGAATCTTCTTTTCTCTCCGTAAATTTTCTTTTATCTCCGTACATTTTATTTTCTTATTACATTTCTCGCACGATTCTCTCATCATTGATTAGAAAATCGTTTGTTTTTCAAAAAATTTCCAACATGTCCGATTCCTCAAATTTTATTTCCGCACGAAAATTGGCTGTTGCTGCAGCCCACTAATGGTGCGAAATGCATACGAAAATTCTTAGATACGATTTTCAAAAGAAAATGTGTATGGCCGGCATTAGATCCTGGCTGTCAGATGCCAGATGGACAGAACAAATCAGGAGCACAGTTATGGCATCGTGAACAATGGCTCCCGCTTTACACCTAACCTAGCAGTAAAAAAAGTCCAGGTGAGAATGGCAAAAGAACACAGTCCCAGCACTTGTTTGCCCCAAATCCAGCATAAAAAGGGTCTTTAAATCACAGGGAGCCCTTGTTCAGCCTCACAATCTGCGCAAATGGCATATCCGCCCCCTGCCTGTGATACATAACTAGAAACAATATATTTCCATTCAGTGTTGGAAAAATTCATGCACATACCATGGATTATGACAAATCGGATGGCATCCACCAAATAAGTGTTTGCTTTATGACAAAGACATGAGTGAGCTTATATTCTGGGAAAAAAAACCCTTGGCATGTACAAAAGGAAAAAAAAAAATTAAAAAAATAGGAAAAAAAAAAAAAATTCATGTTCGCATTACAAATTTCAATTTCTTAGCATGGAAAGCGTTAATCACTTTGACAATGTAATAGAAATAAATACACTCCCAAGCAACTCAACCAAACACTAATGACTGCACCTTCCTCTCACCACATGTTGCTTCATACAGTTCCATGTGTGGATGTATACGGCTTGTCTGCACAACATTCCATATCACAAAACACAGCGAGTCAAGAATTCTCACTATTTGTTATTCCAATATAGCCCCACTGCAGGAAAGATACCTACCCCATGACACACAGTGCAAAATTGCAGCTCTTCCAGATTCTACACAGTTAAACAGCATTAATGCCTCATAAGCCCCTTTGACACAAGAGGATAGCAAAATCAACCTTGGACTGGAATCACAAAGCAGCCAACATACCCCGAGTGAGAAACATACAAAATCCTTTCATCCTATTTATTAAGTATTATATCAGTAATGCAGCTTGTCCCATACAGCCACTTGCAAGTTCTGTATTAAGGATTATCTACTAATTAAATTTAGACAAATAAGCGGTGCCCAGCTAACATGCTACGTTTCTACAGCCTTCTATACAATAAGTACATTGCACACGTGATTGAACAGTCTTCGCTCAGCAAGACATGCACTGCAATTTTTCTCGAACAGATGGCCTATAAAGAAAATCAGTCTCAAGTACAATACCTTGGCATGCTAGCTAGAAGAAATCGCTTCAAAAATACTCCTAGAACTTAAGCGAGTGACAGAATGTTCTTGCAGGAGAGAATGCTGCGCAGATGACTTTTGCCAAACTAAAGAAACGTAATGACGCAGTAAACAATATACAAAAAAAAAAAAAAGGGGGTAGCAGCAAAGCCTAAAATCCACAGAAAAAAATGCTCTAAAAATGTTATGCAAAAGGCAGACAGTCAGAAGGTAGCAAAACTTGCTTGGCGTAACACACTCTATATATGGTATTGTATAATTAAGCAAACATAGCCTACTGCATTCATATAACATAATGGCTCATCAATAGATTTTGAATACATTTATAAAGCAGGAAAAAGGTTGCACTGATTTCAGGTGTATGAGCCAAGCACATTTAAGGATTGAGGGGGCTGAAGGAGAGAAAAGATTCCCCCATTCCACGCTAAACAGTGTGAATAGAGGAATCTCCCCTACTGGCTAATGTTTTCTGACAGTTATGTTCCTGTGGCTGTCAGAATACCCAAACAGTGACCGCAACTGATTGGATGCAGTGACAGAACTGAATTTTTGTTGCCGACAGTGACCTCCACAGCTTGAATTTTGGACCATAAGTTAGGAATCGTACACATTTTCTACCACCTATAGCCAGCAATAGGCTGTGACCCCCAGGGATTTCCTGAGATTGGCGATCTGTGACACACAAGAGATTTACAGACAACACTTCCAATCAGCAGCTATACAATTATTTAATAATGGGTTGGAGTGTTCATAAATAGACCAAATTACTATCCAATAATAACCACCTTACTAGATTTCCTGCTTGTGTCTAATCTGGAAGTATCCGTTTTCAGCTCAAAAATCCAACTAGAAGACCAACTCCATCACAGCAATGTTTACCCAACACCTATACACAAATCCTGGCCAAACCTAATATTTCACCAGGGCAACCAGGAGCACCAAAGATCTTCCTATGCCCAAAAGAGACTGAAAATGAAGAGTAATGCAATGATGAAAAGCTGCAATGATTTGCTGACATTTTATAATTATTATTTACTCAAATCTCATTAATGCAAATCAGTCTATAATATTACAAAGTAGAAGATAGAATCATTTTAAGCCAACATATACAATGACTTTCAGGAAGTTGGAATCTGCAGAGGAGAGGTTACAGAGACTTGTGGAGCAGGAAGGAGGAAGATGTACATAAAAGGATCACCGACACCCACTATCTTAAAGTGGGGTGCCCCAAAAATTTAAAAAAGTCAGCAGCTACAAATACTGCAGCTGCTAACTTTTAATAATCGGACACTTACCAGTCCCAGGGTCCAGCGATGTGGGGGAATTAAGCCCCTCCTCGTTCCCCTCTCCGCTCGAGGCGCCATCATTGATACTGTGGGCACCCGGCTCTGGCTTCACAGCCGGGCATCCACTGTACATGCGCGAGCGGCGCAGGGCGCCGTGATACGCCGCACAGTAATCTGGGACACGTGACAGGTCCCAGATGACTGTGCGGCGCAAGGGGAAGTGATGTCACCAGCCCGGGCAAGGAAGAAGGCAGACTACGAGGGACCCCCTAGCAACAGGTATTTAGGAGGTGAGTACATTTTTTTTTTCCAATTATTTTTATTTTATTTTTTTTAAAGATTTTTAATCACTTTTTTTATTTTTTGGTGGCAACACCACTTTAAGGCCTCATGTACACGGCTGCTGGTAAATGGATGTTCAGAGGCAGTTGGATGTTTTTTTCAGCTGCCCCTGAACTCATCCAATGGTATCTTTGTTTAATGTCGTTTTTAGGCAGTTGCGTTAAGAAGCTTTTCTTTGAAGAAAAATATAAATAAAAAATTAGACGCCAAACTCCCTGATGTTTCAGACGCTAAAACGCGGTACCAGCATTTAGCCACATTGTCACTTAGAAGCGATTATAAAAAGGTGCCCTTTTTTTTTTTTTTTTTTTTTTTTTAAACATTACAAAACTTAAAAATGATAGCAAACGATGAAAAAATACTAATTAAAAAAAATAAAATAAAAAAAAACACTTGTAATTGCTTGCAATGCTTCATAGACCCCCCTAATGAGCCCCTGAACCAATACACCACTAGCATTGCTGTTAGCCAAAGTAGAATTGGAATTTGACCTATATGTTAGATTTGGACCAGATGACCCCACCACTGAGAGCTTGACCCCCGACTTGATCAAACATAGTTGCATGAAATTTAATATCTGGCTTTTTTTTAATTTGCTCACATATGCTCATTATGGGATCCATAGTAAAAGTACAAAGTACACTGCTGCTCTCTCTGGTCTCATAGAATGGCCGAAATCGTTAAATAACACTTTTTTGGGCTTTGGGAGGGTCTTATAATGTTATCTTAAATAAACACTCCTATTCGCGAATGCGGCAGAACACAGCTAAACACGACTAAACGTGTCATGCAAACGCGGCTAAACGGGCGTTTATAAACGCCGCTTGCAAGCTGTCAAAAATCGTTCAGAAGAGGTTGCCTCAGCATCCGTGTACATTAGGCCTAAAAGGATAAGTTCACCTTTTGTAACATCTTACACCCGTATTCAAGTAACATGTTATAAACGGACCGCCCCACTTCTACCTGATCCCCACTGTGACAGCTAGCGTTCTTCTGCCTTCCCGCAAGCTGTCACAATTTTTATTTTATTTTTTTTAAATGTGGCCGAGGAGGGCTCTTCCCTCCCAGCCACATCACTGATTGTAATTTTCCATGCACAGAGACCTGTCAATGTCCGGCAACTTTTGCAGGTGTTGGCTTGTCGTTTTCAATGAACTACCATGGCACTATGAAGCTCCGCGGCAGTTCATCCATGCTTCCTATCTGATTGTATCTGCTTACCCATACAGGATGCACAGGCAAACAGATACACCTGCAGATCTGCTGGAGACTTGCATTGCACCAGTGATCTGCTCTTATCTATTAAAAAAAAAAAAAAAAAAAATTTATACATCCATTCTTTTTTTTTGTTTTTTTTTAAAGTGAACTTATCATTTAAAGCCCAAATCACTTCTCTATGAGAAAAGAAAAAAACAAACACACATTTCTAAATCCCTGGTTTTCACTTAGCTTTGGCTAAGGTCATGTGATCATCCAGCGCTGAGCCCCTCTCTCGGTTTACGTCATGGAGGCAGATATGGCTGGCCAGTGAAGGGGTCCTCTCTAGATCCAGGAGGACCAACATCAGACTAAGGGGAATGAAGAGGACAGGTTGGCACTGGACTAGCGGTCTCCTTAGGCAGAACAGGTGTCAGTGAAGGACCTGCATGGGGTGGGGACTCAGGTGAGCAGAACCGATTTCACCAGGTAAGGAAAATCTAACACCTGGCAGGATGGCTTAGTAAGGGGATCAGTTAAAGGAATGGGGGGGGGGGGGTAGATTTTGCGAGATTAGAGGATTCCCTTAAATGGGGCTCCACAATCAACTTTTCTGGATGCAAACCTTTTTTAAGAACAGAATCTACAGGAAAAACAGCCGGGTGCTCAGTAATGATTTAGTCCTGGTTCACCGCGGTGCGATGCATCCCTCATCGCACCTGAATCTCACACTGGTTCACACTGACATCTGCAAACCGCAAGGGGTGTCAATGTGAAGTTAATGACACCCCCAGATCAGTTTGCAGTGCGAACTGTCAAATGGTACAGGAATCGGATCAAATAGGTGTAAACACTCATGCGATGTGATTCCAGTGGGGACCAGAAAAAGGGTCCTGCACCATTTTGGTGCAAATGATGCGATTTCAGCCAGTTTGTATGGCTGAATTAGTATCGCACAGACATCGCATGTAATCTGCACAGCAAAGCGGTACAAATCACATGCGATGTCTGTTAGCAATAGTGTGAACCCAGCCTTAGTGTCTTGATTGCGCGTCTCAGTTACTTTATAATAAATAAATAAAACCCCCCACACACACACACACACACACACACACACACACACACACACAATAAGCCTGAATTAGCCCACACATTGAAAAGCTAACACAGATAACTGACAGGCGGTGGCCTTCAACCTTCTCTAAAACACTCATGTTCAGCCCAACCAATGCCAATCACAGGAGGCACCTCTTTGTCACCAACATCCAAGTCTCGTACTCCAGATTAAAGCCCCATACACACAATCAGAAAAATCTGACGAAAAATACCGCTTTCAAAGTGATTGCACAATAATCTGGTTGTTAGTACACAGCTTTCGAGAGCCAATCAGGACAGGTCGTGTGAAATTATCCAATGGGACAAGCACTAGAATTAGACTTGTGTGATAACAGATCATATGAGTTTTGTTTAATCAGTACGGTATTCGTCTGAAAACACTATAAAAATACAATATAACACATCACTTTCAAATTTTTATTCTGTCGTATGAGAATGTAGCTTTAGTGACCTCTTTATTTTCGATATGAAGACTAGCATGCAAAAAAAAATAAAAAAAAAAACACACAGCAACAGACGATCATTTGTGCGTTATTTTCATCGTGTGTACCAGGCTCAACTCTCCATGGAAACATAGGACAGAGCAGCACATGCGTGGATCCGGCACAGAGGATTCTGACAAGTGGCAGTGCAATGAAGTCATCAGTATCTGGCTGGACTAGGGACAGATGAGAAGCCTGGGGCTGGAGGGGTAGATATCCAAGGACAATATTTATCTTATATAGAGGAGGTTTAGAATCTCAGTTTATTCCCATCTTTGTCCCCGTTAGATTCACATTCCCTTTTCTCCTGGTGACCACTGTCAGTGAGGGTAAAAAAAAAAAAAAAAAAAAAAAAACAGAAAAGCAGGAGAGGGGACCTTATGAGGACAGTAGTGAGGAAGTAAAGGTGGCCACACACACACACTCCTGTCAGCTATTGTATTCGGTCAGCTCCTGCGGCTCACTGAATATTTTACTGGCTGCAGCTGCTGTTAAAGCGGAACTCAAGTCCCACTATCAATAACTGCAAGCAGACAGCTCTTTATTTCAGGAGAGACATGCAATGTCTCTTCTACAATAAAAATACACCTATGCACATGGCTACTCACTATCCTCGGAAGCATGTAAACCGTGCTGTGCATGTGCAGCTCAGCTTACGTCACTGGCATGGTCCCCGTGTGCCAGGATGATCAACTCTTGTGCATGTGTAGGAGTGACGTCATCCTTTGTTGGCCAAAGACCGGCGCCCAGCAGAAGATGCCAGCAAGAGATGGGAACCACTGAAGGAAAGCTCTGCTTCAAGTCAAACATTTTCCACCAGGTTTCTGCAATTGTCAGACTGCAGTTTGTGGAGATCAACAGGGGACTGACAGAGCCACCCACAGACCAACATTCAGAGAAGAAGTCCGATCCACATGCAACCATCTGCAGGAAAGGATTTGCTTTATTGTAGACAAGTTTTAAGGACATCCTGTTGTGTCTCGGAGCCAGGAAGTGAAGGAAATATCACCCCAGGGGGACACAGCAAAGTTCTAACCCTCCCCCACTCTAGCCTAAACCTTAAAAACAAAGTCTGGGGTTTATTCATTTAAAGGCTTTTAGGGACAATCCTTGTTTCTAGATTTTTGGATAGTGTGGGGGGGGGGGGGGGGGGGGGGTATACAGTCACTATACAATCACCTTTAAATTTACCAAGACTGAGAATCTACCTAATCTATCCAATCAAGCAGGCCCTCTCTCTCCACAGTTTGTAGATCTAATTGAGATTGCATAATCAGATGTAAAATGTGTGGTGAGCTTTAGACCCTCTGTCAGGTTATTATCAGAAGTCCCCTAAGGGCCCTGTCTGTTGTGCAGGTGACAACTGTCACCAAAACAAAGTCCAGAATGTTACCCTTATCCCCAGAACAAGGAGGTACACCTGTCCTGGTGACAACCAATGGCCACCCCAGTGCAAAACTCTCTTCTGTGCTCTGTAGAGCCAGTTCACCCCACAGCCTTGTGGTGATGTACACTGAAAGCACTACTACTCTTCAGCCCCCCCCCCCCCCACCGCATCACAATGTTCCTGGGCGATAAGTACCTTACGCTGAAAGTTTAAACAAATAAATAAAAAAAGGTAAAACCAATGCAATGTGCCTAACCCTTTTACAACCACCTGACACATATGTGTGTTGACAAAAGGGTGAGCTCTAATGGCCACAATTGCCACAAATGTGTTGCTGGGTGGCCAATGTCTATGTGCTGAGAGCATGCTAACTGCTCACTCCTCCCCCCCCCCCCCCCACGTACGCAGACCGCACTGTCACAGGTCTTGGTCGGTAGCCAGCAGGACAGGCTTCCCCTAAGAGAGAGGTCACATGATCGCTAACCCTTCCCACTGGCAGTTCTTGGTCCAGACTACAGGTCGGTAGCTGGGGGGGACCGGCTCATGATCATGTGACCCCCCTGTGAGATCGCTCACATCGCCCATCCTCCGCAAGTTCTGTAGATTGAAAGATCCCGGAGCAGGGCCCTCCTAACCCAATTGTATCACTGGTGTATATATTGTAAAGCGCTGCGCAAACGTTTTTTTCCATATAAATCCTGTATAACAACAACAACAACAACAACAGATGGTGGGTGAGAAGGGGCTAATAAAGTTCAGCCCACATAAAAAAAAAAAAACAGTGTATACACCGGCAGACAGGTCCAGTGCAGCACTTTGGTGTGGGTGACTCCCTTTGGGAGATTTCCTCTGACTTCCTGTTGCTTCTGGAGGGACAGGAAGTGAGGAGAAATTTCCTTAAAGTTACACAAACCGCAATCATAATATTAATAATAACCTGTCAGGGGAGGATCTCCTTTCCCATCCAGGAGGGAAATACATAAAAGTTAAGGTTGTCCATGTATGATCCCCCTGCAGAGGTGGTGGTGGGGGTGGGTCTCCTCTCCCGGGCTCCGGTGTGTAGGAGAGATCACTGAGACACACACACACACACACACACACACACACACACACACACTGCCCGGAGATCACCCTGACAGGGAGAGGAGCGATCTGTGGGGCAATCAGCAGTGCCCCGGCAGGGGGCGCTGTGGTGGTGACAGGTGTGACAGGGCGGGGCGGGGGACTGTCCAGCACGCAGGAAGTGTGACAGGTATGAGGGGAATGGAGGAGAATGTGTCCGCATTGTCTCTCCTCCTTCCCGGGAACTTCTCCCCCCTCTCACCACCACACAGAGTTCAGCGGCGCCCCCTCCTCCTGCGACCACCCTTCTCTTCTTCCCCGCTCACTTACCGCCTGCTCTGCCAGTGACCCCGGAGGAAGCCGGACTCTTAGAAAGCACCCCGCGGACACAGACTGCGGTCGCCCGCCACACTGACCACTATGAGGAAGTCAACACGCAGCCGCCTCAGACTACAGGCAGCACGCCCCCGGCTGCCGCGTCACCGGCACCGCCACGCCCCCCTGCGGCGCCTCACCGCCCTACAGACCCGCCTTCTCAACAGACGCATCACCGCCTCCGGCTCCGCCCTACAGAGGAGATGTCATCGGCGCTCTGTAGCTGGCTGTGAGCTGTCTGAGTTCCACCAATCACTGCCAGCTACGCCACGTGATGCCTGGCGCTGGGCTGCCTACGTACGCAGTGCTGGGGATTGGTGAAGGCTGGTGAGCGGTGTGGTCGGGGGGGGGCTGGGTGTCTCGTATCCTAGTGATGGTGGGAGAGGTGTGTAGAGACACGCTGACCGGCTACCACCCAGCTCTCATTCCTGGGTTGTCTTCACTCCGGAGGACCACACTACTGCCTGCTCTGACAGCTCGTTACTGGGAGGAAAGGCATGTCCTAATCAGTAGGAGAAGGAATAATGGCCTCATCATTGGTGTCAGTGGGAGGAATGAGGCCCCATTTGTTGGTCTTGTGGGAGGGATGGCATTCCATTGGCATCAGTGGGAGAAATGGGGCCCCATTATTGACTTCAGTGGGAGGAATGAGGCCCTACAGTTAGCCTTAGTGGGAGGAATAACGTTCCATTGGCATCAGTGGTGAGAATGGAGCCTAATCATTTGTGTCAACTGGAGGAATGAGGCCCCTTTTGTTGGCCTTGGTGGGGCGAATGACATTCCATTGACATCGTTGAGAGGAAGAGGCGCGATCATTGGCGTCAATAGGAGGAATGAGACCCTAGTGTTGGCCTTGGTGGGAGGAATGAGGTCTCGCCATTGGCATCAATGAGAGGAATGAGGCCAATTGTTCGCCTTAGTGGGAACAAATGAAGTTCCATTGGCATCAGTGGGAGAAATGGGGCCCCATTATTGACTTCAGTGGGAGGAATAAGGCTCCACTGTTGGCCTTAGTGGGAGGAAAAAATGTTCCCTTGGCATCAGTGGTGAGAATGGAGCCTAATCTTTGGTGTCAACTGGAGGAATGAGGCCCCTTTTGCTGGCCTTAGTGGGGCGATTGACATCATTGAAAGGAAGAGGCCCCGTCATTGGCGTCAATGGGAGGAATGAGGCCCTAGCGTTGGCCTTGGTGGGAGGAATGAGGTCTCGCCATTGGCATCAATGAGAGGAATGAGGCCAATTGTTGGCCTTAATGAGAATAAATGACGTCCCATTGGCGTCAGTGGGTGGAATAAGGACTCCATCGAATGCGTCAATATCAGGACCTATTGTTAACCTTGGTGGGAGGGGTGACGTTCCATTGGCATCAGTGGAAGGAATGAGGCCCCATTAATGGAAGAAATGAGGCCTCATCATTTTCCACAATAATGGGAAGTAGGAGGCCCATTGTTGGTCTTGTGGGAGGAATGATGTTCCTTCGGCATCAATGAGAGGAATGAGGCCCCATTGTTTGCGACAATGGGAGGAATGAGAGCCCCTTTGTTGGCTTCGGTGGGAGAAATGCAGTCTCATTGTTGGGCTTGGCAGGAACAATGACATTCCATTGGCATCAGTGGAAGTAATGAGGCCCCATCGTTGGCATCAATGGGAAGAATGAGACCCCATCATTTGAGACAATGGAGGAATGAGGCCCCCTTTGTTGGCCTTGGTGGAAAGAATGACATTCCATTGGTATTAATGGGAGGAATGAAGCCCCATCATTTTCGGCAATGGGAGGAATGAGGCCTCATCATTGGCGTCAATGGGAGGAATGAGGCCCTAATGTTGGCCTTGGTGGGAGGAATGAGGTCTTGCCATTGGCATCAATGAGAGGAATGAGTCCCAATTGTTGGCCTTAGTGGGAACAAATGACGTTCCATTGGCGTCAGTGGGCGGAATAAGGACTCCATCGAATGCGTCAATATGAGGAGATGGGTGGGAGGGGTGATGTTTCATTGGCATCAGTGGAAGGAATGAGGCCCCATCATTGTTGGGCTTGGCAGGAACAATGACATTCCATTGACATCAGTGGAAGGAATGAGGCCCCATCGTTGGCGTCAATGGGAAGAATGAGGCCCCATCATTTGAGACAATGGAGGAATGAGGCCCCCTTTGTTGGCCTTGGTGGAAAGAATGACATTTCATTGGCATTAATGGGAGGAATGAGGCCCCATCATTTTGGACAATGGGAGGAATGAGGCCTCATCATTGGCATCAATGAGAGGGTTGAGGCACCATCATTGGCGTCAATGGAAGGGTTGAGGCACTATCATTGGCGTCAATGGGAGGGTTGAGGCCCCATCATTGGCGTCAATGGGAGGGTTGAGGCCCCATCATTGGCGTCAATGGGAGGGTTGAGGCCCCATCATTGGCGTCAATGGAAGGGTTGAGGCCCCATCATTGGCGTCAATGGGAGGTTGGAGGCCCCATCATTGGCGTCAATGGGAGGTTGGAGGCCCCATCATTGGCGTCAATGGGAGGGTTGAGGCCCCATCATTGGCGTCAATGGGAGGGTTGAGGCCCCATCATTGGCGTCAATGGGAGGGTTGAGGCCCCATCATTGGCGTCAATGGGAGGGTTGAGGCCCCATCATTGGCGTCAATGGGAGGGTTGAGGCCCCATCATTGGCGTCAATGGGGGGGTTGAGGCCCCATCATTGGCGTCAATGGGAGGGTTGAGTCCCCATCATTGGCGTCAATGGGAGGGTTGAGGCCCCATCATTGGCGTCAATGGGAGGGTTGAGGCCCCATCATTGGCGTCAATGGGAGGGTTGAGGCCCCATCATTTGCGACAATGGGAGGAATGAGGCCCCCTTAGTTGGCTTTGGTGTGAAGAATGAGGCCCCAATTGTTGGTCTTGTGGGAAGAATGACTTTCCATTGGCATCAGTGGGAGAAATGAGGCTCCATTATTGACTTCAGTGGGAGGAATGAGGCCCCATTGTCGGTGGGGGGAATGAGGCCCCATTGTCAGCGTCATTGGGGGGAATGAGGCCCCTTTGTCGGCGTAGGTGGGGGGAATGAGTGTGTGTATACATATTAAACCTTTTCTACTATGTGCATCATTGTTATGTATTGTCAGACTCAATATGCCAATTAAATATATTTTCTAATTATCTCACCCCCACAAATCAATAGCCTCATTTAAAGTCCCACCTTCCTCTTTCTTAAACCTCCCTCTCCTGAACGCGGCAGAATCGCAGGAAACGCTGGCCGCAGGAAAATGCAAAACCGTGCCACGGTAATGTAGGATGTACATGAAGCCTTAGGGCCCTTTCACACCGAATGCAGTTTGCTGCAGTTGGATGCATTTTGAACTGCACTCCAACTGCAAAGACAGCCCAAAATTAAGGTAATCCTATGGGCATAGTTCACATCATTGCATTGCAGTTTAAAAAAAAAAAAGTAGAGCAAGCTGCATTTTGCTGCGCCGCAAATGTAGGGAACACTTTAAAGTGGTTGTAAACCCTCAGATACAAGTTAATCTTATCAGATACTACATAACACAGGTAGCTGATCGCTGCCTGTGAAAGTGCACTTACTTGTGTAGTTATGATATAAATCTTCTTTTTAATGTTCATGACGTCATGCGCGATTGCGCAGTATGCACTTTCAACGGCAGCATGTATATAATGCCATTTGTTTCTTTCCTGCTCGCCTTGAACTTGCTGTGCGTGAGATTCTCCTCTGAACGGCACAGAGGAGAAGTCTCGCGATGCAGTAATTATTCTGGTCTTCCTGATACTCCCCCTTGTGACTGAACAATGCTCTGTTGCTGTAGTAACGGCAATTGAGAACGAGGCTTGGTTACGATGCTACAGAGCATGCGCGAGATTTCGGCAGGAATACGAACTAAGGCCGGAAATGATGTCGGCTTCTGAAAACAGCACAAAGAATGGCGCGGACGATACACGGAAGATACAAAAAAAATAAAACTACTAAAAAAGGTACTTCCAGCGCTCGTTTTGGAGTTATTAATATATCTTTTGCTTGGATATGTTAATAAACATAGAAATATTTTAAAAATAGCATTTTTTTGGTGGGGTTTACTTTCTCTTTAACCACTTGACCACTGGGCACTTATACACCCTTAATAACCAGACCAATTTTCAGCTTTCGGTGCTCTCACATTTTGAATGACAATTACTCAGTCATGCAACACTGGACCTATATGAAATTTTTGTCCTTTTTTTCATACAAATGGAGCTTTCTTTTGGTGGTATTTAATCACCGCTGGGTTTTTTATTTTTTGTGCTATAAAAGAAAAAATACAGAAAATTCTGTAAAAAAATGAATTTTTCTTCGTTTCTGTTATAAAATTTAGCAGATTAGTAATTTTTTCTTCATAAATTTTGGCCAAAATTTATACCACTACATATCTTTGGTAAAAATAAGTACAAATTGGTGGATATTATTTGGTCTTTGTGAAAGTTATAGAGTCCACAAGCTATGGTGCCAATATCTGAAAATTGATCACACCTGAAGGACTGACGGCCTATTTCAATTCTTGAGACCCTAACATGCCAGAAAAGTACCCCCCAAATGACCCCTTTTTGGAAAGAAGACATTCCAAGGTATTTAGTAAGAGGCATGATGAGTTTTTTGAAGTTGTCATTTTTTCCCACAATTCTTTGCAAAATCAAGATTTTTTTTACTTTTTTTTTTTTTTTCACAAAATTGTCATATTATCAGTTTATTTCTCACACAGCATATGCATACCACAAATTACACCCCAAAACACATTCTGCTATTACTCCCGAGTACGGTGATACCACATGTGTGAGACTTTTACACAGCGTGGTCACATACAGAGGCCCAACATGCATGGAGCGCCATCAGGCATTCTGGAGCACCCAGGACAATTCTGACATTTCTCTCCTACATGTAAAAATCATCATTTATTTGCTAGAAAATTACATAGAATCCCAAAACATTATATATGTTTTTTTAGCAAACACCCTGGAGAATACAATGGTGGTCGTTGCAACTTTTTATCTCGCACGGTATTTGCGCAACAATTTTTCGAATGCTTTTTTTTTGGAAAAAAAACAGTTTTGTGCTTAAAAAAAAAAAAAACACAGTAAAGTTAGCCCAATTTTTGCATAATGTGAAAGATGAAGTTACACCGAGTAAATCGATACCTAACATGTCACTCTTCAAAATTGCACAGGCTCATGGAATGGCGCCAAACGTCGCTACTTAAAAATCCCCATAGGCAACGATTTAATTTTTTTTTACTGGTTATATGTTTTGAGTTATAGAGGAGGTCTAGGGCTAGAATTATTGCTCTCGCTCTAACGTTCGCAGCGATACCTCACGTGTGGTTTGAACACCGTTTTCATATGTGGGCGGGACTTACGTATGCGTTCGCTTCTGCATGCGAGCACATGGGGACAGGGGCGCTTTAAAAAAAAATATATTTTATTGTTCATTTTACTTTATTTATTTTAGTTTGACATTTTTTTCCCCAAAAATACATTTTTTGATCACTTTTATTCCTATTACAAGGAATGTAAACATCCCTTGTAATAGGAATATGGCATGACAGGTCCTCTTTACAGTGAGATATGGGGTCAATAAGACCCTGCATCTCATCTCTAAGCTGGGAAGCCTGAAAAAAAAAAAAGATTCTGGATTTGATCGTATTGGCGAGTCGGTAGAAGCACCGGAGGGCGGCGGGAGGGGGGGGTGTCTATGGCTGGGTATTGCAGGGTATCACCGACTATGGCTGGGTATCTCAGAGTATGGCGTTGACGGCGTTTGACGGAGCGATCACGTGGTAAACGGCCGCTATGAGCGGCCGTGATCTGTGATGCGCCAGGTCCTGTGGACCCGGCGGTCACGGATGCTCTCGACTGCGTGCCCCAGGGGGCGCGCGAGAGCGGAATTCTGGGAGGACGTCATATGACGGCCTCCCAGAGATAAGAAACCGCCCTGTAGCCGTCATTTGGCTATAGGGCGGTTATTAAGTGGTTAAACGTGCTTGAAATGCACTGCATCCTTTTAAGCCAAGCCCAAAAATGCATAGAAAATGCACAGCAAACGCAGTGCAAAAGCATGCAAAACACATTCAAGCGCGCTTCAAATGCAGTCGAAAACACGCAGTTAAGTGCAGTTCCTGGTGTATTTTTTTATAGGTATGAGATTGGGAAAAATTCATTTAATGACATGGTGAGCTTAACACAAGCCTGGAGGTATAATATGCTCATGTAGTTGTAGGTCTTTCAATCCAAAGTAATATAGTTTTTAAAACTGCTTGTTTTCATTCTGTTCAGTTGTCAATGGATATTCTAAACTACATGAAAGCTCACTCATACTCACAGGATGTGGGATTGTAACAGAATATTTTTGTGGCCGATTAATCACTACATCAGCGTTTCTAAAACTTTTTTCAGTCAAGGCACCCTTTAAAATTATACAAAATAATGCACAATCTTGAGGCATCCTATTCTAAAATGCAAAAAAGGAAACACATAATGCAGCAGCATTCACACAGATAGGACCCCCAACATTAGAGGTTATTTATTTTTCCAAAGCAAATGCACCTTTCCACATTGGTACTGACTAGTATGCCAATGTTTCTTTTCTCATTCTGCCTGAGTTCACACTAGTGCATGCGGATCAATGCATGTAATTCGCACAGGAATTGCACCACATTCCAGTGCATGTCACATGCGATGTCTGTGCGGTGTACATTTTGTATGGCTCAAATCAAATTGCATCCGCACAAAAATGGTTTAGGACCCCTTTTTTTTTTTTTTTTCTCACCTGAATTGCATCACATGGGTGTTTACATCCATGCAATGCGAGTCTGGCAACCACACTGCATTTTCGGCATCGCATCAGTCTGAATCAGGGCTTAGTTTCTCTCCCTCACTCAGCTAATGTGACCCCAATGCTGATATAAAGGTGCAGGGAAGGGGCAAATAAGGATGTGGTGCAGGCGCCTGATGTCCTCCTTATCCGTCAAGTCGTTGGGTGTTAGGATGCTGGTGGCTAGAAGGCTGTAATGGTGCAACATAAAAACCTGTGGCTTTGTGTAAAGGTAGGCTTGATCCACCTGCTGGGTTGTATGCAAATTTTAGGCATTTTGCCAAGGCACCCTGGTTGAAAAAGGCTGCACTACATAGACGGTGTTCTTCTTACAACTATTTTGATGGTCTGGCCAGCGATTTCAACATCCTCCTGGATTTGGCAGGACTCTTCTTATAGCTCATTGTCTTGAGTGGAAAGCTCTGGCAGCAACCTGCTTCCATGATGAAACACATACATGGAAGGCATTATGGTGCAGACAGAATGGGGGAGATTTACTAAAACTGGTGCACTTGTGCATAGTAACCAATCAGCTCCCTGGTTTTAGGCCGGGGTCACACTTGTACAACGAACGCTTCGACAGTGGGAGCTCATGTCGCATGACGTGTACAAAGCAGTTATTCCCTATGAGAGCTATCTTAA
Organism: Lithobates pipiens; assembly: GCF_037356315.1. Taxonomy (NCBI): domain Eukaryota; kingdom Metazoa; phylum Chordata; class Amphibia; order Anura; family Ranidae; genus Lithobates; species Lithobates pipiens. The sequence goes on from NW_027507764.1 coordinate 91,596,725, forward strand.
CTGGTCTGACACAAGTCAGTCTGATTTTGAAAAAGGTTCCTGCACTACTTTGGTTCGACTTTGATCCTACTTCAGCCAATGGAATATCATTGAAGTCGGACCAAGTAGGATCCTTGTCCTAACCATCCGACTTGTGACATCTGACATGGTGATTACAGCAGTAGTAAAAGGAATTTATGTCACACTGGAATTGTTTTGATTGGTCAAAGGACAAGTCAGACTATCTCAAAGTTGGAGCAAAATCTTATCCTGTTCATTTAAGTCGGATAGATGTAGGACCGATGTAGCAGGGCAAAGTAGGATAACAGTCGTGTCATACCAGTGTGAACTCAGCCATAGCTTATGTTCACATTGGGCCAATTTGACATGCCAAATCTGAGCCTATTGCTGGCAACGGCACCGTCCGAATCGGTGCGACCCTAGCAGCTATCTTTCCTAATTGGATGGGGAGTTAGCGCCCATTTTGATGTGGGTGCTGTGTAGAAATAAATCTAGGTGGGAAAAGAAAGAACAAATCTGTTGCACTATAGACCGTTAGACATGGGAACTCATGGCACACTACAGGGGTAAAAAGCAGTGTAATAATTGCACAGGAGAAACGAGTCTAGATCCTGTAGGCAAAAAGAAAGCAGTAGAAATAAGGGCTGTAAAAGTTTTATTAAAAACACCCCAAAAAAATATTGAGAGTATTTAAAAATTTGGCATAAAATAAATGTAAACTGGAATAATGCTTGCGTTCGTGAAAAGAAAAAGAAGCAGCAGGGAAGCAATCCATTCTTTATATAGACTACGGTCTTTTACAAAATAACCTTATTCCATTGAGTAAAAATTTGTACAAAAATGTATTAAAAGGGATTACAACTGCATTACCCCTTGAGACAGAAAAATAAAAAAAAATAAAGGAAAAATAGGGGGAACAGTTCAAAAGTAATACATTCTCTTTTTTTTAATGAGGGTTTCCCCTGGAAAATCACTGGCTGACATAAAATGTTATTTTGAAATAAAAGGTCAGACAGAAAATTACCCTATTTAGTTATTTAAAAAAAACAAAGAAAAGAAAAAAGAATAATCCTAGAAGGGAAGATGTAAAATTCACAGCAGCTCTGTCTATTTCTGATAGAGATTATGAAGGTTAGTCCTTCTAATGCTATCCATAGACGCTTCAAATTCTCTCATCCAGCCACGCTCGCTGAACAAGAGAACTCAATAAATTCTGTGTAAACTTAGTGGTTCAAAAGCCTAAACATTTTTTTTCTTAATACATTCTTTGTATTAAGGTAAAACATATTTAGGCATCAGCATCCCTCCTGAACCCCCTATTTATTTACCTGAGCCAGCGATCTAGCACACTGCACGTCTGCAGCCTTTCTCTCACCTCACTTTTGGGTCTCTGGGACATCGGGAGCCATTGGCACCCGGTGCTGTCAAAGGCGGGGGTGGGGTCAAGTCTCGCTGTCTGTTTCAATGGACGCATCAGTGGGGCTCGGCAGTGAGCACACTGAACAGAGAGAAGGGGCCAGGAGCGCTGGCAGGGGCAGGACCAGAGAAGAGCAGGTTCGCGGCCGCTCTGTGCAATTCCATTATAAGTATAGACATTTTAGTTTTTTTTTTGTTTTACCTTTTTTTAATAGCTTTAATGGCCTCCGCCGACAACTGTGGCTGGTCAGAGTACCTGAAAAGTGACTCCATCTCGCAGGCTGTAATCACTTTTCAATCAGCAGTTTGGTGGTGACTTACGGCCGGATGTGATTGAGGCAGCAGCGTGTCTCCACAGCTCCGCTCCTCCGGACCATCATCCGCCTCATTTAAAGCCGTCATCCGCCTAAGAACACCGCCATCTGCTAGGGGAAGGTGAGCTGCAGCCGGGGATGCCCTCTTCTGCCGCCCGAAAAGGGGCTAAAGCACGCAGTGACCAGCGGCATCCACACTCGGCGGGAGACACCGCGCTTAGCCCCGCCCCCGCCATCTTGTCTTCCCCGCCGCCCTCACAGCGCGCCAGGCTTACATAAGGGAGGATGGCGCAGCTGGAGGGAGCTGAGCCCATGCCAGATCCAGCCCCAGCGGTGGATACAGATGCCATTACTAGGCCAATATTGGAAGCCATCAGCGCAAGTAAAGCTGAGCTTATGGGTCGCATAGATCATCTCTCCTCTGAATGCAATTTGATTAGACATGATCTGGACAAGATCAGGGGCCGCCTAACTACTGTAGAAACGAGGGTGTCAGATGTGGAGGACACTTCCCATAGTTACGGTGCCCAGTTGGCGGAGCTTAGAGACCAGGTCAGAGCGTTACAGCACAAGACTATTGACGCTGAGGACCGACAGAGGCGTAACAATATTCGAGTGGTGGGGCTACCGGAGGGGTCTGAAGGTGATCAGCCTGCGCAATTTGCAGAACAATTCTTTAAACAACTGCTGTCTATGGCTGACATGCCGCCCACGTATGTGGTGGAACGGGCACACTGAGTCCCGACGGGTAACAGGCCCCCAGAAGCTTTCCCCCGGCCATTCCTGGTCCGTTTTTTGAATTTCCGGGACCTGATCCTGACACAGGCCAGAAAGGTCCCGGAGCTACGCCATGGTAATGAGAAGATCATGCTCTTTCCGGATTTCTCTGCTGCCATGCAACAGAAGAGGAGATCTTTTACTGATGTGCGACGTTGACTGAGAGACAAGGAGATAAAATACAGCATGCTCTATCCCAGCAAGCTCCGGGTTCAACACAAGGGCACTGTGAAGTTCTTCGAACATCCCGAGGAGGCCAGCGACTGGATGGACAAGGAATTGTAAGTTGAATTTTTCTTCTGGATGGCGACAAAGTTTTTCCCCCTTCTTCTTTCATTCGGCACTGTTATGCCCTGGTTGTGTTTTTCCGGCCAAGTGCAAGGCAGCACTTAATTATAGTGCCAAAGGTTAATACGGATCCATTTTACCTTGTTTTGCCCATTTTTCCTTGCAACGAGACGCGGGCCACTTGGTATGCTCAACATGTGGTTCCTGGGCTAGGGGACATGGGGACCCTGGTTGGGAAAATGATCTGGAGTTCTGGGCCGGGGATACTATATCCACAGCCGCATATGTTTTTTCTCCTTATGTGTTTTGCGGATGGACCCGCCTTGATTGAGCTAACTATCCTGTCCTGGTGAAGTTTCAAGGGATGGGGGCCCCTGGTATTGTGGTCCAAGACTGGGGGGGGGATGTTCATGTGCCCTGAACCTGGCTGCGGGCTCCTCTGTGAGGGTGACACGCGCTTACACGCCCAGTGCAGTGGCATACTATGTCTTACTACATGGCTCCAATATGCTAAGGAGTGACAACGTGGAGTGGAAGAGGACTGACTTTAGTACTGCAGAACTACCGATCACTGCGGCGTGGCAGTGCCACAGCCACAACAGTTTTTTTGGTTGTGTTTTTGGGGTTAGGGACGAAGCTAAATACCGGACTAGTTGGGGTTGTTATACAGGTATACAGGCAGGGGTGGGTTTTCAGGGAGTCACAGCTCGACTGGGGAAGTTACTTACAAGATGTCATTGCAATGTATCTGTATGTTATGTCTGGAGTGAATTTATCCTAACTTTAAGGAGGGTACTTTGGCTTATTTATACGAACTACACGATTAATGGCGGATGATGTGAAAATTGTTTCACGGAATGTCCGGGGCTTGGGTCACCAGGTGAAGAGGGCCGCTGTGTTTAAATTTCTTAAAATGTCCAAGCCACATATCATCCTCCTGCAGGAGACCCATCTTGATGGGAGCAGGGTCTTAGCTCTGCGTAAACCGTGGATACAGAGAGCATTACACTCAACGTATTCCACGTTCGCCAGAGGAGTCTCGATCTTGATTAATAGGAATATTTCCTGCAAAATTCATCAGGTTATCTCTGACCCAGGAGGGAGATTTGTGGCTGTGGTTCTAGATGTCTCTTACAAACGAATAGTACTGGTTAATGTGTATGTCCCGCCACCTTTCCAAGTATGATCTGTTATCCAAGATTGCACCATATGCTCACCTTCCTGTGCTTTGGTTGGGGGATTTCAATGCCGCCCTTGACGCGGCCTTGGATACCACCAACCCGCACAGGGGGGAATCGGCTGATTTGATCGGCTGGTACTCGGTGGCAGAACTTGTGGAATTATGGAGATGGAAACATCCAATGGAGAAAGGGTACTCACATGTGTCGTCGACTCACAAGTCGGCGACGAGAATTGATTTAGCATTCGGGAACAAGCTGATGCTGTAATATGTGACTGGGGTGACTTGCCAAGCGGTGGGCTTGACGGATCATAACCCACTTGCGGTTACCTTGACGCTTCCATCAGGGGGGAGGAGAGGGGGGTGGAGACTCTCCCCAGGTTGTATTCAAAATGACTCGGTCCATGAAGAGGTGTCAGGAGAGATGCAAATGTACTGGTCTACTAATGTTGATACGGCTGACCCAAGGGTGGTATGGGACGCGTTTAAAGTGGTGACGCGAGGGCATTTTATTTTGGCCATAAAAATGGCCAGGGTGACTGATGGGAAGGAGGTGGACGGCCTACTGCAACACGAAAGTCAAGCAGCCAGGGCGCATGCGGACTCCCCATCGGGTGAAACGTATGAGCCCCTGCTGGAAGCGAGGCGCACGCTGTCGCTACATTTTACTAATCAATCCCATGTGGAAACAGTTAAAAAGGCCCAGACGGTCTTTGCAGAGGGTGACAAAAATGGGAAACTCTTGGCAATGCTGGTGGCTGATCATGGCTCTCTCACATGTGTTCCGGTTCTTAGGGAGCAGGGAGGGGGGCTGATTAGTGAACCGGGGGCTATAATGCAAGAGTTTGTTAAGTTTTACTCCGCATTATACTCCCCCATACCTCCCTATGACCCGTTAGAATTCGATTCACTGTTGGGAGGCCTACCTATATCTAGACTTTCTGATGCGGACCGGGACTTACTAGAAGCCCAGATAACGCTTGCGGAGGTGCAGACAGCGATTTTTGTATTCCCCCCAGGTAAAGCCCCTGGCCCGGACAGGTTCCCAGCGGACTTTTACAAAGCTAATGTGGACATTGAGGCCCCCCGACTTCATGCGCTTTTAGGACACTGTCATGAGCAGGGTTCCCTCCCACAATCTGTGTTGGAGGCATACATGGTCCTCTTATTGAAACCGGGAAAGGACCCCATGAATTGTGCGTCCTACAGACCGATTGCCCTGCTCAATATGGACTTAAAAATTCTGACTAAGGTACTGGCCAAACGCTTAGCCGAGGTGCTCCCTTCAATTGTTAATATTGACCAAACTGGCTTTATGCCGGGTAAGTCCACAGACACGAATTTAACGCGACTCTTTACCCATTTACAGATTAAACAGAGTGCAAGTGCATCCAGAGTTGTGGTCTCTATAGACTTTGAAAAGGCCTTCGACTCTGTGGACTGGCTGTACATGAACAAAGTGTTGGAAGTCGTGGGGTTCGGTTCACAGTTTAGAAGATGGATAACAATGCTATATACTCAACCGAAGGCGGCGATTAGACTGAGTTTGGCCACATCCGATTTTTTTTTTTTGGGGTGGGCAGGGGGACAAGACAGGGCTGTCCTCTGTCCCCCTTTTTGTTCTCCCTGGCTCTGGAGCCGCTTGCAGTGGCACTATGGTCATCAGGTGGCATTGAAAATATTAGAGTGGGATCAATTGACGAGACTCTTGCACTGTACGCGGACGACATGTTATTATTCCTAAATGACCCTGGGGAATCACTGACGGTGGCCTTGGGGATTATAGATCAGTTTTCTGGGCTAAAGGTAAACTGGGGGAAATCCTCTATTCTACCCATTGATGTGGCGGCAAAGGATAGAGCAGACCCCGGGTTGTGTTGGATTAGTTATTTGTTGTTGTTGTTAGTTAGAAATGGTCGGTGGCCTGTGAATGTGTCCAACAGATGCGTCCAATGTTTTTGTATGTTTTGCATAAAATCAGTAAACAGAATAAAAAAAAAAAAAAAAAACAGTTTGGTGGTATTTAATTACCACCGAGGTTTTTATTTTTTGCAAATTTTTTTTTTTTTTTTAAGACCGAAAATTTTGAAAGAAAAACTAAACGTTTTTTTATATTGGAAGCTCTTTTGCCTATTTCATCATTATATGGAAGTCGTGATCTATATCTGAGGATAAGCTGAGGAGTGGAAGGATAGACCGCCTTACCCATAGTGGAGGCTATTCTAAAGGCCGTATACACGATCAGACTTTTTGACAACAAACATGCAAATGAGCTGTTTTGGTCCTGGATGATATCAACTCTATCGGTAAGCTAAATATTCCAAATAGTCCCATTCCCCTTCTCCTGGGCATATTTTCCTTCATCGAGGCCCCCCAGCGGAAGAAATTTTTGTTTTTTACACCTCTATGTACGCTAGGAAGGCTATTCTTCTTAACTGGAACCAAGCTCAGCCCCCCACCAAACAGCTCTGGCTAACACTCATTAATAGGGTGCTGCCTTTATATAAGTTAACGTACATGGGAAGGAATTGCCCAGGGAAGTTTGATAGAGTGTGGGCAGATTGGGTGGAGGCAAAGCAGGTGTCCATTGGGTAGACGATGGTTTCTGTCCAGATTGACCGGGCTTGGACCATATTCTAACGCTCGAACAGTGGCTGGTGTTGTGGGCGGGTGGGGTTGCTCGGGGGAGAGGTGGTGGGCCTGCCCCCCCCCCCCCCTCTGGCGGAGTGGTTTTGGCCCTCAAAATACTTACGTGCTTGCAGCTGTTGAGGGTGGGCTGAGGCCCCACAGACATAACCCATCAGATTTTAGAAGTATTTGTTAAGCAACTGGGTTAATGATTGAACTGTAATATCTGTCTACTTATACTGCTTCTGGATTGTATTACTTGTGTTGTTATGGATAAATAAAAATTTTATGTTAAAAAAAAAAAAATTTGCTGGTTTGGAGCAACATCTGACTGTGTGTACGCTCCATCGGACAAACTTTTTCAGTTTTTATCTGACTTTTGTTGGCTGTGCGAACGGACAAACTTTTTGACAACATAAGTCCGATGGAGCAAAGTCCGATCGTGTGTACGCCAAGCCATCGGACCTTTGTACAAGGTACAAACACGCATGCTCAGAACCAATGTAAAAGATCAGACAACAATACAGAAGTTGACTAAAGGTGGCGCTGGAGTAATTGAACGTCCTCTTTTGAAGTGTCATCAGTATGTTGAAACGTCACTACGTTCATGTTTGTTGCCTAAAAAGTCAGATCGTGTGTATGCAATACATACTTGTGGACTACGCCCTTTGTACAAAAGTCCACGGGAAAGTTTGTACAAAGTCCGATCGCGTGTATCATTTTAATATTATTTTTGTTTTTCATATTTTCTCCTTCACTGATGAGGTGGCACTGATAGGCTGTACTGATGGGCACTAATAGGTGGCACTGATAGGCAGCCCTGGTGGTGACTGATTATGAGGCACTAATGAGCACTGATTGGTAGCACTGGTGGGCACTGATTAGCAGTACTGATAGCACTGGTAGGCACTGACTTGCAACGCTGAAGGGCACTGATTTGCAGTACTAGTGGGCTCTTAGGGGACCAATGTCCCTCTAACAGTGATTACCAGCTTTATTCTTTTCTTCATGCTGACGCTGACAGCGTGAATAAGAAAAAAGCTGGTACTTGGCTTTTTTACTTCCATGATGGTAAAAGGCCCATTGTGATTGGCCCTTTACCCTACTCCGTGATCAACCAAGTCCCAAGAACTAGGCAATCACAGAGCATGGCGGGTGGCATGAGAGGCTGAGCCAGGTGTCAGTAAAGGCACCTGGGGGATCTCGACTTCCATTGTCGCAGTACCTGGACCAACTTCTGTGACAACAGCAGAGAGCGGACTTCAGCCCGTTCTCTGCTGAAAATGAATGAATTGCACTCCTGTGATCCATAGGAGAAGCTTTGCCTATACTTCTTCTTAACCACAAAAACAAAATAACACTGATTCTTGTGCTGATTTAAAATAAGGCCTCATGCACACTGCTGCTCCTAAACTCATTGTTTACAGCACAGAGCATGTGCCGGTGACATTACCAGCTGCATCTAAAGTAAATATCTCCCAAGCGTTTATGAGATATTTACTGTACCTATAGGTAAGCCATATTATAGGCTTTTATAAACACAAAAAAGATGCTAAAATTATATCAACACAATATATGAATGTACATTAAATGGATCTGAAGTGAATAGATCAATAACTGATAATTAAGTGATGGTGTGTAAACATCCCAAGTAAAAATCCAGAAAAAGGATGAATAAAAAAAGTGTTCACAAAAATATTTATATTAATGTATCAAAAAATGTCCAAACTGAAACAAAGTAGCAAGGTGAAAAAAGCTAACAAGGTAAATAAACTATTGATGCCGCCTCTCAAACTCTGTAAAACTTGATTTGATGCTTCAAATCTGGAAAGAAGATGTACATAAGCAGAGCCAGATGGCCTCTTACCAAGTCTGATGGACCCCAAATTATAAGGGTCAAACTCGCCTTGTGCCAATCATACACTGGGATGATTTTTCAGCCAATCCGCTCCAGATAATCACTCAGCAGCTCTCCCACAATAGGAAAACCAAGAGCAGGTAATCATTCAACACACTCCGGCACCAGCAGCGATCAGCTGTGATGTTTCCACCTGGTCTGCTCAAAGGGGATGACGGCTCTCTTCCGTGATGAATGGCAGGATGAATTTTTAACTCCTTCACCTGTGAAAAAAATGTAAATAAAACGCAACACACAACAGTTAAAAATAATTTATTGCACAGCTCTGGGGGTCTTCTTCCGTCTTGGGGGGTCTTCTTCCCGAACTCCTCCGCTATCTTCTGTTAGCTCTTTTACTAGCGAAGGAGCCCGGCTTTCTTCTTCGCAGCCGCCCGGGGGTCTTCTTCCGACTTCGGGGTCTTGTCCCCCTCTTTGGTTCTTCTTGCCGGGACTCCGCTCCTTCTTCCAGCTCTTTTACTGGCGGTGGCCCGGTCTTCTGTCGCCGCTGTCTTCGCTGCCTTCTGTTCTTCTTCTCTTCTTGAGATGTTGACTTGTCGCTGTCTCTGGCCATAATGACAGGGACGTGTTGTGCGGCGACTTATATAGGGACAATGGGCGGGGTCACCGAGTGATGTCCCCGCCCTTTATGATGTCACAGTCCCAGCATCCTCTGGGACTGTGACATCATAATGGGTGGGGACATCACCCACCGGTGTCCCTATATAAGTCGCCGCACGCCGCGTCCCTGTCATTGCGGCCAGAGACAGCGACGCGTCAGCATCTCAAGGAAGAAGAACAAGAAGAAGAGAAGGCGGCCACGATAGAAGACCGGGCCACCGCTTGTAAAAGAGCTGTAAGAAGGCCCTGAGGCCCGGGCAAGAAGAACCGAAGAGGGGGACATAGACCCCCGAAGACGGAAGAAGACCCCCGGGCGGCGGCGAAGAAGAAAACCGGGCTCCTCCGCTAGTAAAAGAGCTAGCAGAAGATAGCGGTGGAGTTCGGCGAGGAGACCCCCCCAAGGCGGAAGAAGACCTCTGGAGCTGTGCAATAAATTATTTTTAACCCTTGTGTGGTGTGTTTTATTTACATTTTTTTCACATGTGAATGGGTAGGGGTACATTGTACCCCATACTCCTTCACATAGGGTGGGGGAGCCGGTATCTGGGGGCCCCCTTATTAAAGGGGGCTCCCAGATTCCGATAAGCCCCCCGCCCGCAGACCCCGACAACCAATGGCCAGGGTTGTCAGGAAGATGCCCTTGTCCTCATCAACATGAGGACAAGGTGCTTTGGGGTGGGGGGGCACACATGTTGAGGGCACACGGCCTGGTACGGCTCAGGGGGGGGGGCGCTCGCTCGTCCCCACCCCCTTACCTGACTGGCCGGGTAGCGTGCTCGGATAAGGGTCTGATCTGGACCTAGGGGGGACCCCACGCTGTTTTTTTCGGCATAGAGCTTCCCCTTTAAGTCCATACCAGGTGACGAGGCCAGCGACGTGTCAATCTCGCCGCCGAAGGCGGTGAAATTGACTTCCTTCGCTAGTCCCGGTTACCTGGAGCTGCGTTCAAAATGAACTGACTTTTCTCCATGTGTGGGCAAGTCCATTCATTTCAAAAGTACGGCGGACTATGTCCGCCGGAAAAGTCCCGTGTGTGGGCAGGTCCACTCGTTCGGACAGTCCGGCGGACTTTACTGCGGTTTGTCTGCCAGAGTAAGTCCGCCGGATAGTCTGATCGTGTGTACGCGGCCAAAGAAGTGCAGTTTCCTCGACTTACACTGACAGAGTGTGAGGTGAGGAGAGCCGATCAGCAGCATCTACTCACATGGAAGATGTGTAAAGGTAATACAGGCACTGATCATCAGCCCCATCAGTGCCCATTAGTGAGGCCAATCTATTCCCATCAGTTATGCCAATCAGTGCCCATCAATGCTGCATATTAGTGCCTCCTCATCAGTGCACCTTCATCAGCGAAGGAGAAAAAAAAAATTATTTCAACATTTTCTGACAAATACTTTTGTTTTCTAAAAAAATTTGGTATTTTTTAGCAAAAAAAAAAAACAGCGGTGATTAAATTAGCACCAAAAGAAAGCTCTATTTGTGTGGAAAAAAAATATTTGGGTACAGTGTTACATGACCACGTAATTGTCATTGAAAGTGCGACATCGCTGAAAGATGAAAAATGGCTTGGGCAGGAAGGGGGTGAAAGTGCCATGTATTGATGTGGTAAAGTTTTAGGCCCCTTTCACACGAGCCACATCCATGTTGCTCAGCAGGGCTCCATCTGCAGATCCCCTGCTGTGCTGGGCAGAGCGGGCATAAAGGGTGCAGGGGCGCTGCCCCCCTAATTTCCTATCGCTGCCTTGTAATCTCAATGCGAAAACATTGTTTTCTAAGGATGGTGCTAATCTACTTTCGAGCATTGTATTCCACATTTATACCTCTGCATAAGAGTGATTATGGAACCTATTTTAGGACTTTGAGGCTACAACAACCATATATTTTGCAGCACAATCTGTTCACTATACAGTGCAGCCTGTGTGTTGCTGTAGACTTGTCTTGGCTTGTTAGAATCTCACTCCTAGCCTGCAGATTTTAAGGGTCAACTTTAATCTAAATATGAGGCGAGCTGCCAAACGCTGCTGTGTACACTTAGCGGTAAGCTGGAACCAACAGGCAGAATCAGCTGAGGTTCCACCTAATTGGCAGTTGTCCCTAATTTCCATTGACAGGCAAAGGCTTTCATGATTTGTTCTTGGAGCTGCCCTTGTTTTAACTTTAAAATTGAAACAGTGGGATTTTCATCATTCTCACCGAGCTTTGATAGTCGGTTACCATGTAATCATAATTACATAGTGACATATGATGGGGAAAGTTAGGCTGAGCACCCGAAACTGAACATTGTTGCATTGTAGTATCAGAGAAAATTGTTGAGATTATTAGAATGCAACAACAATTCAAGCAATACTGGGAGTAAAACTGTAAAGTGGTTGTTAAGGCGGAGTTCTACCCACATTTTTCACTCCTCACCATGCAGCACTAATGTGCATCCTTAAAATGAATTGGCAATTTTTTTTTTCTGTTCGCTTATCTGATTTAAGCCTATACCTAATTTCACTTCTTCCTCTAGGGGGCAGTAGCCGCAGACATAATTTCTAGTCTTGCATTGGCTCCTGGGAGATCTTGGTCAGCTTGGCATGGCACTGCTCCAGTAACATTTAATATTGGTGTCTATGGAAATTCTTGGTCAGTTTGGCATGGTGCTGCTCCAGTAACATTTAACATTGGCATCTATGGAAAATCTTGCCAAGCTGAACAAAATTGCACCGCATTGCACATGTGCGAGATTGGCAGGTGCATGCTGGGTAGCCAGCATGCACAGAATCCTAGGAAGAAGGTTACTGTGGCTTCAGATTCTCACACTGGAGATGGCCGGGCTTCACAAAGTAAGAAAACAATGCTTCATAGATAGAAAACTGGGCATAGTTTACAGCATACCTTTGTTACATTGCACGGGGCATGAGTATTCTAGGAGTATTTTTATATTTTGGCTGGAACTACGCTTTAACCCACCAATATATCTTTACCTAATCTTCTCAGTTTTTTAATGTAATGGCTCCCTGTGACTATACTTTATCAAAATAATGCTGTATATACCTTGATCTGTTGGTACTGGATATTATCCACCCCTAATAACCTGTACCACCACTGCACCAATGAAGAAACTGTGATTAAGCTGCCACTTAAATAAAATGATATAAATTAACCGAGCATTATACCTACAACCTTATAACATCACAAATACATGATAATTTTGTGAAATAAATAAATATAAATAAAAATAAAAGATACAATGTGATTATATCACCCATTGACGTAGTGACATAAAAAAAAATGATAACAAAGTCCACAACTCAATGATTAAAAAAATTAACAAAGTGAAATCCAATCTTCTCACAATATTGAATCTTCCACCACACTGACGTGCTTGTGACAACTCTCCCTATGAAGAACACACTCACCAGCATATGTTGCCTTCCACTCTCATAGTTAGTTAGTTAGTAAGGTTGAATAAGGACACCAGTCCATCTAGTTCAACCTGAGTGTCTACAATTGTCCCTATCAATGTACATTGCACACTCACATTATTCCCTACCCTCAAGGAGCCCACAATCCAAGGTCCCCATTCATATACTAGGGCCAATTTTGGACAGAAGCCAATTAACCTACCTGCATGTCTTTGGATTGTGGGAGGAAACCGGAGTACCCAGAGGAAACCCATGCAGGCACAGGGAGAACATGCAAACTCCAGGCAGGTAGTGTAGTGGTTGGGATTCAAACCAGCGACCCTTCTTACTGCTAGATGAGAGTGCTAACCACTACACCACTGTGCTGCTCTCGTGTTAGGCTAAAAGGTATTCTTAACCACACCTGGGCCAATGAACCAACCATCCAACCAAACCAGTAATTTTCATATGTGAAAGTGCTCAACATAGCGTGATAACGTTTTAAACCAATTTATTTCAAATTCACACCCACACTTCAATGTATAAACTCACACGATGTATGAAAAATCACAGCATACAATGTGTCACCACAGCAAACTGTAAACACTGGCTTCAGCGGTGCACTGCGGTCACAGCAGACCCGGCTCTAATGCGCTCTGGCTCTCACCCACTCCAAAGCCCCTGCTCTCGTTGTCTGGTTCTCAATCACTCGGAAAGCTCTGCTCTCAGTGTCAGTGTTTTAAGTCACAGCACGTCATGTCAATAGAGTTGATTTACGTGTAGCCACGCCTCCGACATGTTTCGTCACTCTGACTTCTTCCTGGGATTGAACCAAGGTATATACCTTGTTTACAGAGCACTGATCTGCGCTCATTGACCCACTGCCTATCTCCTCTCTCGGCCTGACATATGCAGTGTTTGGACCAGGGGATCCTCCAATGACGTTGGTCAGGAGGGGAGGAGGAGAGAGGCGGCGCCGCCCGCTGTATCTGCTGGGCCATGAGAAGAGAGGGGCAGAGTGTCAATGAGCGCAGATCAGCACTCTGTAAACAAGGTATATACAGCATTATTTTTATAAAGCACAGTCACGGGGCCATTACATCAAAAAACAGAGGATTATATTTTTAAAAAAAAACAGTAATTTGAGCAGCAGAATGAGAGGGGGTGGCACGGACACGGAGCTGACAGGCAGAGAGCAGAGGGGGAGAGGATGGAGGAGAGGACACAGAGGAGGACTGCAGCTGACGGAGTTACGTACACTGACAAGGTTGTATATCAGGGTCAGCGTACAAGACGGAAGGTAGAAACTAGCAGGATCAGCCAGGTATTACGGGTGATACAGGGGACTAAATGACACAGGACAAGCACTTTTCTTTAAGAGAGCAGGATCTTTATTTTTTTAAGCCTTGAAAGAAAGAAAAGTATCACAAATTATTGTTACCTTTGATAGAACCCATCCCAAGTTGTACCAAAGTTATATTCCTATCCAGCAAAGTGTGTCAATGGCTAGTAAAAGCAATTTTATTAGACAGGGAATGGTGTAATGTATACAATGTGAAAATGATAGAAAACAAATGTTACATGTAATATTTTAACACATATGTTTCACTAAAGGCAATACTTACTGAGAATGGTTCCTGAAGGAGGAGATTGGACAAGTCAGTACCAAGCTCAACTTTTTACAAGAAAAATTCAAAATTTTCATTTATCTCAGTTGCCTGCCTCTCTGCAGGGCCGTCTTTAATATTGATTGGACCCTGGGCAAAACTTTTATTGGGCCCCCCCATGCAGTTTTGCTCTCCACCTGCTCTGAGACATACAATAAATAGCAGCTAGACTCAAAATCAGTTTACTGAATCAGATCAGGCAGCTATTGCGATTGGTTGCCAGAGGTTACCATGTATCATTACCGCTCACTGACTGGTTGCTAGAGGTTACAGCACACATTACAGCTCCCTGGTTAGTTGCTAGAGGTTATAGCACATGATTTCTGCTTGTTGAGATTACTGTTCAGTAATACTGCTCACTGATTTGTTGCTAGAGGTTACAGCACATCATCTCCTCACTCCAGGGGTCATGCTATACATATGGATGCCGCCTTTATTTACATATCTATGCAGCTATTTACATATGAATGCTGGTTATTTACATGTAAACACATGGTCTGCAGGTGAGTCATCTGTACACAACAATAGGGCAGAACTGGGCAGCATTAGTAGCAGACCTTCACACTGAGATATCAGGACACAGCAAGGGACAAGGAAATTTAAAATGGGATAGGGCCCAGGGCAGCTGCCCATTTTGCCATGCCTTAAAAACGGCCCTGCCTCTCTGGTTGTTCAAGTTGTTTAAATGCACAGTGTTCACTTAATATCCACGTATGCTTTTTTCTTTATACAATGATGTATTGTCCAGATATATGTTACATAAAGTGTAAAACTTTCAGAACACTTTGGGACAAAAGTACAACTAGGTATTTATTGATTTGTCTCCTTCAATCATAAATTTACATATTTTTGTATGCAGCTCTTCTGTAGACTACAGTGGGCTGGAACAGGCATATGAATACTTTCTGAGTGATCTGAGAATTAAAGAACTCTTACAATTTTTTTTGTAAACATTTATTTAATCCCATCTGATCCACGGCATGTTGCAGAGTAAATGCTTCTGTTTATTTATTTTAATGCTGGTTGTAGCTCCCACCCAGTCTGAAGCCCAATTTATGGGCATTCCTGTGGGGGGGAGGTAAAGCCAACACTGAGACCCTGTCCCCTCACTAAGGTTAATTTACTATTACAAATTAACGATCAGCTCTACCGAGACAGTGCTCATTGGCTATTTTTACTTTTAACATGTCTGTCAGTGCTGTGAGACTATAGCTGGGTATACATATGCAGTTTTTTTTTTTTTGTTCAACTGGCTGGTTGAACGAAAAAAAAAAAACTGACAGATCCTTGCATCAACACAAATGAAGTGTGATGCAAGGATCTCCCTTGCCACACTAATTTACTCTAACAGCGGGGATTCCCATCCTGTCAGAATGCACAGATCAGTGCTCGCAGCCATTGCTTGCAAGTGCTGATTGAATGCTGATGTTACAGCATGAACGTTAGGCTGGCTTCTGTTAAACAGACAGCAGAACACTCGGACCGAAAGTCGTACAGTTCCTGTTGAACCATCCTATTTTCGGTCTGTGTGTATCCTGCTTATTTGATCTATTTGCCAGTGTCCTGGATGTTTAACAAGCAACTGCAGATTGATAACATAAACCCCCGTGGCACTGTGTGATATTTCATTTTATGAAGTCAGGGGTACCATGTATAACACAGCCTTACAGTGCTACAGGATAAACAAACAATCTGTCCTTGGGGTGCTGCTCCTTCACTGGCCAAATCATGGTGCATCTCTTTTGGCAATAGATGATCAACGCCTCACTAATTTAGATGGCGAGCTAGCAAAATTGCAGAAACAGATAGGTTGTTTCTTTCCCTTCCTCTGCACTTCTATTTCTGATAAATGTCCACCAAGGTCAGGATTGCTAGTGTAATGTAGACTTACCGGCACTGCAAAGATAGGAACTGAGAATCCCTCAGAGTCACTCACAGGTTAAGATTAGGTGTTCTCAATACCCCAGAATATGGGTAATTTTGCACTGGCTCTATCTTCTACATCTATTTCCAAGCAAAAGTTTAGGGTCTAAATTGGAGTGTATCATTAACAAAACTATAGTCTTTAAACAGTAAAAGCTTGTATACTTCAATAGATGGCTCCGGAAGTTACAACGGCAGAACAATTTTTCTTGGTTTATTGAAAAGCAGGCAGTGGCTACCTTGACATGGGCAGTGATTAGTCACATAACCCTTTCTTTTGTAACACGCTGGGTTACTTATATAATACGCATTAGGTACACATTACAAAAAGAAACATGCCAGGCCTAGTTTCCTAGGAAACACTAGTGAGTCACACATAATGTATAATAATAATTGCAATTTTCAAGGCTGAATCTGAATCCAAAAGCATGAAAGAAGTGTGCATACAGTGAGGGGCTTTATGAAAAACAGGTTGGAAAGAAAATAGTGCCATATGAGCCAATCAGATGTTTGCATGTACAGTATATTATTCTTATCAGCTTTATGGATCTTCTGCAAGGGGACAGATGTTCTGTCAGATAAGGCCATGCCGGGTCAAATCTACTGCAAGTAGCTCAACGTATGGAACTAATAGGACTTTTCTGGCTGATGGATATGATTTCAGTATCAGTGAAAGCAGAGGATTATTTTTACATTTAGTTATCATATCTGAGAGATGTCTGGTTCCTTAAAGTATATGTAAACATATAATCCAAACCTGTAAACTTAGAAAGGAACTAAAAGCAAAAAATAAAAACTTTCAAACAGACATGCAATGACACAGTGCCATGTCCCTGGATGAATGACTCCAACACCAGGGAATCAAGGTAGCTGAAAACGGCATCCGAAAGAAGAGAGAAGATGCTGGCACTGGCAAGATCCCTCACGGGTGCAGGACTGTCGGAGCCAGTGCTGGAATTATAAAGGGTCAAAAGGGGAAAATGCCCTGGCCCCCGTCTGCCAGAAGGGCCCCCAGACTTCCTTTATAAAAAATAAAAAAAATGAAACTTATGTTCCCTTGAGACTTCAGTAGTGTGTTCATTTAGGAAAATGTGCAGATTGCAGTCTTTGCCAAGCTCCAGTCATGTCTCATTCCACCTCAACAGTCAGTTTTATTATATGATGAAGGGCTTGCTGATACCTTCCCAGGTGTAGCTCTTACAATATATTTGAGCATGATGGTCACTAGTTGTTTGGGAGATAGGTCATTCAGCAAACTGGCACTGATAAAGAATTATCTGAGAACCACGATGACCCATCTAACACTAAGTGCTCTGTGCCTACTGGCTGTCGAGAGCAGTGTCCTCAAGATGATACAGTTTGATGAGTAATGCAGGCCATACATAGTCGAATTTTGAACTAATTTTCTTTTCAAAATCCGAAAAAAAATTTTTTTTAAAACAATGGTGCCACCATTGATTTTTGAAATTCGGCAGACCAAGCCTTCAATTACACCTCATGTTGCTACAAAAAATAATTTAGGTGGCCGGGAATCTTCTTTTCTCTCCGTAAATTTTCTTTTCTTGCACATGCGCATTTTTTTTCTTATTACATTTCTCGCACCATTCTCCCATCATTAATTAGAAAAATTGTTTGTTTTTCAAAAAAATTCTAACATGTCCGATTCCTCAAATTTGATTGCCGCGCGAAAATTGGCTGTTGCTGCAGCCCACTAATGATGCGAAATTCGTACGAAAATTCTTAGATACCATTTTCAAAAGAAAATTCTTTCTAAATTCGAACCGTGTATGGCCAGCCTTAGTTAAAGATTTTGCAGATATGTGGGAAAAAAAGACTTTTTGTAAATATTGTAGTGTGATGCAAAACTGTGATGTATGTCTTGCCACTTCAATGTACCTGTATAATGTGTATTCTTACAGTCAATAAAATTGAGACAAAAAATCAGACAAGTGTCTTCTACGGAACCTAACTTATATTTTTATAGAAAAAAATATGGTTTCAGTTCACTTTTTTTATTTGTCATATAATTGAATTTGAGGGCCCCTGAACTTTAAATGCCCCGGGCCCCTCAAAGTCTAAATCCGACTCTGGTAGGAGCATATCGTGGGTAAATATTCCTGCCTTTATTTTCACTTTAATGTAACATGTAATTTTAGTGTTGGTGTAAATTTAAGTCATTTACAATTTTTTAAAATCTTAAATCAACTTTCACTGAAAAAATATCTGGTTATCCTGCCATCAAATGTCCTTTATTCAGGCATTTCCTTTTGTAGGATGACAATCCCCTGTCCCGTAATCCCAATACTACTCCTACCTTGTCACCCTGACAGGCTTCCAGTTGAGCCTATAAGTGTTTGTTTCAACACAGATTACACAATCATCTGGACCACTGTTGTCATCATCAGGACACCTACCCTAAAATATGGCATGCAGCCATCGCTGAAGTGCATTTCAATGGGAGTTGGCTGTAGAAGATGGGAAGCACTGTGATACTATGAAAGATGAAAAAAAAATGCATAACCAAAAATATATAAAAAAAAAAGATTGCTTGCTACTCAGTGCTAAATGTCACACTGTTAGATTTTACATCTACTTTAAGACATAAGTAGACCCAGGGCAAAGATTATTCATATGGGTCCTCAACATCGTTATAAAACCAAGTCTACATTTCTTTTAAAACAGAATGCACCTCGTAGGCATATCTAGCATTTTAGATTTTCTTTTTTATAAAATGTATCACAATTTATCATAAAAATTTTAAAATTTAATTTAAGTCACCAATAGAACTGGATGGATTGAGGTTAAACAGAAGGACTGGATAGATAGAAGTTAAACAGAAGGACTGGATGGATAGAGGTTAAACAGATACTGCCATAAAAAACAACTACAGTGCCTTGCGAAAGTATTCAGCCCCCTTGAACTTTTCAACCTTTTGCCACATTTCAGGCTTCAAACATAAAGATATACAATTTTTATTTTTTGTGAAGAATCACCAAAAAGTGGGACACAATTGTGAAGTGGAACGAAATCTATTGGATTTTTGAAACTTTTTTGACTAATAAAAAAATGAAAAGTGGGGTGTGGAAAATTATTCGGCCCCCTTGCGTTAATACTTTGTAGAGCCACCTTTTGCTGCGATTACAGCTGCAAGTCGCTTGGGGTATGTCTCTATCAGTTTTGCACATCGAGAGACTGAAATTCTTGCCCATTGCAAAACAGCTCGAGCTCAGTGAGGTTGGATGGAGAGCGTTTGTGAACAGCAGTTTTCAGCTCTTTCCACAGATTCTCGATTGGATTCAGGTCTGGACTTTGACTTGGCCATTCTAACACCTGGATACGTTTATTTGTGAACCATTCCTTCATAGATTTTGCTGTATGTTTGGGATCATTGTCTTGTTGGAAGATAAATCTCCGTCCCAGTTTCAGGTCTTTTGCAGACTCCAACAGGTTTTCATGCAGAATGGTCCTGTATTTGGCTGCATCCATATTCCCCTCAATTTTAACCATCTTCCCTGTCCCTGCTGAAGAAAAGCAGGCACAAACCATGATGCCACCACCATGTTTGACAGTGGGGATGGTGTGTTGAGGGTGATGAGCTGTGTTGCTTTTACGCCAAACATATCGTTTTGCATTGTGGGCAAAAAGTTCGATTTTGGTTTCATCTGACCAGAGCACCTTCTTCCACATGTTTGGTGTGTCTCCCAGGTGGCTTGTGGCTAACTTTAGATGAGACTTTTTATGGATATATTTGAGAAATGGCTTTCTTCTTGCCACTCTTCCATAAAGGCCAGATTTGTGCAGTGTACGACTGATTGTTGTCCTATGGACAGACTCTCCCACCTCAGCTGTAGTTCTCTGCAGTTCATCCAGAGTGATCATGGGCCTCTTGGCTGCATCTCTGATCAGTCTTCTCCTTGTCTGAGCTGAAAGTTTAGAGGGACGGCCAGGTCTTGGTAGATTTGCAGTGGTCTGATACTCCTTCCATTTCAAAATGATCGCTTGCACAGTGCTCCTTGGGATGTTTAAAGCTTGGGAAATCTTTTTGTATCCAAATCCGGCTTTAAACTTCTCCACAACAGTATTACGGACCTGCCTGTTGTGTTCCTTGGTCTTCATGATGCTCTCTGTGCTTTCAACAGAACCCTGAGACTATCACAGAGCAGGTGCATTTATACAGAGACTTGATTACACAGTCATTTAGGACAACATTGGAGCATTCAGAGATCCTCGCTGAACTTCTGGAGTGAGTTTGCTGCACTGAAAGTAAAGGGGCCGAATAATTTTGCACGCACCACTTTTCAGTTTTTTATTTGCTAAAAAAGTTTAAATTATCCAATAGATTTCGTTCCACTTCACAATTGTGTCCCACTTGTTGGTGATTCTTCACAAAAAATAAAAATTTTATATCTTTATGTTTGAAGCCTGAAATATGGCAAAAGGTTGAAAAGTTCAAGGGGGCCGAATACTTTCGCAAGGCACTGTATGTGCAAGTCACATGTCCCATACTAGACTTGGGGTAGAGAAGTTTAATTTAAACTCAATAAGGGTGAAATCATTACCCTGTTAGATGGAAAACTGGTGCATTGCTTCAGGCATGAGACCCTTTTTTACAAGAAAATTTTGCTTCATTAAGACTGTTCAAAAAATGCTTTCAGCCCTTTGTAAATAAGATGCAAATGCATTCTTCAACCTGCTTCAATCAATGTTCTAGCAAAATCTTGTCTTTTTTATTTAATTTCCTTCATGCAACTGTGTATTCAAAGAACACAGGTTTGACTTGTTTACTATCATTCACTTTTCTAAGTGAATAGCTTTGATTCCTTTAAGTAATAAACTCCAACTAGTCAGTAAAAGGACTCTTTCCTTATTGGATACATCCATTAAAGATTTCAGATACAAACCAAACCACAAGTTTGGCCGTTTCTGCTGTGCTGTCATTTTACACAACCTATCTTTCGCTAGGGAATACTTTGTCGTTTATTGAAAGGTTAGTTCATGTTTACCCAAAAAATTGCCTATGCAGGTAATGGGTGCCTGTAGATCAAATTAAACTGTGCAGCTTTGACTAAAGGCCTACACCTTGTTGTGAGTGTAGGCAATTTGCATACCCCCGCAGTTATGCCAAAAAAACTCCCAGAGATGGTGTTCCCTGTCTTGCCTAGCTTTGTAGGACATTTCCCAGCTGTTGATGTTAGCCAGCACCCCCTCCCCATCACAGGAGCTCTATCTCTTTTGTAAAATAAAGATTATTATTATTATACAGGATTTATATAGTGCCAACAGTTTAAGCTGCATTTTACAAAGTGAGGGCAGCCAGCACAATTACAATACAATTCAATACAGGAGGAATCAAAGGGGCTTGCTCCTTAGAGCTTACACTCTAGAAGGGAGGGTCAAGTGATACAAAAGGTAATAACTGTGGGGATGAGCTGATGGAGAAAATAGAAGTACAGTTGTTAGGTGTGTGCAGGGTAGGCTTTCTGCAGGGCTTTTTTTTCTGCCGCAACTTGGCGGAACTGTGTTCCGGCACCTCTGCCAGGGAGCAGTTGGTTTATGCTGCTGCCAGCCATCAGAGTGAGCTGACAGCCGCGTAAGCTGATGCAGCTCCTATAGTTCCCGCTGCAGCCTTAAGAGAGGGGAGGGTGGAGTGATATCAACTGCACTCCGCCTCTCCCTGTAGCAGAGCGGATGCTCCTTTTGTGAGGAAGAGTTGCCATGTGGTGTCCTGCCCTGCCCTGTCCTGAGACTCTGTCTGCCAGACCAAGATTGCTTTTGGTAATTTTTTAACTGTCATTGTTGTCTTGCTTTTTAGATAAGTGTCTATTAATGCTGCTGCCAGGATATATACATGTGGGTTATGTCTTTCTGGATATATACATGTGGGCTGTGTCTTGCTGGAGATATACATGTGGGCTGTCTCTTGCTGGATATATACATGTGAGCTGCTGTCTGTTGCTGGAGATATACATGTGGGCTGTCTCTTGCTAAGTATATACATATGGGCTGTCTCTTGCTGGATATACATGTGGGCTGTCTCTTGCTGGAGATATACATGTGAGCTGCTGTCTCTTGCTGGAGATATACATGTGGGCTGTCTCTTGTTGGAGATATAGATGTGGGCTGTCTCTTGCTGGATATACATGTGGGCTGTCTCTTGCTGGATATACATGTGGGCTGTCTCTTGCTGGATATACATGTGGGGGGTCTCTTGCTGTGTGTGTATATATGTGGGCTCTCTCTTGCTGTGTGTGTGTATATATATGTGGGCTTTCTCTTGCTGTGTGTTTTTATGCGGGCTGTCTCTTGCTGAATATGGGGATATATGAAAGTGCCTCTGATATTAGTTTGCTTACTGGATATTTCTAATGTTTTGTACATTTTTTTTTTTCAAATATAAATTTTTATTATTATTCTCCCAAACCTGGGGTGGGAACCCCGCGATACAGACAGTGGAACAGTCATCAACAAAGAGCAAGACAGAACAAATGCAGAACAAATCAAATATGCGAGGTAATTACATTGCAGAATACAGCATAACTGTCAGTAACAATCTCCTATGACACATGGACCCACAAGCAGGGCGGTAGTACCGCATAAAGGAGAGAAAACTCTCCGCTTGGAGAATGAGATTCCGGGGCCCACCCCCTCCCATCTCCGCCCCCCCCAGAGGTGGGCGGACATGCGTCCACAAAGAGGACATATTGGGAAGTACCAAGAGGGGGAGAAAGTCAAGAGGGGGGGAGAAGGAGGGTTGGGAGGGGGAAGACAAAGAAGGAAAAGGATAGCAAAGTCCAGACGAGAGAAGAGAAAGGAACATACAGGGGGGAAGGGGCTGAGACATGGCGGTGGTAATCAATCATAGAAGAAATAGACAGAAGGCGCATGGGCAAAGAAAGATCCTAACAGGGGAAGGTCTCGCTATCGCCCCAGCAGTCGCTGACCCTCTGCTGAGAAGATGAAGGCATTCCAGAGGTCCCAAGTCTGTTTGTGGGCTTCCTGCTTATGCTGTGAGGTGAGGACCAAGTCCTCCATTTTCTTTACCTCCTCCACCTTCCGCAGCCAATGTACCACTGTTGGGGGAGCCCGTTGCTTCCATCGCAAGGGGACGCAGGCTTTGGCTGCATTGAGCAAATGTCGCAATAACGACTTTTTGTAGATGTTAGCAGAGATTGTGGAATGGTGCAGGAGGAAGAAAGCCGCGTCATCAGGTATAATGTATTCCGTGAATTGCTGGGAGATGCGACGGACCTCCCCCCAAAACTCCCTTATCCTAGGGCAGGACAAGAAAACATGGAGCAGCGTTCCCTCTTCCTCGTCACAGCGCCAGCACCGATTCGAGGTCGAGGGAAAGCACCGCTGCAGCCTGACCGGTGTTAAGTACCAGCGTGTAAGCAGCTTGAAGTTAGTTTCCTGTGTCTTCGTGCATCGCGAAGACTTTAGGGCAAATGAAATAATACGCTGCGTCTGCGTTGGTGTGAATTTACATGATAAGTCCTTCTCCCAGTTAGCGAGGCATGGCAAGTGTGGCTGTTCTTTCGGTGTATTAAGCAAAGAATAGGTGTGTGACAGAACGTGGGTCAGGGGGCCTTCGTCCGCGCACAGGACCTCGAACGTCGTTGGTTGTCGGGCAAAGTCCTGGGGTGCAGGAAGTGAATGCAGGAAATGGTGCAGTTGCAACGCCTTCCAGAAAGGAAGGCAGAAGGGCCCCGCGGGGTCAGTCAGTCTCGATAGGGGTGGCCACCGCCCGTCCTCCACAAACCCGCCCGCACAGTCAAGTCCACCCTCCCCGAGGGTAGGGTAAGCCGTGGGCTGTTGGCCTGGTAGAAATTTTGGATTGCCTAAGATGGGAAACAGTGGGGAGCGCCTCGACGTCAGGGATGTCCGAATAGCAACCTGGTGGCTGTGTCTCAAAGTAACCCCCAGTAACGGGTGCAGTTTCAGGTCATGGGGGAGGTCATCATAACACCACAGCGCTCCTTTCAACGGTATTGGGGATTGGGCTTGTTCAACCTTCGTCCACAGTTTGGTAGACTCATTCCGTCTCCAGTCCAGAATGCGCCCCAAATGTGAGGCTAGGTATTATCGGCGGATGTCGGGCAGTGCCAGACCCCCGCAATGTTTGGGGAGCGTCAGTTGCGATTGACGTAATCTGGGTTTTTTGTGGGCCCACACAAACCTGGTAAAAAGGGCTTGGATTTGCTTAAAGAAGGAGGGCGGAATCTGAATGGGTAATGTTTGAAAAAGGTAGATGAACTTGGGAAGTATGCTCATTTTGATAAGGTTGCATCTACCAAACCAGGAGTGAAATCCCGAATGCTATTTCTCTAACAGGTCTCGGGTCTTTGTCAAAAGAGGTGGGAAATTGAGGTCAAAAGTACGGTTCAGATCAGGAGGTAGTCGTGTGCCCAGATACGGTAGAGCCGTGTCAGTCCATTGAAAGCCAAAGTTGTCCCGTAAATCACGTTGCGTTTGGGGAGATGTTGCTACACACATAGCCGTTGACTTTGAGAAGTTTATTTTAAGATGGGACAATGCGCCGTATATCTTAAATTCGCGGAGCAGGTTCGGTAGAGATATTCTGGGGTTAGTCAAGGAGAAGAGAAGGTCGTCAGCGTACGCCGAAATCTTGTAGCCAACATCACCGACCACAAGGCCCGAGACGTCCGGGTTCAACCGGATAGTGTTTAGAAATGGCTCTAGTGAAATGGCAAAGAGAAGGGGGGACAGCGGGCATCCCTGCCTTGTTCCGTTCCCGATAGAAAATGCACCCGAGAGGATCCCGTTAGCTTTTACTTGAGCTGAGGGGTTAGAGTACAAGCTGCCTATCCAACGAAGCATCCTGGCCCCCAGGCCCAGATGACGGAGGACAGAGAACATATACTCCCAGCTCACTCTATCAAATGCCTTCTCGGCATCGGTACTCACAAAGACACATGATGTCTTAGTAGTGTGCGCCACCCGAAGTAGATTGAGCACCTTGATGGTATTGTCTCTGGCCTCCCTATAAGGCATGAACCCCACCTGGTCCAGGTGTATCAAGTCCTGCATGTGTTGTGTCAGTCTCCCGGCTAAGATCTTCGAGAAGATCTTCAAATCAATGTTCAGTAGGGAGATGGGCCTATAACTGCCACATTGATTCGGGTCCTTCCCCTCCTTCTGTATTACCGCAATATGGGCTCTAAGAGTGTCTCTTTGGAAAGCAGTCCCCGAACCCAAAGCATTAAAGAGCGTCACCATACGTGGGCCTAAAATAGGGAATAGGGACTTGTAGTACTGAGCGGTGAAGCCATCCGGTCCCGGGGCTTTGCCAATCTTCAAGGAGTCAACCGCCTCCTGGATTTCGGTCAAAGTTATGGGTTCCTCCAGGGAGGCGCTTGTCTCCGATGAGAGTGTCGGCATTTGCGAGTCAACAACGTATTTAGTTATAGCTAGCTGGGTGGGGGTGGGGCTCGGCAGGTTGTACAAGCCAGAATAGAATTCGGCGAATACATCCGAGATTTGCGTCGGAGCCGTGGCCACTGAACCGTCCGGTCGTGATATCTGTGGTATGTAGGACGCCGCCTTAATCTCTCTAACCGACTGGGCCAACCTCCTCCCACACTTATCCCCCGTTTCGTAGGACAACCTGCGGCAAAACTGCAGGGCAGCCTTCGCCCTGAACTGTAGTAAGTCCGCTATTTGGGACCTAAGAGTCTTCAATTCGGACTCCACGGCCTGCGTGGGGGCATGTTTATGTTGGGCTTCCACCAGAGACAGTTTGTCAAGTAAAGTGGTCAAAAGTGCATTCCGATCCCTTTTAATCCTTGCCCCATGTTTTATGAGAACGCCGCGTATAACGGGCTTGTGAGCCTCCCACAGCACCCCGGGGTCACAGTCCCCGATTTCGTTCTCCCTGAAATACAGGTCTAGTTGTTTGGTCACATCGGACAACACTTCTGGCATCTGAAGGAGGCTCTCATTCAGGCGCCAGAATAAGGATCTGGGTGAGGGTCGGTCGGTAAGAGCATACGTCAGGTGGATTGGAGCATGGTCCGACCAGGTTATCAAACCTATGGTTGTGGTGTGCACTAGGTGTAATTGGTCATGGGGGATTAGAAAAAGATCTATCCGGGAGTACAACTTGTGGGGGGCCGAATAGAAGGTATAGTCCCTCTCACCCGAATGCTGTAGACGCCACACGTCGCGCAGTTGTGCTTTGTGGAGCATACGTGCCACCCGTTTCCCACAGGCCGAAGGTATGGATGAGGTACCCGTCGAAGTGTCCGAGGCGGGAAGCAATGGGACATTAAAATCTCCGCCCAGCAAAACTTGTCCCTCTCTAAATGTCTGCAACTTGCACAGCGCCTGGCTAAGAAATCTGTCTTGGCGGTCGTTAGGGGCGTACACCGTAGCCAGCGTAAAACGCACCCCACATATCTGCCCCTTAAGGAACAGGTAGCGCCCCTCAGGGTCGGCCAAACTGTCCGTCAACTGCCACGACAATCTACCTGAGAGCAATATCGAGACCCCCCGAGTCTTGGACGCATGGTATGTGGAATGGTATGCCCGGGGGAAGGACCTGTTCTGCAGAAATGGCAACTTGTCACTCTTAAAGTGTGTCTCCTGGATGAAGGCCACATCCGAGTGAAATTTCTTAAGATCGTGAAGTAGCATACGCCTCTTCTCAGGCGTGTTGAGGCCTCTAGCATTGAGAGAGGTCACCTTGATAGAATCCACCACCATGTCTCAGGGAAGAGAGTTAAGGGCAAAGGAAGAGATAGCGAACAGAGGGGGGAAGATGGGATTCACAGTTACTAGCAGAAAGGAGCGGGGGGGGGAAGGGGGAAGGGCGTAAAGAAAAGAGAGAGGAGAAATAATGGGGGGGTGGGAGGAGGCTCCGACCAGTCAGAGATATCCCCGCACCCCACAGCCCCGTATAGGGGTAGCTAATTAACCAAGCTTTTAAAACTTGAAATGCGCGCGACCTAAACCGGTCGCGCACTGAACTAGGTGGAGAGTGGGTGGACAGAGCCTGGAAACCAAAGCCCCGGCCACCAACCCACACCGGCAACATCTAGATATAGGTGGTCCTGGAAACAGAATATCAAACGCACCATTAGTAAAATAAACAAGCGAGAACAGTCAAGAAAACCATAAAAACAATAAAAGCACATAAACTGAGTTACATAACTAAACATCAGATAACATAAAGGAATCCAGTAGCCCAGCTGAGAACGCAGCGGCGTTCCATCTCTCCAGCAGCGATCCCAACCATAGTGCCAAAGCGTCTACTGTGGCCACCAGGAAGTAGGGAGACCTCCTCTAAGCCCCCGGGCTTCATCCCCACTCCCGAGGACTTCCACCGGCCCACCCCCCCACCCCCCGCACAAGGCACGTCCACTCGCACGGGCCAACATGGCCCCAGATCCCCAGTGTAGGAGGGCTCTCCAAAAAGAGAGAGGGCCGGGGCTCCCCATAGTATCGTAGAGTAGTGCCCAGAGGTAGCCCCCAAATTGCAGACCCGGAAAACCGTCCAGCTCCCACCCCTCCATGGCCGGGGGAGCAAGGCAGTCCTGTCACGAGATGTAGGTGACCCTAAGGTAGATGGAGACGGGCCACCCGAAACTTACATCCCTTGGCCTGTGAGGGAGAGGGTCCCGTAGAGGGCAGACACCTTCCAAGCAGGAGACCCAGGCAGTCTACGCTGGCTCAAAAAATGGAAGCCCCCTCCCGTTACACATCAGAGCGAATGGTAATGACCGACCGATAGTCCGATAAATAGGGGATATAGAGAGCACTGCAGTCAACAACGCCCAACAAAGGCACCCCAACAACCCCCCCAAACCCCAATAGCTCGTGCAGAAAGGGACCGGGCCACGGCCCCACAGTTGCACATATGGGGGCAGAGAGGGTGAGAGTGCGCCGGAGGCCACACGAACGTAGGGGTCAGGGTGAGCCAGAGAAATGGGAGCTACTCACATCTCACGAGCCGTCTCGGTAGATGGTGTCCGCGAGCGGCGCCTGGAGCGTGGCATCCTCTGTGGTTGCGGGCCGGGAGCTCTCGTCGCCTCCGGACGACCCTGGAATCTCGGTAGGTAGCCAAGCCAGTCCGGTACAGTGATCGGATCCGCGCCAAGGAAGTGGAAGAGGGCCGGAAGAGTCTCACGGGATCTCAGCAGGAACGGTCTCTGGTCTTTGATGAAGGTGACCGACAGGGGGAACCCCCATCGGTAGGTCGCCCCACAGCGTCTCGCCAGTTCCAGAAGGGGTCTCAACAGGGCTCGGCGGTAAAGTGTAGGCCTGGAAACATCCGGCAGTATCTTCACGGGTGCCCCGTCAAAAACGACCTCACCCGCCTCCCAAGCCCTGCGAACTATGGCCTCCTTATGAGTGTAGTGATGCAGGCGACAAATAACGTCGCGCGGTCTGGCAGGGTCCGGGGAACGGGGGCCAAGGGCCCTATGGACCCGGTCAATCTCAATGCGTTCCGGGAGCTGGGCACCTGCTAGTCTTTTAAAGATGTCCGTCACCGTGGCAAGTAAGTCTGCAGAGCCTGTAGCCTCTGGCAAGCCCCGCAGCCTAAGATTGTTCCGTCTGCTGCGGTCCTCAATCTCCTCCATGCGGAGCTGAAGCTCAGTAGCCGAATCCGCCTGGGCCTTATGCTGGGACTCCAGAGAGATGACCCTTTGTGTTAATGCTGCCAGCCTGGTTTCCTCAGATACAAGCCTGTCATCCAGAGCCCTTACATCCTGTTTCACTGCCTGGATTTCTTTCCTGTGTGCAGCCTCCACTCTCCCTACAAGTCCCTCTATGTCTGCCTTAGTAGGCAATGATTGCAGGATTGCTCGCAACTCCGCATCCGCTCTGAAGGTAAGCGGCAGTTGCGAGGGACCCCCAGGCACTATGTCCGCTCCGGAGGTAAGTGGTAGCTGTGAGGGACCCCCTGACTCTGTGTCCGAAGGGATGGGTGAGCTGGGGAAGATGAGGGGACTCCGGGACTCCTCCGAGGGTGCAGACACGTCCACAGGAGGCTCCGAGCGCTCACCACGCGGGTCCGCCATTTTGGGTCTCCGGGTGTCCGCGCCAGGTGTCCTGAAAAGCCGCTGGATATCACCCCCCGCCGGTGTCTGAACCACCGGACTGGTCTGCAATCTATTCCACTTCCCGTTCTTCTTCTTAGAGGTGTGCATCCTGCGGTACGGTGTGCGCTAGTGCCGGTGTAAGTTCAGGCGGCCGGGAGCTCTGTATAGATGCGTCCTTACTCGGCCATGTCCAGACCACGCCCCCCGTTTTGTACATTTTACTTCTATGCTTTTTATTAACAAATTCAATACAAAAATCAGTTATATATCCCCTTAAATATACTTGGTTTCCTGTTCTCTAAAGGGGGCGGTGCTTGGTGTGTAGGGATGGAGACAATGGGTGGTTCTTGGGGTAGAGACCGGCGTGACCTAGGGGAGGGGGTGAGTTCCTGCACCTTTTCTCTAAGAAAAAAAGCCCTGCTTCTCTGAAGAGAAACGTTTTCAGGGATTGCCTAAATGTGAATAGAGTTTGAGATAGTCGGACAGATTGGGGTAGGGAATGTAGTTGGGGGTCAAGTTGTGGATGACTTTGTAAGTTATTGTTAGCATTTTGAATTGAATCTGTTGAGTAGGGATTGGCAGAAAGGAGTAGCAGGTGATGAGCGGTTTGTAAGGTGGATGAGTCTGTCAGCAGCATTCATGATGGACTGAATAGGGGATAGCCTATTTAAAGGTAAGCCATTGAGAAGAGAGTTGCAGTAGTCAAAGCGAGAAATAACCAGAGAGTGGATTAGGAGTTTTGTGATGTCATTGGTTAGGAAGGGGCGAATTTTGGAGATGTTGTGGAGGTTGGGGTGGCAAGCTTTGGAAAGTGATTGAATGTGAGACCAAAAAGAGAGTTCAGAGTCCAGGACTACATCTAGCACCCTGGCATGCGGGGATGGGTTGTGCCATTCATTTCACAGAAAAATCAGGGGAAGAGGCATATGGGGGAGGAAATATTATGAGCTTGGTTTTGGACAGGTTGAGTTTGAGGAACTGGTGTGACATCCAAACTGATATGTCAGTTAGTAAATTAGTGATGTGTGAGGAGACTGATGTTGTGAGCTGAGGATTACAGGGATAGATTTAGGTGTCGTCAGCTTAGAAATTATATTAAAAGCAATGGGAGGCTATCAGCTGACCCAGGGAGGAGGTGTAGATAGAGAATAGGAGAGGTTCAAGAACAGAACCTTGGGGAACCCCGACAGAGAAAGGAAGAGGAGAGGAGGAAGTAGAATTGTAAGTGACACTGAAGGAGCTGTGGGATAGGTAGGATGAGAGCCAATGAAGAGCACAGTCAAGGCGATCAATGGAGTCGAGTTTTTTTGAGAAGGAGTGGGTCAACTGTATCAAAGGCAGCCGAAAGATTCAGAAGTAGGAGTACAGAGTAGTGTCCATTGTTTTTTGCTGTTAGTAAGTCGTGAGTTTTAGGAGAGCAGTTTTTGTGGAGTGTTGAGGAGGAAATCCAGACTGAAGGGGATCAAGTAGTTTATGCTTAGTGAGGTGATCATTCAGTTGGTTGTAGACCAGGCATTCAAGGGTTTTAAAAAAAGATCGTATGCATATAGTAAAACCTACATATAGAATAGTTAAAAAATGTATGAACTTCCAAAATGTAATCCTATTATAGCTTTATGTTAAACAGAATCAGCCAAGAATAGAAATGTTTCATGTTTATGTAGCGCTGACATACTTGCCTATTAATGTGGTTATGTATACTTTAATGTAAGGTTAATGGACATTACTGTGGTTTCGTACCAGAGCCATCTAGTGACCAAATATGGGTGACGTGCCTGTGTATTATTACCTCAGAACAACCTAAAGACTTGTACAGGAAGTGACTGTTGTTTGGATTGAGAAGGTTGACCTTGTTACCCAGAAGTCTGTGTGACCTACCCAAGAACACTCTCTTACGCAGTGCATGCTGGGTAGGGGATAAAAGGGAACCGAGCGGTCATTTTAGGTCTCTTGAGATGACGTTGCCTTCCTGTGCGGATCTGTGGGGAGGCTTCCCGGAGACAGCGGCCTGCAGCCATCGCGAAACGCCAGCTGTTTGTTTGTGAAGTGACCTGATGGAGCCTGAAAGACGGGGATCGAATTGAGAAGGTCCAGAGATACTGGAGAATCGGAGAACCGGATTCATTCAGCGGAGCGATACAGAGCGTCTGGCCCAGCTGACTAGAGGCAAGCCACAGTCACCGGACAAAAGTGATCACGCAGAACTCCGATCCAGTTGATGAACGGGTTACGACCCACGTTTGTTAACTTTTGCACGCAGTTAGACTCACATACAGGCCTCACTGGAATCCGTGGTTCCACAGAGGAGTAGCAGAGCAACTGGTACTAAGCAGGCTTGAGGCCTATTTACCTTGGCGCCTCAAACGTTGTAAATAAGTTATTAGAGTTATACCAGGAGCACTTCAGTGTAACCCTCCACAGACTTTGGATTACAAATAACAAAGGAGTGACTTTAGCTAGCGAAGAAAGAAGACCCCGGATAAAGTACTTTAAGTGAAATCTCACGAATAGCCTTTAAAATAGAGGGGAGCTCCCAGGTCTATATATATATATATATATATATATATATATATTTTTTTTATTTTTTTATATTGAAATATATTGTGCTGTCGTCCTATGTTGGGATGACAGCACAATTTCTGTAATCACCTGTCTAAATATTTTGCAGTAAAAGATATTTCTGGTTAAGTATCCAGTTATGTGGCGTACTGTTTTCCCCACCAGGTGGAGCCAGTGGATCCTGAGGGTATAATACAGGTATTTTGTATTGCCTTATATTATACTGCATTACATTGCACCACAGCTGTGTCAAGGGGATTGAGCAAAGTTAGTGGGGTTTCTCGGTAGAGTGCGGGCCTAATTCAAACCCGCAGCTCCTTTGGGGGTCAGTGCTACATTTGTGATACTACGCCCACCCTTCTACTCACTCATTAACTCACCTGCCCTAGTATGACTTTTTATTTTGGTGCAAGAACTGTTTTAACACTGTAACTCTTTCTCTGTGCCCAGCGAATACTTAAAAACAGAAGCACAATGCCATCTGCAGGCTAGAAAAGTTTTTTTTAAGTATACCACCAGCTTGCATATGATCTCCATGTTTGGATATCATGACAATCACATGATCAGGAACCACACGCATTGCTTCCAAGTGTTAGTCTGAGAACTGTGATTGTCGGTGTCCTAGTTCACAGGTGGAAAGTAAATTACTATTCTCTAAGCCCAGTAGACTGTGTCTAAGAGCATTAATCAACAGACTGCCTTCCTGGTAAAGGGTACGCGTAGGTTAAAGGGACACATACTTTATTAACATTGAGGAACAGTAAAATAAGTTTAATACAGTGTAGTTTTGCATGAATTTTGCAGTTGTAATCTGGATGAGTGCTGTGAGCCACCAATCTTTTATATTACTATTTGCCACAGATGATTACAGACAATTTGTTATACATGAGATAATTGCAGAGAATGTTTAGTGTGTGGAAACAGCAAGCAATGCAGATTCTGAAATCTTTCCAACTCTCCCCTCATATCTGCTTGCTAGTAAAAATAACTGGTGTTTGACAGTGTGTGGGGGCAGAAGGCTCGGTGACAGGGCAGAGAGGAGGAATGGGGGAGGCATAGAAGCTGCTGTCACAAGTTTAAAGTTTAGGTGTTGGATGAGTGGGAGGCTTTGCATAGCTGCATACCATACTTCATGTAGAGAAGTCAAGTTGTGCCTGATGACATTTATGGCTTCCCCCCTGGTGGTCACTTTGATTTGTATGATATTGCAGCACTTGGCGAGAATATTCCATCAGATCAGGAAGAATGGCTAGATAGAGCTTGTGGAAAGTGTGCAAAATAGTTATGTATATCATTATCCAAAGAGAATTTTATTTAAAAACATCAGTTTTCTTGCATATAAGGCAATTTTTACACGCTTGCATTAAAGCTGAACTCCAGGCAGATATAAAAATCACATATTATTGCAGCTCTGTATTCACTGATCAGTCATTAAATGCATTCTCTTTAATGTAACCAGTATAAGTACCTACATTTAACTCATCTTGCAATCCCCTATACAGCACAAGACTAGGAGAGGGAGGGGCAGGACTAGGAACAAGTTAGGTCTGCTATTTAGACCTCATCAATCTCCTGCTGCTCTTTATTGTTTATGCAGCTGGGGATGGAGAGGGGCCACCACTTTTTTGGGGCTCATACAGGCAAGTAGCCAGGGTCGTTGAACTATGATTTTACCACCCCCTGACCATCGTGCAGTGCATGAGCTAGCAACACAGTGGTGCGATATTTTGAGAAAAAAACAGGTGGTGACGATGCAACATAATGCTGGAATATTTTTCTGCTCTCATTGACACTGGAACATTTTTTCTTTCTACTGTTGCTGGGCCATTTTTGCCCCCAAT
Organism: Lithobates pipiens; assembly: GCF_037356315.1. Taxonomy (NCBI): domain Eukaryota; kingdom Metazoa; phylum Chordata; class Amphibia; order Anura; family Ranidae; genus Lithobates; species Lithobates pipiens. The sequence continues at coordinate 91,630,280 of NW_027507764.1, forward strand.
GGCACTCGAAAAATAAATCCTCCACTTATGCTGAGCCATTTTTTTCCCTCCCACTGATGCAAGAACATATTTTCCCCCACTAACACCAAAATACTTTTTTCTACTGCTGACGATGGGCCATTTATTCCTCCCACAGATGCCAAAACAGTTTTTCTTCCCATTGACCTTGGGCCATTGTTTTCCTCCCACTGATGCTGGAACATTTTTTCCTTCCACTGATGCAGGGACTTTTTTTCTCGCACTGACAATGGAACATTTTTGTGCAACCGCTAACCAGTAATATAAGGGGCATTATGTTATATACTTTTAACCACTGCAGTTTGTAAGGTGTGCTATGCGTTACATCTCAACCAAATTATTCATTAAAGTAGACTAACTATTAGCTCACTGTCTATATTCTGCAAACAGAAAAGCATATGTTGTCGAATGGTTTCAGTTTTAAAAAATTATTCATTGTACAGAGGTTTGTGTGTGTCTGTGAGACTGTCCTTTGTGGCTTAGTCATTAGTAATTAAGTAGTGTTTTATGATAAACAAGGACTGTGGCATATGTGGGTAGTATTATAGGCAGGGAATAAGTTCAGACTCTGACAATACTCCTTTAAGCTGTAACCAGTATTCATTGTAATATAGCCATGCTCATTTTTAATCCCATCACACTACGTGTGCCACATATAACCCAGCTCTACAGGTGTCTCTCTTTGCCTGTCTAAGAAAGATGGGTTGTCTTTAAAGCCTTATTAGGTTCTGTTGATGACATTCTCAGGAATTGGTATGACAGTCCCTCCCCGCGTTACTCCTTATCAGTGGCGGCTGGTGGTAAATTTTTACCACCCCTGGTCGGGTGGGTCATCAGGAGCACTTACCACATCTATGGCGGCAACAGGCTTCTCCTTCTTCTGCTCAGCATCATGGGTGGCTTCCCTTCCCCTGCTTTCTTCCGCGGGTATCACAGGGGCTTCGGTCTCCTCCCTCCTCCTCTGCGGCCAATCAAAATGCTTCTCCTTTTATCCAATCAGGAAATGGGTCCTACTTCCTGATTTACTGGGATTTTGATGCATTTTCCAATCATTTCAATAGAGAGGTACATTTCTGGTGTGTGTTTTTTTTTTTTACCACACCAAAAATACAGCATGCAGGACTTTTAAAAACACAACTGACTGGCAACTGACTGGTGTGAAGAGTTCCACAGAATTTAATGGCCATGCATTTTTCTTCTGCTTTTTGTAAGGCAAACACAGAAGAAAAACTGATCAGTGTGAAAGGGCCTTCAAAGAAAGATAGCTGAGCCAGATCCTGGTGAAAAGTGAGAGAATGGGGAAAAAACAACATTGGTTCTCAAATTTTCCGACAACAGAATCTGTAAATTCCAAGCATATTTAAACAAATCCAACGCACAAAATTCCACGCATGTTCTGAATCAAGTACGAGATGGAAGCGCTCGGTCTGAGCGTTCGTAATGAGATAGCACATTCGTCACGCTGCAAAGTTTTTAATCTTTTAAAGCAGCGCATTCTCTTCTTCTTTAGAATGCTAGAATAATGAAGTTGTTTTTCCTGCTGATATTCACACATTCTGACAAACTGATTTCTTTATTATTTCTTGTGATCTCCTGAATAAGATTTTTTATTTTTTTCGTCAGATCTCCATAATAATGTTTAGAATTTATTTTTATAGTGATCTTTTTTATTTTTATTTTTTATCAAGATCTCCTGTTTTTTTTATAGTGGTCTCCATAATATTTTTGTTGTTTTGTGTGTCAAGTTACCACAACACCATTATCATCATTATCATCTTGTATTTTTTAAACTCAAGGAGGTTGTTTGGTGTTGGGGTCCCTTGTTTATTTGACATTGTATTTTTGAAATGTACCTGCCTACTCACAAACAAACCTTCCTTTTTGAAGTAAAACACATAGGCAAGTATGTGTGAAAACAAAATAGACATTTATTATGGGTCATAACAAAATAAAGAGGAAGGCAACGCTGGATAAACTGGTGAAATTGGTGAAGCCTTTGTACCCCAGGAAACACATCAACTATTTTACAGGCAAAATTGGTAGCCTGAGGAGTCCATATAATAGTGAGCACAATCTGGTCCAGGACTCCGAGAGATCCGGAGCAGCATCAGATGACCTATATGTGCCCAGACTGTGGTCTTACAACAGCCTGCGTCTTTTGTCAGACCAGACTGAACCCAGGCCATCAATTTCTTGTCTTCCTTCCATGCTTGCTTCAGGCTGTCGCTCTGGTGTTGGAGTTGTGGCAGGAGGTGGAGGAGGAGGATGATGGTTGAACTCACAAACATGGCTTTTGATTGTAAGTTCGCCCCGAAAACCCCTTATTTAGGGCTTGCAAGATCACTTCCTCACAGAAGAGGCATTGGCCCTCCTCCATTTCCTGCATTTTGCAGGCTGCCATGCAGGCATAGGCCTCTTGAAGATTGGGGGGTTCTGAGGGCCGCAGTAGCCTGCCGAATTAACCCAAGTGCTGCCTCCTCCAGGTTACCCCCCTTCCTGGGCCTTTTTTTTAAAGGCAGAGGGGAGGGACCTGGGATTCGGTCAGGCTACTGGGCCAGGCCACCTCCTGGCTGCCACTTACCCCTGCCACTTCCCACAGCCTCCTCCTGGCTAAGGCTTTCCTGTGCATGAAAAAGGGACATAGTTTTAGTTTTTTGTTCATCAATCACACACAATTTTCAACTCATGACTGTTGCAAATTGAATGTTAATAAATAGAAAAGACTATCATTCTGACTCCAGCATTTTTCATTCTTGTCCCAATCATTTTTGGCCACTACTGCCTATTGATATGTAAAACACTTTGTTAAATCAGAAATTAGTGAGAGGAGCGCGGCCAGCGCAGCATGTGAGCAGATGCTTCAGCACAGAGCTCCCGCACATTACCCTGAATTGATCCTGTTTCCAGCAGGATACAGCACTCAGATTTGCCACAGGAACACCCACTGCACACCCCGACAGTGTTAACTGCTAAAAATAGGCGATGATGACATAGGGAAACAAAGGAGATGGCCCGTGATCCGAAATCCAACATGGCGGTGCTCTGTCCTCAGCACAGGAGGCCTGTGGGGGAGACAAAACTAAGGAGGTGGTGAGTAAACACCATAAAGACCTAAAGGACGGGAATGGAGACCCCCCAAAGGATATACGCTACTATGCTATGAAAATGACAGGAAAGTCTGACATACCTCATCAGCCTGACCCAGGCACAGACCCAGAGCAATGTGATACAGACAGAGGACAGTGAGCTGGGGCAGAGTGCAGCGGCCATGTTGATACAAAAAGACAGTCACACAGAAGAGATGGAAGAGTCAGAAGTCAATGGGGAGGAGGAGGGTGAGCAGCCGACTTTGGCAGCTATATTAAGGGCCTTAAACAAATGCACAGCTTCCGTCAATAATCTGCAAGCCCACTTTGGAAGCTTGAAAGAGGAGGCCAGCCTGATCAGGCAAGATATTCAAAAGATAAGGGAGCTAACAACAGCATCTGAGAGCAGGATCAGTAACGTGGAGGACAAGCTGCCAGCCACGATTAGAGGAGCTCAAGCTACTACTCGTTTAGCTAAAGCCACAGACCTACGCGCCGAAGATTTTGAAAACCGCTTAAGGCGCAATAATGTGCGGATCGTAGGGCTATGCATTTACACATCTTTATGCGGTGGAAAGGGCCCACAGAGTCCCTTCCAGACCACTACCTCCTGGCCATCCCCCAGACCCAATGCTAGCAAGTTTTCTAAACTACAATGACAGAGAAATTATCCTACGGCTGGCAAGGGAGCGCAGAAATATCCAGTTTAATGGCACAAGAATCTTTTTTTACCCAGACTGATGTTAAAAAGCGCTTGCAGAGGCTGCAGACCTCATACACCATGCTATACCCAGCATCACCTCTGGGGGAAGAGCCCACTTCTTTGAGGATGCTGCTGATGCTTCAGTGTGGCTGGATGCCAATGAGAACACTCTCAGACAAGCCCAGAGACCAATAGCGGAGGAAGACTGAATACGCCATCATCATATCAAGTGAAGATGTGCAACATTCACCTAACCAGCTCTCATTCTTGAATGGGAGCACTGCTGGAACCATACAATGATTTATAATTTAACAAAATGCGAGTTTGGAACTGTGTTTGTGTATGGAACTTTCTATACTCCTCTTTCTCACTTGTGTTCTCATCACCGCATGTTGCGGTCAAGTAGACCGTGCCTGGGACCTGTTGTCCCCTGTTCGTATAAAGTTATTTTGGTCATCACAGCGCCATGGCCTGCAAGGGGAAATGGGATCTGTTCTCTACCTGGCCCCGTCGGGCTAATTCACCTCCCTGTCGCTCCGCACTGCAACAGTTTAAAGCACCGTTGTGCTTGTTGAGCATTAAATTTTGGTTTGGTTCTTTCAGAGCATTAGTGAGGTAGTGCTGCAAGCACACCGCGAGAACTTCTACGCCTCACACATTGCCAGGACTATGGGTAACTCTGTTTTTTGTATTTCCACACGTCACGAGAAACCCCCATTGCGTCAGAGGGGGGCGGGGTCACCTGTACGAAGACTCGGGACGTCTGAGGTCACCAGGGACCCCCAAACTCCGAAAGAAGGGGAACTCACAATACCACAACTTCAGGATGTGGAGGAAGGAGAGGTTTATGAAGTGGGCGAAATAGTGACCACAACAGGTGAGTGTCTGGGACCACAGCCTCAGGTAATTGATGTATGCCTGCATATTTATAATACATGGTGCGTTTTTTATTTTAGGTGATGTGGATGTTGTGGAAGAAGAATCTCATTTCACAAGTGCAAGTGCACACGTCCTCATCAGGGAGATCATGGTGTGCAATTGTGATTTACAAAAGATCAATGATGTTGAAAAAAAGACTCAAAAACATCATTGATATTTTAGGCAAAATCTAAAACACCCCAAAATTCTTCTTGTTTGTTTGTATTTTTATTATTTTCACACATTTAAAAATTTTTTAGAAAGCCACATTTTGAAGATGCAAACAGTGTGTCAACATGTGCTATCTGCCATCACGGGATATGTGTTTTGGGGGTACAACCCCTTCCTCACAATTAAAGTAGATGATGGGAGCTAGCACATGTTGACATTAGGCATGGGATCAGGACGGAAATCCACATTTTGACTCCCAATTTGTGTGCATCTTAAAAATTTGTCTTTCACAGGGGAGACATCACCCCATCTGATGAAGGCAATATCAACACAGTTTGGACATACTAATGTCTGATATTGCCTTCACTTTGTCAAAGTGAACTTTGTAAGTTCCTGAGTTGTGTATGTTTATGGTTTTAAACATGCCTGTTTAACCCAAAAAAGGCTATTTGTACTGTCAAACCTAAAAATGTTATACAATAAATGTGTTGGTTTGTTCAAAAACCCTTTTCTAACACGTATGTGAATGTGCTTTGAGTAAAATGTTTTCTACTCAACAAAGTGTGGCTTCTTCTTTCAATGCTCAATACAGCGCCTAGAGGCGATTCAGTTCGCATTGTGCGCTATACAAGTATTTCATTAATTCAATACCAATTTTTGGAGTAATTTGGTGTTTACAGTGACAATGGGGGTTATTTACTAAAGGCAAATCCACTTTGCACTACAAGGGCACTTTCAGTGCTGTTTCAGGGCACTTGTAGTACAAAGTGGATTTGCCTTTAGTAAATAACCCCCACAGTGTTCTAAAATTTGCCTCAATCAGGCCAGTTTGGGGACTCAAACCAACTACAACTACTTCATGGTGCTGAAAAGCATGTGTTTTTTTATTATTAATGCATTACATACATTAACAACAAAAAAAACATTGTGTGTAGCAGACCCACAACATAATAGCCGAAAAAGAGATTGTCACCTCATCTATCAACTAAGTTACGTTTGCACTATTGAAGAAAATGGGCAAAAAGAAAAGCCCATTGGAGAACCCCTAGAGACAGCCAAAATAAATACAAGCAGTAAATCAAATGAAATATTCTTTCATCTTAACCAAAATTTTTATTTTCAAAAGGTTTATTAAACATTTGCTGGCATATCAATGGCCCCCCTACCCGCAAAGTATTCCATATATTTTTGACGGCCTCGCGGGCACTTTGGGAGGGGCCAAAACAGGACGGCCAGCTTCAAGAGCCGTCAGGGTTGTTGTTTGATCTGGAAATCCGGCTTCAGGCCCAACTGAGGCCACATAGTTTGTAGCATTTTTCCTGAGAAAGTTGTGTAGAATGCAGCATGCAAGTATTATATGGTTTAGTTTATATTCCGCCATGTTGATTGGCGACAGGAACAGGTGGAACTGGCTGGCCATTATCCCGAAAGCATTCTCCACCACTCTTCTGGCCAGCCGTTAGTTAAAAACCCTCTGGTCCAGGGTGAGGGTCCTCATCGGGAACGGCCACATCAGCGACAAATACGAAAGGGAAGACCAGCCACGTTGTCTTCTGCAGGTGGCAAGCACAAGCCACCACTCTGGAGCCGTTCGTAGAACTCGGTCTGGGCGATGACTCCACCATCCGACCATTCTTCCCCATGTCCACACCGTTCTTCCCCATGTCCACATAGAGAAACTCATATGGCGCAGACCGCCACCGCCAACATCACAATACTATTAAACTCCTTGTAATTATAATAGTATGACTCCGAGTTGGGGGTGGCACTATGTGGACGTGTTTCCCTTCAATTGCCCCTCCGTAGTTGGGAAAGTCTCACCGCTGGGCAAATTGGGATGTCACAGTCTGCCATTCCTGTGGCGTTGAAGGACACTGTGGAATGAAACAAGAAAAAAAATAGTACTTTTGCACATAACATTGCAAGCAGATTAGACAAACATTATTGGCCAACATAAGTATAAAACATTTATTTTAAGCAGTATTTAAAGACAAAAGTATAAAGGTCCACTTATCAGATTCCTCACACCCTCTGATGGCCCATTTCAAAATTTTAAGGGGGGGGGGGGGGGGAGATGTTTTGGACAGATAACCCTCTCCACTTCATTGAGAGCTGAATGCATAAATAATGTGTATTACTTTGGCCAGCCCCTCCTTACTTACACTATTGGCAGCCCACTGGACAAGTAAGAAGTGTCATAATACAAAAAGATGAATACACACTGTCCAAATTGAAGCACATTTTTACTTGCAATTACCTATTAAGATAATAGGAGAACTTGAGAAACTTGAAACAGTACCATTTGAAAGTATTCAGGCAGGACCTTTCACTACATGCTTTGGTGAGTTCATCCATAAATATGACCACAAAAGAGGTAGGTATAGTGTGTATAGGTTTGGCAAAGTCAGCAGATAGAGGATTGGTATCGACTGACTTAGCGGTTGGGGGGGAGGAAGGGTTCCAGATGAGTTTGGGACCCAAAAAAAGCCTCTTGCACTCTGCCTGAATTTAAGGACAAAAATAACATTTGTACACATTTTAGGGGGTGTTTAGGTTAAAACACTACTATGGAGCTGACAAAATACATTGTTAAGTGACTAGGCCAGGTGTGTATGGGCCCAGGATAGCATGTTGGGGAGGTTAGTGAAGGCAAATATGCATGAAGGACAAAAAAGGACCAAAAAAAATTTCAAGCATGCATGAGGACAAAGAGGACATTCACAGCATATTACAATCATGGTAGTTAGGGAATAATGAAATAAATACAATACATTAGCAAACATTACATACATAGAATGTGATAGATGTGCCTGTATGTATAGGATTGCACAGTGGAGAGGAGTTCAAGGAGCCACAGCAATCATCATCCGGACACGTTCTTTGTACATGGCAGGAGAGATCCGAGGTGCGCTGGAGAGAGGGAGGAGCCGGGAGATGGGAGGATATTGGGCTGCCTACTGACCCTGATCTTGTTGGCAGTGCGATGGACTCGGGAATTCGGGCAGCGCTGCCGGCCTGACACCATAACGCCCAACTGTCCCTGATTTCAAGGGACTGTCCCTGATTTGGAGCAATGTCCCTCTGCCCCTCTTTCCTCCTCATTTGTCCGTCATTTTGGTCTGATCTATATAGTTGTATATAAAATGCACTTTTTATCTTTCAAAAGTGTTTCCCAGTACTAAACCTTTCATCTGATTTCTAAATTGCTGCATTTGTACATTTCAAAAGCAAATTTATAGGAATAGAAGTGGTAATAAAACACTTGTGGGTTTAGCCAAACCTTATTTTCCATATAATTCTCCTTTTAGGTGGCGTGGCAGGGGGTGTGTCCTATGCCTACATACTTTTGCTAACAGGTGTTCCTCGTTCCCATCTCAAAAAGTTGGGAGGTATGCTGACCCCCCCCCCCCAATGTGTGGCAAATAGGGACTGCCCCCTTCGTTGGGTGCCGCGCTACAGCTGTATGTGTGTGGGAGGTGGCTGTGCCAGACTCAGGAGACACTAGGCATACCTCCTGCCCTTGGTGCACGTACCCCCAGGGGTATATGTACCACAGGTTGAGAAACCCTGCTCTAGAGTAGCATTATTTAACCCTCAATAAGGAACAGCTTTGACTGACCACCAGGCATGTCCATTCTTGCAGAGGCAGCAGCTGGGAGATCAGTTGACGTATTTGTGCCCCCAGAACTACATTCTCCAATAGCCCTTTTCCTACATTCATGTTTGGGCAGACTTTTTGAAGTCAATGCAGAAGTATTGTTTTGCCAGGAATGAAATTAATGAATGCCTGTGGTATCAGACATAGAGGGACAGCAATAGGAGGGGTCCTGTAGTTGAACAGGCAGGACTGACAAAGCTTTGAATTTCAGTGCAGCAGTGACACTGTGGTGTAAACTCAAAAAGTTATAAGTACACAGGATTTCTAGCAGGTCAACATGTATTTTGTTGTATTTTTATGGTTGTTAAAAGTATACAGCTAGGGGAAATGTGATTGTACTGCAGAGATTTAGAATTTATGTTTTTGTTTTTTTTACCTTGACATACACTTTAACCACTTCCCGCACGGCCTATAGCAAAATGACGGTGGTTCAGTTATCCTGACTGGGCGTAATATGACGTCCTTCAAGAAAGCAGTCGCCACACGCTCGTGGGAGCATGGATTGTGCCGATCGGTGGTCTGGTACACTGCTCTCAGTCCGTCGGAGGCTCTTTACCATGTGATCAGCCGTGTCCAATCACAGCTGATCATAATGTGAACAGGAAAAGCTGTTGATCGGCTTTTCCTCACTCGCATCTGACGCGAGTAGAGGAGAGCTAATCGGCAGCTCTCCTGGAGGGGGGGGGGGTGGGGTTGTGCTGATTGTTTATCAGCACAGCCCCCCCTCGGATGCCCACAATGGACCAACAGGGAAGCCGCCAGAACCACCAGGGAAGGAGGCCGGGTATGAACCCCATAGCCATCCACATGTGCAAATGAATACCCAATCTGTGCCAATCAGTGCCCACAAATGGGCACTGACTGGCACTATTATGTAACAAATTACATCAGTGATGCCCAGCCATGCCCCCATCATCAGTGCCACCCATCACTGTCCATGAGTGCCACCTATTAGTGCCCATCTGTGCCACCTATTAGTGACACCCATAAGTACCCATCAGTGCCACCTATAAGTACCCATCAGTGCTGCCTACGAGTGCCCATCAGTACCGCCTACGAGTGCCCATCAGTGTTGCTTATGAGTGCCCAGTGCCGCCTATGAGTGCCCCCCAGGGCTGCATACCAGTGCCACCTATCAGTGCCCAAAAGTGCCACCTATCAGTGCCCATCAGTACCACCTATAAGAGCCCATCATCAGTGCCTGTCAGTGCCACCTCATCAGTGCCACCTTATTGGTGCCCGTCAGTGCCCGTCATTGAAGAAGAAAACGTACTTATTTACAAAAAAATTTAAACAGAAACAAAGAAAACCGTGTTTTTTTTCAAAATTTTCGGTCTTTTTTTTTTTTGCGCAAAAAAATTAAAATCACAGAAGTGATCAAATACCACCAAAAGAAAGCTCTATTTGTGGGAACAAAATGACAAAAAATGTGTTTGGGTACAGTGTTGTATGACCTCGCAATTGTCATTCAAATTGCTACAGCGCTGAAAGCTGAAAATTTGCTTGGGTAGGAAGGTGCTGGTATTGAAGTGGTTAAAATACAGATAGCACAAGCAAAACATACAGTAAAATCCACATAAAATCTGAGCTACAACATGGTTTACACAGTCAGGCATGTTATCACTAGCACATTGCAGTATCACGCGGGCCTTCCCAGGATTCGTCATTTGGACTTGTCAAACGTATATGAAGTGTCAGCTTGCTGTGATCATGCCTAGCTTTACATTGTTTATACGTATCATACCTTATCTACTTTTCCAGTGCATAGTGACAAATACTTTGTAACTTTTCTCATAGTGAGAAGGATCAGCTACTTTTTTAGTGAAATCAAATCTGCTGGCAGCCAAGGTTTGGCACATCCTGTGTGCTATGACTGATTTTTCCCAAGGCTATGAAAAATATTGTTAAGAGTCATCGTGCGTCTGTTCCAGAAGATTTCCAGCAAAATATTCCAGCTGTTATCAGGATGAAGCTCTGTAAATATTATATCTACTGCATTGTGTCTGTGCTAACATAATTAAAATTCAATGCATTTAACATTGTCCTAAGAGGCCAGGAAACGCATAGTTTATCCACAGTAATTTCACGGTTCAAAGAGATTTTAAAGATAATGGAAAAATTGTGTTTAAACAAAGATACTAAGGAAAGAAATACATTAAAGGACAATCATTTAAAGGAAATGCATAGTGTTATGTGTATATTTAAAGTGGTTCTAAAGGCAGACGTTTTTTTTAACCATAAATGCATTCTTTGCAAGCTTCTTTCAATCCAGTGATGTGCACGAGAGCAGCAGCTCCCTCGATTCTCTCCCTCATCATTGGCTCAGACACAGCAGTGGGAGCCATTGCCTCCTGCTGCCATCAATTACAGCCATTGTGAAGGGAGCTGGGCCAAGCTGCACTCTGTGTGAGAGAGCATATTTTCTACTTGTAGGTGGCACATTACATCTTCATAACAATCCTGCCACTGGTAATTTAGGGCTTATTCACAAAGGCAGAAAAAACGCTGCTTTTAGATGTACGCTGCACAAAGTTTTGTATGCATCTATACGCAGCATTATAGTAATCAATGAGCACATACACACAGCTGAACCTAATTGCGGAAATGTATGCTACTGTTAGCTGCGCATAAAAAAAAAGTAGGTCACCTCTGCATCCAGGGTGACGCAGATCTGCAGATTTTATGCATGACCACGCCTATACATGTCTAAACAGGTACATGCGTACCAGTGGTGGCCGGTGGAATTTTTTTGGGGGGGGGGGCAGAAAACAGTATGCCCCCCCCCCCCGGGTGGGTCGGTTGGTTGGTGGCACCTACCCCATTGACAGCGGCTTCCCCTGCTCAGCAGCCTCCCGTTCTCCTGCTCTCTACGGGTCATGATGGCAGCGATGGCTTCCGTTTTCCTCCCTCCTCCTCGGTGGCCAATCAGGAGTCTTCTCTTTTTGGCCAATCGGAAAGCGGGTCTCACACCTGCTTCTAAATGGCCAGATTGAGGATCAGTGTTACAACAGTGAATATTCATTCGCTGATGTAACACACCTGGGTGGGCTCCGGTCACACTCTCTGCGACCTGAGCCCATCCTATTTTGAAGCCTATTAGAGCCTAATGGATGGGCCGCTGCTGGCGTGTGTAGCCATTCATTGAAGTGAAAGAAGAATTATATATGCTGTACATATCTAAACATATCTAAACACAAGTATTTTAGATGCATATCTTCTGCAGCATCTTCTACCATCTCTGTCAGCAAGACCCTGTCTTCAAGCAAAAAATACACATATGCCAGTGTGAATGAACCCTTAAAGTGGAGAAAGTCTGCTTAAAATAATTTTTTATTTTTTTTGTTAATCGATTGCAAGGTCTCTTACTCAGAAACCCTGCCACTAACAGCACTTTCTGTTGCAGATTGACAATGCTTAGATACTGCAACTGCCGCATTTCATCAAAGATGATTTTACTGCTTTGATATGAATAGCCTTTTAAATATTTATAATTTGACCTTGTCAGGGGTCACAAAAAAACAGTAAAGCCCCGTACGATGAGACTTTCCGACAACAAAACCGTCCGAAGGGTGTTGGCTCAAACTTGTCTTGCATACACACGGACACACAAATATTGGCCAACAATTACAAACGTAGTGACGTACTACATGGTTTTTCAGCTCTTTAACGCCACCCTTTGCGCTCCTTCTGCTAAATTCATGTTAGTAGAAGTTTGGCGAGCATTGATTCGTGCCTTTCTTTTTGCATTTTTAATTTACCGCTTTTCAGTTTGCACTTTTCATTTTCTGCTTTTCATTTAATTTCTGAATGGCGAAATCGGAGCAGATAACGTGTTATTTATTATTGGCTTTGGAGTTATTGCTTTGACATTTTTTTTGGTTGAATAATGATTTGATTTGGTATATTTGCTATATCTTTGGATGCATAGAATGCACTTTTTGGTTAAGTTCTTTTGGCAGATAGCTTGTCTAATTTAAATTTTTAATGCACAATAAAAAAATTGTGGAGAATAATACTTGGCTATGTGATTTACTTCAAATGACAGTTTGGGAGTAGACAGTTACATTTTAAAAATTACAATGTAAAATTGACAAGGGACTTCTTGTTAAAAAAAAATAAAAAAATTGACAAGGGACAGCAACATAGTAAAACTACGGGATAATGGTGTTGTGGTAACTTGCACAAATTAAAAAAAAAGCAAAACATAATATTATTCTTGATATCACTAGAAAAAAAAAGCCTTTTAAAATGTTTTGCAATAACTCCATCAGTATCACCAGCAAAGCAGCTTCATTATTATCCCATTAAAGAAGAAGAGAATTGTGCGCTGCATTTGGAGATTTCATAATTTGCCACGTCACGAATGTCAATTCTCCATTACAAGCGCTAGTTTACAAGACCGACTGCTTCTGCTTCTGCTTCTGAGCATGCGTGTTTGTACTTTTGTACTTTTGTCGGACAGACTTGTGTACACACGATTGGAAAATCCAACAACACACATTTGATGGTGGAAACTTTGAGAGCATGCTAGCCAGCATTTGTTGGCGGAAAGTCCGACAACAAATGTCCGATGCAGCATACACACGGTGGGACTTACCACCAACAAGCTCAAATCCAACATTTCCCATCGGAAAATCAAATCGTGTGTACATGGCAAAAAATTCAAGACCCAATAATTACATTTTTATTTGGAAACACACAGTAATCACTCCAGAACAACAAATTCCTCATCCGTGTAGCCCCCAAATTATTGAAGTCCACAGTTAACATGCAGCACATCTTTAGAAACCTCTTCTAACAAAACAAATACATGGAGGATTATCTCTAGGTCATTTGAACACACAGGAATACTACCTATGGGGAGTAGAAGTGTCTTTAAATTCTAGGTCATACACCCCAACCACCACCACCTAGCCCCACCCCCACCCCCCAACCTGATCAGGTAACCAAAGCTTAAAAAACAAGTTCTTTAGAGCATTTTTAACATTTTTAATATAAAATATCAAATAAAGTTTTTTTTTTATAAAAGACGCCCATAACAGATTTTCTCCTCATGTTAATTTTAACATACACTGAATAAGTCAGAAAAGCTGTTCTGCTGGTATAAATTGTATAGATGTGCATTTATTTTTAAGCACTTAACAAGTAAGCTGGCAATGCTTAAGTCTAGGAAGGCCAGCATACTCTGTATAAGAATTGCCATAGATGCACCATATATTACGTATAAATAATTCAAAAAGTGAATAAATTTGACTAAAATCATAATATATTTTCCCTTAAAAGTACATTTAAAATATTTATTTATTTCAGCTTTGACTAGAGTGCACAAGATTTACACTTCTGCCAGAAAATAAAAAAAAATCTTGAAAATTAAGAAAATGTCTTCTGCACTCAGTTTGCTCTACCCTGATTTTCTAGCACACTTTACACTCCCTATATCTCCCAGCTGCAACTCTTGGTAGCCCTGTGCCTGGACTCACTACTGGATTTACTTTGAGAACACCCGAGGGCACTCTCCCCACACCTAGAGCACCTTCTCTTCCATATCTGTGTTAAAGAGGAGGTAAACCCTGATGAGTTTACTTCCTCTTTGATTCCCTGCAAAGGTAAAGCATAATGGACTACTATGCATCGCATAGTAGCCCATTATGTGTCACTTACCTGACACAGGAGCCAGCGAAGTCACCGCTCTCCCCTGTAGTCCGGAGCATCCATCTTCTCGGTGGGTCTTGCTGCTCCGCCGCTGTCATTCGACGAAGCAGCGATGACGTCACTCCCGTGCATGCGCACGGGAGCCGCCACTCGCGGCATATCGCCGTTGACAGTGAGCGTGCCGCTGTCTACAGCGCATGCGCCGTACACAGCGGTGCCTGTGTTTTGGCAAATATCTCCTTTAGGAGATATTTCTTGAACCTACAGGTAAGCCTTAATCGAGGCTTACCTGTAGGTCAAAGTGGTTTGTAAGGGTTTTCAACCACTTTAAAGCATTTGTTACCCCAAAACCTTCATATTCCTGACATGTGCTTGCTGTACCATGTACTTACATAGTTACATAGTTAGTAAGGTTGAAAAAAGACACAAGCCCATCAAGTTCAACCAAAAAAAAATAAAAAATAACACAATCCCATATACACAAACCTTCACCCACAGTTGATCCAGAGGAAGGCAAAAAAAAACAGAAAAGCATGCTGCAATTTGCTCCAGCAGGGAAAAAAAATTCTTCCTTGAGCAGAGGCTAGTCGCCACCTTGCGGTACTTGGTGACAGGGAGAAGTCTACAGGACCTCAAGTTCTCGACAGTCATCTCCCCCCAGGCTCTAGGGATCATTATTCATTATTGACATATCAATTGAGAGTAGGGGCCAAAAATGAGTGTGACAAGAATGAAAAATGCTGGGGGTCAGAATGATAGTCTTTTCTATTTATTTACTTTCAATTTGCAACAGTCATAAGCGGAATTTGGGCGTTATTGATGAATCAAAACTAAAAGTATGTCCATTTTTCATACACAGGAAGACCTCAGCCAGGACGAGGCTCTGGAAAGTGGCAGCCTGGAGGAGGTGGGGGTAAGTAGCAGCCAGGAGGTGGCAGGGCCCTGTAGCCTCACCCAAAACTTGACACACAAAAAAATTATGGAGATGACTAGAAAATAATTTCAAAATATAAAAAAAAAAAAAAAAAGGAGTTCTTGATTAAAAAAAAACAATAAAAAACAATAAAAACCCCCACAAACATTATTATGGAGATCTGGCTTTAAAAACAAAAAAGATTATTCATGAGATCAGGAGAAATAATAAAGAAAGAAGTTTGAGAGAAGTCTGTGCGAATATGAGCAGCAAAACAACTTCATTCTTCTAGCATTCTAAAGAAGGAGAATGCGCTGCATTAAACTATTTAAAAAATTGCAGTATGACGAATGTGCCATCTCCATTGTGAACATTTTACCAGACCAATCGCTTCCGTCTTGTAGTTGAATCTGAGCATGTGTGAATTTTTGCGTGTCGGAATTGCATACACACAAATGGATTTTCAGACAGGAACTTTTTCCGACCGAAAAATTGAGAACCTGCTCTCAATCTTTTGCTGTCTGAAATTCCAGCAGCAAAAGTCCGATGGAGCAGACACACAATTGTATTTTCCAACCAAAAGCTCTCATTGGACTTTTGCTGACAGAATTTCCGATCGTGTGTACGGGGCATAAGGGTCCCAGCACTGAACGTTGGGGTACACCACTGATAACCTTAGACCATTCGGAGTAAGAGTCATTTACCACTACTTTCTGAATTCTGTCTTTTAGCCAGTTTTCTTCCATTTACAAATTGATCTTTCCAAGCCTATAGATTTTACTTTACACATAAGCCAAGTGTGGGGAACTGTGTCAAATGCATTTGCAAAGTCCAGGTATACCATGTCCATAGCCACCCCTCTGTCCAAGCTTTTACTTCCCTCCTCATAAAAATAAATCAGGTTTGTCTGATAACTTCTGTCTTTCATGAATCCATGCTGTCTGTTGCTTAAAATATGTCAGGTCACCTTGAGGCAAGGTGACAGGTGCACACCGTAGGGATCGGAGTGCACCGCAAGGTTGTGGACCCTACGGCTGACTGCTGCAGACGGGGGACAGATCCCACTGGGGATAGAGCGTGAGATTCCCTGGGGCGCGGAGTCTAAGAGCCAGCAGGTGTTCACCAGAGCCTCCAGTGGTGAGGATGGACTTGGGTGCAACTGGCTCCAGGCCGCGACCCCCAGGGTCCCCCAGCTCACACCCACAGTAGGCAACAGGAGGATAGGGATGAGGGACAAAGCCAAGGTCGGGGCCACAAGCAGACAAGAATAGTGGGGTACACACCAAAAGGTCAGGATCACAGGCAAACAAGGATAGTCAAGACACGCCAAAGTCGGTAACGGAAAACAGTAGCAGAGCACATGGCAGGAACCAGGAAGCGAACACACAAAGAATACACAATGGTTGACCAGCCCTGAGGCCTGCAGTGCACAGGTTAATATAGGGCTCCCTGATAGGGCCTGGGGTGGAGCCATGCTTAGAGGAGAGGTTATAAAAACCACCAGGTGGAAGTGGCTGGCTTCTTAGTCTGAAGACATGAGGGAAGGTAAGCAAACACAGGAAGATCACTGCATAACCATGACAAAATATTTTTTTCCCCAACAAGAATTCGTCTATGTGTTTTTTTTTTATTAAACTCACCAGTATCTTCCTGACTATAGGAGTTAAACTAACAGGTCTATAATTATTTGGTAAAGACTTTGATCCCCTTTTAAATATGGGCAGCATATTGGCCCAGTACCAATCCAGTGGTACCATTCCAGTTATTACAGAGTCCCTAAAAATGAGAAACAATGGCCTTGAAATGACAAATGAATGAAAAGAGTCTAATTCTTTTAGGATCCGTGAGTGGATGCCATATGGTCCAGGTGCTTTATCCACCTTTAATCTGTCTAAATATTTATGGCTCATATCACTTTTGAGCCATTGTGGATCATTTGGGGCTGTGTCAATACCACCCCCATTATGGACATGAGCTCCCCCATGCTCCTTTTGTTTACACAGAGCTGAAGAAAGTATTTAATACATTTGCCTTCTCTTTGTCCCCAGTCACCCACTCTAGATTATTTTGCAAAGGGCCTACATGCGCAGACCTGACCTTTTTATTATTAATATATTTGAAGATTTTTTCGGGTTTTGTCCTACTATTTTTTGCAATCTGTCGTCCGTTTTGAATTTTTGCGTCCTTGATTTACTTTTTACCTATTCTGTTATATTCTTTGTAACATTTAAACGATGATAGCGTTCCTTCATTTTTATATTTTTTAAAGGTTCTTTTTTTATTATTTATAGCCATTTTAACTTTGTCCGTGAGCCACATAGGTTTTATTTTAAGCCTTTTAAACGTATTGCCTATGGGAATATACTTTGCAGTGAGTTTACATACAGTCACTTTGAACAATTCCCATTTCCGTTCTGTGTCCATTGATGTCAATGTTCCCTACTAGTCCAAGTCCTGGAGGGCGGCCTTCATCCTTGCAAAATTAGCATTCTTAAAGTTAAGCATTTTTATCTTACCCATACTTGTATGAGAAGAACGTATCCTGTTCTTTTATTGCTTCCTTTGTGTAAAATACCTGGTGTTCCTGCTAGTCCCTTTGCTTTCCTATTAAAAACTGACTACACAAAGTAGGAGAACAAACTGTGGTCAGTTCTCTAGCTATGCTGGGAACTCAGTGTGCTCTCCTCCAATTATCAGACTTGACCTACACACCCCCGCTGCATAGCTATTCACTGGGAATCTTAGTGTACTGCTGCTTCTCCTCCCCCAGCTGAGAACAGAGGAATGTGATCATCTATAAAAAAGGGAGAAAAAGTATTTATATAGTCTTTTTATATCTATACAAATTTGTTTTGATTTTCATTTCTATTTTAAAATGTATGGGATTTTTACAAGATGATCATTTACAATCACTATAAGGGCAGGACTATAATCACAGTCGTGGCAGCAAATCAGAATTCTATTGTCCATTACTACTGGCTGACATGGCCACAGCCAATTAAAGCCCCCTTTCTGCTCTTCTCTTTCTGTGGTCTCAATCACCAGCAGGGAGGAAGAAACAATCTGTGGCCAAGGTACGATATCCTGCTGAGCTGCTAAAAGGGCCTTGGTAAAAAGGTGAACAACAATAATGGAGTTACTAATGTTTGTTGTATGTATTTAATGAGAGGTGGGCACAAAGAAAACATTATCAAAGGATTGGTCTTCCATGGTGGAGAAAGTATATAAATAACGCCTGTTTATACATATAGTTATTTTAGTGCAGCCTGCCTATAGTGGGTCCTCTACTATACATGAAACCGATGTAACTGCATGTTTTACATTGGCTACATCTTTGATAAGTGTATTTTTCATTTTAAGACACCTCCTTTTTTTGCCTGTTGATGTTTCATTAAATTGTTTTTATCACATAAAATGTTATTAATATAGTGAGTGGTAACATATACATATATATATATATATACACACACACACATATATATATATATATATATATATATATATATATATATATATATATATATATATATATATATATATATATATATATATATTTTGAGTGGTAACATATATATATATTTATATATATGTTACCACTCAAAATATATATATATATACATTGAGTGGTAAAAAAAAAATGTATATTTTTTTTAATGTATTTTTATGTATTTTTATTGCAACAATTTTTCAAGAGTACAATACAATGGAGGACTGGGTGTTCAGCTTTAACACTCCACATCCTGATTGAAGTACAGATATAACCTTTAGACATGTGCACATTAAAATATTTTGTTTCAGAATTTTGTTTTTTGTCTGAAAAATACATTTAGTTAATCCCGAAATTTGTTTTTATTTATTTCATTTTGTTAAAATGTCAAATGTTCTAAGAAGATTCGATGGAGCAGCTAAACTGTACAACGCCGCAATTGTACATTTCTGGTCGAATGTTCCACCTACAAGCTATAGTAGAATTCTAATGTTGTATGACACTAGTAATAATGATATTTATTAATTATTGTTACTAGTCAACCAACATTAGAATTCTTCTATAGCCTATGGGCGGAGCATTTGACCATAAATGTCCACTTGCGGCGACTGCTTCGTCAAATCTTTTCTCTCTATGTCGAATAATCTTGGACTAATAGACTTAGGTTAGGCCCATTTGACTTTTTTTGCTATTGTCTCTATAATGTCGAATCTTTTCTCTCTATGTCGAATAATCTTGGACTAATAGAGCTAAGGTTAGGAACATTCAACCACAGGTTCGATGGACACAGATTGCTATTGTCAGAGTCATGTCGAATCTCCTATCTATGTCAAACTGTTGTCACACGAAAACGAAAATAAAGCATTTGTTTATGTCGGATCTTTCGGTTTTCTGATTCTGCAAGTTCATTATTGTTTGTTAAAACGATAACGAAAATACCCAAAATGTGGACGAAAACGAATGCACATGTCTAATAACCTTAATATCAGGATTCACATAAAAGTTTTATCAACAAAAATATTACTTAACATTTTGAAAACGATAGATGCAATCATACATTCAGTTGAAACGATCTGTTCACTATTATGGACTTAATTTAGTTCTTTCAGGAATTATTTGAACTTTCCAAAAAAAAACAAAAAACAATTCCCGTTTTTAGGTTTATATGACAAAAACCAGACTAACCTCAGATAAGTTAAACATATGAGAGTCATTATCTAGCTGAGCATTAAATATGTTCAATAATCCAGCCAAGGCGCAACAACTATAAAAATCTTTTTAAGAAAAGAGTGACACAAATTTCTATTAGGGCCAACTTAAAAATATATTTAAATGGGCTAAAAATAAACTATGAAAAAGGTGGTGGTTTAGGAATATGATTCCATTTGAAGATATACCATATACGTTTGTCTTGCCTTGTGTGTCATGTCTTTGTGTGTATATTTTTGAATATATGCAGTACATAGAAATGTAAAAAGTAAATAAAAAAGAAATGAACTATGAAATTATTATTTATATTTTTATAGTTTTGTTAAGGGTTATAACTTCTGTTGTGTGTTTATTGCTGTGTGGGACTCTATTGAGCAGATTTGTCCACACACTTTATCCCTGTGACACCAGGGCAAGAAACAAGGTTGGGCGCGTGTCACTGGAGCAGGAAGTCACAAAAAGTAGTAAACCTCGTAAAGGTTTCGACCCCTTCCCCACTCTTGAACTAAAGTGTTTTTTTGTTCTCTTTCCTCTGTTCTTTTTGTTGAGCTTTACCACAACTTCCTATCCCTCTGACATCCTGTTACCGGAGTTGGACTTTAAGTTAAGTCATAAAAGAAAGATGGATCTGGAAACATTTAGTAAAGTGTACGTCGCTCCACATGTTCTTGTTATGCTACATGTCTTTTAGAAATTCATTCTTGGTGATCCTTTCATCAAGGTGTATCCACTAGACATGTACACACTGAAAAATCTTGCTTCGGAATTTCGGTTTCATTAGAAAAATGTATTTAGTTAATCCAGAAATTTATTTTTATTTATTTTGTTTTGTTAAAAAATGCATTTGTCTGAAAAAATCTGAATAAATTAAGGTGGAATCTGTCAATTGAAGGCTTATGGTGTCTGTCGGATGTTCTAAGAAGATTCGATGAAGCAGCTAAACTGTGCAACGCTGTGATCTTACATTTCCGGTCGAATGCTCCGCCCACAAGCTATAGTAGAATTCTAATGCTATTTGACTAGTAATAATTCTAGTTATTAATTATTATTACTAGTCAAACTACATTAGAATTCTTCTATAGCCTATGGGCGGAGCATTTGACCGTAAATGTCTGTTCGTGGCGCTCGTATGTTTTTAGCTGCTTTGTCGATTCTTCATGTCTCTGTAATGTCTTTTCTCTCTATGCCGAATATTCTTGGACTAATAGAGTTAGGTTAGGCACATTCAACCGCAGGTTTGATAGACACAGATCGTTGTTGTCACCGGCATGTAGAATATTTTATCCATCTATATCAAACTGTTGTCGCAACAATATGAAATAATAATGGATACGAAAATAAAGCATTTTTTTAAGCTTTTTCGGATTCTGCACATTCGTTATCGTTTGCTAAAACGTACATGAAAATCCCCGAAATTCAGCCAAAAATGCATTCGGACAAAAACAAATGCACATGTCTAGAATTCACAGGCACTTCCTTTCCTAGGGTGATAAGGCTATGATTTTTCCAGTATATAAGATCATAATTGTTTATGGGAAGATCTGTTGTACAAAAGTCTTGTATGCTATATGTTATATATTATAAATTTTTTGTGTTTTATCATTATTTGTGTACTGATGCTTTTCATTTTTATTTAACTTTATTTGCTGTCCATTTTTTTTTTTTCTGTGAAAATAATGAGGCTAATGAGAGGGCATTTTTTGGCACAAGAACAGCTCCAAGGTAGTTGAAAATAGTTTCCATAACCCTCAAGAGCTATTTAAAGCCTTAAAAAAGCCTTAAAAAAGGCCTCCTACTGAAGTCTCAAGCCCCATACACACTATCAGATTGTCTGCTGATTTTTTCCTTCAGGTTTACCAAAACCATGTAGTACAAGGGCCTGCCTGATTGCATACACATTGAAACCCCTAAGGTTTGACCTCATATTATATGGTTTTGGTAAATCTGATGGAAAAAATCAGCAGACAATCTGATAGTGTGTATGGGGCTTCACAATTTCAATGAGCCATAATCTTATATATACGAGTAGCATTAAAGTGGAACTAAAGGCATTTTTTTTTTGTTAATTTTGGATAGAGTGATGGAGAGTCAGGTTTTGTTTTGCCATCTGTGTCTCATTAGGGGAATTTTCCCTACGCTTTCTGTCCAATAACCAAAACAGGAAGTGGGAGGAAATCCCTTCAAAGGGAAGGAATCCCTGGCTGTCAGCAGATCCAGTGTCCTCAAAGGAAGGTTTCCCATCTTTTACTGTTCTGGGGATAACCCAAAATTTGGGATTTTCTTTTACGTTCACTTTCAATGATAATGGTTATTGGGACAAATAGAAAGGGTGAATCTCCCTAGACAGCAATAAAGTGTTCTAATATCTCTCCACTCTAACCAAAACTAAAAATAACCTTTTGTGTTTAGAGCCAATGCACACTATATGTGGTGAATTGCTCAGGTGTGAATTGGCCCTTAGGCCGCGTACACACGACCGGACTCTACGGCAGACTAGGTCCGCCAGAATCAGACGGACAATCCGATCGTGTGTGGGCTAATTCGATCATTTTTCGTTTTAAAAATCCGAAGGACCTAGAAATAGAACATGTTTCAAATCTGTCCGTAGGACTCAATTCCTATTGGGAAAACCGTTGGTCTGTATGCTGGTCTGACATTACTGGGTAATGAACTTCCTTTTTTAGTCCTGTCTTACGTCGTCATGTTCAAGTCCGTTCGGAAATCCGTCGGAACTCCGCTGAAAAGTCGGGAAGACCGTCAGACCTAGTCTGCCAGAAAGTCCGATCCTGTGTACGCGCCATAAGTTATACTTTAAGCATACACAGTTTTTTTTTTTAATTCAGCCAGTGGGTTAAATAAAAATGAATTTGTTATTGTTTAATATGGCTATATTGTGTTATCCCATGCATAGCTTATGAGTACTGTGCCCCTGGGAAACAAGACTAAATTCTGCAGATGATAATGTAATTTATCATCGGATACATTAACTGACTGTTAAGATTGGAAACCTGTGATTTGGGGTTTTACCTTGAATTAATGGTCTTCTCTCTGGGTGTCCACTGGAGTAAATTGAATATTTTATATCCTTCCTGGGGCTACATATCTCAGTGTTCTTGTGTAAAATTGATGTTATTTACATTAAGGAACATATTTGTAAAGTAGTAAATTTGACATTCACCGACCATTCACTGGTGGTGAATCATTCGATGTAAAATAATAGACATTAACCAGAAAAATTCAACCTGCAAGGAATGTTCTATAGATGTTACCTTCACTGCTTTATAAATATGTAAATATGTGCCTAAAAAAAAAAACTTTTTGCACATTTTGATTAGTGCCCGACATCTCCATAGCTTTGAATGATTTTGGAATCAGTTTGACTTGTATGTATTAAATTATTGACTATCCTTGTAAAGTTTTATATAGTGAGCACTGTTTTTTGATTTTTTTTTTAAATATGAAAACTTTCATTTACCGTATGCACAAACACAAGACACAAAAAGTTTTGGCCTCCAAAAAAACAATCTAATGTGCTATAACCTCCAAAGCCAACTCTCCCTGCTACAAAAATCTGAAAAAAAAAATAGATCAGTGGTCTCCAAACTGCGGTCTGCAGGCTGGATGTGGCCCTTTGCTTCCCTTTATTCCTCCCAATGTCAACAAGGTTGAGGCACCATTCCTTACCTTACACCAGTAGTGGGGCATAATTCCTGCCACTGACACTAATGACGGAGCACAACTTCTTCCACTGAAAACAACAATGGGCCACTATTTCTCCCACTGACATCAATGATGGGGCACTACTTTTACTGACACCTATGATTAGGCATCATTCTTCCTACTAATATCAATGATCCCCAACAAAGTAGGCAGGGAATGGTGTGTTATCTTATCAGACGAGTAAACTTTTGGGGGCTTGGGAGACAGATCTAATCTGCTAATTTTCGGTAGATGGGTGTTCTGAATGTTGTTATGCTTCCCTTTTCTTTTTCTTTTTTTTTGTTCTTTTCTATGTTTATACTGGTTACACACAGCCAATGGAGTTGTAGCTCTTGTTTATATAAATGTCCTATGTGGACTATTGCATTATATATGTTGGATGTTAACAGTACTGATATCCGTTGGCTTCATATAATTGTTCTTGACATATACTGATTCAAGTTTCAATAAAACCTTTTTTGATAAAAAAAAAAAAATACCAATGATCCCTCCTCCTACTAACCATACAAGCTTTGTATTTATTTTACTCCTCTCGACCACCAAGTCTGGGGAACTGTTTTACTCTCACTGAATGTGGGGCATTTTCTACTTCCACTGGTCACAGTCCGGCCCCCCTTAAGTCTGAAGTACAGTAAACTAGCCCTTTGATTAGAAACTTTGGAGACTCCTGAGGTAGATCAACCAACATTCCCATAAAAAAGAACAATTACCAAGGGCTGCCATCGGAAACCAGGAAGGAGGGGGCTGGTAATATATACTATGCCCACAAAAAAATAGTGGGTGGTTATTAATAAGTATTAAAGCCATGTGTAACAACCATCTGTTTAACCACAGAACATATTAAAAACTGCTTATGTATAGAATATACTGTATTTATATATGGAAGGGGGTCTGCTCTGCTGGGGGAGAGGGTAAATTAGATTATAATGGGGCAGACAAGTCAGGCAGGGGTCAGTCCCTATTGTTGGGTGGAAAGGGGAAATAGGGGGAGAGTGCTATAGTAGATGATATGAAGGTTCCCATGGTACAAACAACCATTTGAAATTATACTATTTGTACTAAAATAAAAAATATGCAACATAGGTGTGCAAAATGTGACAGTGAATCAAAGTTTTTTTTTCCCTGATGCCAGAAGTCGGCCAAGCAAACTAGGTGAGTTGGAAGCTCTAGTGCACGAGGAGAACTATGATTTAATTGGTATTGCTGAATCTTGGCTTCATTATTCTCATGACTTGGCTATTAATATTTCTGGCTATGCTCTCTTTCGGGAAGATCGGGAAAAATGGAGGTGTGGTGGTGTCTGTGTCTATGTGAGAAGTGATCTCAAAGCGAGTGTGAAAGAGGACCTAGTTGATGAGAGTGAGATGAGTCTGAAGCATTATGGGTGGAACTGTACATGGGTGTGCGTACTACAAAAGTTATCATTGGGGTTTGTTAAAGACCTCCCAGTATTAATGTGGAGGTGGAGACTGAGCTCCTTGCACAGATGGAAAGGGCTGCAAGGGCTGGAACATTGATAATAATGGGGGATTTTTAACTACCCGGAAATTGACTGGAGTAATGGCACTGTTCGGACAGTTAAAGAGCAAAAATGTATAAACCTATTACAAGACAATTTTATGATCCAGTTTATTGAGGCTCCAACTAGGAATAACGCTCTGCTGGACCTGGTAATCTCTAACCATGCAGAGCTTATTACCAATATTCATATAAAAGAACATCTGGGTAGTAGTGACTATAACATGATCTCATTTAACCACTTCAGCCCCGGAGGATTTTGCTGGCCAAAGACCAGAGCACTTTTTGCGATTCGGCACTGCGTTGTTTTAACTGACAATTGCGTGGTCATGCAACGTGGCTCCCAAACAAAATTGACATCCTTTTTTTCATACAGATAGAGCTTTCTTTTGGTGGTATTTGATAACCTCTGCAGTTTTTATTTTTTTGCGCTATAAACAAAAAATAGCAACAATTTTGAAAAAAGCACATTATTTTTTACTGTTTGCTATAATAAATATCCCCCAAAAATATCTAAAAAAACAGTTTTTTCCTCAGTTTAGGCCAATACGTATTCTTCTACATATTTTTGGTAAAAAAAAAAATTGCAATAAGCGTTTTTTGATTGGTTTGCGCAAAAGTTATCGCGTCTACAAAATAGGGGATAGTTTTATGGCATTTTTATTAATATTTTTTTTTACTAGTAATGGCGGGGATCTGTGATTTTTATTGTGACTGCGACATTATGGTGGACAGATCGGCCAATTTTGACACATTTCTGGGACCATTCACATTTATACAGTGATCAGTGCGATTAAAATTGCATTGATTACTGTGTAAATGTGACTGACAGTGAAGGGGTTAACACTAGATGGCACTGTAGTGGTTAAGTGTGTCCTAGGGAGTGATTCTAACTGTGGGGGGGGAGGGGCTGTGTGTGACACATAACTGTTCATGCTGACAGTGACAATGTCACTAAGCAGAATGGGGAGATGCTTGTTTACATTAGCATCTCTCCGGTATCCCCGCGGACAACGAGTTTGCGGGATCCACGATCCGACTCACCGAGGGCGCCCGCTTGCTATGCAAGCCCCGCGAGATCATGTAGTATACCATGATTTCATGCAGCGGAGCCAACCTGCCGCAGTAAAACTGCGGCGGCTGGTCCACAAGCGGTTAATGTTAGTTGTAAGCAAGAAACACATACGGGAAAGATAAACATACTTAACTTTAAGAGAGCACATTTTCCAAGGATGAGGGCTGCTCTCCAAGACATAGACTGGGAGGGAATATTGGCATCGATGAACACAGAACAGAAATGGGAATTCTTCAAAAAGACTGTGTGTGAACTCACTGCAAAGTATATTGCCATGGGCAATACTTTTAACCACTTGAGACCCGCGCTATAGCCGAATGACGGCTACAGCGCGGATCTCCTTTGCTGGGACTACGTCTATTGACGTAGTCCCGTGCACGAGCAGCCTGCATGATAAAAATTTCATTTGGGTACAGTGTTGTATGCCCGCGCAATTGTCATTCAAAGTGCATCAGCGCTGAAAGCTGAAAATTGGTCTGGGACTGAGGGGGGTTTAAGTGCCCAGTAAGCAAGTGGTTAAAATGCTAAAAATAAAATCTATGTGGCTCACAGCCAAACATAAATATACTATAAATAAGAAGAAAAGAGCTGTTAAATATAAAAATGAAGAAACTCTTTGTTTAAATGTTACAAAGAATATGACAGAATATATAAAAAGGAAATCAAGAACACAAAAATTCAAAATGAACTACAGATTGCAAAAGATAATAGGACAAACCCCCAAATATTCTTCAATTATATTAACAGTAAAAAGGTCAGGTCTGAGCATGTAGGCCCTCTACAAAATAATCTAGGGTGAGTGACTGGAGACAGAGAAGGCAAATTTATTAAATACTTTCTTCAGCTCTGTGTATACAAAGGAGCATGGGGGAGCTCATGTCCATAATGGGGGAGGTAGTGACACAGCCCCAAATGATCCACAATGGCTCAAAAGTGATATGGTCCAGAAATATTTAGACATAATAAATATGGATAAAGCACCTGGACCAGATAGTATCCACCCATGGATCCTAAAAGAATTGAGCTCTGTCATTTCAAAGCCATTGTTTACGGACTTTTTGATGACTGGACTGGTACAACTGGATTGGTAGGGCCAATGCGGTGCCCATATTTAACCACTTCAGCCCCAGAAGATTTTACCCCATTCCTGACCAGAGCACTTTTTACAATTTGGCATTGTGTCGCTTTAACTGACAATTGCGCGGTCATGCAATGCTATACCCAAACTAAATTTGCGTCCTTTTTTTCCCACAAATAGAGCTTTCTTTTGGTCCGTTTTTTTCTTTTTTTTGCGCTATAAACAAAGAAAGAGCGACAATTTTGAAAAAAAAAGCTATTTTTTTAACTTTTTGCTATAAGAAATATCCCCTAATTTAAAAAAACAAAAACAAATTTCTTCATTAGTTTTTGTCAATATATAGTCTTCTATATATTTTTGTTAAAAGAAAAAAAAAAAAAAAAAATTGCAATAAATGTATATTGATTGGTTTGTGCAAAAGTTATAGCGTCTACAAACTATGGTAAAGATTTATGGCATTTTTTTTTTTACTAGTAATGGCAGTGATCTGTGATTTTTAGTGGTACTGCGCCATTGTGACAGACAGATCGGACACTTTTGACACATTTTTGGGACCACTGACATTTATAAAGTGATCAGTGCTACAAATATGCACTGATTACTGTGTAAATGTCACTGGTAGGGAAGGGGTTAAAACTAGGGGGCGATCAAGGGGTTAAATGTGTGTTCCCTAGATGTGTTCTAACTGTATGGGGATAGGACTGACTGGGGGAGGAGACATATTGTTGTTCCTACTTTTTAGGAAACTATATATCTCCTCTCCCCTGACAGAACAGGGATTTGTGTGTTTACAAACACACAAATCCTCATGCTGGCTCTCGTGCATGCGATCACGCATGGCGATCAAGCCCATGCGCCCTCTGGTGGCTCTTAAAGGAGGCCCTGTATGGGGTTTCGCACAGCGGTGCAATTATGACGCAGTAAATCTAAGTGAGCCAGTCGGGAACCGGTTAAAAAGGATCAAAGTCTTTACCAAGTAACTATAGACCTGTTAGTTTAACTTCTATAGTCACAAAGATACTAGAGTTTAATAAAAGGCCACATAGAGGAGTTATTGCTGGAAAAAAAATATTTTAAGCAACAGAAAGCATGGATTCAGTGGGGGGGTGTGCTGCACCCATATGACACCGTTAGCACAACCCGCTGCTCTACACTAATCTGTGCCTCTCGGGTCTCGTGGCCGTGCCCCTCAGTGGAGCTGAGGGACACTGGGGGATGTTTAACTCAGTGGTAGATGCCTTTTCAGTAAGTTCACAGAGAACAGGAACTTTAGTTTAACCACTTGCTTACTGGGCACTTAAACCCCCCTCAGTCCCAGACCAATTTTCAGCTTTCAGCGCTGATGCACTTTGAGTGACAATTACGCGGTCATACAACACTGTACCCAAATGAAATTTTTATCATTTTTTTCCCACAAATAGAGCTTTCTTTTGGTGGTATTTAGTTACAGCTCGGAGTTTTATTTTTTGCTAAACAAACAAAAAAACATGCAAAAAAAAAAAAAAAAAAAACATGTTTTAATAGTTTGTTATAAAATTTTGCAAACGGGTCATTTTTCTCCTTCATTGAAGTGCGCTGATTAGGCGGCACTGATAGGCTGCATTGGTGGGCACTGATGGGCTGCATTGGTGGGCACTGATGGGCTGCATTGGTGGGCACTGATGGGCTGCACCGGTGGGCACTGATAGGCATAGTTAAGGCGGCACTAATAGGCACAGATAAGGCGGCACCGATGGGCACAGATAAGGCGGCACTGATGGGCAAAGATGGGCACAGATAAGATGGCACGGATGGGTGGCACGGATAAGTGGCACGGATGGGTGGCACGGATGGGCACTGATAGGTACCACAGATAGATGGGACTGATGGGCACTGATAGGTGGCACTGATAGGTGGCTCTGATAGGTGGCACTGCTGGGCACTGATGGGCGGCACTGCTGGGCACAGATGGGCGGCACTGCTGGGCACTGATGGGCGGCACTGGGGTGCAGCACCTTTGAGGCAGATTGGGTGGCACTGTGGGTGGCACTGTGGGTGGCACTGTGGGGTGGCACTGTGGGTGGCACTGTGGGGTGGCACTGTGGGTGGCACTGTGGGCACTATGGGCACTGACGGGGGGCACTTACTTTTGCTTTTATTTTACTTCAGGATGGCACTGCGGGAGGCAGGTGGGCACAGGCAGGTGGCAGGTGGTCCCTTGTATTGATGGCCGTGATCGGGACTGATGTCCCGATCACGGCCGCCGGTGATCGGCTTTTTTTTTCTCTCCTCGCGCTGTCAGCGCGAGGAGGAATAATAGCCGATTACCGGCTCCGTTCTATCACATGATCAGCTGTCATTGGCTGACAGCTGATCACGTGATAAGGGGTCGGGATCGACCCCTTACACGGATCGGTGATCAGGCGAGTCTCACGGACTCGCCGATCACAGAGCGCGCCGCGCGCGCCCCTCAGGGGGCGCGCAGGCCGCTCGTAACCGGGACGACGTCAATAGACGTAGTCCCGGAAATGTAGGTCCGCGCTAATGCTGTCATTTGGCAATAGCGCGGATCTGTAGTGGTTAAGGGCATGGTAGCCCACTTTTATTAAAAGGAACAACATAAAGTTCATACATGCACTTGGTTGCCCACACAGGGTTCTTCTCCCAAAAAAAATAAATTAAAAATGCCAAGCCACCTGGCTCTCTTCAGCAGTACTGCCACCTAGGCTTTACACTTCAGCCCTTTTGGCCATATAACAGGGTTCCCGTACAACTACTGTACCTCTTTTCAGCTTCCTTGCTGCTCAGGCCTTCCACTTCAGGCTCTCATCTGTCTACTTAGATGCGCACAGCTTCAACGCACACAGCATCTATCTAGAAAGCAGCCCCTCACTGCTCTGATCCTCAGACTTGGATCTCTGGCTTTCACTAGTGCACACCTGCACTCTGCACTCTGGACTCTGGACTCTGGACTCTGGACTCTGGACTCTGGACTCTGGACTCTGGACTCTGGACTCTGGACTCTGGACTCTGGACTCCCGGAAACTTCCTGACTCTCTGGGTGGAGCCCAGAACCCTAATCCTGACTCTGCTATAAGCCCCGGACCCACCTGCTCAATCAACCAGCCAGACTCCTGGCTGTTTCAAAAACCCGGTCCCAGGATTGGAGATTCTATCCCACCCATAACGCTATGGAATCTCCGGGCTCCAGGTCCCCAACTGGATTTTACAAACTTTGGAGGAAACTGATACAACAGATTCCTCCACATTAAATACCCCTGGAGCCACTCAACCTGCCTATTTAAAAACCCTGGGCGACAATTACTAGGACAGGGAACTGTACTGTCACAATATGCATGCATCATACATACTAAGGGGAGTACAACTGGGGAAATCCATAGTGGAGAAGGATCTGGGGGTTTTGGTAGATCATAAGCTTAATAATAGCATTCAATGCCAAGTTGCGTTTTCCAAAGCGAGCAAAGTCCTTTCTTGTATTAAGAGAGGTATGGACTCCAGAGAGATATAATTTTGCCCCTGTACAAATCTTTAGTAAGACCTCATCTGAAATATGCAGTTTAATTTTGGGCACCAGTTCTCAAAAAGGATATCGGGGAACTGGAGAAAGTGCAACCAAACTGATAAGAGGAGGAGCTCAGCTATGAGGAAAGATTTGAGGAACTACATTTATTCTCTCTTGAGAAGAGAAGATTAAGGGGGGATATGATCAACATGTACAAATACATAAGTGGTCCATATAGTGAACTTGGTGTTGAGTTATTCACTTTAAGGTCATCACAGAGGACAAGGGGGCACTCTTTACATCTAGAGGAAAAGAGATTTCATCTCCAAACACGGAAAAGTTTCTTCACAGTAAGTGAAAATGTGGAATACACTCCTTCCAGAGGTGGTCCTGGCCAGCTCAGTAGTTTGCTTTAAAAAAAAAGGCCTGGATTCTTTTCTTAAAGCGGGAGTCCACCGGGACTCCGCGTTTTTTTTTTTTTAAAAGCCAGCAGCTACAAGTACTGCAGCTGCTGACTTTTAAAATAGTGACACTTACCTGTCCAGCGCGCCCGCGATGTCGGCACCCGAAGCCGATCGCTAGGTCGTCTGTCGGGTCCTGCCGCCGCCATCTTGGGTATGGGAATCAGGAAATGGAGCCTTTCGGCTTCATTTCCCGGTTCCCTACTGCGCATGCGCGAATTGCGCTGCGCAATAAGGACGCTCCCCGCTGCCTCTGGGAGCTGTGTGTTTCCCAGCAGGCAGCGGGGCACTTGCGGGAAGGGGCGGCACTTGCGGAAAGGGGCGTAAGTTACGCCCCTTTCCGCAGAGAGCTGTCCTGGAAGTGGGTGCAGTTACCTGGATTATCCAGGTAACTGCACCCCCCTCCCCCCTGAAAGGTACCGATTGTGGCACCGGAGGGGGGGAGGGTTCCGATGAGCGGAAGGTCCACTTTAGGGTGGACCTCCGCTTTAAAGTGATTGTAAAATCTCTTTATTTTATTTATAACAAACATGTTGTAGTTACCTTTACTGTGCAGTCGGTTTTGCGCCAGAGTTTCTTGTATCCATTCAGATAAAAAGCCCTGTCCTGGCCCGGCCCCCTCTCTCCCCTGATTGGCTGACTGACTTTGATTGACAGCCGCGGGAGCCAATGGTGCCACTGCTGTGTCTCAGCCAATCAGGAGGACTGTCCTGGATGGCTTAGACATTCATGGACATCACTGGAGAGAGATGGGGCTGGGGTAAGTAATTAGGGGGTGCTGAAGGGGCTTCTACCTACAAACATAAGTTTTTTTATCTTACGTCATAGAATGCTTTAACCACTTCAGCCCCGGACCATTTTGCTGGCCAAAGACCAGACCACTTTTTGAGATTCGGCACTGCGCCGCTTTAACTGACAATTGCGCGGTCGTGCGACGTGGCTCCCAAACAAAATTGACGTCCTTTTTTCCTCACAAATAGAGCTTGCTTTTGGTGGTATTTGATCACCCCTGCGGTTTTTATTTTTTGCGCTATAAACAAAAATAGATCGACAATTTTGAAAAAAACGCATTCTTTTTTACTTTTTGTTATAATATATATCCCCCAAAAATATATAAAAAAAAATTTCCCTCAGTTTAGGCTGATACGTATTCTTCTACATATTTTTGGTAAAAAAAATCGCAATAAGCGATTATTGATTGGTTTGCGCAAAAGTTATAGCGTTTACAAAATAGGGGATAGTTTTATAGCATTTTTATTAATAATTTTTTTTTTACTTGTAATGGCGGTGATCAGCGATTTTTATTGTGACTGCGACATTATGGCGGACACATTGGACATTTTTGACGCATTTTTGGGACCATTGTCATTTATACAGCAATCACTGCTATACAAATGCAGTGATTCCTGTGTAAATGACACTGGCAGTGAAGGGGTTAACCAGTGGGTGGCAGTGTAGGGGTTAAGTGTTCCTAGGGGTGTGTTACTAACTGTTGGGGACTGGGCTTTCTTTTAGTGAATCACATGGAGCAGAGATTAGCGTCACTTGTTGCTAGACAGAACGGGGAGATGCTGTTTACAACAGCATCTCCCAGTTCAGCCGCCCCGTGAAACGATCGCGGGTATGCCCGCGGCGATCGAGTCCGCGGTACCCGCGACCAGACTCACGGGGGTCTCGACCAGCACCCGAGCGCGCCGCCGGTGGCTCGCTCTCAATGGCAGGGCGGCATTTAAGAATGGACGTACCTGTACGCCAATATGCCTACCCGTGCCATTCTGCCGACGTACATCGGCATGCGATGGTGGGGAAGTGGTTAAGATAAAAAACATTCTGCCTTTACAACCCCTTTAATGTACATAATATAACCGGGTACTAACATTTATAGGTAAAGTTGATCCAGGGAAAATCCAATTGCCTCTCGGGGGGATCAGAAGGGAATTTTTTCCCCTGCTGTATCATGCTTTCCTGGGGTTTTTCGCCTTCCTCTGAATCAAATGTGCGTGAAGGATTGTGTATATGGGATTGTAATTTATTTTTATTTTTTTAACCGGTTGAACTGGATGGTCTTTTTTCAATCTGACTAACTATGTAACTGTGTAACTATATGTATATATATATATATATATATATATATATATATACAATGGGAAAAAAAAGTCTACATACCTCTGTAAAAATTCAATTAAATAAAAACTGAAATTATTAACCACTAGCTGCCCATGCTGAAAGATGCCGGGAGGGTGTCCCTGGACATCCTCCTGTTTACTGCTTCCCCGTGCACCGCTGCGGGCGCGCATCAGGGAAATTCTGTGTTGGCCATGTCCCTTGGACACAGCCAATCACAGATCATGCTAAATGGCCAATCACAGCGGCCATTTAGCACTCGATCTGCGTGTCCAATTAGAGATGGTCTCAAGTGTAAACATATGATATCATCTCTCATTGCCGGCTCTCCCCACACAGAGGCCGCGTGTGCAGAGGGAGAGCGAGCTGTGCTGCAGCATGAGTGAAAACAGTAAAAAAACTGTAAATACAGTGCCCACAGTACCTGTCCCCATTGCCACCTTTCCCCAGTGCCATCTGTCCGTAGTGCCACCTATCAGCTCCATCTGTCCCCAGTGCCACCTGTTAGTGCCCTCTGTCCCCAGTGCCTCCGATCAGTGCCATCTGTCCCCAGTGCCACCTGTCAGTGCCATCTGTCCCAAGTGCCACCTGTCAGTGCCATCTGTCATCAGTGCCACCTGTCAGTGTCACGTGCCATCTGTTATCAGTGTCACGTGTCATCAGCATCACCTATCAGTGCCATCTGTCATCAGTGCCACATCAGTGTCACGTGTCATCAGTGCCACGTATTAGAGCCATCTATCATCAGTGCCACGTATTAGTGCCATCTGTCATCAGTGCCACGTACTAGTGTCATCTGTCATCAGTGCCACGTGTCATCAGTGCCACATATTAGTGCCATCTGTCATCATTTCCATGTATTAGTGCCATCTATCATCAGTGCCACATCAGTGTCATGCGTCATCAGTGCCAAGTATTAGTTCAATCTGTCATCAGTGCCACATCAGTGTCACGTGTCATCAGTGCCACATCAGTGTCACGTGTCATTGTCCTGGTGGTCCAGGGCATTCAAAAGTGTAATAGGTAGTCAACAAGTTAGATATGTAATTGATGCTCCTAGAACACCGGATGGAGCTCCCTGCATGCTGCGCCTCTCTATGTGGCCAGGCTGTGAAAAAGTCCAACATATGTGGTATCGCCATACTCGGGAGGAGTAGCAAAATGTATTTTGGGGCATCATTTGTGGTAAACACATGCCAAGTGTGAGAAATAACCTATTACAATGACTTTACTGGCTTGTTCGGGTTCGAGATAGGCCACCAGTACATCAGGTGTGATCAATTTCTTATGATTTGCACCACAGCTTGTAGACCCTCTAACTTTCACACAGACCAAATAATATCCACTAATTTGGGTTATTTTTACCAAAGATATGTAGCAGTATAAATTGTGGCTAAAATTTATGAAGAAAAATTTATAATTTGCAAAATTCTATCACAGAAACTAAGAAAAATGTGTTTTTTAAATTTTCGGTCTTTTTTTATTTATAGCGCAAAAAATAAAAAACCCATAAGTGATCAATTACCACAAAAAGAAAGCTCTATTTGTATGAAATTCAAATGTACTGTATCCAAAATACTGTATCCAAAATTCATTTGGATACAGTATTACATGACTGAGTAATTGTCATTCAAATTGTGAGAGCACTGAAAGCTGAAAATTGGTCTGGGCAGGAGGGGGTTTAAGTGCTCATACTTCAAGCAAGTAGTTAAATGGGCAAAAATAAAAAACTTACAATAATGTGGCTGCAGAAATATGCACACTCTCAAACTAATATTTTGTTGGAGCACTTTTTGATTTTGTGACAGCATTCAGTCTTTTTGGGTAGAAGTCTATCAGCATGGCACATCTTGCTTCGGAAATCATTGCACACTCTTCCTTTCAAAAATGCTCCAAATATGTCAGACAGTGAGTCCATCTCCTGTGCACAGCCCTCTTTAGGTCACCCCAAAGATTTTGAATTCAGTTCAGGTCTGGGCTCTGTCTGGACCATTCCAAATCTCTGGTTAAGCCATTCTTTTCTTGATTTAAAGGTATGCTTTGGGTCATTGTCATGCTGGTGAAAATCCATTTCATCTTAATTTTTTTTAGCAGAGGCCTAAAGGTTTTGTGTCAAAATTGACTGATATTCGATACTGTTTATAAATCCCTCCACCATGACTAAATCCCCAGATCCAACTGAAGAAAAATAGCCCTAAAGCATAATGCTGCCACTACTATGCTTCACTATGGGCATAGCGTTTTTTATATATATATATATATATATATATATATATATATATATATATATATATATATATGCAGTGTTGGTTTTGTGTCAAACATACTTTTTGGAATTATTGCCATCTATTGCGATCTTGGTCTCAACACATTTTCCCACATACTTTTGGCAGACCTGGTGTTTGCAAAATGTACTGGGATTGGACGTTTTTCTTGATAAAAAAAGGCTACCATATCACCACACTACCCCACACCCCAGACATATGAAGAACATGAGAGATTATTGTCACTTGTAGCACACAACCAGAAATTCCTGCAGCTCATATAATGTTACTTACTCTTTGCAGCCTCCTGGACCAGCTTGTGTTTTTTAACCATTTTTGGAGGGACATTCTATTCGTGGTAATATCACTGTTGTGCCATATTTTCTCCACTTGTTGATGACCATCTTCACAATGTGTCCCATGGTATATCTAATGCCCTGGACATTTTTTGTACCTTCTCCTAATACTTTCCAATAATGAGATCCCTTTGATGCTTTGTAAGCTCTTTGCGGACCTTGGCTTACTGTACTGCCATGTACACACAGTCAGATTTTCCAACGGGAAATGTTGGCTGTGAGCTTGTTGTCGGAAAGTCTGACCGTGTGTATGCTCCATCAAACACCTTTGCTGTCGGAATTTCCGCCAGGTTTTCAAATTTTCTGCCAACAAAACTTTGCTGTCGGAAAGTCTGATCATGTGTACGGGGTATAAGAGGCAACTGAATAAGCCCAGGTTCACACTGCCTGCGACTTCCACGTGATTTTGAAGTCAGACCCCAGCGCGACTTCGGCACGACTTGTATGTGACTTCTTTAACAGAAGTCAATGCAAGTCGTACCAAAGTTGGACCAAAATTAGTGCAGGAACCTTTTCTTTAAGTCAGAGCAAGTCAAGTCGCACCAATTAGAATGGTTCCATTGCACAGAATTGAGTCCGACTTCTGATGCAACAAGTGCTCCAAAAGTTGGAGCGATTGTCACATCAGTGTGAACCAGGCCTAAATGTCAGAAAAATTAGAACAGCTGAAGTTTATATAGGCTTATTCAGAGTCACTTTATCCGATAACAGGATTGTACTGACTACTATTTAACATCAGTTTGAATGTGATTGGTTAATTCTGAACACAAAAAATACATTTATACCCCTACTCTGTGCTTCTTATAGTGCCTTTTATCCCACAAAATTACTGTAGCACCCTCTAGGTTGCTAGATAGTTAGTAGGATTTTTTTGTACAGGATACGGTAGATAAATTGTCAGGCTTGGCTGGCAGCCAAGCCTGTGTGCTTTTCTTCTGGGTCAGGGTTGAGCGACTCAGGCTGAGCTGGTGACAGGTGGAGGTAACTCAGGAAGGAAAGCTAAAGCTGCCTGGGGTAATCTGAGGAACCCTGACCAATCCCTAACTGGGTCAGCCCAGATGGGGAGCAGTTGTTTGGTGTGGAAGCCGGAGATGGAGTGACAAAGTTCAAGGACTGGTTTTCTGCCTGAGGGTGAATGAGAACTGTGTGCCTGACTAACCTACTGTGTAAACCACTAAAGAGATGTGGAAAAGGTTGAACTAGCGTTCAAAATGTACATATAAATAAATGTACTTAAAATTCTTACACTGCTGCTTCGTTAAATTAACCCAATAACTTAAAGTGATGCTAAAGTAAAAAAAAATGTTCTAATAATTATGTTGTACTTACCTGCTCTGTGAAATGGTTTTGCACAGAACAGCCCAGATCTTCCTCTTCTAGGGTCCCTCGCTGGCTCTACTGCCCCCTTCTCCTGTCGAGTGCCCCTACAGCAAGCAGTTTGCTATGGGGGCATCCGAGCCGGGCCGAGCTCCTGATTGGCTAACTGACTTTGATTGACAGCAGGGGGAGCCAATGGCACCACTGCTTTGCCTCAGCCAATCAGAAGGTAGAGTCCCGGATGGCCGAGGCACTTATGCACATCGCTGGATAGAGATGGGGCTCAGGTAAGTGTTAGGGGTGCTGAGGGGGGCTGCTACACACAGAAGGTTTAATATCTTAATAAATATAATACATCCAAAGCTCGAATAATATGCAGTGCTGTGCAATACTATTATTTTCAAGTGACACGCCACCAAAGTGACGTGATTAATTCATAGTCCTGTAAAATGTCAGGGCCACAAACATCATGAACTGGTCCCATGGGATTGCAAGACCTTGCACCCCTTGTTAAAGCTAAATAAAGTGATTCTAAAGGCAGAAGGTAAAAAAAACTTCTGCTTGCAGCTCCCATCTACAGACTGCCCTTATTCTTACCTGAGCCCAATCTTAATCTAGCGATGTGCATAAGAGCAGAGGCTATCTTGGCACTCTTCCTCCTCAATGGCTCATGCTCCTGTCAATCACAGCCAGTGAGAAGGTAGTGGAGGGCAGAGCCAAGCCCCTCTCTGTGTGTCTATGGAAGTGAACAAGCACAAGTGCCCCCATAGCAAGCAGCTTGCTATGGGGGCACTCGGCGGAGGGGAGGGGCCAGGATTATCAGACCCAAGAGGAGGAGGATTGGGGCTGCTCTGTGCAAAACCATTGCACAGGACAGGTAAGTATCGATGTTTATTATTTTATACATGCAACAAACACATACAGTAAACTGAAAATAAATGCAGTGCTGGTGATAGATGAACAAAAACAGTTCAAATGGGAGATCAATGGGATGGTGCTCTGCTGTGAAATAGACTCTCAGGAACTGCATATTCTATGTGCATAGGTTTAGAACTTGCTGGTTACAAAGCTGTCAGCTCAAACACCAGATGATAAGGTATTAGCTATTAGCTTTCAGAATAGCATCTGATTGGAACCCCTTTCTGCTCTCTCCAGCAGCTTAACTGACCCTAGTTGGATGCTGTGTGCTCAATCCCTGACATGTTTTGGCAAACTGACTTCATCTGAGCTCGAACTGACTTCAGATGAAGTCAGCTCGACGAAACATGACCATCGCCAAATGCCAGTGGTAATCCATTGGTCGGCACCCGGTGATCAACATCTGCTGTGTTTAATTGCAGCATGGCCAGGTCACCCCTACCCGGAAGTGTCAGATCACGTACTAGGTATCTGAGCCGCCTTGCATATATTTAGGTTATATGGTTGGCAGGCACTTAAATATCTTTCTCCTAAGGTGATTTTCAGCAGTTAAAGTGGTTGTAAGGTCAGAAGGTTTTATATTTTAATGCATTTTATGTATTAGGATAAAAAGTCTTCTGTGTGCAGCAGCCCCCCTCATACTTACCTGAGCCCCATCTCTGTCAAGTGATGTCCACAAGTACCTCAGACTCCCCCTCTTGATTGGCTGAGACACAGCAGTGGCACCATTGGCTCCCGCTGCTGTCAAACAAAGTCAGTTAACCAACCAGGAGAGAGAGAGTGTGGGCTGAACTGCAGCTCTGTGGCTGAATAGACACAGGGAGCTGCAGCTGGGCTCAGGTGCCTCCATAGCAAGCTGCTTGCTGTGGGGGGCACTGAACAGGAGGGAGGGGCCAGGAGCACAGAAGACGGACCTGAGAAGAGGAGGATCCAGGCTGCTCTGTGCAAATCCACTGCCACTTACTGTAAGTATAACATGTTTGTTATTTTATTTTTTTAAACAGGACTTTACTATCACTTTAAACCTTCAATCCAGACCAGCTGTCTGCCGTTCCTTAGTCATGGCTATCCTTTGTTGAGGGTATTGTCACCCACTATTATGGGTGGACAGTAGGGATGAGCTTCGAGTTCGAGTCGAACTGATGTTCTACTCGAACATTGCCTGTTCGCCTGTTCAGCGAACAGTGAACAATTTGGGCTGTTCGCAGCAAATTTGAAAAGCCGGAACACCCTATACAAGTCTATGGGAGAAATCTAAAGTGCTAATTTTAAAGGGTAATATGCAGGTTACTGTCCTAAAAAGTGTTTGGGGACCCGGGTCCTGCCCCAGGGGACATGGATCAATGCAAAAAAAAGTTTTAAAAACGGCCGTTTTTTCAGGAGCAGTGATTTTAATAAGGATTAAAGTGAAACAATAAAAGTGTAATATTCCTTTAAATTTCGTAGCTGGGGGGTATCTATAGTATGCCTGTGAAGGGGTGCATGTTTCTGGTGCTTAGAACTGTCCCTGCACAAAGTGTCATTTGTGCAGGAAAAAAGTCTTTTAAAATCACTTGCGGCTATTGTCGGGTCCCGTAATACAGAGAACACTCAATGAGTGTTCTCTGCATTAGCCGACAATTCATTGATAAAAAAAAAAAAAAAAAAGCGTGGGGGTTCCCCTAAATTCAATTACCAGGCCCTTCAGGGCTGACATGGATATTAAGGGGAACCCCGTGACAAATTAAAAAAAAAAATTGACGTGGGGGTCCCCCTAAATATCCATAACCAGACCCTTCAGGTCTGATATGGATATTAAGGGGAACCCGCATCAAATTTAAAAAAAAATTGACGTGGGGGTCCCCCTAAAAATCCATATCAGACCCTTTATCCGAGCACGCAACCTGGCAGGCCGCAGGAAAAGAGGGGGGGACGAGAGAGCGGCCCCCCCTCCCTCCTGAACCGTACCAGGCCACATACCCTCAACATTGGGAGGATGCTTTGGGGGTCTGTGACCCCTCAAAGCACCTTGTCCCCATGTTGATGAGGACAAGGGCCTCATCCTCACAACCCTGGCCGTTGGTTGTGAGAGTCTGCGGGCGGGGGGCTTATCAGAATCTGGAAGCCCCCTTTAACAAGGGGACCCCCAGATCCCGGCCCCCCCCCTGTTTGAAATGGTAAGGGGGTACAAAAGTACCCCTACCATTTCACAAAGAAAGTGTCAAAATGGTTAAATAAGACAAATACACTTTTGAAAAATTCCTTTATTAAAAATAAAAAAAAATAAAAAAAAGATTCCTCCTAATATAAGAAACGTCAGCGCTGGGATCTCTGCAGTGTCTCCTGAGTGGAGACAGAAGAAGGATGTATGGACAGCGCTGGACTGAAAATCCCCCGTCGCTGGATATGATCATCCATCGCTGGACCCCGGAGACCCGTCGCTGGATAGCAAGAGTGGATTAGCACCGCTGGAATCTTTTTTTTATTTTTTTTATTTTTAATAAAGGAATTTTTCAAAAGTGTGTTTGTCTTATTTAACCATTTTGACACTTTCTTTGTGAAATGGTAGGGGTACTTTTGTACCCCCTTACCATTTCAAACAGGGGGGGGGCCGGGATCTGGGGGTCCCCTTGTTAAAGGGGGCTTCCAGATTCTGATAAGCCCCCCGCCCGCAGACCCTCACAACCAAGGCCAGGGTTGTGAGGATGAGGCCCTTGTCCTCATCAACATGGGGACAAGGTGCTTTGAGGGGTCACAGACCCCCAAAGCATCCTCCCAATGTTGAGGGTATGTGGCCTGGTACGGTTCAGGAGGGAGGGGGGGGCGCTCTCTCGTCCCCCCCTCTTTTCCTGCGGCCTGCCAGGTTGCGTGCTCGGATAAAGGGTCTGATATGGATTTTTAGGGGGACCCCCACGTCAATTTTTTTTTAATTTGATGCGGGTTCCCCTTAATATCCATATCAGACCTGAAGGGTCTGGTTATGGATATTTAGGGGGACCCCCACGTCAATTTTTTTTTTAAATTTGACACGGGGTTCCCCTTAATATCCATGTCAGACCTGAAGGGCCTGGTAATTGAATTTAGGGGAACCCCCACGTTTTTTTTGTTTTTTTTTATCAATGAATGAATGAATTGTCGGCTAATGCATAGAACACTCATTGAGTGTTCTCTGTATTACGGGACCCGACAATAGCCGCAAGTGATTTTAAAAGACTTCTTTTCCTGCACAAATGACACTTTGTGCAGGGACAGTTCTAAGCACCAGAAACATGCACCCCTTCACAGGCATACTATAGATACCCCCCAGCTACGAAATTTAAAGGAATATTACACTTTTATTGTTTCACTTTAATCATTATTAAAATCACTGCTCCTGAAAAAAACGGCAGTTTTTCAAACTTTTTTTTGCATTGATCCATGTCCCCTGGGGCAGGACCCGGGTCCCCAAACACTTTTTAGGACAGTAACCTGCATATTACCCTTTAAAATGAGCACTTTAGATTGTGAACGTTCGAGTCCCATAGACTTTAATAGGGTTCTAAAGTTCACATGAAGTTTAGGTCTGTTCGCAGGTTCTGGTGCGAACCGAACAGGGGGGTGTTCGGCTCATCCCTAGTGGACAGTATGATTCAAGACTTTAATGGACTGTTACTTTCAGCTTGAGTCTTGGTGACTGAGGTTTGGTGTTTGTTATTTATTTCAGATATTCTTGATTTGTTTATGGCTATTAAAGAAACAGTTTAAGGACCCTTTCACATAGACGCCTCCGCACAATGGACTTGCTCTTGCTATGCAGAACGGACACAGACACAGTCCCGATCCCCCCTATAAGAAAAATTGGATGGAAATGGACCACCTGTCCATTTTCATTCAATCCTATATGATCCACCAGACGGATGAAACATAGGATCACCATCCATTTGTATTTTGCAGGCAGGATCAAATCGCATAGCGGCAATTTCAGCGGACATATGTCCTCTGACATCTGCAGCTCCATAGGGAAGACTGCAAGGTCCAATCAGGTCTGCCCGAAAAAAAAACTGAAAGGTGGACCTGATCGGACAGCCCGTGTGAAAGGGCCATAAATAAAGTTTATTAAAAAATGTTATTCATGAACCTCAATACAGAGCCGCAGCCTAATATTTTCCTAAGACAGATACTCACCTAAAAGCCATGCTTTTGTTGATAAAGATCAGCATAGCATGCTTAGAATTAATAATGTTGGTGATTTTCTCCAGCAGACTCCTTTCTACCAAGTGTGTTCTCTCTCCTCCTCTCTCCTACACACATAATCCCCAGAGCAAGCAAGAGATCAAAATAAGCCAATAGTGTAATCCCGTAAAATTCAATGGTTTATTCATAAAATAAATCAAATCTACTTACAGTAATGACATAAGTGAAAAGTGAATACAAGTGATAGAGCTGGAAGCTTTACAGACACCCATTGGACACACTTCACATCGCATATGGATGAGGATTTCAGAAAACCTGAGAGCTGACCTCTGAGATGCTTCAGGTCAATGGGAGGGTGATGGATGATGTGGAGTTGATCAGTACGGAGTGAAGAGAGTCCTGTGTCAGCAGTGATTGAGCACTTTTTTGAAGATTTATATATTGGAAGAGGATTGGGGAGGATTTTTTGTGAACTGATGCATTATAAAGGGCTATGAATTAATGACATGGCACTTTGGTGGTGTGGAATTTTCACTTGTAATTAATAGTAATGCACATTGCAGCATTTTATTCAGACTTTGCTTGGATGTGTTGTCGGTTTAATTCTGAACCAAGCCAAGTTTTCTTTAAATTTTTTTTTCAGCCTGTACATGCTCCTCTACAAATATGGCTGTAAACTGTAAAATAGGCTAACAGAGTTGCTTCTACAGCCTTAAGAAGAAAGAAAAAAAAAAATCCAAAAGCAATTATAAGCAGCATTTTTATGCCCACTGTGCATGAGGCTTAACCACATTTTTTGAGCAGAAGCAGGCCCATTTAAATTAATGGTGCTGCTCCAAAAATGTACTATAAAAACACGCAAAAAATAAAAAAGCACTAATAATGCTCACGTGTGAACAAAGCCTGAGGCCGCGTACACACGGGCGGATTGTCTGCCCAACTAAGTTCGTCAGACAATCCGACAGACAGTCCGTTCAACTTTTGAATGAACGGACTTGACCACACACGATGAACAGACAGTCCGCTGAAAACTTGCGCGATGGCGTGTACAGCAAGTACGACGGGACTAGAAAAACTACGTCCAATACACTGCAATGCAACCTTCGGCCGTGTAAATCCTTTCTGAGCATGCGCCATACTTAGTCCGTCCAACTTGCCTACACACGAGTGGACTGTCCGCTGAAACCAAGTTTGGACGGACAAAACCAAGTTTGGACGGACAAAATTACGGAAATTCCGAAAGACAAAGTCCGTCAGACTGTCCGCTGAAAAAGTCCGCTGAAGCCCACACACGAGCGGATTGTCCGCTGAAACACGGTTCAGCGGACTAAGTTGGGCAGACAATCCGCCCGTGTGTACGCGGCCTAAAGGTTGAAAAAATTCAGAAGTGATTTACCTTGGTCTTTTTTATTACATCTCGAAAAATCTGGCATTTTCACAGGTGTGTGTAGAATTTTTCTTTCCACTGTGTGTATATATATATATATATATATATATATATATATATATATATATATATATATATATATATACACTGTATACAGTATCTTGAAAAAGTATTCACACCCCTTGAAGTTTTCCGCATTTTGTCATGTTAGAACCAAAAACCTAAATGTATTTTATTGGGATTTTATGTGATAAACCAACACTAAGTGGCACATAATTGTGAAGTGGAAGGAAAATGATAAATGGTTTCCAATTTTTTTTACAAGTAAATATCAGAAAAGTGTGGCGTGTATTTGTATCCAGCCCCCTTTACGCTGATACCCCTAACTAAAATCTAGTGGAATAAATTGCCTTCAGAAGTCACCTAACTAGTAAATAGAGTTCACCTTTATATAATTTAATCTCAGTATAAATACAGGTGTGCTGTGACTCCCTCAGAGGTTTGTTAGAAAACCTTAGTGAACAAACAGCATCATGAGGGCCAAGGAACACACCAGACAGGTCAGGGATAAAATTGTAGAGAAGTTTAAAGCAGGGTTAGGTTATAAAAAAATATCCCAAGCTTTAAACATCTAACAGAGCACTGTTCAATCCATCGTCTAAAAATGGAGAGTATGGCACAACTACATACTTACCAAGACATGGCGGTCCACCTAAACTGACAGGCTGGGCAAGGAGAGAATTAATCAGAGAAGCAACCAAGAGACCCATGGTAACTCTGGAGGAGCTGCAGAGATCCACAGCTCAGGTGGGTGAATCTGTCCACAGGACAACTATTAGTCATGCATTCCACAAATCTGGCCTTTATAGAAATGTGGCAAGAAGAAACCCATTGTTGAAAGAAAGCCATAAGAAGTCCCGTTTGCAGTTTGCGGGAAGCCATGTGGGGGACACAGCAAACCAAAATTGAACTTTCTGTCCTAAAAGCAAAACTCTATGTTTGGTGGAAAACTAACACTACACATCACCCTGAACATACTATCCCCACCGTGAAACATGGTGGCGGTAGCATCA
This sequence comes from Lithobates pipiens, assembly GCF_037356315.1. Taxonomy (NCBI): domain Eukaryota; kingdom Metazoa; phylum Chordata; class Amphibia; order Anura; family Ranidae; genus Lithobates; species Lithobates pipiens. The sequence continues at coordinate 91,675,040 of NW_027507764.1, forward strand.
TGTTGTGAGGATGCTTTTCTTCAGCAGGGACAGGAAAGCTGGAGTTGATAGGAGCCAAATACAGGGAAATCTTAGAAGAAAACCTGTTGGAGTCTACAAAAGACTTGAGACTGGGGTGGAGGTTCACATTCCAGCAGGACAATGACCCTAAACATTCAGCCAGAGCTATAATGGAATGGTTTAGATCAAAGCATATTCATGTGTTAGAATGGCCCACTCAAAGTCCAGACCTAATTTCAATTGAGAATCTGTGGCAAGAAAATTGCTGTTCACGGACACCCTCCATCCAATCTGACAGAGCTTGAGCTATTTTGCAAAGAAGAATAGACATAAGTGTCACTCTCTAGATGTGCAAAGCTGGTAGAGACATCCCTAAAATGACTTGCAGCTGTAATTGCAGTGAAAGGTGGTTCAACAAAGTATTGACTCAGGGGGGCTGAATACAAATGCACACCACAAAAATGTAAAAATCATTTATCATTTTCCTTCCACTTCACAATTATGTGCCACTTTTTTGTTGGTTTATCACATAAAATCCTAATAAAATACATTTGCGTTTTTTGGTTGTAACATGACAACATGTGGAACATTTCAAGGTGTATAAATACTTTTTCAAAGCACTGTGTGTGTGTGTGTATATATAATCTGACAGGCTGCTATCGTCAATAACTACACTTTGCCCATCATCACGCCCTTTACACGGCTTTATTAAATAAGACTGTTCACAGTTACCTTTGTATTCGGATGTAAGGGATTATTTGTGGGACAGCTCTGTCCCTGGCTGACTGCCATATGTCAGAAAGCAAATTATGACTTTCATAAACTGTGCATGAAAGATTTATTTTTTGTCATTCAAAAACCCTGTTTTATTCATGATCAATAATTTGTCTTATCTAACATGCGAGTAGAAATAGTCTTTCACAAAAAAACAACAAAAAGACCAGTGACACATTCAGGTGAAAGCTGTATTTATTCTTTTCAGATGATTTGCTAATTAGAGTTAGTCAGTATACCCTGTTTGCATTGAAGCTGTCCACATAACATAATAGCATATAGAATGGCAGCTGCTCAATCAGCCGAAAAAATACATGGGTGGTACATAGTGGGGGGCTATTCGCCAAGCAACATAAAGACTCTAATTTTAATTTTAATTGCTTTCACATTTATATGGCTGCAAAAGTATAGTGAAGCTTTTCTAAAGTCACATTGGAGTTTTGTTACGTGGTCACAAACAACACAAAGATCATACATTTCAGATTCTACCAAATAGCAAAGAGGACCTGTATAATTCATTTCAAAACAGAAATCTTAGTTACATACATTTGCAAGTATATGTGGAAGTACAGTACCCTCTATTCAACGAGGGCACTAGCAGTAAGACATGCAGTTGGTCCAACCGTGGTCAGAGGAATAGATATGCAGCCAGAAAGGCACAACTCCTATGTTTATAGTCTCTTGGCTTTCTTGTGCAGAGTGCTTTAAAGCGGGAGTAAACCCGTTGAAATATCGCGGCTCCGGCGCTGTGAGTGGCCGGAGCCGCGATATCGTCATTTCTTTCCGGCAAAGTCCGGCGTCTGCCGGGCTTTCAGCCGAAAATCCCCTGTGTGCATGGTGAGGGGAATATCTCCTAAACTATACAGGTTTAAGAGAGATTTTTTTTACCTACAGGTAAGCCTTATTATAGGCTTACCCCTGTAGGTAAAAGTAAAAAAAAACAGTATACAACCGCTTTAATATGAGAGTGCCATCCAGAACATACCTGAATCCATCCATAACTATGCTCAAGACTCGCTCCTCTTAGGCCTGATTCACACCTATGCATTTTTAGTCCTTTTTTGCATTTTGAAGATTTGCACTACAGAACGTGTTCCATAGGAAACGATGTTAGATGGACTGTAGTGCAAATCTGCATAATACAAAAAGCACTAAAAATGCATAGGTGTGAATCAGGCCTTTCCACACATGGACAATCTGGTTACTGGCCATTACAGTCCATCTCCGCTCTCCATCAAAAACAAGAAAAAAGTATATCAGTCGCACTCCAAAATGAGCTCCTCTTGCTGTATTATTTATTGACGGTCCGCAAAATGTCTGCATATAACAATGTCTAAACCGCTCAACAATGAGACATTGTTGTATGCAGACATTTTGCTGACAGTTAATGAATACGCCAAGAAGAGCTAAGTTTGGAGTGTGACTGACCTTTTCATGCCTTTGAGTGCTGTCCAGTAGGCACTAAAGTTAAAAGCAGGGCTTCCACTAATGAGCAGTGGTCAGACGTGCCCACTCTCCCCTTTGCAATAGAAGTCTGTGTGATGAAGCGTGTACTGAGGGGTGTGTCTGTTACTCAGCTCTGCCAGCACAGAGCACTGAAGTTGCAGAACAGGTAGCTGCATTTATAAGGAGAGAAAAGTTCCATGTACACTATCTTTATTTTTTTTTAAACAGTCTCCCAGCAGGTTTTAAAACATGAAAGTGGCTTTTGCTGGAATACACACCTTCTTTGCAGTGCAATCCTGTAAAAACTCACCTGTTCTGTGAACCAGCATCGGTCATCTACCAGGTTCAATGATGCCTAGCATCATTTAATTGAAGGGTGCATTATGGGCTTGCTCCCTGTGGGTCATCACCATGGGATCTCGACCTTACACACATTGAGTGGTGCAGAGAAGTGCAATGACTTCATCATGATAACGTCAGCACTGCTCATTTCCTCCAGGTGGGATTTGATGCCCTGGACCTGTATAGCATCCTACCAGAAAATGCAGTGGCATTATACCTTTATAAACTAAAAGGGTTTTGGGACTTTAAATGAAGCGCATGGAATTCATACGCTTCCATCCCTGAATCTGGGTAAAAAGGGGGGGAATTTGAGACTTTAAATGAGGCACGTCAGTAAAGACCAATGTAAAAACATAGTATCTATTCTGTCAATTGGTAAATTACATAGCACCTCTGGCAAATAGTAGATAGCATGACACATATACAATATGATATATACACAAATGAATGTAGATGGTGCCATATTTACACAGGATACCACATATAAATTCAGGTATTTATATAATATTACCCAGCCCGTTGCAATGTATAGTGTAAGCCAGTTGTACTAATGCCATGGAGCAAATAAAATGCAAAAATTACATAGCATGGTCAAGATAAAACTATGGCATTATGTAATAAAATATGTATGCATCCAAAAAGACTCGAAACGTTTCATGGATTTGCTCCACTTCTTCGGGAACTAATGCATCGATTTTCTGCAAAAGACATAAATATACCATTGTGCAGAGTTTAATATATGCAGGGTCCAGTGCAGATCAGCAACATAACACACTGTGCCTGTGTCGTGCCCACGCTTCGGCCAGTGCATGGTCCAGGTACCATTCTTCTGAGCGATTATAGCTGTAGGAATATATCTGGATATAATCAATCTCCCAGTCCCTGTTGGAATCATTAAGAAACTGTTGTAATTGGGCAGAGAGCTGCACAGAAGTGATCATCACCTTCAGACATTGGTAGAAGAACTGAAGCCTTTCCTACAGGGGAGGGTTATGCCTAGCAAGGGACTTCTTATCTTTTTTGCCAGTGTCCATTCATCTGTAGGTGGCATATAACCCTGTTTTTAAGGATTACTAAAGCTGCTCTGTGTCCCGTAATGTACTCCAAGAAATGGATTTTACATGTAAGCCAAAAATCAATTATTTTCCGGCATTTGTTATACTTGTGAAAGAAAAGCCTCCAGCAGCATTTTGCTATGTCTGGTCTTTATATGGAGTAACAATACCCTTGTTTTGCTCGGGAATATAATTGTTACTTTACAAACACATTGGGCCTTATGTCTGCAAGTAAGAATTGTTTTTTTTAGCCATTTTAATTATTTATTTCATATCTTTAATGTGTGGAATGGGGAAAAGAAAGGTGCTTTCAGATGCAAATACAAAGTGAGCTCAAAAATAATCATTCTAATATATTGCCTTAGTTTGCCAGAACACCCAGTATGTACTTGTCACAAACCTCTCAGATCTCACCCACTGTGTGAATGTTCCATGCTCCTGAATGAAAATTCAGATATTAATTATAAGACTAGCTGACAGCCTAGAAAGTGTTACCACCCCTGCTCTCTGCCACCTACTCAATTAAATTTCTTTAGTGGCTTAAAGGGAAGGTATAGCAGATTTGTATATATATTTTTTTCTTTATTATATTCAATGTCAAAGAAGAAACTTAAAAAATAGGTAAATATTTAAATATATGAAAAGTATTTACTTATATCCAGCCAGCAGGAGGAGCTTCAGGCACCCTTTTACATGTTTTCAGGTTCTCCTTAGCTAATGTTGCAAAAAGCCTATTGTTTAAAGTGCGTCATAGCTCAAGCTGAAATTTAAAGCTCATCTTTGGTATAGTAAAATTAAAATTTATCTTAACCACCCTACCCCCACTCCACACCTTTAAATATTTTTTAACTCTTTATTTATTATAGTTTTACATTATACATTATATATATAAGAACAATGCAATCATACTTAAAAAAATACACTTATGAGGGTGTGATATGGTAAACAAAAAAGGAATATCAGCTTAAACAATCCTTATATGTCATAACAAATAGTACTTACAGTTGAAGAAAAACATTCTACTCATTTCGTTATGCTGGTACACAGCTGAAGTCTCAAAAGTGTCTTAAATATAGAAGATTATTCTGTTCATATAACATGCCAGGAATAGAAATAGCATCTAAGAACCGGGATACAAGTAGAAGAAAGGGAGGGAGAAAGGAAAGGGAGTTGGGTACGGGAATAGGTAATAAGGGGTGTAGGGTGTTACCCAACACCCTACCCATCGGACGCTCCTGGTCGAGTTCTAGTTCTTGGCCAGAGAAAAGAGCCAGGTGCTCAGCAACGTGGCGTTAGATTTAGTGGATAGTAATGAAGGTCACCTTTAACAATTTTGAATACCTTCTTTTAAATCAATCTACCTAGAAGCTCTGTTTACTTATTATATTCTGTGGTCACATGAAAGGCTGGATCCCGGGTCCTCTATATTCCTGGGTGTGTAGTGTAGGAGTGTCCTTATTGCAATGCCCATGTCACTTTCTGGTGACACAGGCACTGCCCATTGGCTGTCAGAGGAGTCCACTGTTGATGTTTTCACAGAGTTCTGAAGACTTTTTGTGTTGGCTTCATGATATATGAGAGTCAGCCACAAGACTGAACTGCAGCTTTTTAACATAATAGGTTATGTTAGGATGGACTAGATTGGTAATAAATGGCCATAGAGGTTTTGGTAAAAAATTCCACTGCATTGTGGCAAAATCTGTCCACACTGTCACGTTCAATTGAATGGGGCCAAGCCACCACCATGTGCAATTCACACAGCTGTGGGGCAGTGGTGCAAGTTTTTAGGGTTAAAACAGATGTTATGGAGATAATATTTTTGCTGTCAGCTGTCAAATGCCCTCTTCAGAGGGTAACACTAGTGTAAACAGGCCCCAACTAGGGCAGTGAAACTTGCTCGTACAAAACTAGCTTAGGTAATGAATGAAAGGGGGGGGGGGGGTAAAATATCTGAAGCTGGATTTGGGCTTCACAGATGATGGAGTTCCTATACCTATATAGGCTATAAGATATTTCACATTGTATTAACATAAAATGTACATCAGATAACATGAGATAATTCTGAATCTGATATTATGATCATAAACATTCACTGGCTATAGTCATTTATATTACATTATTATATGTTGTATTATATTCCGCTAAAAGCTTACAGCACTCCCAGTTTCAAACATACATTACTATTATTATTATATATATATATATACAGTGGTGTGAAAAAGTGTTTGCCCCCTTCCTCATTTCCTGTTCCTTTGCATGTTTGTCACACTTAAGTGTTTCGGAACATCAAACCAATTTAAACAATAGTCAAGGACAACACAAGTAAACACAAAATGCAATATGTAAATGAAGGTGTTTATTATTAAAGGTGGAAAAAAATCCAAACCATCATGGCCCTGTGTGAAAAAGTGATTGCCCCCTAAACCTAATAACTGGTTGGGCCACCCTTAGCAGCAACAACTGCAACCAAGCGTTTGCGATAACGTGCAATGAGGCTTTTACAGCGTCCTGGAGGAATTTTGGCCCACTCATCTTTGCAGAATTGTCCTAATTCAGTTACATTAGAGGGTTTTTGAGCATGAACTGCCTTTTTAAGGTCATACCACAACATCTCAATAGGATTCAGGTCAGGACTTTGGCTAGGCCACTCCAAAGTCTTCATTTTGTTTTTCTTCAGCCATTCGGTGGTGGACTTGCTGGTGTGTTTAGGATCATTGTCCTGCTGCAGAACCCAAGTTCGTTTCAGCTTGAGTACACGAACAGATGGTCGGACATTCTCCTTCAGGATCTCTTGGTAGACAGCAGAATTCATAGTTCCTTTTATCACGGCAAGTCTTCCAGGTCCTGAAGCAGCAAAACAGCCCCAGACCATCACACTACCACCACCATATTTTACTGTTGGTATAATGTTCTTTTTATGAAATGCAGTGTTCCTTCTACGCCAGATATACTTGGACACACACCTTCCAAAGAGTTCCACTTTTGTCTCATCGGTCCACAGAATGTTGTCCCAAAAGTCTTAGGGATCATCAAGATGTGTTGTGGAGAAATTGAGACGAGCTTTGATGTTCTTTTTGCTCAGCAGTGGTTTTCTCCTTGGAACTCTGCCATGCAGGCCATTTTTGCCCAGTCTTTTCCTGATGGTGGAGGCATGAACGCTGACCTTAACTGAGGCAAGTGAGGCCTGCAGTTCCTTGGATGTTGTTGTGGGGTCTTTTGTGACCTCTTGGATGAGTCGTCGCTGCGCTCTTGGGGTAATTTTGGGCGGCCGGCCACTCCTGGGAAGGTTCACCACTGTTCCATGTCTTCGCCATTTGTGGATAATGGCTCTCACTGTGGTTTGCTGGATTCCCAAAGCTTTGGAAATGGCTTTATAACCCTTTCCAGACTGATAGATCTCAATTACTTTCTTTCTCAATTGTTCCTGAATTTCTTTGGGTCTCGGCATGATGTGTAGCTTTTAAGGATCTTCTGGTGGACCTTTCTGTGTCAAGCAGCTCCTATTTAAGTGATGCCTTGATTGTGAACAGGTGTGGCAATAATCAGGCCTGGGTGTGGCTAGAGAAATTGAACTCAGGTGTGGACAACCACAGTTATAGTATGTTTTAACAAGGGGGGCAATCACTTTTTCACACAGGGCCATGATGGTTTGGATTTTTTTTCACCTTTAATAATAAACACCTTCATTTACAAATTGCATTTTGTGTTTACTTGTGTTGTCCTTGACTATTGTTTAAATTGGTTTGATGTTCCGAAACACTTAAGTGTGACAAACATGCAAAGGAACAGGAAATGAGGAAGGGGGCAAACACTTTTTCACACCACTGTATATATATATTATATACAATGCTCATTCTTCCTTTGGTATGTTTAGTATATCATAAATATAAAAAAGAGGAAGGGCTACAACTGGTGCAGATCATCCAAAAAAAAAAAATCTTCACCAAAAGATTTTTTCATTTTTTGGATGATCTGTACCATTCGGAGCATTACCTCTTTTTATATATTTATATATACTGAATGAATGAATGAATGAAATACTTATATAGCGCACAATGCGAACTGAATCGCCTTTAGGCAGTATACTGGGTATACTGGAGGAAGAGTGAATCATTGAAATGGGGATTGGTGTTAGTACCCAGTTTTGAGATATCCTATATGGGGATTATACCATATGTAATCCTGTGTTGAAGCACTGCTCAAATTGGAGGACATTAATTATTTTTGAGGGAACAATATATATTGTATATTTATTTGTAAAAAATTTGGAAAATCATTTATTACAATTATGTGCCACTTTGTGTTGGTCTTTCACATAAAATCCTAATAAAATACATTTACGTTTTTAGTTGTAAGATGACAAAATGTAGAAAATTTCAAGGGATATGAATACGTTTTCAAGACACTGTGTGTGTGTGGATATATATATATATATATATATACATGATCTCACGAAAATGAGTACACCCTTCACATTTTTGTAAGTACTTTATTATATCTTTTCATGTGACAATACAGAAGAAATAACACTTTGCTATAATGTAAAGTAGTGAGTGTACAGCTTGTATAACAGTGTAAATTTGCTGTCCCCTCAACGCTGGCAACAAAAGTGAGCACACCTCTAAGTGAAAATGTCCAAATTGGGCCCAATTAGCCATTTTCCCTCCCCAGTGTCATGTGTTACAAGGTCTCAGGTGTGAATGGGGAGCAGATGTGTTAAATTTGGTGTTATCTCTCTCACTCTCTCATACTGATCACTGGAAGTTCAACATGGCACCTCGTGGCAAAGGTCTCTCTGAGGATCTGAAAAGAAGAATTGTTGCTCTACATAAAGATGGCCTAGGCTATAAGAAGATTGCCAAGACCCTGAAACTGAGCTGCAGCATGGTGGCCAAGACCATACAATGGTTTAACAGGGCAGGTTCCACTCAGAACAGGCCTCGCCATGGTCAACCAAAGAAGTTGAGTGTATGTGCTCAGCATCATATCCAGGGGTTGTCTTTGAGAAATAGATGTATGAGTGCTGCCAGCATTGCTGCAGAGGTTGAAGGGGTGGGGGGTCAGCCTGTCAGTGCTTAGACCATACATCGCACACTGCATAAAATTGGTCTTCATGGCTGCCGTCCCAGAAGAAAGCCTCTGCTAAAGATGATGCACAAGAAAGCCCACAAACAGTTTGCTGAAGACAAGCAGACTAAGGACATGGATTACTAGAACCATATCCTGTGGTCTGATGAGACCAAGATAAACGTATTTGGTTTAGATGGTGTCAAGTGTGTGTGGCGGCAAACAGGTGAGGAGTACAAAGACAAGTGTGTCTTGCCTACAGTCAAGCATGGTGGTGGGAGTGTCATGGTCTGGGGCTGCATGAGTGCTGCCAGCACTGGGGAGCTACAGCTCACTGAGGGAACCATGAATGCCAACATGTACTGTGACATACTGAAGCAGAACATGATCCCCTCCCTTTGGAGACTGGGCTGCAGGGCAGTATTCCAACATGATAATGACAAATTTACACTTTTATCAAAGCTGTACACTCACTACTTTACATTGTAGCAAAATGTAATTTCTTCAGTGTTGTCACATGAAAAGATATAATAAAATATTTATAAAAATGTGAGTGGTGTATCCACTTTTGTGAGATACATATGTTTTTTATATGTTTTCATTGGCGTCACTAGGGGTGGCGACACCCATTGGTAGTGGCACTGCTAACACCGCCCCCTGCCCTAAACTAATCTGTGCCTCTGAGACCTCGCAGCTGTGTCCCTCAGCAGAGCGGACCAAAGTTGCCCCCTCCTCCTCCCACAACCACACAGGATGAGGAGGAGGCCGAGGGACACACACCGCTGTTCTGAGGTCTGTACACTTCACTATGTGTAGTCGGGGGGGGGGGGGGTGCTATGGGAAGGCAGAGGTGGTGTCCATATTGATGGGTGTCTGCATTGAGGGTAGTGTCTATACTGATGGGGGGTCTGCATTGAGGCGGGGTGTTTATACTGATGGAGGGTCTGCATTGAGGGGGGTGTTTATACTGAGGGGGGGGGCCGGATTGAGTGGGTTGTTTATACTGATGGGGGGTCTGTATTGAGGGGGGTGTTTATACTGATGGGGGTCTTCATTGAGGGGGGGAGTATTTATACTGATGGGGGGTCTGCACTGAGGGGAGGTGTCTTTACTGATGGAAGGTGTGCACTAAGGGGGGTGTCTTTACTGATGAGGGGTCTACATTGAGGGTGGGTGTCTATACTGATGGGGGGTCTTCATTGAGGGGGGGGTGTTTATACTGATGGGGATCTGCACTGAGGGGGTGTCTATACTGATGGAGGGGGTCTGCACTGAGATGGGGAGTATCTATACTGATGGAGGGGGTCTGCACTAAGGAGGTCTATACTGATGGTGGGTCTGCGTTAAGGGGGGTCTATACTGATGAGGGTTGTGCACTGAAGGAGTGTCTATACTGATGGGGGGTCTGCACTTAGGGGGGAGTCTATACTGATGAGGGGTGTGCACTGAGGGGGGTGCTAATACTGATGGGGGGGTCTGCACTGAGGGAGGGGAGACTGTACTGATGGAGGGGGGTTTGTACTGAGGAAAGGCGGTCTGTACTTAGGGAGGAGGGTCTGTACTGAGGGGAGGGAAGTCTATGCTGACAGAGGGGGGTCTGTACTGAGGGAGGGAGGTCTATATTGACAGAGGGGGTTCTGTACTGAGGGGGAGGTCTATATTGACAGAGGAAGGTCTATACTGACAGATTGGGGTCTGTACTGAGGCGGGAGGTCTATACTTAGGGAGGGGAGTCTGTACTGAGGGGGAGGTCTATACTGAGGGAGAGGGATCTGTACTGAGGGGGAGGTCTATATTGACAGAGGGAGGTCTATACAGACAGATTGGGGTCTGTACTGAGGCGGGAGGTCTATACTGAGGGAGGGGGGTCTGTACTGAGGGGGAGGTCTATACTGAGGGAGAGGGATCTGTACTGAGGGGGAGGTCTATACTCATGGAGGGGGTTCTGTACTCAGGGAGGGGGGTCTATACTGCGGGAGGGAGATCTGTATTTGGTGGGGGAGGACTATACTGGGAGAGGGGGCTCTGTACTGAGAGAGGGGGGTCTGTACTGAGAGAAGGGGGTCTGTACTGAGGGGGGACTATAGTTGGTGAAGGGAGGGTGACACCAATTTTTTCTGCACTGGGTAAAACCAACCCTAGTGACGCCACTGTATGTTTTATGCGCTTTTTTTGGTGGAAGTTCCTGATAAATAAATGGACATATTTCAGCTATTATACAGTATGTGATTTTTATTGCCAGCTGCAGCAAGAATCCTGTATTTTCCTGCAGCTGAATGCACAGTTAGATGTGGATATTTGCAGCCACTGTCAGCTATCATTGCCATGTACAGACTGGCATTGAAACTATCCCCACCCACCTATGAATTTAGCTACAGAAATATGTTGGATTCTTGCTGCAGCTGTGACAAAAAAATTCTGTGTGAATGAGGCCTAAAGCTGCAATTGGATCCTGATTTTAGTTTAAGACATTCCTCAGATCATTCTGAATTTATTGACAGGAGCATTTTACCTGAAGTTGCATTTGCATTCCTATTTGGAATGACTTGTATGGGGAGAGAAGCAGCTCTGAAATGAACAAAAGCTGATTTAAAAACATTTACAGGTTGTTCTTTCTCCCTAAAATTGGATTAAAAAAAAATATATATACTTAAAGTATTCCCACGTTCTCTATTCTGCTTCAAGTAATGGCACTGTGCTGGAAACAGCTGTTCGATGCAGGGACATTTTGTTACACAGCTGGCTGAGCACTGTTCACCTCAACAGCCAAACTCTGTTAAAGCAGAGCTAAACTTACCTTTCCTTCAACAATTCCTGCCTTGAGCCGACATCTTCTGCTGGGTGCCAGTCTTCGGCCATCTTCGTTTGCTGGCATGGAATGATATACAGAAGTCAATCACCCCAGCATACAGAGACCGTGCCAGTGATGTAAACCGAGCTGCACATGCTCAGCTCAGTTTTCATTGCAGAAAAGACAGCAAAAGCGGGTAGGTAGGTAGGTAGGTGTGTATTTTAATGCTAAATCAACATTGCATGCTTTTGCTGCAATAAAGAGCCTGCCTGCTCACAATTTTTGACAGCAGAACTTTAGTTCCACTTTAAAGTATTAGTTCTTTTTTAAACATCTAAAAAATTGCAAAGAATGCAAAATATATTTAAGCTAATTCTTCAAAGACAGTTAAACTCCCTAGTGCTTTCTTTCCTCTCCTGTAATTATAGTTCATACTTTCATTCATTATTTATCTAAAGAACTTCAAAGATACATTTGATGGAGATATACAACTTGGGGTAATATATTCATGCATGCCAAGTATTTGTCCTCAATGGAATTACTTTTATTTAAAGCGGGAGTCCGCCGGGAGTTCCGCCGTTTTTTTTTTTTTAAAAGCCAGCAGCTACAAATACTGCAGCTGCTGACTTTTAAAATAAGGACACTTACCCGCCCAGCGCGCCCGCGATGTCGGCACCCGAAGCCGATCTCTTGATCGTCTCTCGGGTGCTGCCGCCGCCATCTTGGGTATGGGAATCAGGTAGTGGAGCCTTTCGGCTTCATTTCCCGGTTCCCTACTGCGCATGCGCGAGTCGCGCTGCGCAATAAGGATGGACCCGCTGCCTCTGGGATCTGTTTGTTTCCCAGCAGGCAGCGGGGGACTTTCGGAAAGGGGCGTAGATCTACGCCCCTTTCCGCAGAGAGCTATCCCGGAAGTGGGTGCAGATACCTGTACTGTACAGGTACCTGCACCCCCCTCCCCCCTGAAAGGTGCCAATTGTGGTGCTGGAGGGGGGGGAGGATTCCAATGAGCGGAAAGGTCCACTTTAGAGTGGACCTCCGCTTTAAGGGAAATACCAGGCATTTGCCAGTTAAGCTGGATACACACTATACAATTTACTGTAGATTTTTTCCTTCAGATTTACCAAAACCATATAATATGAGGTCAAACCTTAAGAGTTTCAATTTGTATATAATCAGGCAGGCCTTTGCACTACATGGTTTTGGTAAATCTAAAGGAAATCTGACAAAAAAAAGTTGTATAGTGTGTATGGGCCCTTACATTCATATTGTGCTCTTAAAGCAGAGCTAGAGATGTGATGTACATTAGGAGCTCCATTTTCCCCTGTTATACACCTGATGATAAAGCTGCTGAAATACCTATAACCAGAATCACATCCCTTTTTCTGCCACAAAGGCACAGGTCTGGTGCAAAGGCACTCATTGGCTACCCAGACTGAGGCAGCCAGTTGGTGCCTCTGTCTCATACATATCCCCCCCTTGCTATGGTCATAAGCAGGAAGCGGTCAGGAGATGCGGTTCCCTTGACAGCCAACCAGTACTGTATGGATTCTTCAGAAACTCATTAAGGCTGGGTTCACACTAGTGCACGGAGTGTTTCACAGCACGAGTCCTGTGCGTCTCCATTCCCCGGTTGAAATTTTTGCCTGAATGGGGACCTGAAACGGAAGGAGAAGACTCACAGGACTCCTGTGCAATTCGCACCGGAACCGCTCCATAGATCTGTGAACCGGCTCCATAGAGAGCCAGTCACAATCTCCTGCTATGCGAATTGGATGCGGGGAAACCCGCATCCAATTCAAAATAGTGTGAACCCAGCCTCAAACTACATCACCATTGGTAAATCTTATGGTGGCCATTTATATTCACATTCACCATTCACATTTGTTGTAGATTTTGTTTTTGTATTTTTATTGAATTTATTTCAAGTACTCTGACAGCACAACACTACTTTCTGTTCATATGTATTTGGGTGTTGATATGTGCAATACAGTGAGTGCAGCTGTTAATCAGTACTATATTTAGGTAATTACACACAGCACAGATTACTCTTTTTTACATTTATGGAATATCTATAGCCTCCTTGGGTTAAGATGGCCGCCCAAGTCTCAGGAGAGCTCTTTGTTCAGTCATACACAGGCTCTCCCAAGATGGCCACTGGGAGTCTAATGCAGAAGACACATCAGTCTTCTGCAAGGCTCCTCCTAGTGCCAGAGATAAGCAGCGGTCACGTGATTGCTGTGTGTTTACTCCTGGCCACTAATGCAGACGTGAGTGAGCAATCTGCAGATTGTTGTATCTCCCTGCTCTATCATGTGCTTGAGTGATGATTCCACTCATCAGGTGTAGCTGCGGCTGCCAGCACACCTCCCCTGTACTGTATATGCAGAGACACTCTGAAAAGCCTGGTTAATCTGTCTGCCATGGGTCACAAAACACTCCATCTGAAGTTTAGGCTGGTAGACATTTAGAGTAGTGGCAACCTTTCATGGATGGGATTAACAGTTTGCTGGTTAAAAATATGTTGCCTGAAAAACGTCCCCTTTCGTTGGGCATCTAATGCCATACAATACTTGGGGACTAAGATACCCCCAGACCCGCAGCTGGTTTTCCAACTCAATTTCCAGCCCCTCCTGAAAACCATCACCTCGGACCTGGAGAGGTGGTCACATTTGGCGACCTCCTGGTTCGGAAGGTGTAATGTGCTCAAAATGAATATAATGCAGCGGATCCTGTACCTTATGCAGGCCCTGCCAATACGAATTCCCCAGTCATTCTTCAAGACTCTACGATCCGTCTTTATTAGATACGTTTGGCAAGGCAAACCCCCAAGGCTCAGTCGAACTTTACTACTTAGACCGAAACACAGGGGAGGGATTGGACTTCCTGACCCAGCTTGGTACTATACAGCAGTCCATATGAACCGGACGGTTGACTGGTGTAGGCACTTGGAGGATAAGCTGTGGGTTCGTCTTGAACAAGAGTCCATGCACTTCCCGATTGAGGGACTGCCCTGGGTTGGGCCTATCTCTTCGGGGGTGACGCTGGCACACCCCCTTGTTGAATCCACGCTACGAGAGGTGGCCAGATACTTTTCACTGGCGGGGGTGCCCAGCTTTCCCTCACCAATGACCCCAATTATTGGATACCCACAATTTGCTCCTGGCATGGTAGACCGGTCCTTTCGCCTCATTCCAGACCAGGATCTGATCAGAGCTTCCCACTTCTTGGGCCCGAGGGCATGGAAGAGTGTCTTGACTATTTATGAGCAGTTGGGGCACACTGCCCTGGGCAAGTGGAAACTGGCCCAACTCTCTCACTTTTTGAAGTCTTTGCCCAACAGTGAAAGCTTTCGCAGACCGTTAACTCCATTCGAGGACCTGTGCTTGGGTGAGGGGCCGATCCGTGGGTCTCTTTCCCAATCGTATGGGATCTTAATGGACCTTCTATCCCAGGGAGACCCAACGTATATAGGAAAATGGGAGAGGGACCTTGATGTCAGATTCTCGACAGAGCAAAAGGCTCGGGTACTGCTGTTTGCACACAAGTCATCCCTGTGCAGCAAGTATCAGGAAATCACATATAAGATCTTGACCCGCTGGTACAGGACTCCCACGGTCTTAGCAGTCATGTTCCCGGGGCATAGCCCTGGGTGTTGGAGATGCAGTGCACATGCAGGTACCCTGCTCCATATATTTTGGGAATGCCTGCAATTGTCCCATTTCTGGGGGCAAGTTCTCAAGATCATACTTGATCTCACAGCTGTCGATCTTAGGAATGACCCAGCGGCAGTCTTTCTTAACCTGACTACACTTTCTGGGAAGAGGTTTCGTAAGTCACTTTTAAAACACCTTTTGAACGCAGCCAGGGCATGCATACCTAGTGTGTGGAAGCAACAGGCCGCTCCGACGGTGTCTCAATGGTTTGCGAGAGTTTGCGACATCTATCGAATGGAACAGCTTACAGCGTCCTTGCATGATAGAGAGGAGGAACACACCGCTTCGATGGATGCCTTGGAACCTGTTTAGGTATTCTGATGCATACAGAACTTACTCGTGATGCTTGACATGGGAATAGAGAGACAGTTCCGGTGTGGGCTCGCCACCGGGATCACCACAGTCTGTGCCTCCACCTGAGGACCGTTAGGGTCCACACCACCCCCCCTTATTCCCCTTCTACCTTTTAACCCCTCCCCGCCGCCCACCCCCCTTCCATTCCATCTTCCACTCCCCACATTCCCGATAAAAATAACTAGTGATTGCGAGGGCTTTACCACGCTATTTACCCAGTTTTCTTTCTAAATGGCGGCTGGCCGTAGGAGTGGCCCCGACTGGGCTTCCCACTCTGTGAGTGACCCCAAACCATTAACGAAGACCCCTCGGGGTCGGCCTAGAAGGGACCACCCCACGTGCCGCATTACTATAACAGGAAGTGCCGAGTGGGAGACTCAAAGAACCCAGTAAGGGTTGGGGCCTTGGTTACTCTAGGTATGATACAGGTGTACTGTTATAAACTAATCACATGCTCCCCACCATGTACTGAATGTATTATTTGATGTAATGAGACGACTGGGCGTCTATTGTTTCTTTTACAGTTTGCTTCTGTATTACCTGCAATCCATAAATAAAGAATTAAAAAAAAATAAAAAAAAAATAAAAAAATATGTTGCCTGGAAATTCCCTTTTAGATCACATATAAAATGATCCTATGTGCAGTAGTAAAACATAAATAGAGACACTTTAAAATATATTTCCAGGCTGTGTGCAGCACATTGTGTGCTCTGCATTTATCATCTATTCAGAAAATGACTTTTGTCTGAGTGTGTCTGCTCATGAATGGCTTTCTTTTGTTGTTGCCTTTTCTATATGTTCTAGAACAATCCCGCAATGACTGATGCTGAAGCTCTGACGTTAGTCCCTGAAACAATGTATCGCTCCATTGTTGTTTGAATGTTCTACAAATAAATGTTAAAAGATGAGGACTTTTTATCCAGTTGATGATGATGTCATAGTGGAGGCTGACCCTCCTGTTTGATATTTCCAGACATGAGTTACATTTAGTCATTTAGAGCGCTGTCTCTGTTCCTGGTGTATTCTCCTATTGATAATACAAATATGATAGAGGTTCTGGCTCTTCCTCACTCTACTAAAAAGTGTTTTTTGCTATTTGTGTCTCCTGTGGAGAAATGTTCATGCACTTCCTGTCCAGGGGACTACCTGTGATATGTGTAGCACACCCCACACCCCAATGCAGATGAACTTGAATCCCCCACTCCTGCACAGCCAGGCACACCAATTTTCACAAGCAGCCAGAGTAAGAGAACAGTCTGTGGTTTTGTTTCTTTTTATTTGAGGGTTAATAACTTGGATAGGGATGGGAGGTTGTGGGATGGCCACTTGACTTCAACAAAACTTCTGGGATATCTTCCTATATACAGTCGCCTTCACTTTCCTCCTGCACATTCACTTGATTGCTCCAGCTGAATCACTGTGAATGATCTGACAGGCCCCCAGTGAGATGGGCAATAGTCCATTACAGGCAGGAACTCGTAGGCCCTTTCTGTGTAGCACAGATATGGTGAAACAGCTTGTAACTTCTTCTCTGTGGCCCCTGATCCCAGCACCACCTCCCACCTGGCTGCAGCTGCCCCTTTCACCAGCCCTCCTGGCTGTCTCTCCAGTATACACACCAGTCCACCTGACTGTATACTGGCTGGCTCACAGGAGATCTCTAGAGAAAGGCTGAAGGCTTAAGCACACCCTTGTCTTCAAGAGAGACTGGCTACATGTATCAGCCTCCCCCTTTGTTAGTCCCCACAGTGTTAATCTACTTACTCTGTCCTCTCTTGCTCCCGTGCCTCCAGAGCTTACTCCCATGTGTTTTTGGCAGGACCCTTCCAGCACCCAAGCCCAGACCCAAGCCACGATACCCCCCCAGACTAAGGGGTACCCCTCAGGGCCATTGACAGCCTCCTCAACACCGCATCTCCATTTTCCACTGACTGCCTCAGCTGGCATGGCTTATGTTTATTTATGGAGTGGTCTCAGCCCCCTGCCAGCCTACATCTGAGGATTGGCCAAGTCTCCATAAATATTCATACAGAAGGTAATATATTACCTTCTAGACTGGGGGCAGGTGCCAGAGAGCTGCCAGGATGAGTCACCCAGCCCTGAACCTTAGTAAACCCCTGACCCAGATTCAAGAGACTCATTGTACCATCAGCCAATAAATTTTTATTATTATTATTTTTATTATTATTGGTTGTGCATACTTTGACAATGGCATGCTTGCCCTTTAAGATTATTGTTGGTGTTTATGGCCCCCTTCTTCTAAAGGTGCAGCAAGGTGGCAGTAATAATTGCACCAAGTTGGGGGGCTCCTCTCCTCTTTGGGAGACCTCCCTTTATCATAGAATCTATTTTCGGTCCCTGTGAGGGAGTACTGTGAATGACATCATTGTTTTATGATAACACAGACTAACATGTATCACTGCATTTTCCCATGTTTTGCTAATAGTTTTGATAGCATCTGGTTATGTCTTTCAATTACTATAGCTCATACCCGCTACACTCCTGAGGAAGCGAAAATACTCCAGGAAACGCACTAAGCAATTTTGCCTGTGCCTCATTATTAGCCTCATATTAGCGCCAATAACGGAGTTGCAATGCAGATACATGGATATATGGGTAAGGTGTAAATTAACCTGTTGCAACTCTGACAGAACAGTTGCAAAGATCTCCTCTGCAAAGTGACAACATTTCAGGCCCCATTCCTACCTGAGCATTTAAAAAAAAATTTTGCTTGTTGCATCTTTGATGCACTTTAGTAGGAAGGTGTTATAAAGAATCACAAAAAAGAGTGTGCACCAGTCTCATGTAGAACCTTTGGCACCACTTCATTTAAAAAAATCAATAAGATATTGACAAAAGTATTCATATAATAGGCATGTAATCATCAATCTACCATCACTTCCCAAGGACAGGACCTCTTCACTTCTCCGCCTTCAATCTGATCAATGGAAGTACTCCTTCAGCAAAATGCAACGTATACATTTTAGTTGATGTGTTTCAGCCCTCTTCCTCTTCAGCTCTAAAGAAGTGGAGTTGTCCCTCAAGTGAAGGCCAATTTTTGGACATCGTGGGAACATAATTGGTGCACGAGAAGAAGAGCTTCCTATTCTGTGCTTGACCCATATCCTTTAACACTCGAGCGCTGGCAGTGTGCTTTGTTTCATATGTATGTTATATAGAATTGTGTTAAGTAAAAGCTGGCTATTCATTCCAAAATCCAAATCCTTATTTGCTACACATTAAAAATACAGTTGTTCAAGAAAACCGTTAGCTGTAAGCGTATTTTTAACATGTGGCAAGTAAAGATTCAGATTTTGGAACTTACCGAGTAGCCAGCTTGTTCTCATCATAGACTTAAGTTTTGGGAGTGACTATCCCAGCAAGGAGCGCTGGATTCCAGCAACATATGGACGAGAGAACAGTAGAGCTTGGGTTTTGTTCTTTACCATACTTCTTATATAGAATTAAATGAAACTGCCTTGCCTGTAAAACACACATAAAATAACCTAAAGCGCACCACAAAGTGTGACCAAAACCTTACAAGCAAAGGAGTTATTTGGAGAGGTTGGGAGGGTAATGAAAGCGTATCAAATATCAGTTTCGAAGGAACAAATTTTGTCACAGAAGGCAAATTGTGTCACTGAATTGCCTTAAAAATGTGACACAATAATTACATGTGTGGCACAATTACCCATTTACCAATTTACACAGAAGGGGCCTTCTTTATCTCCAAATTTCTTATCACCAATATGGCAGTATTTCTTTATGGATCTCTCCATAAATGTGGAGATGTGATTGGTGAAATCTCATTCACCTAAGCCTAGTTGACACTTATGGTTAGGGTGTCAGAAAAACAGGAAGTTGAACTACATTTTACCCCCCCCCCCCCCCCCAAGCTGCAAAGGCAGCCTTGTGCATGCAGTGCTATGCATCATGATACTCCATTACCCTTTGATGACATTTTATTGGATAAAACGTGATGGGTGGAGCCAGGGCCAGGACAAGAGGTGGCAGAAAGGGGCAACTGCCCTGGGCACTGTGGTATCATATAAAGTGGGGGGGGGGAGGGCACCACAAGGAGATTAGGGGGAGATGGCTTGTGTTGGAAGGGGGAATTTGGAGGTGGCAGGGAGTAAGTATTGTTCTAGGAGGGGAGCTAAAAGTGGTGATCTTTGGGGATTTGTGGTGGGAGGGGGGATGGGGGGAGAAGATTTGTGCTAGGAGGGGAGATTTGGGGGAAATTTGTGCTAGGAGGGAGGGATTTGAAATGGGTGGTGAGATGTGTACTAGGAAATTTTTATTTTTTTTAGGCATTGTGCTAGGAGGGGTGATTTTTTTTTTGGAGGGGGGGGGGCATTTGTGTTGTGGGGATTTGGGGAATAGGCAGGCAAAGATTCATGCTGAGAGGAAGGATTTCAGCAGGGGGGTGGATTTATACTGGGAGGAGGGAGGATTTATGCTTAGGGGGTAAACATGCAGATTAGTGCTCAGTGTTTTTGTGGGGGGAATTTTGCTGACACATAATGCTCATACATTGTGGGGGGAGGGCAGTTTGGCATGCTCGCCCTGGGCTCTGGATGACCTTATCCCAGCACTGGGTGGAGCTACAGCCCGCCAGGGTGTTTTTTTGTGATTTTCTGTGTTAAATGTGATTTTATATCTGTCTATTGTAAGTAGTTTTATCCTTATTAAATGCTGAATTTTTAAACTACTACACCTTGCTTTTATCCCATACTGAGTTTTATGTGGACTGCCTTGGATGTGTGGTAACCTTCTTCTGAGTCTTGGATCATGGTATCCATTCACCCCAGTGGGATATCTCCCAAAAGTGCAGCCAGACCTCCATCCTTGAGGTTTTACCTTTTTGTAAGTGGCCTGGGAGTGGGGTGTGCACCCAGGTGTGGATTGCTGTTTATTCACATTTGGTTACTGAAATTTGGATGCATCTATACTTACTTACAGACTTTTTGCACTTTTTTCTCTATGATGCATTCCCTCTAGACTATTTTATATTTATTTATTTTCACGTTAATTTCAGATTTATTTGCTTTTAAGCAGTAAATTGTTTTGTTACTTAATTGGATGAAATTTTGATGTATTTATGCACTTGCACTTTGGCTAGCACAGCAAAGTTTTGGTTGTAATGCTATTCAATGATCACACTGCAGCAAAAATGATTCCTGCCTTTCATTCTTAGTGGGCAGTATTGTCTGCTTAATACATTCAATTGGATAGGGCCCATGTCACAACTGCCCTGCAAACACTTGCAATGCATGTGATTGTGGAGCGGTGGTGTGGGTTTTTAATCGCCTCTCAAACTCCCCCTGTAAAGTGAAAAGGAAATATGGAGAGCTGCGCCAGTGACACTATATATACTTAAACTAATTGCACAAATAAAAAGTGAATGAGGGGTTAAATGGCGTTCATACAAAATGAATGTCTGCTTGCCAATAGCAATCACTTATCATACATGCAACAATCAAAAAGAAATATTTATGTAAAAAACATATAATCAATATGTCATAAAGAAAATGTAAGGAAATTAAAGTGAAAGTTAAAGTCCAAAAAAATGTTCCAATGTAGCAACGATTAGCGAGTCACCACCGTGAGTCCACACACAGCTACAGATCTGTGCCCGTCATCAGATAAGTGATGCGCTTACCAGATATGAAAACAGTAACAGCCTTATTAGTATTAATCCGAAGCGGGTTACGATATGAGTGGTAGAACATCAGATCATGGTTCTTGCATCCAGATAACCCTTATCGTAGGTGTATGGCAATACCCCAGCCTTTAGAGCTTCAGTGGTCAATGATCACGTATATCACCGGTAACAACATCAAAGAGAAAGAGATGCCTCAGTGAGCAGAGTCTCACATGTCCAGTGGATAATGCACTGATGGACCACTCTTCAGAGGGCTAACGCTAGAGCAAGTGAGCCCTAACTTTTTCTTGCAGATTTTTATTGCAGAAAGTGACCTGAGTGCAATTATGTTGTCAAACAGATGTGCCGTATTTATTAAAGAGTTAGTTTGAGCAGCAAAGTCTTTGTTGCCTGCTGTCAGATGTGTGCAGATAACGTGCCAGATTTGAGTCAGTGCTCAGTATTTTCCAATGAGCTCTTGGTACATGTTGTCAGCCATTCATATGCCAATTATGTGCAGAAACAGATGTGTGAGACTGTGAATTCCATTTCAGTTGGGAATTTCTGGCCACCGATAGAATATTGCAACTTCAAAAATATTTGGAATGAATATATCCATTTCCTCCAAGATAACTTGTTCAAAGCTTTACTGCTAGCAATCTTGAAGATGGTCTGTCATTCTCACATCAAGCTTATTTATAGGGTCAAGGTTGTAGGGGGAAGTACAGTGGCTTGTTGGGGTTACCACTCCTTCCTTGGGTCCTTGGTACAAGTCTTAGCCAGGACACTACCTGCTTGGAGTTTGCATTTTCTCCCTGTGAATTTTTTTTTTACCACACTTCAAAGACGTTTTAGTAGGTTCATTTGTAGGCAGGTTGCCTACAGGAGTATGGTTTAGTTAGTGGATGGCCCAGGCTGGGAGGAAGATTTAATGTGTCTTCTGCTGTTCCTGGGCTTTTTGGATCCAGCCTACCCACCAGTGACCTAAATACGGGGGAAGGCTGGTTTCCGGACTCGCTCTCTTTGGGTCCTGTACATATGGGCAGGACACGCTGTGGTTGTGTGAAGGAGGACTGCTGTCCCTTTCAGTCTGTCGGTGGAACTGGGGATCTGGAGATCAACCAGCTCTTGGATGCCAACATGGATTACTATCTTCTAGAGGTATGCCTGGGAAGCCAGCTAGGGATAGTTAAGATTCATCTTATGCTATTGTGCAATATGAACTGTAAAGATAAAAATACTTTTACGTCAAAATTTAATCAGCTGGTCTGAGCCTGGTGACAGGGTGATGGGTCTTCCATTAGCGAGGGGGTTGATGTTCTAGCTCCCTTCCTAGTGGTCAGTTTCCAGTAGCAACCGTAAACAAAACCAAATTACGGAGATCCATGACCTGGTTACTTGGGTAGAGGCATGGCCACTGTTAGAAATCACAGCCTTTCTGATGCCCCCCCAACCAAACCTACCCCACCCCCCCCCCTAGGGTGCAGCAAAACAGAGGCACTCACTTTATCCTCCTACGCCCCAAAAATGAAAAAAGTCCTACCTCCTGGACCCCTCTATTGACCTGATTGGGCCCAGGGAAAAGTATTTTAAGCCCCAGTAAGCAAGTAAGAGCTGGGGTGTGTCTAGTAAAATCCATTTATTCATTTAGCAGAAATTAACAATAAATTTGCCCTGTGCCCTCCTATTTATCTGACAGGATCAGTTGTACTGCCTTATCAGCAGCCCTGGGTTGGGGAATGAAGATGTGCATGCTTTCTGTTACTGGGAGTGAGGTAACAGAGGATAAGGGCTGATATGGGGTGTCCCTCCAAATGCAACATACATTTAGTTACAGTGTGTAGTGACACGGCACAGTACTTTTTCAGATGAATTCGGCACATTTTTTGCACACTGTGTGATGGCTCATCTCTAAGTCGTGGAACTCAGACTTTCACATGACTGTAGTCTCTGCTTGGTGCCAGACATTGATGAGCACGGTCCCAGTTTCCCTGATGTATTTTGTTTTCTGGATAATGTGGTGGGAAGAAAGAAGTTCCAAGGTGGGCAAATACACAGCTGGGTACTAAAGCAAAAAGATGTGGTAATAAAGTACTACCCCCCCCCCCCCCCAAAAAAAATGATATCAAGTATGGCTGAAATATTCCTTTCAGCTGACCTAACTTTTATTAAGTTGGTTCCAAGTGCTTAACTCATGGCAGACTATCCAATTAAATTTTATTATCTAGACATTAAATGTATTGCAGCCTACCCTTCCTTAGACATGGCGGCTACATTTCTTTTATTTTTTCACACGTTTTTCTTTATGGTGATCCTGCACTATTGTAACTGTAGGAAGGGAGTGTGTTTTAAGACCAATGCGTTTTGTAGTCAAAAGAGATAGCTCAGGAAAAAGTTAACTAATAACTGTCTGCAGAGGAATATAGCACAGGAAGCTAACATTTGAATGCAGTTAACAGGATTGCCGTTGGTTACTGCACTCTACATTTTATCACTGCACATTTTGGACTACAGCAGGGCTTACCAAACTTTTCACATTATACAATTTTTAAATATTTGCAGGCCGAAAAAAAAAATCAGTTTAAAAATTTGAACGAGTCCCCCCCACATCATGGCCCCCCTTACATTAGAATCCCCATTGGATTACACCAGTTGCCCTATCAGAGTCCCCCTTACATTAGAGGCCCCATCAGAGCCCCCCCTTACATTAGAGGCCCCATCAGAGTCCCCCTTACATCAGGGTCCTCATCAGAGCCCCCTTACATCAGGGCCTCCATCAGTGCCCTCCTTACACCAGGGTCCCAGTCAAAACCCCCCTTACATCAGGGTCCCCACCAGAGCCCCCCTTCCTTAAGGCAAACAATCAAAGCCCCCACTTACATCAGGGTGCCCATAAGAGTCTCCATTACATCTGCCTCTAACTGATGGTCTCATTTGCTTCTTATTATATTCCCCAACCAGTCATTTGATCACCAGTCTTTAGGGGGACAGCTTTGACATATGGAAACAAAGTCCAGCTCTGGTACCAACATTGCTGCCTTTACACAGAGCTGTACAAGGCATATCAGTAATAGGAAAATATCAGCTGCAAGGAAACCACAGGCAATACTGGTGACTAGTACTTTGGCCTCTGCCTGACTTTTTTGGGCATTGCTTTTCCAGTACAGGTCCTCTTTAAAAACTTCCAAAATAAAAAATAAAATGTTTTTTGACTCTATCAACTTTCATATATACTGATTTTTGGTAGGGTTACCTGGATCACATGCCTAGCTGAACAGAATATAGATATTCTAGCAAATAAGTTCACATATATGTACTTATCATAGTTTTCCTTTAAAGCAGAACTACTTTATCTCACCTATAATTGTTTCCATTTTTGACTTTACTATTTTACCAGCGACTTGAAAAAATGCAGATGTGTCTGGTATGTAGCTAAGGCGTTCGCTTTTTTTTTTTTTTTGGCTTCCATGGATCTGATTTTTCTTCCAGATTTGGACACAATCATCTGTATTGTCTTTCCAGAACAAGGCAAAGAAATCCAACATTTTTCTGAAAACAAAAAATAAATAGCAATGATGTTTCTGTTTGGCAATGTGTCTTCTCAGCAGTTCTTCTCACATTATCCCTTTATAGTTATTCTAGCCGAAATAAGTCTTTCCTATAGATGCCTCCCGTTAGAATTGTGGTGTAATTTTATTTGATTCCCAGCTGTGCAAAGGTCCATTCTGTTTCTTCAATTCATTTGTTTTATTAGCTGCTAAGCAAGTGACAAGTTTTTGGGTCTCAGGCAGCATTACTGGAATGGGCTCTACAAGGCTGGGAAATAACTGACTGATGCTTCTTCAAGACTACCATAGCAAAATGAATGGGCCCAAGGTGAATACAGACTGTAAGGTACAAAATGCAGTCATTTCTTCCCTCCATGCAGCCAGGTATTGATGTACAGTATCTCACAAAAGTGAGTACACACCTCACATTTTTGTAAATATTTTATTATATCTTTTCATGTGACAACACTGAAGGAATGACACTTTTAACAATTAGCAATTACTTTGCTACAATGTAAAGTAGTGAGTGTACGGCTTGTATAACAGTGTAAATAAATTTTCTGTAGCCTCAAAATAACTCAACACACAGCCATTAATGTCTAAACCGCTTGCAACAAAACTGAGTACACCCCTAAGTGAAAATGTCCAAATTGGGCCCAAAGCGACAATATTTTGTGTGGCCACCATTATTTTCCAGCACTGCCTTAACCCTCTTGGGCATGGAGTTCAACAGAGCTTCACAGGTTGCCAACGGGGTCCTCTTCCACTTCTTCATGATGACATCACGGAGCTGGTGGAAGTCCATCACCTTTACCCTCAGCTTCTTTAGAAAGGCAGTGGTCATCTTGGAGATGTGTTTGGGGTCGTTATCATGTTGGAATATTGCCCTGCGGCCCAGTCTCTGAAGGGAGGGGAACATGCTCTGCTTCAGTATGTTGGCATTCATGGTTCCTTCAATGATCTGTAGCTCCTCAGTGCTGGCAGCACTCATTTAGCCCCAGACCATGACACTCCCACCACCATGCTTGACTGTAGGCAAGACACACTTGTCTTTATACTCCTCACCTGGTTGCCACCACACAGACTTGACACCATTCAACCAAATAAGTTTATCTTGGTCTCATCAGACCACAAGACATAGTTCCAGTAATCCATGTCCTTAGTCTGCTTAGATTCAGCAAACTGTTTGCGGGCTTTCTTGTGCATCATCTTTAGAAGAGGCTTCCTTCTGGGATGACAGCCATGCAGGCCAATTTGATGCAGCGTGTGGCATATGGTCTGAACACTGACAGGCTGACTCCCCCCCCCCCCCCATCCTTTCAACCTCTGCAGCAAAGCTGGCTGGATTCATACATCTATTTCCCAAAGACAACCTCTGGATATGACGTTGAGCATGTGCACTCGACTTTTTTGGTCGACCATGGCGGGGCCTGTTCTGAGTGGAACCTGTCCTGTTAAACCGTTGTATGGCCTTGGCCACCATGATGCAGCTCAGTTTCAGGGTCTTGGCAATCTTCTTGTAGCCTAGGCCATCTTTATGTAGAGCAACAATTATTTTTTTCAGATCCTCAGAGAGTTCTTTGTTATGGGGTGCTATGTTGAACTTCCAGTGACCAATATGAGAGAGTGACAGCGATAACACCAAATTTAATACACCTGCTTCCCATTCACACCTGAGACATTTTACCACTAATGAGTCACATAAGACTGGGGAGGGAAAATGGCTAATTGGGCCCAATTTGGACATTTTCACTTAGGGGTGTACTCACTTTTGTTGCCAGCGGTTTAGACATTAATGGCTGTGTGTTGAGGTATTTTGAGGGGACAGCAAAGTTACACTGTTATACAAGCAGCACATTCACTACTTTACATTGCAGCAAAGTGTAATTTCTTCAGTGTTGTCACATGAAAATATATAATTAGATATTTACAAAAATGTGAGGGGTGTACTCACTTTTGTGAGATACTGTATGCTGGTAGATAATTAGACTCCTGTCTAAACTGATTCCAGTATGTGTGTATAAATTGGCTCTGCATGTGATAATGATCTGCATGTCAGCAATAGGGGAAGGTTAAGGAAGACCTACATTGTAAAAATAATTAGCCAACAAAACTCTATATAAAAATATAAATAACATTCTATAGGCTTAGAAGCCTACCAGACATCTTTGTTAAAGAGCTAGCCAAAAGTTGTCAAGATCAGCCAAGAAAATTTTACGGATAAATTATTTCAGACATGGTGCCCAAAGAGCTGGCCCAAACACATGTGGCAAAAGATATCATTTTTGCATTGATGAATATTGTATTTTGCTGCACACCTTCGTATGTAGATTGCCAGCTTTTAAATGTTTTTTTAGGTTAGAGCACCCCATTCCAAAAATTGAAAAAAAACGAAACTAATAATTTTGCATATGGAAACTATAATCATAGTGAAGAATGAGGTAAAGCATTTTTGTAAAAAAACGTTTTAACATTTTATTTAATTTCTTTTTAAGATTGATCATATAATCACAAATGTATGATAAAATACAATTATAAAACAGTAATTTCCAAGCACTGCAGTGATTTATATAACAAAGTCTTTCTACTCAAAGCGTTTCATAGACATAGTCCTCTTCATCAGGAGAGGGCAGACTTTGGTTGCTGCCTTCTAAATAGAGTGACAAAATTGATTTTAAATGAATAATCATATCAATATAGCACATTTCCATACATCGTGCTATAACTCCTCCCCAAGGACTGCAACATGAACCCAGATATTCTTCATAGTTCAATTATATATGGCATAGGGGTCCCAAAGGGCCCCCTTCTCCTCCTCCTCCTCCAAACTTCAGTTTAATTTATCCTTTCAATTATTTATTAGTTTCGCTGATTTGCTTCATTAGCGAGTACTAAAAATACTACCTAGATTTTATGCATTTATTTAATTATTTATTTATGTTATATTTAAAATTAGCCATGTGTACCCTCCACCCAATGGGATTCCATCAGGAACTAAGCTACACATACCTTGATTTCAAAAACACATCCATAAGCTCAAAATTCAATATTTACCTTCTGTGTTGCAGCCATAAAAATTGGGTTTTAAACATTTCAATCATTCCTGCTATCGTGGTGAAAACAGGGTGGTGGTCCATTAGACAGATAGTTGACAGATAAACTCCTCTCATAGGTTTAGTTTAGGTTCCTCACATTGAGTCTATAAGATAATAAAAATTAAAATTTTCTTTGTCCATCTGCAGATTGTTTTGTTCTACATATAACACTTTCATATCAACAGCCTTGTTGTGGAGGCTGTAGATATTTTAGGGCGGCAGCAACCACCTGTAGACCTAAGCGCGGCCATCTATACCCCAAAAAAAAAAAATTCTAACATCTGCAGATTGTGTCACTCTCTGCCCAAATAAGACAGCATATGGCCGTCAATGTTGGAACTTGCTGTGTTTGAAATATCAACAACCAACATTATCTTGCCCTCTCCTTGTCTTTGTGATAGGTTCGTATTAACGTTGGATATTTAACCACTAGAGACCCGTGCTATAGCCAAATGATGGCTACAGCGCGGACCTCCTATGCCGGGACAACGTCTATTGACGTCGTCATGTGCCCCTGAGGGCGCGATCTGTGATCGGCGAGTCTATGAGACTCGCCTGATCACTGATCCGAGCAAGGGGTGGATCCCAACCCCTTACCACGTGATCAGCTGTCAGCCAATGACAGCTGATCATGTGATACAACGGAGCCGGTAATCGGCTATTATTCCTCCTCACGCTGACAGCGCGAGGAGAAAAAAAATAGCCGAGCACCGGCCAGCCCTGCCAGTGCCCACCTGCCCCCTGCCACCTGCCCCCTGCCAGTGCCACCTCATTAAAAAATAAGTGCCCCTCGTCAGTGCCACCCAGCAGTGCCCATAGTGCCACCCAGCAGTGCCCACAGTGCCACCCATCAGTGCCCACAGTGCCACCCATCAGTGCCCACAATCTGCCTCAACAACGGTGCTGCACCCCAGTGCCACATATCCGTGCCCATCAGTGTCATCTACCAGTACCCATCAGTGCCCATCAGTGCCCAGCAGTGCCACCTATCAGAGCCACCTATCAGTGCCACTTATCTGTGCCCATCAGTCCCATCTATCAGTGGTACCTATCAGTGCCCCTTAGTGCCACCCATCCGTGCCACCCATCCGTGCCATCTTATCTGTGCCCATCTTTGCCCATCAGTGCCGCCTTATCTGTGCCCATCAGTACTGCCTTATCTGTGCCTATCGGTGCCACCTTATCTGTGCCTATTAGTGCCACCTTAACTATGCCTATCAGTGCCCACCAGTGCAGCCTATCAGTGCCCACCAATGCAGCCTATCAGTGCCCACCAATGCAGCCTATCAGTGCCCACCAATGCAGCCTATCAGTGCCGCCTCATCAGCGCACTTCAATGAAGGAGAAAAATGACCTGTTTGCAAAATTTTATAACAAACTATTTAACATGATTTTTTTTTTTTGCATCTTTTTTTGTTTGTTTAGCAAAAAATAAAACTCCCAGCTGTAATTAAATACCACCAAAAGAAAGCTCTATTTGTGGGGAAAAAATGATAAAAATTTCATTTGGGTACAGTGTTGTATGACCGCGCAATTGTCATTCAAAGTGCATCAGCGCTGAAAGCTGAAAATTGGTCTGGGCAGGAGGGGGGTTTAAGTGCCCAGTAAGCAAGTGGTTAATAGTTATGCAAAGGCAGTGTAGTCTTGCAGAGGAATGCTACTTTGTACTACCAACTAGACATCTCTGTTAGTAGTAGTACCATTATTGTGGTTATTATTGTGATATTACTATCACTATTATCAAGCGAATGTGAGGAATTTAAATTACATTTAAAGTATTATTATCTAATAAACAAATAAATAATTTAAATGATCATTTAAACTGGAGATTTGAGGTTGGAGGAAGAGGAGAAGGGGGAGTGAGTCCCTATTGGGACCCCTATGCCATATATAGTTGAACTATAAGGAATATATGGGTTCATGTTGCAGTCCTTGGGGAGGAGTTATGACATGATGTATGGAAATGTGCTATATTGATATGATTATTCATTTAAGATCAATTTTGTCACTATATTTAGATGGCAGCAACCAAAGTCTGCTATCTCGTGATGAAGAAGACCATGTCCATGACATGCATTGAGTGGAAAGACTGTGTTATATAAATCACTGCAGTGGTTGGAAATGACTGTTTTATAATTGTATTTTATCATAAGTTTGTGATTATATGTTTAATCTTAAAAATAAATGAAATATAATGGTAACTTTATTTAACTAAAATGGTGTGCCTCAAAAGTCCCACATTCTTCACTATGATTATAGTTTTGATATGCCAAACTGAGGGGTGTGGCATTCAAATTGATTTATCTTTGATCAAATTATTAATAGTTTTAAATATCACAGCAACATACACACACACACAGGACACCTAACATTAGAGGTGATTTATTTTTTACAAAGTAATACATCTTTGCACCACTGCTACTGACTAGTATTCCAGTGTTTTCTCTTCTCCCTCAATTTCTCTCTCTCACTCAGGTTATGTAATGCCAATTCTGATGGAGAGGGACATGGGTGGGGCAAACAAGGATGTCCTCAGGCCCTCTTCTTGCCTGCATGGTGCCCAACGTTGTAATGCTGCACAATAAAAACCTGTGGCTTTGTGTAACAGAAATAAGGCAGGCTTCATCCACCAGTCAGCTTGTTGACATTTTTTTAGGCAATTTAGTGCAGTCATTAGGAATTTTGGTGGTTGCCTGAGCGTGCCTGCATAGGAAAGAGTTCATCTTTGGCAAAGTCCATTGCTGGTGAGTTCAAGAGTGGCTACAAGCCCCAGCAATCCTCTTGGCAGCGGGAACTCCTACTTGAGAAAATCACTGAATTTCTAGACTCTGACAGGGCAGCAGCAAGAACCCCCAAGGCCCCCAGTCCTCTCTCCCGGATCTGAGCCTCCATCCCCTTTTTATAGTGTACAGGTCCAGGAGGTCGGATTCAGGAAAAACCCACCAAAAAGACCTGGGAAGTACAATTAACTCAGCTTTCCAGCTGGGGCAGTGTTAACGATTACCTGCCTACAGACTGTCTAAAAAACCTTTTAAACTACATCCTCCGAAGCAGCAGAGGAACCAGTTATCTTCCAGCTTTATTAATGCTCACTTTCCCCCTCCCTTATGGCTGTCCATGAATAAATTGTGCTGTTTTGGAATGCCACTTACAGTTTTAACACATCCCCTAAACCTGTAATTTAAAGGAGTTTCATATATAAAATGTAGCCCCAATATCATGAAAAGAGGTCCTCTTCCTGCTGTATTTTAATGTGTACCTCTCAGTTCCTGGCTTCCTATGCCTCTGTATTGACAATTTGTTTATTAGCCCCGCTGAAGAAAGGAATTGAATATCAATATTTACCCTCATAGATTTCAATGCAATTCACTGAAAAGCTAGGATTTTGTGAATTTTGAGGACGTTTCACGAAACTAGCCACAAACCGAAATATTTCTTCTAAATGTACATTAATCTGTGCATGAGCAGCTCAGTATACAATTTTGGCATGCCTTGGTACCAAGATAGAATAACCCCTGTGCATGTGCAGTTACATCATCCTAAACTGACCAATCAAGATGGTTGAAGATGAAGAACCCAGAAAAAGAGTGGGAAAAGATGTCAATGCCAATGAGGGAGCTGGATTCGCTGGAGGGGAGGTAAGTACAGCTGAGTTTTGCTTTCAGTGGCCCATTGCCAATGGTGCAGTACCTGTGGTGAAGATATACACACAAACATAATCAAACCAGGTCAAAACAGAAGTTCAGCGCCTGAGCCAAACCTTCAGATTTTGCAGCATACAATAAAAGTGATTCTACAACAACTGCATACATACTCAGAACAACGCTTAATGCCGCGTACACGCGATCAGACTTTCCGGCAGACTAGGTCTAGCGACCGGAATCCGTCGGACAATTCGATCGTGTGTGAGCTTCAGCAGACTTTTTTTGTCCCAAAAGTCAGACGGACCTAGAAATAAAACATCTTTCAAATCTGTCCGACGGACTCGGCTTTCTAGCTTGCAAACCGTTCGTGTGCTAGTCCGACGGACCAAATACGACGCAAGGGCAGCTATTGGTTACTGGCTATTTAACTTCCTTGTTTAGTCCCGTTTACATCATCACGTTCAAATGAACGGACTTTTGAACAGACTTAGACCGGTCGTGTGTGGCCAAGTCCGTTCGTTCAGAAAGTCTGTCGGACCTCCGCCGAAAGACAGTTGGGAAGACCGTCGGACCTAGTCCGTCAAAAAGTCCGGTCATGTGTACGTGGCATTAGGCTTGCTAAAACTGACAGTTCGTAAAGTGCAGTAATCAAAAACATCAAACCCATCTCAATTTAAATCTGAAGAATAATTCTGAAGGGTTCTACAAGATTACTGCACTTCGCTCTTTGTCTTGCTTGCCGAATAAGCATTAATGTTCATATGTAATGTCTATGAATACTGGAGTCCTCCCAGTTTCACCCACGCTGCTCTGTTGTATGTGACATTCATGGGTTTAAGTCTTCTAACAGATGGGTTTGTTATTCTTTTGAGTAGGTGCTTCATTTACGGTAATGAGATTATGACACACAGCTGTCCTCCCATCTCTCTTTAACATCACACTCTACAAAGAGTAGAGGTTTCTTGCTGATTATAACGTGAATTCATTATCAGAGGAGGTAATATTGTGAAGATGTTTTTAAAAAATTTGATCAATTAATCTTTGTTTTGAAAAGCAACCAGATACTCTCATTTCAAAAATTAAAACTTTTATGGGGTCCAAATCAACAAATTCTATCTCCTTAGAAAGATTCTGATTACTCCAGGTAATTTGTTTGTGCTTTCAGCCTCTGTCACCAAGTGCTGCAAAAAGTATTGTTGGCTCAGGTTCTGGCCCATTCAGAAGACGTAGACACCAGCAACTAATAAGAATTTAGGAACTGAGCAGATAGATGCACAAGATAACAGTCACTATGGAGACCAGAGTAGCACTGTGTATTCTGTGTCACTTGAGCCAGTTTAACCCTTCTACTAGTTGTAGGAAGTGCTGTGAGATACAGCATGGTTCTCGATCTTGTGTTTAGTATAACATCATAGCTATCCCCAGCAGGACATATAATACCTTTGCTACCCTGCAGCTCGCTTGCTGGGAGGGAAGAAAAATACCTTGTAGATCAAGGTATAAAGAACATGTGACTTACTATGCTATCTCATGCCAGCGCTAGTGCTTTTTTACGAAGGAGCCTTCAGCCTTATGTAAGCTCCAAGTCATAACTTGAAACCAACATAGATTCTTTTTTTGATCCCTGAGATGGAACAGAGCACTTCTAGTGGGTTCCCTCTTATAGAGTTGTCCAATAAAATGGTGATATCTGATAAAGCCAGGTTTGACAATCAAAACTGATCAGACAGCCACCTGATATCCACCATGTACCTCTGAGAAAAATCACAGCTATGAGAGGAGACTCTAGAACAGTGGTCATCAACCCTGTCCTCAGGGCCCACTAACAGGCCAGGTTTTATGTATTACCTTAGGGAGATGCAGACTAGAATGCTGCAATCACTGAGCAGCAAATATCACCTGTGATGTATTTCAGTTATCTTGCAAACCTGGCCTTTTAGTGAGCCCTGAGGACAGGGTTGATGACCACTGCTCTAGAAGACACTGCTCAGTTGGATTCTACAGCAAATTATGGTAATAGTGGGGTGAGTATATACATGGAGATGGAGAGCCAGGTAAAATAAACACATATATTTGCAATTTATGAGACTGCTTACATTGTCTATTTATCAGAGAATACCTACCTACAATTGAACAAGGTCGTTCAGTCAGTTCTACAGTTTCTAACTTTTTGGGGGGTCAGTTCTTTTAGCTTACAAATACTCGATTCTAAAAGGTGGGTCCAAACCTGTAAGGTTGCTATTAAATTGATGTTTAAATAGTTTGTTTGGATCAAGTCGGTTCGAATGAACTATTTAGTTAGTAACAGAGGCAGTGGCTGTGAGCACAGTATGCCAATAATCTACTCCCAGTGCTAACCAGGAAGAGAAAAACTTTAACATGAAGAGCACTTTCTAAAGGATATGTACAGATGAAGACAGCAGATATACATATGAAACTTATATAGTGAGATCTGATTCATCTCTGTGTATCATCTAAAACTGTTCGCTTCACTGGGTATATGTGAGGGTTTACATCCACTTTAACCACTTACAGACCAAAATATTTTCTCCATTAATCACCGGGCCATTTTTTGCAATACGGCACTGACAATTGCGGGGTCGTGCAACGCTGTACCCAAACAAAATTGACGTCCTTTTTTTTCCTACAAATAGAGCTTTCTTTTGGTGCTATTTGATAACCTCTGCGTTTTTTTATTTTTTGCACTATAAACAAAAAAAAAATTTAAAAAAATATATATTTTTTCACTTTTTGCTATAATAAATATCCCAAAACAAATTGTTTTTTATTTTTTTATCCGTTTAGGCCAATATGTATTCTTCTACATATTTTTGTTAAAAAAAATTGCAATATATATATTGAAAAGTTATAGCATCTACAAAATAGGGGATAGATTTATGGCATTTTTATTATTTATTTATTTTTTACTAGTAATGGCGGCGATCTGTGATTTTTAGCGGGACTGCGACATTGTGGCAGGCAGATTGCACACTTTTTTGGGACCATTGACATTTATACAGTGATCAGTGCTATATAAATTCACTGATTATTGTGTAAATGTCACTGGCAGGGAAGGGGTTAACACTAGGGGGCGATCAAGGGGATAAATGTGTTCCCTGGGAGGTGTTTCTAACTGTGGGGGATGGGACTGACTGGAGGAGGAGAAAGATCGCTGTTCTTAATCACTAGGAACAGCAGATCTCTCTCTCCTCCCCTGTTAGAATGTGGATATGTTTAAATTGACAGATGCCTGTTCTGGCTCTCTTTCCCATGATCACGGGTGGCCGGCAGACATTGCAGAGATTTCCTCTCACTTCCTGTTTGATATAGAATATGCCCACACATGTGGTTTCATTCATCACATTTGCAACTATATTCCAGAAATTAGATCAGCATATCAACACCTTTAAAACTGATTTTTAATAAGTATAATAAGTATTTAATAAGTATATAGTTTTAATAAGTATACCCCGAATACAAGTAGGACAGTCTGATACAGTATAATAAATAACTTTACTGCAGTTATGGAGACCATTGTTTGGTGGTGTATTATTACAGATATTTACTCTTGGCACCACTACAGTGATAGTAAACCATGGCATTAAAAAAATCCCCCACAAGGGAATGACATGCAATGCATATTAGCACATTATGCTAGGTCTGAAAAAAGATCTGGGGCTAGAGCCCATAGCAGTGGTCACCAACCTTTTTGAAGGCCGGGGGGGGGGGGGGGGGGGAGGGGCAAGCCGACAGTGAGCAATTTTTTGCAGGCAAAGGCTGTTGTTGCCGTTTCAACCATCATGGCACCATGGTTGACATGGTGTCAGGGTGATCGAAGCGCATTGTTTTTATTGTTACATATTTTTTATATGTTTCCTCAATAAATATTTTTGTATTCGTTTTGTGTTACTGTGCCTAAAAAGTCCAAAAGTCCCTCCCCCTAACTATACAATAATCTATAGGACGTGGCACCTTTATACCCTATTTGTATCCACAGTACCACTCTGCTATGATACAACAAATTTGTTCATTCATATTGTTACATTCTATTATATAATGAAGTTGTTCAACTCACCATAATGCAGAATCAGTGGGAGCCCTGGGCCTGTCACTTGCCACATCTCCTGCCACCAGATGCA
The DNA here is from genome assembly GCF_037356315.1 of Lithobates pipiens. NCBI lineage: Eukaryota > Metazoa > Chordata > Amphibia > Anura > Ranidae > Lithobates > Lithobates pipiens. Next base: position 91,710,655 of record NW_027507764.1, read on the forward strand.
GCATGTCACTTTCCACCGTTGCCTGTCACCAGATGCAGCTTTTTAACTTGCTACCATCAACTGCCACTAGATTTGGATTGTCACTTGCCATGTCGCCTACCACCAAATGTGAATTGTTACTTGCCACATCACCTGTCATAATTTGCAGATTGTAATCTGCCACGTCACCTAGCACCATTTGCAGATTGTCATTTGCCACGTCACCTGCCACCCTTTTCAGATTGTCACTTGCCTCCTCTTTGGCAGTCCCCCACTGGCACTGTCTGCTTATCCATAATCTGGCTTGTCCACTGTGTGTGCACTCTGGAGCAGGGCTGTGTGTGTTCATAGACACACATAGCACTGGTAAGCCATGCCCCACTGCCTCCTCACAGGAGTTTGACTGACAGCAGCAGGGGCCTATGACTCCTGCTGCTTAGTTTCTCCTGTGAGACAAGGAAGTCAGAGGAGGGGTAAGATAGGTATTGGGGAGGTTTTTTTCTACCATAATGTAGAGAATGCATTAGGGTAGAAAAACATTTTGACTTTAATGCCATCATTACATGTAGTAAATGCATACAATTATCAGAATACAACATTCTTTATAATGGAAAACAGGAGGAAAACCCTTTTTACAAACATGTCTGTTGTTGTGTATCTGTTCATTACTGGGAACTGTGACTACAGAAATAAATTAAATGGTTAATAAGAGTATGAGTAACCAAATCCTTTTCTCTTTAAGGTAAGCTGTCATGTGTAGGAGAGATTGGTTAGACCTGCGAGCCTGAAAAGCTGGTATGTAGGAGTTTCCGTAAATGAAGGGTGTTTAAAGAAATCAACGAGTTCCCTAACAAAGAAAGACAACATACATGGAGCATTGCATTGAAAGCTGAACTCCAGGAAGATAAAAAAAGACACAAATTAACACAGCTCTGTAATCATTAAAGCGGAACTTCACCTGAAAAGGAAGTTTCGTTTCCTTCCCCCCCAACCACCACTATTGAAGTTTATTTCTGACAGGTACCCACTCCACTTGCACTTATAGGCCAGTAGTTCTCAACCTCAGTCCTCAAGTACCCCCAACAGGCCATGTTTGTAGGTTTGCAGGTTTTCCTTTATCTTGCACAGGTACTTTAAATCAGTTAATGTCTTGGTATTTTGGACAGTTATTTTATCTAAGAGAAATTCCCAAAACATGGCCTGTTGTGGGTACTTGAGGACTGAGGTTGAGAACCACTGTTCTAAGCGATCTGCACAGACTTCGTCCCACCCCCTGTCCACAATCTCCTGGGTCACGTCATAAGTTCTAGCAGGCTGCGGGTCCAATGAGAAAGCGCAGCACTACGCGCACATGCGCAGTGGGAATATCGGCAATGAAGCACCTGGAAGTCACATTTGGCTTTTCACATTCAAGATGGCGCCACCGGGACCCAAAGACCAGCAAAGAACTGGCCTGGGAGAGGATTCCTGGACTGGTAAGTGCATCTTAATTAAAAGTCAGCAACTACAGTATTTGTAACTGCTGAGTTTCATTTTTTTCCACAGCAAAATGACTAGTATAAGTACAGGAATTCGACCTAAAATCAGCCTATTGTAACCCCCTACACAGCAGCACTTTTTATAGGCATGGAGGGAGGGCCAAACTCAGAGCCAATCAGGTGTACTACATGCAAATATGCAGACAAGGCACCTGATAATAGGAGGAGAATGTAAAAAAGGGGCACAACCATTTGGGCCCCCTTTTTCTTGGGACTGGGGGCCACCCGGTCCCCTTTTAGTATAAGTTTATTAGGTTAATGTTAAAGGGTAGGGTATTAAGGACACTGTTCGTTTAAATAATTTTGAAGGGGGATATGAGTATCCAATGGGAAATCTTGGAAGCTTCTGAATTTCCCTGGGAAGGTTATATAAGGGCTGCAGAGAGGTTATTGCTTCATCTGCAGTGACCAGGAACAAGAGAAGAAGAGCTGTGAGCGGCACTTGTCACTTGCCTGTGATGGAAGAACTGGTCAGCGGTTTCCTGGAGAGAGCAGAGAGTCAAGGGGGTGAGGACTGGTTTCACCGCTGCTTAGAGCTGCCTGTGGCGGGGGAGAAGGAGGACTAGGGTGGTGTGTCAGCGGCGGTGGCGGGCATTCAGCAGAGACATGGCGGGTGTAATGATGTGAATGCTTTATGTTATAATCCAAGTTCATTTGTTATGCCTAGTTCCTTATGCATGTTAGGAAACAGTCAACAGTTTTGGTCATGTGATCTGGAGGCGGGGAGCTGTGGAGAGTTCTGTAAGGTGGATGCTGCAGAATAAACACCAGTCTCCCTGTTAAAGCCCATGCTGTCTGCCTATTCTTGGTGTTAAATCATCACAGCGGGCAAGGGGCATCACAGCCTTCCTCTAGGAGGCTCACGCGGCGGAGTGTGCCCCCTTGAATGGCCGGTGGTGTTGTCAGAGAGGGAAGGAGGAGAGTGCCCTGAGCCTGCGGGAGGTCATCGGCATGGAGGTGGAGCCCAGGAGTCACTCTGGGCAGAAGAGGAGACATTGCTTGCAGCCCCCTGCAAGAAGGAGGAGCAGGAGCACGAGACCACGGGTGGAGATAACTGGAAGAATGGCGCCACCCGCCTCTGCAGGCACCGGGCAACAGGCGGCGGCTTTCCTTCAGCTGTTGGCTCCTCAGAGTGACCTGGTCTCAGGTGCACTATTCAGCATGCTGCAGCTGGGTCCTAGTGCTCCAGCACCAGATCCTGCACCAGATCCTGCACCAGCTCCTGCACCAGCTGCACAGAGTGAGTTTTTGCTGCATAATGTTACTCCTGATCTCCTGGTTTACCTGCCTGAAATTTCTTCTGCGCTGTCTGCTGCTGGCATTCCTATCTCTGTGTAGGAGTATTATTGGTCTATACTTAGGTGTGAGCAGCCTATTGCATTAGGGTGTGCACCCCAAAGCTCAAACACACATGCCTTTCTCTGAAGCCTCAGCAGCACTGGACAGTAAATTAATGGGATGTGCTCTGTGCTGAGCAGCTTCCTGTTCATTCACAAACTGAAGCATAGTAAACACTGTTTATTATGTTTAAGTTATGATTGAACACAGTGGGTGAGTGTGTTCACTGTGTTCATTTAGAAAAGGAAGTAGCCTGTAAATGACATTGATTACCCCCATCTGGCTCTCTCTATCCTGAAACATCCCCTGCAGCAGTCGGGGGAGACTAGAGGAGGGAAGCCAGCAGCACTGCGATGAGGGGGGGCACAACACAGGGGGGTTAAGCCGGGGCAGTAGGGGGAATCAACACTCCACAGAATGATTAGGGTGTGCTCGGGCACACCCCCTGCACATGCCTAGGGGTCTATAGCAAGGGTGCATCTGTTATCTATAAAGTTCTCTCATCGCATAGATCTGAGGGGTAGAGTATGTACATCATGGTGAACACTATACATCTTGTATCCTATGTACTGTGTGAGGCCTCCATTAGAACTTGCATTTATTAGTTCCATGCCACTCAATAACAAACCCCCCTGCTTATGTGCAATCATTGCCATACATGTATCACCATGTTGCTAAGTAACCTCCGTATGCCATACGGAGACAATATAGTCGAGTGCGGGGAGTTAAACCAATTATTTTGTTGATTAAACCTCTTATTTTGCTGTCTGGCTAAGATCCCTTAAAAATGTCACTCCCACGTCCCCTCCTACTTTAACTTCGAGAAACTCAAAGCTGTTATAAAGCGTGAGGTTGAAAATACTTGAAGAGTCTGCAAAAAAAACAACAGAAACCCCAAATAAAAATGATTCTGTGTATAGCCAGTCACAAGTGTTATGATCCGTTCATTTTTTTATATATTCTCTCACTTTTACTGTAACATGTGTGGGCACATTAGTGTACAATACAATTAGATCCGACTCCTGGCATTGCTCAGATCACAGGTTGGATTTTGTGCAGAATTCATTTCAAATAATGAAAATGTCATGTAGGATAAACTCTAATAATTTGCAGTTGGTTTTGTTGACTAAAAATGAAATGACCTTTTGAAACAGGATAGGGGAAGGGATGATTTTGACATTCAAACACTTTAAAGCAGTATTAAGGTTTGTAAAGGCATATATATATATATATATATATATATATATATATATATATATATATATATATATATATATATATATATATATATTTATTTATTTATTTATTTATTTTTTTTTTTTTAAATAACAAACAGCTGACTTGTTCTGTGAAACACCTCCTCTTCTGGGGTCCCCTGATGGCGCTCTTGGCTCCTCCTCTTCTTGGTGTATCCCATAGGAAGGTGCTTCCTATGGTTCTGCACCTGCGGGGCCAGAACAAGGGGTGGGCAGTGGGGAGCGACTGCCCTGGGCACTGTGGTATCATGTGAGGTGGGGAGGGGCGGGGCTAGGAGATTTATGAGGGGGAGATTTGTGTTGGGAGGGGGATTTTTGGGGAAGGGGGTAAGAAATGTCCAAATAATCCAATTCCCCAGCATTGGACAAGTGTGCTGTCTATCATAGGAGCCAGTCTGGGGACTTTGTTTGACAGCAGCTGGCATTTCAGATCCAAGCTGTGTCACTGCGAGAGATTCTCTCTCTGTGACCCTTGACTGGCTCTCCTCCCAACAGTTTCCCTGCTGATGGCAAAAGTGGTGCAGCCTTTTATACAGGACATTAATACAGGGTTTTAATTTCAAGTCGCTTCTTGTCTAGCATCTTTTGATTTCTAAATCACCCAAAAAACTCTTTTAATAAAATATTATGCACACAGAGAAGTCTCATAGGTTCCATCTGGGACTGCCATAGAAGACATAATGTCCATAGCAAGATTTGATGAAAACTATTGGCAGAAAATTAAGACATGAGTCAAATTAAATTAAGCCAAAACTTACTTCACTAGTACTTGGTAATGGTAGATATTTTAAATCTAAGTGAATTTGTGGAGGAAAAAGAGTCATTACAGAACTGGAGAGTAGGCACCTCCAGCTGCTTGCGCACTGGGTCTGGTGCCCTGTAAAGCACCCAGCAGCCCCAAATCCTAGGCTGCTCTCTAATAGATGGCCTCCATGCTATTATGGCAGTTAGGCTACACAGGCTTTAATCCAGCATCTGGAAGTAGTGTCGGTTTGGGGGCAGCCAAGTCACTGTGTGTTATGATACAGAGTTCTGTCCTTCCTGGAACTAGCTGTGTATTGGGAGCCAAGAATTGCCAGTCTCTATTGTTGGGCTGGAGGCAGTATTAGCTGTGGCAAGTTTTCTTTTAAGGTGGTTCTAAAGCCTTAACCCGTGAAGTGACTGGCCTCTGGTGATACTTGGTGCTCTGGATAGAGACTAGTACAAAATATAGAGGGATATGCTTTGTTCATAAGTACTGTAAATATCTCCTAAACTTGCACCGTTTAGGAGATATTTACTGTACATGCAGCTGGTGGCATCACAGCCTCATGCACTCTGAAGGAACGGCAGTTTCTTCAGGGTCCTGTGCCATAAATAGTGGCTCCCATGCGCAAGCGTGGGAGTGACATCACCGTGGCTCGGGCCACCTCCACAGCCGGAGTCCGCAAACACGGAAGGAAGACTGGGTGAAGATGGAAGCTGTGTCAGCTCGTAGCTGGAAGGGCTTCGTTCAAAGGTGAGTTTCACATAATATGCTAGTATGCAGGTTAAAAAATAAATAAAAAATTTCTGGCGGTTTACTACCGCTTTAAAAAAAGATATAAAACTGGGCTCATACAAAATTGTCTGAAAAGAATGAAGGTTCAGTGTTGTGGTCAGAAACAATGTACAGTAATACCTCGGATTGCGAGTAATGGGGTTTAAGAGCGTTTCACAATACGATTTTCAAATTTTGTCTCTCAAGAAGAGCAGGATTCAAGCCTCTGGGGTGTGCAGTACCACATGTGACCAGAGGTGTGGGGGCGCTGGTGATGCTCAGAGACCCTCAGAGGCACTCAGAGACACTCAGTTCCGAGTGTCTCTGAGCGTCTACATGTGGTCTCCAAGGGTCTCCGACACCCCTCTCACCTCTAGCCACATGCAGTACTGCATACACCAGCAGTGGCACTGGAGCGCATTATCTGAGTTTCCATTGATTCCTATGGGAAAACTCGCTTTGATATAAGAGTGCTTTGGATTACAAGCATGCTTCTGGAACAAATTATGCTTGTAATCCAAAGTACTACTGTATATTACAGAAGCTTTGCTACAAATTGCAATTTTTAAGCAATATGGTCGAGTGTAATGAGTCTAGAAGAGGATTTCTTGTGTAAATATACTGGTCAATCCAGCATTCCGAGAAGGCTTCTTGACAAAATGGACTGTTATTTTTCAGGTTCAAGATTAGTGCCTATGGGATATACACAATCCTTTGGTCCACCATCATAAAAGGAGAACAGCTATTGCATAGGTTTGAAGTAGAGTTACGCAAATTTGAGTTTTTAATGTGTGTGAAAATGTACAAAGTTCAGTTCATTGGTTAAAAATTGGATTTGTTGAAACGTATAGGACTCAATGGGGAAGATGTTTTTTGATATTTTTTAAAACCTCTGTTCAAAATCTTTTTCTTGGTTTTGGATAGAATGAGGAAGGTTTTATTACTATCTCACGGTGTGATTCCATTGTCTAATCAGCTTCCAGGAAGGAAGTAAAATGTTTTTGATCACACTATACAATGCTTAACCGTAAAATTTAAAAAATAAATGCAGTAAAACGTAAAAAAAATAAAAATGAAAAATATAGTCCTGTGCAAAAGTCTTAGCCCTTGTACACACAGTTGGACATTTCGACGGAAAATGTCCAATCGGACCGTGTTGTCAGATAATACGACCATGTGTGGGCTCCATCGGACTGTTTCCGTCGGAATATCCGACCGACAAAGTTTTAGAGCTGGGCTATAAAATTTTCTGACAACATGATCCGATCGGACTTTATCCGATCGTTTGTAGAGAATTCCGATCGAACAAAGTGCCACGCATGCTCAGATCAAATTCCTAGACCAAAGCTATTGGCTACTAGCCTGAACGTAGTCCAGTCGTAACTAAATAACCTCATCACGTTACGAACGATTGGATTTTCTGACAACTTTGTCCGACCATGTGTATGCAACACCAGTTTCGGACAAAATCAGACGGATTTTGTTGTCGGAATGTCTGACCGTGTGTACAAGGGCTTAGGCGGTTGTAAAAAAATTCTGTAAATTAAGAATGCTTTCAGTAATAGAACTGTTAATAGTTTGCTTTTATCAATTAACAGAATGGAAAGTAAATGAACAGAAGAGAACTCTAAATCAAAACAATATTTGGTATGACCACCCTTTGCCCTCAAAACAGCATCAATTCTTCTAGGTACACTTGCACACAGTTTTTGAAAGCACGCGGCAGGTAGGTTGTTCCAAACATCTTGAAGAACTAACTACAGATCATATGTGGATGTAGGCTGCCTCAAACCCTCCTGTCTCTTCATGTCTCTGTGGGGGCCAGACCATTACTTCCAGAACACCTTGCTCTTAATTACTTTGAAGATAGTTCTTAATGGTATTGGTTGTATATATGGGGTCGTTGTCCTTCTGCAGTTTAAATTTGGGGCCAATCACACACCTTCATGATGATATGGCATGATGGATAATTCCCCCTGTCATGCTCAGCATTGAGGACATCATTGATCCTGACCAAATCTCCAACTCCATTTGCAAAAATGCAGCATTAAACTTGCAGGGAACCTCCACCATGCTTCACTGTTGCCTGCAGACACTCATTATTTTTCTGCATCCCAGTTCCTATGTTTTTGTGCATAGATGAGTTGCTTAGCCCTGTTTCCATGTCCAATGCATGAAAACATAGGAACTGGGGTGCAGAAAAATGGCAGCAGGTGCTCTGAACTGATGAGTCAAAATCTTTAATTCTTGGATGTAGTAGAAGGCAGTTTGTTTGCAAAGGGCTGCAGAGCGGGACAATAATGAGTGTCTGCAGGCAACAGTGAAGCATGGTGGAGGTTCTTTGAAAGTTTGGGGCTGCATTTTTTAAAATGGAGTTGGAGATTTGGTCAGGATCAATTGTGTCCTCAATGCTGATGCTGAGAAATACAAGCACATGACCTACTGTCAGGGAGGTGTGTGATTGGCCCCAAATGTATTCCTCTATTGCCTTTCCCTGCTCTACACTGAAACCAGTGCTTCAATCAAGTGACCGGTCCAAAGCGAAGTATATGCATCTTTCCTTTTACATGGTAGATAAAATAGGCTTACAATGGGGGTGGGAATACATTAAGTTAGGGTCTGACTTGCCTTCCACTTTAAAGTGGATGTAAACCCAAAATTTATTTTTATTTTTTTGATGTCATAATGTAGAGTATAAGATTTCCTATCATTTGAGCCCAGTCTTGCCACAAAGAGTTAATCCAGCTCCGAGCAATCATCTTTTATTGTTCAGTGAGATAAATATGGACAAACAGAGAAAAACTTTGTCAAATCCTCTCCCTTGCTGTGAGTGACAGGTGATTTACATATATAGTGTACTATCCTAAGAGACATGCATTATTTTTTAATTCCCTCACACTCCTTTCTTCTGCTGCTCTGCAAGGATTGGCTGTTCCCCACCTCAGCATGCTGAAGTCATGTGGGGACTTTTCTGGGTTTTGACTGGATGTTAGTGATCATAACAGAAGTTCAGTGTAAGAAATACACAGGAGAAAATGCATGTTGATAAGGGGAGTGTAGAGGTGGGCAGGGAGTCTACTGACATCACAACTCCACCCAATGAGACCCACCCACAAAACCTGCAGTTTTTCAGGTCTCATAGCAGACAGAGGGGAGACATTTGACAGATAAGTATACCTGCAGGAGGCATGTATATCCTTCTAGATAACCAATATTGCAGTAGTTTATAAAGGAAGAGAGTGGGTTTACATCCACTTTAAGTCAACCCCCCCCCCCCCCCCCCAGCCTCTCACCAGAATTCCAATGAAGGGATCTGCTGGAATTAGTTTGAACCTCTAACATACAGTAAGACCTTACTATGGACCTACTCTCTTATTGGTGGTCATGATCGATATTAAAAGTCAGCATCTGATTCAGTTCACCGGCACTAAGTACTAAAATACAATTTATGTATGCACTTGACCTTTAGCTTCACTTTTCTTACCATTCACACTTTCATCCACCAGGCCCATGACATTTAATGAAAATAACCAGTACTATATTGTATACACCATTCAAGATCTTCTACTATCTCTGTGTTAAAGCACAATTGCTTAATAGACAGCAGTGGCCTGTGTATCATTGCCTGCTTCCATCTACTGAAGCATAAAACAGATTTGCTTCCAGAAATGAAGACTTACACATGTATATTTGATGAAATTGCTTGACTCCCTCATGCTGAAAATGCTGGAATTATAATTATCCTTTTAATGTTGGGCTTTCCCTCTGCGCCTATTTGTCAAATCTAAAATGTGTTCCATCTTTGAAGAAGATTTTTAGGTTTTCACATAGGTGGCTGTTTTTTTTTCCCTCCCTCAAGCCCCTCTAATGAGATTCTCCTTTAAATTTGATCTTTCCATTGGTAGACAGCTTTTCTCTCCGCTAATTCTCTGTAGGAGGAAACAATAGCCTCTAGTCCTTGTTCCGTTCTCCTTAATTATTTTTTGATCCTGTAAAGAGCTGACATTCTGGCTGTGTCCCCGGGCTGTTTCTTTGAACTCAAAAGTACCCATTAGAGTCATACGGGCAAAAAAGTCATAATTAATATAGTATACTCTCTGGAGTCATGAAATAAACATATGCATTTCCATGATCAAATCACAACATTCTGCAATAAAATATGCTGCATTAAAAACACTGCCACATATAATATTAACCTTTCAATAGTAAAGATTATTCAAGTTTTCTTTTCAATAGGCTTGTTTTTGTATGGTGCTACAACTTTTTTTTTTTCAAATTCTTTATTTGCAAAATAACAATACAGTAGCTGTAAACATACTTGGTTACAAAGGGCAGAACTTGTTGTATTCACAATGTCTGCGCATCTCGACTTCCAGAGCATATGAAAATTAAAACATTTTACGTTCCTGGGTCGAGACTACTGTATTCCCATTCTGGGATAACAGTCTTGTGAGTATGAAGCTCCTTATGTCCCTTGTGTTTGGTATTTTTGGTTCATTAGCAAGTATGGGGTGATATTTGATGTCGACTCATGAGTCAACATTCCTTTAAAGGGATAGATAGAGAAAGAAATGTGAGGGTAAAGTAAGCTAAAGAGGGGGAAAGAGATAGGAAAGGGGTAGACTCCATCAGGGAGGGTAGGCCCGGGGGTAAGAAGAAGGATGGGGAGTAGAGGGGGATTCGCCCATCCTCCAGCCCCCATCTGTGTCGCCACACCCGATTAGGGGTCCCTGAGCCCTCCCATTTATGTTGTCAACCTCGCATATTCCTCTGAGTAGTAGAATTCCAGCCAATAATAAAAAATTTTGAGGAACTGCTCCCTGAGGCCCCTGTCTGTGGCCACGAGGTCTTCCATAGTCTGCATTTCCGCTACTCGCTTCAACCACACAGCTACTTTTGGAGGCTCCGTCTGTTTCCAGAAAAGGGGGATGCAACTTTTTGCTGCTGTGATCAGTGCTGGGAGGATGGACCTTCTGTATGTTTTGCTTGGTATGTCATGGTGGTGTATTAAAAAGAGCTCAGGGGTCTTGGGTAGTTTTCTTTCTGTGAACTTTTGCATAATGCGATGTATCTCTGTCCAGTATGGTGCCTGCCTCTTCTCCACATCTCCAACAGCATTCCGAGCTCTGGGGGGAACATGCCGTGTATTCTGACTGGGGTGTAGTACCAGCGTGACAAGATTTTGTATCCTGCCTCCTGTTGATTGGCACTCATCGATGTTTTGTACGTGAAGAGAAGTATTCTCTCCACTTGCCTCTCCGTCAGCTGTATTCCCAGGTCCCGTTCCCATTTAGCTATATAAGGAAGTCTAAATTCCTTGGGGGTGTGACCAAGATTTGATAAGCTAACGATATCATGTGCCTAATCGGCTCTAGTTCCGAGCAAAGAAGCTCGAAGGGTGTAAGGTTTCTCAAAAATAGCTGCGGTTGGGGTTGCGCTCTAATAAAGTGTGCTAGTTGTATTTTCTGCCAAAAGGGAAGCTTGTCCAAAAGAGGGTCTTGTATTATGTCATCTCTAGACATCCACCTGCCGCCTCTGATGAATTGGCACAGTAGATGTCTATCTTTATCTCTGAGAACCTGAAACCTGGTATCTGTCAATCCCGGTTTAAAGTTTGGGTTCCCTATTATTGGGGTCAGTGGTGAGGGCAGAGATGCAATCGACTGCTCTCGGTAGGTTTTTTGAGCTAGTCTCAAGGTCTCGCCCACCGTAGGATGTTTTGTCACTTGTTCTGGGAGGCCTTTCTGGCACCAGGGCAACCCCACCAGGGTTGCCCCTGTCAGGTATTGTTCTATTTGGATCCACTGCTTGAGCGTCCCGTGTCGACACCAGTCAATGATCCTTGTCAGGTGGCATGCTGTGCGATATAGTGAGACATCCGGAAAAGCCATTCCCCCCAGCGCTTTTGGTAAACGCAGGATGGACTGTGCCAAGCGCGGATGCCTACCTGCCCAGATGAACATAGTCAGTGCTCTGTTTGTTGCTCTGAGGAAGGTATTTGGGATCCTAACTGGGAGGGCTTGAAGGTGGTACAGTATTCTGGGCATAATGTTCATTTTTATTATATTACACCTCCTGAACCACGAGAACGTGCCTTGTTGCCACCTCTGAAGGTCCTTTTTAATGTCTTGCAGTAGGGGGGGGAGTTGATGGAGAAGATGTCCTCCAGTTTGTTGGGCAGACGGATGCCCAGGTACTTAATGTGGGAACTTGCCCACTTAAAAAGAAAATCCTCCCGTAGCAAGGAGTACATGGAGGCTGGCAGTGAAACATTTAACGCTTCCGATTTCTGGAAGTTGACCTTAAAAAAGGACAACGCTCCATACTTCATCAATTCCGACATTAAGTTGGGCACTGAGATCAGGGGATTAGATATGAAGGAGAGCAGGTCATAAGCGAAAGCTGCTACTTTGGGAGAGAGGAAATCACTCAGTGTAATGCCGGATATGTTGGGATTATCCCTCACCGTGCACAAGAAGGGTTCTAAAGAGAAGATGACGATCAGCGGGGACAAGGGGCAACCCTGCCCGTACCATTGGTTATGTCAAAGGCAGAGGAGAGCCGCTCGTTGACCTTCACCTGGGCAGAAGGTTTGGATGGCCTGGACCCAATTTAGCATTCTCTGTCCCAGTCCTATGTGGTGGAGGGTTTCCATTAGAAAAGGCCAGTGAACCCTATCGAACGCCTTTTCTGCGTCGGTCGAGAGCAGTAACATTGGGGTATTCCGTGTTTTAGCAGCGTAGAGCAGATTAATGGCTTTCGTAGTATTGTCTCTCGCCTCTCTTGATGTCACAAACCCAACCTGGTCTGAGTGTACTAGTGAAGGGATCCATTCTGAAAGCCGCATTGATAAAACCTTTGTGAAGATCTTCAAGTCGACATTCAGAAGAGATATCGGCCTATAGTTTTGGCACAGTAGGGGGTCTTTGTCCTCCTTGGGTATTACAGAAATAAAGGCCCTCAATGAGTCCATGGTGCTACAACTTAAGGGCCTTGTCCAGCCCTACTTTAGACTTTGTAACAATTTCCTTTTTTCTTTTCTTTTTTTTTTTTTAATATAGGATGGGTTGTAAAATCACCCATTGACATAAGACATGCCCAGCCAGAAGTAAGAGCAAAGGGGTGGGACTTTAAATGAAGCACGTGGTTGCAATTGAATAAATTGGTGGATATTAAAATATTTAATATTCTGTAGACACATGATTACATACATTATTCCATATACATAGAAATACATACTAACTGTAGTGTAAATTTCTAAAACAGTGGTAACCGATAAGAACATGGTTATAAATTGATAGCATAATGAGGTTACAGAGTCCACCAAATTCCATAATTGGGTATACATATAGGGCAAGATAACATCTGCATGGCCCATGACCTTTCTGATCCCTGTCACAATAATGTGATAGTATGAATATATTTACATAATGATCTATTTGAACTGTAGTACTATGATACATGGCATCTGGTAGCACGATGCGTTTCGCAGCTTAGTGCTGCTCATAAGGAGCAAGCACTTGATGAATCTGCAATAGAAAATGGATGTCTGAATAAATAAACATGTATCAATAAAGGGGAGGATGGATTAAGAAATCCCCCTATAAATCACTTACAAGTGTATGTACAATCGATGATGCGATGTCAGGGTCCGTGGGCCACCCAAAGGCATCAGGGTCGAGAGCTGAGAAGGCGTATCCAATGGCAGCACCCACCATGGACAGCAACCCAGGCACACAGAGCACTCCTAAAGTGAACATTGTAAATTATAATGAGCGAATGAACAAGTAGATGCAGTGTGGAGGCTGAGTGAATAGAAATGTAAAGACAGTGAGGACTATGCTATGTGAGGGGACTAGTGTATGCAGGAGGGGAACTAGTGAAAGGTAAGTGAGCACGAGTAAAGGTAGGTAGCCATGATGAGAGGTTACCACCAAGACACCTAAATGTAATGCGCGAGAGTATGTGTGGAGACAGGAAGGTGGAGTGACTGCTAAATGTACAAAGAGTTACCTGGTGCTAGAGAACAGGGAGGAAAAGGGCCATGATCCAGGATTGGACATGGTATCTGGTGTGTATGAGAGCCCTGAGTAACCAGGGCAGCCGCCTATAAATATGCGCACTGCCCTCCCAGACTAAACGAGATCTGGGCGGCACCACAGGCCACCACACACACTTCACCGAGTGCACAATTGTAACAATATGCCTAATGGATGCAAAGGTAAATAGTAATAAATTAAAAAAATATGAAGTTTTAACCAGGGGAGGTTGACATGGGGTCACCAAAACGCAGAAATAGTTGTGAAAAATAGGACCAGTTAAATGCAACCACAGGCTTCCATCCCTAAGTGAGTAACAACAATGGGGGAAGGAGGAAGGAAAAATGTTGGACTTTGAATGAGGCCATGGCCTGGTAAGGTCACGTGCCTCTATCCCTATCAATATGAGAAGTAGGAGCAAAGGGGTGGGACTTTAAATGAAACACGTGGTTGCAATTGAATACATTGGTGGATATTAAAATGTTTAATATTCTGTAGACACATGATTACATACATTAATTCCATATACATAGAAATATGCACTAACCGTAGTGTCAATTTCTAAAACAGTGGTAACCAATAATAGCATGGTTATAAATTGATAGCATAATGAGGTTACAGAGTCCACCAAATTCCATAGTTGAGTATACATATATGGCAAGATAACATCTGCATGGCCCATGACAATAATGTGATGATATGAATATAGTGACATAATGACATATTAGAACTGTAGTACTATGATACACGATAGTAAGCAGTGCAGTAGAAAATGGTTGTCTGAATAAACTTGTATAAATAAAGGGGGAGGATGGATTAAGAAACCCCCCTATAAATCACTTACAAGTGTATGTGCAATCGATGATGCAATGTCAGGGACCGTGGGTCACCAGAGGGCATCAGGGTCGGGAGCTTACCACTGTTTTAGAAATTTACACTACGGTTAGTGGGTATTTCATATTAATATATTTCAGACTATTAAATATTTGAATATCCATCAATTCATTCAATTGCAACCATGTACTTCATTTGAAGTCCCACCCCTTTGCTCCTACTTCTCATACTGATAGGGATGGAGGTGCATAACCTTACTAGGCCATGGCCTCATTCAAAGTCCCAAATTTTATCTTCCCCCTTTTTCCATTGTTGATGCTCAGCCAGACTCACGCAAAAGGATTGGTCAGCAGAGCTAATTACCATGTAAATGGAGAGATGAAAGGGGAGGAGATTGGTGGCTTTGGCTTATCTATAATATTACCTGGTCTTCGGTCTGCTGAGAGTTTTTCCAGTCCTGTCATCAACTGGCCAACTGGAGTATTGATGTCAGCATTAATAATGTGGTTACTTAGCAGCTGAAGCAGCAAGTGGATGTTGCAGCAGGCGAATGCAAGGAAAACCATTGGCTGTTCTCTAGCCTCCTTCAGCTCCTCCTTCTGAGTCTGACCACACCAGTCCATCTCTGATGAGAACTATGGCTTGTTACTGAAGGCTTAGAATATAGATATGAGGAGATGGGACAGGGGATGGTGGAAGAAGACTGGGCTTCCTTTATTATGCATTGTGACCATTGCCCATTTGTTGCCCACATAATGTCATGAGTGCCCATTTGTTATTGTAACAACTGCCTATTTATTGCCCATGTATGACTATGAGCCTGTAACTTATGCATAACCACAATTTCCCATTTGTTGCCCACATGTTGTCACAATGGCAAAATTTTTTAGTCAGGGAATATTTTTTTTTTTCCTTCTATGTTCGGCTGGAGAGACCCTTGTTCACTTCTTGTAGACACAAAACCAAATCTGTCCAAAATAAGGGAACATACAGTTCTAAAAAGTTTCCATCTGAACAAGTGTGAACATTGATAGATTTACTATTCTCCATTTAAAAGGTAATACCTTGCCTCACTTGCAATACCGTAACCATGGTCAACAAGGCAAATAGGGAGGGGATTTCTGCACCAGGGACACAGACAGAAGGAAAATCCTGACAGGGGTTGTTAAACTTTAACTTAAAAACTAGATAGACCTAAGAAAAAAATCTAACATATTGCAGCTTATTAGTAGTCCTTGGATGTGTTGACTGCATTAGTTGTTATATTCCAGGTTTTTTTTCCTTTATATTCAGCTAGTTTCACCAGTACCACATTTCTTGGCCTAGGGTGATGAAGCTCACTCACTGCACTGTATTTTAGTAGATACAGCATTGTCGCTCTAGGACAAGACCATAGAAGCCTCCCCCTCTCCTCTTCCCATAGCAGAGAGGGGTGGGGTTCTGTAGTCTTCAGAGCGTAGCACAGGTAGAGAGAATACTAAGTTATCAGCTTACAAGATTTCCAGCAGAATAAAAGAGTATTTTTTCACTTTCATTTTAATAGCATGGATGTGGTATATTAACAGACCAAATGAGACCAAATAAAGAAAAGTTTATTGTTAGGATTTAAATATTATTTAGGGCTCATTTACACCAGATGCAGTAGGGTGCGTTTTAAAACACAGTATGGACGCAGTACAAAGGCATATGCAAAAAAAATGTATATACCGTATTTATCGGCGTATAACACACACTTTTTTCCCCTTAAAATCAGGGGAAAATCCTCCGCGAATATTTGAGCCTCTGGGTGGCCTTCGGCCCTTCTCGGCGGCTTCCGGCCGCCTTCGGCCTTTCTCAGCGTCTCGAGAATGGCCGTGAGCGGCTGAAAGACGCAGAGAAGGGCTGAAGGCGGCCAAAAGCCTCTGAGAACAGCCGAGAACTACCGGGCACCGCCGAGATACACAGGACATCTCGGTGGCACCATTTTTAAAATTAGAACCTGAAAATAACACTGACAAGGGGACAACGATAGACAAGGCTGCAATGATGGACAAGCTGCATGACAAGGCTGCATATGACACTGACAAGGCTGCAATGATGGACAGGATGCATATGACATTGACAAGGCTGCAATGATAGACAGGCTGCATATAACATTGACAAGGCTGCAATGATGGACAGGCTGCATATGACACTGACAAGGCTGCAATGATGGACAGGCTGCATGACAAGGCTGCATATGACACTGACAAGGCTCCATTGATGGGCATTTAAATGTAAGGTTTTTTTTCCTTAAACTTCCCTCCTAAAAGTTTTTTTCCTTAAAATTCTCTCCTAAACTTGGGGCGCGTGTTATATGCCGGCGCGTGTTATACGCCGATAAATACGGTATTTCAATGTGCCTAGTTTACACTATAGCAGTGCTTTCATGTGTGTTTCGAGGATCCATGCATACAACGCTTTGATCAATGCATGCCAACGCATATACGTTGTAAAAGCAATGTGTTTCAATAGGAACAGTTCACACCAGTGTGTTGCACTCATGTGGGCTGCCCTGTGCTAAAGTAAAAGTAGACTATGCCCTACTTTTTTCAGCATAAATGCATGTAAGCAGCACTCTGCAACCCTGAATGCACATCAGAGTCAAATCAGTCAGTCAAAGTTTCCTTTACAAATAAAGTAAAGTGAAAAATGGAAAAAGTATTTTTGAATGCATTGTAAAATGCAACACAGCTTGCGAATGCATGTCAACACACCTGCACATATGTATACACAGTGCACACATTGCAGTGCATGTATATTTGGCATGCTGCATTTTTCCACACATAAACCCACCACAAATGCACATGAATGTGCGTAAAGGCACCGCAAATGCAGGTCAATTCACATAATATTACTAAAAACTAAATTTTAATTATTGGGCTGTTTTGTGGTTGTAAAAAGCAGTACCGAGGTCTTGGAGCTCTTGTAGCTGAATACAGTTTCTTTCTTTAAGCAGAATTCCACATCTGGAACTAAGTCACACCAAAAAAGGACACGCACAACTCAATTGGAAGAGGTTTCTGCCTTCATGTGGAAAACACATTTTTAGAGGATTTAAATATAACCTTTTGTAGCACTATCATCACATACATAATATAAAGAAGGATTTGTGGAAATCAAATGTAACATTCATTATTTACAGTATCTGTATGTGTAATCTTCCTAATCATAGTCTCCCCTTTTATTATATTGTTATGGTAAAATCACACGTAACAGTTTAGATAAAGTTAAAATGGATTTAAGAATTTATCCCAAGTTACCCCATGCCGATGCTCAACCAGTGGCCCTCCAGCTGTTGCAAAACCACAAGTCCCATGAGGCATTGCAAGCTGCTGAAAGTCACAAGCATGACTCCCAAAAGCTGTGGCATGATGGGACTTCTAGTTCCCCAACAGCTGGAGGACCACAGGTTGAGCTTCTATGCCTTAAAGTGTAGATTTACCTTCAGCAACATTTTCTTAAAATTCTCTTATGTATTTACATATGTTATGATTAGTACATATTAGCATTCTCTATCACATGCTGCACCTATTACCATTACACATGCAATGTTGGGGGCCCACTATCCCCCTCTGTCCTGCCATATGCAGGACAGGCTAGACACTACAATTGAGCTCTCCCTAGTGATTGTCCTGGGCCAATGAAACAGCATGTGTGCACCCTCGCCTCCTCTAGCTGAGCTCAGTAGTGGGAGCTCCAAGCCGTTCAATCTGTGCACGTGCGCTCTCTTCTTTTTGAGCTCGGCAGCTGCACCTAGGGAAAGAGAGCATGTGCACAGTTTGAATGAACTTGAGCGTCCACTAGGAGGTGCACAATTGTAGTGTCCAGTTCGTCCTGCAAATGACAGGACAGAGGGGGGCCGAGGGGCCAGTGGGTTTTTTTTTGCGGAAAGGCCTCCCCCACAGTTGCCAGTGTAATGGAAGGCAGTGCAGCATTTGTAACAGGAGGAGTGCTGGTATGTTCTATTCAGAACATGTGGGATTGCATTGGGGGATTTTTGGAAAATGATGCTGAAATTTACAAAACTAAAGCAAAAACAGCACTCCGAACATTAGAGCCTATCTAATTTGGATAGAGTAGAAAAGTGTTGGAGTGTAATTTTGTATTGCCAATTTCCCTCTATCTTGTTAGGACAGGTGGCAATAATAAAGGCTCATTCACATGGGCACAGAGACCCATGGAGTGTGAAGAGCTATTTGTTTGTCTCCAGAGTGTGCCTGCAGTCTGTGTTAGTCAATGGAGAAGCAGCGGCTCATATTCACATCCCAGTTTAAGAGGCGTGCATGGATGGGTGCACCGTACACACTATCTGCTATGTGCACCCGTTCCTTTGTATCTGTCAAACTTGGATGTGTGGATGAGTCCATTTAACTGCTGCTTCTCTATGAACTAACACCGGTAGCCTGTTCTCCAACCGGGAGAGTCAAAAAAATGTTTTTTTTACTAAAGTGTGGAAGGGTTAGAACTTCTGATAATGTTTTTTTGCTGCGTTTTCCTTCCCTATTGACAACTGCACCCCCTAGTTCTTGTATGGGCATCACAGAGGCAGGGAGTGAAGGAAAACAATTGACATAAATGTTACTTCTTCCATGCTAGCCACGACTAGAAAAGTGGTTATACTTCAAAATATAATAAAATAAAGAAATTGAAGGGTACACCATTTCTCCAGCAAATTTTTGGTAATTTTTTATAGTCTATTGTTTTTTTAAGGTGTAATGTAAGGTATGTGCCATTGACTATAGCACTACATGTTGGGATATTATATACTTTCTCCTATTTGTTAACAAATCAAGCATCCTCTGAACTGGGTGATAAAATCAGGCAGTTGAGCCACAGTTTTAGGCCCCCTCGACTACCCACCAAAACAAGAAACGCAAGCACTTGGGGTCGTATTCATGCTGAAGCATGTTGCATTCAGCAGGTGGTACCGCTTTCATATGAATTGGGTTGTGCTTGGTGGCAGTACTGCCTGCTGAATGTGACATCCCATTACATTTTTGCTGTGCCACGAGTACAGCCCTGATTGCCTGCATTTCTGTGGTGCTCCACTTTAACTGCCCAGATTGGCAGCATTATGGCTGCACATATGAACAAGTCCTAACACAAATATAATGTAGCTGCCACCAGTTCATATGTGAAGTATAAAGGTCTCTGCAAAGTGCTGACCGAGTTGCGTTTGCATTGAGTTTGTATTGTGTGTTGGTGCATTTGGCACAGGTCACTTTATAGAAACCTTTATTGCAAAAAGCCTGAGCTGTATACACTAAAGAATTTAACAAGCATTATAAACAGGACTTATGTACTGGACCTAAATTTGCAAATGTAACGCGATCCATGGCAAGTTTACTTAAACACAACACAAATCACCGCTGGTTTCCATCAAAGACCGACTGATACAATTCAAGATTACGCACAGATTCTATTACACCCCCTCCATAGACTTCATAAAGTCAATACATCTCTCTCTCCAGCCTGCTGAAGGTGTGATCATACTATGGGGGATTGCTTTCATATGTTCCGGACATGCCCGGTTATTGCAACTTATTGGAAGTCAGTGGTTGACATTATTGGCTCTGTAGCTCAAGTCCCACTTACCCCTTCTCCTTGCATGTGCTTGTTGGGATTGGTAGATGGCCTCTTACCTACTGCGGCTGGGAAAACTTTCATTGGACTGCCCTGTTCTATGCTAGGAAAGTGCTTACACTTCATTGGAAAAAACCCTCAGCCCCTACTATTGCCTATTGGAAACAATCGCTTAATAATGCTTTGCCACTTTACAATGACACCTTTGTGCACAGAGGTTGTTCTCATACATTTGACAAGGTATGGGCCAAATGGCTAGATGATGTAGCCACGGCGTAAATTTCTCATTGCTTCTTGATGAGACTTG
The DNA here is from genome assembly GCF_037356315.1 of Lithobates pipiens. Lineage (NCBI taxonomy): Eukaryota > Metazoa > Chordata > Amphibia > Anura > Ranidae > Lithobates > Lithobates pipiens. Next base: position 91,731,069 of record NW_027507764.1, read on the forward strand.
GGGGTAGAATTGATTTGAAGCATATGCACTTTCTATTATCCTGTTCTATAGGGGGGATCCTTATTGGGTAATCACTCTTTCAGTATATGGTATTTTAACACAAGCCAACGCACTTCTATTCTCACACACACACACAAACATATATATATCGTATTTATCTGCGTATAACACGCACTTTTTTCCCCTTAAAATCAGGGGAAAATCGTGGGTGCGTGCTATCTGCCGATCCCCGCCGTTCCCCACCGATCTCCCGCTGATTGTGAGGAAAGGAGCGAAAGGAGCCGAGATACACAAAGCCGAGTGTACTTCGGCTAGACTCGGCTCCTCTCGAAGTCCCACCCACCTCTACTTATTGCGAGAGGAGCGAGAGCCACCGACATACAGAAAGCCCAGTGTACTTCGGCTAAACTCAGCTCCTCTTGCAGTCCCGCCCCTGACTGTGAGCAGAGCCGAAGTACACTTGGCTTTCTGTAAGAGGTGGCGCTCGCTCCTCTCCTCTAGCAATCATTGATAATGGGCGGGACTGCGAGCAGAGCCAAGTCTAGCTGAAGTACACTCGGCTTTGTGTATCTTGGCTCCGCTCGCTCCTCTCCGTTCAGTCAGCGGAGATCGGCGCCAATTTTAAATCAGGGCAATGCTGCAAAGAGGCTGGCAATGCTGCAAAGGCACTAGGCAAGGCTGCAAGTGCACTGGGTAAGGCTGCAAAGACACTGGGCAATGCTGCAAAGGCACTGGGCAAGGCTACAAAGGCACTGGGCAATGCTGCAAAGGCACTGGGCAAGGCTACAAAGGCACTGGGCAATGCTGCAAAGGCACTGGGCAAGGCTACAAAGGCACTGGGCAATGCTGCAAAGGCACTGGGCAATACTGCAATGATGGACAAGGCTGCAGATGGACACTGATAAGGCTGCATTGATGGGCATTTAAATGTTTATTTTTTTTAAGTTTTTTTCCTTAAAATTCCCTCCTAAACTTGGGATGCGTGTTATACACCGATAAATACCGTACATTTTTGGATGTTTGAGTTTTTGTACCTTGATCTTTTTTTTGGGGCTAGCCTGCCCCATTTTTTTTGCATGTGTAAAAAATCAAATAAAAAGCTTTGGTAGAAAAAACAAAAACAAAAAAACAACACAAATCAAGCATGAATAAAAATAGAGCACACGTTAGTTACTGACAGTGAATTATAATAAGAAGCATGCAGGTTTATGCCGTTGGTTAGTGAGCTGAATTTGTGTGTTTGGAATAAGTCACTTTATAGATAATCTTTATTATGCAGGTTCAGCATGTATAAACTCATTTAACATGCAGAGGTATGTACTGGTCCCAAGTATACATAAGCCATCTGTGTGTAAGCATTTTTTTTTTTAATTGGTTTTGTAGCATTGCATTTAAGGTCTCATGCACAAACATACGCTGTGGGGCATCTGCTGTATATTGTGGTTGTACTTCCACACCCAGGAGAGATAGCTGTAGCATACAGCCGCCCATAGTAATGAATGACGCACACAGGCGTAAACTCTTAGGGCCCGTACACGCAGAAAATCTGAAGATAAATTTTGTTCGATGAACGATCTGCTGATTTTTAGACAAAAACTGGATGAGCAGGTTTGAAAATTTTTGTCTGATGTGACCACAACGTCAGATTTTCTTTTCTTTAGTATTGTTTTCTGACAAAAAAAATCTGAAGAGCAAAACTAGGCATGCTCAGAAACGAAAGAACACGTACAAAACAATTCAACACATTGGGGATTATTTACAAAAGGCAAATCTACTTTGCACTGCAAATGCACTTGGAACTGCAGTCGCTGTAAATCTAAGGGGTAGATCTGAAATGAGGGGAAGCTCTGCTGATTTTTTTTATCATCCAATCGTGCAAGCTAAAATGGTGTTTTTTATTTTCCTTGCATGTCCCCCTCGGATCTACAGCGACTGCACTTCCAAGTGCACTTGTAGTGCAAAGTGGATTTGCCTTTTGTAAATAACCCCCTTGAATTGTGTCATCGGAAAATTTTCTTATGGTAAGTACCCTCTTCACTTTCGATTGGAGACTAGCATCAAACAAAAAACTGACAAAAATTCGTCCAATAGTCTGACCGTGTGTACAAGGGCTTTAGAACACTTTTTTTTTTCATCCAGAGTACTTACTTTTGTGCAGCTGTCTCTCCCGGGGGCAGAAATAGGCCCGCAATTTTGATGCCTCAGAGCATTTGTATGTCAATACCTAAGCCCTGCCTTGTATCAGTTACATAATTTTAGTTGCAATTATTTGGGACAATTCACAAAATAAAATGTTTACTTTTAACATAAGTAACCTTTAATTAAAACATTTTTGACATCATTGATCAAACTGTAAAAATTATATTTCATAATTTGCGTCTTTCGCATGTTAGGATTTATGGAACACAAAAAGGATTAATGAAAGCCTTGTGTGACATCTGTATCACCTAGGTTTCAATAATGACAAGGTACTGCCAGCTCAGTAGTGCTGTGAGTCTTTAGATTTTAGCAAGGTGGTACTATATTCCACAAAGGTTACAGACTATGTACACAAACCATAGCACAGTGTTGGACATGTCATCAAGTTATAGAATTGTTGGTCTGTCCAAAGTTGGCAAAATTGAATTAAATGGATTGGTGGGTGATCATAGGCACCCATTGCATCCCTAAATCAGTGGTCATCAACCCTGTCCTCAGGGTCCACTAACAGGCCAGTTTTGCAAGATAACTGAAATACATCACATGTGATATAATTTGCTGTTCAGTGATTGCCGTATTCTAGTCTGCATCTCCCCAAGATAATACATAAAACCTGGCCTGTTAGTGGGCCCTGAGGACGGGGTTGATGACCACTGCCTTAAAGTACATGTGAATCATTACCTTGTAAACCAATTAATTTAGTTTAAAATAGAAATGAAAGGCAAACATATGTATATAGATATATAGTGCATCTGGAAAGTATTCACAGCGCTTCATTTTTTCCACATTTTGTTATGTTACAGCCTTATTCCAAAATGGATTAAATTCATTATTTTATGAATACCATCCCTACAGTGAAGCATGGCGGTGGAAGCATCATTCTGTGGAGATGTTTTTCAGTGGCAGGAACTGGGGGATTAGTCAGGATCGAGAGAAAGATATATGCAGCAATGTACAGAGGCACCCATGATGAAAACCTGCTGCAGAGTGCCCTAGACCTCAGACTCGGGCAAAGGTTCATTTTCCAACAGGACAACGACCCTAAGCACACAGCCAAGATAAACAAAGTTACAGGACAACTCTGTGAATGTCCTTGAGTGGTCCAGCCAGAGCCCAGACTTGAACCAGATTGAACATCTCTGGAGAGATCTGAAAATGGCTGTGCACTGATGCTTCCCATCCATCCTGATGGAGCTCGAGAGGCCCTGCAAAGAATAATGGGAGAAACTGCCAAAAAATAGGTGTGCCCAGCTGTAGCATCATACTCAAAAAGACTCAAGGCTGTAGTTGGTACCAAAGGTGCTTCAACAAGGTATTGAGCAAAGACTGTGAATACTTATATACATGTGATTTTTTTATTTTTTTATAAATTTGCAAAGATTTCAAACAAATTTCTTTCACGTCGTCATGGGGTATTGTTTGTAGAATTTTGAGAAAAATAAAAATGTAATCCATTTTGGAATAAGGATGTAACATAACAAAATGTGAAGGGCTGTGAACACTTTCCAGATGCACTGTAAAAAAAAAAAAAAAATACCTTTTTTCTTTTTTATAAGTGATCACATTAAATCTGTTTTCAGCTGCATAAGGGGCTTAGAGAGCTAGGGGTGGAAAAAAAGCAACACACTGATCTTTCCAGTAAATGGTTGTGCGGTGGAGGCAGTCGTGTCATTACAAGTCTTTGCCATTGAAGGGCAGGCAAGGCTGTCCTGCCAGCACAGCCAGAAAACTGTCCATACTAGGAAGGATGTGCTATCATGCCTAGTGCGGTCAGTTTGAAATAGGAAAGGAGGGGGACTGGCGGGATCACCAGAGATTTCACATAAATGAAGCAATAGAAAGACAACAGGGTACTTTTTCATACGAGTACATGGTACATCAGGCACATATCAGAACGATGAAATGTTAGGGTAACATATTCTTTAATATGTAGAAAAAATAAATAATAAGCACACGTTTATTGTAAGAACACCCATCATGAGTGAAATACTATGGCTGACTTCCCGATAAGGCTAGTTACCTGGCTGCTTTTGACTTTAGAGTGAAACACCCAAAACAAGCATGCAGCAACTGCAATTAGAAATTCTGATTTGTGTACTTTGCACAAAATGACCCATTGAAGCCAGAGGATGACAACATTGTGACTAGCATTTTCAGGAGATCAAAAGGGAAAGGCCCTCGCATATCCCTCTGAATACATTTCTTTATTATGTAGGCCACTGATTTTCAGATACGGCAGGAAAAACAAGTGTCCCATATGAAATCTCCACTCTGACAGATTTCCTGAGTTCCTGGAGGATTCCGATCCAAGCGTTGTGTCTGCCAAGCTGTACAAGTGGAATATCTCTGGAGCTCCATTCCCAGCGCAGCTGCTTCATTGTGGAGGGGGGAAAACAAATTAACAATTTATAGGAGCATAAAATGTTCACCGCACTAACACTCAGAGCCTGGTAATAGAAATGCCCGCTAAAAGTCACTAATGAATTTCTTTCCCACTCTAGCAGTAAAGTAATGGGCTGTATTAGCCACAGACAAAATATATTCTACATTTACCCATTTTTTTCACTATCATGGCACACAGCATTTTAGAGCCTTTACTAACAAAATAAAATGTATAGATTTTATGCAGGGCTTTAGAAGCTCAACTTTAAAGAGGAAGTAAACCCTGATGAGTTTACTTCCTCTTTCATTCCCTGCAAAGGTAAAGCATAATGGACTACTATGCATCGCATAGTAGTCCATTATGTGTCACTTACCTGACACAGGAGCCAGCGAAGTCACCGCTGTCCCCTGTAGTCCGGCGCATCCATCTTCTCGGTGGGTCTCGCTGCTCCGCCGCTGTCATTTGGCGAAGCCATGATGACATCACTCCCGCGCATGCGCACGGGAGCCGCCGCATGCGCCGTAGACTGCGGTGCCTTTTTTTCGGCAAATATCTCCTAAACCGTGTAGGTTTAGGAGATATTTCTTGGACCTACAGGTAAGCCTTAATCTAGGCTTACCTGTAGGTCAAAGTGTGTTGTAAGGGTGATTGTAAAGCCTTGTTTAAAAAAGAAACTAAATAACAAACATGTTATACTTACCTCCTCTGTGCAGTGGATTTGCACAGAGCAGCCTAAATCCTCCTCTTCTCGGGTCCTCCGTCGACGCTCCTGGCCCCTCCCTCCTGTCGAGTGCCCCCACAGCAAGCAGCTTGCTATGAGGGCACCCGAGCCGGGCTGCAGCTCTGTGTGCCCAGTCAGACACAGAGCTGCCGTTTAGCCCTGCCCCCTATCTCTCCTGCTTGGCGAACTGACTTTGATTGACAGCCGCGGAGCCAATGGCGCTGCTGCTGTGTCTCAGCCAAGACATTTGTGGACATCGCTGGACAGGGAAGGGGCTCAGTCAAGTATTAGGGGGTGCTGGGGCAGCTGCTACACACAGAAGGCTTTTTATCTTAATGCATGGAATGCATTAAGCACTTGCTTACTGGGCACTTAAACCTCCTTCCTGCCCAGACCAGATTTCAGCTTTCAGCACTGCCACTCTTTCAATTACAATTGTGCAGTCATGCTACATTTTACCCAAATGAAATATTTATCAATTTTCATACAGATAGAGCTTTCTTTTGGTGGTATTTAATTGTTGCTGGGTTTTTTTATTCTTTGCTAAATAAAAAAAAAAAAGGATAAAAAATTTTGAAAAAACAAACAAAACTGTTTCATAGTTTGTTATAAAATTTTGAAAACAGGTCATTTTTCTCCTTCACTGATGTGTGCTGATGAGCACTGAGAGGCTGCGCTGATGAGGCGGCACTAATAAGCACTGATAAGACGCTACTGTGAGGTGGTACTCTTTATGAAACACTGATGGGCATTTATTGGCAGCACTGGTGGCGGCACTGTGGGCACTGGTAGGTGGCACAGTGGGCACTGGCAGCTGACACTGGTGGGCACAGAAAATGCAGCCGCGGCTTTCTGTGACCGATGTCCCCCTGACAGAAGCCGGTGATCAGCTTTGTATTCCCCTCACGCTGACAGTGTGAGGAAAAATAAATACAGATTACCAAGCTTCTGTTTACATCCCTTGATTAGCCATCATTGGCTGACAGCTGATGACGTGGTAAGGGGCTGGGATCGACCCCTTATTCGGATCTGTGATCAGCTGGTAACCAGACGACAGAACGTGCTCTTAAGGCCCACACAAGTAAATTTCCTCTACTGAGATTTTCCTATAGGTAAGCCTATAATAAGGCTTACCTATAGGTAGTGTAAAGATCTACTAATCCTGTACAGTTTCTGAGATATTTACATTACATGCAGCCAGTGACATCACTGGCGCATGCGCTCTGAAGGAACGGCCACGGGTGTCGTTCTTTTTGAGACTTGTGCCATGAATGGCATCTTCTGCACACATTCACGTCATCGCAGCTCTGGCCAATCACAGATTCGGAGCAAGATGGGTGAAAATGGAAGTGGCTGCAGCGCCGACATTGAGGCAGTGGAATAGCTTTGTTTTAAGGCAAGTTTCATACTAGCACATTATGACTTTACCTTGGAGGAAGAAGAAAAGAAAAAAAAAAAAGCTTCCACTGCTATACAACCCCTTTAAGATAAAAAAAACTCTGGTTTTACAACCCCGTTAAGTAGCTATAATAGATACTAATTAATGCGGCTCTGTAGACTTTAATGCCAAGTTCACATCTATGTTTGCCTGTATGCATGCAAAATTGTACAGAGAAACTCCTAGCCCTTTTGCAGACATGCAGTGGTGCCAATAGCTGTTAATGACACCCCCACACATCTGCAAACATGTGGCTTGGAGTGGCATGTCTTTGGAAAAAAGTCAAGGTCTTCTTTTCTGTGTTTCTTGCATGTATTGCAGCTAATTGAAATGAATGGGCTGACTTACACACAACGCGTAGAACCTACGATGGGTCGCGCCAGTAGGCAGGAGTGGCCAGTCAATTAGGGCAGGGCGCTGTACTCGTTTTTACAAGCCACAGGATTAGAGCCTGAGGCTCTAATTGGCTTGAAAAAGGTAGGGCTCGGGGCACAAAACCCACGCACTTATGGCAATAGCGAATTAATATTCGCTAATGTCTGCCAGCTTCTCCTCCCAGCCACTCAGGACAGAAGGCAGATTTGGTTGGTAGGGAGGAGAAGCCCAGGAAGCTATGGAGGGGTGAGTGTAGATAGGAGATCATCACCGCGGAGAGGCTGAGTGTGGGCAGACCTGGGGGGTTTGTTTGCGCATTAGAATCTCTAGAGCTGGCAACAAATCGTACACCCGGGTGACATCAGTGCATAGCTCTGCCCGACATGTTTCGTCACATGCAACGTCTTCCATGCCCCTGGAAGACATCACGTGTGACTAAACACGTCGGGCATAGCTATGCGATGACGTCACCGTGCCCTATGCGATCCCAGAAGGACGGGTGTGTGATTTGTTGCCGGCTTTAGAGATTCTCTTGCACATACATTTATGAATTTATCATCACATGAATTTATTAATTTATATACATTTTTGCCAAGTTTGCACTTTGCACTTTATATAACATTCAATGTGTTATTAATTGTTTATAGGGATTCACTCAGTTATCTAATCTCAGGATTAGTCTTACCCTTTTGCAGATTTTTCAGCATTGTTAATGTGGTTGTTATTTTTAATTATTTTCTTTTTATCAATTAACTTTTTATTGCTTCCAACAATGCATTACACATCATGCTGTATTACATCACATCAGTTCCACAAGAAAGAAAATGAGCCAACATTAGGGGCCTTCCGCCCGTTGACCCACAGGGAGCCCTCTGGAACAGGTATAGACCAGGCCAAAAAGACTCCTCCACGATCAACCGGGCCAGCACTGGATATAGATATATAGTGCCAACCGTCATGTTGTCCAGCGAGGTAGCCCAATAGCTAGTTACTGATATCTACAAGTACTTCTAACTACTCACACCTGTCGGTGTCAAAGCATCTTTCTAAAGGAACCATAGGGCACATGGAAACAAGAACAAGGGAGATTGGAGAATCAAGAAGAAAAAGAAAAGGAGAGAGAAGTTAAGCGGAAAAGAAAAGGGAGGGGAGAGCAAAAGCGAGAGAATAGGAGATAGAAGGAATAAGAGAAAGAGGAGAGAACTTTTAAGAAATGGAAGAGGGACGAGGGATGAGAGGGGGCGTGGGGGAAGGAAGAGGGGGTGTAAGCACCGTGTGTGGTCTCCGCATCAAATCACAGCCGGTCCTCCCGAAGATTCCATGGGGTCCAAACCAGATCGTGGGCCTCAATCCGGTCCTGTATCCTGGCGGTCATCCTCTCCATCAGTTCCACGTCCCTAATTCTAGTATGGAGCGCGCCGAGGGTGGGGGGCTGTACTTTTTTCCAATTTAGGGCAATTAGACACCTCGCCGCTGTCAAGATATGTCTTGACAGTTTCTTTCGGGACTTCGTCAATTTAGGAAAGGGGATGCCTAACAAGAAATTTTTGGGGTCCAGTGCCACCTGCTGATCTAGGATAGTAGTCAAGAGGCGCTGGACCTCTTCCCAAAAGGCAATTACGAGGGGGGCATTGCCAGAAGATGTGGAACAGTGTACCCCTGTGGGCTAAGCATCTCCAGCATCTGTCGGAGGAGGTGGGGTAGATGGCATGTAGAACGTCCGGGGTCATGTACCAAAAAAATAAAATTTTATATGCATTCTCCTGGTAGAGCGTGCACATAGAGCTTTTCGAGGCCTGGGACCATATCAGCTGCCACTGCTCCTCCGTAATCTCCCCGCCCAACGCTTCCTCCCACTTGAGCATATAGGTATGCTTGCCTTTCAAAGCTTTAGGGGGAGCGTTGATTATTTTATAAATGGCAGATATCAATCCCCTTTGGGCTATGCCCGCTAGAATTACAGTCTCAAAAGCAGAGGGCGGGGAAAAAACGCAGGTCAGAGGATATGGTCTGGGCATAGTGTCGTATCTGTAAAAGGGTTTGGATTCCCTCTGCAACAATAAGTCCCTTGTCATCAGACCTGCAGATAAAGGGGGCGGCATTGCCATCCTGGACAGGTGCGACTATCTCAAAGAGTTGCATCGCATTACTGATGACAGGGAGACTTATTCCCTGCTTAGCAGGGATCCAGTGATTAAATACAAAAAGGAATTAACAGGGATTGTAGATGAGGGCTTCCGTAGAGGGATCCTTACGGACAAGGAAAAATCTTTCCTTATACCTATGGCCCCTAGAACCCCAGTTATCTATTATCTCCCGAAGCTACATAAGAGTACTACCTGCCCCCCTGGTCGCCCTATTGTTAGCGGTATAGACTCGGTGACGTCCAGGGTGGGCAGGTATATAGACTTTTTTCTTCAGCCACTTGTGAAGAAAATCCCATCATACGTGAGGGATACCAAGCAAATCCTTAATATGTTAAACTCCTACAAACCAACCCCAGGCTTATGGCTCGTGACAGCCGACGTCACATCACTTTACACCATTATTCCCCATGAATTGGGTTTTGAAGCCGCCAGGGTTTATTTGGAGCGAGACTCTGGTTTAACACAGATCCAGATTGATTTCATTTTGGCCCTTTTAGATTTTGCAGCCAAGCACAATTATTTCTGGTTCGACAACCAGTTTTATCGTCAAGACAAAGGGGTTGCCATGGGGGCCAAATATGCCCCCAGTTTGGCTAACTTATTTATGGCCAAATGGGAGGAGGATGTCATCGATTCTCCCAGACGACCGGAGATAGTGCTGTGGGCACGATATATTGATGACGTCCTCCTCCTGTGGGATGGTGACGAACATGAACTCCATGCCTTTATGGAAGGGCTAAATAACAACTCGAGAGGCATCAAATTTAGCTATGAAGCCAGCCAGGAAGGTGTGAACTTTCTAGATTTAAACATCAAGGTTAATAGTGAGAGTTTTGTTACCTCCACCTTCTTCAAATCCACAGATAGGAATTCCTATATTCCTATGGGCAGCTGTCACTTGGACTCCTGGTTAAGGTCGGTCCCTTTGGGACAGTACCTACGCATAAGGAGAAACTGTTCTGATACCAACAAGTTTGATGAGCAAGCCAAGTTACTATCTCAGCGGTTTTCGGAGAAAGGCTACGCGGTAGACCTGTTGACCGAGGCTTATACAAAAGCACGGGAGAGAGACAGATCTACCTTGCTGGCAGATAGGGAGAGTGAGGCCGATGCCAATCAGTCTTTATTACCCTTCGTTACTACCTTCTCGATGCAACATCAGAAGGTTAAACAGCTGATCCGTAGACACTGGCATATTTTGACCAATGACCAAACTCTTGGAACTATCCTACCGGAAGTCCCTAGAGTAATTTTTAAAGGAGTCTCTTCACTAGGCAATATGATTGCTCCTAGTGTACAGAACCCCCCTGTGAAGGACAGATGCTTCTTTCAGAACCTCAAAGGGTTCTATAGGTGTAGGAATTGTCAGGTGTGCTCCTACAATAAGAACAAAAATTCTAAAATCCTTGAATTCGTCTCCACCAGCACCCAGAGAAGGTATACAGTGGAGCCGTTCATCACATGCTCGTCAGAAGCAGTGGTTTATCTCATCCAATGTCCTTGTGGGCTTCAGTACGTGGGGAGAACTAAGAGAGCCCTCAAGGTCAGATTGAATGAGCATATCGCCAACATTAAACTGGGTTTTGACAAACATCCCCTTTCTAGACATTATGACGAGAAACATGGAAGGGATCCGTCTAACACCTTGTACATGGGGATTGATAAGTACAAACCCCACTGGAGGGGGGAGCTCTGGTCAGAGAGATCTCACGGCTAGAGATGTCGTGGATCCATAGACTAAAAACTTACACCCCTTACGGTATGAACACAGATACAGACGTTAATGCGTTTATTAATAATGCTTAACGTGTTGTTCCTGCCAGTGTTCTTGGCACAGACGTAAAGCATTTATGACTTTTTCCATCAGACATTGTGGGATCTGGATATTTGTGAATTTTTCTACCTCAATGTAGCGTTTGATGGTTTTTCTTGTAAGCTCCCATTCTTTCAATTTTGAGAGAGAAATATCTTTTTTCTCAAATGTATTGAGTTCTACATAATACAGTTGTGTATGCCCCTTTCACTTTTTGCTGTGGGTGAACTTTGTAGCTTAGTTAATACCGCTATCTTAATATTATGAAGTGTTTAACCACATATTGAGTTAGCCATGTATTACAAAGTGCCTTGTATGTTTTATCCATTTTTGATTATTAAGTGTTAGTTAATAATTTTTAATTTTGTGGTTGGACTAGTCCCCTCCTCCCTTTTTAATTTAATTTTATTTGAGGTATATATATATATAATTCTTCATTCTTCCTCCTTCGTGATATGGAGGAAGATTTATTTGCTATGGAGGTCTGGAGCCACGACTACACTGTATTGAAAGCGAGACATGGCACCAGATGAAACGCACACACTTCCCTGCAGGGGGTGATGTGCGCCGCCCATCCGCCCGCTACGTACGGTGTGCTGTCATCCGCTCGTTACGTACATTGTATTGAAAGCGAGACTTGGCATCAGATGGAGCGTACATACTTCCTTGTAGTGGGTGATGTGCGCCGTCCATCCGCTCGCTACGTACGACGTGTTGTCATCCGCTCGTGACGTACGAGGTGGCGTCATCCGCTCGTTACGTACGGCGTGTTGTCACGCCGTTGTAAGGAGCGTCGCTTTACAGTCGTAAACAGGGAGGGGCGGGTGATTGCATGGATCATTTCCGCCGCCTTGGCTCCCTGACCTTGCACTCTATTGGATATGAGAGTGAGGCCTGGTTCTTTGATCCCGGAAGTGAAATAGGCTCGCACTCTATTGGATATGAGAGTGAGGCCTGGTCCTTTGATCCCGGAAGTGAAACAGGCTCTCACTCTATTGGATATGAGAGTGAGGCCTGGTCCTTTGATCCCGGAAGTGAAACAGGCTCTCACACAACGGAGGAGGTGGCTTGTTCCAACATTCACTATATAATGGAGGCAATATGGCGTGTCACCCATACCCCAGACGACGTGAATTTTTCACGAAACGCGTTGGGTGGCGTGACACGCTGACTTGCCTCATGTGAACTGGTACCAGAAGGGATATCGATTGGTGTTCGCGATCGGCCGACGCTTGCCCAGTTTGATGATATGCCTGATGTTCTTTCATGTTTGTAAGTGCATCTGTTGTTTTATATTTTTGTTTTAATAAATGATTTTACACTATTTGGAGCATCTTTTCCTCCCTATGGTGAACCTTCCTTGATCCTACAATGCTACACATCTGAGTCCCGCTTCAAACAGCGTTTTCCCCTGCTGGATGGTTTATGACTGGCGTATCTCCTAACCTGTCCTACGTAAAAGTGTTCCATTTGGAGGGCTCAAGTTTGATCCATCTTCAGACCCATTTTGTGATTAAGCGCTCCCTACCGGGACGTCTGGTAAGGGGCTATTATTACTTGTCTGGTGGAGGTGCACCTGGTGTTACTTCACGTTGATTGAAAAGTTTTACGATTGAATAGATCCCTTCTACACAGGGTGTTTCTCCAGTTGGACTTTTAATGGACTTTATGTTATCACATACATTTTCAGTACTGTTTGATTCTACTTTATATGTTTCTTGTTTTTGAATCGCTGACTTAGAATTGTACATTTTTTCCTTTTGGTTCATAACCTATGAGGGGCAATATATATGTTTACTGTATTTAGTTATAAGTAATGCCTTATGGTTTATTTAGTCATTAGTTTGGTGTGTTAGAATAATAGATCACAAGATACACTTCTTTAAGGTAGAGTGGTTTACATCCTAATAGAAGTATTAGGGATTGCGCAGTTCTCTTCTTTTTCTTTCTTTTTTCTTCGTATCTGTAAATAACTGTAAAAACTCTGTCGTGGGAGGTCAAATTTAGATTGAAGGTCAGCGTATGACTGCAGTCTCTGTGACCTAGGGTCCACCAGGGTTCCCAGGTGGAAAAGATTCCGGGATGACCACGGATGCGACATTGGGTATGTCAGGCTATCTGGCACCTTAGGGTGATATAAAAAGGACGTCAGGAGCGACTTATCCGAGGATAACTCATAGACCTTAGAGAGCTTACGCCATAGGTCCTGCAGGTGTGCCATAGTTCCCAGAAGTTGGGCCCGAAGGATCAAAGCTGCCGCGCTCCAGAGCATACTATTAGGGTGAGCCGGGGCCAACCAAAGTTTCTTGATTTCCGTCCATCTATTGTATGACCGCTGGGTGAACCAGGAGGTCACTGCTCGGAGCTGGGCTGCCTGATAGTACTTAATAAGGTCCGGAAACGCCAGACCCCCGTCTGAGCGGGAGGCCGTCATAACAGAGCGAGGTATTCTGTGGCGTTTGTAGTTCCACGTGAAATTGAGCAGGTCCGCTTGCAATTTTTTCAGATGGTGGTAAGGTATGGGGATAGGAAGGGTCTGGAAAAGGTAAAGGAGTTTCGGAAGGCTCGTCATTTTTACCGACGCTATCCTACCAAAGAGGGAAATCTGGTGCTTCCGCCACCGGGAAAGTAGCTGCCTGATATTGCCATACAAGGGCGGGAAGTTTGCCTGGTATAGGGAAGTAAATGTCGGGGTAATATGTATCCCCAGATATTTCAAGGAGGAGGTTTTCCAGTGATATGGGAAAGTGGATCGAAGATGATCTACCTCCAGGGGGGGAATGTTTACCGGGAGGGCTTCTGATTTTGAGGTGTTAACTTTATAACCCGATAGGGCGCTGTAGCGATCGAGCTCCTTGTGTAAATTGGGCAGGGAGATCCTAGGCTGGGTCAGGGTAAGGATCACATCGTCCGCGAACAGTGAGATCTTGAACTCCCTATCCCTGACCGGGATGCCCCTGATATCCCGGTTCCGCCTAATGGACGCCGCCAGGGGTTCTACGCAAAGGGCAAACAACAAGGGCGATAGGGAGCATCCCTGGCGTGTGCCATTAGAAACAGAGAAGGTCGAAGAAGTAGCAAAGGGGGTCTTAACTTGAGAGGACGGATTGGAGTAGAGGTGCCGTATAGCCTGCAGGAACGGTCCCCTCATCCCCATGTGAGTCAGCGTGGCGAACAGGAAGGGCCACCCCAGTCTATCAAAAGCTTTTTCCGCATCCAGACTCAGGAGCAGAGATGGGATGCCCCCCCTATTCGCCATGTCGACCACATCTATAACCTTCCTGGTGTTATCACCAGCCTGGCGGAGGGGGACAAATCCCACCTGATCTTTATGTACGAGGGAAGGGAGCACTATGTTAAGCCGCAGGGATAGGAGTTTAGTAAAAATTTTCAGGTCTGCGTTCAAGAGCGCAATAGGCCTGTAATTGGCACAGAGGATGGGGTCCTTATCCGGTTTGGGTATCAGAGTGAGAAAGGAGCGTTGCATAGCAGGGGGGACCGGGGTAGTCTGCAGGAATGCATTAAACAATCTGCACATGTACGGAAGCAATAGGGGTAGGAACGATTTATAATATTCATAGGGCAGGCCATCCGGGCCCGGAGATTTATGAGCCGGTAACGACTTGGTTAATTCTATCTCCTCCTCTGTAATGGGCTTATTCAAGGAGGCTAGGTCCTGGGCTCGGATGCAGGGAATCCCGCTGTCCGTCAGGTATTGTTGCATACGTTGGGAGAGCTCCGCCGGCAAGGGATCACTAGGGATGTCGCGACTGTTGTACAGCTCCTCATAGAAGCTCGCAAACGTGTCCACGACCTCCCTAGGGTGGGAGACCACAGTATTGGCCTTAGTTTTAATCCGATGCGGGGTAGACAGGAGGTTTTTATCTCTAAGTTTCCTCGCTAAAAGAGAGTGCGCTTTGTTGCCCCTGTCGTAAAACGTCTGCCTAATCCTCAAGAGGGTCTTTTCCACCCGACGAAGCGCCAAATCCCTAAGCGCCATGCGGAGCTTCATTATCTTTCGGAGGGTGCGCAAGGAGGGGGAGGCTTGCATGTCCCGTTCCAATTGCCCGAGCTCCCCTTCCGTTCGCAGTTTCGTGGCCTCGACGTCTTTCTTCAACGCTGAAGAAAGGGCCATGCACTTACCGCGGATGACCGCTTTGTGGGCCTCCCACAACGTGGGGAGGGTAACATCAGGGGTTGCATTTTCAGCAAAGTAATATTTCAAGGTCAAGACTAATTCTGCCTGGGAGGGGAGATGTTGCAAGAGGAAAGTGTTCAGCTTCCAATTATAGGGTCTAACCACCGGGGCACCGAGGTCCAGCGTTAGAAGTATCGGGGCGTGATCCGACCATGAAATTGGCAGGACATGGGCACTCTGGACCGACCTCAATGTAACATTGTTGGTGAAAAAGTAATCTATGCGGGAGTGCAACTGGTGGGGGGCTGAGTAATAAGTATACTGCCTATCTACCGGGTGGAGGGCACGCCAGGCGTCGACGAGAGCATATCGCCGGGTCAGTTGGCGAAAAAGTTTGGAGTCTCTAAGTGCTTTAGCCGAGGGCGGCTGGGGCAGTGCCGCCAGGCGGTCCGCAGTAGCTGAATGGGCCAGGTTAAAGTCACCCCCCACCACTAGGTAACCGTGGACCGGTTTAAACAGTCGCAGCAGGAGTTTAGAGAGAAAACTGTGTTGACGAGTGTTCGGGGCGTATAGGGTACACAGGGTGATCGGTTGGGACCTCCATGTGCCTTTAAGTATCAGGAATCCTCCCCCGGGGTCACTGTAATGATCAAGGTAGGTAAATGGGGCTCCATGACGGAGCAGGATGGCCACGCCCGCTCTCTTATGGGACCCTGAGGATAGATAGGCGAGAGGGAAATATCTGGAGGCAAAAGCAAAAGAACCCCCCTTATCGAAATGTGTCTCCTGAACCAGGACAATGTCCGCACCCGACTGCCTGAATTCCCTCAGTGCCAGATGCCGTTTCTTGTTTGAGTTTAAGCCGTGAACATTTAAGGATAACATTTTAGCCATCGGTCATGTCAGGGGGGGGGGGGTGTAAGCGAATTCTTACCCGGTCACCGCCTCTCCGGACGACCGCCAGGAGCCAGGAGCTTGCTTGTTCCGGTGGAAGGACCCGACAGGATGCGTCTCGACGTCTGCGGACCCCAACACGGTGGGAAGGGAGGGAAGGGGGGGGGGGAGAGATAGAGAAAGAGAAAAGAAGAGAAGGTTAGAACAGCAAACAAAAGAACACATATGAAGTAGGCAATTGTTATACAACAAAACATACAACCACATGAGACCATGAACAGGCAAATCGCTCAGGTCTAGTCGGATTCCCAGGGGGCCACCAGAACCCGAACCCGAGGGCCGGGTCTGGCGGCCGCATGGGAGTCCAGCTCCCCCCGGCGGACTCTGCAAGTGGAGTGGGCGGCTAGAAACGGGAGGGAGCGGAGGAGATGCAAACGCGATACCAATCGCCAGACATCTGCTAGGGTCCCGGATACATTTCCAATGCATCCGGGAGGGGAGGGGGGTGACACAAAGACATAAGGAAACCCACTTTCTCGGGTCTCCCACGTGTACCAGCCTAAATGTGACATGTCAATAAGAGGGCACCTAGAGGGACGGGAAGGGGACTCAGGGGGCAGAGCATGCGGGCAGGTTTGTACTGTCCAGACAGCGGTCCATAGGCCAACCAACAAACAAAACGGGCCTTATTCCCTTTCGCCACTTGGGCAAGCGGAATCAAAAAAGAGAAAAAAGTATGAAAAAAATAGATACTGCGCTATGCTTCAGCCATGTCCCTGGCGGGCAGATTTTTTTGGCGCTTCCAGGTTTCGAGGGCGTTGTCGGGAGGGGACCTTCTGCCACAGTGACGGAGGAATGGGCTGGGTAGCCACTAGATCCCAATCCGGCAGCTGGGGAGGACGAACGCCCAATTCTTCACAGAAGGCGAGGAGGTCTTCAGGATACCGCAAGGACGCCATCTTGCCTTGGTGTTTAGCTGTGAGGGTGAATGGAAATCCCCAATGGTAAGGGATGGCAGCATCCTGCAAGGTGCGGAGAAGCGGCTGGAGAAGTCTACGTTTCTGTAGCGTAAGCCAGGAGAGATCCGGAAAGAGTTGGACTGGTGTGTTCTGAAAGGTCACCACCCGAGCTAGGCGGGCCTGTCTCATTATGTCCTCTTTAATGTGGAACGAAGTAAGTCTGCATATGAAATCCCTGGGGCTCGAGGTTGCGTTTTTGGGGCGCAAGGCCCGGTGTGCTCTGTCCATCTCAATGAACTTGGTAGGGGGTTCCCCAAGGAGGTCATTAAATATTTCCTGCAGGATAAATTGTAGATCCTCCGGGCCATCCACCTCTGGTATCCCCCTCACCCTTATGTTATGCCTGCGCCCCCTGTTATCCAAGTCCTCCACATGGCGTTGCATGTCCCTCAGGAGCATGCGATGGTCGCCCCCTGCGTTTGGGTCTTGTGGATCACTATTTTGGTCTCTTGGATCTCCTCTTCGGCCATCTCCACCCGGTCCGCCAAGTGCTTGAGGCCGGAATGTAGCATTTGTATTTCCGCTCTACATGTAGATTTGACGTCTTCTATCAATTGCTTAAAGTCCTCTTTAGTAGGAAATGCTTGCAGGTAGTGTTGCCATTGCGGATGCATGGGCGGCAGGGATGGGCCTCCCGGGTGGTTGCAGGTGAGGTGGCGGGGCAGGTCCGAAACTCCCGGACCCACTCGCCCGTATAGGTGGGGCAGGGTGTGTAGATCCCACACCCCCTCCCAGGCAGGTACAGGGGCCGGGGGGGTTGGACGGCTCCGTTCTTCCTCCCTACGTCCCGCGGCACAGTCAGTGGGGATCGGGGTGACGTTGTGGGCTGAGAGCCCATGGTGAGGCCAGCCTCTGGGCCTTGGATGGAGGCGACCGGGTCCCCGGGCTTAAATCGGGGCCCCCCCACTCCCCCATACCCCTGGCACAGCCGGGACAGCGGTTCCCCCGGAGGGGGAGGGCAGGAAAGTCAGTGTCATCCAGGGATGGGGGGGAACCCCACAGAACTGGCGGAGAGGAGGGGGTCTGACGCCGCTCTAAGCAGCCTGGGAAGGGTCAGCGTGCACTGTGTTTCCGTCGGGGGGAGGGGAGCCGCAATCCAGGTGCTCCTGGCGCCGTCCAGACTCCATGCAGCCCCCTGCCTCCCCCCATCCACCCCCTCTGTCAGGGTCCCATTCCGCTGCGGAGCTTGGGGGGGGGCTTCTGGCCCCAGCGGTGTAGTCCCTGGCCCTTGGTGGCTGCACACTGCCGCGATGCCTGCGGGGGGCCGGACTCGCGGGTGCTAGGCTCGGATGGCGTCACGTCAGGCTTCAGGCCTAGCCTGGCGGCTCGAGGCGGGGCCGGGAACGGGTATACACTCACCCCCCCAGAAGTCCGATCGGGAGCGCCGGAACCGGATGGCGTCCCGGCCTCCCCGGGGACCGTCCGTTCTGCTGGCTGGATGTCGGGGATGAGGCCCGGGACGTCTCCGCGGCCGCGGTCGGCGCCATCTTGGGAGGCCCGCCGGCCGGGAGATCCGTCAGGGAAAAAAAGGCCCAGAGGCCCGTCACAGGTCCCGGAGGGGCCGCGGAGGGTCCCCTGGAGGAGGCAGAGCGGGTAGCCCTCGATCTGCCCATCGGATGGTGGTGGATGGTCCCTCAAGGTGCCGCTGGAGCTGAGCTGGTGGGAGAGCGAATGGCTTAAGCGTCCATTCGCCTCGACTTCCGGTCACGCCCCCCTTTTAATTATTTTCATGCACTGATTAGCGCAATTTAATTTATAACTATATATATTATTGCACCATTTGCACAACCATTCGTATTAACTACAGTCTATATGCTGACCTGAGTTGCCTGGGCTACCAGCTAGTTGGTTATCATGTCCTCCCTCTCTCGTTGGGTGCCAAGTGAGGGTCACATGGAAGGCCTACCCTGGGGTTGGTTCTTTGGCCTATGCCAGGCGATAAAAAGGGTCACTCATCCTAGAACCAGGGTAACACCTTGCCCAAAGGCATGCTCACCAATGCCTGGTGCCACGATCATGTGAAGAGTCAAACATTAAAGCAGTTCACCAGCTCAGAGATGTGTAGTGTTGTATGCTCCACCAGTCAGCGTACCTCTGTTACCTCACACCCAGTAACAGAATGGGGTCCCGCCAAGCACATAGCGCAGACCTCATGCATGCTTTCACTTAACTCTACCCTTTCTGTACCTAGTGATCTGGCCATAAATCTCCATAACGCTAATCCGCTCCCGGAGATGAAAAGCTAGGGAGGAAGCTGGAAAACCACACTCCTTCACCTAACCAGGTACTACACCCATGTCTGGTTGGTATTTTCTATTCTGTTTACCTGTACAGAAATCTCTTAGAGGAAAGTTCAAACTTGGCAGTGCTCTAGTAGAGAAGTCCATGTTGCAGGTTTCTTCCAATGAGTCGGCATTCCACAGCGGACCATAGGTCCCAGTGAGTCTTCAGACAGAAAAACAGGGACAAAGCAGCACATTCTAAGTGTAGCAGTTAAGACATTTAATGAATAAAAACCATAGTGGAAACACTCACAAACAATTATAAACAGCATGGGTATTGGTATCATCCGAACTGCCTAGTGCCTGATGTCGCTGGCTGGAGAGTCCGTATATCTGTCTTGTTACACTGGTGGAGCCCAGCGCTCCCGGAAAGCTGCGACAGGGATCAGCGATGTTCTGGGACACAGCCGGGTATTGTCAGCAGGGAGGTGCGTGAGTTCGGAGCATGCCTGCTCCTTCCTCAGGGTCTGTTGGGCCAATTTTGAAGAGGGTTTCTTATATATTTATATACACAGCTAGAGTAAGTACTAAATCTTCTATGTTAGGTATTTATCAAGAAAGAACTTATCCCACCATTGGTGGTTAGCTGCTATAATATTATCTTCAATTTTGCGAAACTTTGCACATGTAAACTTATAGGTAGATCTAGGAACTGATGTTGAAGGGTGAAAGAAATTGTCAGGAAACATAGTATACAGCTCATCAAGAATGGCATATCTGGCTGATTCAATATCTAATATCATTTCCATGGTGTCGCTACATGTACGTATACCAGGATAACAAATAAACGGATTATACTGAAATATCAATAATAGTAGATAGGTATTGGCTATGCTATATTAAAACATCATAATAATAAAAATACAAGGGAAAGGATCATACATATAATATTTAAAAGTGAACACCTGAACCCAGGGCTGCTCAAATAATGTGTTTCTAAAACTGTAACGTACAATGGGGTAATTTGGCGCACTCTGGGTGAGGCTATACAGAAAAAAATATATATGGGAATGGGATCAGTAATTAGAGCAAACATTCAAGTATTCAAGTCCATCACATATAGTCCATGTAAGATAGTTAGAAATGCGTATCCTAATCAGGCTGCCAGCTTACAGATAGAAGTAACTCTGGAACATAAAAACAGGGACAAAGCTGCTCCTTCCAAGTGTAGCAGTTAAGACATTTAATGAATAAAAACCATAATGGAAACACTCACAAACAAGCGTTTATAAACATGGGTATCGGTATCAACCGCGCCGTCCCAGAAACGGCCTAGTGCCTAATATCGCTGGCTGGAGAGTCCGTATATCTGTCTTGTGACCAGTTACATTGGTGGGGACAGGAAGGAGCAGGCATGCTCCAAACGTGCGCACCTCCCTGCTGACCCCGTATCCGGAAGTGACGATACCCAGTCACGTTCCTGCGCATAGCTGATACCTGTCCCAGCTTTACAGGAATGCTGGGCTCCACCAGTGTAACCAGTCACAAGACAGATATACAGACTCTCAAGCCAGCAACATCCGGCACTAGGCAGTTCCTGGAATGGCGCGGCTGATACCAATACCCATGCTGTTTATAATCGCTTGTTTGTGAGTGTTTCCATTATGCTTTTTATTCATTAAATGTCTTAACTACCACATTTAGAAGGCACTGCTTTATCCGTGTTTTTATGTTCCAGAGTTACTTCTATCTGTAAGCTAGAAGCCTCCTTGGGATAAGCATTTCTAAGGATCTTACATGGACTATATGTCACGGACTTGAATACTTGAATATTAGCCCTAATTACTGATCCTATTCCCATTCCCATATATATATATTTTTTCTGTATAGCCTCACCCAGAGTGTGCCAAATTAACCCATTGTTTGTACCCAGTGAGTCTTCAGCGTAGGTTGCCCATGTGTTTCCCCAAGTGTTCCCTGGAGAACCCCTGGGACTCCACCAGACTCCTGGGATCCAGACCTCATCCCTTTAATATCACACAGAAGGATGCTTGACCACAGCGATAGCCCACAAACGCGCTGGGGAAAAGGCAGCAAAACAATAACCCCTCCCCCTGGATTTGGGCAGCCGGTTGCCAACTAATTGCACACAGTAGGCAACGGCAGCCTGTGTGCAAGAGCCCCTTATGCTGGTTTTTCAACATAACATATGCAATAATTTAGAGTTCGGATGAAAGTTTAGTGTAGTATAGAACTAATGGCAGACAAATATTCTGTTACACAGTAGTGGTCTATATATGAGACCTAAAATGGGGTGGAATTGAGGAGGAAAGGGAGACAGAGGGAGTTTGTTCTAAAAGAGGGACAGTTGGGAGCTATGCTATACTGCATTATATTAAAGCGCAAATTCATCCATTCGATTTGGTTTCTTTTTTGACATCAGTGTCTCCATTGGGGAAATCTTCTGACTTGGTTACTCTCAGGGTGTGACAAAGACTATAATAACAGGCCTGCAGAGGTTCTACATACTGTATTCTCTTTTCTTTAAGAAAAAAAAAAAAAGATGCATTTATAATCCATTTCATTAAATAAAAGTGCGTATTGGTTGAATATTTATGATGCTCTTAATCATAAAGCAATACACTGCTTTTTTTTTTAATTCTACCTCATTACTACAATATGGGTTATACAGCAGCATTTGAAACTTTGGCTTAAGTAGGTCCACATTCTAAATTCAGAATTGATTTCATTAATACCCCCACTGTCGCAAGTCAGCATTATTAGAAGAAAAATTTATTAAATGTAAATAATCTGTACTCAGCCCCTTTTTATAACTGCTTCTGTGGTTGTTTGATCTCTAGTGTTCATATATCTCTTCAATATTTGTTTTAATACAGAATACAATGAAAATCAACATTTACTTTGTGTCAACGCCCTCTGCACTTTTTTTTTTTTGCACATTCCATTATAGATCTGACTGTAGGTGATATAAAATTTTACTGTGCACCGCTGCCATCTGCAGGACAAGAGAGAAATAGTTCTGATAAGCCTGTTTGAAATGAACATAGTTTGGATATTACAGAAAGTGTAAAGCAGTTCTTTATAGGGGGGGGGGGGGAATGTGACAGCTGCAAACATTACTAGAGATGGCCTTACGGTTTGCGGCGAATTTTGCTCGTTCGCGATTCGCCAAACTGGGGGACTTCTGGCGCTGTTCGCGTGGCGGACATATGCGTTTACATTGTGAAAGAACTTTGACCCATGATGACACATCCACCATGGGGTACAGGACAGTCAATTGAGACATTTCAGCACATGGACAATTGGACATACCCCCTACCTTTATAAATAGACCTGATCTGCCGGCCATTTTACATTCTGCCTTTTGTCAGTGTAGGGACAGGACGCTGTGTGGAGCAGGGACAGTCAGTTTAATCACTAGCTATTACTATTAGGTCCACAAAAGTCCTTTTAAGGACTGGTATAGGTGTACAGTATATAGGGTTGTAATACATTTAGAATATACTTTTTTTCAAATATACAAAGTATATTCTGATGCACTGCTGCTGACTGCTGTGCTGCTGAGTGCACTGCTGACCGATTCTGCAGCTCTCTTTTGTCAGTGTAGGGAAAGGACGCTGTGTGGAGCAGGGACAGTCAGTTTAATCACTAGCTATTACTATTAGGTCCACAAAGGTCCTTTTAAGGACTGGTATAGGTGTACAGTATATAGGGTTGTACACGTATAATATACTTTCTTTCAAATATACAAAGTATATTATGGTGCACTGCTGAGTGCTGACCGATTCTGCAGCTGTCATTTATCAGTGTAGGGACTGAGGGACAGTTTGGTGTTTGGAGCAGGGACAGTCTGCAAATCACTAGCTACTAGGTCCACAAAGGTCCTTTTAAGGACTGGTATAGGTGTACATTATATAGGGTTGTACACGTATAATATACTTTCTTTCAAATATAGAAAGCATATTATAGTGCACTGCACTGCTGTGCTGCTGACCAATTCTGCAGCTGTCGTTTCTCAGTGTAGGGAGGGACAGTTTGGTGTTTGGAGCAGGGACAGTCCTCAATTCACTAGCTTGCAAAATTAAGTTTTTGTTTATTTTTTTATTTTTTTTTACAAAATTGTCATATTATCAGGTTATTTCTCACACACAGCATATGCATACAACAAATTACACCCCAAAATACATTCTGCTACTCTTCCCGAGTATGGCAATACCACGTGTGAGACTTTTACACAGCCTGACCACATATAGAGCACCAACATTGAAGTGGCACCTTCAGATGTTCTACGAGCAAAAATGACACATCTCATTTCACAACCACCTATTACACTTTTGAAGGCCCTGGAGCACCAGGACAATGGAATTGCCCACAAAATTACCCCATTTCGGAAAGCAAACACCCCAATGTATAATCTATGAGGCATAATGAGTCTTTTGAAAGGTTCATTTTTTTCCAGAAGTTTTTGGAAAATGTGGAAAAAAATTAAAACTTATTTTTTTACACAAAGTTGTCAATTTATAAGATATTTCTAACACATAGCATGTATATAGCAAAAATTACACTCCAAAACACATTCTGCTACTCCTCCCGAGTATGGCGATACCACACGTGTAGGACTTTTACACACCCTGGTCACATAGAGATGCCGAACATTGAAGTAGAACCTTCAGGCGTTCTAGGAGCATAAATGACACATCTCATTTCATTCCTACCCATCACATTTTTGAAGGTCCCTGAGCACCAGGACAGTGGAATTACCAACAAAATGACCCCATTTTGGAAAGCAAACACCCCAAGATATATTCTATGAGGCATGGGCTGCAAATAGGTACTCGGGTAGTCTGATGGCCTGGTGACAGGTACTCGGGTACTCTGATGGCCTGGTGACAGGTACTCTGATGGCCTGGTGACAGGTTCTCTGATGGCCTGGTGACTGTTATTCGGGTACTCTGAAGGGCGGTGATAGGTACTCAGGTACTCATATGGACTGTGATAGGTACTCGTGTACTCAGATGAACTCTGACAGGTACTCAGGTACTCAGGATGGACTGAGGGGTACTCAGGTACTCAGATGAACTGTGACAGGTATTCAGGTACTCAGATGAACTGTGACAGGTACTCGGGTACTCAGATGGGCTGTGACAGGTACTCGTGTACTCTGATGGGCTGTGACAGGTACTCAGGTACTCTGATGGACTGTGACAGGTACTCTGATGGGTGGTGACAGGACCTCTTTATTGGGGGGGGGGGCAATCAGTGTACACTGTAAGCAGTACCGAGATGTTGCCGCAATCTCCTCGATCATGTGTGAGGAGGAGAACCCGGTAACATCTCGTTACCACGGTTTGTTTACATTTAATGATCGGCTGTGAAACGATCACAGCCGATCACGTGGGTAAACAGCCGGCCAATGGCTGTTTACCAGCGTCGGTGATGAGCAGTGTTCCCGGGAACATGCCGCCACTGATGTGCATGCACAGCGCACTCTCGCGCTGTGCACAGTGGGGGTGTAACCATCTGTGATCGGCCGTGACTTCATCACAGCCGATCATGTGGTAAATGGCCATATCCAATGGCTGTTCAACCCCCTCGGTGGCAAACAGTGTCTCCGTGACACGCCGCCACCGAAGAAACAGGGATGCGCACGCACGATCGCATGCATTCCCTGATTAAATGGGAGGACGTCATATGACGCCCTCTCGCCACAAGAGCCGCACAACCTGGCCGTCATTTGCCATTTAAAAAAAAATAATTAAAATCTTCGACAGCTTCCTCCTATAGATTTTATAAAAATAAAAAATAAAGTGCTGTTATATAATTACATATAAGAAGAACCTAATGTAGTGCATCCAATTCTGTTTGAATAGATATATTAAATAGTATGAATTGTATTCAGCATTACATTTAGAATAAAATAATATATAGCATGGGGAGTTTGGGCATTTTAAATAGATCACTCCAAATTAGACAAATCCTATACTTCTGTAGCACTAACCCCCGAAGGAGCTGCTGAAATTTGATTCGGGCCTGCACTCTGCTAATGAACCCCCTTGACACAGCTGTGGTGCAATACAATAAAGTACAAGAAAATATAATTCAATATACCTGTATTGTAACCTCAGGGTCCACTGGCTCTACCTGGTGGGAGAAAACAACACTCCACACAACTGGATAGTTAATCAAATATATTTTACTGTGAATATGTTTCAAAAGGTGATTACAGTAATTGTGCTGTCATTCCAACATAGGACGACAGTACAATGGATTTCAACATAAACAATGGCAAACAATATATATATACAGTTACTACAAGTAGTATTCAACCCCCTGCAGATTTGGCAGGTTTGATAAGATGCAAGTAAGTTAGAGCCTTCAAACTTTAAACAAGAGCAGGATTTATTAACAGAGGCATAAATCTTACAAACCAAAGAGTTATGTTGCTCAGTTAAATTTTAATAAATTTTAAACATAAAAGTGTGGGTCAATTATTATTCAACCCCTAGGTTTAATATTTTGTGGAATAACCCTTGTTTGCAATTACAGCTAATAATCGTCTTTTATACGACCTGATCAGGCCGGCACAGGTCTCTGGAGTTATCTTGGCCCACTCCTCCATGCAGATCTTCTCCAAGTTATCTAGGTTCTTTGGGTGTCTCATGTGGACTTTAATCTTGAGCTCCTTCCACAAGTTTTCAATTGGGTTAAGGTCAGGAGACTGACTAGGCCACTGCAACACCTTGATTTTTTCCCTCTTGAACCAGGCCTTGGTTTTCTTGGCTGTGTGCTTTGGGTCGTTGTCTTGTTGGAAGATGAAATGACGACCCATCTTAAGGTCCTTGATGGAGGAGTGGAGGTTCTTGGCCAAAATCTCCAGGTAGGCCGTGCTATCCATCTTCCCATGGATGCGGACCAGATGGCCAGGCCCCTTGGCTGAGAAGCAGCCCCACAGCATGATGCTGCCACCACCATGCTTGACTGTAGGGATGGTATTCTTTGGGTCGTATGCAGTGCCATCCAGTCTCCAAACGTCACGTGTGTGGTTGGCACCAAAGATCTCGATCTTGGTCTCATCAGACCAGAGAACCTTGAACCAGTCTGTCTCAGAGTCATCCAAGTGATCATGAGCAAACTGTAGACGAGCCTTGACATGACGCTTTGAAAGTAAAGGTACCTTACGGGCTCGTCTGGAACGGAGACCATTGCGGTGGAGTACGTTACTTATGGTATTGACTGAAACCAATGTCCCCACTGCCATGGGATCTTCCCGGAGCTCCTTCCTTGTTGTCCTTGGGTTAGCCTTGACTCTTCGGACAAGCCTGGCCTCGGCACGGGAGGAAACTTTCAAAGGCTGTCCAGCCCGTGGAAGGCTAACAGTAGTTCCATAAGCCTTCCACTTCCGGATGATGCTCCCAACAGTGGAGACAGGTAGGCCCAACTCCTTGGAAAGGGTTTTGTACCCCTTGCCAGCCTTGTGACCCTCCACGATCTTGTCTCTGATGGCCTTGGAATGCTCCTTTGTCTTTCCCATGTTGACCATGTATGAGTGCTGTTCACAAGTTTGGGGAGGGTCTTAAATAGTCAGAAAAGGCTGGAAAAACAGATAATTAATCCAAACATGTGAAGCTTGTTCTTTGTGCCTGAACTACTTCTTAATACTTTAGGGGAACCAAACAGAATTCTGTTGAATTGAGGGGTTGAATAATAATTGACCCTCTGAATAAACTTTTCACTATTTAAAAAAAAATTAAACAAAGAAATAACATTCTTTTTTGCTGCAGTGCATTTCACACTTCCAGGCTGATCTACAGTCCAAATGTCACAATGCCAAGTTAAGTCCGAATGTGTAAACCTGCTAAATCTGCAGGGGGTTGAATACTACTTGTAGGCACTGTATATATATATATATATATATTTATACCCGGGAGCTCCCCCTACTTTTTAAGCTATGCATGAGATCTCACTTAAAGTACTTAGTCCTTGATCTTCTTGTCTCCGCTAGCTAAAATAACTCCTTGCAATTTGTAATCTACAGGCTAGAGTAAGTTAAGTTGAGGTAAAGGTGCTCCTGGTATAACTTCAGTAACTATATTACAAGGCTTAGGACGTCAGAGTAGATAGGCCTCAAACCTGCTCGGTGTCAGTTGCTCTGCTCCTCCTCCGTGGAACTATAAATCCCAGTGAGGCCTGTGTATGAGTCTAACTGCATGTGAAAGTTAAACTGTGGGCCGTAACCCGCTCACCAACTAGATCGGAGGTCCGTGTAGTAGCTTTGGTCCGATGACTGCAGCTTGCTTCTCCGTCAGCTGGGTTCGTTGCTGCGTTCCACAACGCTGGGTGAACCCGGTCCTCTGATGCTCAAACGAGTGTCTCTGAATCTCTCCAATCCGGTCACTGTGTCTCTGGCACCGTCAGGTCACTCACACAAACTGCAGTTGCACTCTGCGATGGCTGTAGGCCCCTTCTCATGGGAGACCTCCTCACAGATCCTCAGAGGCAGGTCATATGATCCTAAGAAACCTAAAATGGCCGCTCGGGGTCCTTTTATGTCCTACCCAGCATGCAGTGCAAGAGGGTGTCCATGGGTAGGTCACCAAGCATCCTGGGTAAAAAGGTCAACATCACATTAATATGCAAAAATATGTCTTCGCTACATACTCCCCCTACTTTTAGTCTTTGGTCCCCAAAGATATTTAGAATCTTGGTTCTATCAAACGTTTTTGCCTATTACGTGCTATCATTTACATGCGGAGAGAACAGGTTAGTATGATAACAACCAAGTTGCATTTCCATAACCAGAGTCTAAACTCAAATGGTTCATCTTATAAACACAAATCTGACACAGGAGCTTCCCACCAAATTACATATGATGGGGAGCTGTCCTGTGCACTCACAGTTGACGCTATAGTGGCTGGTACAGATGTGTCAAGGGGTGAGCTGGGGTTGTCGCTTACTGAACCAGCAGTAGAGGAACCAGGCACTTCAGAATTTCTCTTGCTAGTAATTTGAGTCGCTTCGGAGCATTCGCCCAATGTATCATATGTCAGTCTTTTTGATGGGCGAATGTCTCTTTGTTCTTTGTATTTTTGGTGTGTCCACCACTATTGGGCAAGTATCCTCATTCCTCATCTCAGATGCTGGTAGTGGAGAGTAAACAGGAGTATTTTGCTCTTCTGTGTGATGGATTATCGGCATAAACTCTGGGGCCTCTGCCCAAAGAGTCCCATTATTATCTTCCCCTGTCTTTGGGGGAGGCATCAACATCTGTCTCTGAAGCCTTGCTACAATGGGGTTTCTGCTCTGCACTTAGTGTCCCCAGCATGTTCAGAAGAGTCCTGTTGAATCTCTCCGGTTGAGGGTCCCCTGGTGGGTGGTAGGGAGTAGTCCTGGACTTTTGTATGCCTAGTAGATCCAATAGACTTTTTATCAGCCTGCTCTCAAAGTCTCTTCCTTGGTCCAAATGTATCCGTTGAGGTAAGTCATAATGGACGAAGAACTTTTCTACAAGAGTCTTTGCTACTGTGGCTGCTTGCTGGTCTCTAGTAGGGAACACCTGGGCATAGCGGGTGAAATGATCTGTACCCACTAAAATGTCCCCTTGCCCACTCAGGTCGGGTTCCAGGCACAAAAATGCAGACTAGATACATCGGCCCTTGGCTCTCTAGGTGGCCCATTGGAGCAGCCCTCTGAGGCAGAATCTTCCATTATATGCATCTGAGGCAGGAATGACAATAGCTCTCCACTTCGGTCCTCATGTGGGGCCAGTAGAATCTGTCCCTTATGAGTTGAAGAGTCCTCTCAGCTCCTAGATAACCATGATGGTCGTGCAGGGCCATCAGCACCCTCTCTCTGTTCTTTTCCAGCAAAAGCAGTTGCCACTTCTCTTTGGGATCTTCAGAGGGGCCCCTTCGGTAGACCACCCCTTGTTGTAACTGCAACCGATCCCGCTCTTTCAATAGTAGCCTTTCAACTGATCCTGCTCTTTCAGTGGCTTGTCCCTTCACAGAGGGCTCTTACTCCTTCCGTGGTCTGTACTTCAGGCTTAAGGTAAATGCAGAGAGAGCAGCCAACCACCTGTGACCAGTGGCGTCCAGCTTCGCAGTGGTGAGCAAGTATGTGAGGGGGTTGTTGTCTGTCTTGACTACGAATTCAGCCCTGTAGAGGTAGTCCTTCAACTTGTCTACCACTGCCCACTTCAGAGCCAGAAATTCAAGCTTATGAGCTGGGTAGTTTCTTTCTCCAGGAACTAAACTTCTAATCACATAGGCGACAGGCCGCAGGTGCCCATCATACTCTTGGTGAGCACCCCTCCTATGCCACCTCGGCTGGCATCTACGTGTAATTCGTAGGGTTTGACAGGGTCTGCATAGGCCAAAACCGGAGCAGTAGTAAGGCTACACTTCAATTGTGTGAAGGTTTCCTCACAGTCTGGAGTCCACTGGTCTTAAATAGACTCCTTTTTCTTCCTGGGCCCTTCTTTTGACTTCCAGGCCTATTTGGGTCTATGCCGGTTTCCTCTAAATTCTTCAATAGTTCAGTAAGCG
Source organism: Lithobates pipiens (assembly GCF_037356315.1). NCBI lineage: Eukaryota > Metazoa > Chordata > Amphibia > Anura > Ranidae > Lithobates > Lithobates pipiens. The sequence goes on from NW_027507764.1 coordinate 91,760,983, forward strand.
GGTGAGCTATCTTGGCAAACCCTTCTACAAACCTTCTGTAGTATGAACAGAAGCTTAGAAATGATCTAAGCTCAGTCACATTTGTGGGTCTGGGCCAAGAAGTGACAGCTTCCAGTTTCCTGGGATCTGTTGCTACTCCTTCTTCAGACACAATGTGTCCTAAGTAGTTCACAGAGGGTTGGTAGAATTGGCATTTCTACATGGAGAGATTTTGTCAGGGATCCGTCCGCGTGCGTGCGCGCTAGCGCGATTGGCGCCAGTGGCCCTTTTTAAAGGTACAGCTGCAGATGTTCTGTGCTGTTCGTCTGCAGCTAGTACCTGAAGCAACCTGTTTTCCTGCCTGAAGTTTACCTGATTACCCGACCCGGCTCCTGTCTGACTCTGCTGTTCTCTCCTGCCCCGACCTCGGCTTGTTTGACCTATCTCGGACTGATTACCATTGCTGAACCTCTGCCTGTTGACGTTTCTTCTGCCTCTCCCCTGCTGGGTCCTGCTTGTTGTCGGTCCTGTTTATTCTCCTGCTCAGAGACCTTCCTGAACCTGCTACTGCCTCTCAACGCCCGTGGACTGCCCATTCAGTTTGCCAACCATCATTGGCTGCCATCTGCTGTTGAAGTTCCTGCATCTGGAAGATCCCCATCTCATCAGCATCCGCTGCTGCATCTGGCCAGACGCTCCTACCCCGCTGTGCTCTTGTCCCTCTGTTCCCATTTCAGGGGGACTTGAACCAGAGCCGTAAGAGAGGTCTCCTTCCACCAAGGCTCACCACCCAGGTACCTAACAGATTTTCAGGCCTTCATCGTGTAGTGTCTTCAGGACCTTCTGCAAGAGTTCTTCATGTTCTTCTAGTGTTCTTCCAAACACTATGACATCATCCAGGTACACCAGCACTTCAATCAGGTTCATGTCACCCATTGCCTTCTCCATCAATCTCTGGAAGGTTGCTGGGGTGCAAGATAGACCTTATGGCATCCGAATGAACTCGAAAAAGCCCACAGGGGTGCTAAAAGCCGTGTTCTCTCTATCTTCAGGGCACATGGGGATCTGACAGAACCAACTCTTTAGGTCAAGCACACTGAACCACTTCGCCCCCGAGAGGCTCTGTAAGGCATCTTCTATCCAAGGTGTGGTGTACTGGTCAGGAAGAGGCCAAGTAGGTGTAAGAGGTGTGTTCTTTGGGTAGAACTCTTCCAGAGGAATCTCTCCTGCTTGTTCTCCCGTTAAATCACATGCGGAGACTGGGGTGGCTGGGCTGACCTGTCGTAACAGTGTCCTGGCTGGTACCCTCACTGGCACAGCTGCTGTGTTGCGGACACTAACTGAAATCTTGCCTCTGCTCCTCTTCAATGCTCTAGTTGGCAATACTTCAGAGATAAGTTCCAGTCCTATATGCTCTTCTTGACTTGAGGTCTCAAGGACAATGAATGGGCCTGGTTTTTCCCAGCATAACTTGATGGAGGCTCTCAGGCAGAATACTTCACCTGGCTGGACCAGTCTCTCCTTATAAAGAAGCCAGATTTTTCCCACTCACGCTTTTGGGGCCTTCTCTTCTTGTTTGAGATCTCAATACACCTGGGCAAGCATAGGGTATATTTTTGTGGGGGGGAGTTCTTCCTTGCAGTACAAGTGGTGTAAGTAGTCTCCTCACCAAGTCAGTGTTTGTCCCAATGATAAGAGAGCTTTTTTCAGCCCCTGGGGGATGAGGGCACACCACGACCAAGGTGTCAAAGGTCTCAGCCTCTCCTGCTGTACTTGGGTCAAAAGTGAGTTTGACCAGCAGGTAGCCACCATATGGGAAGTTCTGAGTACCTAACCCCCATATCTCTAGTTCCTCCAATTTCTGTAATGGCAAGTGCTTGAGATGTTTGTTGTAGAAGTCCCTGTAGAGCAATGTAACTTGAGCTCCAGTGTCCAGCAGGGCTCTTATGTATATCCCTTCTACCTAAATAGGGACAATTGGGGAGGACCCCACTAGCTTGGGAAGAGGCCCATGGGAGGTGGTACCTTTTGCCTGCTTGGTGGCTTGCACCTTTACACTTGACTTCCGCTGACTCTTTTCCTTCCGGTTGAACTTAGCTGTTGTTCCAGGGGTCTGGCATGTACGGGTGGGTTTGGATTTGACTGTTGTGACAGGGCACCCAGTGGACTCCTTCAATGGGGCTCTCTGAAGTTTTTCCGCCGGCTTCTTGGTGGGCATTTTCTTCAGTGCTTTGGCAACTTCCATTGCTATATCTGTTAAATTTCCCTTATTTGGGCACTGTGCAATAAAAAGTCCAACTTCCCCACATTGATAGAACTTCGGAACTGGGGGCAGGGTCACGTCCCTTCTTCCAACCGTAGAGGTGGGTACATCATGTTTCATTTCCGAGAGTGATTTTTGTATATCAGCTTGGGTTTTCATCACATTGTGCCAGTTGAATTATGGCTTGTTTCAAGGTAACCCTTGGGGTGGACTGCACAATAGGACTCTTGGGGTGTTCCCCCCACTCATATTCCTCATCACTTTCTTCCACCTGTACTAATTGTGCTGCAACCTTCTTTCTTCGTAACGGTCCCTGTCACGAGCCGAGCCTCTTTATCCTTCTAGTCTAGGATAGCCTCTTCTTCTCTCACCACCTGGATCAATTCTGGGTAAGAAAGGGCCTTTTCGGTGCCTTTCAGGAGTAATCCGAGAGCAATGGGTTAGTTTGGTCTAGCTCCTTGTAGAGCCCGGTCCAACCTGGTTTTGGCCACTTCCCTGGGATCAATGCCCTTCTTCAAAATGATCCGATATCTTCTCTCCTCTCATCTGATGGGTATGCTCAAACTGATACATCAGATCAGATCGTTTTTCCACTCTTCCATAAACGGCATAAAGGGCTTCGATGTAATCCTCGGCTTCACAATCTGTTTTTTCCCTTATAAAGTTTCTGATGACATCGGCTGCTGGGCTCAACAGGCTTTCACTAATTCGCCATCTTGCCACTAGCTTTGGCACATTCCAGTCTTCTAGAGCTTCCAAGGCCTGATCCATCCAACTCTCAAATCCTTCCTCCCCTTCAGGTCTTGGTATCCGACCTGAGAAGGTCGGCAGCTTCCGATATCTCTCATTGGTGAACGTCTGGTGGCTATGTACTAGACTATCCACTAGGCGGCTCATTTCCGGGTAGAATGATGCCGATCCCAAGAGACCTAAAATGGCCGCTCAGGGTCCTTTTATGTCCTACCCAGCATGCAGTGCAAGAGAGGGTGTCCATGGGTAGGTCACCAAGCATCCTGGGTAAAAAAAGGTCAACCTTCAATGTAAATAAGTCACTTCGTGTATTGTATTTAATGCTTGAAAAACCAAAGTTATCCCAGTCCACTTCCTGTATTTGACCGCTAGATGGCGCCAAATACTAAGCTATAGAATTGTCCATAGGCTTGCATTGTAAAACATTAACATCACATTAATAGGCAAAAATATGGCTGCACTACACTTCTCTCATATAACAGGTTCCCAGTCTCCTGTAGCATGACTGTAGTATCCAACAAGCTTCCATTAACAAGGTTAACAGCCTTTGATCATCTTCTGTACATAGGAGTAAATGGAAGGGCCATGCATGACCACTTCCTGTGCCACAGATAATTTCCAGTCTATACAATTAGCTAGGACTACGTCCTTCTGAGAATGAACCCAATATTCTGCAGACATAAACTGGTTTTCCTGGTGCCTCCATGGCAGAATACAGATGATAGAGCTCCGCCTTGACTCCTCCCTCAGGACTACTGAATAGCATAAATTAAAGACATAGTCCCCCCCCAAAATTCTCTTTTTCTTCCCTCATACCTCTTGAGATGGTGAAGAGTAGCAGTTAGTCCAGTTCGCCTCTCCTGGGCACAGTCCATGTTCTTGGGCCGCTCACAGTGCTAAAAAGACCGGGAACCCCTTCTGTGGACATTTTTGGGTCATTCTACAGAGTTTCCTCACAGGAACGCTATCTGCCAGTACATGTCATGATGAATTTAGGTGGATTGGCAGAGGGATCAGCGCTTGCACCCCAGGCCTGCTGTGATTTTTTTCCCCCTTCTGTTACTTTTTTCTGTTTGTTGTGTTTATTGGTTTTGTTCCTTTTTCTCTCTTCCTTATTTACCTGTGTTGTCCCCTTTTAAATACCCACACATGCGCGGAGCTACCTGTTTTTAGCAGGCTTTCCAGGGAGTTCTGTTTTCCTTGAGGGGGTTAGGGTGTGCTTCCGGGATCCATTAGGCAGCGGTGCTGGTACGCTCCTGCGGTGTGTTCCAGCCGCCGTGCTCAGCCTGACATCTCCAGGCAGCATCGGCATTGGCGCGGTCCCAGGGCCAGATACGCGCACGCTGGCCATCAGATGGTGATAGCGGCAGTAGCAAGTGCACATGTTCAGTTGCTGGGCGGGCCGACCATTTTGGTTAGGGGAAAGGCTGCTATTTTTACCCTTCCTGCAGTTATTTGTTCAGGTGGGTGGGCATCTCTGCTAGCTTAAAGGACAGAGTATTTCAGGGCTGATGGCTGTCAGTGATGCTCAGCTATGCCCTGCAGGACTCTTTTGGTACTTGTTAGTGGTAGGTTTTATTTAAAAAAAAAAAAAAATGTACATATATCTATATATATATATAAATAAAATAAAGGAGGATAATAAGGAGGGAGGGAATAGAAATGAGGGGAAAGTGTGTATATATATATATATATATATATATATATATAAATAAATAAAAGGAGGATAATAAGAGGGAGGGAGGAAAGGATAGATTTTTATATATCATATATATATATATATATATATATATATATATATATATATATAGAAAGGCCAGTATGGTGGCCTGAAATTATGGGAGGAGTCCGGTGGAATATATAACCAGCCGTCCGCCCGTCTTCCTCGTCGGTTCCGGTGCGCGATACCTGATACGTCAGATATCAAGGGCCGACTATCCTAGACCAGACGCAGTGAGCCCGTTCGTGAGTTCCCGCGTTGTTCGTCTCCGCCTTGACCGTCTTCCCGTTCATCAGCGTCCGTGGGTTTCGCCGTCGGAGTGTCGTCTTACCCATCGAATTTGTCGTTACACGTCGGGCCGGCTGTCGCAGGTAGGGCTTCGGCACCCCCTTTTCGGTTCATGTATTACGATGTCCCATCAACATTCCCTGAACTCACGAACCGCTCGGATGTTTTACTGTGGCTCTCGTACTCATGTCACTGTGTCTACTTTCGATGTAGTCGTTATCACCTTCGGTCGATCACGCCACGTCAGGCGATTCATTCGCAGGTACGACATTCGAAACCGTTCGACTCCCCGAGCATTTCTATTAGTATCGGTCGAATCGTTCGACTCACAGCCAACTGCTTGTTACGACAAAGCAAGCAGTCCGCACGTATCGGTTGGTCTGCTCCAGTTCGAATATATCTCATCATTCATGCAGTTGTGTTATGTATCTCATTTCATCTCATTTCAAGTCATTTCAGTCCCACTCATTTCTACCGATTCAAATCATTTCTGTCACTAGCCGCGCTCCGGCGCGAATCCTGTCGCACCTCTGGTGCACCGATTCGCTTTGAAGTGCCCCAGGGTTCGGCCTCATTTCTGTACATGCTCCAGAGACTGAGTCACTCGCAGGTTCACGCACGGTCCCTGATTCTTGTCTTTGTCATGGCATACCATTTCTGTCACTTATTACGCTCCAATTCGAATCCTGTCGCATTCTTCTATGCACCGATTCGTCCTGGTGTGCCCAGCTGCTACGCCTCATTTTGGTACATGCTCCAGAGACGGATTCTTTTTTCGTAACCTGCAGTCCAGTCGTTGAATCCGGTCTCTGTCATGGGATATCATTTCTGTCACTTATTACACTCCAATTCGAATCCTGTCGCATTCTTTTATGCACCGATTCGTTCTGGTGTGCCCAGCTGCTACGCCTCATTTCAGTACATGCTCCAGAGACGGATTCTTTCTTGTAACCATCAGTCCAGTCGTTGAATCTTGTCTCTGTCATGGCATATCATTTCTGTCACTTATTACGCTCCAATTCGAATCCTGTCGCATTCCTTATGCACCGATTCGTTCTGGTGTGCCCAGCTGCTACGCCTCATTTCAGTACATGCTCCAAAGACAGGATTCATCTGTTTGGTTCAAGGGCTCGTCCTCTGATTCTTGTCTTTGTCATGGGTTTTTCATTTCATTTCACCTATCACGTTCCGGTACGAATAGTCACATCTGTGTACCAAATTCGTCTCGGCGTGCCCCAGGAATGGCCTCATTTCAGTACATGCTCCAGAATCCGTTTCGTGCTCGGTCGCAAGTTGTGGCATGGCGATCCGGATCTCTGTCATGGCAGGTTCTCTCATTTCACTGTCACATACGGCTTCCCGGCTTGGGTCCAGTTGATTCTTCAATGTTTGGATGCCTGCCGGGGGCCTTGCTCCTCGGCCTCATTTCATTATAGATTGCCTCAAAAGGGAAAACACAGCTTTGTTTAGGCGTGTCTCGCTGTTTTCTCCACATACAAGCGTAGACTTCTTGCAATCGTTGCAAACACACATCCAAGCGTAGACTTCTCGCAATCGTTGCAAGCACGCATCCAGACATAGACTTCTCGCAATCATTACAAGCACGCATTCGAGCATAGACCTCTTGCACTTATTACTAGCACGCATTCGAGCATAGACCTCTTGCAATCGTTGCAAGCACGCATTCGAGCATAGACCTCTTGCAATCGTTGCAAGCACGCATTCGAGCATAGACCTCTTGCACTCATTACAAGCACGCATTCGGGCATAGACCTCTTGCAATCGCTGCAAGCGCGCATTCGAGCATAGACCTCTCGCGATCATTACAAGCACACATTCGAGCATAGACCTCTTACACTCATTACAAGCATGCATTCAAGCATAGACCTCTTGCAATCGTTGCATGCACGCATTCGAGCATAGACCTCTGGCGATCATTGCAGGCACGCATTCGAGCATAGACCTCTTGCACTCATTACAAGCACGCATTCGAGCATAGTCCTCTTGCAATCATGGCAAGCACGCATTCGAGCATAGACCTCTTGCAATCGTTGCAAGCAGGTGTCCAGGCACAACTTGTTGCAATCATTGCTGGCAGGCACTTCTGGCTTGCTCAATAGATTGCTTTAGGGAAAACCTGGATACCTTCCTAAATGTACGTTGTATTACGGGGTACTTATATTTATAGGTATAGTTGATCCAGGGAAAAAATCCGATTGCCTCTCGAGGGGTCAGGAAGGAATTTTTTCCCCGGCTGTAGCAAATTGGCCTATGCTCTGTTGGGGTTTTTTTTTGCCTTCCTCTGGATCAGCTGCGGGCGTAGAACTGGGTGTGTCGGGTTGTGTGATACCTTATTTATTTTGATTTGGTTGGACCGGATGGACTTCTGTCTTTTCCGGCCTGGCTACCCGTGAGGCCTACCATAATTCCTTGCAGTCGTTGCAGGCACGAGTCCTGGCACAACTCCTTGCATTAGTTGCAGGCACGCATCCTAGCATAACATCTTGCAGTCGTGGCAAGCACGCATCCTGGGTAACATCTTGCAATCATCGCAAGCACGCATCCAAACATGCATTCAAGCACAACTCCTGTAGTCTTCGCAGTGCACATGCGGTAACACGAATTGCTCACAGTCATTACGTATACATCTCCAGTGACAAACTCCCGGGCAATTGTCGCAAGCACATGTTTAAACACAACTTTTAGTCATGCCAAGGCTCGCGACTTAGCATAACTTCTTGCAATCATTCGTTGGCAAGCACGTTCTCAGTGGCACACAAACTGGCTACACGTCATTTTCAGCAGCACTTAATTGGCCACTCGTCTTCTGTGGCTTTTCTTATAAACCACTCACTGTTGTCTGTCTATCCGTCTCTTCCTTAGGACAGTTGAGTTCAGCTTCCGTCCCGCACCAGGATCATGTTGTCACACGCAACTGGCTTCTTCCTGTAGCACACCCAGGCTATTTCTAGCCAGCGTTCAGCATTTCTTATCCTTACAGTGCACGGAGAGCCGTCTGTCGTTACGGCCCATACAGCAAGATCCCCACCACGAGGCATCCAGAGGCATCAGCCCATAGCCAACGGCAAACGCTCGCCATCACAACTGCCATCTTTAGGGGCATATTATATCCTCGCATATTCTCCAGTCTAGTCGTCCAAAAGACACCTACAGTCCCTACACGGCATGTTGAGTTCGCTATGCGCATCATCCCTCAGGGTCGCGCCTTGTGTCACGCCTATTGGTCTTACTGTCCCTCTCACAGGATCCAGAGCAAGTCCTCAGCCTGGATCCCGCGGCAATAGCAGTCCTTGCTATGCGGGAGGAATTCCTATCGTCTGGGAACGGCGTCTCCCTGTTCATTCCCTCCGTGTCTTCCCTTTCGCCCCAGGTGATGACCGACGCAGCGGCCTCCACGGGCTTGCGGCTGTTTTTTGGCCACCTCCGGCTCGCAGCTCCCTGGCCTCCCCAGTTACTGGCAATTCCTGGCTGCGCCAAGGCGTCCTCTCTGTTGATTATGTCCTTCCTACGTCAACTGGTCCAGCTCTTGTTGTTGTTTCAGTTCAACATCCATTGTTCCTTTATCCACGGTAAGTTCAATCAGGCAGCGGACGCCCTCTCCCGCTTTAACCTTGTCTCTTTTCCGATCAGGTACCCGGAGCCGGACCAACATCAGCAGCTATCCCGGACTGGTCTCAACTAACCCTGGATTAGCCCCTCACCTCCTAGCGGCTACCCAACTTATCGATCACTCCCTTTCCCGCAATACCCTCAAGGCTTATCAGTCAGCCTGGAGGGCCTTTAACCGCTTCATCACGTATCACAGCACAGTGACGTCCCATGTCAAGCAAGTCGTAGCCTTCATTTCCTACTGCCACTCGCAGTTGGTGTTATCTGTTAATACGATCCGGCTATACCTGACCGGTGTACAACATTTCACGTCCCTCCAGGACCCCACCGTACCCTCCTCATTTTCTTACCACACCGTTCGGACTGTTATGCGCAGTGTCCAGAAGCGCCAGCCGATGGCCGGCACCAAACCACCGCCTTTCACAGGAGACGTTCTAGAACTATGTCAGATATCCTGGCCACTTCACCTTTCGGTCTCCACATGAGTGGCATTTACAAGCAGCCATACACCTGGCCTTCTACGGCTTCTTACGGCCAAGCCAGTTTACTTGTAGTAGCCTCACAGCACGCATGCTGTACAAGCACCACCTGGTCCGATACGAAGACCATTTCATCTTACACTTAGCAGTCTCCAAGACGCAGCAGCTTGGCTCAGGTATGGACATACACTTCTATAAAACCAACAACCGCTGGTGCCCGGTCACTGTTCTCATCCGCTTGTTGCCCCTTTTGGCCAACCAACCAGGAACTGGCCCGCTTCTGCCTTTTCACACGAAACCTCTCAACGCAGCCCAGTTCATGGAGCATGTCAGGATACTCCGGGGCATCCTTCACCTCAATCCTGCTCACTACTCCGGACATTCATTCCGTATCAAAGCAGCTTCTACGGCCTCCCGCCAAGGGGTCCCGGTCCATGTTATCAAGAAATTGGGTAGATGGAAGTCCTCCTGTTTTGCCCGTTACATACCCAATCTGCAAATAGAGATGGCCCAGGCCTTTGTCAAACTCACCCAGTGACAGTCTTGATTCAATAAAGTGCAACCCCTACCTGGATGTTTTGCCCCCTTATTTTGGCATACCGTACGTTAGACCAGGGCACACTTTCAGGTCCATTTCAAGTAAGCGAGTTTATGTTAACCTTGTTTGTCATCCTTATCCGTATCGGTCTGAGGGCTCTGGACCATAAATATATATATATATATACATATATACAGAGAGAGAGAGAGAGAGATGACCTTTTCCAAGTATCGTGTTTTTTTTCTCTCTCTCGCTACATTTCTACAACTAATCCTCCTGCCCGAATCCGCCATGAGCCATTCATCTTGTAATCAAAAGCCTCCCACTTCCAATAGGTATGAGACCAACTGTACGCGAGAACATAAATAAAATGCGCTTTCTGGATTAACGTGGCTTCCTTTTTATCACAACCGGCCCACTCCAAGAGGTCTAAAAAATCCTCAAGACATCAGGACGATTACAGATCAGACAGCAAGTCCCGTTCCTCATGCCATAGGTCAACAAAGAGGTCAAGATCCTAAAGACAGTATCGTTCTCCCTCTCCTCAAACTTATGCAAGGAACAAATGCTGGGCTTGTGGAGCTACACCACTGCCAAACAAGTTAGTCTGCAAGGTCTGTTTCAGGGACTATTCAGTTAAGCAGGTGGTGGATCCGCTTAAGCGGATGATGAAGGGCTCCTTCTTGGAGTTAGCAGTTCCCACTCAGTCAGTCCCACAAACGTCCCAAGTACAGGATACGGAACCCAATGTTCCCGGTCCCTCAGAAGTCAGTACCCTACTGTTCCCCAGGGGTCATATCTAGCCTTCTAAGAGCCAGAAAACCTGCAACAAATGCAGTATATACAAGGATCTGGAACAAGTTTTTGTCGCCAAGAATGACTTTAATCCAATCCTCCCCTCTACATTCAATACTCTGGGATTTCTTCAAACGGGTCTTGATCTAGGACTTGGCCTGAGCTCCCTCAAGGTGCAGGTAGCAGCAATTTATGCCGCAACAAATAAAAGATGGGCAGAGGATCATTTGGTGGTCACTTTCCTCAGAGGAGTGTTAAAGATTTGCCCACCTATCAGACGCTCATTTCCTAAGTGGGATCTGTCCATAGTCCTTGAAGTTCTGTCTGACCATTTGTTTGCTCCAATGATACAGGTAGTAATATGGAACCTAATGCTGAAGACGGCTTTTCTTTTAGCAATTACATTTGGAAGAAGAATTTCGGAGCTTCACTCTTTAGGGATAGGCGATGACCAAATCTAAATTTTTCCACAGAGTGGAACTTCGACCCATGCGGGGGCTCACACCTAAGGACGCTAGTCCAAGCCACCCATTGGAACCCTGGGCATTACCAGTATTTACAGATGCAGATTCAGAGTCCTGTCATGAGCTGGACATATCGCCAGAGTGCTCAGGGCTCCAGATCCTTTGGAAACTGAGAGACTATTCATTGTACCATTCAGTAAATACAGAGGTAAAGAAGCTTCCATCAGAACTCTGGCATCTTGGGTGGTAAAGTTGATTCAGAAGGCCTACAGGGCAAAGAATATGGAGCCTCTGTCCCGAGTGAATGTTTCTTTGGAGACAGTTTGCAGAGCCGCCACCTGGTCTTCTCACCATAAGTTTCTCAGGCACTAACGTAATGATCCGGGGGCTCTCACGGCTGTAGAGTTTGGAAGGAGGGCAGCTCAGGCTGCAATGTCCTTTTCTAATTAAAATACTTATTATTGGCATTATCCCACCCCTGTCAGCTAGTTATTTATCATCTGTATGCTGCCATGGAGGCAGCAGAAAAATTGAAAATTGTATCATACTTACCGTAATTTTCCTTTCCTGGTGCCTATCCATGGCAGCATACATTCCCACCCTTGATAGTCTATGTTACAGAGACTGTTGGGGGGAGGGACTACATCTTTAATTTATGCTACTCACTAGTCCTGAGGGAGAAGTCGAGGTGGAGATCTATCATCTGTACGCTGCCATGGATAAGCACCAGGAAAATTACGTTAAGTATGATACAATTTTCAGTTTTCATGCATTGGTCTCAGTGTTCATCACAGGGGGCTCTTGCCACTTTCTCTTCCTGGAGTCCATTCCATTCTTAATTCTAACACAGGACCAGACCTGAGAGGTGCACTGCCCACTATACATACAGCAAATTTTGTATTATTGTTTCATACCTTGATTCTGGTCCAACTTCCATCCCCCAGTGCAAATTCAGGGTTAGCACTTGGAGATTAGAGATTGCAGCTTCCATATTACTTTCACTACAGCCTTCCTAAAGTGGGGTCATACAGTCTAGAGGATAAGCACTATCAATGCATGTAGTAATTTTAAAGGCAAAACCAAAGATTTCAATTACAACACAAGCTCAGTGCAGTATATTCATATTACATTGCAGTGTGCACGTTTGTGTTTCTTTATAATCAAAAATTATTTCTTTCAATTTGAAAGCATACACATGGTTGTAGCAGCTTCTTTTTTTTTTTTTTTCATAACAATTTTTACTTGGGTTATCATCCATTCAATAGCAGCAGTTCATCTATAAATAAAGCCTGGTAACAGACTAAGCTTTTTTTTTGTTCGGTCGATCAATGGCAGCAAGCGCCGATCGTAGCTGTTTTTCCAGCATGCCGGCTCGACAGAAGCCAGACATTCAATCAACTACTGTTGGACAGGCTGCTGTACACACAGGCTGAATGTCAGCTGGTTCCTGTTGAACTGGCCGATACCGGCTGATATTCGGCCTGTGCGTATCAGGCTTTAGGCCTAACAGTTAAAGCAGATCTAAAGTCAAAAACAAAAATGTAAAATATTGCATCTTACCAATCCTTAGTTCCTACCGGTAATACACTTAATGTCCTAGAGTGACAATGGTCGCTCAATGTATTCTACCTATGGGGAAGCAGTGTTTTCACACTCTAGGACAATAAAATGTGTTAGAACTCAACTTATCTTCATGCTATAGTGGGAGGTATTATTGCAGTCCACAGAGATAGCTGAAAACAATGTGGATAATAAGATTGAGGCAGAGGCAAAGATCATGGGAAATGATCAGCTCACAAGATTAACAGATGTTAATCAAACAGATAAAACAGAACACTTTCAATGGCTTATTACAAAAACGTACCCAATGAGAGCAAATAAAAGAGCTTCATCGGTAGGGTTTACATACATACAGTGGCTTGCAAAAGTATTCCCCACCCTTGGCATTTTTTGTGTTTTGTTGCCTCACAACCTGGAATTAACATGGATTGTTTGAGGAGGATTTACACCATTAAATTTACAGAACATGCCCACAACTTAGAAGATTTTTTTTTTTTTATTGGACAAAATAAAAAAAAGTTAATGAGGCTATCACAGCTCGAAGTCGCTTTGGATAAATCTCTATGAGCTTGCCACATCTTACCACTGGTATTTTTCAAGTTGGATGGTTTGCGCTTGTGAACAGCAATCTAAGTCTGACCACAAATTTTCCATTGGATTGAGGTATGGGCTTTGGGCCATTCCAACACATTTACATCTTTCCCCTTAAACCACTCAAGTGTTGCTTTAGCAGCGTGTTTGGGGTCATTGTCCTGCTGGAAGGTGAACCTCCATCCTAGACTTAAATCGCATACAGAGTGGTACAGGTTTTGCTCAAGAATATCCTTGTATTTAGCACCATACATCTTCCCCTCAACTCTGACCAGTTTCCCAGTCCCGACTTCTGAAAAACAATTTTAGTCTCACCAGACCAGAACACCTTCCTCCATACATTTTGGGAGTCTCTCACGTGCCTTTTTGCAAACTCAAAACGTGCCATTGTGTTTTTTGCTGAAAGTAATGGCTTTCTTCTGGCCACTCTGCCATAAAGCCCAACTCTATGGAATGTAGGGCTTATTGTCGTCCTATGTACAGATACTCCAATCTCTGCTGTGGAACTCTGCAGCTCCTCCAGGGTTACCTTAGGTCTCTTGGTGCTGCCTCTGAGATTAATTCCCTCCTTGCCCGGTCCATGAGTTTTGGTGTGCGGCCATCTCTTGGCAGGTTTGCTGTTGTGCCATGTTCTTTCCAATTGGTTATGATAGATTTGATGGTGCTCCTAGGGATCACCTAAGACTTGGATATTTTTTATAACCTAACCCTGTCTTGTAATTAACAACATTGTCCCTAACTTGTTTGGAGAGTTCCTTGGTCTTCATGGCAGTGTTTGGTTAGTGGTGCCCCTTGCTTTGGTGTTGCAGACTCTGGGACCTTTCAAAAAGGTGTGTATATGTAATGACAGATCATGTGACACTTAAATTGCACACAGGTGGGCATCATTTTACTAATTATGTGACTTCTGAAGGTAATTTGTTGCACCAAAGATTTTTATGGGCCTCATAACAAAGGGGGTGAATACGCACATGCCAATTATTGTTTTATTTCTAAAAAATAGATTTATGTATCTATTTTTCTAATTTTACTTCACCAACTTAGACTATTGTGTTCTGACCATCACACATAATTCAGTTAAAAAACATTGAACTAAAGGCTGTGATGTAACAAAATAGGTAAAAAGCCAAGGGGGTGAATACTTTTGCAAGGCACTGTACATTCTATTTCATGTGAAAAATGGACTGATGCTATACATCAGTTTGATTCATGAACTGAATCTTTGTAGGGAAGTATTCTGGTAAAATAACTCATCTATCCTACTGAACTCAACCTTCTGCTAGTTACATGACTTTGGTCAGTTTCTACATCTTTCAGTTGCTGGAAAAATACTGTAGTTGGTACATATGTACCAACTACAGCATAACTAATTCTTTTTTTATTCTATGTTATGTGATAAAAGGTTAGAAAGAAAGGAGGTATGCCCTCAATGGTATTTTAACGGCAACACCACCACCAATGTAGAATAAAATTAAATATTTATTGGTGCATGTAAAATAGATCAATCACATGTGATGATCTTATTAAAAAAAATTACTCTCCAAAGTCTGAAAACTCCTCTTCGGTACCCGATTTGTTTCAGGTTCAAGCTTTTCGTCAAGGGTATTTAGAAAGGATAATATATATTCAATTGTTTGTCAGAGTTAGATAGGATAAATGGTACAATGTTCAATAAGCTATGCAAGCAGGAGCTGATCAATTTAAGCAATTTTATACCAAACTCTATAACTTATGAACCCCAAAAAAGCCCAAGGAAGCCATAGAATGAAAGGAGATGATCACGGATTTCCTCAATCAATATAGCCCCAAACCTATAACATCTTCAGAGGCCACAGAACTGGACAGACCAAACTTTTTGGAAGAAACATTTGAGGCCTTGAAATAGTTAAAGACACGCAAAAGCCCCGGCCCTGACGGCTTGACTGTTGGCTACTATAAATTCTTCACAGACACGGTACTCCCTTACTTGAAAACATTTAACTCACTATCCTCCTCCTCTCATACTAATAAAGATCTTCTCGAAGCCCACATAACTATGATACCGAAACCAGGTAGATACCACTATTGTGTCAAACTCACAGGCCCATATCACTTCTAAACATTGATGTGAAAATTTATGTGAAAGTGCCCGAATACTCCCTCTGCTCCCCAAGCTGGTCTACTTGGACCAGGTAGGATTCATCCTCAGGCGTGTGGCCAGAGACAACACCCTGAAAGCTATAAGTGTAAATCATTGGTTGTCTTCCTCTTCCAAACCAGGCTTGATTCTATCACTTGATGCGGAGAAGACGTTAGACAGAGTGGCTTGGGACTACATGACAGAAGCTTTAAAAGCGTTGGGTTTCCGAGATTGCATGCTTCATTTCATCCTTGCCCTTAAGGCCTCATTCTCATGAGGCGAATCCGCTTCCACGGAGTCTGCCAGCTCAACAGGAGAGCTCTCCGTTGATCTCCACTGAGCCGGCGGATGACAGGTACCTCTGCTCACTGAGCGGGGAGGGGCTTGTCGAGCGCCGCTGGTTTGTATGGAGAGAGCGGATGAGAACGGACATCCGTTTTCATCTGATGCAATTGCGACGGATGCATATGTAGGGCCACCCATCTGCTTTTAGCGGATCGGACTGGGTCAGATGTCAGCAGACATTTCACTGCTGACATCCGTCGCTCCATAGACTAGCAAGGAGCACCCGTTCAGGTCCACCATCAAAACTGACAGGCGGACCTGAACAGTCCAACAGTGTGAATGGGGCCTTATTCGTCCCCAACAGAAAGAATTAAAGTCAATGCTTACCTGTTGAGAGCCTTCTGAATATCAAATGGTACATGCCAAGGATGCCTCTTATCCCCACTCATATTTGTGCTCACCTTGGAACCCCTACTCTGCAGATTTAGGGGCAATGCAAAGGCTGAAATAAAAGATAGACAATACAAACTAGCAGCCTACCCAGATGACATTTTACTAATCCTCAGACCTAGTCACCACAATTCCCAACTTACTAAAAATACTTTTTATACTCACTCTCCAATCTTCAAATCAATTTCATGAAATGCAGGCCACTAAACATTTCCCTCCTCACAGCTACTAGGACACTATGCCAATCTAATTTTCCTTATGATCCTTGATCCTAATGATCCTTTGGCTGGGATCCCCACGCCATCACCTATCTTGGTATCCAGCGACCGGCAAAATTAACAGATCTATATTCTAGAAACGTCCTCCCTATTCTCAAAACCATCCAAAACGATTTTCAAAAATTGAAGCTGGGCCCTCTCTCATGGTTCGGGAGAGCAGCAATTATAAAAATGAATGTCCTTCCTAGACTCTTATCTTCTACAGACTTTACCAATTAAAATCCTGTTAACATTTTTTTCCCACATAAACAGATCTGCAAAAACTTAATTTGGGCTTCCAAACACCCTCGAGTTGGGATAGACTAGTGATCCCTAAACTGAAAGAAGGAACTGGCCTTCCAGGTGTATATAAGTACTACTGGTCTTGCCACTTGGCTAGAATAGTTGACTGGCATGTCCATGCAAACACTAAAGATTGGGTCAGATTTGAGGAACCGTTCTCCCAGTTGCCAATCCATCACCTACCATGGATCAGACATAAAATGATCCCTAAGGAAAGCACTGTACACCCCCTAATTGGCCCTACCTTACAGAATTTCCGGGCTGTGTGTCAAAGGCTGAATCTTGCCTCTTCATCAGGCCCACTGACCCCTATTGACCGAAATCCAGACTTCCCACCAGGGCTTCCGGAGCTCACCACAAATAGCCTAAACGCAGGAAAATCGATTAGGGCAGAAACCTTCTTTGATAAGGGCAAGCTTACATTTTCAAGCCCTCTCCTCCCAATAACCTGACCAAAGCATTTAAGTTCCTGCAGATTAGACACTTTTTAAATAGCTCCAAACCAATCTCCAATTGGTATAGAGAACGCACTCCCTTTCAAGCGATCTGCACCAGAGCCCCAAAGACACTTGATATCAGATATGTATTCTCTACTGTTCACAGGTAGCAATCCCAATGACAATGCAACTAGTCAACAATGGGAAAGGGAACTCGCAATGAATCTGTTAACATTGGACTGGGAGCGAATACACACCCATGTACACAAATGTTTCCGCGCAGGAAAATGGATTTAAAATCAACTTAAGGCGGTACAGTACCATATATAGAATCCATAAATATCCCAGTGTCTTTCCACTATGTTGAAGATGCAACACAACCCGCGGTTCTCTGCTCCACATATGAAGGGACTGCCCACTGATACAATCTGGAAAGAAATACACCACATTTCTCATACAACGACCTACTCCCCAGATTTCCCCCCAGCTCAATATCTACTTTACCAAACATTCATATCCCAATTGGCCTACAAAATATCTCACCCTACACCTCATCAACTCAGCCAAAATGTGTATACCCTTACAATGGAAGGATAGCTCCCCCCTAGTATTTCAGAGTGGCTTCAACGTGTAGGGAGGATCGCTGAAATGGAAGACCCAGTCCAACAGGCGAGAGAGACCCCTGGTGAAATTCCATAAAACCTGGGCCTGCTGGATTAATTTCACAAAATTTGCGGAATTCCACAGTCTATCAAACGTATCACCATTGCTTGACCTGAGGGCACCCACAAGGCATCAGATGACTAACCCAGAGAGAAAACTGCACACTAACACTTTACCGCCTTTACCCCACCCTCTCCATACCCTTCCCACCCCATAACAGAAACATAGCTTACGAATCAATTAGGAAACCTTAAACAGCCAGAATACACATTACTCCACTTTAACATAGGGATTCTCCCTTGAAGCCCATCCCTGACGATGGGTCCAATATATATGTGCTACCCAAGACGTAGAGTGATTCAAATATACTTCTCAGAGAACCGGTAAGATAACATGACAAAGGCCACTCACAGTTTGTTCCCAATAGGGGTGTTTGGATGCCTTGGAGGTTTGCCCGGTTTCTCTATAAACTCCTCAGAATCCCTCATCTGTCTTACCTTATTACCCTTTTGGGCTCAGACCCTTTTGACCCTAACGATTTTCTGATTATATACATTAATATGTTTAACTGGATATTGCTAAAATGCATCATTCTGGTTGTACTTAAAATTTATTATTTCTGTACGAATGAAAGTTGTTCCGTTTTTCTTCCTGTGCACTGGAAAACATTAATAAAAGCATTGAAACAAAAGAATTCTAAGTAGTCTTCATCCTCTCCCTGTACTTTGCATTGTAGAGTTTGCCTGTCAAGATGCCATCCTCCCTGGCAATGCGTGATGAAAGGTTACACATTATCGCTCACATTGTGTGATCAGTGACTGCCAAAACACTGATACTGGGCCATAAAATGAACCCTCTCAAAATTGAAATAACAATTGAGCAAACCTGCAGCCTTTCGCCAACAATTCAGAACCAGTCACCATTTTTATGAAAGCATGCCGGTTGGCCCAAATGTTCGTAACAAAACTTCGTTTGTGACTCTCAAATTCTTTAAATAATGTTCCTAAACAAAACTTCTCATTACACAGCCATTGCCAACAGCTGAAAAGGAAGCTGGAAAATGCCATGATCGTTTCCTGACCCTGTGTGCAAGAGGATGGGAGTGGAAGAAAACACTTGCTAGTTTATCTGTTCTATTACATACCGAAGACATGCTCTCATCCCAGCATGTGCACAAAATTATTCCAAGACTGGAGCATCTACAGCTGGCTCTGGAGACACAGTACAATGTATGACTGTAATCACGGTATAAGACTTCTAATATGGTGGAATACATTCATAGTTGGGAGATTTAGAGTCATGGATGGATTGTTTTTCAAAATATTTTTAGAGCTCATGCACACTGCACAAAGCTGCTTTTACAGGCATTTGAGCTTTTATTTCAGCTTGAAGTTTGTGCTTTTTTGTGCTCTTGTGCTGTTTTTATTGCACTCCTTAAAGCTCCTGTAATGGAAATTTGTAATTCTGTATATAATTGTATTCTATTTTATATGTATTGCACACTGCCCTCACTGTGCACACGGCACTAATAATGTTTTCAGTACATGTTTTGCATTCTTTCAAATCCTGATTAGAATTAGCCTGCCTATGTAACGCCCCTTGTTACCATAAACGTACATATCACGTAATATTAATGTGATACCTATGTAATCATGTGTATAAAAACCTTCAAATGCTTCATAATAAAGGAGAACAGTTATTTGGGAAGATGCTGAGCGTATCTTTTGTGTCTGTTCCCTACTGCAGTAGTTATTATTAATTTGGAACCACTAATCAATATGAGGATAGGAGTTGCCTATCTATAAAATATCTATTTCAGGTGGCGAGCCAGCCAGGAGGGGGTTCCCAGGTGACCCCGAGTGTCCGAAACTAGGAGCTTGAGACGATCCGGGAATTTCTGATAATCAGCCGGCTGAGGTAAGCCTTTTGCTTGCATTTGAATTATCAGACTTCCTTGATTGGTAAGGCATTTTCGGGACAAAGGATACCTATTTTACTCCCTTTAATCGAACTGTATTGATTGGTGGTTATATGTTATGTTGTCACTGTCTACTGTCCATCGGAGTGTTATAGATAAGAAAAGGAAGAATAGTGCTGTTCACAGATATATGTAGTACATCTGCTAGGTAAAGTAGTTTAGAGGCAAGAGGGTATAGCCACACGTAGAGAAGACTGGCCAGTCATTATGGGCATTAAATTAAGTAAGGGAACGAAGTGTAAGAAACCTTCAAAAATGCCCAGCGCAAGAGCGCTATATATGAACCGAAGGTGCGGTTCCGCCTATACTGAGCCTCTAGATTAATGGTTAAAGTGGACAGGGATCCACAAAGGGTAACTGGGTTACCAAAGTCCACAGGGACAAAGAATCATGCAGAGTATACAGCTAGAGAAACAGCTATCTATGTGAGCAGGATGGATCAAGGGTGACAATAACACTAGACAGAAAGGGACATTTTGATGTTAAGTTGTGGGATGAATTTGGGGTCAGGCACTACAACTAGTAAACCAAGAAACAGTGATGAGAGTTAAAACAGAATGCTTTATATGTTGTCAGAGAGGGAAGATGAGATGAGCACTATGGCTGCCCATCTGATCATAGAAGGTACAGTATTGTGAAGTATGGTATTACAATACAATGGATGCAAACAATATCAGAGCAAAATAAAGGAAGCAGATGTTTAAGCAAGGAAGTATTAAAAAAAGTTAAAAGAAAGTGAGAGAATGATATGCATGTGTTGTGTACAAATGGGAAAAATGTAAGCAATTTTAGAGAGATATTGGTGTGTGAATGCTGGAACCTTTAGTTCTATCGCTTGTGCGTGTCATGTACGCAGATGTGACCCCCTCCTTTGTGGTCTCCTGAAAGAATGTAGATGGGATGAGAGGTTAGTGATAAGCTGGAAGGACACCATGCCAATTTCATTTTTTTTTAGCCAAAACATTTCTAACAAAATATGCTGGGTTAACGAATCTAATGATAAACAATGTGATCACAATTATTTTTGAATCTGTTTTCCAAACATGGTATAATGAAGGTTACATTTAACAGGGTCTTACACAAATTGAATATCCTGTGATAGTGGAAACATTTAAAAAAGGAAAATTATGTAAAATTAAGTAATATGTCCCCCTTTAAGGACATTTATCTGTGCATATATATTAGGCCGCGTACACACGGGCGGACTGTTCGCCCAACCTTGTCCGCTGAACAGTGTTTGGGCGGACAGTCCGCTCGTGTGTGGGCTTTCAGCGGACAGTTTCAGCGGACAGTTGGACGGACAAAGTCTTTCGGAAATTCCGAAAAACTGTCCGCTGAAACTGTGTTTGAGCGAACAGTCCGCCCGTGTGTGGGCTTGTCCGCTGTACTTTCGAAATGAGCGGACTGTTCCCGCTCGGAAAGTCCGCCCATTTCGAGCGCGTGTACAGGTAGGCGGGGCCCGCGAAGGAGACGTCGCGGGCTCCGCCGCCTGGAATGGGCTTAAAGGGGAACCCCAACGCCGAAAAAAATCGGCGTGGGGGTTCCCCCCAAGTCCAGACCAGACCCTTGTCCGAGCACGCTACCCGGCCGGCCAGGAAAGGGGGGCGAGCGAGCGCGCCCCCCCTCCTGAGCCGTACCAGGCCGCGTGCCCTCAACATGGGGGGTGCCTTGGGGAAGGGGGGGCCGCGCGGGCCCCCCACCTCAAAGCACCTTGTCCCCATGTTGATGAGGACAAGGGCCTCTTCCCGACAACCCTGCCCGTTGGTTGTCGGGGTCTGCGGGCGGGGGGCTTATCGGAATCCGGGAGCCCCCTTTAAGAAGGGGGCCCCCGGATACCGGCCCCCCACCCTATGTGAATGAGTATGGGGTACAATGTACCCCTACCCATTCACCTGTGAAATAAAGTACAAAAAAAAACACAACACATGGAAAAAGTATTTTATTGCACAGCTCCGGGGGTCTTCCGTCTTCGGGGGTCTTCTCGCCGGACTCCTCCGCTATGTGTGTGTAGCTCTTTTACTAGCGGAGGAGTCCGGCTTTCTTCCTCCCCGCCGCCGGCCTCTTCTCCCGACTTCGGGGGTCTTGTCCCCCTCTTCGGTTCTTCTGCCGGGCCACCGCGCCTGGTCCGGTGGCCCGGTCTTCTGTCGCCGTCTTCCGTTCTTCTGTCGCCGCCTTCGGTTCTTCTGCCGGGCCACCGCGCCTTCTTGTAGCTCTTTTACAGGCGGTGGCCCGGTCTTCTGTCGCCGCCGCTGTCGTCGTCGTCGTCGCCGCCGCCTTCCGTTCTTGTTCTTCTTCTTGTTCTTCTTCTTGTTCTTCTCCTGGAGATGTTGACTCGACGATCTCTCCGGCCGGAATGCCAGAGCCGCGCTGTGCGGTCACTTATATAGTGACAATGGGGCGGTGTCACATGGTATATGTCACATGGGTTGGTCACATGGTGACCCCGCCCCCTTACGATGTCATAGTCCCCATGTGACATCAACCCATGTGACCAACCCATGTGACATATACCATGTGACACCGCCCCATTGTCACTATATAAGTGGCAGCGGAGCGTGTCCCTGGCATTCCGGCCGGAGAGCTCGTCGAGTCAACATCTCCAGGAGAAGAAGAAGAAGAACAAGAAGAAGAACAAGAACGGAAGGCGGCGGCGGCGGCGGCGACGACGACGACAGCGGCGGCGACAGAAGACCGGGCCACCGCCTGTAAAAGAGCTACAAGAAGGCGCGGTGGCCCGGCAGAAGAACCGAAGGCGGCGACAGAAGAACGGAAGACGGCGACAGAAGACCGGGCCACCGGACCAGGCGCGGTGGCCCGGCAGAAGAACCGAAGAGGGGGACAAGACCCCCGAAGTCGGGAGAAGAGGCCGGCGGCGGGGAGGAAGAAAGCCGGACTCCTCCGCTAGTAAAAGAGCTACACACACATAGCGGAGGAGTCCGGCGAGAAGACCCCCGAAGACGGAAGACCCCCGGAGCTGTGCAATAAAATACTTTTTCCATGTGTTGTGTTTTTTTTTGTACTTTATTTCACAGGTGAATGGGTAGGGGTACATTGTACCCCATACTCATTCACATAGGGTGGGGGGCCGGTATCCGGGGGCCCCCTTCTTAAAGGGGGCTCCCGGATTCCGATAAGCCCCCCGCCCGCAGACCCCGACAACCAACGGCCAGGGTTGTCGGGAAGAGGCCCTTGTCCTCATCAACATGGGGACAAGGTGCTTTGGGGTGGGGGGGCCGCGCGGCCCCCCCTTCCCCAAGGCACCCCCCATGTTGAGGGCACGCGGCCTGGTACGGCTCAGGAGGGGGGGCGCGCTCGCTCGCCCCCCTTTCCTGGCCGGCCGGGTAGCGTGCTCGGACAAGGGTCTGGTCTGGACTTGGGGGGAACCCCCACGCCGATTTTTTTCGGCGTTGGGGTTCCCCTTTAAGCCCATTCCAGGCGGCGGAGCCCGCGACGTCTCCTTCGCGGGCCCCGCCTACCTGTACACGCGCTCGAAATGGGCGGATTTGCCTCCTCCTTACGTGGGCGAGTCCGTTCATTTCAAAAGTTGAGCGAACTGTTTGCCCAACCTTGTTCGTCAAACAGTCCGCTCGTGTGTGGGCAAGTCCGCTCATGCAAATTTTGAGCGGACTGTTTGCCGAAACTGTTTGACGAACAAGGTTGGGCAAACAGTCCGCGCGTGTGTACGCGGCCTTAGTGTCTGATATTGAAATTATCATGAGTATTAATTTCTAATATGAGTTTAACAATTTTATTAATAAATATAGATATATTGAAACTAGTTTAGACAACCTTTGGTTGGAAATGAAATCCAGGTTAATGGGGAAATTGGTAAAAATGGGATTAGTTTAGATAAAGATAATAATTTTGTAATTTTACATTTATTGAGTGGAAAGGAAAAAAAAAAGCTTAAGATGAGGTTGTTAATTTGAATATAGCTGCAATAATGTTTAACAAAGCCAAGATGGGTGGGATACATAGAAAATTTTTCTACAGAAATGAAATCTTAAAGTCTGATAATAACTTGATGTGCGGTCCATGATGTGAGAGTAATAATAAATAAAATTGACATATAACAGACCCATCACATCAAGTCCACACACTCTGTTAGGATAGATGCCACCTGCAGCCAGTTGTTTTTTTGAAAACTGACATTTTATTGAAATTTCAAGGGAAACAAAAAAATCAAAGAAGGAACAATAAGGCACAAGTAATAAAAGCAAACGGTCACAGACCACAGCAAGCAAAGGCATAGAGTACAGCATTGCATCAACTCAAGCAGTACATTACAATGACACTCCGTTACCTGGAGAGTTAGATTCCTGCAGCCTGCTACTGGTCAATTAAACAAACCTTTCAAAGACTAAAAAAAAGAGGGGAAAAAGAAGGGAACTGAAGGAGAAAGAAGAAAAATAGGAAAGGTGAACAAAAACACGAAGAGTCGTGCGAACAGCCCTAGAATGGGAGAGAAATGGTGCAGATTAGAAAAAGAACAAGAAAGAAAAGAAAAGGAAAACAAAAGAAAGGAGACTAAAGTAAAATAAAATAAAGGACGCCCCCTCCGACCCCACGCCCCCCCCCCTCTACACACAAAAGGCGGGTGCCTCCATCCTATCCCAAAGTCCCCATACCTTGTTATGTTTGTCAAGCGTATTATTTAGAGAAGCTGTAAGATATTCCATACGCCTGACGTCCCTAATTCTAGTGTGTAACTCAACTAGTGAAGGGATCTCCCGTTTCTTCCATTTTAGGGCAATTAGGCAGCGCCCAGCCGTCAACACATGGGCTAATAGGGACTGGGAGGATCGGGAGAATGTGGCAGGAGGGAGGCCCAGGAGAAACAGCTTGGGGTCTAACGGCACTTGTGCCTCAAAAATTGTACATAATAAGGCCCTAACCATTTCCCAATAGGGGACAACTCGTGGACATGTCCAATAAATATGGAACAGTGTCCCAACTGCACTACGGCAGCGCCAACAGCGGGAGTCCGCGGAGGGGTAAATAGAATGGAGCAGGGACGGAGTTTGATACCAATGCAGCATAACCTTGTATTGATTTTCCTTATATAAATTGCAAACAGAGCTTTTGGCTGCACGTGACCAGACCCGCTGCCAGGTCTCCAAAGGCACGGCCTCCCCCAAGTCCCTGTCCCATTTATCCATATACGCGTGCCGCGGTCCCGTCATAGAGGAATCCGCTATTAGAATTTGGTAGGTACGTGAGATCATACCCTTCGGAGACGAGCCCTCCAAGCATACCTTCTCAAACTCAGTTAAAGGGGAGAATTGTAGGGTTGTTGTAAAAGATTGTGCCAAATGGCGGATCTGCAGGTAGCTATAGAATGCTTGTTTAGGTAAATCATATAAATCCTGTAATTCCTGGAAAGATCTAAGTAACTTAGTCCTAGTGTCCGCCAGCTGACCAAAACGAAAGAGACCTCTACTAAACCAGGGTTGGGACATTCGAGATGTCAGACTATCCGGAACAGCGGGAGTAAACAAAAAAGAGGTGGCCAGGGAGGCTGGGGAGGACAGTGGATACACTTTTTTGGAGCGGAGCCATAAAGTGCGAACCAGCGCTATTGGTCCCAGTAATTGATATTTACTAAGGCTAATGTCCGTGCTCCACAACATGGAGTTAGGATGTGTAGGGGCCAACCACAACTTCTCAATTTGGGACCAGCGGTTATAGGCATGTAGAGTACTCCACGAAGCTATTGGTCTAAGTTGGGCCGCTAAATAATATTTGGTTATATTGGGGAAGGCTAAACCCCCCTGATAGCGCGGGGCAAATAGTACAGACCGTGCCAGCCGGTGTCTTCCATAGTTCCAAAAGAACCGTAGAAGGTCACCCTGGAGCGACCTAAGGTGCGCCGGAGGGATAGGGATGGGTAGAGTCTCGTAGAGGTAGAGAAGTCTAGGGAGGATGTTCATCTTAATGGTCGCTAACCTGCCAAAGAGGGACAGTTTTAGTAATTTCCATTTGGCCAGGGATGTCCTAATGTCCCTAAAAAGTTGGGGGAAATTAGCTTTATATAGAGTCTCATAGGACGGAGTAAGATGTACCCCCAGATATTTCAGAGAGGATGTCTTCCAAGCGTAGCGAAAGGAGTGGGATAGGGTGGACAAAGTCCTCGGGGCCATATTAAGGGGAAGGGCTTCCGTCTTTGAATTATTAATTTTGTAGCCCGAGAGAAGGCTGTAGGCGTCCAATTCTTTATGGAGATTCGGCAGGGAAACATGTGGCTGAGTCAAGGATAGGAGGACATCATCCGCAAACAGGGACACTTTAAAGTCCCTTGTCCGGACCGGGATGCCATGAATGCTCGTGCAGCCAGTTGTTTTATAGTTTTTGATCGCCAAGTGCTTTCTGGTCCATCATACATATTGTTGGTCCTTTTGTTTTTATTTTTGAAATCCAAAGCAGAATGTGTGGATTGTGAAATGATGTGCCCCCTTTCCTTGTAAGTGCAATGGGTAAAGGTAGAAGAATATTTTGGATTTATGGACATCTCTGCATGACCGCAGGGTATTGTTATTGTTTATTATAATATTGCCAGGAAAAAGTTGTCTTTTTGAAACATGAAACTGGAGTTCTTACACAAACAGCATGATAGAAAACAAGCCATTGTTATATTTATGCAAACTGGACCCAGTAATGAAGGGTTCATCGCGATATATCAGAGCTGTAGATTTTATGCAAAGGTGCTATTAGAGAAAGTTACAGACATTATTTTAGTCAAACATTTAATTTTTAATGGTCACCCAGAAGCATACTCTGTATTCAGAGACATTGGATCATTTTTCCCCAGCTCAAGAAGCAGAGCTCCATGTTTTAGAAAAACACGTGAGATATAAAAAGAGTATATATTTATATAGATAGTCGAGATATAGAGAGCTTTTGATTCCATCTGAAGGGCCAGAAGTTTGCCTTTACTTCGGCGGGTAAACCAATCAAGCATGCTAAGATAATTTGATCAGCTGTTTTCAGCCTTCCAGGTTCTTGCTAGGGTAGCCATACTAACTTTAAAACTCGCATATGGACGCAGACCAGGGTGCTGCATTTACAGCCCCGGACACTTGCTGGGTCTGTGCAACTCACAGATTCCACCCTAGTTCTGGCCCAGTATAGCTGGGATTAATAATTCAACTTTAAGGACCCCAGAACGAGAAGCACAAGTGGTCCACAGAGGGCAACTTCTTACGAAACAAGACTTTGGAAAGGGTGATCATCATTTATGTCTACCAACCACTCTTTTCTCTCCAGCTTGACACATGAACCATGTCATCATTCACAAGCAGTTATGGCTGCCTTAGTAAATGAGCGTGGGATAGAGCCAGGGTTCAACACAGTTGTTTTTATAACATACCACTTCTTGTTTTACCTGTTACCAAAGGTGTTACCAAAAGCTGAACATCCCTTCCAGAGATAACAAAAAGATATATCCAGATGCCCAAGTCAGGATCTTATGAGTATGTTTTTTTTTTTTTGTATGGACATGTTTTCTAGATGTCCAGTGGCAAATGCTACTGCAAAGGCCACAGTAAAAAGTGTTATCAGAAGTAGTTTGTAAGTACAGAGTGCAGAATCTACAGAGAGTAACAGAGGAAATCATTTTTATAGTAGAGTCCTTATTAGAAGTTTTGAAGTTTTATTTTTTACACCCCCTACTTTCTACATGTAGCAGACAAAGTAGAGTAAGAAACTAGAAAACTTTTGCCTGAATGTTTTATTATATTTTATCAAGCTCCTAAGGGGATGTTGGACTCTCTCCCTATGGGATTTGGTTTGGTAGTGTGTTACTCACTTGCTTATATTTTGTCTCAGCAGCTGAAGTCCTCCATTCGGATCTCACAAAGAATGTTGCTGATCTTTTAAGGTTTTTGACAAACTCATTTATGTTTTCTCCCCAATTCCAGATCCTAAAAGTTGGTAAGGATCTAAAGCTAAAGCCAGGTGATTTGTGGATTGTTAAGAGACATTTATATATAAGGAAATGTTTGGAGACTAAATACAGCATCTATTTCATGTACAGTTTTGCAAAACTTGAAGGAAAAGTCACCTGGATCCACTCCAGACACTGCAAAAATGACTAAATTAAAGAAATCCCTGTGTTTGATTTGTTTCCCTCTTGCACGCACAGTCTAGGGCACTTTTTTATTCAATTACTTTAATTGTAAGGGATATATATATTTGAAAAGTATTTGTTGAAGTCACATTTGTCTTTTGTACCTCTTCCATTTTATGTAGAATTGTCTGTGTTTACATATGCTGATAAGTCAGCATACCAACAATTTAGCTAGAAGGCCATTCTGGCCACAGGAGTGTACAGCCAGTACTCTGTAAATATGTCTTATCAATCATTTGTTTTTCACAATGAAAAGTCATTTTGTAATGAAAAAAAGCTGCTCGGCTATTTTTTTTCAAAAATAAACTATAATATAGCACTAATACAATAAATCATGAAAAATAACAAGGAACAATGCTACATGGTGAAGTAATGGACGAAAAATAAAATTACATAGTGAAGTGATTAACACCAAAAAAATTAAAATATATATATAACATTAAAGTCCCAAGAGTGAAATCAATCAATCCTTGGAATCCGTATAGGACTTTGAAATAGTGATTCATAAAGTATGTGAACTCAAGAGTGATCCAGTGGACATGCTAGTCACTGACAGAGAAGGATATGGAAAAGGTGGGTACTCTTACCAGAGCCACAGGACCTGTGTATGTGTGTATATATATATATATATATACACACACACACACACACACACACACACACACACACACACACACACACACACACACACACACACCAGGTCAGACAAGCAAAGGCAAGTGAGTCCTCCACTATACAGAAACTATGCAACGGATCATTCTAGGCATTACCATCAGAACAGAATATAGAAAAGGGTGGGTACTCTTACCGGAGCCAGGGGACCTGTATATAAACACCAGGTCAAACGAGGAAACACCAGCTGATCCTCAACTCCAAAGGGTATGTGCAGCAAATCCCAGATGGTTCGCCAGCCAATGGAAAGGCTGTGGAGGAGCAATCAATCCCGTCTCGAAGATTCAAATCTTCCTTCCAGAGATTCCAATAAGGAAACAAAGGTCTCCAACCAATAACTCAATAATGGGTAGAAAACTCACGGAAAAAGTCATATGTAAAACAAAAAGAACAACGGCTTCCCATAGTGTAGATCAAAAAAGAAAATTTGCTGTTTATTGGCATAAAATCAGCATACAGAATAAAAAAAAGAAGCTAAAAAGTGATCACATTATAAAAAGCAATATGGGCAACATAAGAACCTCACCCTAAGCGTTTCATCCCAAAGGACTTCTACTGGGGCATCTGTAGCACACTATGGGAAGCCATTGTTCTTTTTGTTTTACATACAACTTTTTCCGTGAGTTTTCTACCCATTATTGAGTTATCGGTTGGAGACCTTTGTTACCTTATTGGAATCTCTAAAAAGGAAGATTTGAATCTTCGAGATGGGATTGATCGCTCCTCCACAGCCCTTCCATTGGCTGACGAACCATCTGGGATTTGCTGCACATTCCCTATGGAGTTGAGGATCCGCTGGTGTTTGCTCAATTGACCTGGTATTTATATACAGGTCCCGTGGCTCCGGTAAGAGTTCCCACCTTTTTCCATATTCTGTTCTGATGGTAATGCCTAGAATGATCCGTTGCATAGTTTCTGTATAGTGGAGAACTCACTTGCCTATGCTTGTCTGACCTGGTGTGTGTGTGTGTGTATATATATATCACATATCCACACACACACATATATACATACATACAGGTCCTTTGGCTCTGGTAAGAGTACCCACCTTTTCCATACCCTTCTCTGATGTCAGTGATTAGCATGTCACCTGGATCACTCTTGAGTTCACACACTTTATGAATCACTATTTCAGAGTCCTATACGGATTCCAAGGATTGATTGATTTAACTCTTGGGACTGTAATGTTTATATATATATATATATATATATATATATATATATATATATATATATATGTAATTTTGTTTTTCGTCCATTACTTCACCATGCAGCTTTGTTTCTTGTTTTTCTTTCACGATTTATTGCATTAGTGCTACATTATAGTTTCTTTTTGTATATGAATTTTGTCACGTTCGTGTGTAGCTGCTTTGTTCACTTTTTTAGGTTAGCGCAATAATTTTCCTTGTTTTCATATTTTCTCCACAATGGAGTTTTTGCCTCTTTGGCCAGGTCTACCTCCACCTAAGCCTGTGGAGGTTCCAGGTTAAAGTGGTTGTTAACCCTTACAAACCACTTTGACCTACAGGTAAGCCTAGATTAAGGCTTACCTGTAGGTCCAAGAAATATCTCCTAAACCTATATGAGCGCGGCATTCTCAATGACGGCGCTGCTGCTCGTGTCGGCTCCCGTGCGCATGCGCGGGAGTGACGTCATCGCGGCTTCGCCGAATGACAGCGGCGGAGCTGCGAGACCCCACCAAGAAGATGGATACGGCGGACTACAGGGGACAGCGGCGACTTAGCTGGCTCCTGTGTCAGGTAAGTGACACATAATGGACTACTATGCGATGCATAGTAGTCCATTATGCTTTGCCTTTGCAGGGAATGAAAGAGGAAATAAAATCATCAGGGTTTACTTCCTCTTTAAAAGGTGATAGCAGGTATGGTTAGTGATCAAAATATTGATCAAAAGAGGAGACTGTAATGGAAATTTGTAATTCTGTATATCAACAATGTTAACAATGCTTTCAGTACATGTTTTGCATTCTTTTGAGTCCCGATTAGAATTAGCCTGCCTATGTAACGCCCCTTGTTACCATAAAGGTACAATTGTAATATTAATGTGATACCTACGTAATCATGTGTATAAAAACCTTAAAATGCATCATAATAAAGGAGAACAGTTATTTGGAAAGATGCTGAGCGTATCTTTTGTGTCTGTTCCCTACTGCAGTAGTTATTAATTTGGAACCACTAATCAATATGAGGATAGGAGTTGCCCATCTATAAAATATCCATTTCTTTTGTTCGCAAACCCTCCTAGACAGTATTTTCTTAACTACTGTATAAGCAAAACAAAAAGCTGGAACAAACGTTTGAGCTCTTTGGGGCACTAGCTTCTATCACAAACAAGTTTGGTGGAGGGTTTTTTTCTGCCTGTAAGGGGCATATGCCTGAAAAAGCCAAAGTGTGCATGGACACATTGACTAACATGGAGGGGAGTTTCTAGGCAGGAAAAAAAAAAAAAAACTCAAGGCTGTAGGAGCTGCTTCTTTGAGCTGCAGTGTGCATGAGCCTTTAAAGTGTATGTATAGGCAAAACATTACTTTATTTTGGATTGAGTAGGAAAATAGGAGAACCTCTGTTTTTACTGTGGTCCGAGTCCCTGCTGGGTAAGTTCAACCTATTAATCCTGGCAATCACTGTTACCAAGACAGAAAGTGATGAGAAATCCAAAATGTTAAAACAGTCACCAAAACAAGAGGTGACAGTAACTAGTCCAAAGCTTTTCTGGTGACAGCTACGAGAGGTCTCTTAATTTGAGTTGCTTTGGGATGAGCCATCATTCTTCTCAAAATAACAGGAAAGAACCACCAGCCCGTTGGAAGTCTTGAGACTTAATTTTTGAGAAAGAACACATGTGGCATTATTTAGAAGGTAAAAGGTGTACAGTGAAGGTCCGGTCAATTGCTTCACTGCCAGATGATGCGATATGGCTGAAATGGGAGAAAAATTGCTCAGGAAAGGTGGTTAAAGGCAGGTCTAACCAGCTGTCTGAGCTTTTGCGATTGCTCTTTTAAGAGGTTATTGTGTAGTACACGCTAGATTTGTAGTGTAAAAAAAAATGGTGGTCGTCAGCAAATGACAAAATGTTGACACATTAGGGAACATTTTACAGCAGGGGTGTCAAGCTAAATTTAATTGCGGGCCACATCAGCATAATGGTTGCCCTCAAAGGGCCAGTTTTACCAGACTATATAAATATATCTATTCTTTATCATAATAGTTGCCTCTGCATTTGAATTTTACTGGTTTTTGTAATAAGTTAAGACTTTTTCTATGAAAAAGAGGTGCAGAGAGGGAGCCCACTCACACGCCTGTAGCAGATTGTACAAGTCTAAAAAGGAGGGTCGCACACCACTGGTATCATCCACAAGAAAAACTATTTCTGCCATGGTTTTCTGTCTGAGCAGTCTCCAGTAAAACTCCTTGTGGATAATACCAGTGGTGTGAGACCCTACTTTTCAACTGGCATGGAACTGTATTATAATTATAAGAGGATGCCCCCCCCCCCCCCCATATCAGAAGTCAAGAGTCTTCCACCCTCCCTTACATCACAGTGCACTCCCCTTAAGGCCCGTACACACAAAACAAAAATTGGAAGTAGAAATTAGTCCGAACAATCTGCCGATTTTCAGATCATTCGTATGGTGCTTTCACAAGCCGATTCTGTTTTTTCATCAAACCAAAGCTGGATGAGCAGACTAACATTTTTGTCTTACGTGAACTCAGCGTCCAATTTTGGCTTAATTAGTACGGTTTTCATGCTCAGAAATGAAAATACATACAAAACTATTCAACACATTACATCACTTCTGTTGATGTAATCTGTCGTACAGAAAATTTTTCATATGGTGAATAACCTCTTCCCTTTCGCCATGTGACTAGCATGCAACAAAAAAACAGATGAACGGTCGTCTGAAAATCTGATTGTGTGTATGAGGCTTAATTTTGTCCTGCTGCAGGGAAGATGCTGGGTTCAGAGATGGGAGCACAAAATGCAGGGTCTGGAGGTGGTCTGCTAAATGCTGAGACAAAGACGTGCTGCTATAGCACAGAGGGGTGCAGAATTGTCCTCTCTGCTGCCAACTACTGAGACCAGGGCAGTGGTGAGAGAGGAGCCTCTCTGTGGCTGCAAGGAGAAGTGCAGGATTTGGCTGAAGTGTTGTCCTCCTCTCTGCTGCCGACTGCTGAGACGAGGGGGTGCCACAGCTGTAGGAGACATTTGAGGGCCACTTGAAGTGGCGTGGCAGGCCAGATTCAGCCCAAGGGCCTT
The DNA here is from genome assembly GCF_037356315.1 of Lithobates pipiens. Classification (NCBI taxonomy): domain Eukaryota; kingdom Metazoa; phylum Chordata; class Amphibia; order Anura; family Ranidae; genus Lithobates; species Lithobates pipiens. The sequence continues at coordinate 91,793,607 of NW_027507764.1, forward strand.
GTGTTTGACACACGTGTTTTAGAGGAATAGTAGTTAGGCTAGTATTAGGAGCATAAACACAATGTCAATTTGGGTCTCAGCCCTGCAGTGTGGATGAGAGACAGGACGCACAAGCAGTATCTATTTTACTACAATTTAAGCCTTTTGCAATTCATGTTTTTTTTTTTCCCATTTTAACCTCCAGTTATGGTCCTACACATCAATAATCAATCGCTCAGATCTGGGCAGCTGTCGCCGCCATCCTCGGTGAGGAAATCAGGAAGTCAAGCATTGCGGCTTCCCTTCCCAGTTCCCTACTGTGCATGTCGCGTTGCACATCCTAACTGGTCCCCGCTATCTCCGGTGACCTGTGTGTTTCCTAGGAGACGGGGGGCGTGATTCCCACAGGAGTCTATTCCCAGAAGTGGGTGCAAATACCTGTATTATACAGGTATCTGCACCCCCTCCCCCCTGAAAGGTTCCAAATATGACAGGGGGGGAGGGGGTAGGGTTCCGAAAAGCAGAGGTTCCATTTTTGTGTGAACCTCTGCTTTAAAACACATAATATAGATAGAGCATTTCTATGTGAAACTGAGGGAAAGCTCAAATGACACTGTATTATTATGCAACGGCTTAACTGCTAATGAGAAAAAGAATTTTGATTTGGCAAGATTTAGGTGAACAAATGTACAGAATGAGAGGCCCATCTGAGTACCCTCAATGGCACCCATCAGTGTTTATTCTTTACACAATTATCAGCATATTAAAAATGCAAAAAAAAATAAAAATAAATAAAGATTCCTGCGGCTCAATTTCTTTCTGTTGTAACAAGCAATTTCTTTCTGCTGTAGGCAACATTCTGATGGTCACACAGAAGCGATTCCAAGTGCAAACTGTGTTTGAGATGTAAAAAAAAAAAAAACCCAAAAAACAGACCAAGATTAATCACTTGTGAATTTTTCCCACTTAATGTGACCTATACTGTGCAATTCAATTAAAAACAAGCTGAAATCTTTAAGGGGGGGGGGGCTAAAAAAAAGGTTGCATAAATATGCACACCCTTAAATTTGTTGGAGCACCTTTTGATTTGATGGGAGCATTCAGTCTTTTTTTGGGGGGTGTCATAAGCATGCCACATTCTGCATTGGGAATCTTTGACCACCTCTTCCAAGCAAAAGTGCTCCAAAATTTGGAAGATTGTGAGGCCATTTCCATGTTCCAGCCCTTGTGGTCACCCTCACAGATTTTCAATTCAGGTCTGGCCTCTGGCTGGGCCATTCTAAAATGATAGTCTTCTGGTGAGGCCATTCTTTGGCAGATTTGGAGGTATGCTTTGGGTCGTTATGCTGAAATTCCTTTTTTCATCTTCAGATTTTTTAGCATAGGCCTGGAAGATTTGTGCCAAAATTGACCAATATTTAGAACTGTTCATAAGTCCCTCTACCTTAACTATAACCCCAGATCCAGATGACGAAAAATGCTCCAAAGCATAATTGCTGGCACCACCATGCTTCACTGGGGGTATTGGTGTTTTTTTGGTGATGTGCAGCGTTGATTGTGTCAAATTTACTTTTTGGTGTTATGGCCAAATAGTTTAACCTTGGTCTCATCGGGCCAGAACACATTTTCCTGCATGCTTTTGCCAGACATGATGTAGGTTTTTGCAAAATGTATTGGGCTTGGATGTTTTTCTTCGTAAGAAATGGCTTCCGTCATTGCTCCCCATCCCACAACCCTGACAAATGAAGAACATGGGAGATAACAGTCAAATGTAGTACAGTGCCAGGACTAGCCAGCAGCTCCTGTTGCTTTAGGCCTCTTGGCAGCCTCCCAGACCAGTTTTCCTTTAATTTTATCAATTTTGGAGGACTGTCCAGTTCTTGTGCCATATTTTTCCACTTGCTGATGACTGTCCTAAAGGTGTCCCTTGGTATCCAATGCCATTTTTTGTGCCTTCTCCTGACCAACACCTTACGAGACCCCTTTGATGCTTTGTAAGCACTTTGCAGACCGTAGCTTTTACTGTAAGGGCCCGTTCACACCAAATGCTGTCCAGTGTGTTTTTCTCTGCACCAAAAACACAGAAAGTAGGTTATATGGTTTTCAATGGCATAGTTCACACCAGTGCTTGCAGTTCCAGAAAAAAAAAAGTAGAACATGCTGCATTTTTCCTGCACTGGACTGTACTGGAACGCTGTAAAAAGCATCAAAAACTCAGGGGAACGCACCGGAACACCCATGTACTTATTTAAGGTTAAGGAAAAAAAATGGGGGGGAATGCACTGGACTGCATCAAAAACGCACTGGAACGCATCAAAACAGGCATGCAAAATGCATCTGGACTGCGTTTCTATGGTGTGAACTGGTCCTAAGGGGCAACTGAGTAAATGTCAGCAAAATGCTACTAGAACAGCTGAACTTTATATAGGCTTAATCACTTTCACTGATAGTATGTGTTTACTGACTTATTTAACATCAGTTGAAAGCCTTGGTTCACACTAATGCGTGCATGTGATTAACACAGGAATGTGTGGTACATTTTGAGCCATACATTTTATATAGCTCAATTTACACCGCACAAAAAAGGTGCATGCACCATTTTTGCCGCACTGGAATAAAATTGCATGGAAGTTAACATCTATGCAATCTGATTCTGCCAATTGCACTGTATTTTGAAAACCGTTTTTGGGGTGTCGTTAGGTTAATATTGACAGCTGCAGCAGTTCACATAAAAGGAGTGCGATTGTGATGTGGCACAGGAATCTGTGAATCCCGCACCACAGTGTAAACCAGAGACTGATTGTGATTCAATCTCATACAAAAAAACATTGCAACAAAGCATTACCAACACCTAAAAAAATAAAAAAAATAAAACACCTTTTCACGTTTTTTGTATTTTATTTAAAACACAATTACATTTACAGCATGCAGAGAGTCTGACGTAAATGGTGTTGATGTGAGTTGCTGTATTGGAATTACATGGCTAAGACATCTTACTGGCTTTATTTTTTCCATGACGACCAGTAATAGTCTATAGCTTTTAAATAATGTAAATAACTTAGTTGATAATCAAGAATAAATAGGATGCGTTACTATCGCCCCACACATGTGCCTGGCAAAGATAAGAAAAGGAGAACAAACAGAAAGTGTTTTATGTAGAAAATAGTTTGCAGAAAGTTATAAAAATCCTAATAGTTAACAGAGAAGACAAAACACACAATCATAAGGATGCGATGTGAATGGCTATCTATGCCTGCTTCTTATGTGAAGGTGCACAATTTTGTAGAACCAATTAGACCAAGTTTTGGGCCTATAGTGGAATGACAAGCCTGTCTGATTCATTACTGCTGCAGCGTAATGGCTCCAACAGTGGACACGTCCCTTCCATGCAATGTGCCACTTTACACTCTCCTGCTAGGGACTGATGTGCACACTTTAATGCAGGGATTTTCAGTAGCTCACAATCAAGAACAAACCAGAAAGTATATAACCTCTATAGTATGTTTTCTGGTCATTTTTATCCTGACTAGAACTTAACACATAATTTAAAATAAGCTAGTTTTAGGGGAGGCGAAGAGAAAGTATACCAATATAGCTTCAGACTAATGTTTATTTCAAGCATTTTGTATTTTTGACAAAGCAAAAAAAAATTCTGATATCATGAAGATCTTTTAAAACATAACAAAAAGTAGATACAGTGGAAAATATTCTGCTTCCCGTTAGTGTGATGCATATGGTGTGAGGCAGTTCTCTGCTAAAGTGCACCTGTTGTCTATGCCAGCACTGCTCAATCCTGCTCCTTCAGGGACTGCTGACTATGTTCTACCCTCTTCCTAGAAGCATATGTGCCTTTAATTAAAGCATGGTCAACTACATTTAAAAACAAAACAAAAAAAACCCATCCAATAATATAAGCTTGTGCAGCCCTTTGAACTAAAAGCTGTACCCAGCTGCAAACAACTTTTGCTGGTTGTCATATGGAATCCTGTAGACAGCTAAAGTCCTTTCATATAGCAAGCACAGCCTACAAATCTCTCATTTGGCACAAAGGGCACTCAATCTTGAACGAGATACAATTTAAATTTTACCAGCCACATAGGCTAGTATAGGATTCCCCAAGTGTCCTAAGTATACCAAATAGCAGTGCATTATAGAGCTTTTAAACAGTGGAAAGAATAAAGAACCCAACTGAGGACTTTGTCCTTTAATGTCTAGCAGCTAATCCACAGGATGAGTAAAAAAAGAAAAATTAAATAAAAAAAATACTAATGTAATAACAGATATCAGGCACCAAGTGTCCACGGAGATGTAAACTGTGGTGGGGAGTGTCCGCTTCTATGACCTCCAGTTTTGTTTTGTTTTTTAACAAAGCCGTGTCCTGATTTTATCCACAGGATGACCCAGACACTTTTAGAGTGCAAAGATTCAGACAGTAGAAATAGCTGGAAAAAAAAAAATGTTGCAGTGTAAGTAGGCCTATATTGAAGTTCAATGGCACTTAGACATGGCACGAGGCCATTTAAAGTTGGGGGAACTTATCACTGGAAAAAATAATATGCACTGTTAAAATAGTTTTGAAGGCTGGAGTTGAAAAACCTACAAACTTAGAGATAACTTTTATTTTAAACAGCCTAGAAGCCCAAACACTGACCCAAATGTTCTACTTCCTAAAATTTTGCATGCTGCATGTAAGCTCTCAGCACAAAATGAATGTTTTTACTGTGACAGGTGCCCTTTATACCCCCCAATGACCATTCACACACTGTACAAATGGACAGAAACTGATTTCAATAACCCAGAACGGGCTTAGTGTTTAGCACTGAATCGATTTTACAGTACGTCAGTTCTCCCACAAACATGGTTACCAAGAAGTGTCCTGCTGTCCTTAGAACCAATTTTGCAGTTATAACTTAGATATGGAGTGTACATATTAAAAGGAGGTATTTAAATAGAATTCTAAAACTTACCAGTGAAGGACAGTTATGGGTATTTAAAGCCACCTAGAAGTCAAGTATATATATATATATATATATATATATATATATATATATATATATATATATATATATATACACATACACACACATATATATTTATGGCCTGCATGATCTATTAATACTGAAGCTTGCACTATCAAGCAACTACTGCAAATGACCAGGAAAAAAAAAAAAAAAAGGATATCAGACCACTATGAACAGGCAGCAAGCCATATAAACGCAGACTTATCCCAGTCACTACAGGATATGCCATTTAAGGATTCATAAGCCAAAACAATATGGAGGACAATGCAGTGTCAGTTTATTAAGTGAGCCACCTTATATGGTAGAGAACTGCATTATATGTAAGAAGTGAAACTACTTTAATTGGAGATAGTGGTTAAGATCTGCCTTTGACTCTTAAAAGTGGGCTGTTTTTAAAAGTTGCATTATATTTGAAAAAAAGGGGGGGGAAATGAAAAAATATATATGGTAATCTCAATCTGTAAAGAGGTAGAGTGCATAACTAATGACATTAACTCCCTAAACAAAAAAAAACAAAAAATCATTATAGCTACATAATAGAAAAAACAATATTCTGAAATCTTACTGAGAAAATTATGGACGGCTACCAGGGCTGGCTAGCACTCCGATTCAGTAGCTTCTAAACTTTGAGCCAATGTCCTGGAATAAATATGACAAATTTATATTCTACTTGCTAGTTCCGGGTCACAGCAAGACAACCTCGATTATCTGGATTTTTCAAAAGGAATAAAAATTACTGCAATGGCAGCTTACATACTGTCCACAGTGTAAGTTTCCTTTAACAGGCATTTTATTATTTCCCAAAAAAGTGCCAAATCTACTTACTAAACATGGCCACAGATCATGATTGATACTCCTAGCCCTACACACTTTAAAAGCGTTATGCTTTATGAAAACTGGAGCAAGGGTGATGTTGTCCAATCTCTTCGTTTTAAAATTAACTGAACGTTATGTGCAACAGTGTCACTTCTTGTAATTGCACCAGTCACCTTTCCTGTGATCTCCAGAAAAAGAAAAAACATGCCAAACAAGACTACCAACACTTTTCCAAAATGCCTTCAGATCATTCAGACTTTGCCCTCTACAATGGCCAATAGCCGTCTCCCAATGGACATTTCCTACCCAAGTAGCTAATTGTATAACAGAGAAGGCTTAACACTTATATACCTTAGGCGTGACAACAGACAGACCCAGATTCAGCATAAAGCCCTTGTGATGTTCCCTTCAACACATTCCCATAACCATGTCCAAGATAAAAAATAAAAAAAATTAAATTCCTAAAAGAGCATAAAATCCAGGATGCTCTTAGTAATTTGGAGGTCCTGCTGAAAAACGGTAGGGAAAAATGTTTTGACCAATCAACTAACTGCTGCTTCCCATTGAGTACATGTACATTATTTCAGAAAACCACTGCTGCAAGGAATGTTTGATCTCTTAGCAGAGCTAGACACTTACATGTGGTATTCGAAGAACACAGAAAAAAAAAAAAAACTGTAGAACATAAAAAAAAATAAAAAAAAAACACCCTAACTGCCAGTGCAAGCTCTGAATTACAGTAAAATGATTAAATAGCTCATGATAATCCCATACACATTTATTAACAGAACGAAGCAGAATGTTTTCACAGCAGTCGTGACACATTAATGCTTGGTATAGGACAGTCAATGTTTGCCAACAATGAATCCCTATCGTCTTGTATAAAAGTTTTACTCCTGTATCTCATTACTATACATTATTTAAACCAAAGACAGCATGGCAAATGGCTATTCCACTGGATAACAGTAGAGCAGCCTCATAGGAACTGGAAATTTAGATTTTCTGCTAGTTGCATTGGTGGCAGCTTGGTGTAAAGCACACTTTTATAGCCAGACACTGTAGTACACTGTACAATATGACAGCGTCATATCTTAGCATCGCCATTTAATGAAGTCACTTCAGAAAGCGCTCTACTGCTCTTGTATAATAAAGCAGTAGTGTTATACAATTAAACAGGTTAACCTGAAGTGTAATAAACCGTTAATGTTTGCTCCATGTCCCCAAAACTAAAGATTTACAGAGACCTATCTAGGTTCTACTCGACCAGCAACATACATTCAGACTTGGCACAGTGCAGACTAAGTTTTAAGACATGGATAACAAACTGTGCAATAGATGGAGCTATATACCTTAAATTACATGTTGTATGCAAAGACATCAAAATTGCACTCTAGTTTTGCTGCAAATCATTACAAATTTGCCCCAAAAAAAGAAAATTTGTTGGGAATAAAAGGAAGAGCTGTACAGGCCAGATATAAATTACAATTGGAAAAAACAATCCTACAATCCCAAAAAAGGTAAATGAACCCCAAAAATGGCCATTGGGCACTGCTGTCATTCTGATCGGTACTTCAATGATCCTTCACCATCTGAAACACAGAAGAAAAAAAAACAAATGTGTCAATGTGTATTGCAATTCTGAGGAAAGATGTTCCACCCAAAACTGAAAACGTAACCTTCGTGACTAAGGCTAAAAAAAATCTTTATGCCCAAGCCCAATTTTGCAACTTTTCCATATTTAAGTAAAACCGTACATACAGTGGATATAAAAAGTCTACACACCCCTGTTAAAATGTCAGGTTTCTGTGATGTAAAAGAACGAGACAAAGATAAATAATTTCAGAACTTTTTCCACCTTTAATGTGACTTATAAACTGTACAACTTTTTTGTGGAGATAAGTAAAAATATTGTTGCATAAGTGTGCACACCCTTAACCGATTCCCGACCATGTCACACAGCTATACTGCGGCAGAATGGCTTCCTTGGGTGAAATCCCATATGGGTACGTCCCTTTCCTTTTTTGGCCACCAGAGGGCACACGCTGCATGGCGGGTGACCCGATGCACATAGACGGGCATGCAGACCACTGCTGGCCATGCGCGATCACGTGCACGAGTGCCAGCACGGATATTTGTGTGTGAATCCCTGTGCTGTCAGGAGAGGAGCCATATTGTTTGTTCATTCTAAGTAGGAAAAACGATATACGTCGCCTAGTCAATCCTATCCCCATACAGTTAGAACACACTGAGGGAACACAACCCCTTAAGCACCCTCTAGTGTTAACCCCTTCCCTGCCAGTGGCATTTACACAGTAATCAGTGCATTTTTACAGCACTGATCGCTGTGTAAAAGCCAAAGGTCCGAAAAAAATGTCAAGAATCTCCAATCTGTCAATGTCGTAGTACCACAAAAAAATAAATAGCAGATCACCAGATCTTTCCCATAGTTTGCAGATGCTATAACTTGAGCAACCCAATCAATATTACGCTTATTACGTTTTTTACCAGAAATATGTAGAAGAATATATATTGGTCTAAACTGATAGATTTTTTTTTTTTGGTGCGATATAGCAAAAAAAAAATAATAATAATTCTCGAAATTGTCGCTCTTTTTGTGTTTATAGTGCAAAAAATAAAAACCTGCAGAGGTGAGCAAATACCACAAAATGAAACCTATATTTGTAGGGAAAAAAGGACGCAAATTTTGTTTGGGTACAGCGAATGAGCGTGCAATTGTCAGTTAAAGCAATGTAGTGCCAAATTGGAATAAAAGTGCTCTGGTCAGGAAGGGGATAAAATCTTCCGGGTCTGAAGTGGTTAAACTATCACTTTGTTGAAGCACTGTTTGATTTTATTACAGCACTCCGACTTTTTGGGTATGAGTACATCAGCCTAACACATCTCGACTTGGCAATATTTGCCCACTCTTCTTTGTAAAAACACTCCAAATATGTCAGATTGTGGGGGCATCTTCTGTGTACAGCCCTCTTCAGATCACCCCACAGATTTTGAAATCGGATTCAGGGCTGGGCCATGGCAGAACTTTAATCATCTTCGGGTGAAGCCATTGCTTTGTTGATTTGGATGTGTACTTTGGGTCGTTATCATGGCGAAAGATGAAGTCCCTCTTCATGTTCAGCTTTCTAGCAGAAGTCTGAAGGTTTTGTGCCAATATTGTCTGGTATTTGGAACTGTTCATAATTTTCTCTACCTTTACTAAGGTCCAGCTGAAGAAAAACAGCCCCAAAGCATGACGCTGCCACCACCATGCTTCACGGTGGGTATATTGTTCTTTTGACGATGTCTAGTGTTTTTGCGCCAAACATATCTTTTGGAATGATGGCCAAAAGGTTCAACCTTGGTTTCAGACCAGAACACATTTTCCCACATGCTTTTAAGAGGCTTCAGATGTGTTTTTGCAAATTTAGCCAGGCTTGGATGTTTTTCTTCGTAAGAAAAGGCTTCCATCTTGCCACTCTACCCCATAGCCAAGACATATGAAGAATACGGGAGATTGTTGTCACATGTACCACACAGTCAGTACTTGCCAGATATTCCTGCAGTTCCTTTAATGTTGCTGTAGGCCCCTTGGTAGCCTCCCTGACCTGTTTTCTTCTAGTTTTTTTATCAATTTTGAAGGGACATCCAGTACTTGGTAATGTCACTGTTGTGCCATATTTTCTCCACTTGGTGACTGTCTTAACTGTGTTCCATGGTATATCTAACGCCTTGGGAATTATTTTGTACCCTTCTCCTGACCGATACCTTTTAACAATATCCCTCTGATGCTTTGGAACTTCTCTGTGGAAAATGGCTTTTGCTGTAGGATGCAACTAAGAAAAAGTCAGGAAAGACCTACTAGAACAGCTTAACTTTATTTTCGGTTAGAGGCACCTTAATGCACTGAAATGATTTATCTTTGTCTCTTTTTTACATCACAGAAACCTGACATTTTAACATGGGTATATAGACTTTATATCCACTATACAGTAGAGCTGCACGATTCTGGCTAAAATGAGAATCACAATTTTTTTGCTTAGAAGATGGATCGCAATTCTCTCACGATTTTCGTGGTGTAACATCATCTTTCACATTAAAACAAAAAAATAAAAATTGTGCTAACTTTACTGTTTTTTATTTATTGAAGTGTATTTTTTCCCCAAACAAGACTGCTGGGCAAATACATAAATGACATAAAATATTGCAGCAATTGCCATTTTATTCCCTACGGTCTCCGCTGAAATGATATATAATATAGATATAGATATACATTATATGTTTGGGAGTTAATTTTCTAGCAAAAAAATATTGATTTTAACTTAAAGAAGTGTCGGAAAAACATTTAGACTTTAAGTGGTTAAACTTCCTGCATTTAGGTGGTTGAAAGCTTGGCAGATTGCCCAGATTATTTGTTTACACAAGAAGTTCTATCCCTTTCATCTAAGTAAGCTTTAGTTACAATGTTTCAAGTTCTAAACTTGGCAGATTGGGATGCTTTCTTGTGACAGCTGAGTGAACAGATAATCTCTCCAATTGTTTATATGAAAGAATCGCCTGCTCTCAGCGGAAGAGATCGTCATGGGGGTGAATCGAGATCGCGTTTTTTTAAAGATTAATCGTGCAGCTCTACTGTACAGTACTACACTAGACACCACATTCCAGAAAAGATATGCTAAGAATACAAGGATTGAAAAGCGATCTAAAAAAAAAAAAAAAAAAAAAAAAAAAAAAAAAAAAAGAAGGGTTTAAAGCGAATCTCCACCTTGAAGTGGGAGTTCCGCTCATCTGATCCCTCCCCCCCTCTGGTGCCACAATTTGCACCTTTCGGGGGGGAGGTGCAGATACCTGGATTATCCAGGTATCTGTACCCACTTCCGGGACAAGCTAGCTGCAGATGCCCTGCCCCCCGTTGTGTTCTGGGAAACACACAGTTCCCAGGACACAGCAGGGACCAGTGGAGATGCGCAGCGCGACTCGCGCATGCGCAGTAGGGAACCAGGCAGTGAAGCCGCAATGCTTCACTTCCTGATTCCCTCACAGAGAATGGCGGCGGGGGGCCCCGGAGAGACGAGCGATTGCTCGTCATCTGCCACTGACATCGCTGGACCCTGGGACAGGTAAGTGTCAATTTATTAAAAGTCAGCAGCTGCAATATTTGTAGCTGCTGGCTTTTAATATTTTTTTAAAAGGTGCAGCTCCTCTTTAATTCACCAGGGTATGAGAAAACCCTTTCAGCGTCTTATAAATTCATAGCAATGAATCAAATTCAAACCTTCTCAGTCCAACCGCCATGTTTAACTACTTGTTTGAATCTGAATGGTTGTAGGAGTTAAAGTAGATGGTTCCAAGGAGTCCAGCAGTAAGCCCAGGTACTCCAGGCATTGAGTTGGCACCAACACTGACTTCTTTAGGTTCAGCACCCAACCAAACTCACGGAGAGTCTGTATGGTGATCGCTACATCCTCCCTTAATTCTAAGGTGGAAGCTGCTCTCAGGAGGTCGTCTAGGTAGCCCACGATTGCGATCCCACGTTGCCTTAACAACGCCAGAATGGGAGCCAACACCTTGGTAAAGACTCGGGGGGGCTGACGCCAGGCAAAAAGGTAGAGCCACAAACTGGTAGTGCTCTTCCCCGACTGCAAATCACAGAAACTTCTGATGCCTGAGGCATCTGGGTATATGCAAGTACGCGTCCTTAATATCCAAGGACGCCAGGAAGTCCCCCTGATGGAGTGCAGCGACCATGGATTGAACTGATTCCATCCTGAACCTTTGCACTTTTACAAAGCTGTTGAGGGCCGTCAAGTCCAGGATTGGATGTACCCCTTCCTTTTTGGGAACAGAATCCCTGAAACCTTTCCAGCGTTGGTACAGGTACTATCACCCCGCACAGCAGCAGGTCCTGTCCTGCCCCAATCAGGGCTTCCTGATGAGCCAGAAGCAGATGAGAGGCTGGCATCTGTTGTTACTACTTTCCAGATTATTGGTCTGAAGGATTTCCCTTTCAGCAAATTCTGGCTTCGTAACCAACTGAGGCTTTCAGACACTGTTGGGAACAGCCGCATTGGCAAGTCCAAAGCTTGGATCATCTGGTTCCAAGCAGAAAGGATTCTGTTTTGCAACAGTCTTGAATGGAACTGGGCATAGGGGACTGCTTCGAATGAAGCTACCATCCTTCCTAACAACCTCTTGCAAAGGCGAATTGAAGGATTTGCTTTTGACCTGACCATCCGTACCAGCTCTTGTATGGAGCTGATCTTTGCTGGAGGCAAGAACACCCTTTTCTGGGCAATATCTTCTGTGGGGTTCTCTATGATTACCCCTTGAATCAATAATCGGTCTAATGCTTGAAACATGGATTGTCTTTTCCCTGAATCCTTGGGAACGTTTGATCTCAGAAAGCGAGATGGTGGAAATTCTAGTTTGTATCCTAGAGTCACTGTGGAGAGAGCCCATCTGTCCTGAGTTTCTCTTTACATTTACACAGCCTTTCAGATTTATGCTTGTTTAAACATAACATGTATCCCTAGCCACTCAGTTTCCCCATTTAGGGGGAGAGGAGCCACCCCCCCCTCCAGCTGCAGGATACTGTTGTAAAACGACAGATGCAAACTTCACCCATCATGGCGGGTAGCGTGGTTAAACCTTCAAAGACTGGGGACCTTTTAATAGGAGCTCCACTCCTTTGGACCATGTATAGCACCCCTCAGGACAGCTTTGGGCAATGTAGCAAGACCAAAAAGAGTCCTGGTTCTAGGGTCCAGCCCCCAAAAAGGAGCGTTACAGGCAAAACCTTGTTCTTCTATGTGAGGCCCGGGTACCATCCTGGAGCTGCAGTGGCGGGATGGATGCGGCTGTGGAGGCTTTTTAAATACAGCATGGATCCCTACTAGAGCTCCGCAGAGCACATCTTCACTCATTCCAACACCTTTAGACACTGGCGAAAAAACTGAAGTACTCCTGGAAGGAGAAGGGGTTATATAGGGTAGTCAACTTCCTGTATTGGGTGTGCCATTGTCAACACCTGAAGGTAGCTATAACCCACTAAGTGAATACTTGAGGCTCTGTGTCCTATGATGTACGATAAAGAAAATAGGGCCCTTGCCTACGGTGTGGCTCCTTACCGTTCCTGGACTGTGTGAGTAACGTACTCTTCCCACCGGTAACATTTTTAATAATGTCATCCAGCGAAGATCCAAATAGCCTCTCACCTTGGAAGGGCAAATTCGCCAGCCAAATCAGGTGCCGTAGCACCACTGCTGATACTGATGCTCTAGAGAGCAGGGGGACCGTATCCAGGGCGGAATCACAGACATACTTAAGGCCATACTCAAACTGATCTGCCAGTTCTACGAAGACCGGGGAAGCCTGTTGCTTTTCCAATACACGGTGCAAATACTTTGCCCATTCAGTAAGTGTCTGCTGACACCAAGGCTGTGTTTTTATCCCCCTTACACCGATTTCATCCTGGCAACAAAGGTCTCCAGGAATGCCGACACATCACCCATAGGCACCATATTTTGGGCAGGTGAGCCGGTTGCAATAGCAGGGATGTCTGAGGAAGAAGCGCCAGCTTTCTGAAGCCATGCTGACCCTCACTCGCCTGCCACAACTTAGGGACTTAAGGCATGGTATACAAAATCCCACCCTCCTAGCTGCTCGCAGACTGAGGAGCCCCCCCCCCCGCGCAGAACTCACCCTGACTGAGTACTGCGCTGCTGCCGTCCGCTCTGCTCCATGTCAGTCACGAGTAAAAAACGCGCTGTTCTGAAGTATACAGACACCAGCACTAAAGATAAAACGCGCCACGGGCATCCTAGCAAAAAAAATAAAAAAAAAATCACAAAGAAAATGTCCGCCGAGCCTTACAGAAAATGCCCACTAGCATATACACTGCGTAAGGCTATGGGAAAATGGCTGCAGCCCACGTGGCAGCCTCCCCTCATGGCAACAGCCTGAGTACCTCACTGTGAAGGAAAAAAGCAGGGAAAGAAAAAGCGGACTCTGACAACCAGGGCAGCACCCGCCTCCCCGGTACATACACCACACCTCATGCCCAGTCACACAACGGCCCCAGCAGGGGGAGGAGGGAATAAGGGATAGGGAGAGAGGAAAGGGAGAGTAAGAGACCCCCTAGTCGACCTCCCAGGGAATGCCCAGCTGCTCCATCCTGCCGAGGCAGGGGGAGCCTTAATTACCCCTCCTGTCGGGATTGCTGGACGCATTCCACCACAGACCCATCACCCAAGCAGTACGGGGTGGCGGTTGGCCACGGCACACTGACACGGACAGCAGTAGCCTGGTCATATATGAGTGCCCCGGAGCATATAGCTCACCGGCCGCCCCTGGAGCAGAAAGGGCCCGTCGTGGCCGACCCAGTGCGTAACTAGGGTCTGCTCACGCTCGATGGCCAGGCTGGGGAGACTACAAAGGATCTATATTATCCAGCCTGTCACCCAGCCCGGCTGTTGATTGTAGATAGCAGGATCAAAATTGGTGCTGGGAATTTTTTCATTTTTTTCTTCAATGTTCCCCTCAGGGAGCCAGGTCCTTCTACACTAGGCAGAAAAAACAGTTGCAGGAAGCAGGGTCAGGGGTTATAGGCAGTGTGCTGTGCAGTCTTGCTGGTTTTACATGTTCTGCCTAGTCCTCTCCTGAAGGTGGCATGATAACCCTAAGGTCAAGAATTAAAGTAGCTGTGTCCATCAATGAACGAAAGAGAAACATAATTGTCATCTGCTTTAAAGTGGATCTAAACCCATCAATTTAAAGTGGAACTAAAAGTATCAATGCTCACTTTACCAATGGTCCCTTGGCAGCATATTCTCTTGTGTGCTGGTTTTCGAACATCTTTACTTGCCGGCGCGGGACGACATCACTCCTTCACATGATCGGGAACTAGTCATTCTGGCACACAGGGTACGGGCTGGCCACTGTAAGCTGAGCATGCATAGCTCAGTTTACATTGTGGGGATTGCTCTGAGCAGGCAGGTATTTTATTGCAGAAGAGAAATGACATGTCTCTTCTGTGATAAAAAGCCTGCCTGCTCACAGGACATAACAGCAGAACTTTAGTTCCACTTTAAAGGGGAGGTCCACCCTACAGTGGACCTCCGCTCATCGGAACCCTCCCCCCCTCCGGCGCCACAATTGGCACCTTTCAGGGGGGGGGGGGGGGGTGCAGATACCTGTACAGTACAGGTATCTGTACCCACTTCCGGGATAGCTCTCTGCAGAAAGGGGCGTATATTACGCCCCTTTCCGTAAGTGCCCGCCCCTTCCCGCAAGTGCCCCGCTGCCTGCTGGAAAACAGACAGATCCCAGAGGCAGCGGGGACCGTCCTTACTGAGCAGCGCGGCTCGCGCATGCGCAGTAGGGAACCGGGAAATGAAGCCGAAAGGCTCCATTTCCTGATTCCCATACCCAATATGGCGGCGGCAGCACCCGAGATACGATCTACAGATCGGCTTCGGGTGCCGACATCGCGGGCACGCTGGACAGGTAAGTGTCACTATTTTAAAAGTCAGCAGCTGCAGTATTTGTAGCTGCTGGCTTTTAAAAAAAAAAAAAAAAAAAAAAAACGCGGAGTCCCGGTGGACTCCCGCTTTAACTGTTTCCTAAAACAGTTATGTTAAAGGCATGTAGCAAATGATTGCTGCCACCTTTGTTTGTGCTCTAAACCGAACCGCCCAGCCATCAAATGGCTAGTGTCAAAACTGATATGTATTGTACCGTGTTAACTGCAGATCAGACTGCAGCTTCTCTGGCTGTAAAGAATAGGAGGGTGTAGTTGCGCTTTAACAGAACAAAAAAGGCACTCTGAACATAACCGATCAGAAATGTTCCCACAAAAAGAAACACATTAAAGCTTACGTTTTGTCAGGGTTTAGTACTTCCTCCACGAATAGCCACTGGCTGACTATTCTGAGGGAACACGGCTCCCCCACGGATTGCATTTGGATGCGTTGGAGAGGCAGCTGGGTGCTGTCCAGGACGGATGGGTTTAGCTAAAAAAAGGAAAATAATGGATTGTTAGCAAGTCAATCATTGTAAAAGTGACATAACTTTTTTAAATAGAAATAAAAGTGGATTTAAACCCAAGAACTTGGCAATGCTATACATTGTATCGATTGCCAGGTGTGACTGATCAAGTCTTTGACCCATCATAAATAATACATATATAGATATTTTGCATAGCACATGGCCATGTGAAGGGAGGAGGATGTGCTTTGATATACTTTGTTTTTTAAATTGTAAAAATGCTTTTTATATTTCAAAAAGCAGCTTTCTGGAGACAAGTGCAAGAATTTAGATACGCATCTCCAATTTAACGGTTTCCTGCCCGGCCAATGTAGATAAACGGCCAGGCGGGTGCTCTGTTATTCCAGGAGGATGTACAGGTGCTGTATGTCATCCCGCTGGCGCACAGTGGGACAATTTGTGACCAATGTTTCCACCGGACACCACAGATCACAGTGCTCATTACCGATCGCTGCGGTTGGCCAAATACAGAGGTCACATGCACACTAGTAAAACAACTTTCATGCATGGCATCCATTCGTGACAGCATGGTTTACTATTGTGATCTTTAATTGGTCACAGTGATCGCATGGTACACGTCCATTGACACTGGACAAAAAAAAAACGCAAAAAATGATTAATAATGCAATAAAACTACCCCCTCCCTGTAGACTACTACAAAATAGGGGATAGTTTTATGGCATTATGGATATTTTTTTTTTTTTTTTTTTACTAGTAATGGCGGTGATGAGCGATTTTTATCGTGACTGCGACATTATGGTGCACAGATCGGACACTTGTCGTGATTTTGGGACCACATTTATACAGCGATCATTGCAATTAAAAATGCATTAATGCAGTGATGGCGAACCTTGGCACCCCAGATGTTTTGGAACTACATTTCCCATGATGCTCCACTACAATGCAAGGTACCAGAGCATCATGGGAAATGTAGTTCCAAAACATCTGGAGTGCCAAGGTTCGCCATCACTGCATTAATGTGTAAATATGACTGGCAGTGAAGGGTTTAACCACTAGATGGCACTGTAGGGGTTGATTCCCCTAATTTTAGGACAGGTCTGTTTTAAAAGTAAAGGCGTGTCATCTTGCCTGAGTGACAAGGAAGTTTTGAAACTGTGCTCTATAAACAAAACTTTAGTAAGCCACCTCAATCCTCCCAGGACTTACTACTAGTCACAGGCCGACAATCGCACAAAAGTGACTAATAATGTGGTCTATAAGCTTGATTGACATTTTTCAAAAGTGCAAAGGTCTGTTTTTCAAATAATTACAAGTATATTATATTTACCAATCTGTGCAGAATGTCCTCTTCTAGCCATGTTCTTGGACCTTACAGCCTCCTTGATGCGATCCACCTCTTGCTGATACCGTTTCCTATCACGGGATGCATTTTCTTTGGCTTCTTTTAGAGCAGACTCCAAGGCCTTAACTCGCTCAGCTGTAGCCCTAAGTCGTTTCTCCAGCTTTGGAAGCTCACAACGAAGATCTGCATTATCACGTACCAACTACAATAAAGAAGAAAACATGCTTACCTATAATTTTTTTACCGCTTCATGTCATGGACAAAAACCCTGGGGGAAGGGGGTGTATACCTGTTTGTGGACTTTTGTGAGCTGTTCCAGGTTGTTCTCAAGAAAGGAGATCTTTTGCTTCTGTGCAGCACTCCCCCCTGTGTCATCTGAGTCCATTTCTGCGCTCTACAAATAAAACATCCCGTTAAGATAGAGGTGGGGCAAGAGCAAAGGACTGTGCAAGGATAGTAAGGGGGAGACATTTTATATAGCAGACAGACATACCTTTTTCACTCTAGTAGTCAAATCTTGAACAAACAGCTTCCTGAGATTGTGCAGGGTTTGAAGCTCTTTTGCCTACAATAATACATTTTTTATTTTTTTTTGTTAGAAACTCAAGCAGTAGAATTAAACAGCAATGTATGTATTCATTTACTCACCACTGTCTCTTCCAGTCCCTTCAGATCCTGCCGTGCTTGTTCTCTTCTATCTTGCATTACCCTGAAGAAATAGTGTAGTACATAAGGAAAACTGACAATCACCAAGGAAAAGGTCTGAAAGTGGAAACTGCATTTAGGTGATGCAAGGTATTAGTCCAAACGGTGCATACAATTTTAACACTTTATTATCCAACTCCCTAACCTAAAGAAAAATGAACTCTGAATGCCATTCCTTTGGACGACGGTTTAGCACATTACCATTGAAAATGCCTATTCTAGCTCAGGCATATTAAAAGTGATAAAAAAATTACAAAGAAAAAAATAAATAAAACAATAGCAGGATTTTACTTACCTGCTCTGTGCAATGGAACTCCACAGAGAAGACCTGATCCTTCGCTTCGAGTCCCCAGCCGACACTCCTGACTCTACCACTCTGGGGAGTGCCTCCATAGAAAGCCGCTTTTAATGGAGGCACTGGTGCTGGTTTGCTTCCAAGCCTCTGTCTGCATCTAGACACAGGCAGCAGGACTCGGCCACACCCCCACGTCACTTAACAGCAATGAGCCAATGATTTCCGCTGCCTAAGCAAGGCCAGTGAGACCAGGAAGTGAGAGGGGAGAGAAGAGCTGCAGGATCATATGAGGGCTCAAGTAAGCAAAATGCATTATGTGCATTAAGATAAAAAGCCCTCTATGTGGGTAGCAGCCTCTTCAGGACCCCCTAATACTTACCTAAGCCCCATCTCTGTCCACGAATCCCTTGGCTGTCCGGGACTCCACTCCTGATGGGCTGAGACACAGAAGCAGCGCCATTGGCTCCTGCATCTGTCAAATTCAGTTAGCCAATCAAGAGTGGGGCCAAACGGCAACTCCACGCCTGAATGGACACACGTAGCTGCAGCTTGGCTGCCTCCATAGCAAGCTGCTTGCTGTGGGGGCGCTCAACAGGATGGAGGGACCAGGAGCAGTGAGAAGGGGCCCGAGAAGAGGAGGATCTGGGCTGCTCTGTACAAATCCACTGCAAAGGGAAGGCAAGTATAACATTTTTTTTTTTTTTTTTAAAGACTTTACAATCACTTTAATGCAAGATAAGCTAAGCAGAAGTTATATTTTTGGCTGGAACTTCATTTTAATCTTGAACAGAAGGTGGAAAAAGTTGACAGCCACAGATTTCCCCTTTCCAAGTATCCGAGGCTCTGCTGGGAGCAAAAATCACACTAGTATATTCTGGATGCCCCAAAATCAGCACTTATCTCAAACTGTCACACACATCCTATCACAAGTGAATCTCAATTTTTGATCGATAAAGGTATATTAGACTTGTCTTACTCTGCAGAAGAGTGGTGAACATTTACCAAGCACCCTATACGATGGAGAAATATTACTCCTAATATCGTGAGTAAACTAAAACAGGTATTAGATCTGAAAACTTTGCTGCAAACATCTCAAGCATTTGAAAATCATCTAAGTTAATCCCTTTCCTAACACATCAGTGCACCTGATGAAAATTATCTGCAGGCTATTGATTGCTATAGTTGAACATCTACTTACGTGAGATCATGGAGTTTCTTACTCTTCTCCTGGTCAGCGTATTTTAGCTTTTCATGTTCCACTCTAAGTAGTTCCTGCTCCAGCATCATCTTCTGGTTTTGGCTGCGAGAGACAAAGGAAACATATTAAAATAATTTGTATTGTCCATGTTATGTTGATAAATTTTAATACGTCAGTTTAAAAAAGGGACATCCCTCATATATTTGCTAACTAGCATATCACAGTTCCACACACTGACATACTAAACAGCTGCTATGATGGTTCTTATGGTGCAAGGAATCAGCAGCTCTAACAGATGATATCTGAATGATGCCTGTAGCTGAAGGTATCATTCAGATATCACCGCTCAAAGCCCGCAACGTCATATGATGTTGGGCGGGTGGCAAGTGGTTAAAAGGAGGTATATGTGCTTTGCAGTTTTATAAGTGGCACAGCTCCAACTGGCTGTACACTCCAAATCTGTAGCTCTCAGTGTGTTGTTATTCATAAAAGGAGGCAAGAACCATAGTGCAAATCACCAAAAAAAAAAAAAAAAAAAAAAAGTATTTCCATATAAAAATCTACTCCATTTCCAAGCATTTTACAATACAATCCTATGCATACACAGCTCCACCTAGTCCCAGCGTGATTACATCACTGCTCACCTCACATATAGCGCCCAAAGGTTCAGGCTAATGGACTGCATCACATTTCCTGTTTTTATGCAGCCCAGTTCCCATGGTAACTGCCACACAGTTGCCACCATGATACCAGAGCCCCACCGATCTTATTAAATTTGATACAAGCTTTACACGCAGAGCATATACCTATAATTATCCTACAAGCTGATAACCTTACTGCTTATACCTAAAATGCAGTGTTTGGACATATGAGCCATCTCTACATATGAAGCTGCCTCTATCACTATACACACACACACACACACACACACACACACACACACACACACACACACACACACACACTAGCCCCCATCTAGTGGGTACATTTATTTATGTTTATATATTGTATATGGGCGTATAGCCATTGGATCCATCTACTACTAAACTGTGTATATATTAAATATTTTACCAATACTGACATATTGAAATATTTTAAAAGTAACAAATATTAGTTACTCCAGACTGGTCTACGAATTGCTAACAAAACAGTTCAAATCAAATTCATGTTAAGCCCTCCAGGGGTAGGTACTTTTGTTTGATGGATTCACTGCGACTCCGCCTCTGGCTAATTTTTTGCTTGAAATTTCCCCCTCTCCGATGTCTGATAACTTTTTCTAGGCTAGGTGGAGCTGTGTATGCAAAGAACTGTATTGTGAAATGCTTGTTTTTTACTTCTTAAATGCGAGTGGATTTTATATGGAAATAAATACTTTATTAGCAATTTGCACTATGGTTCTTTCCTTCTATACGATAGGCACCACGCTGAGAGCCACGGATTTGGAGTGTACAGCCAGCGGGAGCATTGCCACCTAACACTGCAAAGCACATGCAGCCCTCCTTCAAATTATAGAGGTCCATTCAAGCAGGTGAGATGACACCCATAGGTGGGGTGAAGGGCACTGTGGTGGTCGGGGGCTATTACTAAAGAGTTTCTGGTGTATGGGACTGCACTTTTTCATGAACATTGAATCTTTTATTGATGGATTGTATATATATTTCAAAGAAAAGATGGACTCACTTAAAATATAGATGATTTTTACACCGTTTTCAGGTATTCATTTATGCACTATAATTTGATGCACTTTATTGAAGGAGAGCGCTACACTTTTTTGTGACTTAAATATTAGATCTAAAACAAGCACATCCACATAATGCGTATCCTAAAAAAAAAAAAAAAAATGTACTTATATTACAGATTGCAATTTGCTTAGCCATGAGCAAAGCAAAGTAAAAGGACATCTCAAAGAGAATATGGTTGGTCACTTATTAGTGAAGATATCCAAGGAGCCACTTGAGCAGTGACAGCTTTGCAATATAAACTCAGCCATGATATGCAGTCTAACAATGATAACCTAATGATACAGACCGTAGAGATTTTCTTTTCATCAACAAAATAGCAGGTCAGAGTAATTTGTTCTATAGCAGGGGAACATTAATAACTTACTCTTGAAGATCTGTGATCAGCTTCTCCTTGTTCTCAATCTCATCTCTCAGACTACTCAGCTGTTTCTGGTGGCTTTCCCGATGAGTTTGAATTTGCTGCTCCACAGCATGCTAAGTGAGGGAAATAACACTTTATTAATTTTTGTTATGAATGTGTTTTAATTAAAAACTTCACGTCAAAAAAATAGTAGCCTAAAAGGCTCATCATCAACATACCTTAACTTCATTGGCAGTCTGTACTTTATTTAAGTGCTCCTTCTCCATTTCATGAACTTTTTCTAGAAAAATAATTTTTTTTACAATTAATTGCGTCTAGTGATGTCCCCTGGATTTCATCTGGAGATGACAAACAGATTTGTGGGCCATCATCCCAACATTGTTTCACTACATAGAGGGTCAGTGGCCTGGAGCAAGCATGCAAGCTGAAGACTATGAACTTCAGCCCAATGTGCTTACGGTAAGTCACCCATTCGTTGAAAAGTGAAGCCAATGTTGGGATAATAGCCCAAGAGGTTCTGTCTTCGCAAATTAGCTATAATGCCAAGAGTGTGTATAACAAGCCCAATGTTTGAAAACTCTATAAGTCATATCAGTCCCCCCCCCCCCCACCCCCAAAGGTATTTTGGTAAAGTGGAATTAAGCCTTAGGCCAAGTATATCTCTATAACATTAAAGCCTAACAAAAGGCCAAAAAAAAAAATCCCTGGAAAGGGGTCAGATTTCAATTTCCAACTTTGACCCCAGAGGGGGAGATTTTCCCTTCCTGCCAATGCTTACAACACCCATACAAGAAATCAGGAGGGGGGGGGGGGGGGGGGTCCGTGTCCCGTTCTAGGTCACAGCCATTGTTAAATGGAACCAAGCACAATGGCTGTGACCTAGCACATTTGAGGTCCCCATCCACTGCTAATGGCTGTCGCTACCTAGCTATCAGAATCGCTGCATAAACATCACTGAGCACAACACTGCAAAAGGTGTGCTGCACTCTGAAACCAGCACAGCTCATATCAGTAGGGCAATGGCAGCTCCTAAAATAGGAGCTCTGTGATGATCGTGAATAAGTTGTTTTTAATGCACTTTAAAACTTAAAATGCAAGCAGATTCATGCTGAAATCTGAAAAAGTATGAATTAAAATAATTAGCACGCCCAGACATAGTGCAAATAATTTACCTGCCCACATTGCCCCTCCCTGCTTTAATAAAATGCTTAGCAGGTTTTCTCGAATATCTGGTCTGAGGAGTTTCTAATGACTTTCAGAGATGGTTTATACAACTTAACACTGTATAAAGCCCCACCCTGTGCCCGTAACTTGACAAGCTCCTCATTCAACGAGTCCACGGATTCCTCCAACTGCCTCTTCTTCTGCTCCACATTCTGTACATACTCCGTCAGGGACTTGATTTTTGCTTCATGCTATAAAGAGACAACAAAATTAGATATTCATAATATAGGTAATCTAAACGTAATGCATTAATATACAATTGTGCTCATAAGTTTTTGATTTCTTGGCCATTTTTCAGAGCATATGAATGATAACACAACCATTTTTCACTCATGGTTAGTGCTTGGTAGAAGCCATTAATCAATCAACTGTGTTTACTCTTTAAATCATAATGGCAACAGAAACTACCCAAATGACATACGCTGGTGATTTTGGCCCAATAACATGCACAAAAGTCGACACAACGGGGTTTGAATGGCTATTAAATGTAACAATCCTCACGTGTGATCGGTTTCCTTGTAATGTGCGTGCGTATATAAAAAGGTCAGTGAGTTTCTGGACTCCTGACAGACCCTTGCATCTTTCAGCCAGTGCTGCACTGACACTTCTGAGTCATGGTGAAAGCTAAAGAATTGTCAAAGGATCTGCGGGAAAAGGTAGTTGAACTGTATAAAACAAGAAAGGGATATAAAGAGATAGCCAAGGAATTGAGAATGGTAATTGGCAGTGTTCAAACTCCAAGAGGTGGAAAATGAGGGGTTCTGTTAAAATCAAACCACGGTCAGGTAGACCAACTAATGTTTCAACCACTACTGCCAGGAAAATTGTTCAGGATGCAAAGAAAAACCCACAAATAACTTCAGGTGAAATACAGGACTCTCTGAAAACATGTAATGCGACCGTTTCAAGATGGAGGCACTTGAAAAAAGATGGGCTGCATGGTCAAGTCGCCAGAAGAAAGCCATTACTAAGCAAATGCCACAAAATATCCTACTTACAATACATCAAACAGCACAGAGACGAGCCTCAAACTTTGCACAAAGTCATTTGGAGTGATGAGACCATAATTGAGCTTTTTGGCCACAATCATAAACGTTACATTTGGAGAGGCGTCAACAAGGCCTATGATGAAAAGTACGTTATTCCTACTTTGAAACACGGAGGTGGATCGTTGATTTTTTGAGGATGTGTGAGCTACAAAGGCACAGGAAATTTGGTCAAAAATTGTTGGTAAGATGAATGCAGTATGTTATCAAAAAATACGGGAGGAACATTTGCATTCATCAGCCAGGAAGCTGTGCATGGGACATACTTGGACATTCCAACATGACAATGATCCAAAACACAAGGCCAAGTCGACCTGTCATTGGCTACCGCAGAATAAAGTGAAGGTTCTGGAGTGGCCATCTCAGTCTCTTGACCTTAATATCATTGAGCCACTCTGGGGAGATCTCAAACGTGCAGCTCATGTAAGACAGCCCAAGAATTTACAGGAACTGGAGGCTTTTTGCCAAGAGGAATGGGCAGCTTTACCATCTGAGAAGATAAAGAGCCTCATCCACAAATACCACAAAAGACTTCAAGCTGTCATTGATGTTAAAGAGGCCAATACGCAGTATCAAGAACTGGGGTATTTAAAATTTTCATGAGGGTCATTTGGGTAGTTTGTTGCCATTAAGATTTTTTTTAAAAGATTAAACGCAGATAATAAATGGCTTCAGCCAAACACTAAACCATGAATGAAAGAAATGTTTGTGTTCATCATTCATATTCTCTGAAAAATGGCCAACAAATCAAATTCTACCAAGGTATGTAAACTTATGAGTACAACTGTATGCATTACCTAGCTACGTGAACAGGCGCAAGAAACCTATAACACAATGGGATGGATTTACTAAAGCTGGAAAGTGCAGAATCTGGTGCAGCTCTACAGAGAAACCAGCTTCCAGATATATATTTTTTTGTCAACGCTTGACTGAACAGTTAGAAGCCAATTGGTTACCATGCATGGCTGCACTATCCAGTTTTAGTAAATTAACCCTAATATGACAACACATTTTTTCTTTAAGGACAACTTCACCCAATGATGATAATTCAGTTCTCTACACAACTGTTGGCACGTTGTATCACAACCTGACTTACATTTAAGAGAGACTACAGATATACCCAGAACTAATGTTCTCAACATAAAATA
Source organism: Lithobates pipiens (assembly GCF_037356315.1). Lineage (NCBI taxonomy): Eukaryota > Metazoa > Chordata > Amphibia > Anura > Ranidae > Lithobates > Lithobates pipiens. Next base: position 91,818,486 of record NW_027507764.1, read on the forward strand.
ACTACTAGGAGATCAACAAGACTATAGGACCCCATAAACACTATTCGATTTTTGTCTTCAGATTTACCAAAACCATATAACATGAGGTCAAACCTTAAGGGTTTCAATTTGTATGCAATCAGGCAGGACTTTGCACTATGTGGTTTTGGAAAATCTAATAGTGTGTATAGGGTCTAAGTCGTTCAATACAGCTTCCTGGAAGACAAGTTATTGTGTAAAAATGTTAGCAAACACAGATAGAAACAACACAAGCATATACTATCTCTCCCAGTCTAAGTTCTGCTGTATAGGGGATTGCAAAAAGCTGATACCAGGTCAGATTCAGGTCCTTACACTGCTTGCTTTCAAAAATGTATTAATAGATAAGTAGCTGCAGTAATGTGTGCCTTTTATAACATCCTAGAGTTCTGCTTTAATAAAGCCATATGTGCAGTGTTCATGCCAGAGCTGGAGTTTTAATACTTGGCTTTTTCTAACTAATCATGATACACAATACCTTTTTACAACACCCATCTCCCAAGCGTGGGTTGCAGAACTTACCTGAGAGATGCGAAGCTGACATGCGGCAAGCTCTTTCTCATTCTCCTCCATTTTCTTATTGCTCTCAGACTGGGTGCCCTCCAGCTGTTTGCAGCGCTTCACCATGCTCTTCACCTCAGATTTCATCTTGCTGATGTACAGTCTGGCCACTGTGAACTCTTCGTCGATCATGCCACTCACTTCAGGTTGCTAACAGGAGATAGCAGATGTGAGATAATTGCCTATTACTTGGCGGAGGTTACTCTATTTTGAACAAATGGATCAACAAGCAGTTTTCATAAGCCTGCCAACTGATAACCAGTCAAGTGAAAATCAGGGTGCACTGCTCGCCTCAATTTAAACCAGTGACAAATTAAAAATAGCAACACAGACAAAATGGTTGAATTGGTGGCTCCTTTCTAGATGTAGCACTCCACATGGAGGAGTAGTAGTTGATTACACCCAATTTTCTTTATAGCCCAACTCTGGGCAAAAAGTAAAAATACCCCCAGCAGAGGGGCTGTGCCAGCACTGCAAGAGTTAAGTGCTCTTTTGGCCAGGAGGAAGCCCAATACTCAACTGATCCTGACTCCACTGACAAATGGTACTCCCACCAAGATCCAGGGGATGGACTGCTCTTGATGTCCTCACATCCAAAGCAGGTCTATGGAGCGTGTCCTGGGCTTGGCGACATCAAGAATAGGTCACTTGCGCAAGACCTCTAGAGCGCACAGGCGCTGGAGGTGCAGTGACCGGTGTTCAGCTGGGAGAATTAGGTAAGTATATATCTTCCTTCATCTCTCCCCTAGACAAAAAAAGCAATTAACCCTTGCAGTGCAAGCACAGGTCCACTGTAGGGGGGAGACTTTAGTTTGACCAGAGTTCAGGTTTAATACATCCAAACATTTCAGGAAAATATGCAAATATAGAACATTTATATTTCCCTGTAGCCACTGGACCTGGTAGATGCCTGACAAACTTTTCTGATTGGTGCCCGATAATGCCATCTACAGTCACAGGACAAGGGCTCTAAGCGAACTTATAAAGTTGGCCTTAAAAAGCTGACCTATACCATTAAAATTGTATTTAAATAGTTACCTCCAGGCAGGGGAGGCTTCTCACACCCATTCCATTTTACAGCTTCATCTACCCATCTGCTCTCATCCTCATTGTTCAATTCCTCTCTCAGCATTTACTTGAAGTACACCATGTCCTGTTTCTATCAGCAGTATGTCTACAACTAAAAACTCTTAAAGCGGTTGTATACCCCGATTGCACATTTTTAGCTACAGTTAAGCGTATAATAGGGCTTACCTGTAGGTAAAATGAATATCTCCTAAATCTATATGGTTTAGGAGATATACACCTTGTATGCAGCTGCTGACGTCAGCAGTGCATGTGCTCTGAAGGTCCGGCAGATGCTAAGCAAAGGTCACACGATAAATTACAATGCATAAGACTATGGGAGGATCGCATCACATGGTACACCGGTATATTAGGTTGAAGAAATTAAATATTTTTGGGCATTTGCTGGAGAAAATGTTACTCCAGGGTTTATTCATGATATCTCTAACAAAGGGAAGGATTCGAAGAAGCCACATAATCTCTTTTCAAGGTGAGGAACAATCATAACTCTAAAACCAGCTATACACTAGTGGAATTTTGTTCAAAAATTTGTTTTAAGAACACTCGCTTAATTTTCAAAATTAGTGGTAATAAATCAATATTTGTTTTCAACCACAGTGGAGAGAAAATGCGAGAAAAATTGAATATTTTTCTCATAGTTCAACAGTTTGTAGTTTCAGCTTAGGAAATGAATTCCCAAATTGAATGTTGAAAGCAAATGTAATTTTGTAGTACTTTGAAAAGTCCCTTGTCCATTCATTGAGAACGTGCAAATTTTTTTTTCACATGATTGTTCTTTAGACCCCTTTCACACTAGGATGCATATTTCAGGCGCTTTAGCACTAAAATAGCACCTGAAAAATGTCTCATATGCCGCCCCAGTGTGAAAGCCCAAGTGCTCCCGCAGCGTCTGCAAAGCACTCCGGCAGTGCCACGACACAGGCGCTTTCAACACTTTCTTCGGCCGCTAGCAGGGGTCAAAAGCACCCAGCTATCGGCCAAAAGATGACGCTATAACATCGGTAAATCGCCGCTAAAACTAGCCCACGTGGCTGTGTCATTCATTCACAGTTTCCTGTGAATGAATGCCTACAAGTACCGCCAGCTACTGCAACTGATGGCCAGTAGTTCTCAATGAACTGCGAGGGTGCTGGTGAGGGATCTAGTAGCTTATTGATTCTTCCTGCTCTCCAATAATTAAACCTATTCGACTCCTGAAAGTGGGAAAAAAAAAAAAAAAAAACACAAAACGTAAGGTTGAGTCTATAAGACAAGGCCAAACCACAGGGGTCTACAGATATCTTTGCAGTGTTCTCAGGACAAGTCAATATTTCCCAATAGGAAGTGTATGACGTGTACCTCTTTAACCGGTTCCCGACCAGCGCACGCCGATGTACGTCGGCAGAATGGCACGGGCAGGCATATTGGCATACAGGTACGTCCAATCTTCAGTGCCGCCCTGCTCGCGTGACGGTCGGGGCCCCCGTGAGTCTGGTCGCGGGTCCCGCGGACTTGATCGCCGCGGGCATACCCACGATCGTCTCACGGGACGGCTGAATGGAGAAGTGCCGTTGTAAACAGCATTTCTCCAATCTGCCTAGCAACTAGTGACACTGATCTCTGCTCCATGTGATTGGAGCAGAGATCAGTGTTCACTAAATGAAAGCCCAACCCCCCAGTTAGTAACACACCCCTAGGAACACTTAACCCCTACACTGCCACCCACTGGTTAACCCCTTCACTGCCAGTGTCATTTACACAGGAATCACTGCATTTATATAGCAATGATTGCTGTATAACTGACAATGGTCCCAAAAATGTGTCAAAAAAGTCCGATGTGTCCACCATGTGGCAGTCACAAAAGACGCTGATCGCCGCCATCACTAGTAAAAAATAAAAATAAAAAATTATTAATAAAAATGCCATAAAACTATCCCTATTTTGTAAACGCTATAACTTTTGCGCAAACCAATCAATCGCTTATTGCGAAAAAGGACGTCATTTTTGTTTGGGAGCAACGTCGCACGACCACGCAATTGTCAGTTAAAGCGACGCAGTGCCGAATCGCAAAAAGTGGTCTGGTCTTTGACCAGCAAAATGGTCCGGTCTGTAAGTGGTTAAAACAAAATAAATTGTTCTAACCTGGGGAAAAAAAAAAAAAAGATGGATTTTTCCAGTCAGACTCACATCAACAGAAAATACTTTACAAAGTAATTCAAATATTTTGCCAGTGTATACGAATGGGTACAAGCAAACATTTCTGTATTGTTTATAAAAACATCAGCCCGGTTAATTCCAGATTGACTGTATCACGTGGATCTAAGGAACATTTCCAAATTGAGAAAAGGAGTTAAGCCTCAGGAGGGGCCTGCAGAAAGCATACTGAGAAAAGGGAGGCTTGCATTATTTATCTATACTAAATATATTCATGAAAGAGACAGACCAGTTACCTTGGAATCATTATTTCCTACTGCGATACCAATTTCAGCAAGATCTTTCAGTAAAGAGGTCATCATTTCTGTAGCTCTTTTCTTTTGATGGTTGGTCATTTCTTTAAGTTTTTGGAGTTCAGAGTCTATGCTGCTAAGAATAACCTAAAAATAAAAAACAGAACTACAAAAGGTCAACTTGTGGAGCGATTCTCAGCCTGATCACAAAGCGATAAACAGGAGCTGAGCCAGGAATTGATACATCCAGAGGACACGTCAATGTGCTTAAACAAATACAGATGGCTCAACTGTGGCTCTCTCCATTTTTGTCATTAGAAGCACAGGCTTCCTAGAATCTTAATGCATGCTGGCTTCTTTAGACAAAAAAAGGATATATCATAAAACAGAATGGAGGGCATTATAGTGTATATGTGCACCAAGCTGGTCCCCAACTTGGCTTTTTGTATCCAAGTGTTTAGTGCCACTCATAAGCGCACACTTCTCTAAACTTATAAATAGTAAAGCACTTCGGATTCCCCCGATTCCTTCAACAAATTTGTTTTGCCATTTAGGGGATCTTAGAATTTGTTAAAGCGGTTGTAAAGGCTAACTTTTTTTTTTTTTTTTTTTTTAATTAAAAGAACATATTATACTTACCTACTCTGTACAAAGTATTGCACAGAGTGGCCCCTTACCTCCTCTTACTGGTTTCCGCTTGGGCTGTCTGCTCCACTGCCTGTGCCTCTATAGAAAGTTATGTGCTATAGGGGCATACATATGGGTGTGTTCCTGAGCTGGGCTGTGTCTCCCTAACAGACACACCCTTACAGCACAGTTTGGCTGTGCCCCCAACTCTCTACTCTCAGGATTTGATTGACAGCAGCAGGAGCCATTGGCTCTCGCCGTCAGTGCAGCCTGTGAAAAGAGGGAGAGAGGAGAGAAGAGCTGCAGCCGGGCACAGCGCTGGATCAATACAGGTGTTTGGTGGGGGGTAGGGGCACAGCAAGAACTATTTTTTTTTTACCTTAACGATATATATCTATATCTAGATAGATATATCTCTATATAGATAGATATATCTCTATCTAGATATAGATATAGAGATAGATTTTTTTTTTCCACACAAATAGAGATTTTTTTTGGTGGTAATCAACACTGGGCATGAAAAAAAAAAAAAAACGTTTGGCTATAAAACATTTAAAACAGCCAATGATGTTGATAAAGAAAAAAATCCCAATAATTGTATATGGATTTTGTGTGAAAGTTATAGTGCCTACAAACTATGGTGTATATACATGGGAATTTTTATTTTTTGGTGGCGATCAATGGCTTATAATGACAATTTGACACTTAGAGGAACATAAACATGCCATAAACATCAGTGACATTATTACAGTGATCAGTGCTAAAAATATACACGGTCACTGTACTAATGACACTGGCTGGGAAGCAGTTAAATATGTGCCCACCTATGTGAAATATTTGTAAAGTGTGCTGCTTTTACTAGTTTATCTCTAAGTTTTTGATCCCTGCTCTGGGCTGTGAATGTACATAGCCAATCAGAAGGTCAAAGACGTAAATGTACATAGCCGATCAGCAGGTCCCAGGTGTGAATCACTGACCAGGACTTGCTGACAGGCTACCCCATTGTGTACATTCACAGCAGGAGCCGGGGGGGGTGGACACGCACCCGAAACCCAGAACCTCATCCACAGTACAATGTGGGCGGTCAGTAAGTGGTTAAAAAAATTTCTTCCCTTCGGGATATCCAAGAAAAATAGGAACATGCCCGATTTGTAGACCCTCTATGTAATAAAAATGCCCCCACCTGTTACCTCTTGCATGAATACATACACAATCCTCCTAAACATGTTAAAATTAGCTATGATAAACCAAGAAACCTGAACCTCACCGATTTCTGACTAAGCTCTTCACTAAGAATCTCATATTCTTTAGCTTTGTCTTCTACTTCCTGAGACTTCTGATCGTAGTTGACAGCCAGTTCCTCCAGGGCCTGGAGGACTTCTTTCACTTCCTCTTTGGAGGCATCATTTTCAGCTTGTAGGCGGTTTAATTCAGCCTGCATGTTATCCTGATCCCGCCTTGTGGAGGCCAGTAGCTGAGAGATAAACATACTTTAAAACTAATACATAAACATGGAATATATAGGACATTCACATAGAACACTAGTATGAATTCACATATGTAAGAACAACCTTTCAAGAAAGAAAGGGAGACAGTGCAAAAGATGTACGATGGGACATGGATAGAAGCATTAAAAGGAGAAGTCCAGGATTCCTGTCACTTTACTTTGTTTGAGCCAAGCTGAGGTGGAGATCATGAAAACAGCTGCCGCTTCTCCAGAGGAAGCCTTGTATTCATTGATAAAAATACAAGGCTTTCTCTGAACAGTTGAGAACTACTCAGGCCAACTCACACAGTGCTGCATACTGTAAATGTATAATATAGCACACACAGCCTTCAAATAATGTAGTAATGATCTTAATGTTTCTGTACAAGTGCTTACCTCTTCTTGATCCAACATTTGTTGCTTCAGTTTTTCTACCAATTGACTCTGCTGATTGATCTCTTCATCCTGGAAGGTAAAAAAATAAAAATAAAAAATGTTCAAATGAATGCTGTAGGACAAACACCAAATTTTAAAAACACAGCAGCCAGTAGCTAGAATGTCAACCAACTTGACAATTTCAGTAATCACAACCTATTAGAAGAGGGACCACTGTAGACAGAAGTCCACCTGATTTTCTTGATTAAAGTGGTTGCAACCCACCCAAAAAAAAAAAATTGCTCCTGTCCCTTTAAGCATAATATATAGCATAGTGTTTATGCAGTGTAATTTTTCCCATTCTATGTTGTATAATATCTAGTTTATCTTGCCTTCCCGTTTAAACTGACCATGTTTATTATGGGTGCGGATTCCCAATACCGTGGTCAGTTTACGTGCCTCCATCACCCTGCTCTCTCCTCAGCATCTCTCCTTTCCCCCCTCTGTCATTTCCATAGTCTGTGTGAGCCAATCATCTTCCCGCCCCTCTCCTCTCCTGCCTGTGTAATTCTACTCCCTGCAGCTGCTCCAGTGCTTGTAAAGAAAAATGTATTACTTTGATTCTGTTAACTACATTGTGGGTTTTTCCTAAAATTATAATGCTAAATGCACAGCAGAACCCTGATGTGCAGACACGTGACCTCCATCTGCTGGCTTGCATTCATTGGAGGGGAACCTTAGCCCCCTCCACTGTACTCACATCAGGAAGGGAAGCAGAGGGAGGTCACATGACATCACTGACATCCCAGCAGGGCTCTGCAAAGAAGGCATTTAGCATTATAATTTTAGGAAAACACACACATACACTCTACTGAACAGGGACCTGAAACAGAGAATCAGGGTAATACATGTGGCTTTACAACCACTAAAGTTGGAGTCCTAAAAAAAAAAAAAAAAAAATGGAGAAACAAGGCTCCAACACCTGTCCACAGCTGTGCAAACGTAACATAATATCCAGTTTCTGCAAACCACAAAGCCATGTAACATGACAGAGGCAAGAGATAAAATCTATGTTTATTCCTTGTTACCTTTTGCAAATAGGGCATTATAAATGCAGTTGGTTGTATTTACAATTCACTTTTGAGCTGACAAAAGTTAAAACAAGTCTGTCACCGTAGAAAAAAAAAAAAAAAAAAAAAACAAACAAAACAAAAACAACAACAATGAAACATAGGCACTCTAAGAAGTTTAGGGCCTCCTTCATGTGAGTAACAAGTGCCCTCCTACAAATTTCTGCTTCACGTATACTTCGATACTTGCAGCTGGAATCCTAGGTGTTCTGATAAGTAGCAGCTGCACTATTCTACTGCTGTAAGCATCTAAGTGTCTATCAGTATAGCCAGGGGTTACCAGCTTAACATCACAAAATAATGCAGAACCAAGATATATTAGAGTGTATATGCAATACAATAGTACAATGAACATATCAACTGGGTCACTACAAATTAAAAAAAAAATCCAAATTGTGAAGCCAAAAACTGAATTCTGTGATTCGATTATAAAGGGAAATGTGGATGCCAAACTACTTAATGATAAACCACACAGCACCTCAGTGTGCAACAGAGGGAGGCTTACCAGAATTATATGACCCTTATTGGTCATCCAGCACTTGTGTTTCAGTCCAAGATATCCGGCTTTTCCCAAAACCACGACAAGCAATGGTACTGCTTCATTGTAATCGATGTGTATTTATACTCAGTTGGCCATAGTATCATGAATAAGAAAGACACGCTCTCCATAGTGTAATCCAAATTAAAGCAGCAATTTAATGTGGCAAATGCACTTACAATGAAGAGATGACAACCAGGCACTTCGTATCATATAAAACAGCTCATGTTCCGGAATGCAAGATGGCTGTGGTGTGTGCTCTGTCTCTGCCCTACTAGTGTCGTCAAAGATGACATCACAAGCATGGGATACACACTGCCACTAGTCCCTTTTATACAGACCACAAGTAGGAAAACATCCTAATTAGAGCAGAGTACACAGGGTGGAGATCGATAGTTAACCCTGCATACAAATTGTAGAGCCAAACATTCAGTGTTGTCTCATGAATGATACTATATAAAAGCAAGTGTTGACAACTTCTACAATGCACCATCTTGTGGTCAAGAGTAAAAGCAACAAAACTAGTAGGGCAGAGACGAAACACACGCTTCTACGCATGTGCAATTCAGCCACAGCCACCTTGGTTTATGAAATACGAGTTTATTGTTTACGAATTAAACCTTCTACCCCCCCACTTAGGCCTTAATTTTTTTTTTTTATATATATATATTTTTTTTCTTTTTTTATATATCATTAATATAAATTTCAGATTTGTATATTACGAAGCCTCTTAATGATAGATACCAAACATAAGGAGAGCAGACTGGACTATAGCTACTTAGTGAAGGTCTTATCTACTTATTCCTAGGCTATTTGCCATATAGAAGTTTCTATGGAAATTTATTTCCCATATACTGCTTTTCGTTCATAATAGGTTATCATCGCTCTGGATCGAGCTTAGCTTCTCTTCTTATACAACATTTATAGCTTTCCTTTTCAGGCCTCAAGAGACCACGTATAACCTTATTAAGATTTAGGTAGCTTATTGCTTTTTCTCGTTGGTTCTAGACCATTGACAACATTTTTTACTTAGAGGTTGTACACCTAAAAGAAGTGCATCCTTACATTCCAAGTCTTTCATGCCCTACAATAGTCCCAGATATAAATGTATAAGATACCTTGTATAACTTGTCTTTCACTGATTGATGAATCCTGGTTTATTTATACTTTCTCTCTTTTATGTTATGTATTTGCTTTATACCTATTTTTTTGATGATACATGATGTATTTATCAAAGATTAAAATTCAATAAAAATTATTGAAAGAGAAATACGAGTTTATATGATATAAAGGGCCTGGTTGTCATCTCTTCATTGTAAGGGCATCTACAAATAAAAGATGCTCGCCAATTAAATCAGTTTTTATCGGGATTATACAATAGAGAGCGTGCCTTTCTTTTCATGATACTATGTTCAATTGAGTATATATATTCACAACGATTACAGCGCAGCAGTACCATTGTTTGATGCGATTTTGAAGAAAGCTGGTTTACTTGGATTAATACACAAGTGCTGGTTGACCACTTTTATTGGGGGTCACACAGCACTGAGGTGCTGTGTGGTTTATCATGAGGTTTAGTGGTGTTTGGTATCTAAATCTCATTTCCCTCAAAAATCGAACAAACATGGAATGGAGTTTTTGGCTTCAAATTTGGATTTCTTGTTTTTATTTTTAATTTGAGATGACAATTGTTTTAAAAACTGTACATTTTATTTATCTTAGTGCTGCTCTATTGTTTTGTGAGGTTTATGCTATGTATTATGGTATTGTGCCAGATGCTCTCTTTTTAACATCCAATAGAGCCCTCAATGCGTTTTTTTTTTTTTTTTTTTTTTTTTAGTTCTAATTAGTAGTTACCTGCTATTAGAAACAGATGGCTCCTCTAAAACGCAGAGAGATTTCCATCAGTAACAGACTTCTGTTCTTAATCACAGGTAACCACTGGATGCACAGTTGTACAGGCAGAGCAGCCGCTTGAACAGCTAGGACCCCAGCCGCAAGCATCTACAGTATACTTGCCACGAAAATCCATAGAAGGGCAATTTTTACCTGTGTGAACAAGGTTTAATACTTGCATTCCCAAAGGGCAGCAAATGATATTAGTTCTTTTGAAGAGATACAGGTGTTGCTCCTAGCCAACACTTCCGACTTTTTTAGATGCCTCCAGCTGGGCCCTGTGGCTACTGCTGATGTCTACATCACTACTGTGTGTAAACAACTCAGATACTGATTCGTGCCACATTCTTTATGTTAAAACATATTATAAATGTACAGAATAAAGTTTACCTTGTCATCCAGCTGTTTATACAGTTTAGCAACTTCATCCTCACCGTGTCTTCTATCAGCATCAGTGAAATTAGCAGTAAGTGTCACAGCTGGTTTATCATTGGCTACCACATTGTCCACAACAAATGCATCCAGATTGGCCTTCTCCTTGTCAAACTGCTCATCAACAGGCACCGTCTCACCTGCAGGACACAGAATGAAATTATACTTTAGCACACCATCCTTCAATCAATATCAGTTTGCAAATCTAAAATGTCATTTTCTGTAAATTACCATTATATTGTGCTACATGTAGCCTTCCACTTGCAAGGAGCAAAGCCATTTATAATGATTACTAGCACATGAACAAAACATCCGTTTTCCGAATCTGAGCAATCGCCTTTTAGTAGACTTGGACTGCTCTCACCACATCAAGAGAATGCAGTGATTTTTCTTCCAAAGAACAGGGTTCTGGAAAAATGAAGGTAGGACAATATCCCGATTTAGATAAAAACCTGATACTACCTTTGTTAAAAAGTTAGGATGAGTACGCAATACCACCTTATCCTTGTGAATAAAATATGTCTCAATTCTGATACCCTTCTTGCAGCAGATATGGTTACCAGAAAAAAAAAAAATGTTTCCTTGCCAAAAAAAGACCAAGGGAATATGTCGTATTGGGCAAAAAAAGGCTAAAAAAAGGCTAATGCAGACAAAACTAAACTAAATTCAAGTCCCAAGGGTTACCCAACCAGAGATTAAGCTGTGTTATCCCCTGAATAAAGCTACGAACCAAAGAATGTGACGTAAGTGGTCATTGAAATAATACCAATAAGGCTGAGACCAGTCCTTAAGGCCAGCTTTATTTCTCACCCCATCTGCAGAAAGTCAAGTCTTTGACCTATTTCCTGGGGTGCAACCCCTGGCTTCACAGCAGGAGACATACGTTTCCCAGGCTCCATAATATAAAATTATGGAGGCCGGCTCCCTTGCAATAACCAAGGTAGAAACTACTGAACCTGACAACCCACGATTCTTCAGAGTGTGGGTCTAAATAGCCAAACAGTTAAATTTAGCGTTTGTAAAGTAGGATGGAACACTGGACCTTGCAAGAGAAGGTCTGGCCGTGATGGTAGGGTCCATTGGGTCCCCTACTGCCATCTTTACAATCTCTGCATACCAAGCTTACCTGGGCCCAGCTGGGGACCACAAGAATAAACGACTTCCCTTCCTGCTTGGTCCTGCAAAGTCGTGGATACAGGCAGAATAGGAGGGAATGCATAAATCAGTGAGAACCAATTCTACGAGAATAGCAAGGCATCTGTTCCGCATGCTAGCGGATCCTTTGTTCGACACAAAGTTGAGGATTTCTTTTGTTGAACCCGGATGCAAACAAATCGATATCTGAGATTCCCCGTCTTTGACAGGAAGATAGAAGGGTGAAGGAACCACTCTCCTTTGAACTGCTGGTGACTCAAGTGATCCACCTGCCAACCTACTATTCCTAGAATGAAGACTGTCGATAGGCAAAGTACATTGTTTTCTGCCCAAGATAGGACATAATTCACCTTTCTCTGGGCCGCACAACTTCCCTTGGTGATTAATATAGGCCACTTCTCTTGGAAAGTTGCCTCTTCCAGGACTGTTTTCCAACCTAAACAAAAAAGGTTGGCATAGGTTGTTACCCTTGCAAATTTTTGGATATTAATCAAACTGAGGCTCATGCGCACCCAGCCTACAGCACCTGGCATCTCCAGGTGGTCTCTCATCCAGGTACTAACCAGGCCTGACCCTGCATCCCCCAAGATCAGACGAAATCGGCAAAATCAGGGTAATGAGGCTGTAGGCTTTGGACACATTGGGAATGTAGAACTTGAACCCTTTGTTTCACGCCGATCGGATACTGTTTTGCAGCAGTCTCGAATGAAACTGAGCATAAGGAACAGACTCGAACGAATCCACCATCTTTCCCAACAACCTCAGGCAAAGTTGAATAAAAGAAATTGATCTTGCTTTGACCACCTAAATCAGATCCTTTATGGCGCTGATCTTTGCCTGGGGTAAGAATACCCTCTTCTGGGTGTACTTATGATCAGACCCATTTTAGCCTTCTTCATAGTTTTAAAGAAGATTTCTCCTAGGTTGAGAATCCGACCTAGATATTCCAGGTAGATAAAATGTGGTGACCACACTTTGGTCTAAGCGGGCTACCGACTGGTCCATCAAGAACAAATCGACTAGGTAAACCATAAACGTTATACCTTGGGCCCTTAATCTGGCTAGAAGGGCCAGAACCTTCGTAAACACTTAAGGTGCAGTAGCTGGAACAGAAAGCAGAGCTACACACTGAAAATTAATTTTCCAGCTTGAAAAGTATACATTTACTAGTGAGTGAGGAAACAGGCATTCGGAGAAATGCATCTTTCACGTCAGTTGACACCAGAAGTTCTCCTCCCTTTAGGATGGAGATAACGGATTGGATGGACTATGTAAAAAAAAAAAGAGGATATATTCAGGAATTGAATTTAGATTTTTGAGATCCAGAATGTCTATTTGGATTTAACCAAACGCCAGGCTCTGCTCTTACATGGGGGCCACCATGATCACTTTTTGGAAAAAGATGGTTCAATGCTTGAGAGAAAGACTTATTTTTTTCTGGATCCTTAAGAACGTTTGATCTGAACACGAGGAGACGGGATCTCTAGGAACCTCCAGTCTGTACCTTGGAGCTATTGAGGAAGTCCCCCATTCGTCTTGACACTCTTCCCGCCAGATCCTTGAGAACTGCAGAAGAATTCCCCCTATTGAGCGAGCGGGGAGACCTCCTCATAAGGAGGCTTCAGTAACTTGTAGGATTCCTGCCCCAAGACCTCTTTTGACCCTGGGGGATAAACCTAAGGATTGCCTTTGAACCCGATTGTGGAAGCCATCATGACTGCCTGGAGGCTGATGCCCCTGGCACAGAAGGAGCTTTAACGAAAAAAAATTTTTCTCCTTTACTTAAAAAGTCAAACAAGGGGTACTTTTTCACTAGAAATTATTTGGCTGTACTATCCAAAATATCCCCAGATAACTGTTGCACTGCAAAAAGGAAGACTAGCCAGGAGCTTCCTGTATGGCGCTTAGCGAATGGGTGCAAGGCCTAAAGGATAGAATCTGTCATAGCAACTATTGCAAACACAAAGCTGCCTCCTGGGCCTGCCGAGCAGGACCTTGAACACCTGTTTAAACTGGCCTCTCAACGATTAACCAATTACTGTCAGCACAGGCTGAGACAATCTGCCAGAGAAAAATATTGTGTTTTTTTTATAGGAATTACAACTTTTTATCCATTGGATCCCTAAGTATTTGAGAATTGTCTGCCGGACAAGTCAAACTTATTCACAGAGAATATAGCAATGTTAATTGCTGGTATACTCTACTTAGTGAATTTTCTTCACCATAGGATAACGTTTGAAAACTTTTTAGAAAGGAAAATAATGTTTATCTGGATGATCCTACATATACAAAAAACTTTTCCAACAAAGAATGGACAGGAAAAAGCATACACAGCTTAAGGAGGCTTAGCGAAACCAAACACTCAGTTAAAGGTACCTAAATGTGGAGCGGATCATTCAGCAAGAAATTGTACCATCAATCTTACAGATTGTGAAAGCTGACTCTCCCACATTTGACACCTCAGAAGAGGAGTCATCAGCACCACGGCACGAGGGAATTCGTTTTCTCCTGCCCCGTGTTCCTCAGTTTGAGGGTCCCAACATAATCTGTTGCATCTTGACCACACTGGGATGCGATTAAAGTTGCTAAACTTTTTTTTTTTAATTTTTTTTAAACCTACCATTCGTAAAATGAACAGGGGCTGGAGTGTTAAAAACAGTTGCAAACATTTCATGGCCCCCATGCTCACTCTGACCAGCCAACCTCTCTCAGGTGAGGATGCCATTTATGGAATAGGCTTTACAGAGCTTGAGGGGGACTCCTTTAGCTTTTTTTGGGGGGTTTTTCAACCCCCCCTTCTGACCATAGCCCGATGCACAAAGCAGATGTACCAACAGAAGAAATAGCCTTCGCCCCCCATCCATCTTTTTTTTTTGTTTAAATAGCTTTTCCCACGTGAGCGTGGGCTTCTGATCCTATGGGATCACTCAGAGGAGGAAAAAATGGCGAGGAGAGAGCCTGGAAGCCGCCGAGCAGTGCTGCGTGCCGGTGTTTTGTTTTTTCCCCTCCCAACGCTCTTCCTCATGAAGAGGAGGATACAGCAGAGGTGATCGTGATCTTTTGAGCAAAGCATGAGAAGGTATGTGCTCTATACAGACCCCAGTGGTGACACATAGGCATGACAACATTTACTAATTTAAAGGACACATTCATAAGAACATTCCAAAATTTCTTAGAAAATTCCACTTTTCTTTCCTGCCGCAGGGTTTTCTGTGGTAAAACCAACAGATCCAATCTAAAAAGAGAAGCATTTAAAAAGACAAAACCTTGTTTCTTCGGACACGAGGGCCGGGTACCATTCTTTTTGGCCTAAAAGACACCTTGAATGTATCCGGATGCATAGCTAGCCCCAGCAAGGATTGCTGCAGTGGAGCTCAGCACATCTTCACTCGTGACCAACACCTTAGACACTGGCAAAAATACGGAGATACTCCCAGTAGTGAGAGGGGTTATATAGGGAGGCAACTTCCTGTTTAGGGTGTGCCAGTGTCCAGCACCTGAAGGTGGACGATAACCTACATAGTAGTTACTATGGCTCTGTGTCCCGTGATGTACAATTAAATACAGACTTTAGAAAACCCCCTCCCTTTAGAAGCATTTAGACAGTACTAAAGCTTAGAGATGCAAGTTCATCACTAAAGCCCTCTCATAAATCCAGTACTATGCTTGACCTCACCTTTACGCCAGCGAGCAAGCTCGTTTTCCAGGAACTGCACTGTAGCTCGCAATGTCTTTGTCTTCTCCTTTTCCTTTTCATATTTTTTCTTCCACTGCTCAGCTGTGAGCTCAACATTAACACACACAGTATTTTTAATGGTCTTCGCTCTAATGAAAGTAAAACAAAAAGCTGTTACTCTTCTCAACTTAGTGCTAGAACAAAGATGTAACTGTGTAAGTAAATGGCATTTATGCAGTGAAGGGGTTGTATACCCTTGTGTCTTTTCACCTTAATGCATCGTAAGTCAGCCCGAGTCCGGCAATCTGTGTCTAGGGATGCAAATGCTAGACTAGGGAGCGTACCTGCACAGTAATCCCAAAGAGTGCTTCTCCTAGGGGGTTTCCTGATGCAGGAAGGAGCTACGAGCGCCATGAGGGGACCCCAGAAGACGTCTATTGGGGCCACCCTGCAAAGGCTTGGCTTGGCATGGAGACAAGTGAGGGGAAGATGGCCCCCATCCATCTCCATACCACTGTAGGGCAGAAGCGACATCAAAAGGTCACTTCCGCCCTTAGCTCTTAAAAAGGGAATTTTTTTTTCCCAAATTGCAATAAATTATTAATTTTATGTATTTTAGTGTAAATGAGATCTGATGTATTTTTGACTCCAGATATTAAGAGGTCCTGTCATGCTTTTTTTTCTATTACAAGGGATGTTTACATTAATAGGAATAAAAGTGACAAAAAAAAAAAGGAACAGTATAAAATAAAAAATAAAATTTCCATTCCACTGAGCTCATGTGCAGAAGCAAACTCATACGTGAGCAGCGCCCACATATGAAAACTGTGTTCAAACCATATATGCCATATATGTAAGGTATCGCCGCGTTTGGTAGAGCGAAAGCAATAATTCTAGCCCTAAACATCCTCTGTCACTTAAAACATGTAACCTGTAGAAATTTTTAAACTTCGCCTATGAAGATTTTTAAGGGTAAAAGTTTGTCGCCATTCCACAAGCGGGCGCAATTTTGAAGCGTGACATGTTGGGTATTAATTTACTTAGCGTAACATTATCTTTCACAATATAAAAAAAAAATTGGGCTAACTTTACTGTCATCTTTTTTTAACTTAAAAAGGGGATTTTTTCCCCAAAAAATGCACTTTTAAGACCGCTGCGCAAATACAGTGTGACAGAAAGTATTGCAACGACCGCCATTTTATTCTCTAGGGCAGTGATGGCGAACCTTGGCACCCTAGATGTTTTGGAACTACATTTCCCATGATGCTCCACTACAATGCAGAGTGCATGAGCATCATGGGAAATGTAGTTCCAAAACATCTGGAGTGCCAAGGTTCGCCATCACTGCTCTAGGGTGTTAGAAAAAAATATATAGAATGTTTGGGGGGTTTTATGTAACTTTCTACCAAAAACAACTGTTTTTAACTTGTAAATCTCAAAAAGAGGCTCGGTCCTTACATGGTTAAAAAAAAAAAAAAAAAAAAAAAAAGGTTTACAACTCCTTTAATACCAAAAGGCAAACAGTTGATAATGTCCTGCCCATTCATAAAGGTTTAAGCCAATTAAAAATGAGCTATGAAGACCTAAAAGGGAAACCTAAATCTGGAAGATCAACAAAAAGAAAAGGACTAGACAAAGGGCAGCAAAGGACTAGTCATCAGTTTTACCTGTGTTCTCCTTGCAGATAATCTTTTCCCCATTAGAGACTTACCATTCTTTGTTTTACAAAGTTTCTCTGAGGCAGTCATGTAGGTGAAAACAGGGATTTACCTTCTCATTTCATAGCCATTAGTAAAGAGAACAGTAAGCAACACAGTAGCGACATCAAACCCAATTCCCAACCTCTTGAGACAGAGTGCCTCAGATCTTACATTGCAGACATACATCTACGGAGGCTGAAGGCACATCCAAATACCAGGAAGCACACTGCTACTGGTATCTTTCAGGATGAATTTCATACAAAAAAGTTCAAATCTTTCTTGGGTATTGCTTAGGCACAATTAACAGTTCTTTACTTTTTGAGTTCAGTTCCATTTTAAGAAATTGAAACCAACCCTGAACGTATTCAGCTGGTAATACAATGTGCTCTATAGGATGCTTACTCAACATATTACAGCTCTCTCTCTCTCTCTCAAAAAAAAAAAAAAAAAAAGCCAGATTGAGGCCAAGGTAATAAAAAAATAAAAAATAAAAAATGTGCAGAAATTCAGTTTAGCGACCCAATTTGGCATGCAGGAATAAAAATGGCTCTAGGTTTGTGTCTATGTCACTCTTCTATCATGGTTTCTTCCATCTCCTTGTTAACAGAGCAATTTAAATACTTGCATGCCAGTTCTTACATTTTAAATAGACAGATTAAACAAATTACCAAAATCACCCCAATGAAATAGATTTTAACTTTTTAAATTAACATTGCAGAATCACAATCTGCTTAGATATTAATTAGCAAGAGCAATTTTTGTTTTGTGGGGGGGTGGTGGTGGGTGTTAAGTTGCACATCATGCACAGCGTTTCTCACCTTTGACCAAACATTAGAGTAGTCTTCGTTTCAGACTCATTGTAGGAGGATGGGGAGCAGCAAATTACAATAGTGGTTCGACAATTGCCTCCTAGGGAGTCTTGAAGGATTCTAGTCATTTTACTATCTCGATATGGAATATAGACCTGTATTGGGACATAATGTCATATGAAGCAAGCTGAAACATTCAAACTTAAATTTATGACTGCTGTTTCATTCAAACAAAATAAAAATAGGCTAGGAATTCTTACTAGAAGCAGGGCCAGATATAATTGTTTAGCAGAGGATGTAAATGACCTTATTTACAATGCTCAGCCAATGAAACAAGTTGTGAAATGTATTAAATGTATTTATATTCCTTGGCAAAATATTCTTTTTAAATCTCCCTCCTGAATGAATTATATATACACATACTTTTATTTTAGTTTTATTTTATGCATGTGCAAAGTTCCCTTTAACGAAGGACTCCATGTAAACACACACATATATATCTTGTATAAACAAACAGTGTAAATTTTCTGTCCCCTCAAAATAACAGCACACACAGCAATTAATGTCTAAACCGCTGACAACAAAAAAGTGTGTACACCCCTAAGTGAAAATGTCCATATTGGGGCCAATTACGCATTTTCCCTTTTTGGTGTCATGTGAATAGTTAGTGTTACAAGGTCTCAGGTGTGAATGGGGAGCAAGTTTGTTACATTTGGCGTTATCGTTATCTCACTCGCTCATACTAGTCACTGGAAGTTCAATATGGCACTTCATGCCAAAGAACTCTGAGGATCTGAAAAAAAGAATTGTTGCTCTACATCAAGATGGCCTAGGCTATAAGATTGCCAAGACCCTCAAACTGAGCTGCAGCATGTTGGCAAAGACCATACAGTGGTTTAACAGGTCAGGTTCCACTCTGAACAGGCCTCGCCACGGTCGACCAAAGAAGTTGAGTGCACATGCTCAGCGTCAATTTCAGAGGTTGACTTTGGGAAATAGATGTATGAGTGCTGCCAGCATTGTTGCAGAGGTTGAAGGGGTGTGGGAAGGGGGGGGGTCAGCCTGTCAGTGCTTAGACCATAAGCCGCACACTGCATCAAATTGGTCTGCATGGCTGTCATCCCAGAAGGAAGCCCCTTATAAAGATGATGCACAGGAAAGCCCGCAAACAGTTTGCTGAAGACAAGCAGACTAAGAACATGGATTACTGGAACCATGTCCTGTGGTCTGAGACCAAGATAAACTTATTTGGTTCAGATGGTGTCAAGCTTGTGTGGCGGCAACCAGGTGAGGAGTGCAAAGACAAGTGTGTCTTGCCTACAGTGAAGCATGGTGGTGGGAGTGTCATGGTCTGGGGCTGCATGAGTGCTGCCGGCATTAGGAAGCTACAATTCATTGAGGGAACCATGAATGCCAACATGTACTGTGACATACTGAAGCAGAGCAGGATCCCCTGCCTTCGGAAAGTGGCCCGCAGGGCAGTATTCCAACATGACGACCCCAAACACACCTCCAAGACGACCACTGCCATGCTAAAGATGCTGAGGGTAAAGGTGATGGACTGGCCAAGCACGTCTCTAAACCCAAACCCTATTGAACTTCTGTGGGGCATCCTCAAATGGAAGGTGGAAGAATAGCAAGACATCCAACATCCACCAGCTCTGTGATGTCGTCATGGTGGAGTGGAAGAGGACTCCAGTGGCAACATATGAAGCGCTAGTGAACTCCATGCCCAAGAGGGTTAAGAGACAGTGCTGGAAAATAATGGTGGCCACACAAAATAGAGACTTTGGGCCCAATTTGGACACTTTCACTTAGAGGTGTATTCACTTTTGTAGCCAGAGGTTTAGACATTAGGGGACAGCAAGTTTACACTGTTCTACAAGCAGTACATTCACTACTTTACAATGTAGCAAAGTGTAATTTCTTCATGGTTGTCACATGAAAAGATATAAGAAGATATTTACAAAAATGTGAGGGTATACTAATTTTTGGGAGATACTGTGTATATTGATCCAGGGAGTTTAAAGTTAAATCAAAGCTGCACTCAGACTCCAAAGTCACACTCTAGCCTTAGGCTACATTTCCACTAGCGCGACTCAAACTGCAATTTAGGCTGCGACTTTGAGTGCAGATTTGATCCAACTTTACACTCTCGATTAAAGTCACATCAAAGTAGTGCAGGCCCCTTTTCAAAGTTGCATTGATAGGAAAGTTTGTCATTGAAATCAATGGGTTGTGACTTGTACACAAAGTCGGATGACAAGTTGCACTAGTGAAAATGGAGCCTTAAACTTATTACTCACATATAATGAGCAATAAAAATAGATCTGTATCCTTCCAAACATGTGTCCTTTGTACCTTATTTCTTTCATATTTCTTCTCCAGCTCCCTCCACAGTAGCTGAGCGTATGCACACAGTGCCATTCAGAAACAAACACGTGGTTCTACACTGTAGAAAATCTGCAGCATGTTGTACTGTAATCGATCTTATAGTTTATAACAAATATGCCCAAAGCCTGTCCTCTCTCTTGATCATGAAGGATAGGAGGGGTGGGGGTGGGCAGGTCTAGGCATGCCTGTCTAAGAATGATGACAACCTTTTCAGGAAGTGAAAGACAGCTTAGCAAATTCAGATTGTGGTGTCCGTTTAGGAAACTGTGATCCAGAGGATCGCCACTGATCACAGTCCATAAACGGTTTATGAAACAGATAATAGGGGGAGAACATGTCTCCTGACGATCTCTGCACACTGAAAATCCTCATTGCTGGACACAAACAGCCCGTTTCTGTGTCAGAATTCACCCTCCCCGATTCACCAGCTCAGAGGTGGAGAATAGGGGTAGACAGACAGAATCCTGGGGGAACTGAGGGGGAAGTAGTATGATTAACTTTCTTCTTCCTAGATCAGACCACCCCCCTACCAAGACAGTAACCATACCTCCTGTCAATAAATATATATATCTCCACTATTTTAATTAGCAGTAACCATGCTGTCTGTGTATTGAGCAGTGATAGTTTATCACTGCTTAATAAACTGGCATCTCAGTGTTTCAGTGAATTTCTGGTACTGTAATCTCAAAAAGTCTCACAAGATTCCAGTATCAGGGGCCATTCTCCACTGTTTGTAGATCATTTCGCTTCTCCTTTTGGAGCCGTGATCTACAAAGCTTCATAAACTGGCACACAGAGGAGAACGATCTCCTCTGAGAATACTGGAGAATGAAGCATTGACATTTTTTTCACTGCTTTTCATAAACGAACACCAAAGAGATAGCGTTGTCAGTGAACAGGAAGAAACCGATTGTTTAGCTTGGAAAGTCTTCTCCAAGCCAGACAATCAGCTAGCCAGAAAATGAATAATATCAAAGATAAAGATATTTAACATACTATTAATAGGAAAAATTTAATTTTTGACTGGACCTCCACTTTAAGTGTGCTGACAACTTACACTGCCTTCAGCCAGGGCAGAGATGACATTTCCAAGTGCCGACAAAGATTTGTTGATGTTTTTAGCCTCATCGAGCACAGCACCTTCAGCTCCAGTTTTGCTAACCTAAAAACATTAGAAAGAAATATGGTTTGAAATGAAGAGCAAAAGCTTTGTGTTAAAGAAAAAGTACAGGAGCTACATTAAGAAATAAGGATTCACACACAATTGAACACAAAAAGTAAGGGTTTTAAAGTACTTCCAACTTATCTGTTGCATGTTCTCAATCTCAGAAAGCATACCTTTCTTCAGCAAAGCACATAGCATAGCCGGTTAACCCCTAGCAACCAATCACAAAGCACCTTTCACTATTAAACTTAATACAAATTCCATTGTGTGAGCATTTTGGCCATCTGCCGCTAAGACATTTTGTTTTTTTAACTTCGTATGAAAGTTCCCTTAAAGCCTAAATTCTAAAGTATCTGCAAATCACGCTCATACTCTTCAGGCATCATCTATCTCCTATACTTTACTACTGTCTCTGAGGAAACCTTCGGTAACTATCAAGTGAGTTACAGTCCGTTCACACAGGGGCAACTCAGGATCCGACATAAGGTCGCCCCTAGTCGCGCTACATGTAAAAATCAATGTAAGTGAATGAGAGCCGTCTTAATGCACATTACTGAAGCCGCTCCGACTTCAGAAAAGGTTCCTGTACTACTTCTATCCGACTTCTATGCGACTGGTACCCATTGATTTCAATGGAAGTCGACTCAAAGTCGGACCTCAGTCTATATTAAGGCGACTCACAGAATAATCAGCTCTCGAGAGGAAACTATACGCCAAATTAAAAAAAGGCATTGGTTCTCCCTCCAGGAGCATACCAGGCCCTTAGGTCTGGTAGGGATTTAAAAAAACACGGCGTGGGGGTCCCCCCCAAGGGTCCATACCAGACCCTTATCCAAGCACGGAGCCTGGCTGGTCAGGAAGGGGGTGGGGACGAGCGCCCCCCCCCCCCTCCTGGACCGTACCAGGCCGCGTGCCCTCAACACGGGAGGGTTGGCGCTTTGGGGAAGGGGGGCGCCCTGCGGCCCCCCCCACCCCAAAGCACCTTGTCCCCATGTTGATGAGGACAAGGGCCTCTTCCCGACAACCCTGGCTGTTGGTTGTTTGGGTCTGCGGGCGGGGGGCTTATCGGAATCTGGGAGCCCCCTTTAATAAGGGGGCCCCCAGATCCCGGCCCCACACCCTGTGAATGATTAAGGGGTACATTTCCCCATTCACCTGGGGAAAAAAGTGTCAATAAAAAACACAAGTTTTAAAAGTAATTAATCAGCACCAGGGGTCTTCTTCCGACGTCGGGGGTCTTCTGTCAACTTCTCCGCTCTGTTCGGCCTCTTCTCCCGCGCTCCTCCGCTGTCTTCTAGGAACTCTTACTAGCGGAGGAGCCCGGTCTCCTCTGTCCTCCTTCCTTCCCTCTTCCGATGTTGACACGGCGCTGTCTTCCGCTGCACTAGCGTGCGCGACGACTTGTATAGGTATAGGGCATGGTCACCGGGTGAGGTCACTGTGACCCGGCCCCTTTATGATATCACGTCTTGGGGCACGACGTCATAAAGGGGCGGGGTCACCATGTGACATCACCCGGTGACCATGCCCTATAACTGTATAAGTCGCCGTACACGTTGCACAAGCCATTACAGCGAAAGACAGCGCCGTGTCAACATCGCAAGGAGAGAGAAGAGGGAAGAAAGAAGAACGGAGGAGACCGGGCTCCTCCGCTAGTAAAAGAGCTCCAAGAAGACAGCGGAGGAGCCCGGGAGAAGAGGCCGAACAGAGCGGAGAAGTCGTCAGAAGACCCCTGACGTCGGAGGGAGACCCCCGGAGCTGATTAATTACTTTTAAAACTTGTGTTGTGTTTATTGACATTTTCCCCAGGTGAATGGGTAGGGGTACGATGTACCCCTTACTCATTCACATAGGGTGGGGGGCCGGGATCTGGGGGCCCCCTTATTAAAGGGGGCTCCCGGATTCAGATAAGCCCCCTGCCTGCAGACCCCGACAACCAACGGCCAGGGTTGTTGGGAAGAGGTCCTTGTCCTCAACATAGGGACAAGGTGCTTTGGGGTGGGGGGGGGGGCCGCAGGGTGCCCCCCTTCCCCAAAGCACCAACCCCCCCATGTTGAGGCCACGCAGCCTGGTACGGTCCAGGAGGGGGGGGGGGGGCGCTCGCTAGTACCCACCCCCTTCCTGACTGGTCAGGCTTCGTGCTCGGATAAGGGTCTGGTATGGACCTTGGGGGTACCCCCTTAAAATCCATACCAGACCTAAGGGCCTGGTATGCTCCCAGAGGGGGAACCCCAAGTTGTGTTGACAAGTCGTGTCCAAGTTGCCTACAAAAGTCGTGTTGCCCCTGTGTGAACCGGCTCGTAGGGGCTGCGCTGGATCCAAACTAGCAGGTCATGATCAGTGTTGGTCATCTTACTTTAAAAACGTAATTAAGTTACAAATTATTTCTCCCAAAAAGTAATTGCGTTAGTAACTCGGTTACTACATTGGAAAATTAGTTACTTTACTGTGTAACTGACATTTTTTTATATTCTATAGACGGGACTAGCGAAGGAAGTGAATGTCGCCACCACCATCGGCGAGATTGAAACCTCACAGCCCCGTCGCCTGGTATGGATTTAAAGGAGAACCCCTACCCAAAAAACATTGTGGGGGCCCCCCCAAAGTCCATAGCAGACCCTTATCCGATCGCAAAGTCCTGGCCGTTGGTTGTCTGGGTCTGCGGGCGGGGGGCTTATCAGAATCTGGGAGCCCCCTACCCTATGTGAATGAGTATGGGGTACGATGTACCCTACCCATTCACCTGAGGAAAAAAGTTAATAAAAAAAAAACACAACACAGGTTTTTAAAGTACTTTATTAGACAGCTCTGGGGGGGTCTTCTCGCCAGGCTCCTCCACTATCTTCTGCACTTTTACTAGCGGTGGAGCCCGGCTTTCTCCTTCGTCCTCACCGCCACTGCCCGGGGGTCGTCTTCTGATTCCGGGGGTCTTGTTCTGCCCTTCGCTTCTTCTGCCAGGCCTCTGCTATCTTCTTACAGCTCTTCTACTAGTGTTGGCCCGGTCTTGTCGCTGTTTGCTGTCGCCGCCGCCCTCTCTCTTCCTTCTGTTGACAAGACGCTCTCTCCAGCCGCAATGGCAGTGACACGTTGTGCGGCGACTTATATAGGCATAAGGGACGGGGTCACCCGGTGATGTCACATGGTGACCCCGCCCCTGATGTCACAGTCCCGGGGGATGCTACAGCAGTGACAAGACCGGGCCAACACTAGTATAAGAGCTGTAAGAAGATAGCAGCGGCCCGGCAGAAGAAGCGAAGAGCGGGACCAGACCCCCTAAGTCGGAAGACGACCCCCTAAGTCGGAAGAAGATCCCCAGACGGCAGCGACAAAGGAGAAAGCTGGGCTCCTCCGCTAGTAAAAAAGAGCTAGCGGTAAAAGAGCAGAAGATAGCGGAGAAGCCTGGCGAAAAGACCCCCGAAGTCAGAAGAAGACCCCCGGAGCTGTCTAATAAAGTACTTTAAAAACCTGTGTTGTGTTTTTTTTTTTTAACACTTTTTTTCCCCCAGGGGAATGGGTAGGGGTACATCGTACCCCATACTCATTCACATAGGGTAGGGGGCCGGAATGTGGGGGCCCCTTATTAAAGACACCGACAACCAACACAGGGCCCCCCCTTCCACAAAGCACCCCCCCATGTTGAGGGCACGTGGCCTGGTACAGGTTTGGGGGGGGCGGCGCTCGCTCATCCCCACCCCTTTCCTGACTGGCCGGTCTGAGTGCTTGTATAAGGGTCTGCTATGCACTTTGGGGGGGAGCCCCACACCGTTTTTTTTGGCGTAGGGGTTCCCCTTTAAATCCATACCAGGCGACGGTGCTCGTGAGGCGTCAATCTCGCCGATGGATGCGGCACCATTCACTTCCTTCGCTAGTCCTGTCTACCTGGAGTCATGTTCAAAATGAAGCTGGTCATCTGACTTCATTTTTCAGTGTCCGCCCCACCTCCTACATTCTCTCGCTCTGGATAGGCGGGGCGGTCCAGACAGGATGTAATTGCAGTAACGGCGCCCAAGTAATGGGAACGGCGTTACCATAAGGGGAAGAGTAATCCGTTAATTACTCGTTACCCTCTAAAGTAAACAGAGTTGCTTAACACAGTTATCTTAACTGAGTTACTTACATCACTGGTCATGATACAGAATATCACTAAATGTCCCAAGAACTTACTCATTTTGTAAAACGTGTACAAAATACTGTACCGCTTGTACTATATGCCAGACCATTTTGGCAAGCTTTAGGCATAATAGTGCACATTTGGTGGACAGGTCCAAGGGTGAGCAGACTGTGGATCAGGGTTTACGCATTACTACATACACTACATACACTCCAATTTAAAGAAAAAAACATGAGGCTCCATTTCATAGACCAATCGACTCTCCCTTCCGCTTGGAATGCCAATTGGCTGCCCACTTCTTACAGCTTTCTTTACAGCTACTAAATTAACTATAGCCAGGACTTGGAAAATGTCTACCCTTATTTTTGAGGTACTAAAACACAGCATGAACATGATTAAGGAAAGGTTGACAGCCATCTTGGCTGACTCTCATAAGTTCCTCCGTACTTGGCATCCCTGGATTATGCCCATCCATCTAGATTTGAACACCTGTTACATACTGCATCTGATCCTATGCTTTTTGAGATTCCCCGGGACCTCTCTTACTACACCCCTTCACCATCCACCACCTTGTGAACAAAAAACAAAAACAGTGTATGATCAAGCTTTAGTCCCCAAGTGTATATAGGGAACAGCAACTTTAGACATTACATATATACACACACACACACACACAAATAAAACCTCTAAAGCAGTTTACCTTTTCACTACCAGCCAAATCAACCAAGTAAAGTTTACCGCTCAGTTTCTGTTCTGTTTGAGTGTTTTCTTGCTTTACATTGATTAGAAAAATGCTGTGGCTTCTAGAGCTGTGTTCATTCATATCTAAAAGAGGGGAAAGAATATCATTACATCTACAGCAGAGGATAACATTTTCCATTGTAGTTGGATATTGTACAGTATGTTTTCCTTACAGCCACCAAGCTGGGGACCAAAGCTTTGTTTAGTAACGTGCAAGAAAAACATAAGATTAGAACTTAAAAATATGTTTTGACAACTGGAGATTGTCAT
Organism: Lithobates pipiens; assembly: GCF_037356315.1. Lineage (NCBI taxonomy): Eukaryota > Metazoa > Chordata > Amphibia > Anura > Ranidae > Lithobates > Lithobates pipiens. Next base: position 91,845,082 of record NW_027507764.1, read on the forward strand.
CTCTGTTACAGCACATCTTAGGAACATAAAAAACCCTAATAATGAGTGCGCACTCCAAAGGACATTACAGTGAATATCCAAAACAAAGCCTGCAGAGTTAACATTTCATTCAAAAAACAGAGCACAGCGTAGCATCTCTTGGATATTCTCTGCATACCACTTCAGCAGCGTCTGCGGCGGTCTGGCCGGAAGTGTGTGCAGTTACCTGGATTATCCAGGTAACTGCACCCCCCTCCCCCCTGAAAGGTGCCAATTGTGGCACCGGAGGGGGGGAGGGATCAGAATGAAGAACCGCTTTAACTTTTCAATTCTGCTCTTCTAGGGAGATTGTTCAGCAATCCTAGCATGAGAGGTCTTGTAAGAGGTCTATTGTAGGCAAACATTAACTTTTTGATAAAAAATCATCTCACCTCTATTGTAAAACCTGGATGCAATAGGTTACCAGCATTAATATTATCCCGTGATTTGTTAGGTATAAATGAAATGAAAATTAAGTATTAATAGGATAAAGAAGAGTAAGGCATAGCCCCGATTTTCCTGTGGATAAAGAGGTTGTGCTATAATGCCATTTTTAACACTAATAGCATTTGCTTTCAACATGTACCTAATATGATAGATAACATGGAATCTGCCTAGGCCAAGTATGCATGAAAATAAACTCTCCTGAAAATACAGCAGACAGGGGCAGGGCCCAGAAAAAAAAGGCAGTAGCAGCAGCTCCGAATCTCCCAGGACTGTTTCAGGTTAAAAGGGGGTCAGTCATGTTCAACTTACTTGTCACAGCTACATGTCTGTTAGATTTTCCTTCATCTATAGTATCCATGACTTCTTCAGGACTACAAACAAACCTCTCAGTACAACCCTATAGAGGAAAAGGAAATCCGTTAATGCAAAAAAAAAAAAAAACAATACAAATTAAAGAACACATATATAAATTTTCGCTTTTTTCACACATACGCACAGTTTCCATAGCAAGTAACTAAAAAAAGGCCCACCTTTACATATGGAACTCTGTTTTTGTCTTCATGAACAGACAGATTTGTTTTCGACACTGCAATAAAAGATGGAAGAATTTGAACGCATTGGAGTACATTAGCAGTGAAGTCTCTGCACAGGTACCATGTCAGTCCAGGCATGCGCACAGCAGTTTCAGCGGCAAGTCTCAAGACTTGATTGGAAAAAAATTCAGCTTCAGATCCGCTAACAGAATTTAGAATTGCACCGACAAACAGACTGATGAGACAATCATTGTCTGGATGATTGCTAGGAATAGTAACATTTGCCCACATTTAGACTTTTTGTGGAAAAAAATAAAAATTGCCGTCTCATTCGTCCCAATACCAGTAAGTTACATAAAAGGGGTATTCACAAGGCCAGAGTTGTCAAGCCTTCCTCAACTTCTTTTTTTCCCCATCCCCAGAGAAGTCATGGCATGCAACACAAAAGATGTCCAAGTACCATTTGTCTGTCACTGTGGCCCCTTCCTCCAGAGGCACTGAAGAAACAGACATTTTTGTAGAAAGAAAAAGGACGGTGAACATTGCTTTGCCAGCTTACTTGAAGCCTGGAGCCCTTGGAAAACCACATTTGAACGATTCTTGGTTTCAGGCTTAACCATGGCAGCTACCATTCAGCAGTTTTGTGTCGAGTTGGGGCCCATTCCCTATTCCAGTGAAGGCAAACCTTGGCACCCCAGATGTTTTGGCACTACATTTCCCACAATGCTCAACTACACTGCAGAGTGCATGAGCATCATGGGAAATGTATTACCAAAACATCTGGGGTGTCAAGGCTCACCATCACTGCTCAATTCTACTAACATGGTAACTTGTGATTTTGGTTGTTTTCACAAATCAAACTTCTCCATGGGAAAGATTTTGCATAAGTTAATTGAAGCTGTGAATGGCGAACAGGACAAATTCACTGAGGAGGATTTTGTGTAATGCTTTGGCCTAGGGATTAAATCACTAAAAAAAATGCATCAGTCATGAATATTCAATAACATTGAATAAATGAGCTTTCTTGTGACTGAAAAACAAATCTCAGGAAGGCAAAAAGTTGAACTATAAGATGCAGTAGGGCATTCGATAGGTGGTGAAGAGGCAATATCTCAGAAAATTTGATTACACAAGACCAATAAAAAAGAAAAAGAAAAAAAAAAGGATTTTTAATACAGAAATGTTGTCTTACTGAAAAGCAAGTCGATGTCCAGTATAGTATGCACTTAATACTTGGTTGGGGCTCCTTTTGGATGAATTACTGCATCAATGCGGCGTGGCATGAAGGCGATCAGCTTGCTTGTGGCGCTGCTGAGGCATTATGGAAGCCCAGGTTCCTTTTATAGCAGCTTACAGCTCACTTACATTGTTGGGTCTGGTGTCTCATCTTCCTCTTAAAATACCCACAGATTCTCTTTGGGGTTTAGGTCAAGCGAGTTTGCTGGCCAATTAAGCACATTGATAACATGATCATTAAACCATGTACTTTTGGCAGTGTGGGCATGTGACATGTCCTGCTGAAAAATGAAATCAGCATCTCCATAAAGCTGGCCAGCAGAGGAAAGTAAGAAGTGCACTAGAATTTTCTGGTAGAGGGCTGCGCTGACATCGGACTCAATAAAACACAGTGGACCAATACCAGATGACATGGCTCCCCAAATCATCACGGACTGTGGAAAATGTTGCATTTCATTTAGAAACCAAGGCCCCAGAATCTGGAGGAAGAGTGGACAGAATGCAACTTGCATGAGGTCAAGTGTGAAGTTTCCAGTGTCAGTGATGATTTGGGGAGCCACATAATCTGCTGGTGTTGGTCCACTATGTTTTATCACTGTGCTTGATTGGCCAGTAAACTCACCTGACCTAAACCCCATAGAGAATCTTTCAAAAGTAACACCTCACCAGTGCCACAGGCTGATCACCTCCATGCCACACGGTATTGCTGCAGTAATTAATGCAAAAGGAGCCCCAACCAAGTACTGAGTGAATACTATACATACTGTTCAGTAAGCCAACATATCTGTATTAAAAAATCCTTTTTTATTGGTCTCATGTAATATTCTAATTTTCTGAGATACTAAATTTTGGGTTTTCACTAGCTGTAGGCCATCATCATCAAAACTAAGCCTCCATGCCTGAAATATATCATCCTGTGTGTAATGCATCTACATAAAATATGAGTCACTTTTTGAACTGAATTACTGAAATAAATTAACTTTTTGAAGATATTCTAATTTTAGGAGCTGCACCTGTGTGTGTGTGTGTGTGTGTATATATATATATATACACACACACACACACACACACACACACACACACACACACACACATATATATATATATATATATATATATATACATACACACACATACATACACCAAATCAGGTAGCAAAACAGAGTAACAAATGTTACATTTTGCAGCTTACAAGTCCTTAGACTGGTGGTGGCATTTCTCTGCATGTAACAGATAAACAAGGGCAGTAATGTTTGATGTCTATCCTGTGTGGCAACTATGGATGCCTCCATAAATACAGTGGAGAAATTAGTTTAGCTACCCAGAGAAAGAAAGCATTATTCAAAGGAATACTAACTGAAAAAAATGAATGTACATCTATGGACTGGTAAGCTGAAACTAACATTTTGTTTTTAGTCAAGATACGCTTTAACTTGCTATTGTATTTTAAAAAGTAATTTTCAAATCTGCATCTTTTATTACTGTTCTGGCACTGTGTAAACATTTACAATATTTTGCAGCTTGGTCCCATATGTGCCCTTGTGTTATCACCCTATCACATATGTTCCCCCTGATGCAGACCACAAGTGGCTGCGCCACGTTGCAACTCCATCATATCCATGCACCACATGGGAGTTCAGAATAGTAATCTGCATATAAAAAAACTTACCATCCAATAGATCTCTAATCTTGTCTAGATAGATTTCAAAATATGATACCTAAACAAAAAAAAAAAAAACACTTGTGAGCAATACTTGATTTTTGTATATTCTTTGCCTAAGCAATTAAACACCAGGTTGCCCCTTTTCTTATTGGATAGCTTTATTTTCTGTAGAGAAGCCTGCATTTGGGTTAGGCAGAAATCAGCTGCATTTAATTAAATTACCTTTAATACCTTGGTAACAGCTTTATGTGCAATTCCTTGAGCCGCTGCTTTTTGGGACAGATGCTGGTGTATTCACAACTGACAGTCAAATAGGTGGGGTCTTTAACCACTACAATACAGGGCACTTTCACCCCCTTCCTTCCCAGCCCAATTTTCAGCTTTCAGCGCTCTAGCGCTTTCAGTGACAATTGCGCGGTCATGCTACACTGTACCCAAATGAAATTGTTATCATTTTGTTCGCACAAATAGAGCTTTATTTTGGTGTTATTTATTCACGACTCCGTTTTTTTTTTTTTCGATATAAGCGCAAAAATTGCGGAAATTTGGAAAAAAAACTATATTTTCTTTTTTCTATTTGAAAAGAAATCCAATAAAATCAAATTTTGTCATAAATTTAAGCCAAAATGTATTCTGCTACATGTTTTTGGTAAAAAAAATTCCGTTAAGTGTATAATAATTGGTTTGTGTGATCACGGACATATGTACGCAAATGATCATGTACATATGTGTGCAGGTGATCACGTACATATGTGTGCAGATAATCATTGGGACATGTGATTTTAGTGGGACATATGTGGGGGACATGTTTTATTATTAGGGACATGTGTTTTTATTATTTGGGGACATGTATGTTTTGGGGACATGTGTGTTTTGGGGACATATGTGGGGACTGTGTTTGTACTGTGTGGTGTGTTGTGTGTTTACACTACACTGATGATCAGTGAGTAAAAAGCTGTAAAAAGCAGCCCATACTCACTGATCATCAGCCGGCTGCAGCGTTCTGCTCTCCTCTCCTCAGCGGTGACTTCCGTGTGAGGAGAGGAGAGCCGATTGCTAGGCAACCGGCTGTTTGTTTACATCACATGACGGCCGTGATTGGACACGGCCGTCATGTGATCAGGAGGGCCAATCACAGAGCCCTCCTGCCGATCTGAGATGTGCTGTGTCCGGGTGACACGAGCACATCGGGATCGCGCCGCTGCGCGGGCGCGCGATCCCGCTACTCCTGAAGGACGTTCCTGAACGTCCTATCAGGAGTAGACGGCTCCCACCCGGCCGTAAATATGCATTGGCCGGGTGGGAAGTGGTTAAACACTAGGGTCTGGCCTGAGAAACATAACACCCATTTGGCTGTAGGTTGTGGACAAAGCAGGTCTGATCACAAGCAGCAGCGTTGGGATGCAAGAAGCATAGTGGGCAGGGTAGCGCTTTTAAATGCGTTCACCACTAGTAACATGTTACACAGTCTTTATCATGCAACATGTTCTTAAGCACCCCAGACTTCACCCCAATTCCCACTCCCCATGACAGTAGACAAGGTTTCTACTCACACAGTATTATTCATTCAAATAAATCTGTGAATCGAACTACAAGTCCCCTGTCCCACAGTAGCAGATTGACTTGTAGATCTCAATGGACTACCTGCATGCTGATCAATGCACTCAATCTATTGACACTTTCTGGAGCTTAATAACTGAAAGCCCATACATCGGTATGGGCAGAGAGCTGTAGGAAGTGGCTGCCGAAGCTGGATATCGCACCTGCAGTACGATGTCGTGTGCAAAGCTTTGACGGCAGCAGTGTGAAAATATAAATACCCTTTTTTTTTAGCTGAAAAAACATGTGCATTTATTTTTTTCTTAAAAGGTGAACTTAGTCTTTAAAGGCCAACAGTTTGTGGTCACCTAACAACCACACCTATGTGAGCTAAAACTATACACAGTTGTCCTTCCCCATTGCAGCTATACTGGTTTCCACTTCTTTGGAAAGGCTTTCTATATGATTTTGGGGCATGACTGAGGAAATTTGTGCCCTTTCAGCCAAAGAAGCGGTTATGAGTTCAGGCAATGCTGCTGGATGACACTTGGTTCCCAAACTCATCTCAAACGTGCTAAATGAAAGATAAAAATATAAAGGGCAAACTTTTTTTTTTGTTTTGGATAGAGTAGAGTGGGATTAGAATGCCTGAGTTTTTATTGCTCTCTGTGCCCCCATTAAGGAGATTCAATCTCTATTTGCCCTCTATTTACCAGTATCCTTAAAAGTAAAATAAAACCCCAAACTTTGGGCTATCACCAGAAAATTAATGGGCCTATTAATTAGTTCCAGTGACCAGCAAGTCCCCAAAGAATTCCCCTACATTTGCAGGTACTTCCTCTCACTTCACGTTTGACTATATGACAGGAAGTGAAGGGAAATCTTTGTAATGGGACACACAAGGCAAAGACAAATCTGACAGGGGTTATAATCCTCCCTTAAGCCCCATACACACTATCAGTTTTTCTGCTGAGTTTTTCCTTCAGACTTACCAAAACCATGTAGTGCAAGGGCCTGCTTGATTGCATACACATTGAAACTCCTAAGGTTTGACCTCATATTATATGGTTTTGGTAAATCTGAAGGAAAAACTCAGCAGAAAAACTGATAGTGTGTATGGGGCTTTACTCTTACAAAAAAAAAAAAAAAAAAAAAAAAAAAAAAAAAAAAAAAGAAGAAGAAGAAGATTTGCATTTAAAGTAAGGCAGGCCATAGATGGTACAATTTCTTTCCTGCAACTATGGCTGGAGGAAGCCGATGCCGCCGGGAGAAGGCCTATTATTGCTAGCAGCTATAGTAGCTGCTAGTGATAATCGCAAGTAAATCCAGTCGATCGATCAACTTGCATATTCAGCCTGCCCATACACGGTTCGAATCTCACTTGGTTCCTGCTGAACCGGCCGAGATTTGAACCATCTAAGGCTGCCACTTGAGTTCCTCCAAGTCAGACTTGTGAAACTATTTACAGAGCTGGCTTTGTGCACATGGGTATGTTCATATGGGAACAGAAATGATGTCTGTCTTTCACTTAACTGTTACCACAAAGTTTGGAAGCGCTTAAGTGTCAAAAATGTTTCTGCACTGTATGATATAGCCTCAACACTACCCTTCACTGGAAAACACATGAACTCAATTTGGAAGGGTGTCCACAAACTTTTGGCTATATAATTTAACACCAGCCCATGTCTAATTTAAACACAGGCCTTGCTAATGAAAGTATCCTTTAATGCAGGCCAAAAAAAAAAAAAAAAAGACTAGTTCTGAAGATATTTGATCTAAGGTAGAAGACTTGAAGTAGTGCATAATACCACAAGGTAAAATCAAAACAATACATTCTATGAGACAGAAAGAAAAAAAAAAGAAAAAGAAAAGGGGGTGAAAAAGGGGAGCTGCCACTTCTGTGCTCTCACACTGCGTGTTATTTTAAGGCAGTTTAACTTATGTGTGGTTTACCTTTATATGAAACTCCAGGTTTTCATCCATGGAATAAATGTAGTTAAATATATCTTGCACTATTCTAGGAATAATTCCCATTCCATCTGGATCATGTAATTTTCCCTAAGTAGAAAATGAAAACATTCTTATCAGAACAATAACACATCATCACAGCACATACCACAGCAAACTGCATGTTTGTTTCTTTACCTCCATGGTGTGGGTCTTTCCGGATGATGTCTGTCCATAGGCAAATATTGTACCATTGTATCCTTCGAGTACATCTGGGAGGAAAAAGTGTTAGATATTAATGCAAGCAAACGGAGACAATATAATCATTGCCAATTCTGAAAAGCCTCTTAATGCAACTCTGTTGCCATTTGAAAAAGGTGAAAGGAAATCCCAGCAAAGTTAGCAGAGATGCTCAGAAGTGTGCTGAATACTGAAGATCTTTCGGCAGTGAAGTTCAGTGGTGGGAGTAGCAGAATAGCAGAGTATTGAGTATTAATTGCTTGCTTTACAGGGATTGTATGTTTTCACAAAGGCCCAGTTCTCACTGGTGTGACATATGCTCCGACTTTGGGAGCACATCTCATGATGTGTATAAATCAATGATTCCCTATGAGAGCTGATAACAGGTACAACACAAGTCGGTCTGCTTTGAAAAAGGTTCCAGCACTACTCTGGTTCGACTTGGGCATGATTTCAGCCCATTGATTTGAATGTATATCAAGACTGTAGCCGATAAGTGCCAACATCTCAAAATTTCTAGAAAAAAAAAAAAACGGGAACCCTCATAGGTGGGACGTTAAGCGGAAAAAGGAAGTGGGTAAATAACTTGTCTTGAAATTAAATCTAAAATTGTAACAAACAAATTTTATTCACATCATAAAATATAAAAACACATTACACAATGTTAAAAAGGGAGATTGGCCATTTGCCACAAGGGTTACATTGACATGGTATACTCAATTTTGAAGATCCCCAAGCAGGACACTCCAAATAATGAACACCCACCACATTTCGAAATTAACATTATATATAATGTTCTTCAGGTGTGTGTATATGTTTGGAGAAAGGGAGAGTTACCATTTAAAGGCATTTGAGTATTGGAGGGATAGCCATCATTAAAAAGACATCATATACACATTATCCCCCCGGCATCACCTCTGGTTCTGCCGAGGCATGATGGGGCAGTGACATCTCAAGGGGCAGGGTCTCTGGATGACATCACAGAATAGCTACGCCCCATGGCCAAGTTATGGCACATGCCAGAGCTAACAACAGTGGGAGCTAGCGTCAGGAAAAGACTTCAGAAGGGAGAAGAACCAGCAGAAGAACCGGAGGGAGAAGACCCAGAGGAGCTACTTTAATAAGAAGGACTTTGTCAAAAACCTGTGTACTGGTTTTATTTTTGACACTTTTTTGGGTGAATGAGTAGGGGTACAATGTAGCCCATAATCATACATATAGGGTGGGAGGCTGTGATCTGGGAACCCCCATTGTTAAAGAGGGCTTCCAGATTCCGATAAGCCTCCTGCAAGCATACCCCCACAACCAGCACCCATGGTTGTCGGGAAGATGCACTTGCCTCCCTATGTTGAGGGCATGTGGCCTGATATGGTCCGTTCATTGAAGTTGCATCGAAATCAAACATGACGTCGTAGGGCAAAGTTAGATCAGACTTCCGTTAACCACTTGCTTACTGGGCACTTAAATCCCCCTCCTGTCCAGACCGATTTTCTGATGCACTTTGAATGACAATTGCGCGGTCATACAACACTGTATCCAAATTAAATTTGTATCTTATCACAAATAGAGCTTTCTTTTGGTGGCATTTGATCACCCCTGCGGTTTTTATTTTTTTGTAAAAAAAAAAAAAAAATTAAAGACCGAGATAAAAAAAATTATATTTTTTTATAAAATTTTGCAAACAGGTAATTTTTCTCCTTCATTGATGTATGCTGATGAGGCGGCAGTGATGGGACTGATCGGCACTGGTTGGTTACACCGATAGGTGGCACTGTGGACACTGGCAGGGAGTACTGGTGGCACAGATGAGGCAGAATTGCCTCTTCCTCACCGATGTCCCTTGCAGATAAGCCAGTGATCAGCTTTTTTTTCTCCTTGCGCTTTCAGCGTGAGGAGAAAAAAAAAAAACAAGACAAAAAAAAAAATTACCAAGCTTTTGCTTAGATCATGTGATCAGCTGTCATTGGCTGGCGGGAGAGCCCCCCTACTCGGATCTGTGATCACCCGAGTCTGGGTGACTTGCCAAGCACACCCTGCAGGGGGTGGGTGTGCAAAGGGGAGGCAGTCATATGACGGCCTCCCGGAAATTAAGGTCTGCACTGTGGCCATCATTCGGTTATAGTGCAGGCAGCAAGAGGTTAAATAAGGACTGCACTGGACTCTCAAGAGCCCTATGGCAAGTAAAAGTACTCCTTTATGAAAAAAAGAAACCGCGTGCCCACATCAATTACACACTGTGGAAACAAAAAGATGAGGGAGATTTTACCCCCACCATCACACCCGTAAGTTGCCGCTAAGAAACTCTGAACTGTGTGCTGCCCATATTTCATTTAGTTGCACCATTATTCAGGGCATGTTAAATAGGCGTCAAACCTTTTATCATACGGCAATAAAATTTTGACTGTAATTATCACCTATTGTTTCAGTATTTACTGCTGTGATGGTGTACATTTTACCTTTATGTTAGGTTTCATCAGTAAGCAGACATTTCCTTTGCTGAGGTTATAAACATTTTTTTTGATTTGTGCTAAATTTTCAAAGCATGCCATTAAATGTACTTTTGTGTCAACATGCGAAAAACAAAAAACTTAATTTCCGCTACTCTCACAATGAAAATTCAATATAAGAAGCTAAATGTCTTTAGCATGCAGAATTAGGCCCCTTTCACGCTGGGCTCCCTGATTGTGGCTTGCATGTGGATTTTGTGAACACAAGTGGATTTTTTAACTAAAGTGGAGAGTTAATAACCAGGAGTTGAAAACAGGAGTTAAGACAGGAGTCTCTAACCTCTATCCTACCTCCATTTTAACCACTTGAGGACCGCCGTATTGCCAATGTACGTCAGCACAATGGCACAGGCAGGCACAATCACGTACATCTACATGATTGCCTTCCAGCGGGTGGGGGGTCCGATCGGACCCCCTCCCGCTGGTTACGGCGGTCCGATTCGGTCCAGGAGCGCTCCGTGATGAGGGGATGGCCGTTGGTTTTCGGCCACCCCCTCTGGATCGCTCCTGGCCAATGAGAAGCTTCCTCCCCTGTGTATTGTTTACACAGGAAGGAGGAAGTGATGTCATTCTCCTCGGGGCGGTCTTTTTGACCGGACTACGAGGAGAAGACAGAAAGTAAGTGTGCACCAACACTACACTGACATGTAGGTACACACAGGCACACAAACCCCCCCCCCGATCCCCCCCTCCCCCCCCAGTCACAGTGTCACTGATTGCATTGATCATTTCTTTACTGATCAATGCATTCAGTGTCAGTTGTGACAGTAAAAACTGTCAGGACAGTTAGTGTTAGGTCCAGGGTAGCCCCCTATCACCCCCCAATAAAGATTTAACCCCCTGATTGCCCCTAGAGTTAACCCTTTCACCCCCTTTTGCCAGTGTCACTAAGCGATCATTTTTCTGATCGCTGCATGTGTCGCTAGGTAGCTAGTTATTTTTTTGGGTTCACCGCCAGGTTTTTATATCGCTAGGTACCCCGATATACTACCCAATAATGGTTTTAACCCCCTGATTGCCGCTAGTTAACCCTTTCACCCCCTTTTGCCATTGTCACTAAGCGATCGTTTTTCTGATCGCTGCATTAGTGTCGCTACAGTCGCTAGGTAGCTAGTTATTTTTTTAGGTTCACCGCCAGGTTTTTATAGCGCTAGGTACCCCGATATACTACCCAATAATGGTTTTAACCCCCTGATTTCCGCTAGTTAACCCTTTCACCCCCTTTTGCCAGCGATCACAGTATAAGTGTCACTGGTGACGCTGGTTAGCCAGTTAGTTATTTAGGTTCCCCGTCAGGTTTTTATATAGCGCCAGGGACCCCCATATACTACCTAATAAAAATTTGAACCCCCTGATTGCTCCTAGTTAACCCTTTCACCACTGATCACCGTATAAGTGTTACGGGTGACTCTGGTTAGTTTGTTTTTTATAGCATCAGGGCACCCACCATTTATTACCCAATAAAGGTTTAACCCTCTGATCACCCGGCGGGTGATATCAATTAGGTTTTAGGGTCAGGGTCTGCGTCGCCCCAGGCAGCGCTAGGTTAGTGCCAGTACCGCTAACACCCACACACAAAGCATACACCTCCCGTAGTGGTATAGAATCTGAACAGATCAATATCTGATCTGATCAGATCTATACTAGCGTCCCCAGCAGTTTAGGGTTCCAAAAAAACGCATTGTCAGCAGGATCAGCCCAAATACCTGCTGGCACCTGCGTTTTGCACCTCTGCCCAGCCCACCCAAGTGCAGTATCGATCGATCACTGTCACTTACAAAACACTAAACACATAACTGCAGCGATCGCAGAGTCAGGCCTGATCCCTGCCATCGCTAACAGGTTTTATGGTAGCATTTTATATTCAAATCCGGAAGGCAGTGCTTGGTTTTCGGGGTCCCGTACGTGGCTAGGCTCCCAAAAAGTCCCCCACATGTGGTATCCCCGTACTCGGGAGAAGCAGCAGAATTTATTTTGGGGTGTAATTTGACTTCTGCCCATAGCATGTGTGAGCAATATATCATTTAGTGACAACTTTGTGCAAAAAAAAAAAAAGTTTGTAATATTCCCGCAACTTTTGGCAAAATATAAAATATTCCATGGACTCAACATGCCTCTCAGTAAATAGCTTGGGGTGTCTACTTTCCAAAATGGGGTCATTTTGGGGGGTTTTGTGCTATTTTGGCATTTTATGGCCTTCGAAACTGTGATAGGTAGTGAGGAGTTAAATCAAAAATTTGCACCCTTAGAAATCCTGAAGGTGGTGATTGGTTTTCGGGGTGCCGTGCGCGACTAGACTCCCAAAAAGTCCCACACATGTGGTATCCCCATACTCGGGAGAAGTAGCGGAATATATTTTGGGGTGCAATTCCACATATAACCATGGCATGTGTGAGCAATATATCATTTAGTGACAACTTTTTGTAAAAAAAATTTATTTATTTTTTTTTGTCATTATTCAATCCCTTAGGACAAAAAAAATAAATATTCAATGGGCTCAACATACCCATCAGCAATTTCCTTGGGGTGTATACTTTCCAAAATGGGGTCATTTGGGGGGGGGGATTTGTACTGCCCTGCCATTTTAGCACCTTAAGAAATGAGATCGGCAGTCATAAATTAAAAGCTGTGTAAATTCCAGAAAATGTACTCTAGTTTGTAGACGCTATAACTTTTGCGCAAATCAAAAAATATACGCTTATTGACATTTTTTTTACTAAAGACATGTGGCTGAATAAATTTTGCCCTCAATGTATGACTAAAATTTAGTTTATTCGATTTTTCTTATAACAAAAAGAAGAAAATATCTTTTTTTTTCAAAATTTTCGCTCTTTTTCCATTTATATCGCAAAAAAAAAAAAAATCGCAGAGGCAATCAAATACCATCAAAAGAAAGCTCTATTTGTGGGAAGAAAAGGACGCAAATTTCGTTTGGGTGCAATATTGCATGACCGCGCAATTACCAGTTAAAGCAGCGCAGTGCGAAATTGCAAAAAGACCTCTGGTCCTTAAGGTATTTATTGGTCCGGAGCTGAAGTGGTTAAAGATCCCACTGCAAGGGGCAACCAGACAGCTCTCCGGAAACGTCAGGCTGACAGCAAGCCAGATTCACCGGAACTAGAGTGTTTAACGGGGACCACCGCAGCTAGGCAAGCTCGCACCTCCACTCCCCCCCCAGTGATTGTTCCAGGGACTCCGTCCGACCGCCTACGGGGGTCAGGAAGGAATTTTTGCCCCACTGGTGCGTTCGGCTGCTACTGTCAGGGGGTTTTTCGCCTTCCTCTGGAACAATCAGGAACAACCGTAGGTTAGCATACCCCTACCTCCGGCCTCCGTTCCATTTTTCACGCTATCCTAGGACGACTATTCCAGATCACAGCCAGACTTCTCTTCTGAGCGGAGACCTTCACCTTAAGTAAAGGTAGCCGGAACAGCCAGCAACCGAATACAACAACTCCTTCCGCATCCATATAGGCATCCCCTGATCAACTTGCGCACTAATAGCCTCAAGCACGGTGGCAAGTCTGATACCTAGCCCCTCCTCAGGATCAATACCCTGATCAGGATCATCATCTTAGGCCCATAGTACCATCAACAGCATCCACAAACCATGTGCTACTTCAAATACTCAGCTGAAGTTCTGCACAGACTAAGGAACATCAACACCACATTGCCATCTTCCATACAAAAAATACTTCAAAGAGAACAACTATTAAAAACCGGACGACAAGCAGCTCCCAACCACAGGAAAACATCTACTCGACCACTACAATTAGATTGCGCCTTGATTAACGCCAGGTCTGCAGTCAAACATAGACTGGAAGTACACAACTTCATCATCGAGAACAATGTAGACTGCCTCTTCATCACCGAAAGCTGGTTAACCTCTGACTGCAACACCATCCTCACCGAATTGGTGCCGGAAAACTACAGGATCCTAACCGAACACCGGATAGGGAAAAAAGGAGGAGGCCTAGCAGTGATCTTTAAAGGTCACCTGGATCTCACTAAACCATCATCTCAGAACCCAGTGCCTTTTATGGAAACCCTGACGCTACATCTTCAACCAACACCCCATGACACCACTCATATTCTACTGTGCTACAGACCACCGGGACCAAAGTCCAATCTTCTTTCACCCCTCACGGAATCCTTTGCAATGCACACCCTAAAATTCAAAAATTTCCTGGCACTCTGAGATTTCAACCTTTGGGCAAACGAGCCTAAAGACCCCATTGCGACTGCCTGCATCAATCAACTAGAAGAACTGGGTCTCCAGCAACTGATAAAGACTCCCACGCATGGGTCAGGACACACCCTGGACCTCATTTTCAAACAGAACATTGACGTCAACATACTCGACAACATAACTCTGCCATGGACAGATCACCACGCCATCAAATTCAAAATAGCTACCAACATCACCAACGAAAAACGGAAACCTGTAACAACGCACTGGACCAGATCGCATAAAAAACTGTACTCCGAATCCTTCAAATCCACTCTGTCCAACAAGATAACTACAATAACCATAAACCACTCTACGGAGGAAACACTCAACTCCCTGAACAGGGCATTGCTGCAATCAGCAGACTCGGTAGCACCAAAACGCAGGGCTCTCATCAGGAAGAAAAACTCTGGATGGTTTAATAGCTCCCTCGCCGTACTAAAGCAAGAACGCAGAAGAGCGGAAAGAACATGGAGAAGAAATACCACATAGGAAAACCACTTCAACTACAAAGGTCTCACAGAGAATTATCGGAAAGCAATCTTCAAAGCCAAAAAGGACCACTTCTCATATACAATCTCAACGGCCGCAAACCAACCACGGGAACTGTTTAAACTGGTTAATCAATCAATGAATCCGGTGTGCCTAGAACCCCCAGAAAGCGAATCCCAGGATTACTGTGACAAACTGTCGGATTTTTTCATCGATAAAGTCAAAACCATCAGGGAAACAATTTGTCAGAAGAAAACATCCAACCTCAGCCAGCAAATACATAAAGAGGATGTCTGCACCAACATACCGCAACCGCCGAAATTTTCACTATCCCCAATTACCGTAGACACCGCAAAAACATCATTAATAAACTGCGTGACAGTACCTCACCTATTGACATCATCCCCACAAAACTACTGAAAGAATGCTCCGACATCGTGGCTCCAACCATAACCCACCTCATACACCGATCATTCCACGAAGGGATTGTTCCCAGCATCCTCAAACAAGGCATCGTCAAACCTCTACTCAAGAAACCAAACCTGGACCCTCAGGATCCAAACAACCGTAGGCCAATTACAAGCCTCAACACCATTTCTAAGATCATGGAGAAAGCTGTAGTACATCAGCTACAACTTCACCTGGATACTCACAAACTCCTGGACCCGCTGCAATCAGGCTTCCGCCCGGGTCATGGAACAGAAACAGCTCTCCTCAAGATCTGAGACGACGCCCTCGAAGCAGCAGATGACGGAGAGCCGTGTCTCCTCGTACTGCTAGACCTAAGTGCAGCGTTTGATACAGTAGATCACAATACTCTACTCGTCCGACTCACAGAAGTAGCCGGAGTCCAAGACCTAGATCTCCAATGGTTCGCGTCCTTCCTAGGAAATCGGTCACAGACAGTGAAACTAGGAAAATTCCTCTCCGAAACTCGGGCAGTCACCTGCGGAGTCCCTCAAGGCTCTCCTTTATCACCCGTTCTCTTCAACATTTACATTCGCCCACTTCTCCAAATCATCAGATGCTCAGATCTCTGCTTCCACTCTTACGCTAATGACACGCAACTTTATTTCCGGATCAATGGAAAAAAAGATCACCAACAACAACTTGAAAACTGCCTCAAATCAATAGAGGACTGGATGACCACTAACTCCCTCCAGCTGAAAGAATCAAAGACAGAGCTTCTTATCTTGCACCCAAATCATAAGCCCGCAACCAAAAGCTCCTGGTCTCCACAAACCGTCTTTGGGCAGACTATCTCCCCAAAGACCAAAGCGAAGAGTCTCGGGGTTATTTTAGACGCACAAATGTCAATGGATGCGCAAATAGGATCTGTAGTCAGTGGATCTCACCATCTGCTGCGCATGCTTCGCAGACTCATCCCTTTTATCCCAAAGAAGGGCAAAGCAGTGGTAGTTGGAACAATCATTAATTCACGACTGGACTACGCAAACTCGCTTTACATAGGATTACCACAATATCAACTTGCGCGATTACAACTGATCCAAAACACGGCGGCAAGGCTGATAACAGGAAAAAAAACCCTGGGAATCCATCTCTCCTTCGCTGAGGAGCTTACATTGGCTAACCGTAAAAAAATCGGATCACGTTCAAGACCCTTTGCCTCACCCACAAATGCGTGCATAGAGAAGCTCCGCAATACCTAATGGAGAAACTAAATCATTACACACCAAACCGCAGTCTTCGATCAGCCAACAAAAACCTCCTCCTCGTGCCCAAAGCCCAGTATAAATCCAGGGGAGATTCGCTGTCCAAGGGCCTCGGTTATGGAATGCTCTACCAATCAACATCCGCCTGGAAGAAAATCACCTGGCTTTTAGGAAAAAACTCAAGACCTTCCTCTTTTAGCAGATGATCAAAGCTCGCCACAGCGCCTAGAGGCGATTCAGTTCGCATTGTGCGCTATACAAGTATTTCGTTCGTTCGTGGGCAGATCCGTTTTGACGGACTCCGTTTGCTCAGCATGGATCGAGCCATTGATCTTCGCTGAGCAGTGAGCAGGCGATGATAAATCAGTCTCCACTCACTGTGCAGAGACAGACCGGTCCGAGCCCCACTCTCCTCTATTTGGGAGGGGCGGTGTGATCGGATGAAATCGGACCGCCTGAAAATAGGACCTCCATCTATCTAGATTTGGCGGACAGGATTGGATTAACAGATCACAGTATATAAAAGTGTAAAAAAGCTTTAAAAACAAATATGGCATGGATAGAGAGCAAAAAACATTCCTAAACCTTTATTCTAGTATAGGCATCTGTAAACATTAACCACAGGTCCACATACAAGGGAATAAAAAAAATATTCAGTTCCAAAACTATAGTCCATAGTACTTCGTTTTACAGCTCAGCTCATATACTGCTTCACACTGCAGCCAATAGAAATGAATGAGAATTGGATTTCGACCAACCTGCAAAATCCATTTCGACACCAGGGAAAAATGGAGCATCTTCAACAATCCTTACTATTACGATTACATGCCACCAGGGTGGATAAAAAAAAAAAAAATCAGATTTCTCTTTTTAATCAAATTTTTTTTGTATTTTTATCAAATTTTAATAAAATGCTTTTGGAGTAGAAATCAGTCTAAAGATAGTTTTCTATTTAGGATACATTAATAATTTATTCAGCATGAAATGGAGCTTAGTTATGTTGCATGAGGCTGTATATTCTGCAATATTTACATTATTGGTAAAATCATCCAATAAATCCAAGCTATGCAAGCTGAAATAACATGCACTGCATTGATGCTTTCACACAATTTCAAAGTAACCATGAGATAAAACAAAGTTCAGGAATATTCCTTTATCCCATTGTTTTGCAAACCTACAGTATGTACACTAGAAACTGTATGATTGAATTGTTCTGATATCGCCGTTTTACTCACCTGAAAGATTATTATTCTGAAAATAGGAAACCATTTTTTTTGCAAATATTAAATATTCTAACTACCGGCAAAAATTAGTCCCCACATTTAAAGGGCACCTGTCATTTCAGATCCATCATGATTAGCGAGCATCCATTCACCTGCTGCTGTCACGTCCCTCACCTTGTGTCACTGCCACATCACCAGCAGTCCCATTAAAGTGAATGGGACCATCGGTGAGTCAACAGCGGGTCAGAGGAGGAGGCGCTGGGACAGAGATGAGAGTTACGCTTTAAAAACTTTAAATCAAATCCACCCTGCGTGCCACCTACTGGCGATTGGACACTGGCAAGAAAAGCAGGAAGTCCCCCTCCCCTCGGCATAAGCCCTCCCATGTGGGAGATGCTTCCGTTTTGTAGCAAGCCATAAACCACAACACATAGAAGAGGGATTGTCATCTTCCATGAGGTACGCCAAGAAATAGATTTTACAGGCAAGTCAAAAATTAAATTTTCTTCATAGTACATCATGGGACACAGAGCAGTTTTAGTAATCCTTAGCATCAGGGATGTCCCAAAGCAATTAAATGAGGGGAGGAACAAACCCCAAAAAGCAACCAGAAACAGGAAAGCACCTCACACAGCAGCCTGCAAAACACTACGACTAAAAAGTGTCGACAGTGACACCATCAACCTGTTAAAATTTGTAAAAACCTGAACCAAAGACCAGGTAGCAGCTTCGCAAACCTGAGCTACTGAATCTTGATGGCAGATGGCCCAGAAGCCCAACACTACTGGTAGAAAAAGCAGTCATTGAGAAAAAGGTGGAACCATGTCTTCCAACCCGTAAGCTTGAGAAATTTCCAGGTAAATCCACCAAGAAATAGAAGATTTGGAAGCTGAATGACCTCTTTGGATCCTCAGGAATCGCAAAATGAGCATCAGATTTTTCAACGACTTCAGACCAATTTTAATAGCACTGACCACAACTAAACTGTGGTGTTTCTCCCCCCACGATGGTGGCAGAGAACCAAAAGCAGGTAAAATAATGTCTTTGTTTAAATGGAAAAACTAAAACCACATGTGGTAAACAAACATGGCCGAGGCACCAGACATTTTTCCTAAGGGCCGCCAGTTCCAAAGCCCTATGAGCTGAAGTAAATGCATCCAAAAATGCGACCTTCCTCGTCAAACTGGGCTTTCTGAAAAACCAAACCAAGGTGTCATGAGGTCAAAAGGCCTTTCGACTGAATGAGCAAGACCTGTGGCAACTTGTATAAAATCATGCACCAAGGAACGAGAGGCAAATTGATCAGGGGCGGCTAAAGTTGTAAACTGATCTCTAAACATACTAAAGCCTGAACAATTACTACCCTCAGTATAGAGAAAATCCAAGATATTGATCACAATACTTGCAGGGATGAAACTTGCTAGTCTCATCAGGTAAAAAAGAAATTCCAGGTCCAGTAGTAAATCTTCATCGATGTGGACTTTCTAGCTTTTAAAGAGTAAGAATAACAGAATCATAAATTTCGATCTTTCAAGACTCTGGCTTAAATAAGCAGGCGGTTAAAGACTATAAAGAAGAAGGATGGAAGATTGAACCTAGAGTCAGGATAATCCAGAAGAACCCAAGGACAGTCCACCACATTCCCCTAGATCAAACCGGAACAAAACAGAATCATCAGTGTTCCTTACACCCAAATATTGGGAAGCAGAAGTGGAAGAAGCAGTAGTGGAGGAAAGGAAGGTAGTGGTCCCATGTTGTCCCCAAAGCATTCACAACAAATGGTTGAAGATCTCTGATCCTTTAATTGAACCCGTCTAGTTTTGCAATAAACCCGGACGGCAGAAGATCCATAACTAGTATGTCTGAGTGCCTACAGCTCTTCTGGAATCCCTCTGGGTGAAGAGCTACTCCCCGAAAGAGAACTATTCCCGGACAACTCCTACAGTGAGTCCTTGCTATTGCTTTGACCAATTTAGAGGATCAAATCACTCGCTGTTCTAGAATATTGATGGACGACACCCACTCCCATGGAGACCAGCACCTTTAAAGAGAGGGGGGAGAACTTTCCTGTCTTCAGCTACAGCAAAGACATGCTGGGGTGTATGGACATCGGAAAATGCTACGCCTGCAGCCTCCTGTCCCAGGCTGGATAAAAATCGATAAAAAAAAACCTAAATCAATGAATCAAAGCTCTGCAAACAGAGGACGTGCACCGCATTGATGCATTTACACAATTTCACAGTAATAACCATGAGATAAAACAAAATTCAGGAATATTCCTTTATACCATTGTTTTGCAAATCTATGTACACTACAAACTGTATGATTGTTTGAACAGAAATGCATCTGTACCAAGCTCCATGTGTAAGAAGGAAGGGCAAACAGTAAAAACGAAAGTGAAACTTAAGCAGCTTATAAAACTTGTGATCTTTCTGCACATAATTTGAAGTGCTTTTTTCCTCCCTTGAGCAAAATGACAGCAGGCTGTAAAAGAGACTCAGTTTGGGAATATTTACTAACCTGAGGGTTTGTTATTCTTAGGGCCGGTTCACACTGCAGGCGCGGCGAGGCGTCTCCGACTTGCCTCGCCGCGACCTGCGGCGACCTCAGCGGCGACTTGCAGAGGACTTCTGTATAGAAGTCAATGCAAGTCGCCCCCGAAGTCGCCCAGAAGTAGTACAGGAACCTTTTTTCTGAGTCGGAGCGACTCGAGTCGCTCCTCTCAGAACGGTTCCATTGTACAGAACGGGGGCGACTTGCGGGAGCGAGGCGAGTCGTGTCGCCTCGCATCGCCCGCTGTGTGAACCGGCCCTAAATAGGAAACCTGCATTTTTGTTTGCAAATATTAAAGATTCTAACTACCAGCAAGAATGAGTCCTTACATTTAAAGAGCGCCTGTCATTTCAGATCCATCATGACAGCACCTGTTAGCGGGCATCCACTAACCTACCACCACATCCATCACCTTGTTGTGTCACTGCTGCATCACCAGCTGTCCCATTAAAGTGAATGGGACTGTCAGTGAGTAAACAGAGGGTCAGGGGAGGAGCCGCTGCGGGACAGAGATGACAGTGGTTCTTTTAAAAATTATGATTTAAAGAGTTGATTTAAATCAAATCCACTCTGTCCTGTCCTATGCCTCCAAGTCTAGTGCCGGGTCCAATAATTACTGAGCGATTATAGCTGTAGAAATAAATTCAGATAGAACCAGTCTCTTGATCTGGTGTGAACGGGCCCTAAACATGCAATAATACTGGGGGTAGCAAACTTCTGTAGTTATGACACTAGGCATCTTAAATCTGATAACACAACTTTTTACATTTAAAGAATTTAATAATCATTCTTACCTTTAACAATTGCTTTAGCACAGGCATTGTAAACTTGTTCTTGAGATGTGTTTGACTGGAATACTCGGTCAAAGACATAAGGTTTCGTCTATATAAAAAGGGGGAAAAAAAAAAAAAAATAATAATCAGATCAGCATGAGGTTATAGAGGAAAGGTCATGGTGATGGTTCTAGTGGTACAGAGTATGGAATGCCATCCTGACACAGATGCTATTTATAAGGTAAAGACTATGGTGCTGGGTCCCGATACTGGTTAATGTAACAAAAATATAAATTGAAGCGCAGCACTACTGCTAAAAAGGTCCAGACATGACCTTATTCCCATAAAAGTCAGGGGGACAATCCAAAAAGTAGGCAATGCATTTTAGGGATCCAAAAATGCCAGCTGCATCAGGTCTTGATTGAAAACATTGTGAATGGACAAGTAAACTGCATATGCAATGGTATTTTTTCCAGTGTGATTACAAGCACGGGTTGTGTCAGCAGCTGGTTTGGCGGACAAGACCCCTGCTTGTAATCACACTGAAATAAATATCAGTAAAGGTTCAGTTCACTTCTAGTCCATTCGCATTATTTCCAATCAAGACCTGATGAAAGGGGCGTTTTGGGATCCTAACAATGCCCTGGTACTTTTAGGATTGTCCCTCTGATCTATTTGAATAGAAATGCATCTGGACCTTTCAGCGGTGATGTGGCACTTCAATTTACATTTTTTGTTACTTTACACTACAAGCTAAGGAGACCGTGGAGATCTTCCAGGGTGTAGAAGTCACCCCTCCAGGAAACATTTCTTATATCAATAACTGCTAAGAGAACTAATAAGATAACCCTAAAGGATCCAGTGCTATTTTTCAACTGATACAGGTTAAGACAGAATGTGGCACACTATTCTTTTACCAATATGCCATCTTGTACTAGAATGCCATCTAATACAGAAGTTGGGTATAACGTGCTATGATGATGAGGTATGTATATTGTAGCAGTGAGGTAAGGTTAGACCAGAAAAATAGGATTTTTATTACAGCTTACCTGTAAAATACTTTTCTTGGAGTACATCATGGGACACAGAGCCTAAGTAATTACTTAATGGTTTATGGGCCACCTTGAGGCGTTGACACTGTATACCCAATCCAGGAAGTTCGCTCCCTATATAACCCCTCCTCCTTCCAGGAGCACATCAGTTTTTGCAGCAAAGCAATATACTTAAACCCCAAAAAGAGGGGATGGACCTCTGTATCCCATGATGTACTCCAAGAAAAGGATTTTACAGGTAAGCTGTAATAAAAATCCTATTTTCTTTATCGTACATCATGGGACACAGTGACTTAATTACTTAATGGGACGTCCCATAGCAATGCTACTTGAGGGGGAGGGAGAGACAACCCACAGGGTACCCCCAGACTGGAGGACTTATACTGCTGCCTACTCATGCCTTCTTACATCCACCTGATAAAAGTTTGTGAATGTAGGTACTGAAAACCAATTTGCTGCTATGCAGATCCGAGCCATGGAGGCCTGGTGACGCACTGCCCAAGAAGCACTAACCACCCTGGTAGAGTGTGCCTTAACTTGAAAAGGGGGAATCTTACCCCTTAAAAAGTTTGAATTATAACTTGCCGAACCCACGTAGTGACAGTGGATTTCGACACTGCCTGTCCTTTCTTAGGACCCTCTGGCAGGAAAAAAAAAAAAAAACACATCAGTCTTACGAATGAGCAGTTGCCTTTAAATGGATTTTCACTGCTCTCTCCACATCAAGACAATGTAGTGACTTTCTTCCCTGAAACATGGTTTTGGAAAAAAAGGATGGCAGGACAATATCTTAGTTCAGGTGGGAACCTGAGACCACTTTTGGTAAAAAGTCTGGATGAGGGAGCAACACCACTCTGGCCTCATGGGAAAAAAAAAAAAAAAAAAAGGAGCAGCCAATTCTGAAACCCTCCTAGCTATAGCAACCAAAAATACCAGCTTCCTTGTCAGAAGGATTAAGGGAGTATGATGCATCGGTTCAAATGGCTGTTTTTGTAACACTGACAAAACTAAGTTCAAGTCCCAAGGGCTCAAGTTGATTTAACTGGTGGACTAATCCACATCACCCCTTGCATAAAACCTCAGACTAAAGAATGCATAGCAAGCGGCCTTTTGAAATAAAATCAATAAAGCTGAGCCTTAGCCCTTAATAGTACTCAGGGCCAACTTCATCTCTACGCCTAATTGTAGAAAGGTAGGAATTCTGCCTATGATACATCTCCAAGGGTGCCAACCCTTGGATTCACACCAGGAAACATAAGCCTTCCAGACTCTAATATATAGTTCTGGAAGTTGGTTTCCTTGCATTAATCAAAGTAGAGATAACTGACCCGGAAAGCCCAGGTTCTTCAGAATGTGGATTTCAATAGCCAGGCCATTAAATGTAGTGTTCGTAAAGTAGGATGGAATATTGCCCTTTATCAGAGCAAGTCTGGCGTCAGTGGAAGGGACCATGGACCTCCACTACCATCTTTACGATTTCTGCATACCATGACCTTCTGGGCCATGCCGGAATTACCGGTTTTCTTTCCAACTTGATCCTGCAAAGAAGTCGAGGCAGAAATTGAATAGGGGGAAATGCACAGATCAGTGAGAACTGATGCCACGGTATGACCAACGCATCTGTTTTGCATGCAAATGGATCCTTTGTTCTGGACACAAAGTTGACTTGGATGCTAGAAGATCTACCACCATCTCTGACAAACAGTCCAAAAATATGTCGGGGTGAAGAGACCATTCCCCTGGGAATAATCTGCTGGCAGCACAAGCAGTCCGCCTGACAATTCTCTATTCCCGGAATGAAGACTGCCGATAGGCACGGAATATTTCTTTCTGCCCAAGTTAGAATATGCTTCACCTTTCTCTGCACCGAGAGACTCTTGGTGCCCCCTTGGTGATTGATATAGGCCACAGCCGTGGCTTTGTTGGATTGGATCCTGACTGGACAACCCCTTAACCTGGAAGTCCAAGCTTTCAGAGCCAGACGCACTGCCCTAATCTCTAGGATGTTGATGGGCAAGGCTCATTCGGTTCTTGAACACCGTCCTTGGACAGTTTTCTCTAGTACTGCTCACCAGCCTGAAAGGCTGGCATCTGTTACCACTTTCCAGATAACTGGTGTGCAGGATTTTTCTTTTAGCAGATTCTTTAGTAACCACCAATTGAGGCTTTGGGACACCCTTGGAGACAGCTGCTTTGGCATTTTATTCCAAGCAGGTAGAAAACTGTTTTGCAACAGTCTCAAATGGAACTGGGCATAGGGAACTGCTTCGAATGAAGCCACCATCTTTCCCAACAACCTCATGCAAAGGTGAATGGAGGGATCTCCTTTTGACCTGACCCTCCGCACCAACTCTCTTATGGAGTTGTTTTTTGTCTGTCTGGGCAAGAACACCTTTTTCTGGGCTGTAATCATGATCACACCCAAATACACCTGCTTTTTTTAGCGGTTTTAAGGGAAACTTCTCTAGGTTGAGACCGCGACCCAGACTTTTCTAGGTAACTGGTTGTAATGCGTACACTTTACTCCGAAAGCCGGCCTATTAGCAATAGATCATCTTAGGTATGTCAATACTGTTTATGCCCTGTGCCCTTAACCTGGCTAAAGATGGGGCTAGCACTTTTGCGAACACTCAGTGCTGTAGCTGGCCCAAAGGGCAAGGCTACAAACTGAATTGCTGTTCTACATCGAACCACAGAAACCTTTGGATAGCGGGAAAATATATGGAGAAAATATATGCATCCCTGATGCCGATAGACGCCAGAAGTTCTCCTCCTTATAGGATAGAAAACTACTGACCTGATCGACTCCATAGAAAGGAGAGGATCTTTAGGAACCGATTTAGATTCTTTTAGATCTAGAATGGTTCCGTGGAATTTCTTTGTGGATCTGTACATATACAGGAAACGCATGAAAAAGGCAGTGAAGGTTTTAAGGAACCGAAGAAGAAACAGATCAGCTGACTCTACTAGAGGTAGCTTGAAGGAGGCACGAACCATCTCGGGAAGAGATTTGTACCAGAAATCTCTCAGATTGCGAGGTTAAACTCCAGTTTCCTCGGCAGAGGTGTAATCGGTTTGCCTTTATTCCTAATCACCCGAGGGTAAACCCTCATCCTCTACCCACTGTTCCCCTGATAAGGGGGTCTAAGGTGGGGGAGGGTGATCTAACACTTCCTATCCTTTTGGATCGGGGATGTAATTAAAGTCACAAATTTTCCTTCTAAGCCCTGCATGATTGACAGATTGTCAATCATGTATACAGAGGCTGAATGTTTTCTGTGCCTGAGCCTGACTCTGAGGCTTTTTATAATCTGACGGTGGAGGCCATTGCCACTGCCTTAAGGCAGATGCCCCTGGTGCAGGAGTCAGTTTAAATAAAAGGACACTTATACCTTCTTTTGGGCAAGAGCGTACCTTTCCCACTAGAAATCATTCGGATGTATTTGACCAAATCCTCCCCAAATAGTCGCTCCCCATAAAAGGGGAACTAGTAAGAAGCTTTTTGCAAGGTGCTTCGGCTGACCAACTTTTTAACCACAGGGTGCTACGCATGTGTTTTAGCAGAAGCGCAAGGTGGGACGCTTGGTGAATAGCCTTTCATGGCATCTATAGCAAAACATAGCGCCTTTGGTAGTTTGGCTAACCCACTGGCCTGTTGTGCAGGGACCTCCTTAAGGGCCTCTTTGAACTGGTCCTTTAGGGACTGACAGATGTCTATTGCAGCAACTGCAGGCTGAAAACATCTGCCAAGGAAAAAAGGGATTTTAAACGGAAATTCAAACTATCTGTTGGCTCTTTAAACATGGGTTAGAGAACTGAGAATCTCTTTGGAGGGAGAAAATGCTTATCCGGATGATCTCATTCAGCATAAATAAGCTTTTCTAGTAATGCATGGACCGGAAACGCATGAAAAAGTTGTAAAGGTTTTTAAAAAACCCAAGGCAGAGACCAAACTTTCAGTTGACTATTAGGGGCAGCATGAAAGTAGAATGAACCATCTCCGTAAGAGTTTGTACCATCAATCTCTCAGATTGCGAGGCTGTAAAAGGTTCAACGTGGTTTCCCCTGCAGAGGAATAATTGGCTTGTTTTTCTACGTGATCGCCTGAGGGTGATAACTCATCCTGTGCCCACTGTTCCCTTGGTAAAGGGTTTGAGGTGGGGGAAGGGGGATCTAGCACGCTTTCTATCTACTTGGATGGAGGATGCGATTAAAGCCTCTAATCTTCCTTCTAAGCCCTGCAGGGCATAGGAAGATGCATCCTCAGTCATGTATACAGGGGCTGAAGTGTGAGAAGCAGTTGCACCACCAATAGGTTCCAATGACTCACCCTGGCTTGCCATCTCGGGTATCTCCAGAGAGGATGATAGTGTGCAGGCATGACTGGAGTTCCCAGCGCCTGGGGGTGGATACCTTTTTGGTATCTTTGTGGTAGTTCTGAAAGTCATAATGCTAAGCACAAAAGGCATTTTTTAAGACAAATATACTACTTGCTGAGCAATAGTCTAGCAGCAAATGCTACCATACAGATCAGCTTTTTATGCTGAACAACAATTGTATTTTCCTTTAATGGAAATTATCATACACCACCACCTATAATCGGATTTCATAAGTGTAAATTAGTTGAGCGCTGTCATTTTTGCCAATTCAAAGTAATGCTATATTCAGACATGCGGATGTAGTACAGCTTTTACAAAAAAAAAAAAAAAAAAAATGCTGTATCTCCACTCTCCAGCCCCTTAGTTTCCCCAATTGGAGGGGGTGGGGTGGGGGAGGACCATTTTGTTCAATTACAAACCCCCACCTGCTCCTGGGACACACACAGCGGTTTGTAGCTGGACACAGAGCTGCTGAGAAGCACAAGGTATTTTTACTCCCTCTAGATGAGATTTAAGGCATTTGCAATGTCAGGCATAGGTGGACTTTGCAGTTCCTAAGCTTCTTCTCTTACCGCTACCGGATACGGCTGAGACAGATCCAAACTTCACCTATCACGGCAGGCAACATAAGTAATCTTCAAAGACCGGGTCCCTATTATAGGGGTTCCACTCCTTTGGACCAGTATAGCGCTCCTCAGGAAAATCTTTAGATGATGTAGCATGACCAAAAAAAGAAGGAGTCCTGGTTCCCAGGGTCCAGACCTCAAAAGAGGCGTACAGGCAAAACCTTGTTCTTCTATGCGAGGCCCATGTACCATCCTATGGCCTCAGTGGCTTCGATGGGGCCGGTCAAATGGAGGAATTTGAATCCAGCATGGATCCCTCCTGGAGCTTCTCAGAGCATATCTTCACTCGTGACCAACACCTTGGACACTGGCGAAAAAAACTGATGTGCTCCTGGAAGGAGGGGGGGGGGGGGGGGGGTTATATAGGGAGTGAACTTCCTGGATTGGGTATACCAGTGTCAACACCTGAAGGTGGCCCATAACCCATTAATTACTTAGGCTCCGTGTCCCATGATGTACAATAAAGAAATGAGTCCATCAATAAGCCTATAGGATATAGATAATGGCACAAAATGTTGAGCAAAATGGTTTTATTATTTCTTTTTAATAAAGCATGTGCAGAGTACACTTGGAAAAAGAACACATGGTTAGCTAAATACAGCAAACATTTTCCCCTTGAACAAATGGCGAGCTATAATTATACAATCGCTCATTATATACTGTACAAGCATATGACCCGTTATAAGGCAACACAGATTTAAAACAGACTAGTTAGCTACAGCACAGAGGCCACATTAATTCACACATTTGAGAACTTCTGGTACATGAACAATGAAATATGTTCTTCATATGCAGATAAAAAGAAGATTATATAAATATTTCCTCTTCTATACTGCTTCATAGCCAGGATTCTTTTTTTTTTTTTAAACTATCATATTAATTTGTCATTTCTGAAATGTGACCTCCAGGAGAAAATGTTCATGCTTTACTGCACCAAGATATTGTAGTCATTCACCAGAGTTTTCAAAGTAATTGCCTCTATGAAGGTTAACTAAAGCCCTCTCCTCTTCCCTATAATATAAGGAGAACATAGGTACGCCATGCATTGTACATTCCGACTCACTAAGAACAGAGCTGAGCGTCAGGGATGATAACCATTATATGCATTTACTGGAGTTAAATCATCAGTGGGCGACTAATGAATAAAGAGACGTGTGGCAGGACCCGGCAGGGGTGTGAGGAAGATGGCAACAATGGTGAAGTGACTGGAACCTAGATCCATCATGGTTGGAAGCCTACCCATATTAGGTGGTGAGCGATGTGCACATAATGGCCACCCAGAGGAACTTTGCTCCACTTTAAAGTATAAGAACATTTCTGTGATAAAAATACACGGCTACTTGTACCTGCCGGATTCATGCCGGTAACCCTTTACATCAGCATTTCTATCCTGCAAATTCTTCTGGAAGCATGTACCAAATGAATACGGTGAAGGGAAGGTGGCTGTATTGCTTTTCAGTGCCGAGGGCCACAAGCCTAAAACTTTGTGGAATATTCTTTGGATCCGAAATGCAAGAGATACATTTTTACTTTATCATTACGACATTTGCTGACTGACATTCCACCTTCATCTATTAGTACAGAGGCCTAAATTTAATTCTCTTTACTTTCCACATTAAACTTCAGCCCTTATCATAATGCATCTGCTGCTAGTCCAGAGGGAAACGTCTAATTCGTCTGACAAATAACAGCGGAGTGACGCCCTTCACTGCCTACAAAACATCAAATCACCAAGATGGACAAGACCCAAGAAACATTAAAATCAATTATCTAATATGATAACTGCACGGTGGTGATGTAGTAATTCAATCTATAGAGAGTCATTTGTACTGGAGAAGGAAGCATGCCTACAGGGAGAAGCCATGTTGTATAATCAGCAGGGTGGATAAAAAGCGTTGATTTTATTTATTTTTAATTAAATATTTTTGATTTAAAAAGCACTTTTTTTTTTAATCAAATCTATTTTAATGATATGCTTTTGGAGTAAAAATCTATCTAAAGATAGTTTTCCATTCAAGGTACAATAATAATTTAGTTTATTCAGCATGAAATGGAGCTTAGCTATGTAGCATGAGGCTGTATATTCTGCAATGTTTACATTTGGTAAACTCATTCAATGAATCCAAGCTCTACAAGCTGAGATAACATGCACTGTATTGATACATTCACACAATTTCACAGTAGCCATGAGATAAAACAAAGTCCAGGAATATTCCTTTATCCCATTGTTTTGCAAGTCAGTGTACACTACAAACTGTATGAATCTGTTCTGATATCGCCATTTTACTAACCTGACAGCAAATTATTATAAATAGGAAACCTTCACTTTGTTTGCAAATATTAAAGATTCTAACTACCAGCAGGAATGAGTCCTTACATTTAAAGAGCACCTGCAAATTCAGATCCATCATGGCAGCACCTGCTAACAGGCATCCACTCACCTGCTCCCGCCACGTCCCTCACCTTGTAATGTCAAAGCTGCATCACCAGCCGTTCCAATTAAAATGAATAGGAAAGTCGGTGAGTCAGAGATGACAGTTGCTCTTTTAAATAATTTTTTTTTAAATGGAGTCGATTTAAATCAAGCCTTTTTACTGGTGATTTAAATCAAATCCACCCTGGTGATCTGATCAGATACCCAATACCAGTGCACTCCCGAACAAAGCCCAGTTTCGAGAACCAACCCTAGGCTGGCTATACTGCCCTGGCTGGTAAAAACAACCTAATTTCCACAAAAACCTTAGACTATTGGTGACAGTATTTCCAGAAGTCTTTCAGGACAGCACGTGGAGCTACACTAGGTGCTGTCCTAAAAGAGGCTTTGAGAAAATAAAGCAAATAAGGCCTCATGTACACTGCTGCTGGTAAACGGACATTTAGGAGCAGTTGGGCATTTTTTTCAGCTGCCCCTGAGCTCTCCTCTGTTATCTTATCAGTACATGTACACAGGGTCGTTTATAGTCATTTCTAGGCAGTTGAGTTTAGAAGCATTTTTTGGAATGGAAAAAAAATGGGTTCAGAGGCATTTGAAACGGCAAATGCCTGTCACAGCTTGAAAACGCGGCGTGTATATGGACATTTCTAGCTGTTAAGTGTTAGAGCCAACAGGGGACCAATGCTGCATCCACTTAGGGAAGTAGGATTGTAAAAAAAAAAAAAAAAAGTAAAATTATATATATATATATATATATATATATATATATATATATATATATATATATATATATATATATATATATATATATATATACACATATACACACACACACACACACACACATGTATATTAGGGATGCACCGAATGGTTTTTGGGTGCCGAAACCGATACCGAAAATTACTGTTTTTAAAAAATATTTTTATACAGGAGATGGTCAGAGACTGGCGACATGGTACAGGAGGTGGTCAGAGACTGGCGACATGGTACAAGAGATAAGTGCAGCCAGCGATGCCCCCTACTGATGCAGCCAGCGATGCCCCTCTGCAGTGAAGAGAGCCGTCTGGTTGAATAGAGTGCCGGGAACATCCCAGCTTTAATTTCAATAGCTGTGTGTTCCCCGTCCCGCGCCGTCACACAAAGCCCCTCCCCCTTGTCAAGGCACTTTGATAGACAGATCACCCGTCCAATCTGGACAGGTGGTCTATCAAAGTTCCCCGGACAAGTGGGAGGGGCTGTGTGTGACGGCGCGCGACGGGGAACCCACAGCTATTGAAATTAAAGCTGTGATGTTCCCGGCGCTCTATTCAACCAGACGGCTCTCTTTACTACAGGGGGGCATTGCTGGCTGCATCAGTCCTGCGCTATTCACCCCCATCATGGGCGGCACCAGGGGCAGGGCGGGGACGGAGTTCCGCCCCAGGCCCCGCCCCATTTCCGGCTCAATTATCGGCCATTTTTTCCTTTCGGCAAATTGCCGAAAAGGCCATTTTCGGACGATATGTTTCGGCGGCCGAAATTTCGGCGCATCCCTAATTATATATATATATATATATATATATATATATATATATATATATATATATATATATATATATATATATATATATATATATATATATATATATATATATATATAGGAAATCTTACAAGTTTGGCTGAAATCGCACAATTACATACCCACATGTCAGTCCGACTTCTGGTGCGATTTCAGAGACATCTGTGCGGGTTCCAGCACAGATGTCAATACAAATCGCACCCTGAAGTCGCCAAAAGTTGGGAAAGGGTACCGCACCAATTCGAACAGTGCCACTGTCGGCAATAGCATCGCTTTGCACTGCGATTTGACGTGTCAAATCGCATGCCAAATTGCACCAATGTGAACCTAGGCTCAAAAGCTGAACTCCATGGTAGCAGCCAAAAACACAGATCAGCCTTTCTCAACCTTAACACAGAAGAACTCTTGAAATAACTTTTGGTCTCAGTGAACCCCTGCTAAAAAAATACTAAACCTACTCCTGATACATTAGTGCACATGTATCAAACACAAGGCCTGTGGGGCAAATCCAGCCAGTCAGGCTGACCATTTCATGTGGCCCTTGCATCTCTCCTGAAGCTGTGGCAACCCCAATCTCCACCCCCACCTTGCCTCAACAGTCAGCAGCAAAGAGGATGACAGAACTCCTACAGATCTTGCACCTCTGTGCAGCCACAGCACACCCTTGTTTCCGCCTCCCCTGGTCTCAGCATTCAGTAGACTCCAGTAGCCGACTCCTGCTCTCCTCTGGTCCTCCTCCAGAATCTGCACTTTCTGCTTCCCAGCTTCGACCCTAGCTTATTCCCAGCAGCAGAACAAGGCAAGGGGAGTGTACTGTGATGTAAGTGAGGGTGGGAGACTCGACATCTGATCCGGGTGCTCTGGACATCTAGTCTTGCAAATACAATCTGCCCTATGAGGGGAACCATAATGCTGATGCGGCCTGCTATGCAATGGAGTTTGACTGCAATAGTGATGGTCAATGTGAAGAGTGATCCTTACATTTGTGGTCATTGGGAAGAATTACCTCCTTACAGATGGCTAAAATGATTAATGGTATCAGTGGGAACTTATACAGGAGGCAGAAATTGCAACCCCTGGGAGGAACCTGGTTAAGAAGCCCTGACAGATGAAATATATAGTGGAGCTTTTATACCTGACCAAGCAATTGTGTTTATGCCCATGCAGATTAAAGATTTGACCAGCTCTGTCAGAGCACAGCAGACCTTATTTTTTACTAGCAAAACATCAGGTGTGAGGAAGACCGCACTGGACATCATGGTCTGGTAAAGCTGCCCATAGATGGATTATAATTCGGCCAGTTCAGCAGGGACTGTCTGAATTTCAATTCAACTATGGCCACCCCTGTTTGAGATGAGTGGATCTAATAAGGACTCCTCTTGAACAGCACTGTTCGTGAACTTTCATTTGAACAGCCAATCGACTGCAGATCTGAAGAGTCTTCGCTATCGGATTACAGCACAGCGGGGAGGATGCCTCCATCCACCTTGCTTGGGGATGGGAGAAACTGTTCAGTTTTTTTTTTTTAATCAGTCCGTTGGCCGAATTGAAAAACCAACCAAAAAAAAACACACTTAACCATCTTCATTATGTTTTCTAAAAATCAGCAGCCACAACAGTACTTGTAGCGGCTTTTACCTTTGTAAAGGGTGAGTGAAGTTCCAGTAAGTTTGTAATATCCAAGTCCTGTACCTGAAAACAGAACTCCTTATCACATGACTGAGGCTCCGATAACTCAATGTAAATTGCCTTGCTAAAATCTGATAATGTGCAAGGTGACTCAATTAAAGTGAAATAGAACGTATAAAATATGCAACACACACATGTGCATAGGTAAGTGAAAAAAAGTCCAGATTAGTTTTTCCCAAGACACCGCAGTGACCCTTTGCAGAAAGACCGTGTTCAATCCACTTTGACAATCACGTGAGCCTTCACCAATCACAAGCAATGGACTCTTGTCAGAACATGAGGACTTCACCAGAGTCAAATCAGCATAACTATGACAATCCCATCAAGCAGAAATCTGGTTCATATTGTTTTGGCTGGAGTTCAGCAGTATATCTCGTGAACTTAATCAATGGTAACATCAATGGCAATCACTAATTTCACCATAAAATAAAAGATGGAAGAATCCTCATAGGGTAACAGTCTAAAAGGTTTTACTGCACTTTAATGTAGGAATACTACGCACATGAATAAAAACAATACGCGCTTTGTATGCTTAACATTCCCAAGATGCATGATAGAGGTTACAAAACAATGGTTTAAGCCCCCCGATGTCACGTATGACAAAGCGCTTTGGGTGGAGCTAATGCATGTGACGTCGCCACGCCTACGTGGACTGGTAATTTTTGAAAAGCATTGTTTGGAATCTCTCATACATCTCGGGAATTTTATGCATACTTAGCTAAAAATTCGTTTTTATTCATACAAGGTCATAATTAGTCTATTTTGTTGCCAGCAGCTTTTATTCCTGTTTATATACCTACCAGTGCAATTTATATTATTGTTTTAAAACGCAATTACAATGCTACTTAACCAGTTCCCGACCGGCGCGTGCCGATGTACGTCGGCAAAATGGCACGGGCAGGCATATTGGCGTACAGGTACGTCCATTTTTAAATGCCACCCTGCCATCGCATGTGCGCCGCCGGCAGCACGCTCTCATCCTGGTTGAGACCCCGTGAGTCCAGGCATGGGTTCCGCGGACTCGATCGCCGCGGGGATACCCGCGATCATCTCATGGGGCAGCTGAACGGGGAGATGCCGTTGTAAACAGCATCTCCCTGTTCTGCCTAGCAACAAGGGACACTGATCTCTGCTCCATGTGATTGTGTTAGTGAACACTGATCTCTGCTCCAAAGCCCAGCCCCCCACAGTTAGTAACACGCCCCTAGGAACACTTAACCCCTACACTGCCATCCCTGGTTAACCCCTTCACGGCCAGTGTCATTTACACAGGAATCAGTGCATTTGTATAGCATTGATTGCTGTATAAATGACAATGGTCCCAAAAATGTGTCAAAAATGTCCGATGTGCCTGCCACAAAAAATAAATAAATAAAAATCGCTGATCGCCGCCATTACTAGTAAAAAAAAAAAGCAAGTTGCAGTAAAATCACGTGCACAAAAATCAAAATGCACAGCAAAAAGCACTGCAGAAACAGATCAAAAGCCAAAGGATCTGGTCAGCAACAACACTTCCCATAATTAGTACATTAACATATCTAGAGAAATCAGTGTTATTACTGCAGTGTAGAAGTAAACTAGATTACATAAAATTGCCTGCTGCAACTCTGCCATCCTCCCTGCAAGCCCAAGCCTTCATTTCACAAAAGTTGCTTAGTCAGGATACTGAAGAAAAAACAAAAACCCTTTCTAGCTACAGGACACACCTTCACCTTAGGAGAAAAATCACAATGAAACAGGGCGGACAGATTACATAGACGTTCCAACTGTACTGAATATTAATAGAGCCTATACTAACTGACATCCCCCTGAAATAGAAACTTGCTGCTCTGAAAAGCAGAGCCAATAACAGAAATATTTATAGGACGTAGGAAATAGATGCAGACAGGAAACAAAGAACAGCCTATTCCAGAAAATAGGAAGGGCAATCAGTAGGAGCTGTAAAATGATCAGAAAACAACATGGTATTGTTCTGATACAGCAGAAGGAGGATTCAAATTCGCTTTCTTGAACTTATAGCTGCGCTAAGATTTCCTTTTAAAGGGATGCTCCACAGACAGACACCAAATTCTGCCAAAATTGTGAAAGTGAAACAATCTGTTTCTTGGACGTTCAGAATTCCAACCAAAAGTGGAACTTCCGCTTTAAGCATTCCTCGCACCCCTACATGCCACATCTCTCATAACAAATATCCTCCAGACCCTTTATTAGCTTTGTTGCCCTTCTTTGTATTCGCTCCATTTCCAGTACATCCTTCCTGATGACTGGTGCCCAGAACTGGAAAGCATACTCTAGGTCAGTGATGGCGAACCTTGGCACCCCAGATGTTTTGGAACTACATTTCCCATGATGCTCATCTACACTGCAAAGTGCATGAGCATCATGGGAAATGTAGTTCCAAAACATCTGGGGTGCCAAGGTTTGCCATCACTGCTCTAGGTGCAGCCGGACCAGAGTCTTGTAGAGTGGGAGAATTATCATTGATCTCTGGAGTTAATCCCAATATTCTGCTTGCTTTGTTAGCAGCAGCTTGGCATTGCATACCATTGGTGAGCTTATCCACTAGGTTCTCCCCCAGTGTATAGATTGCATTCATATTTTCCACCGAAATGCATTTTACAATTTTCTACAAACCTCATTTGCCATGTAGTTGTTAATTTGTTCAGATCTTTTCGCAAGGTTTCCACATCCTGCGGAGAAGTAATTGCCCTGCTTGGCTTAGTATCGTCCTCATATACAGAGATTGAACTGTTTACCCCATCCTCCAGGTCGTTTATGAACAAATTAAATAGGATTAGTCCCAGCACAAAACACTGGGGGGGCGCACTACCCACCCCTGACCATTCTGAGTACTCCCCATTTATCACCACCCTCTGAACTCGCAATTGTAGCCAGTTTTCAATCCATGTACTCAACCTATGGTCCATGCCAATGGACCTTATTTTGTACAGTAACCGTTTATGGGTAACGGTGTCAAATGGTTTTGCAAAATCCAGATACACCACGTCTATGGGCCTTCCTTTATCTAGATGGCAACTCACCTCCTCATAGAAGGTTAATAGATTGGCATCATTAGCAAGAATCGTTCTTGCCAAACCATTCTCATTACCAATATCTTGTATACAGGGTCTTATCCCCAAGAGCTTGCATATTATTGAGGTTAGGCTAACTGGTCTGTAATTCCCAGGGATATATTTTGGGCACTTTTTAAATATTGGCGCTGAAGCCCCCCCCCCCCCCCCCCCCAATTTCTTCATGAAGACTGAGAAGAATAGAATTCAATACCTTCGCCATCTCCCCATCCTTTGAAACCAGATGTCCTTCCTCATTATTTATGGGGCCACTTCCTCAAGATGATGTCACTATAGGATTAGTTTTCTGTGTTCTGCAATAAACCTGGTTGATCTTGCTGTGCTCTCTCCCCCTCTTCTGTTCATGTCCCCAACTCATCTGATGATTTTGCAGCTGTGGTGGCAACTCTGAACATGCTCAGTTTCCATGAATTTCTATGATGAGCATTTACTCCATATCAGCAGCCTGACTATAGTCACACATGTGGCTGTATACACAGTGGTAAATGACAGCCTCTCCCTCCTCCATGCCCACTAACCAGCTAAAAACAAAGGGGGCGGGATATTACATGTAGATGAATGGTGTTCTGATCTGTCATTACATATACACACCTTTTTGAAAGGCCCCATAAGCTGCAACACCTAAGCAAAAGGCACTAATAACCAAACAATGCCATGATGACCAAGGAACTCTCTAAACAAGGGACAATGTTGAGAAGTACAAGTCAGGGTTAGGTTATAAAAAAAAAAAAAAAAAAAAAAAAAAATATCAAAATCAGATCCCTAAGAGCACCGTCAAATCTATCATCAAATGGAAAGAACATGGCACAACAGCAAACCAGCCAAGAGACGGACGTATACCAAAACTCACGGACCAGGCAAAGAGGGAATGAATCAGAAAGGCAGCACAGAGACCTAAGGTAACCCTGGAAGAGCTGCAGAGTTCCACAGCAGAGACTGGAGTATCTGTACATAGGATGACAATAATCCGTACGCTCCATAGAAGTGAGCTTTATGACAGAGTGGCCAGAAGAAAGCCATTACTTTCACCAAAAAACAAAATGGTGCATTTTGAGTTTGCAAAAAGGCACGTGAGAGACTCCCAAAATGTATGGAGGAAGGTGCTCTGGTTTGATGAGACTAAAATTGAACTTTTTGGCCATCAAAGAAAACGCTATGTCTGTCGCAAATCCAACACATCACATCACCCAAAGAATACTATCCCCACAGTGAAACATGGTGGTGGCAGCATCATGCTGTGGGGATGTTTTTCAACAGTCAGGACTGGGAAACTGGTCAGTTGAGGGAAAGATGGATGGTGCCAAATACAGGGATATTCTTGAGCAAAACCTGTACCACTCTGTGGGATTTGAGGCTAGGACGGAGGTTCACCTTCCAGGACAATGACCCCAAACACACTGCTAAAGCAACATTTGAGTGGTTTAAGGGGAAACCTGTAAATGTGTTGGAATGGCCTAGTCAAAGCCCAGACCTCAATCCAATAGAAAATCTGTGGTCCGGTTTAAAGATTGCTGTTCACAAGCACAAACCATCCAACTTGAAGGAGCTGGAGGAGTAGTTTTGCAAGGAGGAATGGGCAAAAATCCCAGTGGTAAGATGTGGCAAGCTAAGAAAGAAAGACTTATCCAAAGCGACTTGGAGCTGCGATAGCTGCAAAAGTTGGCTCTACAAAGTATTGACTTTAGGGGGGTGAATAGTTATGCACACTTTTTCTGTTTTGTCCTATTTGTTGTTCGCTTCACAAGAATTTTTTTTTTTTTTTTAAATAAAACATTCAAAGTTGCGTAAATTAAATTATGCAAATCCATGTTAATTCCAGGTTGTGAGGCAACAAAAAACACGAAAAACACCAAGGGGGGTGAAAACTTTTGCATGACACTGTATGTAAAGCAGCGTGTAAGCTAAATCGCTGTAAGTACATGTAATAAATAAAAATACATGCGTTTTTAATGCAGTTCCACTGAAATCTATGGAGCAAAAAACCCATAATGCTGCATGTACAAAAGTCCTTGCACGAAACTGCATAAATGTGAACAGGTCTCACAGGAACAAATTTTAAATGGATTGTGGTGTGTTCCGGCAAATCTGCAAATGCCCTAAGGCTCTATTCAGACTTGTACGACTCCAACGCTGACTTTGAAGTGCGACTTTGATACGACTCACTTTCACCAGTGATAACGGACAACTGTTGCACACAAGTTGCATTGCATAACATTCAGGTATGACTTTCATGCAACTTCTGAGGATTAACATCTATGGCCCTCGAGTTGCATGAAAGTTGGACCAAAGTAGCACACAAACTACTCTGAAGTCTGAACTTTAAGTTGCACTTACATGAATGGCTATCATTGAAAAAAAACGTGTCATGCAACTCTGATGTCCAAAATTGCATGAAAAGTTGCAAATACACACATTTAAAAACACACAGATGTGACCCAAGCCCTAAAAAGGCAGCCAAGTTATAACTAAGTTTACAGACGCTACATACTGAAATAACCTAATTTTCTATGCAGATATGATTGCACAGACCCATTTTCAGCAACCATTTCTGCAGTTACCCTTAAAGCCAGCCCAGCTCGTCAATCAAGCTAGATTTCCACTGCTGACATTTTGATTACGAAGTGCAATTTGGATGCGGCTTTAAAGTGGTTTGCATATTCTATGGGGACACACTTGTACTAGAATCACATTAATGTAGTACAAGAATCTTTTCCAAAATGTTGCCGTGCTGAGATGCATTGATGTGAATGGGCACCATTGAAAACGATGTGATTACCACTAGCATGCATTTCTGTGCAACACAAGTCCCCCAAAGGGTCTATCACTCTCTGGGCTCACAGGAAGTATATTAGGCTCGGTTCACACAGTACGCGGCACGACTTGCAGCGCCGCGACCTGCCGCGACCTCAGCGGCGACTTGCAAAACGACTTCTGTATAGAAGTCAATGCAAGTCGCCCGAAGTCGCCGCAAAAGTAGTACAGGAACCTTTTTTCTAAGTCGGAGCGACTTGAGTCGCTCCTATTAGAACGGTTCCGTAGTACAGAACGGGGCGCGACTTGTCAGGCCGCGAAGTCGCCTGGACAAGTCGCCCCTGTGTGAACCGAGCCTTAGATGAAACTGTACAACATTCAACTCAGAGGAGAACTGCCGCCCATCAGGAAGTGGCAGATCTTTTGGGGGACAACATGGAGGTCAGTATTGCAGCAAAGGCTGCTGTGAATGTGTAATGAACATTTTACTACATCAGTGGCTGCCCAAGGGTTGTAAACCTTTACATATAACCAGTGAAGTGACTGGCCCCATGTGATACACAGATGACACAAATCCTCAATATATAAATTGTACCTGTTTATCTGCAGGCATCTCTTCTCCACATCCCTTTAAAGTTTATAATTTACATAGCTTGTCTGGGCTCCTGCAGGCAGGAGGTGGAGATATATAATGCAGAGCTTGGGAGATCAGTGTAACTGGAGACCTGGGTGGAGGGAATGAACAACCCCCATACACCCCCCTCTACACAGTATTAGAGTGACACATGCACTGCTGAGGCCGCCAATCACACCCTTGGAGTTGGCACAGCTTGTAAGAAATTACTCATGGCACATAGCGGAGAAAGCGTGATTGAGGCATGTACACACTATAGAAGCATGTGCTTTGTTCATTATTCATGTCAGGGGTTTACAATAGAGCTGCACGATTCCGGCTAAAATGAGCATCACAATTGTTTTGCTTAGAATTCTCTCATGATTCTTACGGCGTAACATCTTTCACATTAAAAAAAAAAAATTGTGCTAACTTTACTGTTTTTTTTTATTTTTTATTTATTGATGTGCATTTTTTCCCCAAAAAATTGCATTTGAAAGACCGCTGGGTAAATACAGTGTGACAAAATATTGCAGCAATTGCCATTTTATTCCCTAGGGTTATACATCTATAGCTATATTTATATCTCTCTATATCACATACATATATGTGTGTATGTGTATGTTTGGGGGTTCCAAGTAATTTTCTAGCAAAAAAATAGAAAGAAGTGTCAGAAAAAGCTTGGCAGACTGCCCAGATTATTTGTTTACACAAGAAGTTCTATCCCTTTGATCTAAGTAGTAAAGGTTAGTTACAATGTTTCAAGTTCTAAACTTGGCAGATTGCCTGGGATGTTTTCTTTTGACAGCTGAGTGAGCAGATAATCTCTCCACTTATTTATATGAAAGAATCCTGATCGTCAGGGGGGGGGGGGGAGGGTGAATCGAGATTGCGATAAATCGTAAAGCTCTAGTTTACAACCACTTTGAGAAAAGCTTAAAGCATAACAAAAAAGGCAAAACATTATTTCTATAATTCTGGATAGAGTGGACAAGGATTAGAACACCGGCCAGGTTTTTATTGCAGTCTATATCCTTGTTAGAGACTGAGAATCATGGCCTTCATTTGTCCGGTTTACGGTTATCAGTAAAAGTGATAGTAAAAGAAAACTGTTAAATTTTGGGTTGTACCCAGAACAGGAAAC
Organism: Lithobates pipiens; assembly: GCF_037356315.1. NCBI lineage: Eukaryota > Metazoa > Chordata > Amphibia > Anura > Ranidae > Lithobates > Lithobates pipiens. The sequence continues at coordinate 91,885,492 of NW_027507764.1, forward strand.
AGTCCAACGGGGACACAATTTCTGGGGAATTTTCCTCCCACTTGCTGTTTTAGTTATGGGAAGTGAGGGGAAATTTCCCCTATAGGATACAGATGGCAAACAACATTACAGGGGCTGTGAAAAAAAAAATTGACTTATTGTTCTACTTTAAGGAAAGAAGACACCCAAAGATTCCAAGCAGCAGAAAGGGCAAACTTAAAAGGTCAGTCTGCCATAATGTGAAAGTATGTACACATCATGGCAAACGCTACAAGAACCCCCCTTCCACCATTTATATTTAATTGAAGGGCAGCCACTGTTCAGCCAAGAAAAATCCCAGACATTTTTGACAAAAGTGGATTAAACGATTGAGGTTTGCAGAATGAAGTGGGTCCATAGAATAAATTTCAAGTGGTTCTTAAAGCAGTGCTCGACAAAACCCGGTCGCCAGGTCGCATTGGCGACTAGAATCAGCGACCTTGCGCCTGGGGCAGCATAGCTGGGGGTATCCCCGTCTCCGTGGACCCCCCCCCCCCCCCCCGCGCGCGCGATCGCGTCGGGCCGCAGGCGGCCGGTAATTGAGCCCCCGGCTTTGAGGCCTTCTGTGATCCTATGGTTCCTTCTGGAATCTGGCGCCCTCTTGTGGTGGCCGTTGGAATTACAACCAACAATGCTAATGGGCCAGTCTTTCTCCATCCCTTTACTTAGAACCCCTAAACAAAACAAAACAAAAAAATATAAATAAATATATATATATATATATATATATATATATATTTTTTTTTTTTATTATTTATTCTAACACCCTAGAGAGTAAAATGGTGGTCGTTGCAATACTGTCTGTCACACCATATTTGCACAGCGGACTTACAAGCGCACTTTTTTTGGGGAAAAAATTTTTATTTAATAAAAAAAAAAAAGACAACAGTAAAGTTAGCCCAATTTTTTTTTTTTTTTTTTTTATTGTGAAAGATAATGTTACGCCGAGTAAATCGATACCCAACATGTCACGCTTCAAAATTGCGCCCGCTCATGGAATGGCGACAAACTTTTACCCTTTAAAATCTCCATAGGCGACGTTTAAAAAATTCTTCAGGTTGCACTTTTTGAGTTACAGAGGAGGTCTGGGGCTAGAATTATTGCTCTTACTCTACCGATCGCAGCGATACCTCACATGTGTGGTTTGAACACCGCTTTCATATATGCGTTCGCTTCTGCACGCAAGCTTGGCGAGACAGGGCGCATTTAAAACAATTTTTTTTTCTTATTTTAACTTTTATTTTTATTTTTTTCACTGTTCTTTTAAAAAAAAAAAAAAAAAAAAAAAGGTGTGTCACTTTTATTCCTATTACAAGGAATGTAAAAATCCCTTGTAATAGAAAAAAGCATGACAGGTCCTCTTTTATATATGAGATCTGGGGTCAGAGAGACCTCACATCTCATATTTACACTAAAATGCAATTTAAAAAATGTCCCTCTAAGATCTATGGGCAATGACTTGGAGACAGGTGGGGGGCTGGGGGCTATCTTCCCCTCACTCGTCTCCATGTCAGGCCAGGGACAGGTCCAGATCGCCGTCACGGACCTGGCTCCTAACTTTTTTAGCTGGCTCCTAGATTCCAAGCAAATTTGTCAACCCCTGTCTTAAAGGACAGGTCAAACATTGCACAGTGTATGGCCAGCGTAATGCTTTTACGAGTTACAGCAACAGTTTTTTCTATTGGGATAAAAGGTTTTACACAGCTGACCATTTTAAACTTGAGGTTCACACAAAAATTTAATCTCTGCTTTTTGGAACCCATTTCACATTTGGCATCTTTCAGGGGGGAGGGGGGTGCAAAAACCTGTCTAAGACAGGTATTTGCACCCACTTCCGGACAGACTCCCGCGGGAGTCTTTCCCTCTTCCTGTCCCGGCGCGCTGTCTGCTGGGACACACGCGAGACCATTCCTATTGCGCGGCTCACACATGCGCAGTAGGGAACCCGGAAGTGAAGTTGCAACGCTTCACTTCCTGATTACCTCACCGAGAATGGCACCGGCAGCAGCCGAAAGATTGCTCGGCCCCCGACATCGCTGGACTCCAGGAAAGGTAAATGCACATTTATTAAAAGTCAGCAGCTGCAGTATTTGTAGCTGCTGACATATATATATATATATATACACATACACACACACACATATATATATATTTCACCGGACTCCCTCTTTAAGCACCCTTGTCAGTGATAGTTTGTCCCAACCTTAGAACACCTCTGGGATTGATTTACAAAAATGTGTGCACAAAGAATCTGGTCCAGCTGTGTATAGTAACTAGGGATGAAACGGATCGTCACCGATCCGAACGGGTCACCCTGCTCGGATCGGCACAGGCCGCAATCCGCGGTCTCTGCCTTAGGAAAGGCCCACGGCTTAGGCCTAGCTCCGAAGTGGTGGACGTCTTTCTAGAGCCAGGCCGTTTACAATGCGATTGCTCCATCAAATGGCAGAGCGATCACTTGTAAACAAACCAACGTCATGTCATGCCGCTGGATCCTCTCTCTCCCCTCTCTGTACAGTGGAGCGGAGAGATCAGATGGAAGCAGCGCTGTGGGCTGGATCTGTAGTGCCCACAGTGCTGCTCTGTGACAGCCATCCTGCCACACCCAGCCGATATTACAGTGGGGGAGATTGTGGATATTACAGTGAGGACTATATGGTGGTGGAATTGTCACAGGTTTTTGCAAATTCAATTATTTGCCGATCCGAAAAATTATCCGATCCGAAAAATTATCCGATCAATGATCCGATCCGTGAGTTTTTTGATCCGTTGCACTCCTAATAGTAACCAATCAGCACCCAACTTCAGCTTGCTCAAAAAAAACCTTTGACAATTAGCCCTGGTTTACAATGAACAGGACTTTAAAATCGTCTGACTTCGTCTGAACTTGAGCAATTTCAAAGCTGTATTTTAGTCCGACTTAAAGCGGTAATAAAACCGCTGAAAAAAAATGTTTTCATACCTGCAAGGGAAAAGGCATAATGAGCTAGTATGCACCGCTAGAGGTCGACCGATATATCGGCCGATATTTGCCGTTTTTTAAATAATCGGCATCGGCCGATTGTGTTGATAAAAAGCCGATTCTACAGCGGGACTTTGAAATGACTTCTGTAAGAAGTCAGTGTGAGTTGCCTGAGTCGTCATAGCAACACTTTCCTCCTCTCTGGGCAGACTGCCAAGAAAAGAACTAAATGATACAATGTTTACACTTCTGAATGAATGAAAGGGGTTGTAAAGGTAATTTTTTTATTTTCTACATAGATTCCTTTAAGCTAGTGCATTGTTGGTTCACTTATCTTTTCCTTCGATTTCCCTTCTAAATGTTTTTTTTCTTTAGTTTCTTTGTCTAAATTTCTCACTTCCTGTTTCACCCCAGTAAGCTGTTCAGTAAGCTGTTCTGGCTGACTAACCACCAGCTCGGATGATGGTGAGAAGTTTACTGAGGAGAAACAGGAAGTGAGATATTCAGACAAAGAAAAAAAACATTTAGAAGGGAAATCAAAGGAAAAGGTAAGTGAACCAACAATGCGCTAGCTTAAAGGAACCTATGTAGAAAATAAAAAATTTACCTTTACAACCCCTTGAAGTCATCTCTGTGTAGAAGTTCTCAGTTTAACCATTTAAAGACTAAATCTTTTCTGACACTTGTTGCTTACAAGTAAAAATCCTGTATTTTCTGCCAGAAAATCACTTAGACCCCCCCAAAAATTATATATATATTTTTAGCAGAGATCCTAGGGAATAAAATAGCGGTTGTTGCAATATTTTATGTCACATGGCATTTGCACAGAGGTCTTTCAAATGCATTTTTTTGGGAAAAAAATACACCATTTAAAAAATAAAAATAAAATAAAAACAGTAAAGTTAGGCCATTTTTTTTTTTTGTCCAAAAGTTTTGACTACCCGTTTTTATTTAATATATAGTTTTTTTTTTTTTTTTTTTTATCTAGATCATACATACAAGTAAACTGATTGGAGGTTTGTTTTGTTTAATAAATGTTTAAAGCGGGAGTCCGCCGGGACTCCGCGTTTTTTTTTTTTTTAAAGCCAGCAGCTACAAATACTGCAGCTGCTGACTTTTAAAATAGTGACACTTACCTGTCCAGCGCGCCCGCGATGTCGGCACCCGAAGCCGATCTCTAGATCGACACTCGAGTGCTGCCGCCGCCGCCATCTTGGGTATGGGAATCAGGAAATGGAGCCTTTCGGCTTAATTTCCCGGTTCCCTACTGCGCATGCGTGAGCCGCGCTGCGCAATGAGGACGGTCCCCGCTGCCTCTGGGATCTGTGTGTTTCCCAGCAGGCAGCGGGGCACTTGCGGAAGGGGGCGGGCACTTGCGGAAAGGGGCGTAATGTACGCCCCTTTCCGCAGAGAGCTAGCCCGGAAGTGGGTGCAGTTACCTGGATTATCCAGGTAACTGCACCCCCCACCCCCCTCCCCCCTGAAAGGTGCCAATTGTGGCGCCGGAGGGGGGGAGGAATCCGATGAGCGGAAGGTCCATTTTAGGGTGGACCTCCGCTTTAAGTGTAAGAAATTTTCTGTATCACTTATGAAGGCTGCTTTCACACTGGAGCGGGCAGACGTTGATGGTAAAACGCAAGTTTTAGCGGCTCTTTACCATCATTTTAGCGGTGCTATTTGGCTGCTAGTGGGGCACATATAACCCAGCTAGTGGCCAAGGAAGAGGTTAAATGCGCCCATGAAGCACCGCTGCCAAATCGCATTGCATGCGCTTCGGCAGTGGTGCCCATTCATATCAATGGGCAGGAGTGGTGGAGGAGCGATATACACCACTCCAAAACGTGCTGCTTGCAGGACTTTTTTTTTTAAGATCCTGCCAGCACATCGCCTCAGTGTGAAAGCACTCTGTCTTTCACACAGACTGCAGGGGAGCCATTTTGCAGGGACTTTACAGGCGCTATTTTTAGCCTAAAAGCGCCTTAAAAAACGCCCCAGTGGGAAAGGTGTGTTAGATCAAGGGGGATTAAAAATAAATAAATAAAATAAAATCGGCCTAACATATCGGCCCAAAAAAATCGGCATCATATATCGGCTATCGGCCGCCATGATTTCTAAATATCGGCATCGGCCAGAGAAAAACCCATATCGGTCGACCTCTATGCACCGCATACTAGCTCATTATGAAATGCTTACCTTAAAACGAGGCCCCGACTTCTCGCCCGATACAGGCCGAGGGAGCCGACGTGTTCCCTCGCCGTATCTTCTGGATATCGCAACTCAGGCGCTGTGAGGGGCCGGAGCAGGGTCCAGCGTCTGCTGGGCTTCCAGCAGAGAAACCCCTGTGCGCATGCGCCGTTGCAATCAGTGGCTCATTGCCAGGGGAATATCTCCTAAATCATACAGGTTTAGGAGATTTTTTTTTTTACTTACAAGTAAGCCTATAATAAGGCTTACCTGTAGGTAAAAAAAAGTAAGACTATACAACTATTTTAAGGGGCAAGTTGCACAGAGGTCTACTGAAGTCACCAAAAGTAGTACAAGAACTACTTTTGAAAATCAGTGCAGCGCTGCAAAGTCGGCGTCCCATCAATTGGGACTGTTCCATTGCCGGCAATAGGCTGCAATTTGTCATGCAATTTGACCTGTCAAATCACTCTGATGTGAACGAGGACCAATACATAGAAGCAGATTGGTTACTATGCACAGCTGCACCAGTCTACCTGAAAAAAACCTTTTCTTGGAGTACAACACAGGGTATCCTCATATTCATTATGATAGGGTTATGATGGGCGACTGCACACTGGCAAAAATAATGGAAATCCCTGCCCAACCAATAACTGTTCCCTGATAGGCATAGCTTCAGTATTTTAGTAATCCAAGAAACAATCAAGGAGAGGGGTGGGATTCCCTGTGTCCTGTGATGTACTTCAAGAAATGGATTTTACAGGTAAACCAAAACCCCAGTTTACTTTATTGTACATCCCAGAACACATGGCACCTTCATATTTAACCACTTCCCGACCGCCTCAAACATATACGGCAGCAGACTGGCACCGATGCGCAAACCGCCGTATAGGTACATCAGCCCCTTTAATAGCCATAGCAGGTGACCACACCCACTGTGCAGAGGGCAACCCGATGCGTGTGGCCAATGGGCGCAATCACCGCCGGCTTCCCACGATTGCGGGCACAAGAGCAAGAGCTGGGATTTGTGTGTGTAAACTAGAGCTGCGCGATTAATCGTTATAAAATCGCGATCTCGATTCTCTCCTCTGACGATCTCTCCCACTAATAGGCGATTCTTTCATATAAACAAGTGGAGAGATTATCTGCTAACTCAGCTGTCAAAATAAAGCATCACGGGCAATCTGCCAAGTTTAGAACTTGCATGAAACATTGTAACTAACTTCTTAGATCAAAGGCATAGAACTTCTTGTGTAAACAAATAATCTGGGCAGTCTGCCAAGCTTTCAACCATGTGTAAATGCAGGAAGTTTTTAACTTAAAGTCTAAATCTTTTTCTGACACTTCTTTAAGTTAAAATCAATATTTTTTGCTAGAAAATTTCTTGAAACACCCAAACATTAATAAATAAAAATTATATATATATATATATATATATATATATATATATATATATATATATATATATATATATATATATAATTTATTATTTTAGCAGAGACCCTAGGGCAGTGATGGCGAACCTTGGCACCCCAGATGTTTTGGAACTACATTTCCCATAATGCTCATGCACTCTGCAGCATAGGTGAGCATCATGGGAAATGTAGTTCCATAACATCTGGGGTGCCAAGGTTCGCCATCACTGCCCTAGGGAATAAAATGGCAATTGCTGCAATATTTTATGTCACACTGTGTTTGCCCAGCAGTCTTTCAAATGCAATTGTTTGGGAAAAAATACACTTTAATAAAAAAAAAAAAAAAAAAAACAGTAAGAGGTGGTTCACACAGGGGCGACACGACTTCGGGAGGCAACTTTGAGACGACTTGAACACGACTTAGGGCGCCTCACAACACGACTTTAAGTCGCCCCAGGCCAGGCGACTTTTGCCGTGGCCAATCAGAGAATGAGCTCTGAAGGGGGAACTCCACGGCAAATTTCTGAAAAACATTTTTTTCATAAATTTGCCGTGGATTCCCCCTCCGAGAGCATACCAGGCCCTTAGGTCTGGTATGGATTCTAAGGGGAACCCCCTACGCCGAAAAAACGGCGTGGGGGTCCCCCCCAGATCCATTCCAGACCCTTATCCGAGCACGCTACCTGGCCGGCCAGGAAAGGGGTTGGGGACGAGCGAGCGCCCGCCCCCTCCTGAGCCGTACCAGGCCGCGTGCCCTCAACATGGGGGGGGGGTGCCCCAAAGCACCTTGTTCCCATGTTGATGAGGACAAGGGCCTCTTCCCGACAACCCTGGCCGTTGGTTGTCAGGGTCTGCGGGCGGGGGGCTAATCGGAATCCGGGAGCCCCCTTTAATAAGGGGGTCCCCGGATAACGGCCCCCCACCCTATGTGAATGAGTATGGGGTACAATGTACCCCTACCCATTCACCTGTGAAAAAAAGTAAAAAAAAAAAAAAAAAAAAAAAAAAAAACACAGGGTTAAAATAGTTTATTGCACAGCTCCGGGGGTCTTCCGTCTTCGGGAGTCTTCTCGCCGGACTCCTCCGCTATCTTCTGCTAGCTCTTTTACTAGCGGAGGAGCCCGGCTTTCTTCTTCCGACTTCGGGGGTCTTGTCTCCCTCTTCGGTTCTTCTTGCCGGGTCACCGCTTCTTCCAGCTCTTTTACGAGCGGTGGCCCGGTCTTCTGGAGATGTTGACTTGACGCTCTCTCCGGCCTCAATGCTAGGGACACGGTGCGCGTCGACTTATATAGGGACAAGGGGCGGGGTCACCGGTTGATGTCAAATGGTGACCCCGCCCCCTTACGCTGTCACAGTCCCAGCATCCTCCGGGACTGTCATCGTAAGGGGGCGGGGTCACCATGTGACATCAACCGGTGACCCCACCCCTTGTCCCTATATAAGTCACCGCGCACCGTGTCCCTAGCATTGAGGCCGGAGATAGATTCGAGTCAACATCTCCAGAAGAACGGAAGGTGGCAGCGGCGGGGACAGAAGACCGCCCCCCCCCCCCCCCATGTTGAGGGCACGTGGCCTGGTATGGCTCAGGAGGGGGGCGCTAGCTCGTCCCCACCCTCTTTCCTGCCGGCCGGGTAGCGTGCTCGGATAAGGGTCTGGTATGGATATGGGGGGGGGGGGGGACGACACCCACGCCGTTTTTCAGCGTAGGGGGTTCCCCTTAGAATCTATACCAGACCCTGGTATGCTCTCGGAGGGGGAACCCACACCAAATTTTTTTCATAAATTTGGCATGGAGTTCCCCCTTCAGAGCTAATAATTCTGTCAGTCTCCTCCGTATAGACGGAGATCCGACTTGGAGGCGACCTCCATTGAAATCAATGAGTACCAGTCGCCTACAAGTCTGATTGAAGTAGTACAGGAACCTCTTCTGAAGTCGGAGCGACTTCAGTAGCGTGCATTAAGATGGCTCTCTTTCACTTACATTGATTTTTAAATGTTGTCCGACCTGAGGCGACTAGGGGCGACCTGAAGTCGGATCTGAGTCGCCCCTGTGTGAACCAGCTCTAAAGTTAGCTTTATTTTGTTTTAATGTGAAAGATGTTACGCCGCAAGAATCGTGAGAGAATCGTGATCTATCTTCTAAGCAAAAAAAAAAAATCGTGATTCTCATTTTAGCCAGAATCGTGCAGCTAAAACACACATATCCCTGTTCTGTCAGGGGAGAGGAGACAGATCGAGTATTCCTACTAAGTAGGAATAACGATCTGTCTCCTCCCCCAGTCAGTCACATCCCCACACAGTTAGAAATACTAACGAGGGAACACAGTTAACCCCTTCCCTGCCAGTGACATTTACACAGTAATCATTGAATGTTTATAGCATTGATCTCTGTATAAATTTCAATGGTCTCAAAAATGTGTCAAAAGTGTCCAATCTGTCCGTCGCAATGTACCAGCAACCGCAAAAAATGATAATAAATATGCAGATCACCGCCATTACTAGAAAAAAAAAATGCCTTAAATCTTTCCCATAGTTTGTAGACGCTATAACATTTGCGCAAACCAATGAATATACGCTTATTGCAATTTTTTTTTCACCAAAAATATGTAGACAAATATATATATTGGCCTAAACTGATGAACTTGGGGGGGGGGGGGGGGGGGGGGATATTTATTATAGCAAAAAAGGTGTTTTTTTTTTTTTCAAAAATTTTCACTTTTTTGTTTATAGAACAGAAAATAAAAACCACAGGAGGTGATCAAATACCAACAAAAGAAAGCACTATTAGTGGGAAAGAGACATCAATTTTGTTTGGGTACAGCATTGCATGACCGGGCAATTGTCAGTTAAAGCGGCACAGTGTCGTATCGCAAAGAATGGCCTGGTCATTAAGGGGGCAAATTCTTCCTGGGCTGAAGTGGTTAAAGGAGTTATAACCCAAATGGCCCTTTCACACAGGCACCTCCGTTTTACGGATTCCGCTTGCTGAGCAGGCGAATGATAGGTCCTTCTCCGTTCACTGTGCAGAGTGGAGACGGACCCAGTCCCACTCTCCTCTATGGGGAATTTGGGTGAAAACGAACCACCTGTCAGTTTTCATCCGATCATATCCCACCTGATCAGCCAGACGGATGGAAAATAGGATCACCATTCACCTGGAATTTGCGAACAGGGTCAGAACAAATAGAGGCAGATGTCCATAGGGGAGACTGGAGAATCCAATCAGGTCCACCTGAAAGGCTGACAGATGGACCTGATCAGACAGCCCATGTGAAAAGGGTCTAAAAGGGTGGGGGGCTTTGGAAGCTTCTGGTCCTCTAAGGCATGATCTATACCAGGGATATGCAATTAGCGGACCTCCAGCTGTTGCAGAACAAGTCCCTTGCATAGCAAGACTGACAGGCCAATTTTTTTTGGCAGGTTTCACAGCCCATCTCTCTCGAGAGAGATCAGCTTTCCAGCCAATGATTCGGCTGTTTAATAAAGGGGCGGGGCCACATACACGTAGCGGCACGCCCAGATCCTGTCCCACTGGCTGGTGTTCGATAGCTGGGGGCCTACCCATCCCCGACATCCTGGTCCCGGTGACTTAATGATAATTTTTTCAAGTGTATTTCTAATTCTGTCCTCCGTTAGCCATGAGGGTCCTTCCTGTGTCATGTCATGAGGATAAACATTTCCGTTTTGGTTACTGAAGCCCTCCGATTCCCTCGTGAAGACTGAGGAGAAGAATAAATTAAATACCTTCGCCATCTCTCCATCCTTAGTAAGCAGATTCCCTTCATCATTCTTAATGGGACCAATATAATCTGACCTCCTTTTTTTTACTATTTATGTACTTAAAGAATTTCTTGGGATTTTTACTACTCTCTTCCGCCATGTGCCTTTCCTGTTCTATTTTAGCCACCCCGATTGCAGCCTTACGTTTCTTGTTGCATTCTTTGTAAAGATGGAATGCCGATGATGATCCCTCAGCCTTGTATTTTTTTAAGGCCACCTTCTTTGCCTTTATATGCATTTTTACGTTGGAATTAAACCACACAGGACGTTCATTAGCTCTTTTAAATGCATTTCCCATTGGAATGCACTGGCTAATGCCCTTATTTAATATGCTCTTAAAGCACACACATTTTTCCTCCTTGTTCCTAAGATTTTATCCCAATTATTTTCCAGCAAAGATCATAGTTTAGGGAAGTTGGCTCTTTTGAAATTCAGTGTCTTTGTATTCCTCTTATGTTTCCCAATTGCGTGATTTATACTAAAACGAATTGACCTGTGATCACCATTTCCTGAATTGCCCCGTATTTCCACATCCGTGATCAGGTCTGTATTGTTGATAATCAACAGGTCTAGTAATGCTTTGTTTCTAGTTACCATCTGACCCAAGAAATAGTCCTGCAAGACATTTAGAAACTGGGGAGCCTTAGATGAATGCTTGGTTCCTTCCACCCAGTCTATGTCTGGATAATTAAAATCCCCTATTATGACGACACTTCCCATTCTTGCCGCTAATCCAAATTGTGATAGGAGGTCCGCCTCAGCCCTCTGGTTAGGGGGCCTATAGCATACTCCCAGTATTACTTTCCCCTTAGTTTTCTCCCTTTGTAGCTCTACAGGACTAAACCTCCTCCTTTAGCGATGTTATCTCACACATTCACTTGTACATCATTTTTGATATACAGGCATACCCCTCCCCCTTCTTTACCCTCTCTATCCCTGCGATATAAGGAATACCCTTGAATGGTTGCCAGCCAGCCAATCATGAGAGCTGTCAAACCAAGTCTCTAATTCCTACAAAATCTAAATCCTCCTCATACAACAGTAGCTCTAGTTCTCCCATTTTATCTGCCAGACTCATGGCATTGGTGAACATACCACATAGTTTAGACCGGTCACATATGTAAAGTACGATCGCAAAAATCAGCAATTCTAGCACCAGACTCCCGTGTGAAATCTAAAGTGATAACCTGTAAAGGCTTTTAAAGCTTCTATAGTTAGTAAAATTTATGTTGTTAGTTGCCTTTGCACGATGGTATCTATTTACTCAGCGTAACATCTTTTTAATTTTATCAAAAAATTGGGTTATGCATTGTCCTTCTTTTGCATCAATATTCAAAAAAAGTGAGTTTTTTTTTTTAATTGCCTTTGAAAAAAACCACCACGCAAATACCGTGCGACATTAAAAATTGCAACCCCCTCCCCCCCCAATTTTTTCTCTGGGGCCTCCACTTATATATCTTTAATCATGACAAGTAGATTGTCATGCAGGACCAGTCAATTGGGACCCCAATGCCAAGCAACTAGGATAAAAAGGAAAATGTCTGCAATAGCAGCCTTCTATTTCTTTCATGACAGGTTTCCTTTAAACTGTCACCTCCAGCACCACAGTGACTAACAGGTTCGCAGAGAGGAAGATTTTCGATGAGTGACTCTACAAGAACCAGCAAGATGAGTGGGATGACTAACAAAGCGCACCCAGCTATCCGTACTGTGCAGAGGGAGTATCAAATCCCATAGGTGACACCGGCTATTCACAGCCGTAAACAATAACTATGAAGTAATCTATCAAGCTTCTCAAAGGAGAACATGACTATACGCCAGACATGCCTGATTTAAAGGCTTGGCATAACTAAATTAAATCTTAGATTTTACAGTTAAAGCAATTATTAAAAGGATTACATATATGCTGTGCAGACCAGAGCAGTCTGAAAGCCCTTCCTACAACTAATTCTGAACATTTTGCTGTCTGGCCACTTGTGCATTTGTATAGATCACAAATGTAAGCTGCATTGTGTTATTTCTCAGAACTATTTATTAAAACATACAGATTTAAATTTAAAAAGCCCCAATGCAGGAACATCTGGTCTCAGCAGGCCCAGACTCTGGCTCTTTTGCCAGATCAGGCACAATCTGTTCTTCCTAGCAGCAGACAATCTCCTTTATGGAAGTAAGAGGAGGAAGATAAAGAATTGGTCTGCTGACTGCAGAGAAACTCTGTGCTTTTGTCTTCTGGTAATCAAACACCAAGATATGAAGTCTGATTATTTAGGCCCAGGGAAAAGACATTTGTGTTGCTATTTACTGAACCTAGCCATACACAGAGCGAATTTGTGCAGAAATACGAGCTGTAGGTGGCCCTCCCAAAAATCTCTCATCCAACGTTGTTGAGGAAAATCCAAAGATCCAGGCAGAACATTATCAGCCCAACAGTGGCTGCTTCTCATCAGATGCAGCCAATGTTAAGAGTATTCTGGCAGCCACCAGTGCTGACTGTCAGAATATAATAGCCGACAGGAGATTCCTTCATCCACATTGTGTGGATGGGGAAATCTGCATTACCAACTACTGTATTCAGACAGCCACAGCAACCACAACAGTCAAAATGTTTAATATGATAGAGTCACTGTTAAGCCAGCAATTTTTCTTTAATTTTGAAATCCAGGTGGTACCAACAGTTCACCACGTTTCCATGCAAGGTCAGATTATGAGAAACTACACATACATTTTCGGTGACTACCCGATTAACACCCCCAAAACTCTGTGTGAACAAACCCTTACAATTACTAGTATGCTTTTGTTAGTTCTCAACCAAACTTGTCAAGCTAAATGGCTGGTGTCATAGCCGATTTCATGAGCAGCTCTATTACAACTACAGATCAAACAATGGCTAAGATGGCCACTTCCTGGGCTGTAAAACGATAAGGTGGTTTTGTTTCCCTTTAGACCCCTTTCACACCAGGGCGTTTTGCAGGTGCTATAGCGTTAGAAATAGCGCCTGCAATCCGCCCTAAAGAAGCTGCACTATTGTATGTAGTGCGCTGGCAGGACGTCAGAAAAAAAAAGTCCTGCCAGCAGCTTCTTTGGAGCGATGAAGGAGCGGTGTGTTTACCGCTCCTGCCCATTGAAATCAATGGGGCAGCGCTGTAATGCCGCTGGCAAAAGGCCGCTATTGTGGTGTATTGCTGGTGATTTTAACCCTTTCGCAGCCGCTAGCGGGGGTAAAAGCGCCCCGCTAGCGGCCGAAATGCGCCGCAAATCCGGCGGTAAAATGGCGCTAAAAATAGCGGCGTTTTACCGCCGACGCAATGTGCGGTGTGGTGTGAAAGGGGTCTTAAAGACACCAACAGAAAAAAAAAAGTGAAGAGCCTCTTTTACAGGCCTGATTTCTTGTTGAAAGACCCCTTTCACACCGACGGACCAATCAGGCAGATGTCAGCGGACATGTGTATGCCAACATCCTCTGACATCCGATTCTATCCGCTAAAAACAGATGGATGGGGATCTGGATGGATCGGATGATGGGCAGTCTGTTTCCATCCAACAGCCCCATAGAGAACAGAAGGCTGTCCGCTCTGCTAATGAACACAGACCGGTCATCTGCCTCCCCAGCGGGGATCAGCAGACATGTGAAAGGAGCCTTGGTGACCCTGTGATTACACTGGTCCAATGGCGACAACGCTCACCTATTATGTTTCACTCTTGGAGAAGCAGCATTTCACCACCCAAGGACAGGACTACCTCATCCTCTTCTCCATAACAAAGGATAGAGGGGGGTTTTGTAGTCCTCAGAAAAAAACTGGGAACAATGTAAAGCTAGCCATAGATGGATTGAAATTTGGCTGGTTCAGCAGGGAATGGCCAAACCGATCTATATGTGGCATCCCGCTTCAACAAAATCAATAGTTAGAACAGCATTTGGTGAACAGGAATGTTGGAAAACTTGCCGATTAGCAGCTGTGGCCACTGATCAGTGTATTCCGACAGTGGAGAGTCATGCCATTCGACTACAAGATCCAGGCAGGGCAATTCCTCCATCCACCTTGTTTGTGTGAATGAAAGCATCAATTTGTTTTTATTTAACGCACTGAGCAAATAGAAAAAGGAAAAAAAAATAAAAATAAAAAAAACAACAATCATCTATTGGCAGCTTACTTGATAAGCGTGCAGCAGAGAAAGGGAGCACAGAAAGTGATCAGCTCACAAGATTTCTGGCAGGATGAGTCAATGGATGACACATTTATATAGCAACTAATAAATTCTCTTATACTAAAAGTGTCCAGTAGCATTCTTATATGCAAATGCTTTATATTGAAATTCTGTTACAGGGTGGCAATTCCCCAAGAACTTCACAAGATTAAGCCTGGTACACATAGGTAATTTATTCATTCAACCCAGCAAGCTGAATAAAAAAAAAGGCGTTCGCTGTACTATTATTGGTGCACAGAAATTAAAATTCTGGATGCACTTGGTTAATAAGGGACAGGTTTAAAAAAAAAAAAAATTCTCAAAATATATATTTTTTTATAAATAATTATATATTCTATTCGACTAAATATCATGAATTTAAATTAATTTATTTCCGGCCGATAGGCCGCCTTCACACAGTTTTTGAAGAGCTTTTGCGTTAGAAAAGCTAAAAGAAAATGAATCCCTTTAAAAGGGGTTGTAAACCCTCATGCATTCAGGTGAAAAAACCTTCTGTAGTGCTGCAGCCGTGATATTTTAGTTACCTGAACACTGTCTTTCTCCAGCCGTGAACTCGCACACCAGTTCTAGCTGGTGTCTCGTGTCCTGGTTAGATAGATAGCAGCGCAGCCATTGGTGCCCACTGCTATCAAACCCAAAGACACGGGTGCCAAGTCCTGATTTCTGTGTGAATACACACAAAAGCAGGACTCTGGAGCGCACCCGCACAGGTGTCCACCAAGAGCACTTCTCCAAAGTGGACAACCGGTGTGGGGGAGGAGCTACCAGCGCCGCCGCGGAACCCTAGAAGAGGTAGATCGTGGTCACTGCATTTGTCTAAAAAATTTTTTTAGAACTAAGATTTACAATCCCTTTAAATTCTGTGCATGTCTTCACACTGGTCCGTTGCACTTCCATTGCAGTGTTAAAAATCCTGCATGCCACATTTTTGGAGCATATTTGGTCAGTTAAAAAAAAAAAAAAAAAAAAAAAAAAAAAAACACACCTCCCTTGTTGCATTTTTAATGCATATTTTGAGTCACATGTGTGTGAAACTCTGTGAAAACCAGGACAAAGCCGTGTGTTTTTCAGTGGCCATTAGCAGCATCTTTTTTTCTATCAGCAAAATGCTGATAAACCTATTTACAGCCAATAATAATTTGGAGGCAGTTAATATATCAGTGCATCCCTACTATGTGATGTTAGTACAGAAATCTGCCCGCTAACTTAGTGTTCTGACATTGTATTGACATTGTATTGTGTTTTATTATGTGGACTTAAAGTCAACAAACATATCTAGCTACTGTTCCACCTTAGTTGCTATGGCTTGATTTGACCTTGTTCTCCCATCCACTTTAACCCTAGGTTCACACTAGTGCGATTCCAGCGCTGGTTCCCACATCGTTCCTCTGCCTTGTGCGAACCACTGCAGGTATCATTAAAGTTAAAGTGGTTGTAAACCCTTACAACCAACTTTGACCTACAGGTAAGCCTTAATCTAGGTCCAAGAAATATCTCCTAAACCTACACTGTTTAGGAGATATTTGCCGAAAGACAGGCACCGCTGTCTACGGCGCGCAGGCGCACTGAGCGCGCCGCAGTCAACGGTGATTTGCCGCGAGTGGCGGCTCCCGTGCGCATGACATCATCGCAGCTTTGTCGAATGACAGCGGCGGAGCAGCAACACCCACCTAGATGATGGATGCGCCGGACTACAGGGGACAGCGGTGACTTCGCTGGCTCCTGTGTCAGGTAAGTGACACGTAATGGACTACTATGCGATGCATAGTAGTCCATTACGCTTTACCTTTGCAGGGAATCAAAGCGGAAGTAAACCCATCAGGGTTTTCTTCCTCTTTAAAGTTAATGACACCCCCAGTTTAGTTCACAGATCGTAGGGCGAACTGTGAACACGCACAGAAAATCGGATCGCATAGGTAAGAACACCCATGTGAGCCGATTCTAGTGTGGGGAAAAAAGTCCCTGCACTATTTTCTCTGCGAAACCAATGCGAGTTCAGCCACACAGTTGTATGGCTGAACTCGCATTGCTCAGCAATAACATGTGAACAGCACCTGTGGTGCTGATGCAAATCACATGTGAGCACTCAAATCGCGCTAGTGTAAACCCAGGCTAAGTGGTGGATGTGTATAGTTTATTTTTGGAGAATAAGGATATCATTTAAGCTGGCTAAAGATGAATCGCCAACTTGGCCGGTTCAGCAGGGAACAGACAAATTTTGATCCATCTGCCCAGTGTATTCTGATTGCAGGGAAGCACCGCATACTAGCTCATTATGAAATGCTTACCTTAGAACGAGGCCCAGGTATCGCCGGCAATCCACGCCGAGGGAGCTGACATGTTCCCTCAGCGTGTCTTCCGGGTATTGAGGCTCCGGCGCTGTGAGTGGCCGGAGCCCTGATATCGTTGTTCCCACGCATGTGCGCGGGAGATTTCTTTCCTGCAAAGTCCGGCGTCTGCCGGGCTTTCAGCCAAAAAATCCCGTGCGCATGCGCCGCTCATTGCGAGGGGATAATCTCCTAAACCATACAGGTTTAGATTTTTTTTTAACCTACTGGTAAGCCTTATGGAAAAAAAAAAAAAAAAAAAAGGATGCATGGCCACTTTCATGTATAATGTATGTTACTTTAAAAGCGCTATGTTAGTTCTATAGGTGGGCTAATGCAAACAAACATGCATCCATTTCCATACTTTTACCTCTGATCTGTCATGTTTATGTCTAAAAAACCAGAAGGGTGCAAAACGTTTTCCCTTTTTTTTTTTTTTTTTTTTTTTTTTTTAGACCTAGTCCATTTACATTTGCCTGGCCATAGATTAACATGGAGCCTCCTTGCAGATCCACCAGAAAAACTGAAAAGCGACTCTCATCCAAACATGCTTGTGTGAAAGGACCCCAAGACACCAAGAAATATGTGCTGGTTGCCAATAGAAAAACACTGAATAAAATAAGGCCCTATGTGAAATTAGTTATTAAAATGGAGCTCCAGCCAAAAGGGGAAGCTCAGCTTGTTCGCAAACACACCCCCCCCCCCCCCCCGCCACATTTGGCACTTTTGGGGGGAGGGGAGCAGTTACATGGTTTTGACGGGTACCCACCCTTACTTCCAGGCAAGATCACTGCACAGCGATCTACATTTTCGGCCCCTCCTTCCCCCTGCTGCCTTTTGGGACACACAGACGGCTGGACCATTTAGAAAAGGGATCCTCAAACTTCGGCCCTCCAGCTGTTGCGAAACTACACATCCCATGAGGCATTGTAAAACGCTGACATTCCATGACATGACTAGGCATGATGGGAATTGTAGTTCTGGAACAACTGGGCCATAGTTTGAAGACCCCTGATTTAGAAAATGCAGCACTGACTTGAACACGCACAATAGGAAACAGGATGTGCCTAACTGGGCTATTGCCGATTCGGCTTGGGTGCTGACATCACGGGATCCCTGGACAGGTAAGTGTTCTTGTATTAAAAGCCAGCAGCTAAAGTATTTGTAGCTGCAGACTTTTTTTTTTTATATATACAGACTGAAGCTCCTCTTTAGTTGCTTTGGCTACATTGAATTTAGACTAATCGACCCTGTAAATAATAAATGATAAAATAAAAATACCCACTAAATATAAAATCTATTCTAAGGGACAAGCACGGTCCTGCCATCTGTTATGAATAAAAAAATTATGTATACTGTGAAATTGTATCATTTTATTTGGCCTGATTTTATGATCAAGCGCAGGAAAGAGATGCCAAGACTCAGCCTACTAACAGAAGATACACAAAATCAGCAATAAAAATTGTCATCCGAGTGCGCAGCAACAAAGCACAAGATATATGCATTGTGAACACAAACCTGGCAAAGTCTGGAGATGCATTAGGACTCAGTTCTATTGACTATAAATACAGAAAAACATATCCACCTTTAAAATGAAAGTCTCTTGCACAAGATCACATGAATCACAGCTTCCTTGCAAAACAAAGATATATGGTTATCTGGTTTAATATTGCACTCCAAAGTACAACAAACCTTCATTAAAAAGACACTACACCGCACTTCACCTCAAAGCGGGAACGTTTATCTTGGGATAACACTATAACAAGTCAATCAACTATACGGTATGCACAGAATCTTCTTACAAACTGAAGGCTGCGTATTGACTCAGTCCCAGAAATCTGGTTAGAAATGATAAATTACTACAAAGCCATCCTGGAGGAACAAATAGAAACTTCGACCATTCAACACTGACGCTTATAAAGTCAGTAACAAGAGCTTTTCTAGTTGAACTACTACTAAGTCCCATACAGCCAGCCTGATCAGACCACCACAGAAAGTAAGCAACCCCCAGAAAAACTAATGCAATTCTACAATATGACAGTCTAAGCTACTAGGTATCCAGATCATCAATTACACCAAATTGCAGCTCTGCCAATACAATATTGGCCAGGTGGTAATAGAAAAGCTGCCAAAATGTAAGAGCTATTCAGGAAAAGAGAAGACAGAGCCCAGACAGAAGTCCTTCATGTTGGCAGTAAGCCAGCTGCACCAGACAATGATAATGGGGGCCTGCTTGTTGTGGCTGGTAGCACTGGGGCACTGCCAACTGTGCTATGGAAAATGGCTGGAAGGACTTCAATAATGGCAGCAACTGTCATAGTGCTGGTGACATAAGATGAGACTGCAAAGTCCACAGTCCAGAGAGATTTAATTCGAGAAATTTCACTTGGAGAAAGCCTTGGAAAAGCATCAAAGCCTTGCCAGAAAATTCATGAAACACTCCAACTACACCAGTTCTACCGGTCCAACCAGCAATATCATTTAGGACTTTTGATTGCCTCTATATAGGAAGGACAATGGTCATATCAAACTGGACAGGCTGGTCCTACACCGGTAGAGGACAAGGGGATGGCAGATAACCCACAAGCAGGGAGGACTGTAGGAAACCCAGAAGGCCTCAGTCACAGATGTGTACCTATCCACAGAGCCATACAAGGGGCTGGCACACTGTTCTGCCCTGTACAGAAGTACACTATGGGGGGCACGGAGATTTATGCAGCTGGTTGCCCTCTAATTGATTTAGACAATGTCAGCAGCCCCTACACAGAATTCATGTGCATCCCGGGCAACTGAAGATAGCCCTTCACACAGGTATAGGGATCGGTACCCCCCATGTAAATGAGGCCTAACTGGAAGAGGACTTAGCTAGTCATATCATCGCTTTACAACTTAATGTGACAGCAGGCAGCCCCAGTGTCAGGAAATGAAGGGAGCCCCATCGGTGTCAGGGGACAGAGAGTGGAGGGGGGGGGAAGAGGGGGCAGTGTCATGATATGGAAGGGGGGGGGGGGAGAGGGGGCAGTGTCATGATATGGAAGGGGGGGGGGGAGAGGGGGCAGTGTCATGATATGGAAGGGGGGGGGGGGGGAGAGGGGGCAGTGTCATGATATGGAAGGGGGGGGGGGGGAGAGGGGGCAGTGTCATGATATGGAAGGGGGGGGGGGGAGAGGGGGCAGTGTCATGATATGGAAGGGGGGGGGGGGAGAGGGGGCAGTGTCATGATATGGAAGGGGGGGGGGGGAGAGGGGGCAGTGTCATGATATGGAAGGGGGGGGGGGAGAGGGGGCAGTGTCATGATATGGAAGGGGGGGGGGGAGAGGGGGCAGTGTCATGATATGGAAGGGGGGGGGGGGAGAGGGGGCAGTGTCATGATATGGAAGGGGGGGGGGGGGGGAGAGGGGGCAGTGTCATGATATGGAAGGGGGGGGGGGAGAGGGGGCAGTGTCATGATATGGAAGGGGGGGGGGAGAGGGGGCAGTGTCATGATATGGAAGGGGGGGGGGGAGAGGGGGCAGTGTCATGATATGGAAGGGGGGGGGGGAGAGGGGGCAGTGTCATGATATGGAAGGGGGGGGGGGGAGAGGGGGCAGTGTCATGATATGGAAGGGGGGGGGGAGAGGGGGCAGTGTCATGATATGGAAGGGGGGGGGGGAGAGGGGGCAGTGTCATGATATGGAAGGGGGGGGGGGAGAGGGGGCAGTGTCATGATATGGAAGGGGGGGGGGAGAGGGGGCAGTGTCATGATATGGAAGGGGGGGGGGGAGAGGGGGCAGTGTCATGATATGGAAGGGGGGGGGGGAGAGGGGGCAGTGTCATGATATGGAAGGGGGGGGGGAGAGGGGGCAGTGTCATGATATGGAAGGGGGGGGGGAGAGGGGGCAGTGTCATGATATGGAAGGGGGGGGAGAGGGGGCAGTGTCATGATATGGAAGGGGGGGGGGAGAGGGGGCAGTGTCATGATATGGAAGGGGGGGGAGAGGGGGCAGTGTCAGGGTATGGAAGGGGGGGGCAGTGTCAGGGTATGGAAATTGGGGGGGGAGGGGGCAGTGTCAGGGTATGGAAAGGGGGGGGGGAGGGGGCAGTGTCAGGGTATGGAAAGGGGGGGGGGAGGGTGCAGTGTCAGGGTATGGAAAGGGGGGGGGGGAGGGTGCAGTGTCAGGGTATGGAAAGGGGGGGAGGGGGCAGCGTCAGGGTATGGAAAGGGGGTGGCCCCCAGTGTCAGGGTATGGAGAGGGGGGGGCCCCCCAGTGTCAGGGTATGGAGAGGGGGGGGCCCCCAGTGTCAGGGTATGGAGAGGGGGGGGGCCCCCAGTGTCAGGGTATGGAGAGGGGGGGGGCCCCCAGTGTCAGGGTATGGAGAGGTGGGGGGGCAGTGTCAGGGTATGAAGGGGGGGGGCCCCCAGTGTCAGGGTATGAAGGGGGGGGCCCCCAGTGTCAGGGTATGAAGGGGGGGGGCAGTGTCAGGGTATGAAGGGGGGGGGGGGGCAGTGTCAGGGTATGAAGGGGGGGGGGCAGTGTCAGGGTATGAAGGGGGGGGCAGTGTCAGGGTATGAAGGGGGGGGGGGCAGTGTCAGGGTATGGAGAGGGGGGGGCCCCCAGTGTCAGGGTATGGAGAGGGGGGGGGCAGTGTCAGGGTATAAAGGGGGGGGGCAGTGTCAGGGTATAAAGGGGGGGGGGGGGGGCAGTGTCAGGGTATGAAGGGGGGGCAGTGTCAGGGTATGAAGGGGGGCAGTGTCAGGGTATGAAGGGGGGGGCAGTGTCAGGGTATGAAGGGGGGGGCAGTGTCAGGGTATGAAGGGGGGGGCAGTGTCAGGGTATGAAGGGGGGGGCAGTGTCAGGGTATGAAGGGGGGGGCAGTGTCAGGGTATGAAGGGGGGGCAGTGTCAGGGTATGAAGGGGGGGGGCAGTGTCAGGGTATGAAGGGGGGGGGCAGTGTCAGGGTATTCAGGGGGGGGCAGTGTCAGGGTATGAAGGGGGGGGCAGTGTCAGGGTATGGAGGGGCCCGGCTCTGCCCTGTCAGCAGACTCTTGCTGGTCCCCCCTGTGCCCCTCATCCACACTCACCGAGACCACCACCGTGTCCTCCGTCTGGAACTTGGCCACATACTTGTCCCCTCTCACCACCTCCGAATCATTCAGAGGCCTGAAGCGGCACATCACTTTGATGCTGCACTCCGCCGGGTCGGCCATCTTGCCCGCTATCTGCCCCCCTCGGTGTGACCGGCAACAATCAAGCGGCTGGCGGCGCCAGGGGAACCTCTATGGCACAGTGAATGGACGAGCACCGGCGCCGCCAATCTCAGTGGGCGGAGGGAGGCAGCTCACTTCCCATCCAATATGGCAGACATGGCGGAGGCCGGCGATGACGATGCCGCTCCTCCCCTCCTGGCGGCGCTGGCCTGGAGTTGACGTCACCCGCACACGGGGCTCCCTCAGCTCACGGCGCATGTGCCATCCTCCCAACACTGTCTTCCTGAGAGGGGCGGAGATTCGCAATCTGCCACCACTAGAGGTAGAAACACCAAATATAATATGTATTCCAGGTAGCACGGTCGCTGTCTAGCCACAGACGCCATTTTTGTGTAGATCAAGACTGGTATCTAATCCTCAAACCAAAAATGTCATATTTTGCAGCTCACCAGTTTTTAGAATCCTTTTATTTTGACCAGGTGATCCAATAATGCACTTCTTGTGTTAGCGTGACAATGATCATTCAGAAAACATCAGACGGGAGATAATCTAGGACTAAAGAGCTCACTGTCCCCTCTTCTATTCTAGAAAACAGAGGGGTGTGCTTCTGAATCTGTAGTCCCCGCAGATAGCTGAGAACAATGTAACAGAGGTCAGGACGTTATCAGATCACTGGGTTTCTGGCAGGACCAACAGGAATTGTTTTGAACTTATTAAATAGATATACCAAAACACAAATGCATATATTACAGATCAGTAGGAAGCACACAGTACATTTTTGTTGTTGGGTTTAGGTATGTGTAGTTCACCCCTGCAGGAGCCGCTACTTTGGTAATCCCACTGCTGCTTGATTACCTTTACTGAGCTTAAAGCAGAACGTTACCCATAATAACTTAATAAAAATAATTCTCTTTAGCAAGGAACATACATACCACATTAATAATTGTAGCACTGACTCCCGAAGGAGCTGCTAATTTGAGTTGGGCCTGCACTCTTCTGAGAAACCCGCTTTTTGTGTAACTCTATCCCCTTGACACAGCTGTGGTGCAATAATAATACAGTACAATATAGACATTATAAAAGGTACATGTACCGATCCCTCAGGATCCTCTGGCTCCACCTGGTGGGGAAAGACAGTAGACCACACACTTGTACTCTTAACCAGAAATACTTTTACTGGAAGTATAACGAAAAAATGATTACAGGATCTGCACTGTCATCCCAACGTAGAACGTCAGCCCAGCATGAATCAACAGTCACATACAATAAACAACATGCAAGTATTATTATTATTATCTAGACCTGGGAGCTCCCCTTACTTAAAATCTATGTGAGACCTCAATTAAAGTAGTTCCCTCCTTTATCTTCTTTCTTCACTGGCTTAAAAGGGTTCCTCAGGTAATTGTAATCCAAAGGGGTAAGTGGAGAAAGTTAACTCAGAATACTCCAGGTATGACTCCAAGAACTTGTAATCGCACTTGAGCGCTAAAGTGATTCGGGCCTCAAGCCTCCTAAATGTCAGTTGCTCAGTCTTACTTCCGTGGAACAACAGGTTCCAGCGAGGTCAATCCAATCACCAGTTCTCAGGCTCCATCAAGTCACCTCGCAAACGGTCCGGTTTGCACTCCGCGGTGACTGTCTGCAAATGTGTCCGAGAACCTTCAACACAGTTCCACACAGGCAGGCAGCGTGGTCCCAAGAGACCAAATATGGCCGCTGCAGCCCCTTTTAGACCCTACCCAGCATGCACTGCATATCAGAGTGTTCATGGGTAGGTCACACAGATTCCTGGGTAGATAAGGTCAAATAACACAGTTCACTTCCTGTTATCTTTCCAACACCATGAAAAGAAAAATAACTAAAGTCCATTTCCAGTTTTGGTCACTAGATGGCGACAAATTCTAACGAATAACATTGTCCATAGGTTTACATTGTATTCAGATTAACTACATTAATACACAATTGTGTCTCCGCTACATAATTATGCTACCAACATTAGTGTTTGCTGTAAATCGCCTCTAGCATTGATCCTGTTTTTTCTTGCTGGAGGCTGCCATTTTGATGAAGCCCAGGGCCCATGAACAGCAGTAAATCATAGAGCGGAACTAAACCCATCGATTTAACATTTTCAAAAAAAACTTTTACATTCCTGGAATGCCCCGATTGCTAACTGTCACTATTGGTTGTGTCCTCAACTGTCAAACCATCACATAGCTGGTGTCATAACTGATCATATGTGCAACCCCGTGGCAGTTGAAGATCAAACAGAAGCAGCTTCACTGGCTGTAAAGAATAGGAGGGTTTAATTGTGCTTTTAGGCTGTCAGCAGATCAGCCTCTACGAAGTGCCTAAAAATGGAGAGCAACTGAGCGTGTGCAGAGCAGGTCAAACAATGTATTATTGGATTTTAACCACTTGCCAACCACACTATAGCCAAATGATGGCTATAGAGAGGCTGGCCAGTTCTGGGACGGTGTCATATGAGGCCTCCACGTGATCACACCCGCTGCCACGTGCAGGCTGTGATTGCTGTGTCCTCCAGACAAATGCCATGGGAAAGCGCCGCTAAAAAATAGCTTTACCGCCGACGCACCATCCGCCCCAGTGTGAAAGGGGCCTTAAGCTTTTTTCCTTTATTTTCAACTTCCTTTAACTGCTTGCCACAGTACATTTCTTGGGCGGCACAGCCAGGCATGATCACATACAATTATGTCATCCTGCTTCTTCCAAACAATTGTAATTAAAAAAAAAACTCGCCATGCCTCTTACTAAATACCTCAGACCATCTACTTTACAAAATGGGGTATTTGTACTGTCCTTAACCACCTCAATACAGTGCACTTACACCCCTTCCTGACCAGTTTTCAGCTTTCAGCGCTCTCACAGTTTGAATGACAATTACTCAGTCATGCAACATTGTACCCATATGAAACTTGTGTCCTTTTTTCCACACAAATAGAGCTTTCTTTTAGTGGTATTTAATCACTAGTTGGTTTTTTTGTTGTTGCTATAAATAAAATAAAACGTAAATTTTGTGAAAAAAAATTATTTTTCTTTGTTTCTGTCATAAATTTTTGCTAATTAGTAATTTTTCTTCATACATTTTGGCCAAAATTTATACTGATACATATCTTTGGTAAAATAACCCACATTAGTGTGTATTATTTGGTCTTTGTGAAAGTTATAGAGTCTACAAACTATGGTGACAATCACTGAAAATTGATCACATCTGATCAGGCCTTCAGTACATCAGGTGTATCTCATTTCTTGAGACACTAAGGGCCGGTTCACACTGCAGGCGCGGCGAGGCGTCTCCGACTTGCCTCGCCGCGACCTGCGGCGACCTCAGCGGCGACTTGCAGAGGACTTCTGTATAGAAGTCAATGCAAGTCGCCCCCGAAGTCGCCCAGAAGTAGTACAGGAACCTTTTTTCTGAGTCGGAGCGACTCGAGTCGCTCCTCTCAGAACAGTTCCATTGTACAGAACGGGGGCGACTTGCGGGAGCGAGGCGAGGCGAGTCGTGTCGCCTCGCATCGCCCGCTGTGTGAACCGGCCCTAACAAGTCAGGAAAGTATAAATACCCCCCAAATGACCCCCTTTTTACTAAGTAGACATTCCAAGGTATTAAGTAAGTAGCATGGTGAGTTTTTTCAAGTTGTCATTTTTTCCCACAATTCTTTGCAAAATTAATTTTTTTTATTATTATTATTATTTTTTTTTTTTTACAAAATTGTCATATTATCAGGTTATTTTTCACACACAGCATATGCATACAACAAATTACACCCCAAAATACATTCTGCTACTCTTCCCGAGTACGACGATACCACATGTGTGAGACTTTTACACAGCCTGGCCACATACAGAGCACCAAAATTGATGTAGTACCTTCAGACGTTCTACGAGCAAAAATGATGCATCTCATTTCTCAACCACCTATTACACTTTTGAAGGCCCTGGAGTACCAGGACAATAGAATTGCCCATAAAATGACCCCATTTTGGAAAGCAAACACCCCGACGTATAATCTGTGAGGCATAATGAGTCTTTTGAACGGTTCATTTTTTTCCATTCGTTTTTGGAATATGTGGAAAAAAATGAAAACGCATTTTTTTTTTACACAAAGTTGTCAATTTATAAAATATTTCTAACACATAGCATGTATATAGCAAAAATTACACCCCAAAACTCATTCTGCTACTCCTCCCAAGTATGGCGATATCACATGTATAGGACTTTTACACAGCCTGGTCACATAGAGAGGCCGAACATTGAAGTAGTACGTTCAGGCGTTCTAGGAGCATAAATTACACATCTCATTTCATTCCTACCCATCACACTTTTGAAGGTCCTGGACCACCAGGACAGTGAAATTACCCACAAAATGACCCCATTTTGGAAAGCAAACAGGTGACAGGTACTCTGATGGCTTGGTGACTGGTATTTGGGTACTCTGAAGGGTGGTGACAGGTACTCATATGGACTGTGACAGGTACTCGGGTACTAAGATGAACTGTGACAGGTACTCAGGTACTCAGATGAACTGTGACAGGTACTCAGGTACTCAGATGAACTGTGACAGGTACTCAGATGGACTGGGACAGGTACTCAGATGAACTGTGACAGGTACACGGGTACCCTGATGGACCGTGGCAGGTACTCAGGTACCCTCGGGTACCCTGATGGACCGTGACAGGTACTCGGGTACTCTGATGGACCGTGACAGGTACTCGGGTACACTGATGGACCGTGACAGGTACTCGGGTACCCTGATGGACCGTGACAGGTACTCGGGTACCCTGATGGACCGTGACAGGTACTCGGGTACCCTGATGGACCGTGACAGGTACTCGGGTACCCTGATGGACCGTGACAGGTACTCAGGTACTCTGATGGACCGCAGGTACTCGAGTACTCTGATGGATTGTGACAGGTACTCGTGTACTCAGATGGGCTGTGACAGGTACTCGGGTACTCTGATGGGCCGTGACAGGTACTCGGGTACTCTGATGGGCTGTGACAGATACTCGGGTACTCTGATGGACTGTGACAGGTACTCGGGTCTTCTGATGGACTGTGACAGGTACTCAAATACTCTGATGGACTGTGACAGGTACTCTGATGGACTGTGATTGACAGGTACTATGAGGGGTGGTGACAGGTCCTCTTTATTGGGGGGGGGCAATCAGTGTGATTGGTATACACTGTAGGCGGTAACGAGATGTTACCGCAATCTCCTCCTCACACAAGATCGGTGTGTGAGGAGGAAATCCCGGTAACATCTCGTTACCGCGGTTTGTTTACATTTTAGTGATCGGCTGTGAAAGGATCACAGCCGATCACGTGGGTAAACAGCCAGCCAATGGCTGTTTACCAGCGCCAGTGATAAGCAGTGTTCCCGGGGAACACGCCACCACCGACATGCACGCACAGCGCGCTCGCGATCGCGCGCATGCGCCGTGCACAGTGGGGGTGTGACCATCTGTGATTGGCCGTGACTTCATCACGGCCGATCACGTGGTAAACAGCCGCCGTGACACGCCGCCACCCAAGAAACAGGGATGCGCACGCACGATCGCGCGCATTCCCTGTTTAAACGGGAGGCCGTCATATGACAGCCTCCCGCCACAATAGGTGCGCCGCCTGGCCTTCATTTGACTGCCGGCGGTCAGAAAGTAGTTAAAGGGGTTGTACAGCTTTGTTTTTTATTTTCTAAATAGGTTCCTTTAAGCTAGTGCATTGTTGGTTCATTTACCTTTTCCTTTGATTTCCCTTCTAAATGTTTTTTTCTTTGTCTGAATTTCTCACTTCCTGTTTCTCCTCAGTAAACTTCACACTATCATCCGAGCAGTGTTTAGTCAGCCAAAACAGCTTACTGAGGAGGAACAGGAATAAAAAAATTCAGACAATGAAAACTAATTAAAAAAACATAGAAAATAAAAAACAAACCTTTACAACCCCTTTAACTGCTCTGTGTAGTCGTTTTGCACAGAGCAGCCCAGATCCACTTCTCAGGCCCCTCATCGGTGCTCCTGGCCCCTCCCTCCTGTCTAGTGCCCCCACAGCAAGCAGCTTCTATTTAAACACCAAGCTTCGGTTTGGTCCCACAACCTCTCTCTCCTGACTGGCTAACAGACTTTGATTGACAGCACTTGGAGCCAATGGCACCACTGCTGTGCCAATCAGGAGGGAGAGTCCTGGACAGCTGAGGCATTCTTGCACATCGCTGGATACAGATGGGGATCAGGTAAGTATTAGAGGGGCTGAGGGGGGCCACTGCACACTGAAGGTTTTTTATCTTAATGCATAGAATGCATTAAGATAAAAAAAACCTTCTGCCTTTACAACCACTTTAAGCAAGATAAAGGTTTTATGTAAATGAATACCAGCTGGCCATAAGCACCCTGTTTGTGGTAAATCATTTGTCACAACCCTAACTGTCATTTTTGCTGAACAGCTTGTTTTGTTACAGGAAGATCACCAAGTAAAAACTATATTACGGTGGAACGCAATATAGTACTGTGTTAAAGTAATAATAAAAGCTTTTTTTGTTTTGTTTTAAAACATGTCATACATATCTGCTCTGTGCAATGGTTTTGCACAAAGCAGCTCCGCTCCTCCTCTTCTTGAGTCCCCCACTGGCGCTTCTGGTTCCACCCCCTGCCAAGTGCCCCTATAGCCAGGACCGCCATCAGGGGGGTACAGCAATGACAACTGTAAGGGGCCCGCCTGGACCAGAGGAAGGCAGGACAGGTTAAGGGGAGCCGTGTTGTGTATTACAGAAACAATTTCACACCTTCTGCGGTTCTCGTGTCACTGAGTTCAGACATTGAGCTCTTAACTGCCGCCTCTGACTACTATGTGTATGTGCACCCCTTGTGTGATTTGTGCTGTGCTTCTCAGCAACATGTCAGCTTTGTGAAAACAGGCTGGGACTAGGTAGGAAGACCTTCTTTACAAGTAGGGGCTGTGAGGGAAAGAGAGGGGGCTGTTTGTGTACAGGGAGGGGCCAGAGGCATTTGCGAATTCGGTAGGATGGCCCAGTGGGTATGCCCTGATGAATGTTGGTGGTCAGGCTTGGGGGGCCCAGGCCTAAAGCTGTGTAAGGGGCCCAAAAATTTCTGATGGCTGCTCTGCCTATAGCACTGCTTGCTCTGGGGGCACTCATGCGTACTCGCTCCCGAACCCCACTCTTTGTGTCCAAAAGACAGACTCGGTCCTGTCCCCCGCTCCCTCCTCACTGGCTCTGATTGGCAGGAGCCAATGCTGCTGCATCTGATCCAATGAGGAGTGAGAGACCTGAGAGAGCCTCGGCTCACGTGTACATCGCTAGATTGGGCTCAGGTATATATTTAGCAGGGCTGTGGGGGAAGCTGCATGCAGAAGTTTTTTTTATCTTACTGCATAGAATGCAGTAAGGTAAAGACAATTGTCTTTGCAACCACTTTCATGCTACTGCCAGATTGTATCATATACAGTAAGTCCCCTATATAGGAACTCTTGAGTTGTGAACATGTGTTTACACTGGGGTTTTTTTTTTTCACTCAACCCAGTGGGCTGAATGAAAAAAACTGACAGATCGCTGTGCCAATACAAGCAATGTAGGTACTGTATAGTGATCTCACCCCGCCAGAACATTCTACCAGCGCTCACATCCTTCGTCTGCATGGGCTGATCTTTGTTGGACTTATGAACGAGCACCTGGAACCAAACTCGTTTGTAAGTAGGGGACTTACTGTATGTCTTTTTTTTTTTTTGCCCATAGTGTCACTTTGAGGATTGATAAACTGCAGTATAATATATTTTTGCTTTTGGGTTCAGATATGGTTTAAACCAGCAATGGCATTTCCCATATTTTTATTCTCAGCAGCCTGAGCCACGGCTTCCATCAAACATTGGATTTCCTTATTTAATATTTCTTATTTAGAAACAATAAAATCTGAGTAGTTCTTGTATATTGTGCAGCTTTGGCACCTGCAAAATCATTCATGCATATTTTCAATCAACTACCAATCCACTTCTGAAATTCTGTATTGATTTTTTTTCAAAGACAAAATATGCCTCAAATTGCTGAGAGAACATTTTCTGAAAGCAAACAACATACATAATTCAAAATGGACTGAATTTTATACTCTAAGCCCTTGTACACACGGTCGGAGATTCTAACAACCAAATCCGTTGGATTTTGTCCAAAACTGTTGCATACACACGGTCGGACAAAGTTGTCGGAAAATCCAACGTCATTACGTTATTTCGTTACGACGGGACTACGTTCACGCTAGTAGCCAATAACTTTGGTGTAGGAATTTGATCTGAGCATGCGTGCCACTTTGTCCGATCGGAATTCTCTACCCATGATCGGAGTATGTCCTATCAGAGCATTTTGTTGGAAAAGTTTACCGGCAAGTTGAAAAAGTTGGTCCGTCGGATACTCCGATGGAACCAGTCCGATGCAGACCACACACAGTCGGAATATCCGACAAAACGGTCCGATCGGACACATTCCGTCGGAATCTCCGACCGTGTGTACAAGGGCTAAGAGATACTCTAAGAGCGGAGTGATATTGTTAAACTGTATTCAGAATAAGTGGGGCTTAGGTCAGGACAGCTGATAAGGGGACCAATTCTCTAACCTGGGGACCGCTACTGTTAATCTATTATTGTCTCCCTTTTGTATGTTAAACATATGACTGAGAGCTTTTTGTTTTATCTTTTCCAAAAGTACAAAACCAATTAAATATCAGTCGATCTTGCCTGTAGTTCAGTACGTTAAAGTGTCAGGAAATGCAAAACTATAAACTGACTTTTAAATGTTGACTCCCTAGTGTTCCCCCATTGCCCAGCATTAATTTTCTAACAAATTGCAATGTAAATACCTTTTTTATCATTAGTCTATATCAGTGATGGCGAACCTTGGCACTCCAGATGTTTTGGAACTACAATTCCCAGGATACTCATCTACAATGCAGAGTGCAGGAGCATCATGGGAAGTGTAGTTCCAAAACATCTGGGATGCCAGGGTTCGCCATCACTGGTCTATATGGTCACATAACCACAAAGCCCTGACTTCACTGTCTAATGTGGAAGGGTGACAACAGGGCGCTGCACAAGCTAAAGCCTAGTATACACAATGAGATTTTTGGATGAATGATTGGCTGTTTTTTTTGCATGCTAGTCTCATATCGAAAACAAAGAGGTTACTAAAGTATGAAAATTTTTGTAGGACAGAATAAAAATTTGGAAGTGATGTAATGTATTTGTATTGAATTTTCAGATGAAAACTGTACTGATTAAAATTAAAATCGTGTATTGTACAAGAAAAGTTTTCATGTTTGTCCCTTTCCGAAAATATCTATAATAATAAAACGATAACACACTATTGGGGCCTCCTATTTTTCATACGCTCCGGGACATCTGATCCATTGAGATTTCCGGATGAGAGTTGGGTACTAGTTGGATATTGTTGGTGCCTGCCAGTGAGCTCCAGGGACGAGGCTAACCATCTGACCCCATACAGGGCTATATCTGCAAGCGCTTATGACCTCACTATCATAGGAGGTGCATAGGAGGTCCACATCGTCTGGTAAGAGCTCCCACTTACAGAGTGATCATTACACAGATAATTTCTATTCCCTTGGTGGTGGTGGAAAAGCTTTGGAATATTCTATTTTGCTGGAACTTTTTCTACATTTTAGAACTTGTATCGTACAAAATTTTCATGTTTTTCCCTTTGGAAAATTTCTGACAAAAGCTGCGCACTAACAATCAGATTATTGTACAATCACTTCGAAAGCAATATTTTTTGTACGATATTCTGATCTTATGTACCCAGATTTAGGCTGGCTGTAGATTATGCAATCTTCTTTCCTTCCACCACAGATAGAAGCAGTGCTGTATTTTGGCCTAGGCCGACAAGACCCAGGCCTAGGGTGGCACTTTGCGAGGGGAGGGTGAATCCCAAACAACCTCCTCCCAGCTACCACACGCAGGGCCACCATCAGGTGAGTACATCTAAATCTAGTGGCATCGCTATGGGGGTGCGCGGATGGGGGGGCAGACCGTACCCGGGTGACACCAGGAGCAGTTTTCCCCTGCTTTGTTTGCCAGCTCCGCATCGGCACTGTGACAGGGAGAGGAGAGCTATACAGTGTCTGTGTATCTTCCCTGCTTTCCCCCCTTGCCTTTCTTCTGTCAGCTGAACAAGAAAAGAGAGAGCGTCTCTAATCGAGTTTCCCGCGACACTGCTGGGCTTCCTGCCCGGTCTGTTTCTCCTCTCCCAATTGGCCACAGCAGAGGTCCAATCAGAAGACACTGGGGGTGGGAAATCATGGGAAATGTAGTCCCTGAAGACTGGCGGCCCCAGTGTGTCCACAGACAGCAGGCTACATTCCCCCAGAATGCATGCACTCTGGGGAGGGGCAGAACCTGGAACCCAGCAAAAAGCAGAGTGCTACAAGAGAAGAGTAAAAGAGAGGACTGTGTAGGGGGAAGCCAGAGAGAGAGAGCTACGCTGTACCCCTGTACCTGCACCACCAGAGAGAGAGCCATGCTGTACCCACACCACCATAGAGAGAGCCATGCTGTAACCACACCACCAGAGAGAGCCACGCTGTACCAGCACCAACAGAGAAAGAGCCATGCTGTACCCACACCACCGGAGAGGGAGCCACGCTGTAGCTGTACCACCAGGGAAGGAGCCACTCTGTACCTGCACCACCAGAGAATGAGCCATGCTGTACCCCTGTACCCACACCACCAGAGAGAGAGCCACCCTGTATCCGCACCACCAAACAGAGCCACGTTGTACCCGCTCCACCAGAGAGAGAGAGCCACGCTGTAACCGCACCACCAGAGAGAGCCATGCTGTATCTGCACCACCAGAGAGGGAGCCATGTTGTACCCGCACCACCAGAGAAGGTGCCACGCTGTACCCGCACTACCAGAGAGGGAGCCACACTGTACCCGCATCACCAAAGGGGATGAAAGACAGAGCCAATGCCAGGGTACAGACACTACTGACTAGAGTCAGCCTGGGCAACCTAGAGTGAGCGAACGTCCAGCCAGAGGGATCACTGTTGCGGTTTCGCTGGGTCTGGTAAGAGGGCCAGTTGGCCATTATCCATTATCCATCTGTTCCTAGGGACTGAGCCATTAGGAAGTGCCTACTATCCTCTAGGCCTTATTGACCCCCACAACGTCCCTCTCTGTCCTCCTCCCGCAGAATCCCTCTCTCTCCTCCTCCCACGGCGTCTCTGTCATCTTCCCCCGGTGTCCCTCTCTGTCCTCCTTCCACGGCGTCCCTCTCTGTCTTCCACCCATAGCGTCCCTCTCTGTCCTCCTCCCACGGCATGCCTCTCTGTCCTCCTCCCACGGCGTGCCTCTCTGTCCTCCTCCCACGGCGTGCCTCTCTGTCCTCCTCCCACGGCGTACCTCTCTTTCCTCCTCCCACAGCATCCCTCTCTGTCCTCCTCCCATGGCGTCCCTCTCTGTCCTCTTCCCACAGCGTTCCCCTCTGTGCTCTTTCCACGACATCCCTCTGTCCTCTTTCCATGGCATCCCTCTGTCCTCTTCCCACGGCTTCCCTCTGTCCTTTTCCCACGGCGTTCCTCTAACCTCTTCCCATGTTGTCCCTCTGTCTTCATGCCACGGCGTCCCTCTCTGTCCTCTTCCCACGGCGTTCCTCAATAAAAAGCAAGATCATTATAATGACCATAGCAATGTCTTTCAAACATGAGAATATCCCACTAAAGCCAAACCCTCCTATGTTGTTAAAAGGGCTCCATGTCTTAGCTAGATCCCTTGCTTTGATTTGTAGTTGGTCTACCTCTTTTCTGTGTTGTGCAATGATTTCCTAATAATCGGGTACCTCTACACTGGGGTTATGTATCCAAGTGCAACATTTGTAGTCCTCCGTTATTTCACACAGCCCAGTGAGTACAGCACTCATACTTTCTATTGCTAGATCATGGAGTTCTAACTGTTTTCTGATAGACCTTGTCTCTAGGTTTAGTTTTGAAATGTCATCAGAATTCTTGTCTAATATCATGTGTAATATTTTAGAGTAGTTTTCAACCTTTTCATCAAATAAATTCCCCACCCTGTCCCCGAGGGGAACCGTGCCCAGGCCATGTCTTTCTCTAAAAACAAATCTCTCTGGTGGCGGTGCTTTAGAGGGTACCTGGGGTGTATGCTAGCCTTCAGCAGGTGCACTCCCTTATTGTCCCCCAATATACCCATTATTGGGATCAGTGATGCCAGGTAACACCATCCTGAGGGTCCATAGGAATCCATGGATGACATGTTTTCCCCCAACAGATGTATGTACTGTTTCCCAAGGCTAGCGGCTGAGTACTGAGGATTTGTTGTGTATCAATAGAGAGACCAGCAAGAGCTAGGAGTGAAAGCCCCTTTCCGATCTCAGTGTCAGCTTTAGTATTGCTCATAAGGGTGTCATTTAAATTACAGTCCGGGGTGGTAAAAGGTGTGGAGAAGTCTGGGGCCATGGAGAAGTTATTTTAGTATGGCTACATAACTCTCCGCCTTGTGATGAATTTCCCAACCTAAAACACCAATCAGGGAAGTGACTTTTGCCCATGTCTGGAAAGGTGATGGTGTTGTTTCTTAATGTTATTGGTACTTTAGTGAGGGTAATGGGAGGTGTTCCATTCAGGAAGGGGTGATATTCAAGGGTACAGCCAGGATGTAGTTTACCAGATAACCAACAGTTTTCATATCCTGATTTCTGGGCATAGCTATATTTAAATTTAAGTAACAAATTTTTGTCTGTGAAACTATCAGTTTTAGTTCCCTCATAATCCGAATACACATCCCTTCTATGTCTAATAAGTGTATTATTAGTGGTGTTATTGGGTAGGCCACATATGCCTCTAAGGCCGCGTACACACGCGGGGACTGTTCGCCCAACTTTGTCCGTCAAACAGTTTCGGCAAACAGTCCGCTCAAAATTAGCATGGACGGACATGGCCACACACGACGGACGAACAGTTTGCTGAAACCATGCGCGATGACGTGAACGGCACGTACGACGGGACGAAAAATACGACGTCCTATACACTGCATTATAACTTTCGGCGTGTAAATCCTTTCTGAGCATGCGCGGAACTTAGTTTGACGAACAAGCCTACACACGAGGGGACTGTTCGGAATTTCTGAAAAACCTTGTTCAGCGGACTGTTCGCTGAAACTGTCCGCTGAAAGCCCACACACGAGCGGACTGTTTGCCGAAACACTGTTCAGCGGACAAAGTTGGGCGAACAGTCCCCGCGTGTGTACGCGGCCTAAGGGCCCCTAATTCTTCAGGATGATAAATACAGTGAGTTATGATCCATGTTGGTAAGAATACCATCAAAGGCACCAAGAACAGAAGGCCCAAGGCCTTCCCAGAAGTCTGTGGTGAAATAAGCGAGGTCATCTTTTTCAGAGTCTTGACCACCTGCCTCACTCACCGTTCGAGGATTTGTATAACCTTTTTCACCTCTCTGTGTTTTATCTTGCTTCTTAGGTGTTTGGTTCACCTTCTTCACATGACTGGCATGTATCTAAGCCTGTCATCCTTCTACCAGAATGGCTGTTGGGGTAACCGCGATCACTGTAGTCGGGGGTCCAAATGGGTACTCTTGCTTCTTGGTACGATTCAGTTGCTGGATCACTACGATTTCTCCCACCTGGAAAGGGCGAGTAGGTTCCTGTAAAGAAAAAGGAGAGATGCGAGCGGCATGTTTTTCAACTCTATCAAAAGTCTCAATCAATTTCTTAACATGTAAGTATAAGATCAAGACCTCCTCTTTCTAACATTAGTGTCTGCCTGGCCCATGGGGTGGGGAAGGGTCTGCCCACCAAGACCTTGAAAGGGGAGTATCCCATGGTTTTAGAGGGAGTCATTCTACTATAAAAGTATATATTCTTGTCTCATGCCTAGTTTGGGCATGTTTGTAAAATCAATCTGAAGGTGAGTGAATGGTGTGGACAGGTAAACAAGGTGTTCGTGTTTTGCCTTGTGTGGATTTCTTGGATTGTTCCTGAGGCATGTAATACCTTTATTGCTATCACAAGGGGGCTAAAAAGCACCTGTGTGATAGCTTGGGCACAGGTACTCTTTATGGAGACATCAAGGGTCTTATAGACCCCCAATGTCTCCCCTGACCTCCAATGCAGCTAATCAAGCAGAGATCATGCTTGATTAGCTGCTTCCCTGGCTGTAACAGTGTAAAAGTAATCAGGTGGTTGTAGAGCTGCCCAGATCACTTTTATTCAACAGACAATCGCCAACTGAAAAACAATTACACAAAGCTCGTGGCTGCAGCTACAGCCATGAATTTCTTATAACCTGATGCCGGGACGTATATACTGTATACGTACACCGGTCAGCAGGTGGTTAAAGTAGAAACAAACGCTTTTCATTTTGTTTAGGGTAAAATAAGGTTATAACCCATGTCATATTTTTCTTGCCTATTTCCAGTCACTTCCTGTCCCATAGCCAAAACAGGAAGTGAGAAGAAATCCCTCCAAAGTGAGGGATTCTCTGGTTGTCACCAGGGTCACGCTAGTGTGTCTGCACAAGCTTAAATGTAAAATATTTATATAGAATATTTTAAAATTTACCTAAAAAAGTATAAACACATACTACATACAAAAAACACTTTAAATACCCTTTAACACTCAAATAGGAAAATACGCTTTCCATATAGTCATTATAATTTTCTCACTTTCTGTTTTTTGGCTTTTGAGAGCAGAAGTTTATGAGGCCTAGCAGTCGATTGTGAATATTTAGAACATCGAGCAGATAATCAAGCAGCATTTGTTCACCCAGCTGCTTATGTGAATAGAAGTATGTGTTTGGATCACTATGGAATCTATGAATCAGTGTCTCAAATTCCGGTGGCTAAAACAGATGTCAGGCAGACTAGTTTTGAAAGCTCTAAATAGCTCAACAAAATCCAGTGGACAATTATGCTGCATTATACTGTGAGATACAAGATCCTAGATCATAAAGACCTACCATCATAAATGTCTAAATGCAGATTTGTAACAGAACTTCTAATCACCTTTTTTCATTCATAAATGGGAAAAAATATATAATTCCAGTACAGTT
Organism: Lithobates pipiens; assembly: GCF_037356315.1. Lineage (NCBI taxonomy): Eukaryota > Metazoa > Chordata > Amphibia > Anura > Ranidae > Lithobates > Lithobates pipiens. The sequence continues at coordinate 91,922,684 of NW_027507764.1, forward strand.
TTTAGGAAGAAATAATAATTTCTGTAAAAATCAAACAAACCTAATTTATTAGTAAAACAAATTTGTATTCCTTGTATATTTATTATATATATATATATATGTGACAGTGAATTTAATCAATTGAGTCCCCAGGCCCTTTTCTCCCTAAATCCCCTTGGGTCCCAGGGCATTTTTATTGTTTTGGTGATATTGCCACATATTACTGTATATTGTTTAGGTTTTGTAGTCTACCCTAATTGTATATATTTTTGGGGGGACAGAAAGGGCTTTCATTTTTTAGTAAATGTGGATACAAAAATTCAAACTTCCATAGTTTTTATTGGAAAAATAAACATTAAAAAATTAGAACAATTGCATTTGCTGTCAATTTTCGCAATTCAGTGTGGCATTTATATAATGTACTGAAATTGTAAAGATTTAACTGATAAATGAATAGAAGTTAAGCACCCCATCAGAGTTACAGAGTTTGTCTCAACCTTCTAACTGCCACTTTTGCTCAATAGATTGGTGTGTTTAAACAGAAATTTACCCATAACAACTTGATAAAAAATAATGTTCTTTAGCAAGGAACACACTTTCCATAATAATAATTATGCTACCAAAATTAGTGTGTGCTGTAAATTGCCTCCAGCTCCTGTTTTTTTCTTGCCAGAGGCAGCCATTTTGCTAAAGCCCAGAGCCCCTGAACAGCAGTAAGTGATAAAGCGGAACTAAACACAACAGTTTAAAAAAAAAACTGTTACATTCCTGGAATGCTGGGATTGCTAACTATCACATTTTCTTGTGTCTTCAACCAAACCGTCAAACCATCAAATGGCTAGTGTTATAAATGATCACATGTGCAGCATTATGTCAGTTGCAGATCAAACAGAAGCAGCTTCCTTGGCTGTAAGGGTTCGTTCACACCATACGTGCATGAAAACTGATGGGAAAACCATACAAGTTTCACATGAGTTGACATCAGTTTTCATGTGCGGTGGTTATGTGCCCTATTCACACCAATGTTGATGTCACGTCAGTTTTTTTCCCATGCAGAAAACTGTATACATGTTGCAGATTCCAGAGTTGTAGTGTAAACAGGACACATGGCGAACAATTGTTTCTTGTGCCCTTGCAGAACACGTGAAGAATAAAAGATGTCTCTGGTAGAGATGGCCTTGCGGTTCGCCCGGCGGTCGGGTAGCGGCGAATTTTGCTCGTTCCTATTCTCCAAACTGGCGGATTTCTGGCGCTGTTCGCACGGCGGACATATGCGTTTACATTGTGAAGAACTTTGACCCATGATGACACATCCATCATGGAGTACAGGACAGCCAATTGAGACATTTCAGCACATGGACAATTGGACATACCCCCTACCTTATAAATAGACCTGATCTGGCGGCCATTTTACATTCTGTCTTTTGTCAGTGTAGGGACAGGACACTGTGTGGAGCAGGGACAGTCAGTTTAATCACTAGCTATTACTCTTAGGTCCACAAAAGTCCTTTTAAGGACTGGTATAGGTGTACAGTATATAGGGTTGTAATACACTTAGAATATACTTTCTTTCAACTATATTATGGTACACTGCTGACTGCTGACTGCTGTGCTGCTGAGTGACTTGCTGACCAATTCTGCAGCTGTCCTTTATCAGTGTAGGGAGGGACAGTTTGGTGTTTGGAGCAGGGACAGTCTGCAAATCACTAGCTACTAGGTCCAAAAAGGTTCTTTTAAGGACTGGTATAGGTGTACAGTATATAGGGTTGTACACGTATAATATACTTTCTTTCAAATATAGAAAGCATATTATATATCACGGTGCTGGTGTCAGTTCTCTCTATCATGGTGCTGGTGTGGTGTCAGTGCTCTCTATCTCGGTGCTGGTGTCAGCGCTCTCTATCACGGTGCTGGTGTCAGTGCTCTCTATCACAGTGCTGGTGTCAGTGCTCTCTATCACGGTGCTGGTGTCAGTGCTCTCTATCACGGTGCTGGTGTCAGTGCTCTCTATCACGGTGCTGGCGTCAGTGCTCTCTATCACAGTGCTGGTGTGAGTGCTCTCACGGTGCTGGTGTGAGTGCTCTCTATCTCGGTGCTGGTGTGAGTGCTCTCTATCTCGGTGCTGGTGTGAGTGCTCTCTATCTCGGTGCTGGTGTCAGTGCTCTCTATCTCTGTGCTGGTGTCAGTGCTCAGTCTCTATCGCGGTGCTGGTGTCGGTGTTCTATCTCAATGCTGGTGTCAGCGAGGGAGATACCAGAGGAGAAGCCAATCAGTAGGCAGTGCCAGCACCATGGCTGAGGATCAGTACAAGACTGGCACCTCCGGACTACCGCAGTGGAGCCCTGCATAGGTGGAGGTAAAGGCCGGGCAGAGGGAGGGGCTCAAGCACAGGTTGGCACACTGGAACACTGGCACAGGACTGCGCTGCCCTGACTGTGGCACTGATCATCTCCTGCACCCCCTTTCATCTCCTGCACCCCCTTCATAGCCTGCCCTGACCTTGCCTCTCCTCCATGGCCTTCATGCGCTCCTGAGTCCTGAATTGTCAAAATTTCACAGATAAAAAAAGAATGCTTGTCGTTGTCGATCCCAGATTCACTTAATACTTTTGTTATGTCAGTGTCCATGTTGTGGGACTATGTGTGCACAGCTAGTAAGTATTTTGTGGCTGAAAATATGACCTGGAGGTTTTTAAGGTTCGCCTGCCATTAAAGTCAATGGGGTCCGCCGCAAATTTTGCGGTTCATGAACTTTTGGCCGCGTTCGCGGTTTGCGTTCACGAAACGTCCCGTCAGAAGTTCATCCATCACTAGTCTCTGGGTTTAATTCCACTTTAATGAGGTTGTAAAGGCAAACTTTTTTTTATCTTATTGCATTCTATGCATTAAGTTAAAAAGCCTTCTGTGTGCAGCAGCCTCCCTCAGCTCCCCTCAGCATCCCTAAGACTTACCTGAGGTCCATCTCTGTCCTGCGATGTTTACGAGTGTCTCAGCGGTCGGAGATTCTAGCTCCTGATTGGCTGAGACACAGCAGCGACTCCATTGACTGTCAGCTAGCCAATCAGGGGTGAGAGGGGCGGGGCTGGTTGGGGCTCCGTGTCTGAATGAACATGGAGCAGTGACTCGGCCCCGGTGCCCCCATAGCAAGCTGCTTGCTGTGGCGGCACTCAACAGGAGGGAAGGGCCAGGAGTACCAAAGAGGGACCCAAGAAGAGGAGAATCCGGGCCACTCTGTGCAAATCCACTGCAACGGAGCAGGTAAATATAACATGTTTGTTATTTTTATAGGAAAAGAAACTGGACTTTACAATAACTTTAAGCCCTTGTACACACGATCGGAGATTCCGACGGAATGTGTCCGATCAGAGCGTTTTGTCGGATATGTGTGTGGTATGCATCGGACTGTTTTCGTCGGAATATCCGTCGGACCAAATTTTCCAACTTGCCGGAAATGTTTTCCGACAAAATGCTCCGATCGGACATACTCCGATCATGTGTAGAGAATTCCGATCGGACAAAGTGCCACGCATGCTCAGAACAAATTCCTACATCAAAGCTACTGGCTACTAGCCTGAACGTAGTCCCATCTAACGAAATCACGTTCTGAAAGATCGGATTTTGCAACAACTTTGTCCGACCGTGTGTATGCAACAGTTTCGGACAAGATCCGTCGGACAAAATCCGACGGATTTGGTTGTCGGAATCTCCGACCGTGTGTACAAGGGCTTAGGCCATCAGCAGATCAGCCTCCACAAACTTGGCAGTGCCTAAAAATGGAGAGCAACTGAGCATGTGCAGAGCTGGGTGTATTATTGGATTTTAAACAGTATACACACTTATGTTTAATGTTTTACATACAGTAGCTATACCTGCAAAACGGACCAGCCTGAAGGGATCTAGCAAGACTTAATTTTCAGATTAAAGCTACACTTTAAGAAGTTTGAAAAATAACTGATTTGCTGGCTGAATCACCAGGTGAAAATAAAGGAAAAAAAGAGAACAACTTTAAAAAGGAACCTAAATCAGAAAATTTCATCCTGTTAGATCTCTTCAGGCTGGCCCTTTTTTCAGATATAGCTGTGTAAAATATTTAAAATAAGTGACTATACAATACACTGACTAACCCTGCTCTGAACATGCTGAGTTGCTCCATTTTTAGGTACTGCTGAATTTGTAGAGGCCGATCTACTGACAGCCTTAAAGCAGAATTAAACCTTTCTATCCTTTACAGTCATGGAAGCTGCTTCTGTGTGATCTGTAACTGCAATGGTGCTGCACATGTGATCAAATATGACACCAGCCATTTGATGGTTTGACAGTTTGGTTGAGGACACAAGCAAATGCGATAGTTAGAGCCCTTTCATGCTGGGCCCTTTGCAGGCATTTTATCACCTGTAAAGAACCTGATAAGTGCCTCTCAAGCCACCTCAGTGCATCTTTGGGGCCAGCCTTTACAATCACTTTAAGTGCTTAAAGTTAAAGTGTTACTAAAGTCTTGTTTTTTTAATGTTTTAAAATAACAAACATCTCATACTTAGCTAATCTGTGCAGTGGTTTTATACAGAGCAACCCAGATCCTCCTCTTCCCGGGTCCCTTGCTAGCGTTCCTGGCCCCTCCCTTTTGCCAAGTGCCCCCACAGCAAGCAGCTTGCAATGGGGAGCACCTGAGCCGAGCTGCTGCTCTGTTTGTCCATTAAAACAGAGAGCCACAGCTCCCCCACCCCTTTTCTCACCTTGTTGGCTCACTGACCTTGATTGACAGCAGCGGGATCCATTGACACCTGCTGTGTGTCCCAGCTAATCAGGAGGGAGAGTCCCGGACAGTCGAGTCTCTCGTGCACACTGCTGGATCGAGATGGGGCTCAGGTAAGAATTAGGAGGGCTGCTGCACACAGAAGGTTTTTTATCTTAATGCATAAAATGCATTAAATAAAAAACCTTTTACCTTTCCAACCACTTTAATACAGTTTCAGCTGGATAAAGCTGAACTCTGAGCAGATATGAAAGACACAGATTACTTTGGCTCGGAATTAATTATTAGATCCTTTAAAGTATTTGAAAAAAACAAAACCCAAAAAAACGATCAATGCAAATACCGCTGCAAGAGGAGCCAAACAGTTCTACTGCAAAGCACAAAGTATACTGATAGCAGGAGTGAACAGAATGACAGAGAGATGATCTCATCAGTCTACTTATTGTGCAATCGCAGTCTGGGAGTAGGGAGGAGACCCAAAGAAAATACTGCCACAGAGAAAAATCAGGTCTCCTTCCCTGCCAAATAGGACGGTGCTGTGTGGAAGAGCTTTGTAAAACTTCAGGACTGGATGAAAAGAAATACAAATCCTTTGGCAGGAAAAACAGCTATAGTGTTGGGCGAACAGTTTGGGCTGAGCATGAGTTCGGCCCCAACATTGGCTGTTCACCCGTTCAGGGAACACCCGAATTGGCAGGGCATTTGACTGTTTAGGGGGCCCGTCGAATGCCTCACAATGCACTACATGCCGCACAGTGCATTCTAAGCCCTGATTGGCTGAAGTAATGAAGGCTTTGCCCAATCAGAGCACAATATGGCTCATAGACCCACCCACACTATAAAAGGTTCCTTCCCAGAGGAGTGGCAAGAGATAGAACTGGGCTCTGTTCATTGCTACTAGGGAGTTAATGTGCTATAGTGTGCTATTGTGATTCTATTGTGAGTGTAGAGTGTCAGTATAGTGTGCAAATAGTGATAGTGCAGCGTCACTGTAGTGTGTCCGTGCAGTTTTACTGCAGTATATTGCAGTATGTCAGTGTAGTGTGTATGTCAGTGTAGTTCAATTTTACTGCAGTATATTGAAGTGTGTCAGTATAGTGCGGTTGTGCAGTTTTACTGCACTATAATGTAGTGCGTCAGTGCAGTTTTTCCAGCACTACATTGAAGTGCGTCAGTTCAGTTTTACTGCAGTATATTGTAGGGCTTCAGTGCAGTTTTACTGCAGTATTTTGAAGTGCATCAGTGAAGTTTTACTGCAGTATATTGTAGTCATCAATGTAGTTTTACCGCAGTATCTTGAAATCAGCGCAGTTTTACTGCAGTATATTGTAGTGCATCAGTGCAGCTTTACTGCAGTATATTTGTAGTGTGTCAGTGCAGTTTTACTTGCAGTATATTGAAGTTATCAGTGCAGTTTTACTGCAGTATATTGAACAGTGGCGGCTGGTGGTCTTTTGTTTGGGGGGCTGCAAACAACCAAACCCCCCTGCAGCAAATCAATGCGGCAGCTATGGATAGATTCATGCTATGCATGAATCTATCCATTGCATATAGGGGATGGCGAGGCGCCCCCGATATTGAAGTGTGTCAGTGCAGTTTTACTGCCATGTATTGTAGGGTATCAGTGCAGCTTTACTGCAATATATTGAAATGTGTCAGTGAAGTTTTACTGTAGTTTATTGTAGTCATCAGTGCAGTTTTACTGCAGTATATTGACGTGCATAAGTGCAGTTTTACTGTAGTATATTGCAGTGCATCAGTGCAGTTTTACTGTAGTATATAGAAGTGCGTCAGTGCAGTTTCACTGCAGTATATTGTAGTGCATCAGTGCAGTTTTACTACAATATCACCCAAGCAGAGACCAGTGTGTAGTCCATCGCAGCTGCCAGAGTGGCTTATTCTGCCTCCTTGACCACAGCTACTCCTGCCATAACCCCATCATCTTGCATGGAGGAGTCAGCTAAGTTATTTGAACACAGCGTCAGCCACTTGCTCCTTGACAATGCAGAGCCATTACTTAGTTCTGATGTTGGTTCTGACTGAGGTTGAGGAAGGTAGGAACATGAGCCTACAGAGAGGGGAGAACACTGATAAACAACAAATTGTCAGTCATGTTCCCCCAGCTGCAGCGTATTGCCAAGTTGACTCCAGTGATGTTGAGGATGGAGGAGATGATGATGAGGTCACTAATGCAATTTAGGTGCTGGACAGAGCAAAGGAGGAACGTGAGGGTGAGGTACAACCCCAACGAGGCAGGATGTCCTCCAGAGGCAGCCATCATGGAAGAGTAGAGAGCAGCCATGCTTTTCCATGAGATTGTGGAGCTGCTATCCCCCAACCCACTTCTCACAGCTCAGCTGTCTGGGCCTTTTTTTGCACATGTGCAGCTGATCACACAGTTGCAATTTGCAAACTTTGCCTCAAGCAGATCTAGCATGGCAAAATACCAACCATTTGGGTACCACATGCTTGACAAGGCATTTAACCTCCCACCACTCAGCCCATTGTCAAGAGCACCCGAAAGCCACACAAAAGGGATGCAATTCTTCTCCTGCTCACTCCCCACCTTTCAGGTCTACTCCTGCTATATCTCATGACCTCTCAGCAGGCTTCACTGACAAGGCCCACTTTACGCAGACACCATTCTTGCAACGCAACAGAACACACAAAAGGAGAGGGAGGAGGATTCTGTCAGTTTTGGAGGCATTGAAGCAGAGGAAGAGTAGTACATGGCTGGGAGGAGGCAGTTCCAGATACCATTATTCCTCAGTGACTACAAGGACTCTGCTTCTCATGCCTCTGCAAACTTGCATGGCCTCCCTTATTCTTCAAAGCCTGTGAAAAGACCCAAGAATTTGTGGCATCAAGGAGAAGGATCATTATTGGCTGGCAGCCCTCCTTGACCACCATTACAAGGTAATGGTAAAGGAAAGTTTCAGAACTCATCCTGTCCCCACAGAGCGAGCAGAGAATGAAATATCTTGAGGACATCTTAAATAGAAGTTTATGTAATGGCTTTCCAGACTCTGGTAGGTTACAGTCTCATGGAAAAGCTAACGTTGAGGCTTCTGTAGGTGCAGTGGAGAAGGGGGCCACCTCAGTGATGCATTTCAAAAGATTTTTAGCCCTCTGTGCCCAGGACTGCCAGCTTCCACATTGCATCAGCAGTGTCTGCATCATATGATAGGAAATTATTTAGGGATGAAAACAGACATGGAGAGCTTTCCAGTCGATAATCCACTGGGTTACTGGGTCATGGGAATAGATCACTGGCCAGAACTTGCCAAATATGCAGTTGAACTGCTGAGCTGCTCTGCATCCAGTGTGCTTTCTGAATTGGCATTCAGTGCTTCCGGAGGTTTTGTGACAGAAAAAAGAGTGTGCCTGTCCACAGACTCTGTTGACCGGCTGACATTTATCAAAATGAATCATTCCTGGATTAGCAGCAGCTATCAAGCCCCCAATGTCACCAATTAAGTGTTTTTGGGATGTGGAATATCTGCAAGACTGTCTAGGCTGCCTAGTTTTGTGGGTGTTGATTTTATCTGGAAGAAATGTTTTGGTATAGGTTTCATGGCCCCAATTAACACCCATGGACCAATTTTTCCACACCTGTTTGACAGGTGCATATAATTAAAAATATTTACAGCAAGGCCAATTCTTGCTTTCATCAAGAGTACCTCTATATGGTTACGGTGCGAAGGCACCACCAACACCCAAAGCCCAATTTTTCCACACCTGTTACTGTGAAATAAACACCAGAAGTTATACAAAAAACCTCTAATCTTGTTCCAAGTGCACTAAACGGTGGCCTCATCATACAGACCCAGTCTCCCCAGTTATAAATCTTTGCTACAGCAGGTTCTATACATGGTACAGATGCGCCCCTTTACAGGTAGATTAAGGTACCCCCCCGCACTATATTCAAAAACATTTTTCATTTTTATTGTTTCACTTTAATTTAAGCATCATTACATCACTTCTCATTTAAAAATTATCTTTTTAAAAAACTTCTATACACTTTGTATGCCCAATAACTTGCACATAAGCCTTCGAAATGGGCACTTTCGATTTTTCCACTTCGGGTCCCATAGACTTTAATGTGGTTCCTTGTTTGGCTTCAAGCTTTTTCCCTCACCTTAATACAGCAGATAATAAGCCTTAAAGACTTTTCCTTAGTCTTACATACCGATCCTGGCAGGGTCAGTATTCAGCATGCCCCACACTCCTTAATCTGCAAATAATGATCTCCACGTAGATGGCTCAATATGATCATGCAAAAAAACAAGGGATGCTTTATCGTTTTTTAAAAAAACCTTTAATTAATAAACATGTGCCAAATGAACACTCACATGAACATCATAAGTCATAAGCATGTTAATGTATAACAGTGGCTAGGATAATCACTTACCGTCAGTCCTGAAGTACCAACACTAAAGGCTATAAGAAAATCAGGTGAACATTTTCGTCCAAAGAATTTTTCTCGTACGGGAACAGAACGAATGATTTTAATTTAATGTGTACCGTTTTCATACAATTTACAGTGCCTTGCGAAAGTATCCGGCCCCCTTGAACTTTTCAACCTTTTGCCACATTTCAGGCTTCAAACATAAAGATATAAAATTTTAATTTTTTGTGAAGAATCACCAACAAGTGGGACAGAATTGTGAAGTGAAACGAAATCTATTGGATATTTTAAACTTTTTTAGCAAATAAAAAACTGAAAAGTGGTGCGTGCAAAATTATTCGGCCCCTTTATTTTCAGTGCAGCAAACTCACTCCAGAAGTTCAGCGAGAATCTCTGAATGTTCCAATGTTGTCCTAAATGACTGATGGTGATAAATAGAATCCACCTGTGTGTAATCTAGTCTCTGTATAAATGCACCTGCTCTGTGATAGTCTTAGGGTTCTGTTGAAAGCGCAGAGAGCATCATGAAGACCAAGGAACACACCAGGCAGGTCCGTAATACTGTTGTGGAGAAGTTTAAAGCCGGATTTGGATACAAAAAGATTTCCCAAACTTTAAACATCCCAAGGAGCACTGTGCAAGCGATCATTTTGAAATGGAAGGAGTATCAGACTACTGCAAATCTACCAAGACCTGGCCGTCCCTCTAAACTTCAGCTCAGACAAGGAGAAGACTGATCAGAGATGCAGCCAAGAGGCCCATGATCACTCTGGATGAACTACAGCTGAGGTGGGAGAGTCTGTCCATAGGACAACAATCAGTCGTACACTGCACAAATCTGGCCTTTATGGAAGAGTGGCAAGAAGAAAGCCATTTCTCAAAGATATCCATAAAAAGTCTCGTCTAAAGTTTGCCACAAGCCACCTGGGAGACACACCAAACATGTGGAAGAAGGTGCTCTGGTCAGATGAAACCAAAATCAAACTTTTTGCCCACAATGCAAAACGATATGTTTGGCGTAAAAGCAACACAGCTCATCACCCTCAACACACCATCCCCACTGTCAAACATGGTGGTGGCAGCATCATGGTTTGGGCCTGCTTTTCTTCAGCAGGGACAGGGAAGATGGTTAAAATTGAGGGGAAGGCACTATCAGGCAGCTACTTTCCCGGTGGCGGAAGCACCAGATTTCCCTCTTTGGTAGGATAGCATCGGTAAAAATGACGATCCTTCCGAAACTCCTTTACCTTTTCCAGACCCTTCCTATCCCCATACCTTATCACCATCTGAAAAAATTGCAAGCGGACCTGCTCAATTTCACGTGGAACTACAAACGCCATAGAATACCTCGCTCTGTTATGACTGCCTCCCGCTCAGACGGGGGTCTGGCGTTTCCGGACCTCATTAAGTATTATCAGGCAGCCCAGCTCCGAGCAGTGACCTCCTGGTTCACCCAGCGGTCGTATAATAGATGGACGGAAATCGAGAAACTTTGGCTGGCCCCAGCTCACCCTAATAGTATGCTCTGGAGCGCGGCAGCATTGATCCCTCGGGCCCAATTACTGGGAACTATGTCTCACCTGCAGGGCCTATGGCGTAAACTCTCTAAGGTCTATGATTTATCCTCGGATAAGTCGCTCCTGACGTCCCTTTTATATCATCCTAAGGTGCCAGATAGCCTGACATACCTGATGTCCCATCCGTGGTCATCCCGGAATCTTTTCCATCTGGGAACCCTGGTGGACCCTAGATCGCGGAGACTGCTGCCATATGCCGACCTTCAATCTAAATTTGACCTCCCACGACAGAGTTTTTACAGTTATTTACAGATACGACACTATGCCCAGACCATATCCTCTGACCTGCGCTTCTCCCCGCCCTCCGCTTTTGAGACTGTAATCCTAGCGGGCATAGCCCAAAGGGGATTGATATCAGCCATTTATAAAATAATCAACGCTCCCCCTAAAGCTTTGAAAGGCAAGCATACCTACATGCTCAAGTGGGAGGAGGCGTTGGGTGGGGAGATTACGGAGGAGCAGTGGCAGATGATATGGTCCCAGGCCTCGAAAAGCTCCATGTGCACGCTCTACAGGGAGAATGCGTATAAAATTTTATTTTTCTGGTACATGACCCCGGACGTTCTACACGCCATCTACCCCACCTCCTCCGACAGATGCTGGAGATGCTTGGCCCACAGGGGTACACTGTTCCACATTTTCTGGCAATGCCCCCTCGTAGTTCCCTTCTGGGAAGAGGTCCAGCGCCTCTTGACTACTATCCTAGATCAGCAGGTGGCACTGGACCCCAGGACCTTCTTGTTGGGCATCCCCTTTCCTAAATTGACGAAGTCCCGAAAGAAACTGTCAAGACATATCTTGACACCGGCGAGGTGTCTAATTGCCCTACATTGGAAAAAAGTACAGCCCCCCACCCTCGGCGCGCTCCATACTAGAATTAGGGACGTGGAATTGATGGAGAGGATGACCGCCAGGATACAGGACCGGATTGAGGCTCACGATGTGGTTTGGAGCCCATGGATTCTTCGGGAGGACCGGCTGTGATGTGGTGCGGAGACCACACACGGTGCTTACCCCCCTCTTCCTTCCCCCACCCTCCCTCCCACCCCTCGTCCCTCTTCTATTTCTTAAAGTTCTCTCTCCTTTCTCTTATCCCTTTTATCTTCTATTCTCTCGCTTTTGCTCTCCCCTCTCTTTTCTTTTTCGCTTAATATCTCTTTCCTTTTCTTTCTCTTCTTGATTCTCCAATCTCCTTTGTTCTTGTTTCCATGTGCCCTATGGTTCCTTTAGAAAGATGCTTTGATAACAATGACTGGAGTGAGCAGTTAGTAACATTTGTAGATATCAGTACCTAGCTATTGGGCTATCTCGCTGGACAATATGAAGGATGGCGCTATATATCTATATCCAGTGTTGGCCCGTTTGATCGCGGAGGAGTCTTTTTGGCCTGGTCTGTACCTGTTCCAGAGGGCTCCCTGTGGGTCAACGGGCGGGAGGCCCCTAATGATTGCTCATTTTCTTTCTTGTGGAGCTGATGTGATGTAATACAGCATGATGTGTAATGCATTGTTGGAAACAATAAAAAGTTATTTGATAAAATTGAGGGGAAGATGGATGCAGCCAAATACAGGACCATTCTGGATGAAAACCTGTTGGAGTCTGCAAAAGACCTGAAACTGGGACGGAGATTTATCTTCCAACAAGACAATCATCCCAAACATACAGCAAAATCTACAAAGGAATGGTTCACAAACGCTCTCCATCCAACCTCACTGCTGTTCACAAACGCTCTCCATCCAACCTCACTGAGCTCGAGCTGTTTTGCAAGGAAGAATGGGCAAGAATTTCAGTCTCTCAATGTGAAAAACTGATAGAGACATACCCCAAGCGACTTTCAGCTGTAATCGCAGCAAAAGGTGGCTCTACAAAGTATTAACGCAAGGGGGCCGAATAATTTTGCACGCACCACTATTCTTTTTTTTTATTAGTTAAAAAAGTTTCAAAAATCCAATAGATTTCGTAACACTTCACAATTGTGTCCCACTTGTTGGTGATTCTTCACAAAAAATAAAAATGTTATATCTTTATGTTTGAAGCCTGAAATGTGGCAAAAGGTTGAAAAGTTCAAGGGGGCCGAATACTTTCGCAAGGCACTGTACATACAAGAAAGGTCAGAAAAGAAAGACTGCGCATGATCAGAAATAATAAACAACAACAACAAAAAAAAACTTTGTTGTACCAGAATTTTCGTACAAATTTTCATTCATCGGTTTCGATTTGCTGTGAAACATTGAGAAAAATTGGACGAGCGTTCGCCCAATTTTCTTATAGTGTGTACCCCACTTAAGACAAAAATGTCCATTGCTCGTAGACTATCCCACACCTCTCATGATCCTGTTTGCATCAGCCTCTCAGGTCCCTTCTACATGTTTCGTCACACCTCGTGACTTCCTCAGGGAGATATGATCAAATCGTGATCTTGATGACTTATGATGTTTATGTGAGTGTTCATTTGGCACATTATTATTAATTAAAGTTTTTTTAAACGATAAAGCACTATTGCATAATCTTGTTCTTTTGCATGATCATATTGAGCCATCCAGCTGGAGGTCGTTATATGCAGTTTGAGGAGTATGGGGCATGCTGAATAGTGACCCAGCCAGGATTGATATATAAGACTAAGAAACAGACTTTAAAGGGTAACTCCACTTTCGTGGGGAAAAAATAAAGCAAATAAGGAAAAAATAATATAGCGCATATAATTGCGACACAAATCATGTTGTAGTTAAGTGTTATTAAAAATTACCTTTCCTTTTCAATCTGCAGCCATTGTAATTTTCTGAGAATGCATTGCAATATGGCTACCTGGAGTTGTTCTGTACACAGAGTGTGTACTGACCACCAGTGTTGGTCATCTTACCTTAAAAAAGTAATTAGTTAAGTTACAAATTACTTCTCCCAAAAAGTAATTGCGTTAGTAACTTGGTTACTACATTGGAAAAGTAATTAGTTACTCAGCAAAGTAACTGAGACTTTCTTTTAATATTCTATAGACGGGACTAGCGAAGGAAGTGAATGTCGCCGCCTCCATTGGTGAGATTGACACCTGTCGCCTGGTGTGGATTTAAAGAGGAACCCCTACGCCGAAAAAACAGCGTGGGGGTCCCCCAAAAGTCCATAACAGACCCTTATCCAAGCATGCAGCCCAGGGGTGGGGGGTGGGGACCAGTGTTGGTCATCTTACTTTAACCCTTTCATGATTAAGTCTATTTTTGACATTTGGTGTTAAAATCTGTATTTTTTTCTAGAAAATTACTTAGAACCCCCAAACATTATATATATATTTTTAGCAGAGAATCTAGAGAATAAAATTGAGATTGTTGCAATATTTTATGTCACACGGTATTTGTGCAGCGGTGTTTTAAACGCAACTTTTTGGGAAAAGGGACACTTTCATGAATTTTTTAAAAAACTAAACAGTAAAGTTTGCCCAATTTATTTGTATAATGTGAAAGATGATGTTATGCCGAGTAAATAGATACCAAACATGTCACGCTTTATAATTGCACGCACTCGTGGAATGACGACAAACTACAGTACCTAAAAATCTCCATAGGCGAGGCTTTACATTTTTTTCCGGTTACCAGATTAGAGTTACAGAAGAGGTCTAGTGCTGGAATTATTGCTCTCGCTCTGACGATGATGGTGATACCTCACATGTGTGATTTGAACACCGTTTACATATGCGGATGCGACTTCCGTATGCATTTTCTTTCCTGCGTGAGCTCGACGGGGGTGCTTTAAAAAAAAAAAAATTCTTATTTATTTTATTTATTTTAAAATTAATAAATTGTTTTTAAATAAAAAAAAAAATTGTAATCACTTTTATTGCTGTCACAAGGAATGTAAACATCCCTTGTGACAGTAATAGGTGGTGACAGGTACTCTTCATGGAGGGATCGGGGGTCTAAAAGACCTCCAATCCCTCCTTTGCACTTCAAAGTATTCGGATTGCCGTTTTCGGCAATTCTGAATACTGTATATTTATTTAAAACCGGCGCCATTGGCAGCCGAGTAAACGGGAAGTGATGTCATGATGTCGCTCCTGTGTTTACAATTAGGAGACTCGAATGAAGCCGCTTACGGCTTCATTCCAGTATGTCCCTAGCCGCCAGAAGCAGCGGTTTGTTGATCGGGGCTCCCAATGGAACGGGAGCCCTGGTAAGAGTGCCGGGAAGGGGGCGAGCAGCTTTTAGCCACATCGGTTGTTATATCTGGAAAGCCGATCGCCGGCTCTAAAAAACAGGGATGATGCCTGCAGCTGCGGGCATCATCCCGGTATAACCCCTGAAAGCCGAGTACCCAAATCTGCGTACGCTCGGCGGCAAGGGGTTAAAAAAGTAATTAGTAAAGTTACAAATTACTTCTCCCAAAAAGTAATTGCGTTCGTAACTCGGCTACTACTTTCTAAAAGTAATTAGTTATTCAGCAAAGTAACTGTGACTTTTTTTTTAATATTCTATAGACGGGACTAGCGAAGGAAGTGAATGTCGCCACCTCCATCGGCGAGATGGACACCTCGTGAGCCCCGTCGCCTGGTATGGATTTAAAGGGGAACCCCTACCCATTCGATGTACCCCTACTCATTCACCTGGGGAAAAAAAGTGTTACTTTAAAAACCTGTGTTTTTTTTAATTACTTTATTAGACAGCTCCGGGGGTCTTCTTCTGACTTCAGGGGTCTTCTCGCCCGGGTTCCTCCGCTATCTTCTGCTCTTTTACCGCTAGCTCTTTTACTAGTGGAGGAGCCCGGCTTTCTCCTTCGTCGCCGCCACCGTCTGGGGGTCTTCTTCCGACTTCGGTGTCTTCCGACTTCGGGGGTCTTGTTCCGCTCTTTGCTTCTTCTGCCGGGCCTCCGCAATCTTCTTACAGCTCTTTTACTAGCGTTGGCCGGGTCTTGTTGCTGTCGCCCCCACCTTCTTCTTTTTCTTCTTCTCTTCTTCTTCCTGTTGAGGGCACGTGGCCTGCTACGGTTCAGGAGGGGGGGGGCGCTTGCTCGTCCCCACCCCCTTTCCTGAGCGGCCGGGCTGCATGCTCGGATAAGGGTCTGCTATGGACTTTGGTGGGACCCCCAAGCCGTTTTTTCAATGTCGGCTGTCAATCTCGCCGATGGAGGCCGATGGAGGCGGCAACATTTACTTCCTTCGCTAGTCGTGTCTACCTGTAGTCATGTTTAAAATGAAACTGGTCAGCTGACTTCATTTTTCAGTGTCCGCCCCGCCTCCTTAAATTCTCTCTCTCTGGATAGGCGGGGCGGGATGGGGCGGTCCAGACAGGATGTAATTGCGGTAACGCTGCCCAAGTAATGGGAACGGCGTTACCATGAGGGGAAGAGTAATCAGTTAGATTACTCTTTACCCTCTACAGTAACTGCGTTAAGTTACTTACATCACTGCTGACTACCCCCCAGAAACATAATTTCCTGATGGTGTTATTGGCTCACCAATTTCCCCAGAAGTCTGCCTATGAATCCAGTCAGATTTCCGTCATCCCCTCCAACAAAAATGTAATTTTTGGAGAGATACTTTCAATAGGAACAAGTCTAAAGGGATGCAGGGACAGCAGCTTTCCTCAGCTTTCCTCATTAGAGCCCTGCAGCTGCACACCTGACAGTTAATTATGAAACCACTCCCATTAGACCCACTCAGAACAGAGGCACAGACAAACACACATGGATTTCTTCAGAACAATAAAAGGTAGGAATTTGCAACAAAGTTTGTTATAATTCTTGCAATGTACATAGATTACCCAGAGGGGAATGTTTTTTCTTCTCAACAAAAGTGGAATTACGCTTTAAGGCTTATTATCTGCTGTATTAAGGTGAGGGAACATCTTAAATGGTGGAGGTGGCACAATATTGAGAGAAAAGGATTAACCTCCCTATCGGTGATCCCGAGTCTGACTCGGGCTAGGATTTCAGTACCACGAGCGGTAACCCCGAGCCAGACTCGGGATCGCATCGCTGGATACAGGGAGGATACAGGGAGAGGTTACTTACCTTGTCCCCTGGATCCAGCGATGTCCTCCATGCTGTGTGAGCGAGCTGTCCTCCGCTCGATTCACACAGTGCCGAGTGCCGCCGAGCTCCGTTCCCTGCGACGTTACGACGCACGGGAGTGGAGATCGGCGCCAAATTCAAAAAAGTAAAACCACACAATACACATAGAGAACTGTAATCTTTCAGATTACAGTACTGTATAAAAAAAAAATACACACCCTCTTTGTCCCTAGTGGTCTGTCCAGTGCCCTGCATGCACTTTTATATTATAAATACTGTTTTTTTCTGCCTGGAATTTGGAGATTGTCCATAGCAACAAAAAACTGTCCCTTTATGTCAAAAGTGATTTTAGACCAACTAGAAAACAGCGATAATAAATTAGAATCACTTACAGAATTGAGCGATAGCGATTTGTGGGGAGATCAGTCATCAAACACTAAATCTAATGACAGCGGCAATTCTGCAAATGAGCAAATTTCTGTGTTTTTGGATTTGATTACATTATTGAATCATTTTTATTATTATTTATTATCATTATTTATTATATTATAAATTTTATCATACCCAGGATGTCTGCTAGACTCTGGTTTGAACAGATTTAAGAGAGTTATTCCTAAGAATTGCAGGCCTACAATATAAAATGCCAAATTTCCATGCAAAATAATTGTACCGCTTTCAGCACCTAAAATCAGAACTAATCATACCACCAGGGAGGTTAAGCATGGTGGAATTAAAGGAAGATCAATAATTAAAGATTTATATTTTATGGCACAATATTTTACGGTTTTGCACAGTATATTTTGTACAGAGGAACTGTTTTGCACAAAGAGAAAAACCTTTTTGCACGGAGCCTTTTTTTTGCACGGATATTGCATGGAGACATTTATCAATTGATTCTGGATACTTGATTACATGTATACATATTCAATTTATATTTACATTTATATTTGTGTTATAGATAGATTTGCACTGTATTAGTAGCGCTGCACGGTATGTATATACAGGCATACACCACTTTTAAGTACACAATGGGGTTTATTTACTAAAGCTAGAAAGTGCAAAATCAGGCTCACTTCTGCATATAAACCAATGAGCTTCCAGGTTTTATTACCAAAGCTTAATTGAACAAGCTGGGATTAGAAGTTCATTGGTTTCTATGCAGAAGTGAGCCTGATTTTGCACTTTTCAGCTTTAGTAAATAAACCCCATTTTGTACTTAAAGCGGGAGTCCGTAGTTTTTTTTTTTTTAAAAGCCAGCAGCTACAAATACTGCAGCTGCTGACTTTTAAAATAATGACACTTACCCGCCCAGCACGCCCGCGATGTTGGCACCCGAAGCCGATCTCTCGATCGTCTCTCAGGGGCTTCCGTCGCCATCTTGGCTATGGGAATCAGGAAGTGGAGCCTTTCGGCTTCATTTCCCAGTTCCCTACTGCGCATGCGTGAGTCGCGCTGCGCAATAAGGATGGTCCCCGCTGTCTCTGGGATCCTTGTGTTTCCCAGCAGGCAGCGGAGGACCTTCGGAAAGGGGCGTACCTTCTGCAGAATCTACGCCGGAAGTGGGTGCAGATACCTGTACTGTACAGGTACCTGCACCCCCCTCCCTCCTGAAAGGTGCCAATTGTGGCGCCGGAGGGGGGGGTTCCAATGAGCGCAAGGTCCACTTTAGGGTGGACCTCCGCTTTAAAAGTGGGGTATGTCTGTATATTCTGTGTTATTTCACTATAAGGAAGTGGAGGGAGTGCTGGCAGCTGTTTTCTAATCTAGTTTATTTTATTTTAAACCATTTACCGTATTTATTAGCGTATAACACGCGCCGGCGTATAACACGCATCCCAAGTTTAGGAGGGAATTTTAAGGGAAAAAACTTTTAGGAGGGAAATTTAAGGAAAAAAAACTTACATTTAAATGCCCATCAATGCAGCCTTATCAGTGTCATTTGCAGCCTTGTCATGCAGCCTGTCTATCATTGCAGCCTTGTCATGCAGCCTGCCCATCATTGCAGCCTTGTCATGCAGCCTGCCCATCATTGCAGCCTTGTCATGCAGCCTGTCCATCATTGCAGCCTTGTCATTCAGCCTGTCCATCATTGCAGCCTTGTCATGCACCCTGCCCATCATTGCAGCCTTACCCATCATTGCAGCCTGTCTATCATTGCAGCCTTGTGCATCATTGTCCCCTTGTCAGTGTTCATTTCAGATTTTATTTTTAAAAATGGCGCCATCGAGATGTCCTGTGTATCTCGACAGCGCCCGGTAGTTCTCAGCCGCCTTCGGCTGTTCTCGGCGGCTTTCGGCTGCGCTCAGTGCCTTTCGGCCGCTCTCGGCCTTTCTCTGCGGTTTTCGGCCGCCGAGAAGGGCCGAAAGCCGCCAAGAACGGCCGAAGGTGGCCGAAAGCCACTGAGAATGGCCAAAAGCCAAGAGAAGGGCCGAAGGCGTCTGAAAGCCGCCCAGAGGCCCAAAAATCGCGGAGGATCGGCGTATAACACACACCCGCGATTGTCCCCTGATTTTAAGGGGAAAAAAGTGCGTGTTATATGCCGATAAATACGGTATGTGTGGCAGCTCACAAGATTTATTCTGTTATTTGAAGGAGAGGGTAGTGTACAGCAAGCCATAGAAGAGTCAAAAAATAAACAAAATTTGCGTTCATCATCGAATCGTTTGTTTTTCGCATCATTAGTGTGCCAGCTGCAACTTTTGGGCCACAATCGAAAAGGGGCCTGATCCAACATGCTGCTTTTTTTGTTTTTTTTTGAAAATCAAAACAATTAATGGCACAATCGTAAGAGCTATTTTCGATCATTAAGGCCTCGTACACACGGTTTGATTGTTGTACAACCGAGCCTCTGATTTTTGTTAAACGCGAATGTGCAGGATTTTGTCTAGCATAGTAACTATCTGCAAATTGTCATTCGACAAACACGAACGTAGTGACGTACTATGAGAGTATAGAGAGGAAGTTAATTTCTCAAGCGCCCCCCTTTGGGCCCCTTCTGCTAATTTCGTGGTAGTAGAGGTTTGGTGAGCGTTGATTACCAATTTTCAGATCATACAAAATACGCTTGGCATAACTACATCAGTATCACCAGCAAACCAGCTTCATTATTATCCCATTAAAGAAGATTTTAATGTGCGCTGCATTTTGACATTTCATCAATTGCTGACTTTTAATAAGCACATCTACCTGTTTGGGGTGCCCGCGATGTTGGCCGCCCAAGGCTGACCCGTCCATCAGATCGGGTCCCGGCGCCAGCATTCGAACTAAGGGAGACAGGCAGTGGAGCCTTGCGGCTTCACTGGCCATTTCTTACTGCACATGCGCAAATCACGTGCCGCTTTGTGAATGGCCGACTGTGTTCTGGGACACACACAGTTCCCAGAACACAGCATGCCCCATTCCCCAGAAGACAACGCAAGGAGGAGAAAAATGAAGACCACCATGGAGTAGGAAGTGGCAGATTAGGGCGATCTTCCTAGCAACAGCCATTTCTGGTAAGTAAAAATAATTTTATTTTTTCAGATTTTTTAGGAGCATTTTTATGTCATTTCTTTTTTTAGGGGGGATCTTGGCTTTTTTTCTAAATTACAAGCGGTAGTTTACTTTGCAAGACCTAACTCTTCCCAGTCGTTCCTTGATTCCGAGCATGAAGACAGAGCAGCACGGAACCTAAGCACTGGGTCTGTTTAAATAGCCCATATGGTGCCTCTGTCTGTCACAGGTGCACATGAGCACGCAGATGATTTAAAATGTGTTCTAAAAAAGAGAAAAGGAAAGGTAAAAAAAAAAAAATGCGTGTTTTCATGTCCTGAACATAATAAATAAATAAATGAATGAATGCACTGAATATAATAAATATTAAAAATATATATTTTTAAAAACACTGCATATTTCTAATTTGTTGTGATTAATTGTAATAAAAGCACATGAATAACTATGGTAACCGAGGGACGTAATATCAGAAATTTATCATTATGACAGCTGAACAAATAGCTCCAGACTCTTCAAGACTGTTTGCAGATAAAAAGGCCAGGACACACCATAAAACATTTTCTTGAAGCTTTGTGGAAATGTGATAAACTGTGGAAACACTTTAATTAGGTAGAAGTCCAGCAGACATTCATGACCAGACAGTGACCTTTGAAACAACACCAGAATAAAGTCACAGAAAACATGGAAACAAAGTTTACATTTAGGGTCCTTTCACACGGGGCGGATCAGTTCTGATCCGCCCCGTGGATGTCCGTTTGCTCAGCGGGGATCACTCCGCCGATCCCCGCTGAGCAGGGAGATGACAGCTCCGTCTCTGCACACTGTGCAGGGACGGACCTGTCACAGCGCCGCTCTCCCCTATGGGAGATCGGATGACGACGGACCGCAGTGCCCGTCGTCATCCGATCCGATCCGCAGACGGATGGAAAAATAGCTTTTTCCTCCGTCACACTTTTTCGGATCGGAGCGGGTCGGATGTCAGCGGACATGTCACCGCTGACATCCGACGCTCCATAGAGCTCTATGGAGCACCCGTTCAGGTCCGCCTGAAAAACTGACAGGCGGGCCTGAACGGGACGTTAGTGTGAAAGGGGCCTTAGGAAGAAGGAATCCACTGCTCCAGGTGTGTATGATGAACCAAATGGAACCAAATAGGAGTGCTAGCCCTGGCCCAGCTCAGTGGAATACTTGAAAAATGAAGAATGGCTGCACATCTGAAAGTCCCAAACAAAGTCCCTATATTAAAAATCACCAGGATACACCAGGGAGACCAGATATTTAGTCACGTAAACACGTTTCACACATCCAACCTGTGCTTAATCATTACGATTAAGCACAGGTTGAATATGTGAAACACGTATATGTGACTAAATATCTGGTTTCCTTGATGTATCCTGATGATTTTTAATAAAAGGACTTTGGAACCTTCGGATGTACAGCCATACGTCTTTTTTCAAAGCTTACAATTAGCCTAGGTAAGTGATGGTGAACCTTGGCACCCCAGATGTTTTGGAACTACATTTCCCATGATGCTCATGTACTCTGCAGTGTAGT
Organism: Lithobates pipiens; assembly: GCF_037356315.1. Lineage (NCBI taxonomy): Eukaryota > Metazoa > Chordata > Amphibia > Anura > Ranidae > Lithobates > Lithobates pipiens. The sequence goes on from NW_027507764.1 coordinate 91,944,443, forward strand.
GGAGCATCATGGGAAATGTAGGTCCAAAACATCTGGGGTGCCAAGGTTCGCCATCACTGGCCTAGGTTCACAGTGAGAGCGGGAATTAAATTGTGCAGCTGAACTCGCACTAATTCATTCCCGCATGTTAGTCCCAACTTCGGGGGCGATTTCAGACACATCTGTGTGGGTTTCTGCACAGATGTCTATTGAAATCACACCACAAAGTCACTAAAAGTAGTACAGAAATTACTTCAGTGTGGCGACACAAATGCGGCGTTGCACCAATTCATACAGTGCCATTGCCAGCAATAGCTGCCGATTTGGCATGCGATTTAACATGTCAAATTGCATGCCAAATTGCTGCAATGTGAAACAGGGCTCAAATGTAGACCAGAATTACAGGGCAAAAATATGGAAGCATTAAAGCAGAACTCCAGCATTATTTTTTTAATTTTTAAATGCCCAGCAGATTTTAAAAAACTAAACATATTTTTCTGCAATACTGACTGTACTATCTGTCCCCAACAAACTTGAAAGGTGGTCTCCCATGCTCCCTGGGTGTGCTTCATCACATCAACCTAGTCTCACAGAAGAATGCTACAGAGAAAGGTCAGTGAGTGTATTCGGGACTGCCCACCGTCATAGCTTGAACAAAATAGGAACGACCCTAGAATGTAATGTGAAAAGCCAGACATCTGTATTTCAAGTGGTGTTATATCCCAAAAAACAAAAATGTAATATTAGGAACGAATGTGGCCCGTCACAGCCTGTAAATAAACAATGGCATACCTCCATCCCCAAATGTGTTTGTAAAGGAAAGTGAAAAAGAAATGGGACTTTACATGAGGCATGTCATTGCAGATAATAATAAATATAGGGGGCGTGGTTTGGAGCCGGACCGCAATGGACGCCTGATCCCGGTGCTCCGGCCTTCAGAGGGTAAAATCGGCACCTAAAACGAGCCATCCGCCCCCGCTGACATGGGGAAACACAAGGGGAACCCATCCTCGTCCCGGTCCCGATCCCCGAGGGGACCCGACTCACAAACGAGCCGCAGCATTCCAGAACTGTTCCGGATGCAGCCACGCGAGGCCCCGGCTTCATCTCAGGCCTACTCCTCCTCAGCACGATCCTCCAGCCACAGCCCCTCAGGGAGACACCAGGCGATCTCCCCTCCACCAAATGAGGCTCCTGAACAGCCCCTAAACATGAGGGACCTAAGATCAGTGGCAGAGGACATAAAAGCCTCATTAGCATCAGCCATCACGGACCTCAGGAGGGACATCCAGTCCATGGCTGCACGCATGGATGACATGGAAGAAACAACAAGGAGGAATGAAAGTGCCATTCACCAGCTCCAAGCTTCCTCCCAAACGAACAATACACAGATCAGAGACCTACACAGATACATGGAGGACCTGGACAATCGCGGCCGACGACACAATCTACTAGTAAGAGGCATGCCAGAAACGATCGACCACACTCAAATTGCCCAGGCCACTATAGCTGTGTTCAATGATCTTTTAGGCAGACCCCCCAAATCCCCCATTGAATTTGAATGTCTTCATAGGGCTCTCAGACCCAGGGGAAGAGACACTGACCCTCCCAGAGATGTAGTGTGCTGCCTAGTCAATTTTAAGCTCAAAGAGGAAATCTTGTGTAGGTCCTGGGATCGTCGCAACCTATTATACCAAGGCACAGATATAAAAATCTTTCAAGATTTATCGCTGGTCACTCTTCAAAACAGAAGGGACCTACGCCCCCTCCTTGACCTACTGCGTACAAATGGGATCCAATACCGCTGGAGGTTCCCCTTCTGCCTCTCGGCCTCTGCGCAAGGACGCACGGCCAACCTGAGGGTACCAGAGGATCTCACTGCATTCTGCGAGATATTGCACATACCCCACATCGAACTACCTGACTGGTACAGAACCCTCCGATCTCCTCATCTCAGGAGGTCAGCCTCAACAGATGCCATACCAGTCCGGGACGAGTTCCACATCCGCAGACGCAGATCCAACTCGCCCAGAACCAACACATCCGCAGGACCCAGGAATACTGCAAATAGCCCCACAGCATCCCCTGCGCACAGAAGACCCCGCCATGGAGGATCAGAGTAGAGTTCAATCTGCTACTCTCTCTTATCTTACCCAGGACCCTCCAATCTGACATTTTGTGAATAGCCCACCAGTTAACTCGTTTCTCAGGAATATCTCCATGAAGCTACCTACAAGAAAATCTCGGCATTTTGAGATGATCTGACTCATGTCCCAAGTGACCAGTCCAATGTTGCCCCATCGTGCTGAACTCAACTACTACTTTACACGCAAACCGTTTGACTTGCTCACTTCCAGGTGCCAATCCTCTCCTCTTATCAACATACAGCATTCACCCGAGACAAAGGCACCCGCTAAGATACCTAAGCACTCAACATGGAAGCAACGAGTGACAATCTCTACATGACAATTTACATATCACTGAGATGAACTTTGTCATGCTGGCATTAGCAGGTCCGCCACGAGGTAACCAATCTCTAAGAACTCTGTTTGATCCCCTAAACCCTCTTGTATCACTCCACAGGTGTCTACCATAAAACTTGTCATGAGCATTAGACACTGAGTGATTGAAACCCCTTTCCGGGAAGGTGACTTCACACGAATTACGAAACTATTCGGCTTCAATTCCCCCCCTACACTATACTTTCACAAGCAACTCCCCCCTCCTACTGAAAGGGTATCTCTGTAAAAACCTTTTAACCCCCAACCTCCTCTTAAATTGCAGCAAGCAGCCAACAATAGATGGTGTAACCAGGGCAAGTATAACGCTAACTTGGCTACTCCATGAAGATACCCTGCCCCCATGGTAGCTTCTTCTGTGTGAGGTTGCCCCCCCCATTAAACACAAGGGCCCTTAATGGGACCAGCGGCGGCCTACGGCTGAGACAAATTCTCAAGCCATGCCGGGAATCCTGAGAGGTGGTGTTATCACACACTGTTTATGGTTATCGAGTTATGTTAGTGATTGACACATTTTAACACTTTGGCATATATGACCAACCTTTGCATAGTTAATTTTATCTAATTGTTATAATTGTTTACTGTTTTCCTGGTTTGTCTCTAGGAACTTCACATAAAAATCTTGGTGGATCTCTGCTGTGTGTGGCTGACCTCTACACCCTGCCTACCATTTGCTTCATACCTTCCCGATTTTCAAGCAAGCATGTAGCCAGGTGAGCTAACACGGGATATGCTCATGACCGTCTCTCGGATACACATACTTAATCAATGGAGACTCGGCCACACACGTCAGAGATATCATCTTGCCAAGTTTGGATACTACATTCAGGTAGAAGTTTCGGTTGCTAAGGGCCTAAACGAAGTAACGTAGGTACCCTGATAGAAAAGGTACTCCTGTTCCCATGCTGGAACTAACCCAAGTTATCCCTCCATGTCTGACGCCCACCCTCACAATTTGGAGGATGTCCCACTTGGATACTTCCTAGCACCCAGTTGAACACATGCTATTTTATGTTGTATAAATTTCTACCACTCTGCCACCAAACTCCCCATTGTCAAACCATAGCTTTCACACATAGTCTCACATCCTAAGGGCTCACACACCTAACACATACCTCTGAAGGCCAGAGGACTTTACCTTCCCATCCGTTCATTGCATACCGACGCCTTCCGCTTCTCCACACAACGGGAACCCAAGCTTCCCGTTGACCCCTACCGGACCAAGTGAAATTTCATAAGGAGAGTCAAGACACCCTTCCTTATTTCCGGATAACTTCCTTCCCCTTCCCCTACTCTCGACAGTACTCACTCACCAACCCATCCCCTCCCTCCCCCCCTTCCCTTTTTATTTATTTATTTATTCCCCCCCCCCCTTTTTTCCTTCCCTTCTCCTGTCCCCATCTGCCCTCACCTCCTTACCCCCCCGTGCTTGCCCCCCACAGGTCCCCTTCCCAACCTCCCGCTTGTTTCCTCGGTCTCTGCCACCCTAACAACAAGTCCGCAACCTAGCCCCTCGGGCTATCCACACTCCCACAACCCACCCACAACCACAGTTAAGTGAAAGTGCAGACGGCTACCTCAGCTCCCCCTGCTTATGCAAAGCTTTACTCCTCACGCGACATGTCACATACAAGACCTATCACTAGACGCACCACACTGAAAGTTTCGTCCCTGAATGCAAAAGGGCTCAACATCCCAGAGAAACGTAGCCAGGTTCTCTCTCTGATGCAAAAACTAAAAGCCAACATAATCTTCCTACAGGAAACACATTTCCGTACGGACAAGATCCCCAAGTTCACAAACCATATGTTTCCAACTTCATACCATTCCACCAACTCGCAAGCAAAAACAAAAGGAGTCTCAATTTTGATCTCCAAAAACCTGAACTGGGAACATATCGACTCGCTAATAGCAAGGAAGGCAGATACTTATTTTTAAAAGGTAAGATTCAAGGCTGCCCTGTAACCCTGGCCAACATCTACAGCCCCAACTCTGCACAGACCAGCTTCTTTGGACAGATATCCCAACTACTGATAGGCTTTGCGTCTGGAATGACCATACTTGGAGGGGACTTTAATGTTGCCCTTTGCCCTCTCATAGATACCTCCTCAGGGACCACTTCGCTGCCCTACAAAAACCTAAGCCGCATCAAAAGGCAACTTCAAGACCTACTCCTACATGACACATGGCGTACTCTACATCCCAACGAAAAGGACTATACTTTCTTCTCTGCCCCTCATAATAAATACTCCAGAATCGACTATCTCTTCCTTTCTCAAACAGATTTACCTTTCCTATCCCATGCAACTATTGAACCAATGTTGCTTTCTGACCATCACCCAATCACTATGACATTGACCTTTCCAGACCAGAATACCTTTTCAAAGATCTGGTGCTTAGATTCCCGCCCTTCTGACCTCAGAAGAGGATATCGAGGACGTTAGGAAAACCATACACAACTTTTTCCTAGACAACGATAATGGAGAAACCGCTCCGCTAACACAATGGGAGGCTCACAAATGCACCCTGAGAGGCAAATTTATAGCTTTAAAAACCTCACGGAAAAAGGCCCATCAAGCCAAGATCGCAGACTTGATCCAAAAAATTAAAACCCTAGAACTGGCGCATAAACAAACCCACGCCCAACAGACATACCAGGATCTTATACAAGCCAGGGAACTCCTACGGGAGGAGCTATCCCACAAAACAAAACGTAAGTTTGTGCTGCAACATAAATTATTCTATGAATTTGGGAAAAAAAGCGGTAAATACCTAGCCAAAGCCATACAAGCCAGCAAAACTCAGACCAATAATCATACGATCAACGACTCCCAAGGTAGGCCCAGAGTCACAGCTCCAGAAATAGCTTCCCAATTTGAGACATATTATTCCAATCTTTATAATCTTCAGCTGTCGGAGGTCGTCAATACAGGTCACACTCGACACTCCCTTATCAAAAACTTTTTAAAAGACCATTGTCCGAAACCCATAGATGAGGAAGATGCACGCCAACTAGAAAACCCCATTTCGGAAGACAAACTAAAAACAGCCATTAACCAGCTAAAAACAGGAAAAAGTCCTGGCCCAGACGGGTTCACGGCCGCCTATTTTAAAACCTTCACAAAGGTACTAACTGACCCTTTCCTCAAGGCCTTTAACTCTCTCGCTTCCTCCACTCTCCCTTTCCACAGACTTCTCGAGGCATACATTACTGTCATACCAAAAGAAGGTAAAGACACAACACTAGTGACTAACTATAGGCCAATTTCTCTACTAAATGTAGACTTAAAAATGTATGCTAAAATCCTTGCCAATCGCTTGCTTTCCCTCCTACCATCCCTTATAGGCAAAGACCAAGTAGTTTTCATTCCGGGGCGAGAAGCAAGGGACAATACTATTAAAGCCATCAATTTACATCACTGGATGACCACCAACAAGCACAAAGGGTTCTTCCTGTCATTGGACGCGGAGAAGGCGTTCGACAGATTGGCCTGGGACTACATGGGAGCAGTTTTGAAACGCATAGGTATCCAAGACCGAATGTTTAACTCAATAATGTCCCTATACACAACACCATCGGCTAGGGTTCGGGTTAATGACCATCTGTCGGACGCCTTCTTCATAACCAATGGGACTAGACAAGGATGCCCACTCTCCCCTATCCTTTTTGTGCTAACCCTGGAACCACTCTTGAACTGCCTCAGAAATAATGAGAATGTCAAAGGAATACCCATAGCAAATCACACTTATAAGTTAACAGCGTTTGCTGACGTCATTTTACTCTCCCTTAGCGAGCCCCATATCTCAATCCCAAACTTACTAAAAGATTTTAATCTTTTCCAGCACCTTTCGAACTTCAAAATCAACCTCTCCAAATCCCACGCCCTTAATGTGACCATTCTACAGGAGACGGTCACGCATTGTGAAATTAACTTCCCCTTCCAATGGCGACATGATGCGATTAAATATCTAGGAATCTACCTAACAACAAACCTTTCAGATCTTTTCGCCAAAAACTAACTACCCATTCTCAAGACTATAGCTGAGGATCTCAAATGATGGAACAAACCACAATTCTCCTGGTTTGGCCGTGCAGCTATCCTAAAAATGAATATTCTACCCCGTATCTTATATATCCTTCAAACTGTCCCCATAAAACTCCCCTCATCCTTCTTTCTATCGTTCAAAAGGCTTTCTACGAGATTTCTGTGGAAACACAAACCTCCAAGAATCGCATATTACATCCTTACATGACCGAAACCAAAAGGGGGCATAGGACTTCCAGACCTCAAAAAATATTATTGGGCCTGCCATCTCGCTAGAATAGTTGACTGGATTTTACACGACCGTAGTAAAGATTGGGTCAGATTAGAGAACTCACTGTCCCCCTCTCCACTACGATCAGCACCTTGGCTGTCGCGCGAACACATCCCCCCCACACTAAAGGAACATCCTCTCATTGACCCAACGCTCTGCTCCTTAAAGGAAACTTGTAAAAACCTGCGCATCTCCTCTGCCCCAGGACCCTTAACTCCTATAAGACTTAACCCGGCCTTCCCTCCTGGTATGTCTGCACAGTTCCTATCACAGCACTGGCAACATCCAGAAGTTCTTGCACACCAATTTTTCCAAAATGGTTCTCTCTTAGATCGCCTTGCACTAGTACCCGCCCATACCGAAAATCCCCTCCCACTATGGACCTACTTTCAAATCCGCCACTTCCTACAAGGGATCAACCGCGACTCCTCCATCACATGACCATTGACCCCATTTGAACGTCTATGCTCCCAATCCAGCCCCCAACAACATTTGATCTCCAAAATATACACCATGCTATTTGAAGATATCTCTCCTAAAGAAGGGAAAGCACCCAAGTCATGGGAGAAAGAAACACAATTAGACCTATCAGAAGACCAATGGGAACGTATATTCACGATTGCTCATAAAGGTTCCCTGAATGTCTCCATTCAGGAAAACAACTACAAAACGATAACACGTTGGTACAAAACCCCAGCAATTCTAAACAAATAAAACTCCTCCTATCCAAACAAATGTTGGAGATGTGATGACGGTCCGGGCACTTTGCTACACATTATGTGGTCATGCCCGGCAATCCAACCCTTCTGGTCCCAAGTACGGGAGCTCACAGAATCGATATCTACATACACTTTAGACCACACCCCAGCACAATGTCTTTTCCATCACTCAGATATATCAGCTCACCAGTACCGTAAGACCCTGATCCTACCTCTACTCAATGCTGCCAAATTATGTATCCCTAGACACTGGGGCTCTCCTCAAGTACCAACCATTCCAGAATGGTTTAAACAAGTTAACAAAATAGCTGACATGGAAGAACTTATTTTCATTGCTCGAGATTCCCCAGCCAAATTTTCTAAGACATGGGCCTGCTGGATGCACTTTAGAACAACCGATAGATATCGAACATTGATGAACTAACCCATGCACACGTCCTGTTCTAGTATGATAAAAATCAACTGAGTACAATACCCTACACCAGTGATGGCAAACCTTGGCACCCCAGATGTTTTGGAACTACATTTCCCATGATGCTTCACTACACTGCAGAGTGCCAGAGCATCATGGGAAATGTAGTTCCAAAACATCTGGGGTGTCAAGGTTAGCCATCACTGCCCTACACCCTCCCTCTCAGGGCTCTCTTGTTGGGTGACTTCGGCCTCCCACCTCGTCCCAAGGGACGAGTTCGGGAGCCCACATGTCAATACTACCCCTCAAAGGTGGGACTTTCCTGTTACTGGGTGCCTTACTTACCTAATCCCCACCACCATAGAGCAATGAAGTACTTAAACCATCCACCATTTAGCAAAGACCGAGGAGACAACCACTGACCCCTCAATCTCCTTTGGCCCGCACTACCTAGCCCCGCCTCCCACCCCCGACACCTCCCCCTGCCTTCCACCCTGTCCCTGCATTCCCCTGTCTCTCCCAATCATACCAAACCTAGTATTGTTACTGGTTGCGGCTTGGGTGCCCAAGTTGGATCACCCAAGCGGCAAATGCACACTCTTACAGACCAAATCATCATGCAGACACCCGCACTGTTGTCCTAACTCTCAGATTCTCCCCTGAATAACTGAACCACAAGACAGATCAATGAGCTATGGTACCGAGTAGTAACTATTATAAGGTTGACTCGATATCACGCATTTTACCATGCCTGACATCTGCCCACCATCTGGATCCTATACTGTGTGCACATGAGAACCTAGGTGTTGACTAGATGTTTAGCAGATACTGTATGTTTTTCCTTGGGTTTTCTTTATTACCTCATAACAACCATTGTTTATTGTTCACTTATTATCTGATATCAAAACGACTGTATGATGATTCTGTAATCTTGCTATGTTGAACTTTTCTTCAATAAAATTTATTTTGGAAAAAATAAAAAATAAATAAATATAATGAATAAAGTGTGTGTATGACTAGGATTTACTTTGATATCTCAATCATATAAAATGGTCCATGATTGGGGGACACATAAAGTATTATATGAATAATTAATAAATAAATAATCATATATATAATATAGTCATAAAGCATTAATACATCAAATATAATAATAGAGTAATTAATAGAAAAAAACTCAATGGACGTGATTGATACAATAAATACAAAGGTAAACAATAACACATAACTTCACAAAGGCATGATTAGCAAGATGAATCCATAAATCTTCTTACATCAAATGTATAAACAACTAAACAAATACATAATAATGTCATTAAAATTCATAATCTGGGCAAGCTTGTCTTGGCACCCTTTATTGGAAACTATGCATTTCATGGCTTACAGTCACTCATCAGGCATAAGATGCAAAGTTATACTGGAAAAGTAGATAAAGTATCCATTAATATATAATGCCCCCTAAGAGAGGGAGGAAAATAGCAAAAACAAACAGCTTATTTTCACAGTTTGATTGTTGTACAACCAAGCGTCTGATTTTTGTCAAAAGCATGTGTGCAGCATTTTGTCTAGCATACTAACTAGACACAGTACCCCTACTCATTTACCATAAAATTGTAAAAAGTATTAAAAACAAAGTAACCATTTTTGACTAGTCCTTTATTAAAAAAAAAAAAAAAAATTGATGTCCCCTGAAGTAAATCCAACATGAATCAGGATGCCCAATGCTACTGCTGACCCGATAAAAAAATAAATAAAAAAGCTCTGCTCCTGACGAAGGCTCCCGTCCTCTTAAATAACTAAGGCGTGGGGCTGACTGATGATGTCATCCGGTGAACCCACCCCCTGTGATGTCATTGACTGGGGCATGCTGTTTCGGTGGCATCACTAGGGGCGGCCCCTGTCCCTTAGTTATTTAAGAGCTGTCAGATGGCAGGAGCTCTCGTCGGGTGCAGAACTTTTTTTTCTGGGTCAGTGGTAGCGGCAGGCATCGTGATTGACATTGGCTCTACTTAAATAAGGACTTGTGAAAAAACTGTTGTTTTTATTTACTTTATACACTTTTTTGGTGAATGAGTTGAAAATCTGAAAATCTGAAAATCAGAGAATTCGAAAATCCAAAAATTCAAAAGAATGAAAATCAGAGCTATCTTGTGGATGTCATATCTGGATCTTGTGTTTTATCTGTATTCTGGCTTATCGTTTTTATATAAAGCGCAATCTTGGCTCCATCATGTTATGCCACTTTTGGGTTTTTACTACTATTATTAAATGATTTAATGAAGAGCACTTAGAACGTGTCCCCTTGTTTTTTCTCACTTGCCCTGGACGTTCTGGTTCGACTGCTGTGCTGGCGAATACCATCATCCCATTGTGGATACAAGGGTGTTTGACCTTCTGTTAATGCAGGGGTCCACCTTTTCTGGTAAGAGCATTTGATTGCCAGTGGAGGGCTTGTCATCTGCTATTACCAGTGGATTGGAATTTCCATCTTCTCATGAGGGGTCTCTCCTTCCACGCTGGGACTTGTAGTTCCTCTATATTTATGGATGGACTTTTCTTTGTTTATATTGCGCTGCACTCATTTTTCTATTCTGTATACTCATTAAGGTGATGTGATTAGCCTGTATATATATTTATGGATGGACTTTTCTTTGTTTATATTGCGCTGCACTCATTTTTCTATTCTGTATACTCATTAAGGTGATGTGATTAGCCTGTAGTGTTCAGCTTGCATTTTCCTTTTATTTTTACCAATTGTTTGTGCTGATTGCCTTTTACACAACTACCGTATTTATCGGCGTATAACACGTACCTTTTTCCCCCTTAAAATCAGGGGAAAATCGCGGGTGCGTGTTATTTGCCATTCCTCCACTATTTTGGAGCCTCTGGGCGGCTTTTGGTGGCTTTCGGCCGCCTTTGGCCCTTCTCGGCGGCTTTCAGCAGCCGACGAGAAGGGCCGAAGGCAGGCAAAAGCCAACGAGAAGGGCCAAAGGCAACCGAAAGCCGGTGAGAAGGGCCGAAGGCGGCCGAGAACTACCGAGCACCGCCGAGATACACAGAACATCTCGGTGGCGCCATTTTTAAAAATAAAACCAGAAAATAAAACTGACAAGGCTGAAAATGACACTGACAATGGGTCAACGATGGACAAGGCTGCATGACAAGGATGCAATGATGGACAAGGCTGCAATGATGGACAAGGCTGCAATTATGGACAAGGCTGCAATAATAGACAGGTTGCATGACAAAGCTGCATATGACACTGACAAGGGTGCAATGATGGACAAGGCTGAAAATGACACTGACAAGGCTGCAGATGGACACTGATAAGGCTGCATTGATGAGCATTTAAACTTCCCTCCTAAAAGCTTTTTTCCTTAAAATTCCCTCCTAAACTTGGGGTGTGTATTATACGCCGATAAATACGGTAATAATAACTTAACTATTACTAACTATTAAATTATAGGTATCGGAATTTCCTTTTAGATTTGTCTATTAGTGAACGTAACAAATACAAATTTATCTGAAGTTTCGAATTATCCATAATAACGAATGCTGTATATAAGCTAATAGAATGTAACAAATGAATAATAATAAATAACAATAATAATAATAATAAAAATGTATTATTAGTTATCATTATTTTGTTCTGTTCCATTTGTTTAGATGTGGCATTCTTTATTTCTGATAATTCATAACTTCAGATAAATTTGTATTTGTTACGTTCACTAACAGCCAAATTTTAAAGGAAATTCCAATACCTATAATTTAATAGTTAGTTATTTAGTTATTATTTCAAGTTTTTGGATTTTCGTTCTTTCTAATTTTCGGATTTTCCTTTCTAATTTGTGAATTTTCATATTTTTTCATTTCCAAATTTTCAAATTTCCAAATTGTTGAATTTCCGAATTTTGAATTTTTGAATTTACGAATTTTCTAAATTCCAAATTTTCACATTTACGAATTTTCGATTTATGAATTTACAAATTCAGAATTTTCTAATTTACAAATTTCCGTAAAAAAACAAAAAACGAATGAAACGAAAACAAACAAATTTTTTAGCAGTGCACTTGTCTACCCCACGCTGTTTTAAAAAAAAAAAAAATTGTAATGCTATTCTGAATAAATAATGCCAAAAATACAAAACTAATTCCAAAAACAAATTGGTCCATTGACACAATATTGGACCAATTTGTTTTCAGAATTTTGGAATTAATTTTGTATATCTTCTGCATTTCTTTTGTATATTCAGAAATCAGAATAGCTGGCAGTTAAGAAGTGGGTGGCCTCTGGCGTCCTTGACAACTATGACTTATCTGCTGTCAGCATGATTCCTCGCTGACAGCAGAATATAAACAAAACAAATAGCATTAAAAAAATAAAATAATAATAAACATCATTGGGATCCCCCAATCCATACAGGGATTTCAGGTCTGGTATGGATTTTAAAGGGATTGTAAAGGGAATTTTTTTATTTATTTAAAATAACAAACATGTTATACTTACCTCCACTGTGCAGCTCCTTTTGCACAGAGTGGCCCCGCACCTGCTCTTCTGGGGTCCCTCGGCGGCTGTCTCTGCTTCCTCCCGCAGATGCTTCTCACGTTCATGCGAGCTCCCTCGCATGGTGAGAAGCATCTGCGTGCACGCTCCCATGATACAACCGGCGGCTATAGCCAATGGCTGCGCTGCTTTCCATCCATCCATCCACTCCAGCCAATCAGCGGCCAGGCTGAACGGTGGAAAGGATGTCGGGGGACGAGCGCGGGACATTCGAGGGGTCAGGTAAGTAAAACAGGGGGGTTGGGGGCGCAGGCACTGTCAGATGTTTTTTCACCTTAATGCATAGAATGCATTAAGGTGAAAAAACATTTACCTTTACAACCCCTTTAAGGGTAAACCCCACTCCAAAATGTAAAAAAATACTTGTGTGGGGTCCCCCCCAAGATCCATACCAGACACTTATCCAAGCATGAAGCCTGGCAGGCTAGAAAAGGGGAGGGAAAAGTGAGCTACCCCCCTCCTGATCCAGACCATGCCACTCAACATGGTTGATCTAGATGGACTTGTGTCTTTTTCAGCCAGACTAACGATGTAATTATGTACAGTAAGACCAGAAACTGGTCAATACTGGTCAGTCCCACAAAATGCTTGGGGATTCATTTAATGTAATACGTGGAGTGGGTTTTTATTACCACCAAGTCAACCACCAAGCCCCCCCCCCCCCCCCACACACACACACACACACTGCTGCCAGAACACTCCAGTCAGCGCTCTCAGATGGCTTCAGTCGGACCAACTCCAGTACACACAGGCCAAATGTTGACCCATGTGTACTAGGCTTAAGTCTGAACCCAAAGAACTGATGTGTGTTTTAGTAGTGAGTTTATTTGGATTGTAAATGGGGCACAACCTAAATAGGCTCTTGGAAATTAGGTGACTGAAAGTGCCCTTATTTGCCATTTGTCAGTCTCACTGTTATGCCGTGTACACATGACTGGACTTTCCATCAGAAAAGGTCCGACGGTCTTCCCGACGGAGTTCCGACCGAACGGACTTGCTCGCGCACGAACGGACCACAGTCCGTTCGCTTTGAATGTGATGACGTACGACAGGACTAGAAAAGGAATTTCAATAGCCAGTAGCCAATAACTGCCCTGCATCGTATTTGGTCCGTCGAACCAGCATACAGGCGAACAGTTTTCCCGATAGAAATATATTCCGTCTGAAAGATTTAAAGCATGTTCTATTTCTAGGTCCATCTGAATTTTCTGAAGAAAAAAACGATCAGAATATCCCACACACGATCGGAATATCCAACAGAATGATTCCGTCTGACCTTTTCTGCCGGACAGTCCGGTCGTGTGTACACGGCATTAGAAGGGCAATTGTCCGGGCATAGCCATGAGATTAGGCCTCAGGTACAAAGTGAAAATTATATCAGTGAAGGCTACCAAAATTGTTTTGTCTTGAAGGACTTAAGGATATATAACTTTAGATCCTAACATCTTTATTTAGCAAACCAGCAGTTAAACATTAAAGCACTATGATTCCCATTTCAGTCATAGGGAAGTGACAAATTAGATTAAGTTATTTAGACTCATTCTATCAAGTCGTATTTAGGAATCACTACTTGGTGGATCCAGATTAAATTGGAGAAAACCCCTGGGAAAATTCTAGCCAATTATATCTCAAATGGTAAATGAGTTAAAATATGGCAATCAGTTTATATCCCTGGATCCAGCATAGAGGTTAAAACTGCATACTACTATGCAATATGTGGAAATGCCATTAATGAGCCTATAAAAAAATATTATATGTAACACTACAGTCTCAGTGCTATGTGAGATGACCCCCAAGCAGCCTAGTAGATATACAGTCAGAATGCCCAGTTTGCAGTGGGCTACCACAGATAGGGACCAGCTAGTTGGATTTTGTAGCTTTACATCTGAACACATACAAAGGAGAGAGGATGAGGAAATATGACACGCAAGAACACGATACTTTCCCTGTGCAGCACGCCATCTGTACAGCAGCTTGAAGGCCTTCTTACACTAGAAACTTTTTTTTGCTTACAGGTCATATATAAACATAGTATGAATGAGCACATCAGACATTCCAAATCTATAGGTTTAGAAGGAAGATTCTAATGCGTGATTCATCTATATGGTAAATCCAGCTCTGCTTACTTTTTGTGGGCAGCCACATGTGCTTTCCTTTTGTCATGGGGAGTTCTCTTTATTTAATGTGTAGGCTCTGCACAGCTTACTCTGAATCCTGAGCTCAGAGAAGTATAGACTCAGCAGTAAAGGAATTTTCTCAAACTCAGTTCCCCCTAGTGCAGAGCCATGCAAAGGAAAGAACATTTTGGAAGACTTAAAATGTCAAAAAGCCTTCTGATTTTCTTCTCCTCTTTCCTTTTCCTTCATGTCAAATGAGTTCCAGCCCAGGGTTGTCTGGAAGAGGCCCTTGTTCCCATAAACATGGGGACAAGGTGCTTTGGGGTGGGGGCAGAGCCCCCCCACCCCAAGGCCCCAACCCCCCATGTTGAAGGCATGTGGCCTGGTATGGTTCAGGAGGGGGGGAGGGCACTCGCTCGACCCCCCCCTTTCCTGACCTGTTAGGCTGCATGCCCGGATAAGGGTCTGGTATGAATTTTTAGGGGGGCGCAGTTTTTTTAAACAATGGTGGCATTTGGTATGGACTGGTGGGGACCCCACGCCATTTTTCTTTAATTTTTTTCTATTGCTAGGAAATTGCCGGCAATGTTTTCTTTGCATTTATCTGTCAATGAAGAAGCCCGCTGACAGATGATGACTCATGGTTGTTAAGGATGGCTCGCTGCTTAACAACCAGCTGTTTCTCCACACAGAGTTTGAATTGGTTGACGTTTTTCGACCAATCTGAATTATAATTGTTCTGAAAAGTTGGAATTCTTTAGAAAACAAATAAACTAAATTAATTTTAATGGATTTCAACTAAATTCGTTACTATTTCATGTATCCGAATCTCCAAATAACCAAAAATGTGTCCGAATTTGTATTGTGACCGAAACTAATTGCACATGTCTAATGATTGCCAATAATATATTTGATCAGATGGGACAGGAGCAAAGAGTATACCTCCTTTCTTCTGTGACTGGTGGAAGACCGCTCACAAAGAGAGATGTACTTCTATAAAAGTAACACCCTCCTAGATCATGTGAATGAATGACGTGTGGGTGGAATCCTGCATGACCGTGTTATTTTCAAAAGTGACAGTGGTCGCGGGGATAAGATCCTTTGCTCATTGGCCCAGGGAGAGGGGGTATTCCTTCTTTTCTCCTGTGACTGGCAGAAGACTGCTTACATTTACTTAAGATGTACCGTACTTTTATAGATGTAGCACCCTCCTAGATACTTTAGGTGGATAGAAAGATTTTGTGTTGGTTCACTGTTGTTTGTGAAGCTATGTTTTTGATAGGTAAATTTAGTTGCCTTTGATTAGTTAGGTCTGCTTAGTATACTCAGATGCTGCCAGTCTGATAGCTCCCTTTGTTTCCAGAGAGTTTAAGAAGTTTCTGTGTCATAGGTGTGGATTAATGCAGATGGCAGCATGACTAGTAATACAGCCCCGGCCAATCCTAGGGAGGCAGGCTCTGATGGCATGCTGGGAGACTGCATATATTCTGTGAGCACACTGGGTTCAGGGTATTTTCCTGGAGAGGATTGGTCCAGCCTGGAGGGGCTTGCTGCCATCTGGGGCATTGTTGCCACATGTCTGCTGTTATGAGGCCGTAGGTGGGTGACTTGAGGGTCTAGATGTGGAGACCCTGAAGCTAGAGAAAGAGCTGACTGAGGGGGGCTGTCTGCTGAAGATTTGATCTAGTATCACCAGAATAAGCTGTCACTTGGGAGTTGGAATGAGGAAACCAGCTGTCCTTGGGCCTCTGCAAACATGGACTTTATTACCACTTTTCAAGAAAGAATACTTAATCCTCAACTTGTAAATAGTTCCTGTTTTTGGAGTATCCCACATAATTCCCTTAACCCTATCCAAGTTCCCCAAAAATAAAAATAACAAAAACAACACCCCTAGACTGGTCATTGGAGAAATGTGTGGATGAGCCTGTGTGCCTGGCTGCAGGGCAAAGCTGGTAGGGAATATCTGGACAGTATGTCTGCAGCTCCTATGGGAGTAGCGCTACATATACACTACTGTGCAATAGTTTTAGGCAGGTGTGAAAAAATGCTGTAAATGAAGAATGCTTTCAGAAATAGAAGTGTTAATAGTTTATTTTTGTCAATTAACAAAATAGAAGGTAAATGAACAGAGCAGAAATCTAAATTAAATCGATATTTGGTGTGACCACCCTTTGTCTTCAGAACAACATCAATTCCTTCAGGTACACTTGCATACAGTTTTTGAACGAACTCAACAGGTAAATTGTTCCAAACATCTTGAAGAGCTAACCACAGATCATATGTGGATATAGACTGCCTTAGACGATTCTTCTCAATAAGGTTGATATCTGGGCTCCGTGGGAGCCAAACCATCACTTCCAGGACTCATTCTTCTTTAGGCTGAAGATAGTTCTTAAAGCGAAGTTCCAAAGACAAATAGCTTATTTTTTTTTTTTTTAATCCATCGATTATCATCATATTATTATAATGCTGCACTCACGAATCTTCTTAATTGCGCTGCTATAGTTATTATTTTATTGTAAAACTAACCTTATATTTCTCATGGTTGCATGGTCCCATCTTGCTTGTGGGCAGGCGAAGCCCACAAGGATAGTCATCTGGGATATGGTGCTGCTGAATAACCAGCATGCGCCGCCCGATCTGTCGCATGCGCATTATGTACACCACACAGCACAGGAAACTTCTCTGGTTGCCATCACAACAGGCGGCATCATCGAAAGTTGTGAAGGCAACCAAGATAAGCAGTAGACATACACCCAAGCCTGGAAGCCTTATGCCGCGTACACACGGGCGGACTGTATGGCGTACTTAGTTCGTCATACAATCCGACGGACAGTCCGTCGTACTTTTGACTGAACGGACTTGACCACACACGGATGCACAAACAGTCCGTCGAAAGCTTGCGCGATGACGTGTACAGCACGTACGACGGGACTAGAAATAGGAAGTCCAATACACAGCAAAGCACCCTTCCGCCGTGTAAATCCTTTCTGAGCATGTGCCATTCTTAGTCCGTCGAACTAGCATACTGACGAGCGGATTGTCCGCTGAAACCAAAGTACGACGGACAGAATTTCGAAAAATCCGAAATTCTTAGTACGCCAGACTGCACGCTGAAAAAGTCCGCTGAAGCCCACACACGAGCGGACTGTCCGCTGAAATGTGTTTCGACGGACTAAGTACGCCATACAGTCCGCCCGTGTGTACGCGGCATTAGCTCAAGGAGAGAGCAGCGCTGTGCTGAGGTGAGATTTTCTTTACCGTATGCCCCCAACCATCTTTTATATAACTATTAATATTTGTAACTAATTGTTGATGACACCTCTTTTTATTGAATAGCAATATACATATATATATATATATATATATATATATACTGTATATTATATACACACACAGAGGTGTCAATGATCATTTAGAAAAATATTGAGAGCTGAAATAATGATGCTGTAGACGTCTATACACACGGCGATCCCTCCTGTACAGATGCTGCATGTAACAATGGCAACAATCTACTGTTTGCCCTTTATTTAAATGGCAATTGATAAAGCCTTTAATAGCATCATTTCTGGTTTTGTAATGAATGAATGAATGAATGAAATACTTATATAGCGCACAATGCGAACTGAATCGCCTCTAGGCGCTGTGGTGAGCTTTGATCATCAGCTAAAAGAGGAAGGTCTTCAGTTTTTTCCTAAAAGCCAGGTGATTTTCTTCCAGATGGATGTCGATTGGTAGAGCATTCCATAGCCGGGACCCTTGGACAGCGAATCTCCGATCCCCCTTGGATTTATACCGGGCTTTGGGCACGAGGAGGAGGTTTTTGTTAGCTGATCGAAGACTGCGGTTTGGTGTGTAATGATTTATTTTCTCCATAAGATATTGCGGAGCTTCCCTATGCACGCAGTTGTGGGTGAGGCAAAGGGTTTTGAACGTGATCCGATTTTTTACCGTTAGCCAACGTAAGCTCTTCAGGGAAGGAGAGATGGATTCCCATGGTTTTTTTCCTGTTATCAGCCTTGCCGCCTTGTTTTGGATAAGTTGTAATCGCGCAAGTTGATATTGAGGTAATCCTATGTAAAGCGAGTTTGCGTAGTCCAATCACAAATTGATGATTGTTCCAACTACCACTGCCTTGTCATTCTTTGGGATAAAAGGGACGAGTCTGCGAAGCATGCGCAGCAGATGGTGAGATCCCCTGACTACTGCTCCTATTTGCGCATCCATTGACATTTGTGTGTCTAAAATAACCCCGAGACTCTTGGCTTTGGTTTTTGGGGGGATAGCCTGCCCAACGACAGTTATTGGAGACCAGGAGGTTTTGGTTGCGGGTTTAGGATTTGGATGTAACATAAGCAGCTCTGTTTTGATTTGTTCAGTTGGAGGGAGTTGGTGGTCATCCAGTCCTCTATTGATTTGAGGCAGTTTTCAAGTTGTTGTTGGTGATCTTTTTTCCCATTGATCCTTAAATAAAGTTGTGTGTCGTCAGCGTAAGAGTGGAAGCAGAGGTATGAGCATCTGATGATTTGGAGCAGTGGGCGGATGTAAATGTTAAAGAGAACGGGTGACAAAGGAGAGCCTTGAGGGACTTGAGGGATCTCGCGATGATGAGATGGGGCGATGTCCATTGACTCCTGGGAATTATGAGAAACATCTCCCAGGAGCCAGTGCACAGCCAGATATTGCGCACATAGCTGCGGATGGGAGAGACTGGAAGTGCTGAAGAAACCCTTATAAACAAGGTAAAGACGGGGGGGGGGGGGGTGCCCATTGCAATGTGTATATCAAGGTCTGAAGCGAATGACGTAGAGATCGAAAAGTGGGTGGACCTCCACTTTAATGACATTGGCTGCATGTGAGGGGTCGTTGCTCTGCTGCAGAATACATTTGGGGTCAATCACACACATCCCTGATGGTATGGCATGATGGATAAATATCTGCTTGTATTTCACAGCATTGAGGACATCATTGATCCTGACCAAATCTCCAACTCAATTTGCAGAAATGCAGCCCCAAAGTTGCAAAAAACCTCCACAATGCTTTACTGTTGCCTGCAGATAATCATTATTGTACCGCTCGCATTGAAGTTCTTTTGCCATGGGTTTAGAGCATGAGAATGATTACTTCTAATTAGTTACTGTAAATTAGAGCACTTTACTAATCGAAGTGGCAATATGGAGATTGGATTTGGTCTGGCAGATGAGCTCCTCTTCCTTGCATAGTGATTTAGGACCCTTGTCCATAGTTGATACATTTGGAAACGCTTTGTACCTTTTGCTTCTAGAAAGAGGCACCCTGAGAGGACAAACTTTACAGCATCGGTACACTTCTCATCCTGATCATGCCATGAAACAAGGTACTGCTTTTACCATCAAAAGTGCATACCCTACGAAAGAGAGAGGGGATAGGAAAGTGCGAGAGTAAGAGACAGAAATGGAAATAAGAGTGAAAGGTCTTTATGAATCGTATTTGTGATAAACAGCAGGCACTACCAAAACCCAGAACCACTTCTAAGCATATTCGACAGGACTGATTATTTTAAACTTCACAATATACACAATAAATGCACAACATACACAATGCAGACATTCGAGACTGCATCAGTGCTATCTGGAATGGTATTAAAGACTTGGTATTAACTTTTCAAGGCTACATATCATTTTGATGATAAATGTGTATTTCAAATGAGATATCCTCTTTCTTACAGCATTTCTTTTGATCAGGGCTGTAGTCTAGTTGTAATTTTTGTTCCTTGTTCCTTGACGCTTAGACAAACTGCGTTTTAATCCTTCATCACTCATTGAAATGATGGGTATTGCAGTTGTTCAGCTTTACCACTCCCTGAGAAGTATCTAGAAAGCTCTAACAGACAAGGAATCTCTATACTTCAGAATAAGTACAACAACTAAGGGCCATGATGACAGCTTCTGAGTAAAGACAATAACAGCAACTACAATGGGAACATTTGTGAGCTGTCTGTTTTGAATTTTTTCATTACCACTGTAAAACGCACAGCTAGATTGTTTTATGTACTTATAAAAAAAAGTAATCATACTGAAAGTGTTATTTACACTATTCATATTAAAAGTATATGCAATCCCATTCTCTCAAATCTCATATCCTGTAGGCTTTAACATGTTAATGTATTTTCAGAAATCATTTATATCTGTATATCAGAAGTTTTTACTGAAATAATACCTGGTGTTCCTGCAATGAAGGTTCATGTTCTAGGGTGCCCCCGGCAGGTGATGCAAGCTCAGCCAAGTCATAGAGTCAAAGTACAGCTTTAAAGGCTGGTTCTTAAAGCTTAACTACAGATGTAATTTACCTTTAAAAGCTAAAAGCTCATATTTGCCAGAAAATAGTCATAAGAGCAGGCGTGTGGTACTTCTTCCGTGTTCCCCTCCTCGTTGGGCACTAAGTGTGGATCACATAGGAGGCCTACCCAGGGTGGGTACTTCTAAACTACGCCAGGCACCTTGTACAGGGTCACTTCACTACACATGGGGTACCTTTACTTTGTGCCCTCTTCATCAATGCCCTGGGGGAATACTTGGGTCAGGGTCACTACTCTTAGAGATGAATATACACCATGCACACTTGCACTGCAACCGTTCTCCAGTTAACTATCAGGTCCCCATGACATGACAATGTACACCTTCTCTGTATTTAGGAGGGACACATTCAGCCTTGTCCACATCCACCTGTCCAGTGTTTTCCACTACTATTTCCCAGAGGTGGTGTGGACCAATTTTAATATATTTTTTTTTTTACTTTACAATTACTCTAATGTCGGTAGTGAGTGTCCATTGCTTGCAGTCCTGTAATGCTGGTAGTGAGTGTCCAGTGTTTTCAGTCCTTTAATGCTGGGAGTGAGTGTCCAATGGTTTTCGGAGAGGTGTCACTTAAAATACTTGCAGGATCCTTGCTGGGTCTTTCAGGATGCACAGGATTCTTGCCAGGTCAGGATTCCTAAGATTTCCACTATCTCCAAGACTTCCAGAGTTCTCAGTAAAAATGCTGGTGTGTCCTCTGACCATGAGGCTCCATTCCAGGAGCGGCCAGTCCATTAGGGGTGCAGGGCACCAAACGTATACGTTTGTATGAGATTTTCTTTTTTTGAAAGCCACATGATTAGAGCCGGAGGCTCTAATTGGCTTTAAAAAAGGTGGGGTCGGGGCGCAGTGAGCCCACTTACTTGTGACAATAGCAAACTAATATTCGCTATTGTCTTCCAGCTTCTCCTCCTGGCCAATCAGGATAGGAGGTGGATCAGGTTCGCCAGGAGCAGAAGCCAAGGAAGCCATGGAGGGGTGAGTGCGGTGGGCAGGGGGGTTTGATTGCCACTGTGGAGAGGCTCAGTGCAGGGCGGACCTTGGGGTGGGGGGGTTGTTTGCTAAAAAAGTTTAGCACCAGCTGCTACTGCTCCATTCACACTTGGGTGTAGCGAATTACTGACGTTTTTCAGGCATTCTTTTAAAGCATTTTTGCAGCTTTTTACAAGCATTTTTAAAGCATTTTAAAAGTGTGATGCAAGTAGGGCCGTCTTAAGGCAGGGCAAAAGGGGCAGTTGCCCTGGGCCCTGTCATTGTTGTAGGACCCAAAGCAGCTACCTCATACTTGAAAACTATCCAGGTTTAAATTCCCTCGTCCCTTGAAGTTTTAGTCCTGTGCTGTGTCCTGATATCTCAGTGTGAAATGCTGCTGCTAATGCTGCCCATCTCTGCCCTATTGTTGTGTACAGATGACTGACCTGTAGACCCGTGTAAATAACCAGCATTGATATGTAAATAGTGACTACATTCATATGTAAATAGCCGTGGATCAGCGGCATTCATATATAAATAGAGGCAACATTCATATTCATACGTATATCATGCCCCCCTGAGGTCATAGCCATATACGGAATGCTGCCCACTTGGGAGATAAAGGGGCAAATTCCCTCGTCCCTTGAAGTTTTAGTCCCGTGCTGTGTCCTGATATCTCAGTGTGAAATGCTGCTGCTAATGCTGCCCAGCTCTGCCCTATTGTTGTGTACAGATGACTGACCTGTAGACCCGTGTAAATAACCAGCATTGATATGTAAATAGTGACTACATTCATATGTAAATAGCCGTGGATCAGCGGCATTCATATATAAATAGAGGCAACATTCATATTCATATGTATATCATGCCCCCCTGAGGTCATAGCCATATACGGAATGCTGCCCACTTGGGAGATAAAGGGGCAAGCTTGAAAGTCCTGCCTGCAAGTGTGGTCATTCAGTCTAACATCAGCGTGTTCTGCAAAGGTAAGCAAATTGGGGGGGGGGGGGGGGGTGAGGGTAGTGTGGATTGTGCAGAGGTAGGAAGAGAAAGAATTACAGTTTGGGTGCACAGGTGAGCAAGGAGGGGATTGGGGTGCAGAGGTTAGCAGGGGTTTTAGGATGCAAAAGTATACTGACAGGGTGAATAAAGATGTAGGTCGCGTGTAGGGCAGACCAATTATTTCAATGGGCTGGTGTTTGCACTAGAAATGCGGAAGAAAGTCCCTAACGCTTTTTCAAAATCACACGGTTGCACAGCACATGTCAGCAGATGCAGGAGGGTGTCATCAACAATTAATTGCACTGCTGTGTATCTGCTAAAGGGCAGCACATTTCTGTGGTATCAGGAAAGCAATTTTGCATGCGCTTCCGACACAGACACATGTGAACGCAGGCTAAATGTCTCAGTTACATTGGTGATTAGTGTAAATCTTCTCATTACGTTGGGGCTTGGTGTAGAATCCTTTCATTCACACTAGTGGCCAGTGTGAAGGTCTCCCTTACATTAGTGGTCAGTGTAAATCCCCTTTACATTGGTGGTCATTGTAAATCTTCTCATTACATTGGGGCTTGGTGTACAATCCTTTTATTCAAACTAGTAGCCAGTGTGAAGGTCCTCCCCCCCCCCCCCCCTTACATTGGTGGTTACTGTGAATGCATCGGTCACATTAGTGGTCAGTGTAAACCCCTATACATTGGTAGCCAGTGTTGAAACTCCTCTTTATAGTAGTCGGTAAAAAAATCAGCATTGTCACTGATTGTCAGAAACCATGAATCAGACCGAGACAGAAGTACAATTAAATCACACTAGTTTATTAATAAAAATAAAAAGGTAAAAGGGTATTCAAAGCATAGCCAGAGTTTAGTAACCGGATCGAGTAGTCAGCCAGTCCAGAGTTTAATAACCAGATCGGGTAATCAGCCAGGCCAGAAGTCAGGGATCCAAGTGGAGCAAGAGCAAGCAGGAATAGGAGCCAGAAGGGATGTCAGCAATCCAGTCTTTAAGCAGAACCGCAGGAGATGGTTTCTTGTGATGTGACCAAGGCGAAGGCAGATAAGAAGTGAGCTTGACAGCTTTAAGTAGGTAGGTCAGACGAGCTGGATAAGGAACAGCTGGTAACTGTGGAGAGAGATGAGAGCTGGCAAATAGCCGACAGCTGAGCAGCCAGCCCAGAGAAGGAAGGGCTAAGCCAGCCCTGACAGTACCCTTTCCTCAATGACCCCTCTCCCTCGGAGGGCCACTGGACTTGAGGGGAAAACATCTATGAAACTTACGGAGGAGGACAAGGGCATGTACGTCCAAGGATGAAACCCAGGAGCGTTCCTCCAGACCGTACTCCTTCCAATGCACCAGGTACTGTATGCGCCCACGGAACCTACGGGAGTCAACAATGGATTGTACCTCATACTCCTCATGGTTCTCAACCTGAATAGGGTGAGGACGTGGCACCGAGGTGGTAAATCGGTTACAGACCAACGGTTTCAATAAGGAGACATGAAACACATTTGAGATGCGCATACTAGGACGAAGGTCCAACGCGTAAGCCACTGGGTTAATCCTGCGAAGGATACGGAAAGGCCCAATAAACCGAGGTGCAAACTTCAGTGAGGGAACACGAAGCCAGAGGTTGCGAGATGACAGCCAGACCCTGTCCCCAACCTGGTAGGAAGGCGCAGGCAGGCACCTGCGGTCAGCATGGAGTGTACCTATCATTAGCATGACGCAAAGCCTCCTGGACTTGTACCCAAGTGGAACGAAGACCACGGAGATGCTCCTCTAACGCAGGAATACTCTGCTGAACAAATGAGTCAGGCAACATGGAAGGTTGGAAACCATAATTCGCCATAAATAGAGACAATCGGGAGGCAGAATTCAAGGCGCTGTTGTGAGCAAACTCTGCCCATGGTAACAGGTCTGACCAGTTGTTATGGTGGTCAGAAATATAGCAATGTAGGAATTGCTCCAAGGACTGATTGGCTCGCTCTTGTGCCCCATTAGACTGCGGGTGATACACAGAAGAGCACGCAAGCTGGATTCCCAACTGTGCACAAAAGGCTCACCAGAAACGGGAGACAAACTGGCTGCCCCTGTCCGAGACAATCACCTTGGGTAGCCCATGTAAGCGAAAGATCTCCCGAGCAAAAATGGAAGCCAGTTCCTTAGAGGTAGGCAACTTCTTAAGTGGAATACAATGACACATCTTTGAGAACCAGTCAACCACCATAAGGATAACAGTGTTGCCTTGGGAGTTGGGCAACTCTACAAACAAATCCATTGACAGGTGAGTCCAGGGCCTCTCTCCGTTGGATATGGGTTGTAGGAGGCTCACTGGAAGGTGTCGTGGAGTCTTACTCTTAGCACACACAGGACAGGCAGCTACGAAGGCAGTAACATCAGCCCGTAGACTAGGCACCAGAATTTTTGGGAAATGGCCCAAATGAGTTGATTCTTCCCAGGATGACCAGCTGCCTTGAGAGAATGGTAAGTCTGGAGCACAGCAGTACGGAGGCTCTCTGGAACAAAGCAGCGGTCACAAGGTTTCTCAGGAGGAGCATGGACCTGAGCAGCAAGAATTTTGTCATCCAAAGCAGAAGTAAGACTGGTGCGAACCATAGCCAAGATACGATCAGGAGGAATCATAGGAAATGGAACTGACTCTGACTTGGAAGTGGAAGAAAATTGTCGTCACAAGGCATCAGCCCTTACATTCTTAGTACCGGGTAAGAATGAGACAATGTAATTAAAGCTCAACAAAAAAAAAAGAGCCCATTGCGCCCTTCTGGGAGAGAGTCGCTTAGCCTCAGACAAGAATGTAAGATTCTTATGGTCAGTAAGAATAAGAACAGGCACAGTGGTACCTCCAAGGAGATGTCACCATTCTTTCAGGGCTAAAAGGATCGCCAACAGCTCTCTGTCACCAATCTTATAATTGCACTCAGAAGGTGCCAATTTCTTGGAAAAGTAGCCACACGGATGCATAGCACTCTCAGAGTTAGGACACTGAGACAGAAAGGCGCCAACTCCAGTCTCAGAAGCATCAACTTCTAGGATAAATGGTAACATAGGATCAGGATGTGCAACATAGGAGCAGAAACAAAGGCAGCCTTGAGAGTCTCAAAGGCCTTAATGGACTCCGGAGACCAACTCTGTGGGTTACCATCCTTTCTGGTCATATCAATCAGGGGCTTGACCAGAGACGAGAAGTTACAAATAAAATTCCAATAGTAGTTGGCAAAACACAGAAAACGCTGCAGAGGATGTAAACCCACGGGTCGAGGCCACTGTAGGACTGCCGAACGTTTCTCTGGGTCCATCGAAAAACCAGCAGTGGAAATGACATAGCCCAGGAATGTAACCTGTTCATGATGGAACTCGCACTTCTCCAGTTTACAATAGGGATTGTTCTCTCTTAGATTCTGAACCACACGACAGACATCTGTGTGGTGACTCTCCAGGGACTTGGAAAATATGAGGATATCATCGAGATAAACCACCACACATAACTGCAACAAATCTTGGAGGACATTGTTAATAAATTCCTGGAAAACTGCCGGAGCATTACAAAGGCCAAAAGGCATTATCAGGTATTCATAATGGCCTGTTCTGGTATTAAACGCAGTTTTCCACTCGTCGCCCTCCTTAATGCGCACAAGATTATATGCCCCTCTCAAGTCAAGCTTTGTGAAAACCGTTGCTCCCTTGAGGCGGTCAAATAACTCTGTAATCAATGGAATCGGGTAGGCATTCTTAATCGTGACACGATTGAGACCCCTATAATCTATACAAGTTCTTCTTCTTCACAAATAAGAAACCAGCACCTGCAGGAGATGAGGATTTTGAAAGTGCGTCAGCAACATACTCCTCCATGGCCTTATCCTCCGGACCGAGAAAGGGTAAACTCGGCCACGAGGAGGTATGGCACCAGGTTGAAGGTCAATTGTGCAATCATAATACCGGTGTGGAGGCAAACTACCGACTTGAACTTTATCAAAGACATCGTTAAAATCGCGGTACTCCTCCGGCAGGGAGGGGAGTGAAGAGGTGCACAGGACCTTGGATACCTTCAGGAAGCATGTCTCCCTGCATTGAGAACCTCAGCACGGAGCCAATCAAAAGAGGGGTTGTGCCTCTGTAACCAAGGATAACCAATAACCAGTGGAAACCTGTGTGAGGAAATAACTTGGAATTGGATTATCTCATGGTGAAGAGCCCCTACAGCCATGGACAACGGAACCGTCTCATGAGTCACATGGGCAGGCTGTAAAGGTCTCCCGTCAAGAGCTTCAATGGCAAGTGGAGTGTCACGCAGTGGAATCGAGTGATGCGAAACAAATGCAGCATCAATGAACAGGCCTACAGCCCCAGAGTCGATTAGAGCCTGTATCTCGATGGACGACTCAGCCCAAGAAAGGGTGACTGAAACCAGGGGCTTATCCTTCTGGATAACTGGGGACAAAACAACGCCACCTAAGGTCTGTCCATGACAGGACCTCAAGGTTCGGGCATTCCCTGGACGGGTAGGACAAGACTTCAAATAGTGACCTGCCTGGCCACCATAAAGGCACAATCCCTCCCTCCACCTAAAGGCTCTCTCATCTGCAGAGAGACGCGTGAAGCCTAGGTGCATGGGTTCATCTTCACTGACCGACTCAGTACCAGGAGGTATGGGAAGTGAGGGAGGCATGGGTAGGACTACAAAGCTCGGAGGCAAACGTACAGGAGGCTTCCGCAAGTGCTCC
The DNA here is from genome assembly GCF_037356315.1 of Lithobates pipiens. Taxonomy (NCBI): domain Eukaryota; kingdom Metazoa; phylum Chordata; class Amphibia; order Anura; family Ranidae; genus Lithobates; species Lithobates pipiens. Next base: position 91,972,120 of record NW_027507764.1, read on the forward strand.
TTAAGAGAAAGTCTTTCTCTGAGTCTGGAGTCAATGAGGATGGAAAACAAGATCAAGCTCTCCAGCTCAGTGGGTATATCTTGGGCTGCTATCTCATCCTTGATGGAATCCGAGAGACCATGAGAAAAAGCAGCCACGAGGGCCTCATTGTTCCAAGCAACCTCTGCTGCCAGAGTACGGAATTCAATGGCGTAGTTGGCAACAGTTCTCGTACTCTGTTTGATGGACATGAGGCACTTGGCAGCAGAAGCAGAGCGTGCGGGAACGTCAAATACCCTTTTAAAGGAGGCCACAAACACAGGGTAACTCAAGACAACCGGTTTTTGCGTCTCCCATAGAGGGTTAGCCCAGACCAAGGCTCTCTCAGAAAGCAAAGATATCACAAAACCTACTTTGCTTCTGTCCGTGGGAGACGCCTGGGGCAGCATCTCGAAGTATATCTCAACCTGATTGAGAAACCCTTTGCATTGAACTGGATCACAACATCGCTGGGGAAGCAAAGCAGAACCAGACATACCTCTTATAGAGGTAGTACTCAAGGCGGGTGCCTGCACAGAGACTGGCGCAGCAGCAGGGACGGCCTGTGACTCAGGTTGTACCAGAGCAGCCACAGTGGGGGATTCCAGGTGAGCCGTGTGACTCAGGATCATTTGTAATGCCAAGGCAAACTGATCCATGCGGTGATCTTGCTCATCCAATCTGGAAAAAATATTACCAACAAGTGGATTGACTGTATCTTCTGAATTCATGGCCTTCGCCTACTGTCAGAAACCATGAATCAGACCGAGACAGAAGTACAATTAAATCACACTTGTTTATTAATAAAAAAGGTAAATAGAGTAGGCATATTCAAAGCATAGCCAGAGTCCAGTAACTGGATCGAGTAGTCAGCCAGTTCAGAGTTCAATAACCAGATCGGGTAATCAGCCAGGCCAGAAGTCAGGGATCCATGTGGAGCAACAGCAAGCACGATAAGGAGCCAGAAGGCATGTTAGCAATCCAGTCTTTAAGCAGAACTGCAGGAGATGGTTTCTTGTGGACAGCTTTAAGTAGGCAGGTCAGACAAGCTGGATAAGGAACAGCTGGTAACTGTGGATGGATATAGATGAGAGCTGGCAATTAGCCAACAGCTGAGCAGTCAGCCCAGAGATGGAAGGGCTAAGCCAGCCCTGACACTGATCAAACCCTCCCCCCCCCCAGCACTGTCACTCATCCCGGGAGTTCTAGGATCCCTAGGAGTTTTCTGTCTATTGATGGCTCCCCTCACCACTCCAATCCATGGTGTGCAGGCAGGTGAAGAGCATATTTGTATGAAGGGGGGGGCCCAAGAAGATGTTTGCCCAGGGTCCAATCAATTTTAAATATGGCCCTGGTTACAAGTGTTTTACAGCTTCAGGCATTTTTGTTTAGCCAATAGAAAGCACTAGGGGCAGGAGCGGGAGATGAAATTAGGGGTGGGGAGCTTCTGTTTGAGCAGAAAACGAGCAACAAAACGCTTGTAAAACGCTCAAGTCAGGCATTTCTATTGAAGTCTATGGGGCCAAAACACTTGTAATCTGCCAAAAAGAAGCTCATGTACTTTTTTGTGCTTCGGGAGTTTTGTTTCAGGCGACTTAACACTCGATATGTAAACAGGGGCCATTGAAATTAATGGGATTTGGCTTGTTGAGCATTTTAGAGCTACAAGCTTCAAACAGAAAATCGCTCAGGTGAGAACGAGGCCTGAAGGAATTTAAAGCCCAACTCCAGATCTCATATAACCTTAGTTTGGATTAAACTGAATGAAGCTGATCCAAACAAACTATTTCCTTCACTAACACATCCGGATAGCGTAACAATCTCAACCTCTGCCAAACAGAGGAAGCCTTGTGTTCATTCATAGCAATAAAAAGCTGCCTTTGAATGGCTGAAAAGCGATTGGCCCAGCTAGATTTTGTTTTGGTAACACGATGGGAACTCCCCATATCACTGCCGGAACAAAACGCTTTATACTGTATATAGCTGTTCCTACATGCAATGTATAAAAATGCTGACAGGGGGAGCATGTGTTAGCATGAAGTCAATTGTTTGGATCAGCTTAGTCCAAACTAAAGATTTAACGTTAAATAAAAGCTGCCTCCCAATTGTGCTCTTGCAGTGTTATTCAGGAAAACTGAGAATTAATATTTCAACACACATTATGCTGGTGAAATGTCATGCAGTCATTGCTGAGCGTATGTACAGTAGATGAGGACTGACTGCAACGAGGTTGAAGAAAATCAGCTCACTGAGATGCAAAAAAAAAAGTGCAAATAATTACTTTATTCTTTCATTTTGCTTTATTTTTAAAACTGCTAATTGTTTATGATACACCTTGATTTAGCATACTAAATGTTATTAATTTAGGGTTTACATCCAATCCAAAAAAAGTTGGGACACCATGTAAAATCTACATAAAAACAGAATGCAATCTCATCTCAAAAACCCAAATTGTATTCACAATAGAAAATAGAGAACATATCAAATGTTTAAACTGAGAAAATGTAAAATTTTAAGAAAAGAAATAGTTAATTTTGAAAATGATGGCAGCACCACGTCTCAAACAAATTGGGACTGGGCCACGTTTACCATCACCTCTTCTCTTGCCAACACTCTGTAAATGTTTGTGAACTGAGAAGACCAGTTGCTGGAGTTTTGGGAGAGGAATGTTGTCCCATTCTTGCCTGATATAGGATTCTAAGTGCTCAATAGTCCTGGGTCTTCTTTGTCTTTTTTTTTTCATTTCAAGATGCGCCAAATATTTGGTGAAAAGTCTTTACTGGAGGCAGGTCAGAAAAACTGTTCTGTGGCCAGACGAATCGAAATTTGACATTCTTTTTAGCAATCATGGGCTCTGTGTCCTCTGGACTAAAGAGGAGAGAAATCTTCTGGTTTGTTATCAGCATTCAGTTCAAAAGCCAGCATCTCTGATGGTATGGGGGTACATTGGTGTGAATGGAATGGGCAGCTTGCACATCTGGAAAGGCACCATCAGTGCTGAAAGATATATCCAGGTTGTATTTTTCAGGGAAGGCCTTGCATGTATAAGCCATGCACCTGGACTTTTCTACTATGAAGCCATGCTGTTGTCATAAATACAGTATGCAGTTTAGCATTGTGCTGCTGATACATGCAAGGTCTTCCCTGAAAAAGACATCATCTGTAGAGATCGCCTTGCGGTTCGCCCGGTGGTTGGTTAGCGGCAAATTTTGCTTGTTCGCGATTTGCCAAACCGGCGGACTTCTGGCGCTGTTCGCCCCGGTGGACATATGCATTTACATTGTGAAAGAACTTTGACCCATGATGACACATCCATCATGGGGTACAGGACAGCCAATTGAGACATTTCAGCACATGGACAATTGGACATTCCCCCTACCTTATAAATAGACCTGATCTGGCGGCCATTTTAAATTCTGTCTTATGTCAGTGTAGGGACAGGACGCTGTGTGGAGCAGGAAGAGACTGTAGTGACACAAATCACTAGCTATTAGGTCCACAAAAGTCCTTTTAAGGACAGGTATAGGTGTACAGTATATAGGATTCTGGTGCACTGCTGTGCTGGTGATTGCTGAGTGCACTGCTGACTGATTCTGCAGCTGTCTTTTGTCAGTGTAGGGAAAGGACACTCTGTGGAGCAGGGACAGTCAGTTTAATCACTAGCTATTACTATTAGGTCCACAAAGGTCATTTTAAGGACTGGTATAGGTGTACAGTATATAGGGTGCTGGTGACTGCTGAGTGCACTGCTGCCGGATTCCGCAGCTGTCTTTTGTCAGTGTAGGGACTGAGGGACAGTCTGCAAATCACTAGCTACTAGGTCCACAAAGGTCCTTTTAAGGACTGGTATAGGTTTACAGTATATAGGGTTGTACACGTATAATCTACTTTCTTTCAAATATAGAAAGAATATTATACTTGACTGCTGCCCGATTCTGCAGCTGTCTTTTATCAGTGTAGGGACTGAGGGACAGTCTGCAAATCACTAGCTACTAGGTCCACAAAGGTCCTTTTAAGGACTGGTATAGGTGTACAGTATATAGGGTTCTAGTGCACTGCTGGGCTGTTGATTGCTGAGTGCACTGCTGACTGATTCTGCAGCTGTCTTTTGTCAGTGTAGGGACAGGACGCTGTGTGGAGCAGGGACAGTCAGTTTAATCACTAGCTATTACTATTAGGTCCACAAAGGTCCTTTTAAGGACTGGTATAGGTGTACTATTTGGTGTGCAGTATATAGTTGTGTAATACACGTATAAAATACTTGCACATATAGAAAGCATAGTATAGTGCATTTCCACTGTGCAGCATTGTGACTGCTGAGTGGTTCTGCAGCGATACTACAAAGATTGACAAACGTAATAAAAAAAAAGTATTATAACTGGTGTGATAGACCAGTGGCCCCCAAAAACGACAGATTGAGGTGGGGTGTTATATACCTTCTTCCACATACATACTGCACTTCTCGAGAGACTTTTGTCACAGGGTCATTTAAAAAATGACAGGCAGAGGAAGAGGCAGGCTCTTCCGCAGGGGTGGTAGGGGTAGGGCAGGAGCAACAGACTTGAGCCAAAGTGGCAAATTGCAGAAGGCGCGTGCGATTACGTCAAAGGACTCACCAGACTTGGTTGAGTGGCTCACTCAGCCTTACTCTTCTGCACCCTCCTCATCCTCTCGATCTGCACCCTCTTCACTCTCTGCTGTGTGCACCCCCAAAGACACTACCACCAACACCACCATATACCTTCCGCTTGAGTCACAGGAATTATTTTCCGATCCATCACAAGACATTGCCGATGCGCAGCCAATCTTGGCATTGGATCAGGAAGAGGAGGTAGCAACAACCGCCACTCAGCAGTCTGACGACAGTACCCAGATCAGCCCAAGGAGGAGGTTGGTCCCTGCTGTTGCTGCCTACTCCGAGATCTCTAATTATAGCGGTGGGGAAGGTGATGTTGATGATGACGTGTCTAGTGATGTCAGGTGGGTGCCCACAAGAGAGGAAGAGAAGGGGAGTTCAGAGGGAGATATGGACCAGCAGATAGGGAGGAGAAGCAGGCGGAACTTAGATTGCACAGGAGGGACAAAGCAGACTGCTAATGTATCAGGAGCGAGGCATCAACCATGTACGGTCACATCTGGCGCTTCCAGGACGCCGGCACATGGCTTCGCAGTGTGGGCTTTTTTTAACGTGTCCGCTGCTGACAATAGTGTTGCCGTCAGCAATCTTTGCAGTCAACGCATAAGTCGCGGTAAGCCCCACACTCACCTAGGGACAACCGCCTTAAGAAGGCACATGAGCTGCCATCACCGAGCCCAGTGGGAGCAATGGAACCCACAAAGCCACACTCCAGGCTCTCACCGTCCAGCCTCGTCTTCTACTTCTCCTTCTCCTCTCTCCTCACAATTGTCCTCCACTTCACCTTCCATCATGCCATCCTCACGTTTTTATGGAAAAAGGCAGGCTTCTGTTGGCCAAATGTTCGAGCGTAAAAAAATGATGACACTGGATAACCCTCTTGTTAGACCCTCAGGTCTATTTATAAGGTAGGGGGAATGTCCGCCAACTACTGCCATATAAACTGGTGGACTCGGAGGCCTTTCGAAAATTTGTGGCCATTGGAACACCACAATGGAAGGTCCCAGGAAGGAAGTATTTCTCACAGAAGGGCATCCTAGAGCTAAATGGCCATGTTCAGTGGCAAGTGAATGTATCTCTGGCACACAGTGTCGGTGCCAAGATACATCTGGCCACAGACACGTGGTCTAGCAAACACGGGCAGGGAAGGTATATCACTTTTACTGCCCACTGGGTGAACCTTCTGACGGGCGTCAAGCATGTAACGCGTGGCACCCATGTAGATTTGGTTTTACCGCCACGGATTGCATGCAGGCCTGGCTCTTCTTCTCCTCCTCCTACTCCATCCTCCTCCCTCTCCTCCTCGGATGACTCCTCCTTTTATGCTGCTAGCGTCTCTTCCGCTGCGCAGCCCAAGCTCCCCAGAACCTATTCGACATGCCAGGTGAGACGTTGCCATGCTGTGCTGCATCTGTTGTGCCTGGAAGCCAAGAGCCACACTGGCCCTGCACTCCTTTCAGCTTTGCGTTCACAGGCAGATCAGTGGCTAACACCGCTCAATTTGACAGTTGGTAAAGTGGTGTGTGACAACGGTGTCAATCTGCTTAGCGCATTGAAACAGGGCAAAATTACGCATGTGCCATGCATGGCACATGTCTTAAACTTGGTCGTGCAGCGATTCATTGTACAATACCCTGGGGTCCAGGACATCTTGCGACAGGCAAGGAAAATCTTGGCCCATTTCAGAAGATCTTACACGGCCATGGCTCGCCTTGCTGACATTCAGTGGCGACACAATCTGCCAGTCAGACGTCTTATTTGCGATTGCCCGACGCGATGGAACTCAACCTTCTATATGCTTGATAGGCTGCTCCAGCAGAAACGTGCAGTTAACGACTACCTGTACGAACTCTGCGGCAGAACAGGTTCTGGGGAGCTTGGTTTTTTTTTCACCGCGCCAGTGGCTGCTCATGCGCGACGCATGCAGACTTCTGCGGCCATTTGATGAGATCACCAAACTGGTCAGTCGCAGCCATGGCGCCATCAGTGACACCTTATGCCTTCTTTATGGAGCGTGCATTGCATCGTGTCATTGATCAAGCCGTAAAAGAGCAGGAAGATGAGGAAGTGGCAATGCTGGATGAATTCCCAGGGGGGGCTACTCTATCTGAGACAAGTCAACAACAGGAGTCTGAAGAGGAGTCAGAGGAGGATGGTGCCGGGGCGGATGAGGAGGAGCAAGAAGAGCATGCTTTAAACCTTTCTGGGATCCCTGTTGTTGTGCGTGGATGGGGAGAGAAGAACAGGGAGGACGACATTATCCTGGATGATGAGCAGGAGCCAGGCCACCACACCGCTTCCAGTTTAGTGCAAATGGGGGCCTTCATGCTCCAGTGTCTTAACAGGGACCCCCGTATAAAAAGCATAAGGGTCAAGGACCAGGTTGGGTGGCAACATACTTAGACCCCCGGTACAAACACAAAATGGCGGAAATGTTACCACCGTCAGAGAGGGCTGTCAGAATGGAGCACTTACAGACCTTGCTTCGACAACTGCTGCATTTTGCTTTTCCGTGCGCTGGCAGAAGAGGAATTCCCACTCCCAGAGAAAGAGTTGCGGGTACCAAACCAACAGCGCCTGCAAGAAAAGGGCGGTTTGAAGATGTGTTGGTGACTTCTGATATGAGCTCATTCTTTCAGCCGACCCAACGACAGGTGTCAGTGCTCTCGATGTCTGTGCTGGTGTGGTCTCAGTGCTCTCTATCTCGGTGCTGGTGTAAGTGCTCTCTATCACTGTGCTGGTGTCAGTGCTTTCTATCATGGTGCTGGTGTCAGTGCTCTCTATCACGGTGCTGGTGTCAGTGCTCTCTATCACGGTGCTGGTGTCAGTGCTTTCTATCACGGTGCTGGTGTCAGTGCTCTCTATCATGGTGCTGATGTGGTGTCAGTGCTCTCTATCTTGGTGCTGGTGTGGTGTCAGTGCTCTCTATCACAGTGCTGGTGTGGTGTCAGTGCTCTCTAACTCGGTGCTGGTGTCAGTGCTCTCTATCACGGTGCTGGTGTGGTGTCAGTGCTCTCTATCTCGGTACTGGTGTCAGTGCTCTCTGTCACGATGCTGGTGTGGTGTCAGTGCTCTTTATCTCAGTGCTGGTGTGGTCTCAGTGCTCTCTATCATGGTGCTGGTGTGGTGTCAGTGCTCTCTAACTCGGTGCTGGTGTCAGTGCTCTCTATCTCAGTGCTGGTGTGGTCTCAATGCTCTCTATCACGGTGCTGGTGTGGTGTCAGTGCTCTCTAATTCAGTGCTGGTGTCAGTGCTCTCTATCACGGTTCTGGTGTGGTGTCAGTGCTCTCTATCTTGGTGCTGGTGTAAGTGCTCTCTATCACTGTGCTTGTGTCAGTGCTCTCTGTCATGGTGCTGGTGTCAGTGCTCTCTATCACGGTGCTGGTGTGGTGTCAGTGCTCTCTATCATGGTGCTGGTGTCAGTGCTCTCTATCACGGTGCTGGTGTGGTCTCAGTGCTCTCTATCACGGTCCTGATGTGGTGTCAGTGCTCTCTATCTCGGTGCTGGTGTCAGTGCTCTCTATCACTGTCCTGATGTGGTGTCAGTGCTCTCGATCTCGGTGCTGGTGTGGTCTCAGTGCTCTCTATCTCGGTGCTGGTGTAAGTGCTCTCTATCACTGTGCTGGTGTCAGTGCTTTCTATCATGGTGCTGGTGTCAGTGCTCTCTATCACGATGCTGGTGTCAGTGCTCTCTATCACGGTGCTGGTGTCAGTGCTTTCTATCACGGTGCTGGTGTCAGTGCTCTCTATCATGGTGCTGATGTGGTGTCAGTGCTCTCTATCTTGGTGCTGGTGTGGTGTCAGTGCTCTCTATCACAGTGCTGGTGTGGTGTCAGTGCTCTCTAACTCGGTGCTGGTGTCAGTGCTCTCTATCACGATGCTGGTGTGGTGTCAGTGCTCTCTATCTCGGTACTGGTGTCAGTGCTCTCTGTCACGATGCTGGTGTGGTGTCAGTGCTCTTTATCATGGTGCTGGTGTGGTGTCAGTGCTCTCTAACTCGGTGCTGGTGTCAGTGCTCTCTATCTCAGTGCTGGTGTGGTCTCAATGCTCTCTATCACGGTGCTGGTGTGGTGTCAGTGCTCTCTAATTCAGTGCTGGTGTCAGTGCTCTCTATCACGGTTCTGGTGTGGTGTCAGTGCTCTCTATCTTGGTGCTGGTGTCAGTGCTCTCTATCACTGTGCTGGTGTCAGTGCTCTCTGTCATGGTGCTGGTGTCAGTGCTCTCTATCACGGTGCTGGTGTGGTGTCAGTGCTCTCTAACTCTGTGCTGGTGTCAGTGCTCTCTATCACGGTGCTGGTGTGGTGTCAGTGCTCTCTAACTCTGTGCTGGTGTCAGTGCTCTCTATCACGGTGCTGGTGTGGTCTCAGTGCTCTCTATCACGGTCCTGATGTGGTGTCAGTGCTCTCTATCTCGGTGCTGGTGTCAGTGCTCTCTATCACTGTCCTGATGTGGTGTCAGTGCTCTCGATCTCGGTGCTGGTGTGGTCTCAGTGCTCTCTATCTCGGTGCTGGTGTAAGTGCTCTCTATCACTGTGCTGGTGTCAGTGCTTTCTATCATGGTGCTGGTGTCAGTGCTCTCTATCACGATGCTGGTGTCAGTGCTCTCTATCACGGTGCTGGTGTCAGTGCTTTCTATCACGGTGCTGGTGTCAGTGCTCTCTATCATGGTGCTGATGTGGTGTCAGTGCTCTCTATCTTGGTGCTGGTGTGGTGTCAGTGCTCTCTATCACAGTGCTGGTGTGGTGTCAGTGCTCTCTAACTCGGTGCTGGTGTCAGTGCTCTCTATCACGGTGCTGGTGTGGTGTCAGTGCTCTCTATCTCGGTACTGGTGTCAGTGCTCTCTGTCATGATGCTGGTGTGGTGTCAGTGCTCTTTATCTCAGTGCTGGTGTGGTCTCAGTGCTCTCTATCATGGTGCTGGTGTGGTGTCAGTGCTCTCTAACTCGGTGCTGGTGTCAGTGCTCTCTATCTCAGTGCTGGTGTGGTCTCAATGCTCTCTATCACGGTGCTGGTGTGGTGTCAGTGCTCTCTAATTCAGTGCTGGTGTCAGTGCTCTCTATCACGGTTCTGGTGTGGTGTCAGTGCTCTCTATCTTGGTGCTGGTGTCAGTGCTCTCTGTCATGGTGCTGGTGTCAGTGCTCTCTGTCACGGTGCTGGTGTGGTGTCAGTGCTCTCTAACTCTGTGCTGGTGTCAGTGCTCTCTATCACGGTGCTGGTGTGGTGTCAGTGCTCTCTATCTTGGTGCTGGTGTAAGTGCTCTCTATCACTGTGCTTGTGTCAGTGCTCTCTGTCATGGTGCTGGTGTCAGTGCTCTCTATCACGGTGCTGGTGTGGTGTCAGTGCTCTCTATCATGGTGCTGGTGTCAGTGCTCTCTATCACGGTTCTGGTGTGGTGTCAGTGCTCTCTATCTTGGTGCTGGTGTCAGTGCTCTCTGTCATGGTGCTGGTGTCAGTGCTCTCTGTCACGGTGCTGGTGTGGTGTCAGTGCTCTCTAACTCTGTGCTGGTGTCAGTGCTCTCTATCACGGTGCTGGTGTGGTGTCAGTGCTCTCTATCATGGTGCTGGTGTCAGTGCTCTCTATCACGGTGCTGGTGTGGTCTCAGTGCTCTCTATCACGATCCTGATGTGGTGTCAGTGCTCTCTATCTCGGTGCTGGTGTCAGTGCTCTCTATCACTGTGCTGGTGTCAGTGCTCTCTATCACGGTTCGGGTGATCATCTCCTGCACCATCTTCATAGCCTGCCCTGACCTTTCCTCTCCTCCATGGCCTTCATACGCTCCTGAATTGTCAACATTTCACAGATAAAAAAATGCTTGTCGTTGTCGATCCCAGATTCACTTAATACTTTTGGTATGTCAGAATCTATGTGGTGGGACTATGTGTGCACATCTAGTAAGTATTTTGTGGCTGAAAATATGACCTGTAGGTTTTTATGTTTCGCCTGCCATTAAAGTCAATGGGGCCCGCCGCAAACTTTGCGGTTCGTAAACTTTTGGCCGCGTTCACGGTTTGCGAAACGTCCCATCGGAAGTTCGTCCATCACTAATCATCTGGATGTAAGCATATGCTAGGCTTTTGAACTGAATACTGATAACAAGCCAGAAGATCTCTCTCCTCTTTAGTCTGGAGGACGTAGTGCCCATGATTGCTAAAAATAATGTAAAATTTTGATTTGTCTGGCTACAGAACAGGTTTCCACTACAACAGACCATTTTAAATAAGCTTTGACTTTTTCTTTGCATGACATAGCTTTAACTTTCAATTTCAGATGGTGTGGTGAATTGTGTTTACAGGTATTTTTTGGAAGTATTTCTGAGTGCATGCAGTGATGTGCATCCCAGAATTATATCTATTTTTAATGCAGTGCCATCTGAAGGCACATTGAATCTTGGAATTCCCATCCTGAGCCTCACTCACTTAGATTGACTTTGGACTGCACCTCTGACTCGAGCAGCACCTAAATTTTTACTTTTGGGTCAGATTTAAACATTTAATATGTTTTCTATTTTCTATTGTGAATAAAATATGAGTTTATGAGATTTTCAAATCATTGTATTCTATTTTATTTAGATGTTACACAGCATCCAACTTTGTTGGAATTGGAGTTGTACATTACTGTATCTAATCTTAGGGAAAGACCAACCACTATTGAGGCAAGTATTAGAAGACCTTTCTAAAGGAATAAATGGAGATTCTTCCATGTATGTGACATAAAAATATCAATTCAAAAACATTAGATTGAACTAAACAGGTTGGTGGCCCACAGGAGCTCTTGCCATGGTTGGCACATAATGGTAGTCTTACTCCCCCTCCCCCTTCGTCACTCCATTGAACCCTCTGCCATCTTCTCTCGGCCTACTTCTGGATCTTTCCTCTTCTTATTTTTTTTTTTATTGCATCTCCTCTCTTTTCTTTTAGCCCACTATGGATGGCATAACTCCTGTGTATGCACACAGGGTGTATTTGGCTCTGGCACTTAATCCCAGCATGCAGAGACTGTACACTGAGCTGCACATGTGCAGTTAAGCTTTGAAAAAAACCGTAAAACTAATTGGTTTCCATGCAGAATTGCACCAGATTTTGCACTCTCCAGTTTTAGTAAATTACCCCCATAGTTTCTTTTGCCATAAAACATACCTGCTGTCAGTTTTTAAAAATTTACATCGGGGGCAGCGGAGCCATAGGCTCTTGTTGTCATCAGTCAAACTGCTGGGAGGAGGAAGCAGTGGTAGCGGCTGTGCAGTTAGTCTGTACATTAGCCTGAATGCTATGATCTAAATCATATTTTTGCAATAAAGTTGAATACTTTGGAGTGTGGCTATCCAGCTACATTTTTTCACAGTGGTATGGCTTGTTGGCGCTGTGTGGGGAGTCAGGAGACAGCGGCCCCCTGACTACAGGAGAAAAGGGACGAAGAAGTAGAAGAAGAAGAAGAGAACTACATATTATAGGTATGTGTGGGCAACATCTTCTATAAAAAAAAGGGTTTAGTGCCACTTTAAAGTTAAAAAAAAGCAAAGAATAAAAAATGAATCTGAAAATATTATATTTTTTCTTCAAATCCTGTTGTGCAAAGTTTCCTTTTAGAAAGTGATATTACTACAGCGAATGCACAGATATTGGCCTAAGATAATTGGCGGGTACCTGCAGCAATATGCAAAGTTACAGATTATATTATAATTCACAGGAAGTGCTGGTCTCTGAGCACATTATGTTCTATGTTGTCTTCACTGACCTTTGGTTACAAAAACCCATCATGGTTTGCTCTGAATGCTTTCATATAGGATTTGCGTATAATATTCTACATTCATTTCTTTAATATACAGTCATCAACAGCACAGTGCCTGGAGAATAATGACAAGTTAGCATTTCAAGTAGGTTTATTGAAAGTTAAACTCCAGACAAACAGCTATATATACAGCTGAAAAAATATTTAGGGATTTTACTGGCTATCATCAGGTGTGCAAGTCTGCTCTGATAGCCTCGTGGTTGCCACCCATACCAGACAGCATAGCCAGGTCCTGGAGTTGCTTGCAGAATATAGTGCAGTACAAACAGATTATCCCAGTTCTGACTCGCCCCTCCCTCTTGCAGTCTGAATTCTGCTGTGGGGAAGAGAATCCAGGAGTCTCATATCAAGAAAAGCTTCAGAATGTATTTATTCTAATTCTAATTTTATGTAAAACACATTTAATGATCTTACAAGAACCCCAATTCTAAAAAAGTTGCGACACTGTGTAAAATAGACTTAAAAACAGAATGCAATTATTTGCAAATCTCATAAACCCGTATTTTATTCACAATAGAAAATATAAAACCTATAAAATGATTAAACAGAGAAAATGTACTATTTCAAGGAGAAGTAGGGCCAAAGCTAAAGTCCGCTGTCAGCTGATGTTACTCAACCACTCCAAACTCTGGAGGGAAACCCGAAGCACAATATTGGATCCCCGTGTTCTTTTTGGGCCCTTAGACAGCACTGCATTAAAAAAACAGTGATGATTCTGGGATGGACATCACTGCATGGGCTTGGGAATACTTCCAAAAATTACTGTCTGTGAACACAGTTCACCGTGCCACCCAAAAATGCATTATGCAAAGGAGAGGCCATATCTGAACATTATCCAGAAACATCGCTGTCTTCTCTGGGCCAAAGCTCATTGAAAATGGTCTGTTGCAAAGTGCAAAACTGTTTTGCATCTACCTTGAATATGTGGATTAGAAAATCGGCTCAATTTTTATTTTCATTGACCTCCCTGGCTATAAGCAAGTGCAGCTGGTAAGTTTGCTAGTTACATTAATGGGCAGTGGGAGGAAATATGCCACTTACACTGGTGATCAGCGGGAAAAAGAATGCCTTTTACCATAATGACCAATGGGAGGAGGAATGTCCCGTAAATTGGTGGTCAATGAGAAAAAGAATGCCCATTAAATTGTCAACGGGTGGAAGAACGCACCTTTCATGGATGGATTTGTGGGAAGAAGAATGTCCCTGACATCGGTGTTCAGTAAGTGGAAGAATGCCCTCCTGCACTGTTGGTCAGTGGGAGAAAAATACCCCTTATATAGGTGGTTAGTTGGAAGACGAATTCTCTTTACATACGTGTTCAGTGGAAAGAAGAATTCTCCTTACAGTGGTGGTCAATGGGAAGAAAAATGCCTCTTACATTGGTGGTCAGTGGGTGGAAGAATGCCCATTTATATTGTTGGTCCGAGAGCAGAAGAATGCTCTTAACAATGGTGTTCAACAAACAGAAAAAGTCCCATTAAATAGGTGGCCAATGAGAGGAAAAATGCCTTTACATTGGTAGCCAGTGGAAGGAAGAGTGCACCTTACATTGGTGGTCTATGAGATGAATGCGGAAAGCTAAAAATATCATAGATGTCAGTGGTTACTTACCACTGCACCCATGCCTGAACTATGCAGTAGGCATTACTATACCAGTGTTTGCAAACACTGCAATGCATCCTTCTACTGGCTGTACCTGGGGCACAACATACCCACTATCCTCCTATTAGTATGCTTCTAATGTGCACCAGATTTAAGAGCTCTCAGGGTAAGCAGGAAGGGAATTGTGATAAGCTGAGCGTATAACAGGCATATTATAGGTTCCAACAGTTATGGTAACAAGCAAAAAGCATAGATTTCTACAATGGAGCAATTCTTAATGAATATGTGGTTGGGAGGCTTCAGTAATCACAGGACAAGTGAGTAAGTCAAATAAATAATTGATAGGAGGCCTGAAGAGACATCTGACATATGCCAGAAAGACCACTATAAGTAAGAGCATATGTGAGCTGATGAGAGCTGTTATGAGCTTCTTATAGGCTTCAAACCATTTAATGGGTTTTGCTGGCAGCAAATAAAATTATGTGGAGCTTTCTAAGCCCTTGTACACGCGGTCGGAGATTCCGACGGAATGTGTCCTATCGGACTGTTTTGTCGGATATTCCGACTGGGTGTGGTCTGCATCGGACTGCTTCCGTTGGAATATCCGACGGACCAAGTTTTCCAACTTGCCGGTAAAATTTTCCGACAAAATGCTCCTATTGGACATACTCCGATCATGTGTAGCCTACTCCGAGGGACAAAGAGCCACGCATGCTCAGATCAAATTCCTAGACCAAAGCTATTGGCTACTAGCCTGAACGTAGTCCCGTCGTAACGAAATAACGTCATCACATTATGTACAATCGGATTTTCCAACAACTTAGTCCGACCGTGTGTATGCAACATCACTTCCGGACCTCTTCCAGAATTAATCCGTCTGAATTACCCCGACGGATTTGGTTGTCGAAATCTCCGACCGTGTGTACAAGGGCTAAGAGTTAATATTATGATCAAAAGGTTGCATTTCACTCATGACTCAGTTTGAACACGGTCCACAAAGCCTCTCCACACCTGTCTGCCACTAGGAGTACCTATTAGCTTCAGGTAGCCCGCCTGAGGCTACCTGAGGGCTTCAGATGGGCCTCCAGGTAGCCTCAGGTCAGCTATTGTATTTGTGAAAGGAGACTGTAGATGATATAATACTGTAATCTTTAAAAAGACCTGTGTATTTTGTATCCCGTAACACAGACATATATTTTCTAGGTGGTTCCTAGTATTAGTAAGTTCATTCCAAGGACTGCCCAAATGGTTGCAGTCATATACTGTTGAACAGCTGCATATACATACAGTATATACACATATATGTCATACCTTCAAACTTTCTGAGATGGAATGAGGGACCCCTCTTAGCAAAAGTATGTAGGCTTATGACACCCACCCTGCCATGCCCACCCCTTAAAGGAGAATTGTACAAAAAAAAAATGATTTGTTTAACCTGCAAGTTTTTTCTTTCACTACTATTTCTTTATACTGGCTTTTGGAATTTACAAATGTAGCAATTTAGAAATTGGATGAAATGTTTATCACTGTAAAACACTTTTTGATAAATAGTGCATTTTTATACAACTATATAGATCAGACCAAAATGAGGGACAGATAAAGGAAGAGGGACAGAGGGACTTTGTTCCCGAATGAGGCACTGTCCCTCAAAATCAGGGACAGTTGGGAGCTATGATGTGTACATGGCAGGGCTACTTTATTTTCCAAGTCCAGCACTGTCAGCATTGTATATTAGGCATCTGCTCTGAAGATAAAAGGCGTGGGATGTGCAGCGAATGGAGAAAATTCAATGATGAAATACCGGCAAAGACCTTGATACTTCAACAATTACAGTGATGCTGAAAATGAAATATAATAAGAGGCACATACTTCCTTCATAGACAATCTAAACCTTGAAACAAAGCTTTGAAAAAAAAAGAAAAGTAATCCTCCTCTTTGTGTGACTTTTAGCATAGCAGTTTAAGTGCAATGGTATGTACCACTTTGCATAAGAACTCAATCACCCATTCATTTCTTTCATCACAGGCCTTTTGGTAAGTTGAAGCTCTCAAACAATAAAGCACTGCAAATAATTCATGTTCCTCGTAGCACACTCCTATGTAGGTGCTAGGATAAGTGTATATTCGTTTTTGATTTCTCTGCTTAAGAGTGATACAGCTAAGTAGATTGAATTGCTGTCTTCTTAACAGAGAGCAGTGATCAGCTAGCGTGGTCTGCTCAATCTGCTCTGGAGCTGCTAATGCTGTCTTGAAGTTTCACGGTGTCCTAGCAACTATGGAAAGTGTTGGTTAATAGGTGGAAACCATGCAGATGGGAACATGAATATTCATACAGCCCTGGCTAATTACAAGGGGAGGTGCCCCTATGCATCCGAACTTGGAGGCGTCTGTATGAATGACAAAGCGTTTGTTAGGATCGGGTGCAGCCAGTATGGAAGCTTGCGTTAGGGCGGTTTTTAACTGATGAAAAGCTGTCTCGCACTCCGGGGACCATAGGACCGGTCTAGGGAGAGTCTTTTTGGTCAGGTCCGTTAGGGGTTTGGCTATGTCACTATAGTGGGGTACAAACTTCCTGTAGTACCCTGCTGTCCCTAAAAATGCAAGTACCTGGGTTTTGGTTCAGGGAACTGGCCAGTTGAGGACGGCCTCGATTTTTGCAGGTTCTGGCCTCTGCTTCCCACATCCCACTCTATGTCCTAGATATTGCACCTCAGACATCCCGATATTACATTTGTCTGGCTTCAGGGTCAGCAGGGATTGGTCCGATAGCTTGAATAGGAGGACTGATAGGTGTAATGACACAGAGAAGCCCCAAGAGGTAATTAAAGTACATAAACAAATGGTCAAACACAGAACAATGCATTCCTTCCAGGCCACAGAGACGTCTGGAGGGGGTTAGCCTTAAGACAGTGCAGAAGACCCCCCCACTGTGTAATAGAATCAAAGGAGAAATACTTCAGTATTTTAAGGTTCATGAAAACTGGTATAGTGGGTCTAGATTCGTCTCTATCCCGACACCAGTGAGAAAAAGTATTCCAAACCTTTGAATACATTTTCCTAGTGACTGGTTTCCGACTACTCAGGAGGGTCTCAATCACCTTGTCGGAGCATCCTTTGCCTCTGAGAATCTCCCTCTCAAGAGCCACGCCGTCAAATTGTAGAACCCCTGAGCGGGATGAACGACTGGCCCCTGCAGAAGGAGATCCTGCCTGATTTGGAGAGGAAAAGGAGGAGCAACCGACCAGTTTCTCAGAGTAGCAAACCAAGTCCTCTTGGGCCACCAAGTGCTATCAGAATCAGCTTGCACTTTGAGTAGGCTAGTCTTTGTAGCACCCGGGGAATCAAAGCTAGTGGAGAGAAGGCATATGCTAGGTGACAATCCCAAGTCTGTGCTAGAGCATCTGTTCCCTCTGATCCTCCCTCTCTGGTGAGGGAGAAAAAACGCTCCACCTTCCTGTTCCCTCTGTGGGCGAAAAGGTCTATTTCGGGAAGCCCAAATCTGTGACTTATCTGGAGGAATACTATCTGGTTTAGTTCCCATTCCCCCTGATGGATGGGTTGACGGCTCAAGAAATCTGCCACCCCATTGGCGGTCCCCTTTATGTGGACTGCCGATATGGATTGAAGGACCCTTTCGGCCCAACTCAGAATTTCCAAGGCCAAAATTAGTAGTCTTCTGGACCTTGTCTAGTCCCTGAATTCTGCTTCCATAGGCCTTTAGAACCTGAGCCACCGCAAGAAGCCCCCTGTAATTGGAGGAGGCCCTTGCTTGGATCGGGGTCCAGGATCCTTGCACTTGGAGGTCCCCCAAGTGGGCCCCCCAACCCCAGGAGCATGCATCTGTGGTAATCTTTACGGGGCTCCACTGGTTCCAGGGATGACCTGCTGTGAGTCTGTCTTGACCCAACCACCAATTTAGGGAGGCCCTTGTTGAAATGGCTATCCTCCCCTCCAGTGACTCCTTCCTTTTGTCCCAGGATGAAAGAAGGAAGAACTGCAGCTCCCTGGAATGTAGCTGAGCCCAGGGAACTGTCGGAATACAGGAAGTCATCAGACTTAGGACCCTCATGACCTGCCTGTGAAAACAGTTCCTGGGTTCCATTAGAGAGTAAACCACTGCTACTGCCTTCTGGGAGAAAAAGCTTCTGAACCCATGCATCCACGGAGTATCCTAGGAAAGTCTTTATTTGGGATGGCACTAGGGATGAATTTTCCCTGTTCACTATCCAGCCCAAACTCTCTAAGGTGCAGATTACCCTGTCTAAATCCGCTCTCACTTGCTCTGGAGACTGTCCATAGATCAGGAGGTCGTCCAGGTAGGGTATCAGAGATACCCCCTCTAAATGCAGATACGCAAGAACCTCTGCCAAGACCTTTGTGAACACTCTTGGGCTTGCCGATAACCCGAAAGGGAGTGCCGGTATTACCAGTGTTCTATCCCCCTGCTTGTTGGTGTCCTTCGGTCCAGGAAAGAGCAGGCCACTCTTCTGCCTGCTCTTTCCCTTCCCCCACCTTTTGTTTGAGGTCCTTTTTGGTCCTAAATTGGCCCTGGTTAGTAGGGGCACGAAAAAACGTTCTGCCCTTCTCTCTTTTGGCTTTAACCCGGGAACTTCTTCCCTTTTTCTGACGATCGTGACAGGACCTGATCCAGTCTGGGACCAAAAAGCTGGGCGCCTTCAAAAGGTAACCCGCAGAGTTGTGACTTGGACATATGGTCCCCTTGCCACGATTTGACCCAGATCGCCCCCCTTGCGGAGTTCAGGAGTGCCGCCGACTTAGCCGTGGTCCTAACCACTTCCACTGTCACATTGGCTAAATATGCTACAGCCCTGTTTATTACTTATAGAGAATCCATAACTTCCTTGGAATTATTTCCTCTAGAGATATGGCCCTAGAGCTTGCCTAGCCATGCGTTGACATTTCTAGCTACGCAAGTAGATGCCAAAGCAGGAGCCATGACTGCCGCACTGGCATCCCATGCTCTACGCAGAAGCGTCTCGGCCTTTCTATCCTTTTGGTTTTTAATACTACCCGAATCAACAAAGGACAAATCAGATTTCTTAGAGACCTGGGAAAGGGCCGTATCTAACTTGGGGGTCTGAAAAACGTCTCTTCTTCTTCCCCAAATGGAAACCTTCTCTTCCAGGTTTTACGTTTAAGGACCTTCCTCTCCGGTTCCATCCACTGCTTCAGAATCACTTCTTTAAGGGTTTGATGCACTGGGAAAACCCTGGACTGAGGATTTCCTAACCCCTTATACATCTTATCCCGGGCCAATACCTGTATTGGAGGCTTCGGGATGTCCTCTGAGGTATAGATTGCCTTGAGTAACTGTCCCATGCCCTTTACAGGAAAGAGATGTCTAAGTCTAGGACTGTCACTGTCCTGGAGTTCAGAGTCAGAGTTTTCCCCTTCTTCTAAAGAGCTTTCCTCTGACTCCTCTGGGTCCTCAAACTCATCTACTCCTGAAGTGATAGAAGAGGGAGGCCTCTGCAAAGTTATCTGACTTCTGTCAGACGTACCTCCTAGAGATGAAGTACCCTCCCTAGAGGACAGAGCTTCTCTGCTACTAGTACTAGGCTATTCTTTAGATGCAATAACTGTCTTCAGGGATTTGATCGTAGTCAGCATCTCTGACTGAACTGCAAGGAAGTCCCTCATAACCTGTGAGGTTTCCTTATCTGACAGTTTAATTATGCATCTATAACAAAAAGGTTTTGTGTGATTAAGTGGGCTATGGATAAGGCCAAGATACCGTGGGTATGAGCTGCCTCTACCTAGTATTACCTCCCACAGGGTGGAATAAACTGGTGAAAAAAGAAAAAGTAGACTTGGCGCTATACCTATAAGGCATAAACAATCACAAACTTTGAATGATATAATGTTCCTTATAGCTTAATTTGTATATTATGCTTGAATCAAGAAATAAAATCAAAAATAGAAAATGAAAAGTGAAGATAAAAAATGGAGATAAAAAATCTCAAAGTGTAAAGTCCCCTAATTGGGGTTGAATTTTGGTGTAACATTACCAAATGTGATGGGAGAAGACAAAAAAAAACTGTAATACAATCAATATAAGTGCATATAAATATATACCATTTGTTGTGTGATTTCAAAGTGGTATATATTTCTATGCACTTATATTGATAGTATTACAGTTTTTTTTTTTGTCTTCTCCCATCACATTTGGTAATATTGCACCAAAATTCAACCCCAATTAGGGGACTTTACACTTTGAGATTTTTTATCTCCATTTTTTATCTTCACTTTTCATTTTCTTTTTTTAATTTTATTTCTTTATTCAAGCATAATATACAAATTAAGCTATAAGGAGCATTATGTCTTTACCGGGGATACCACTGATCATTAGGGACCCCCCCCCCCTTCTACATATTTTTGGTAACACAAATCGCAATAAGCGAGTATTGATTGGTTTACACAAAAGTTATAGCGTTTACAAAACAGGGGATAGTTTTTTTTATTGTGACTGCGACATTATGGCGGACACATCAGACATTTTTGGGACCATTGTCATTTAAACAGCAATCAGTGCTGTACAAATGCACTGATTCCTGTGTAAATGTTACCGGCAGTGAAGGAGTTAACCACTAGGTGGCAGTGTAGGGGTTAAGTGTGTCCTAGGGGTGTGTTACTAACTTTGGCGTGGCTGTGTTTTAAAGATCACTGATCTCTGCTCCAATCACAGGGAGCAGAGATCAGTGTCACTGTTGCTAGACAGAACAGGGAGATGCTTGTTTACTTTAGCATCTTCCCGTTCTTCCTCTGCATGAGGTGATCGCAGGCATCCCTGTGGCGATCTAGTCCGTGGGACCCGCAACCGTACTCACGGAGCTTCCCGCGAGCGCGACGCCGCCACTTCTTACAGGACAAACGTACAGGTACGTGATTCTGCCTGTATGTGCTCTTCTGCCGATGTATATCGGCGTGAGGCAGTCGGGAAGTGGTTAAGGGTGCCCTGGCCCTAACCTTCTTTGCCTCTAAAAATACAAAAAGGACTTCCAAAAGAAATAAAACCTCTTTTACATCAAAGAAGTGTCTGGCACCCAATGACTTTCACCATCTTTGCACCCACTATGCCTCACTACCCACTACATATGGAAGAATGTCAGCTATCTTTGGCCTTGGAGGTCCTCATCAGACTGGACAAAGCCTGAGACCTTGCTACACAACCAAAAACATAAATGTATTTTATTGGGATTTTATGTGATAGACCAACACAAAATGGCACATAATTGTGAAGTGGAAGGAAAATGATAATAATGCCTAAACGAATTTATTTTAGTTAGGGTTAACTAGGGGCAATCAGGGGGTTAAAACCATTATTGGGTAGTATATCGGGGTACCTAGCGC
Source organism: Lithobates pipiens (assembly GCF_037356315.1). Lineage (NCBI taxonomy): Eukaryota > Metazoa > Chordata > Amphibia > Anura > Ranidae > Lithobates > Lithobates pipiens. The sequence goes on from NW_027507764.1 coordinate 91,993,533, forward strand.
TATAAAAACCTGGCGGTGAACCTAAAAAAATAACTAGCTACCTAGCGACAGTAGCGACACTGATGCAGCGATCAGAAAAATTATCGCTTAGTGACACTGGCAAAAGGGGGTGAAAGGGTTAACTAGGGGCAATCAGGATGTTAAAACCATTATTGGGTAGTATATCGGGGTACCTAGCGATATAAAAACCTGGCGGTGAACCTAAAAAAATAACTAGCTACCTAGCGACACTGATGCAGCGATCAGAAAAATGATCGCTTAGTGACACTGGCAAAAGGGGGTGAAAGGGTTAACTAGGGGCAATCAGGATGTTAAAACCATTATTGGGTAGTATATCGGGGTACCTAGCGCTATAAAAACCTGGCGGTGAACCTAAAAAAATAACTAGCTACCTAGCGACAGTAGCGACACTGATGCAGCGATCAGAAAAATTATCGCTTAGTGACACTGGCAAAAGGGGGTGAAAGGGTTAACTAGGGGCAATCAGGATGTTAAAACCATTATTGGGTAGTATATCGGGGTACCTAGCGATATAAAAACCTGGCGGTGAACCTAAAAAAATAACTAGCTACCTAGCGACAGTAGCGACACTGATGCAGCGATCAGAAAAATTATCGCTTAGTGACAGTGGCAAAAGGGGGTGAAAGGGTTAACTAGGGGCAATCAGGATGTTAAAACCATTATTGGGTAGTATATCGGGGTACCTAGCGCTATAAAAACCTGGCGGTGAACCTAAAAAAATAACTAGCTACCTAGCGACAGTAGCGACACTGATGCAGCGATCAGAAAAATGATCGCCTAGTGACAGTGGCAAAAGGGGGTGAAAGGGTTAACTAGGAGCAATCAGGGAGTTAAAACCATTATTGGGTAGTATATCGGGGTACCTAGCGATATATAAAAACCTGGCGGTGAACCTAAAAAAATAACTAGCTACCTAGCGACAGTAGCGACACTGATGCAGCGATCAGAAAAATTATCGCTTAGTGACACTGGCAAAAGGGGGTGAAAGGGTTAACTCTAGGGGCAATCAGGGGGTTAAATCTTTATTGGGGGGTGATAGGGGGCTACCCTGGACCTAACACTAACTGCCCTGACAGTTTTTACTTTTACAACTGACACTGAATGCATTGATCAGTAAAGAAATGATCAATGCAATCAGTGACACTGTGATCGGGGGGGGGGGGGGTTTGTGTACCTATGTGTACCTATGTGTCAGTGTAGTGTTTTGGTGCACTTACTTTTAGTCTTCTCCTCGTAGTCCGGTCAAAAAGACCGCCCCGAGGAGATTGACATCACTTCCTCCTTCCTGTGTAAACAATACACAGTGGGAGGAAGTTCGTCATTGGCCAGGAGCGATCGAGAGGGGGTGGCCAGAAACCAACGGCCATCCCCTCATCACGGATCGCTCCTGGAGGGAAACGGACCGCCGTATCCAGCGGGAGGGAGTCCGATCGGACCCCCCACCCGCTGGAAGGCAGGCACGTACATCTAGGTGCTTGTGCCTGCCTGTGCCATTGCGATGACGTATAATGGCAATACGGCGGTCCTTAAGTGGTTAAGGTATCCAGTGCATCCCTGCTTCAAATCCAACCAAGAGTATAGATAAATGGCAACCACCTAAATCTATAACTAGCCTCTGCAGGAAGGTGCACATGGATGGGCAACACACACTTCTTACTTTACTGATCATTGTATACAAAAAGATTTTTTTCAGGATAGACAGGTAAACAACATATGAAAAGTAGCCTAGAACTCCACCTGCTGGCTAAAAATAAGAATGCAACATATTCATATGCAGTATTTCATATTTACATGACTAAAAAAAACAGAGACTTTTTTTTTTGTTTTATTTTGACCATATTATATAATTGAAAGAAAAATAAATGTAAACCACTATACATTCCTTTTAAATTCTTTAACTTGCTGAGGTCAGCGGACAGCATGCTGCCCAAAAAACATGACTTGCTTGCTATACACAAATCATTCTAGCAGTATATTTCCACCTAGAAATGTGACTGGCGTGTCTTTCTGCCTAACAAAACGAGATGAGCTCATTCTGTACACAGCATAATGCTACACTCTACACACCCTCTTTTGAAGAGTAAATATAATAGGGCGGTATTATAAACTGTAAGAACAAGCATTGATCCTTTGAACTCACTTCTAAGTGAGATTAAATCGTGTTCTGCTAAGTTTATAATGAAGAGTATAATTATTTAAGTTCTATTAAAAGAATAGTTCCATGTTATACTGCTCTGTTCAAAACTATGATTTTGTTGTAATGTGCATTCAGTGGAACTTTTTTTCCACTGAATGTAATAAAGGTTTTGCTTTATTATATTCTAGGGGCAGCTTTCTTGGATATTCTAACCTGCAAACTTCAACACTTCCTAAGTGTCCATTGCATCACTGTGGTGAGAAGCCTTACTGGCCAATAGGAAGTGTGGTTAGGCAGAATAGGAAGTGTGGGCAGGCAGAAGAGGTGGGACAGCTGTCAGCACTGTCACAAAACCTTTAAGTGGGTTTTAAACCTCAGACATGAAATATGAGCAAAGCATATCCCTCTATAGTGTGTACTTGTCTCAGTCCACAGCCCTTGTCTGATGACTAGTTCCTCTGCTATCTGGATGAGTCACTACTGTCAAGTTTTCCTGTTACCTAGAGAAAAAAGTGACATGGGAGAGAGCTCCAGCACACAGCCTGTGGTTCAGCTCTGTTTCTGTATGCTGTGTAAAAGGGGAGGGGGTGTTCCTTCCCTTTGATCAGCTCTCGCTGAGCTCTGCAGAGTGTTCTGAAAGCTGTATAAATTCTGCACTTTGAATGGATATAAGGAAGAGAAGGCTGCAGATAAACAGGCACATGTTATGTAGGAAGATTTGTGCATTGCCTGAGATTAATCACTTCAATGGGTATATGTAGGGAGTTACAACTACTTTAAAGCTTTGCAGATATGAATTGGCTGTCTGAACTATCTGCATATAGACAGTTCATTTTAATTTTTTAATTTTTTAATTTTTTATTAACAGGTGTACTTTCATTAATGTTTAACATCCATATCTATTGCCTTTGAAGTGTGCTAATTGGAGGGTAATTTATTTTGTTAGTTTTGTTGATGATTACTATATTTTTTCAACTTTTAATGTTTTATTAACCACTTCACGCCCGCGCTATAGCCAAAAGTTGGCTACAGCGCGGACGCTATCTGCCGGGAGGCCGTCCCTGGATGTCCTCCCTTTAACTTCCCATCTGCGCGCCGCGACGGTCATGCATCGGGGAAGTTCTGTGCTGCCCGTGTCCCCCAGACACAGCCAGTCACAGATCGCTGTAAACGGCCAATCACAGTGGCCGGTTACAGCGCGATTGGCGTGCCCAATGAGAGATGATCTCATATGTAAACATATGAGATCATCTCTCAGCGCCGCTCTCCCTCCTCACACAGACAGCTTGTGAGGAGGGAGAGATGAACCGCTGCAGAGATGCAGCGGTTAGTGTAAAAAATAAATAAAAAATAAATAAATAAAACAAAAATAAAGTGCCCATCTGTCCCCACTGCCATCTGCCCCCACTGCCATCTGCCCCCACTGCCACCTGTCTGTGCCATCTGCCCCCACTGCCACCTGTCAGTGCCATCTGCCCCCACTGCCACCTGTCATCAGTGTCACCTGTCCCCAGTGCCACCTGTCCTCAGTGCCATCTGTCCCCAGTGCCACGTATAAGTGCCATCTGTCATCAGTGCCACCTCAGTGCCATGTGTCATCAGTGCCACATAGTGCCATCTGTCATCAGTGCCACATCAGTGCCACGTGTCATCAGTGCCACATAGTGCCATCTGTCATCAGTGCCGTATCAGTGTCACGTGTCATCAGTGCCACATATTAGTGCCATCTGTCATCAGTGCCACCTGTCAGTGTCACATGCCATCTGTTATCAGTGTCACGTGTCATCAATGCCAGGTATCAGGGCCATCTGTCATCAGTGTCACATGCCATCAGTGCCACGTATTAGTGCCATGTGTCATCAGTGCCACGTGCCATCAGTGCCATGTATAAGTGCCATCTGTCATCAGTGCCACATATTAGTGCCATCTTCAGTGTCATGTGTCATCAGTGCCACGTATTAGTGGCATCTGTCATCAGTGCCACGTATTAGTGCCACGTATCAGTGCCATCTGTCATCAGTGCCACGTCGGTGTCTTGTGTCATTGTCCTGGTGCTCCAGGGCCTTCAAAAGTGTAATGCCCCGTACACACGAGAGGGATTAAGTCTGACAGACCTCCAAAGGAGTTCCGCCGGAGTTCCGACGGAGTTCTGGCGGACTTTTCGACCGAACGGACTTGACCACACACCATCACACCAAACTCCGACGGAGTCGAACGTGATGACGTACGACTGGATTCGACGTAGGAAGTTCCTAGACAGTAGCCAATAGCTGCCCTAGCGTCGGTTTTAGTCCGTCGGAGTAGCACACACACGAGCGGATTTTTCAAAGGGGACCGGGTCCGGCGGAGTTCCGTCGGGAAAATTTAAAGCATGCTTCATTTCTAAAGTCCGTCAGACTTTAGCTTCGCTAAAGTCCGTTGCAGCCCACACACGATCGGATAGTCCGCCGGACTCAGTCCGTCGGAGTTTGGATGTCGAAAAGTCCGCTCGTGTGTACGGGGCATAATAGGTAGTCAACAAGTTAGATGTGTAATTTATGCTCTTAGAACACGTGATGGTGCTCCCTGCATGTTGGGCCTCTCTATGTGGCCAGGCTGTGGAAAAGTCCCACACATGTGGTATCGTAATACTTAGGAGGAGTAGCAGAATTTATTTTGGGGCATTGTTTGTGGTATGCACATGCCACGTGAGAGAAATGACCTATTACAATGACAATTTTGTGGAAAAAATTTAAATAAAATAAAAAATCTTCATTTTGCAAAGAATTGTGGGAAAAAATGACAACATCAAAAAGCTCACCATTCCTCTTAATAAATACCTTGGAATGTCTACTTTCAAAAAGGGGTCATTTGGGGAGTATTTGTACTTTTCTGGCTTGTTCGGGTCGCAAGAAATGAGATTGGCCACCAGTACATCAGATGTGATAAATTTTGTGTGATTTGCACCACAGCTTGTAGACTCTCTAACTTTCACAAAGACCAAATAATATCCACTAATTTCGTATATTTTTACCAAAAATATGTAGCAGTATAAATTGTGGCCAAAATTTATGAAGAAAAATTTATAATTTGCAAAATTTTATCACAGAAACAAAGAAAAATTTGTTTTTTTCAAAATTTTTGGTCTTTTTTCATTTATAGCGCAAAAAACAAACAAACCCAGAGGTGATCAAATACCACCAAAAGAAGGCTCTATTTGTGGGAAAAAAAAGGACAAAAAATTCATTTGGGTATAGTGTTGCATGACTGAGTAAAAGTGCCCAGTAGGCAAGTGGTTAAAGTATCAAATATATAACAAGTACTTTTGATACCTATACAGTTATAGGAAAAGAAACGTATGAATAGAATGTTTAAGCATTAAGGTTAACAGTCAGATTAATGCATAGGATGATATTGACATCTGTACTCAGTATTAAGCCCTGTACACACGATCAAACAATCTAGCCGCCCGTGTGTGGGCTCCGGCGGACTTTTTTTACCAAAAAGTCTGGCGAACTAAGAAAGTAGTTTTGCACATCAATCTGTCTGCCAGGCTCGCATTTCGGCAGACAATACGGCCGCGTGTGTGCTAGTCCGGCAGACAACACGGCCATGTGTGTGCTAGTCCGCCGTACTTTTGAAATGAACAGACTTTTCCCACCCGGAGAAAAATCCGCTCATTTTGAGCGCGGTTCCAGGTAGCCGGGACCAGCGAAGGAGGCGTCGCTGGCCCCGTCACCTGGTATGGACTTAAAGGGGAATCCCTACGCCGAATAAAAACGGCGTGGGGGTCCCCCCAGGTCCATATCAGACCCTTATCCGAGCACGCTACCCGGCCGGCCAGGAAAGGGGGTGGGGACGAGCGAGCGCCCCCCCCCTCCTGAGCCGTACCAGGCTGCATGCCCTCAACATGGGGGGTGTCTTGGAGAAGGGGGGCTGTGTGGCTCCCCCACCCCAAAGCACCTTGTCCCTATGTTGATGAGGACAAGGGCCTCTTCCCGACAACCCTGGCCGTTTGTTGTCGGAGTCTGCGGGTGGGGGGCTTATCGGAATCCCTGAGCCCCCTTTGATAAGGGGGCCCCCAGATCCCGGCCCCCCACCCTATGTGAATGAGTATTGGGTACAATGTACCCCTACCCATTCACCTTTCAACAAAGGTTAAAATAGTTTATTGCACAGCTCCGGGGGTCTTCTTCCATCTTTGGAGGTCTTCTCGCCGGACTCCTCCGCTATCTTCTGCTAGCTCTTTTACTAGCGGAGGAGCCCGGCTTTCTTCTTCGCCGCCGCCCTCTTCTTCAGACTTTGGGGGTCTTGTCCCCCTCTTCTGTTCTTCTTGCCAGGCCACTGCGCCTTCTTCTAGCTCTTTTACAAGCGGTAGCCCGGTCTTCTGCCGCCGCTGTCTTCTGGCCTTCTGTTCTTCTCTTCTCTTCTTGAGCTGTTACCTAGTCGCTGTCTCTGGTCACAATGACAGGGACGCGGCATGCGGCGACTTATAAAGGGACATTGCCGGATGATGTCCCCGCCCATTATGATGTCACAGTTCCAGCATCCTCAAAATTCCGAGAAGCCCCCTGCCAGTAGGCCCGACAACCAACGGCCAGGGTTGTCAGGAAGAGGCCCTTGTCCTCATCAACATGTGGACAAGGTGCTCGTCCCCACCCCCCTTCCTGGCCGGCTGGGTAGCGTGCTTGGATAAGGGTCTGATATGGACCTAAGGGGGGACCCCCACGCCTTTTTTTTTGCGTATTCCCCTTTAAGTCCATACCAGGTGACGGGGCCAGCGACGCTTCCTTCGCTGGTCCCGGCTACCCGGGGCCGCGCTCAAAATGAACGGACTTTCCTCCCTGTGTGTGGGCGAGTCCGTTCATTTCAAAAGTACGGTGGATAGTCCGGCGGTACAGACCTAGTCCGCTGCAAAAGTGCCGTGTGTGGGCAGTTAGCTCGTTCGGAAAGTCCGGCGGACAGTCCGGCGGTTTGTCCGCCAGACTAAGTCCGCCGGATAGTCTGATACGTGTGTACGCGGCATTAGATACAATAAAGCCCTATTGACCCCAATGGGACCATACTGTCAATAGGAATCGTTCCCTATCATATAAGGGGGAAGAAAAACCAGAATGTAAGGAATGGAAGCTAATTTATTGATTTTTCTTGCAACCTTTTAGATATTTTCATGCTCTGGGATGTATCAACCAGACTTGCCAGGTCTTTTTACATTTGATGGTGCTGAAATTCTTATGAGATAACATCAGTTCATAAGGAGTCTATGTATTTAGTCTGACATCAGAGAGATTGGGAGCAGTATTGAATTTCCAAAGCTTGGCTATGGTAAGGCTAGCTGCTATTAAGACATTGGCAGTTTTGGATAAAAAAATCATTTTTTTACCATATTCCCTGTGGAATTTTATATACAGTAGTCCAAATCTGGGCTGATTCATCACTGATGAAGGGAACAATACATACAGCCATACAAAACTAGTGTGCATATCACAAGAACCATTACTGTTTCTACTGTACTGGACTGTAATTCTGCACTTTTTATCCTGTATATGAAATGAATAAAGAAAAATCAGGAATTACACTCACAAATGCTTGAATATGTATTCACTATAGAGAGAACTCACAACCATATTACACTGTGCAAGATAAAAGCGCTCCATCTCACCAGATGACCTTGAAAAAGCAGACCTTAAAGCGGGAGTCCACCGGGACTCCGCGTTTTTTTTTTTTTTTTTTTAAAAGCCAGCAGCTACAAATACTGCAGCTGCTGACTTTTAAATAGTGACACTTACCTGTCCAGCGCGCCCGCGATGTCGGCACCCGAAGCCGATCGCTCGCTCGGCTGCCGGGTCCCGCCGCCATCTTGGGTATGGGAATCAGGAAATGGAGCCTTTCGGCTTCATTTCCCGGTTCCCTACTGCGCATGCGCGAGCCGCGCGGCGCAATTCGGACGGTCCCCGCTGCCTCTGGGAGCTGTGTGTTTCCCAGCAGGCAGCGGGGCACTTGCTGAAGGGGGCGGGCGCTTGCGGAACGGGGGCGTAACGTACGCCCCGTTCCGCAGAGAGCTAGCCCGGAAGTGGGTGCAGTTACCTGGATTATCCAGGTAACTGCACCCCCCTCCCCCCTGAAAGGTGCCGATTGTGGCGCCGGAGGGGGGGGGGATTCCGATGAGCGGAAGGTCCATTTTAGGGTGGACCTCCGCTTTAATGTGAGCAGCCAGGTTTTTGTTATACAACGTATATTAAGGTTCATTCAACTGGCTTAAATGGGAAACCACAATACACCAAAAGGCATTGTAATGCAGCACATTAGTGAGATCCTTTTGAATATATTTTCTCATGTCCAGTGTTTTGACTACTTCAAGAATTGTAGCAAAATGCATGGCAATCCATGAATACAAGTACATATAATTGGATAACACCTCAAATTTATTGGGATTTTTAAGGCAATATAGAAAAAAGAAAGTATATACTAAAATGTATATGAAAAAATATATAAATTTTATTACAACTATCAAAAGTTATTACAAAACCACATTGATCCATAAAATAACAGTATTGTGCTAACATATGTGTATGGCATAGAATGTTACTACATGCGTAGACTCTATCCAGCAAAACAGGCAGCTCTTTTCCTACGCGTTTCGAAAAATGTGTATTAATAATTTCTTCTTCAGGGAAGCCACTGTCTGTAAGCACACAACAAGCAATGAATATTACAAAAATTACATATGTACAAATGACATGATACATTGAAACCCAATACTTGAATACTTACATGTTATTTTTGTACCAAAAGTAGGCACTATCTCCTCTTTAGGCAACCGTTCCAGAAACGGAAAGACAAGCCAAGAGAGGAGTGGATTGAGCCACAAACGTGGAGATGGTAAGGATAGTATGGATCTGTTGCAAGGTCACCGCATTCAAAGCCCTGGAGTCCAAATGAACTCAACAAAGGATGGGAATAAAAAATTCCTTTGCACAAATGTCCAATGGCCCATCAAATAGGAAAATAGGAAGATGTTATGTTGTATAAACCTCAATCTTGTCTAAAAGACCTACAAAAAAAAGAATCAAGAAACATTTTAGTCTACTCCCTAGCCCTACATCCACCATAAGACAGGGATTCCCAAAGTGTAGCTTACCGCCATAACGAGGTTCAATCGTTTCCTAGTTTTGTACGAATGTCACCGAATCTGGAGCATCCAAAGGACATAGGAGAGATTCCCACCTACTTAGAGCTTCTGGCGTCTGCCTTAAATAGCCCTTATTGAGTGGATTGGCGCCAAAAGCTTCCTCCAATCAACACAGAGGCTCCTCCCATCTCTCTAGCCGTTTCATTCTGATTGGAGGTTCTCCGAAGAGCTCCTCCTCTTTTCAACAGTAACTTTTTTTCATTGGAGATCACCCAGGTGATTGCTCCAGGTATCTAGATTCTTATTGGTCAAAATAGCGGCGTTTCTGCCGCCATTTACATCACTTCCGGTATGACCACTTCCGCCGGGACCGGAAGTGACGTCACTTCCGCCCGGAACCGGAAATGACGTCATTTTCTGGAACCGGAAGTGGCACTCTTTTGTACTTCCTGGAGAGAACATCTTACTGGTCAATGACTGTAAGCAATGACTGCAAGTAATTATAAGAATGCATGGGAGGAAATGAACGCTACACAATGAATCGTAAAATCTATTGCGATCCATTTAAAAGGGCTCATCCCAATAGACTCAAATTAATGGGCATGTGGAAATTAATCCACAAAAGTGACCGTAACTTCACAGATACACCAATTAAGTTTGTCACTTGCAATGTGTCACTAATTCCTAAATCGTGAGGAATGCTATTGTAGAGAGATTCAACGTCTATGGTTACCAATATTGCTGTATCCGGGATTATCAAATCCTCTAGGATTTGCAATAAGTGGATAGTATCTTTAGTGTATGATGCTAATTCCAAAACGTGTGGTCTCAGATGATCATCTATGACCTGGCTTGCAGCCTCCGAGATACAGCCATTACCAGAGATGATCGGTCTTCCCGGGGGATTCTGAATATTTTTATGTATTTTTGGAAGTGCATACATGGTAGGTATTCTTGGGTATTTAGTACGTATAAAGTCCCACATCTCTACAGTAATGGCACCATCTCTATAGGCTCCATCAACCAGGTCATAGAATTTTTGATTATATTTGTCTACACAGTACGCCGAAATTCTACAGTAGCATTTCCGATCGTTAAGGATTTTTTTTTTTCTCTCTTATCAATAAACAAAAATAAAAATCAATATATTTGTATCTTTATACACAATTTTCTTTATGTGAACAATACTTGATGTCTTTAAACATGTTTTTAAGTGATTTATAATAGGTTTGGTGGGATCTGTGGTCACCGCGTTCCCGGCACAGGTAAGCCCATCGGGGTGGTTTTGTTGGGAGGGCGCTGTGGTTGGGGTTATTCTTACCCCTTTCTTTGCTCCCCTTTTCTTTGCCACCAATTTGGGCATTGGTTTTCTTTCCCGATAGCCACTATGTGTGGCATCTGGAGGTTTATCCAGTTTATTCCTGTGTCGGTGGTTTTAGTTTTAGCCTTAGTGACACATTGCAGGTGACAAACTTAATTGGTGTATCTGTGAAGTTACGGTCAATTTTGTGGATTAATTTCCACATGCCCATTAATTTGAGTCTATTGGGATGAGCCCTTTTAAATGGATCGCAATAGATTTAACGATTCATTGTGTAGCGTTCATTTCCTCCCATGCATTCTTATAATTACTTGCAGTCATTGCTTACAGTCATTGACCAGTAAGATGTTCTCTCCAGGAAGTACAAAAGAGTGTCACTTTCGGTTCCGGGAAATGACGTCATTTCCGGTTCCGGGCGGAAGTGACGTCACTTCCGGTTCCGACGGAAGTGGTCATACCGGAAGTGATGTAAATGGCGGCAAAAACGCCGCTATTTTGACCAATAAGAATCTAGATACCTGGAGCAATCACCTGGGTGATCTCCAATGAAAAAAAGTTACTGTTGAAAAGAGGAGGAGCTCTTCGGAGAACCTCCAATCAGAATGAAACGGCTAGAGAGATGGGAGGAGCCTCTGTGTTGATTGGAGGAAGCTTTTGGCGCCAATCCACTCAATAAGGGCTATTTAAGGCAGACGCCAGAAGCTCTAAGTAGGTGGGAATCTCTCCTATGTCCTTTGGATGCTCCAGATTCAGTGACATTCGTACAAAACTAGGAAACGATTGAACCTCGTTATGGCGGTAAGCTACACTTTGGGAATCCCTGTCTTATGGTGGATGTAGGGCTAGGGAGTAGACTAAAATGTTTCTTGGTTCTTTTTGTTGTAGGTCTTTTAGACAAGATTGAGGTTTATACAACATAACATCTTCCTATTTTCCTATTTGATGGGCCATTGGACATTTGTGCAAAGGAATTTTTTATTCCCATCCTTTGTTGAGTTCATTTGGACTCCAGGGCTTTGAATGCGGTGACCTTGCAACAGATCCATACTATCCTTACCATCTCCACGTTTGTGGCTCAATCCACTCCTCTCTTGGCTTGTCTTTCCGTTTCTGGAACGGTTGCCTAAAGAGGAGATAGTGCCTACTTTTGGTACAAAAATAACATGTAAGTATTCAAGTATTGGGTTTCAATGTATCATGTCATTTGTACATATGTAATTTTTGTAATATTCATTGCTTGTTGTGTGCTTACAGACAGTGGCTTCCCTGAAGAAGAAATTATTAATACACATTTTTCGAAACACGTAGGAAAAGAGCTGCCTGTTTTGCTGGATAGAGTCTACGCATGTAGTAACATTCTATGCCATACACATATGTTAGCACAATACTGTTATTTTATGGATCAATGTGGTTTTGTAATAACTTTTGATAGTTGTAATAAAATTTATATATTTTTTCATATACATTTTAGTATATACTTTCTTTTTTCTATATTGCCTTAAAAATCCCAATAAATTTGAGGTGTTATCCAATTATATGTATCATTTTCGGGATGATGGCAATAACATGCCATAGCTCATGAGTCCAATTATTTCCATCCATGAATACAAGTAAACCAGTTCAGTAGAGTAAAGTGTAAAGCTGTATACTTTCAGCTCATAGACGTCTATTATTTTGCACAGAAAAAAAATCTTGACACGTTACTTAGTTACATTCCAAGCTTTTCCCAAGTGACCATTACTATGTCATTACTGGATTCTTAAAAAAAAATTGAGAACTGCATGATGTAATCATCATTAAGTACAAGTATGTGAATAATTCCATGGAAAGTTTTAGTTAAGTAACATACACCCTGTAATGAGAAGCAATGGAAAACGCTTTGTCTAACTTAGTAAAACTTCCAGATCTAATTAACTGGAGGAACCTGAAATGTTGAACAGCTCTGTGAGGGGTTTATGTTTCCCTACAAAATTAACCTTTTGCTCAATTTATTATTTTGCATAGAGCTGGGAAGTGTTACTCTATAAGGTTTTGAGTCGTGTCTGAGTCCCCATTAGGAAACCTAGGATTAGGACACCTTCACTTCCTGTTCTAGAGAGATGGCCGAAGAGGCGGTCCCACCTTTGACAGGTCTCCTCATTGGTGAGATTTTCCCTCACCTTCTCATCAGTACACCTGTAAAATTTAGAATTTTCCTTTTTTTTTCAGTCCCCCTGACATTGGATAAGAGGCCTGGGGTGGCAAAATCTCAAACGGGCTACAGACAATAAGTTGACAGAGAATACTTTTTTCATGCTATACAATAGTTTTGGCCGCAGTTCCTCTGTCTGATCTGTGTTTTTTTCTAACCTTTGATGCTATAGCTAACCTATGCCAGGTACCATGCTGATTGACCAGCTGCAATGTACCTTGCACTAGTCCTTGGTTACCTATAGCAACCACATTACTCCTCCTCCTTGCTTTGACCTTTTGTAGTGGCTTTTGCTTCATACCTCACATGTGCTTTATTGACCCTAGTTCTTTCATACACCTGGAATCATCACGCACTTCTTTAAAGAACTTCATACAAGGCCTAGAACAGCTGATGCAACTTTTACTTGAGTTATCTAAATAGTACAGTCCAATATGGATAATAATATTAGAATGTCCCTAATTATCTCTAGCAGGCTGCCCAGGCATACCTCTATAAGATCTATGTTTGGTGCTCTGCAGAAGCTGGTAGATCTCCAGACTCCCAGTGCCTCCAACAGACTGCAAGACACAGCTGTCCTTCTCTGCAACAATCACATCATTCTTCTGAGAAGGCCTCTGTGCGCTTCCCCCTTTCTTTAAATAATACTGTGTGGATAGCCTGGGTCCAAAAAGCCCGGGAACAGAAAAAGTGCAGCATTAACCCCTTCCCAGCTTGGGTCATCCACTGTCTAGCTAGAAAAATGTAGGCAACCTGCCCCCACTTTGGTAAATGAGGGCATATACTTTTTGTCTCCAAAATGTAGCTATAATAAACATTTATATGGTACTAAATTAGTTTACTGGGAAGCCAGAACTCAAATTCAGGCTTCCTATATGCAGTGTAGGAATATATATCAATGTCCAATGCATGTATGAATACTAAATCTCTCTGGATACTCATACACATGAAATCCCACATTTTTAGTCAGATGTTTGTGGATTTCCCTGAGATAGCCAGCTGTAGTTTGAAAGTTAATCCGAAAAGGTTAAAATCCCTTTTCTGATCACTTTTTATTTTTCCTATTGAATAAGCCAACATCAATTCCTGCTCCCCGGTCTGCCCCTCCATGCAGCCCATTCTAATTATGCACATCCTTAATTATTCAGAGATAAATGTCTTAAGCCGTCCATAGATGAAAAAAAAAAATGAACAGATTCCTCCATCCACACAAATGTAGGAACATTGTATTCTGACAGCGGCACTTGATGCTCTCAGAATATGCTGATCAGTACGTGTAGCCAATTATCAAAAGTTTTCTAACTTGTTCATTTGTCAAAAGTCGATCTAATGATTCAGCGCTTGAACAGCGACAGCCACACACGGATTGTTTTCCATTCTGTTGGTTCCTGCTGAACCAGCTGAATTTTGACCCATCTGTGGCCACTTCTACAGAGCTTATCCTCATCCCAGTGCAGACTCCTGGAAGAATTATATACAGAGAGGTGGAAGGCAGAAAAAGAAGAATGACCAGCCAGATGTTGCATGCTCTCTGCAGGCCCTGCTTAATGTGCTTTCAAGAGATCATGAGAAATAATTTCAAACAAAGTTGTCACATGGGAAACATTTTACACAATAATTCCAGTTGAAGAGATACCATGCTTCCTCAGAACCTGCAGTTGAACCATATAGGGTGACTTGCAAGACAAAGCCACCAGTTCCGAAACACTCCTGACTGATGTGGGTAACGCACCACCATGCTTTTTGGGACCGAAAGGGTTCATCGCGGTCGCCCCCATTCCTGTATATGAACTTATTTAAATAAGTCAGATATGGAAACACCTTAGGTGTACGGGCTGGCTTACGGGACCCAAAAGGGGCCACTACTGCAGCAGAAGGACCTGCTGTATCCTGATCTTCAGGGTATCACGCACAGCTGTGATAAGTGCTCCAACTAGCGCTTTTCTTGCACGGACCCAGACTCACCCTCACTGTCCAATCGGTCCTAGTCAGCTTCATCTGAAACAACAGAGCAGGGGCCACCAGTCTCAGCAGGGCCCGAGTCTGCATCCAAGCTCTCCCCGGAGGACGACGGGGGGGGGGGGGGGGGCAGGGTCCACTTTCTACCACCTGTCGCCCGCACACCGCCTCCACCCTGGCAATAAACGTTTTCAGGACCACCGACAAGGCGTCCAAAGGCGCTGCACTGTTTGCAGATGAGCCAATTGCAATTGTAGGGAGTTAGGGGGAAGAAACATCAGTTTCTGAAGCCATGCTGACCCACCCTGTCTGCCACCTGTTGGGGACTTAGGACAGGTGTATAGTCCCACCCTCCTAGCTGCTGCAGGCTGAGGGGCCCCCATCGCAGGACTCACCACCCTGACCGAGTTCTGCGCCGTTCAGCTAGTCGTGCCTGTGTCCTGTGTCAGCTCCCAGAAACTGCGCTGTTCTGAGCCTCTGGAACCAGCGCAGGGCAAAAAAACCGAGCTGGGGTACAACAAAATGGCCGCCGAGCGTCCAGTATAAAGGACATAATCACAGGTAAAATGGCTACTGAACTACAGTAAAATGGTTCTTGACCATGCTTCTCCCTGAGTCACACCAAACATGGCCACCAAACAACTGTACACAGAGAGTGACAGTGAAAAAAGACAGAGAAAATGGCGGCAGAACAGCACTATGGCGATCAGCATGTGCAGACCTCCAGCGGGGAGACAACAGACACCAGGGGCACATCCACCCAGGGCAGCCCCCCACCCAAGGTGAGAGCCCCCCAGGGGACCCCTATCTATATGGCACACACACCACTCAGCAGCCCATGCAGCATCCCCCACGGGGGGGGGGACAGGGAGAGAAGAGAGGGAGGAGAGGGACCCCCAAATTGACCTCCCAGAGAATGCCCATCTGCTTAGCCCCACTGATGCAGGGAGAGCTGTACTTACCATTCCGGATGAGCTGGGGACATTCCATCACAGACCCACTCTCCAATCAGTATGGGGTGGCTGCTGGCCATGGCACACTGTGACGCAGACTCTAGTAGCCCGGTCATGTGTGTGCCCCAGAGCACCGGCCGCCCCTGGAGCCTGAGGGGCATGTCGTGGCCGACCCAGCTCATAGCTATGGTCTGCATGCGCTCGCTGACCAGGCTGGGGAAACTACAAGGATAAGGGTATCCAGCATGTCACCCAGCCAGCTGTTGATAGAAGATCACAGGATCTTAATTGTGCGCAAAAGACAAACTTACGCAAAAAAATCCCCGGACCGATGGCCCGCAGGGTTCCAAGGTCCATCTCCTTTACTAGGCAGAAAAAAAACTGAGGCTGCAGGAAGCAGGCTGGAGGGTTTTTACTGAAGGGACCGCCCCTTGGGCGGAACTAGGAAGTTCTGTTTTTTGTACATGTTAACGTGTTATGCCTAGTCCTTTCCTGAAGGTGACGTAACAACCCAATGGTCAAGAATAAAGGAGCTGTGTCAGTCAGTGAATGTAAGAGAAATGTTATTTCCATAAATATTGTTAACCATTTATATTTGGGATATGTAAACTGCTAGTACCTGCCCCCCTGTGAAAATGTTAGCTGTCATGCTGATATTCTAGGCTCAGTACTTTATGAATCACTAACACAGAATAAGTATACAAGTCAGATTTACAGCCCACTATGGGCAGCTGTACCCATACAGTGAGATCCCCTCCTGCCACACTACATCTGTTAAACAATCAATAGAGGCAGGTAGCTAACAGCACTGTCACTGACGATCAATGGAGGGAGGAGGTTAAGAGGGAAAGGGTTAGAAGTGACTCAGCCTTTGGAGATCCTGGGAACAAGGAACATTCAAGAGGGCTAGAGACTAGGAATGAGCTTGGTGTTCGAGTCGAACGCCTTTTTCGACTCGAACACCGGCTGTTCGCCCTTTCGGCGAAGCCAGAACTCTGTGGGCCGTTCACGCCAAATTCGTGTGGCATTCACGGCCAACAATGCACTGCACCATCGCAGTGCATTGCTGTCTCATGATTGGCCAAGCATGCACTGTGACCACACATGCTTGGCCAATCACAGCGCCGGCAACGAGGAGAGCCATAATTGGCCACAGGCAGGATGCGTGTGTCCAATTATAGCTCAGGCTGTTTATTACACGCCCCACACTATATAAGGCCGCCAGCGCGGCGGCCTTGTGTAGTGTTCCGGCGTCTGCAGGAGTTAGTGGGTGTTGTGTGCCTTCAGCGCAGTATACACCTGTATCTACCCATTATTGCTGTTCTCTAATAGAGTCATCTGCAGGAGTTAGTGGGTGTTGTGTGCTTCCAGCACAGAATACACCTGTATCTACCTTTATTGCTGTTCTCTAATAGAGCCATCTTCAGGAGTTAGTGGGTGTTGTGTGCTTCCAGCGCAGTATACACCTGTATCTACCTTTATTGCTGTTCTCTAATAAAGCCATCTGCAGGAGTCAGTGGGTGTTGTGTGCTTCCAGTGCAGTATACACCTGTATCTACCTTTATTGCTGTTCTCTAATAAAGCCACCTGCAGGAGTCAGTGGGTGTTGTGTGCTTCCAGTGCAGTATACACCTGTATCTACCTTTATTGCTGTTCTCTAATAGAGCCATCTTCAGGAGTTAGTGGGTGTTGTGTGCCTCCAGCGCAGTATACACCTGTATCTACCTTTATTGCTGTTCTCTAATAGAGCCATCTGCAGGAATTAGTGGGTGTTGTGTGCCTCCAGCACAGCACAGTATACACCTGTATCTACCCTTTATTGCTGGTGTTCTATAATAAAGGCATCTGCAGTAGTTAGTGGGTGTTGTGTGCCTCCAGCACAGCACAGTATACACCTGTATCTACCCTTTAAAGAGGAAGTCAACCCTGATGAGTTTACTTCCTCTTTTATTCCCTGCAAAGGTAAAGCATAATGGACTACTATGCATTGCATAGTAGTCCATTATGTGTCACTTACCTTACACAGGAGCCAGCGAAGTCACCGCTGTCCCCTGTAGTCCGGCGCATTCATCTTCTCGTGGGTCTCGCCGCTCTGCCGCTGTCATTCGGCGAAGCCGCGATGACGTCACTCCCGCGCATGCACGCGGGAGCCGCCACTCGCGGCATATCCCGGTGACCGCGGCGCGCTCGGCGCGCCTGCGCGTCGCTGTCTACGGCGCATGAGCCGTAGATAGCAGTGCCTGTCTTTCAGAAAATATCTCCTAAACCGTGTAAGTTTAGGAGATATTTCTTGGACCTACAGGTAAGCCTTAATCTAGGCTTACCTGTAGGTCAAAGTGTGTTGTAAGGGTTTACAACCACTTTAATTGCTGGTGTTCTATAATAAAGGCATCTGCAGGAATTAGTGGGTGTTGTGTGCCTCCAGCACAGCACAATATACACTTGTATCTACCCTTTATTGCTGGTGTTCTCTCATACAGCCATCTGCAGGAGTAAGGCCGCGTACACACGGGCGGACTGTTCGCCCAACTTTGTCCGCTGAACAGTGTTTGGGCGGACAGTCCGCTCGTGTGTGGGCTTTCAGCGGACAGTTTCAGCGGACAGTTTGACGGACAAGGTTTTTCGGAATTTCCGAAAAACTGTCCGCTGAAACCTTGTTTCAGCGAACAGTCCGCTCGTGTGTAGGCTTGCTCGTCAAACAAAGTTGCGCGCATGCTCAGAAAGGATTTTCACGCCGAAAGCTATAATGCAGTGTATAGGACGTCGTATTTTTCGTCCCGTCGTACGTGCCGTTCACGTCATCGCGCACGGTTTCAGCAAACTGTTCGTCCGTCGTGTGTGGCCATGTCCGTCCATGCTAAGTTTGAGCGGACTGTTTGCCGAAACTGTTGGACGGACAAAGTTGGGCGAACAGTCCGCGCGTGTGTACGCGGCCTTAGTGGGTGTTGTGTGCCTCCAGCGCAGAATACACCTGTATATACCTTTATTGCTGTTCTCTAATAAAGCCATCTGCAGGAGTTAGTGGGTGTTGTGTGCCTCCAGCACAAATTACACTACCCAATTGCTGGTTTTCCCATCTCTCTGCAGGCCATTACCATGTCTGGAAAGCCAACAAGGAGAGGCAGACAGGCACGAGCCAATAAAAGAGGGAAAGCAGGCTCTGTGTCTAGAGACAACAGTGCTGGTTGTGGACACGATGCATCGTCATCAGCATGTGGCCATGGGACACGCTTGTCCTTATTTTCAGCAGCTGGACGTGTTGAGCTGCATCATGCCGAAGACTTGGTAGAGTGGATGACCAAGCCCTCTTCATCCTCCTCATCCTCTCTCACCCAGGCTCAGGGTACTAGCAAAGCAGCTGCCAACGCATCCTCTTCCCTCGTCTCAATGTCATCATCAGTCACTCCTTCCCTAGACCCACCATGTCCCTGAGGAGTCCCCCAAACTATTTGAGCACAGTGTTGGGTACATGCTCCAGGAGGATGCCCAGTGTTTTGTAGGCTCTGATGATGATACTCAGCTAAAGGAAGGCAGTAGCGTGAGCGCAGAGAGAGGGGGTGCTCAAGAAGGACAGCAATCTGGCAGTCATGCTCCACAAGCTGCAGCATACTGCTAGGTTTGCTCCAGTGATGAAGAGGGAGGGGATGATGAGGTCCCTGACTCCACGTGGGTGCCTGGTAGGAGAGAGGAGGAGGAGGAGGCACATCTCCAATGAGTCAGGATGCCCTCCGGGGGCCAGCTTAGGGGCAGCACACCGACTGAATCACACCACAGAGCTCCGCCTGTGCAGGGCGCTGCCTCTGCGCGTTATACTAAAAGTTCTTTGGTGTGGGCCTTTTTTGAGACGAGTGCATCAGATAGCACCTCTGCTATTTGCAACATATGTCTCAAGTGTATCTCGCGTGGCCAAAACATCAGCCGCTTGGGCACCACATGCTTGACCAGATATATGTTGACCTGCCATGCAGCTCGTTGGCAAGCGTACCTCAAAGACCCACACCAAAGAACAAAGCGGACCTCTCCTTGCTCCTCATCAGCTGGGATCTCCAACCCCACTAGACCTTCAGTCCTCTCTGAAACCTGCACTGAGCGGAATGAAGGTGTAGAATTAGGTGTGTCACAGCCAAGTGCTTGCGGGCACTCTGCTAGCAGTACACCCACGTCCGATTGTAGCAGGCAAATTTCCCTGCTCCAGCTGCTGGACCGTAGAAAGAAGTTCACTCCCACCCAGCCATCCACATGCCCAGCAGTTGAATGCTAGCTTGGCTAAATTGCTAGCACTTCAACTGCTGACTTTTCACTTGGTAGACTCGGCCCCCTTCCGTGAGTTTGTGCAATGTGCGATTCCTCAGTGGCAGGTCCCCAAACGCCACTTTTTCTCACGGAAGGCGATTCCGGCTCTCTACCGGCATGTGGAAAGCAATGTCCTTGCCTCGCTGGACAGGGCAGTCAGTGGTAAGGTGCATATTACCACTGACTCATGGTCCAGCAGGCATGGACAGGGACGTTACCTGTCTTTCATGGTCCATTGGGTCACTCTTCTGGCAGCTGGGAAGGATGCAGGACAAGGTGCAGTAGTGTTGGAGGTTGTTCACCCACCACGCCTCCAAAATCCTACTACTGGTTGTGACACACCTCTCGCAGCAGAGGGCCATCAATGAGTACCTGTGCAACTATGGCACCAGGACAGGGTCAGGGGAGCTCGGTTTTTTCTCACCATGCCAGTGGGGCATGATCAGGGATGCATGCACTGTCCTGTCACCATTTGAGGAGGCCACGAGGATGGTGAGTAGTGTGTCCACCTGTTGGGGCATACGCTGCGTGGAATAATGGACAGGGCATTTGAGGCAGAACAGAGGCAGGAAGAGGAGGACCTCTCAAGGCCCCCTTTATCCAGACAGTGTTCCTGCTGTCCCATCCATCACCCAGGAAGAGGATGAGGAGGAGGATGATTGTGTCAGCATGGAGGTGGAGCCTGGCACTCAGCATCAGCAGTCTTGTAAGGATGATTTACAGTCCCAAGAAACCCGTGGACTTCTACGTGGCTGGGAGGAGGTGGCTGCGGATCATGTTGTCCTTAGTGACCCAGAGGACTTCAGACCGAATGCCTCAGCTAACCTATGCTGCATGGCCTCCTTGATCCTATAAAGCCTGCAGAAGGATCCTCGTATTCTTCAGATCAAGGAGAGGGACCATTACTGGGTGGCCACTCTCCTTGATTCGCGGTACAAGGGTAAGGTTGCCGATCTTATCTTGCCGTTGCAGAGGGAGCAGAGGATGAGACATCTCTGGGAGGCCTTGCAGAAAGGTCTGTGCAATGTGCAATGCGTTCCCAGAGACTCAGAGGTTACAAAGTCCTGGTCCTGGACAACGTGTTGCTGAGGCTTCGGTCAGGAGTGGTGGAGAAGTTGGCCGTCTGACCGATGCGTTCAATTTTTTAGTCCGCAGCCCCAAGGTATGATCAGTTCCAGCAACCATCGACAGCATCTGATTTACATGGTGCAGGAATGCCTAGGGGCAAGGTCAGACTTGGACACCTTTCCCACCGAAAATCCTCTGGCTTACTGGGTCTTGAGGATGGATCACTGGCCAGAGCTTGCACAGTATGCAATTGAGCTACTGGCCTGTCCTGCATCCAGCGTTCTTTCGGAACGCACCTTCCGTGCTGCTGGTGGCTTTGTAACCGATCACAGGGTGCGCCTGCCCACCAACTTGGTTAATCGACTGACCTTCATAAAGATGAATCAGTCTTGGATCACCACCAGCTACCAAGCACCTGAAGCTGATGCAACTGAATAATTTTTTTGAAATATTACATCCCTTCAAGACTGCCTATGTTGATGCTGAGTGACTGTCCTTTTATGTTGACTGTCTATCCTCTACCTCCTCCGCTGATATCTTGGAAGAACATTTTTGGTTCTGGGTGATGCCACCAGCCCAATTTTTCAGCCCCGTTTAACAGGGGCATGTAATTACAATTTTTGAAGCAATGCTTTGCAGCAGGGCTCATTTCTGCACTCCAACTAGAGTATATGGGAGAGGTTGCAGTGTCGTGGCACCAGCGCCTAAGGCCCAATTTTTCAGCCCCTGTTTAACAGGGGCATGTAATTACAATTTTTGATGCAATTCTTTGCAGCAGGGCTCATTCCTGCAATCCAACTAGATTATATGGTAGAGGTTGCAGTGTATAGGCACAATTTTTCAGTCCCTGTTTAACAGGGGCATGCAATACAATTTTTGATGCAATGATTTGCAGCAGGGTTCCTTCCTGCACTCCAACTAGAGTATCTGGGAGAGGTTGCATTGTTGTGGCACCAGCAAGCAGTGCCTAAGGCCCAATTTTTCAGCCCCTGTTTAACAGGGGCATGCAATTACAATTCTGGATATATTATTTTACAGCAGGGCCCGTTCCTGTGCCCACCGAGAGTAACTGTGAGGACTTATAGTGTTGTGGCACCAGCTCCACCACCACA
Organism: Lithobates pipiens; assembly: GCF_037356315.1. Taxonomy (NCBI): domain Eukaryota; kingdom Metazoa; phylum Chordata; class Amphibia; order Anura; family Ranidae; genus Lithobates; species Lithobates pipiens. The sequence goes on from NW_027507764.1 coordinate 92,015,699, forward strand.
ACCACCAAAGGCCCAATTTTTCTACCACTGTTCAACAATGGCATGTAATTACAATTCTTGATATAATCGTTCACAGCAGGGCGCTCCAGCAAGAGTCACTTTGAGGGCTTACAGTGTTGTGGCAACACCAACACCTTAGGCCCCCATTTCTGCAGAGCATATAGGGCAGGCCCTTACTTTCAAACATCCAACTTACAAACGTATCCTAGTTGCAAATGGAAGGAGACAACAGGAAGTGAGAGGAAAAAAGATGGACAGCAAAACAAATTGTACAGGGGTGATAACCCTTCCCTATGTTTTCCTAAAAGCTTAAAAAAAGATTTTTTTTGACTGGAGCTACACTTTAAAAATGTACCAGTTCAAAATTACAAACAGATTCTACTTAACACAACAAACCTACACAGTCCCTGTCTTGTTTGCACTGCCTGTATACTCCTGTTCTGAGTATATAGGGCCTAGGGGCCCCACGCCTTTCCTTTTTTTAATATGGGTACGGGGTTCCCCTTAAAATCTGTACAAGACCCAAAGGGGCTGGTAATGGGCAGGGGAGGCTACCTATGCCATTTTTCTCAATGATTTTCATCCGTATTGCTGGAACCAGATATTACATTAACCACTTCCCGACCAGCGCACGACGATGTACGTCGACAGAATGGCACGGGCAGGCATATTGGCGTACATGTACGTCCAATATTCGTTGCCGCCGTGCCATCGGGAGCGCGCCGCCGGCGGCGCGCTCCCGCGCTGGTCGGGACCCCCGTGAGTCCGGTCGCGGGACCCGCGGACTCGATCGCCGCGGGCATCCCCGCGATTGTCTCACGGAGCGGCCGAATGGAGGAAATGCTGTATAAACAACATTTTTCCATTCTGCCTAGCAACTAGTGACGCTGATCTCTGCTCCATGTGATTGGAGCAGAGATCAGTGTACACTAAATGAAAGCCCAACCCCCCCACAGTTAGTAACACACCCCTAGGAACACTTAACCCCTACACTGCCACCCACTGGTTAACCCTTTCACTGCCAGTGTCATTTACACAGGAATCACTGCATTTATATAGCAGTGATTACTGTATAAATGACAATGGTCCCAAAAATGTGTCAAAAATGTCCGATGGGTCCCCCACAATGTCGCAGTCACAATAAAAATCGCAGATCGCCGCCATTACTAGTAAAAAAAAAAAATAATAAAAAATTATTAATAAAAATGCTATAAAACTATCCCTATTTTGTAAACGCTATAACTTTTGCGCAAACCAATCAATAATCGTTTATTGCGATTTTTTTTACCAAAAATATGTAGAAGAATACGTATCGGCCTAAACTGAGGGAAAAAAATGTTTTTTTTATATATTTTTGGGGGATATTTATTATTACAAAAAGTAAAAAATTATGCGTTTTTTTCAAAATTATCGCTCTATTTTTGTTTATAGCGCAAAAAATAAAAACCGCAGGGGTGATCAAATACCACCAAAAAAAAGCTCTATTTGTGGGAAAAAAAGGACGTTAATTTTGTTTGGGAGCCACGTCGCATGACCGCGCAATTGTCAGTTAAAGCGACGCAGTGCCGAATCGCAAAAAGTGGTCTGGTCTTTGACCAGCAAATTGGTCCGGTCTGAAAGTGGTTAAAACCGCAAGCAGTTTTAAATTACTTTTTTTCCGTTAAATGTCATTTTGTGCAGGGACTGTTCTAAACACGGGAAACACGTGGCACTTCAGAGGCATACTATAGACACCCCCCAGGCAGATATTTAAAGTAATATTTAACTTTTTTTGTTCACTTTAATCGTCATTAAAATCAGTGCTCCCAAAAAAAAGTTTTTAAAAACATTTTAGGCATTGACCCACGTCCCCTGGGGCAGGAGCCAGGTCCCCATACCCTTTTTAGGACAATATCTTGCATATTAGCCATTAAAATTAGCACTTTTTATTTTGAATGTTCGAGCTCTATAGACTTCAATGGGGTTCTAAAGTTCGCACAAATTTTTGGTCCGTTCGAAAGTTCTGGTGCGAACTGAATCGGGAGGGGGGGGGGGGTTCGGCTCATCCGTACTAGAGACCCATCTGAAGGATCACCAAGGCTGCTGCTGCTATAAATGGTACAGGGTGGTTTCAGTTTAAATACCGTTTTTGCCTTTTCTGAACTGTAAGGATAGACTTGCAACACAGTTTTAGTGTTTGAATTCCCTACTCCTCTCTCCCTGTGAGTTACTCTTTGTGGAATAAAACCATTATAAAGGCATCAAAGTGACCGGTGCCTAATTGTTACATATACCTCGTTTTCAGCCAAGTAACAAATGCTACCTAACCCTGTCACTGGAGGTTCCTCGCATGCCACTTGGAGTCAATGGGTGCAACACTCATTTGTAAAACAGTAGGGAAAGTGATGTTTCATGTGAGTTTTTGTATGCCTACTGCTTATTGCAGGATTTTGCATCAGATTTGAAAAAGTCTCCCTCTAGTGGTGGTACATAACATACTGTATCCAGCAGCCCTGTTGGACAACTTTGGAGATAAAACCTTAACAGTGCAACATATGAGGGCTTTTGCCTAGCTGCATTCGTATGACCGGATGCCTTCGTATTATTATTTTCCACACTGTGGCAGGTAACCTGAAGTTGTCTCGGCTAGTAACTCTATGACTTTAACTGTTGTGAGGTACCGAACCTTGAATATGCATATCTCTCTGATTTGTATTTAATCAACATACCATGTAAATGTTGTATTTATGTGTTGAATTGAATAGCAATAAAATCCTTTGTAACAGAAGAAAAAAAACCTAAACGATCTACTGCTTCGACCTGGGAAAGCTGAGACATTTGCACTTACAATAAATAATAGTAAGAGAAGTGTAAAATACACTAGATGGACAAAAATGTGCGAACATCTGATCATCACACCTATAGGAGCTTGTTGTACAGCCCATTTCAAAATCATGGGCATTATCATGGAGTTGGTATTGAGCTTGGAAGTGAAGTGGTTTGCAGTCAGGGTTGAAGTTCATTGCAAAGGTGTTCAGCGGGTTGAGGTCGGGGCTCTGTGCAGGCCATTCAGTTTCCTCCATGCTAAACTTCTCAGAACATGGCTTTATGTATCTGGCTTTGAGGACCAAGACAAAGTATGGCAACATTCACACTGCCTGTTTAAGCGGGGGCAGATTTCAGCTGCAGGAATCTTCTGATTCCTGCTGCTACTGTGAGCAGCCACTGGCCTCATTCGCTGTAATGATAGGTCGCAGGGGGCCACAGCCATTCGCGGCTCACTGCACAGCCAAGAATTTCCTGCGGTGATCATTGCTGGATGCACAAATTGAGACCAGCGACCTATCATTATAGTGAACAGGGCTGGCGGCAACACACAGCCACTCACAGCAGCAATAGCAATACACCCCGGCCTAAGTCACTGTGAATGAGCCCCAAGGCTACATTCACAATAAAGGAGCAGGGGGGGAAAGAGCCCTAATGCTAGAATGGAAAAGGACCTTCCCCAAATTGTCACCACAAGACTGAAAGTGCACTATTGTCTAAGGGCTCTTACACACTGTTGTATTTTTTTACGTATGGGCGTACAGATTAAAATACAGCTGTAGTTGCGGTATTTGGGAGCCACAGCTGCAGCATATTTTTGCCCGCATTACAAAATATGTTTTGCGCAACTATATGCATGTAAATGTCAGAATTTGCATTACACTTGCAAATGCATAAGCGTCCTTGTGCACGGTATTTATGCACGGACACCCAATCTTCCTGGCATACAGTCCATAAAGTGTGCGCTCTTATACACATGCATATAAGTGTAAAAACAATTTTAGCTCCCAGAATACCAACTACAGTAAAACCTTGGATTTCGAGCATAATTCGTTACAGAAACATGCTTATAATCCAAAGCACTTGCATATCAAAGCAAATTTCCCCATAAGAAATAATAGAAACTCAGATAATTCATTCCACAAACATTTATTCATAAGTCCTTCAGTTTATAGTCCATATAAAAAGATTATAGCAATGTGATAGGTTGTGTAACCATAAAATGTTCATCCACAAATGGAAGCCTCCACAAGGGGATTAGTAGCAAAATCCAGGAGCTACAGAATATAAAAGAGAAGAAAGGCGCCTCTAAGGCTGCTTTCACACTGGGGCGGTATTCAGGCGTTACAGCGCTAAAAATAGCGCCTGAAAAAAAACGGCCCCTTTCCCTCCAGTGTGAAAGCCGGAGGGCTTTCACACTGGAGTGATGCGCTGGCAGGACGGTGAAAAAAGTCCTGCTAGCCGCATCTTTGGAGCGGTGAAGGAGCGGTTTATTCACCGCTCCTACCCATTGAAATCAATGGGACACCGCGGCAATACCGCCGGCAAAGCGCCGCTGCAGCGCCGCTGCAGCGGCGCTTTGCGGCGCTTTGCGGGCGGGTTTAACCCTTTTTCGGCCGCTAGCGGGGGTTAAAACCACCCCGCTAGCGCCCGCAGACCGCCGCTAAAACGACGGTAAAGCGCCGCTAAAAATAGCGGCGCTTTACCGCTGACGCCGCTCCCGCCCCAGTGTGAAAGCAGCCTAAGTGTAGCAATATGATTACATTTAATGAAGGTACACCATTTAGGAACTTACATGGTTGATGATTAAAAGAGGCACATCTAAGTATGCAAGCACCTGGGATAAAGCTGTCCACAAAGATCATGCCCCCGCACTGCTGGCTCTCACTGCTGTCAGTCTGCAATTGTAACTAGGAAGACTACCCTACAGTAGAGCGATTTTGAAAGCGAGGCTTGCAGCGCTCAGACTGCAACGTGGAAGGGATGACAATGTGGATAGCTTTACCCTGAATGCCTGCATACTTAAACATATTGCTATACTTAGAGGCGCCTCTGTTCAATTTCATACTCAGTTGTGACATGACGCTACTTGTATATCAAGACATCCCTTGTATATCAAGTCAAAATTTATTTAAACATTTTGCTTCTCTTGCAAAACACTCTCAAACCAAGGTTTTACTGTATTCAAATATTATCTACTATTCAAGGGGAGAGGTGTGATTTCTGCAAATGCATGTAAAATCCTGACCAGTAATTCATATTTTGTTATGGATCTAAACACAGCACTAGTTTAAGGATTTCAACGTGCCTGTGTATGGGCAATGGGCTGAATACAGATTAGAACAAAAGAAAACCCTAAGTGCCTAAAATGTGGCATTTTTAGCAACTGTGTGCAAGAGCCCCAACATAAATTTTACATTTTGAAAAATACGACATGTACCCAGCATTTATGCATATATAGCTGTGTACGGTATATTTCGTAAGGCAAATCAAAGAGCAAAAAATATGCTGTACTGTCATACACCGAAAATACAGCCATGTGCATGAGCCCTAAAATCTCTTCAGCATTAATAGAGACCCCCACTGGAAACATCCTAACTTGGCTGTATAGGTAAGTGTGATGGTCAGGAGTCCACAACTGTTTAGCCACATAACGTAAGAGCTTCACCCTCCAACGATTTCATATTTGCAGTCCTGCCAGAGCAGAACATCTCTCAAGTGATACTGTTGTAGTGACATCCACACTGAGATGATACAATTCTAATTTTAAAGCCTAATTTCAGGGGGGAAAAAATCCCTTATAGTGGAATTTGCACCAACACTGCAAAGGTTAAATGCTTGTTTATGCCTAGAAGATAGGAAAAGCACTTTTACTTGATTCCTGTGTGCCTGGCAGATAGTGCTTACCCATGCTCTGGCAGTGGACTATTCCTTAGTGTCCTTGCATCTAGGGCAGGGTTATGGGTTTTGCATTGGTCTTAATGACCTCAGAGGACATTTGACCACCAGAAGAAAAAAGGGAGAAGAGGCTGTGGGGACCAGTCTAGCAGCGAGATTGAGCAGGTAGGCAAGACTTCTTTTCCAAGTTCTCCAGACAATCCCAGAGCTTCACCTTTACAGAAAAATCCCTCAGTCGCCCTGACCCAAATGGCGGTAATCAGGGCTGGTGCAAGTATTTTTGACACCCTAGGCAAAACCTAATTTTGCCTCCCCCACAGCTCCACCCCCTTTTCCCTGCCCATGTAAACCCCACATTTTTAATGAAGGGCCCATCAAATGCAGCCTACCAGTGCCCATTAACAAATGTTTGCTTGCTTCCATTGATTTGGGAGTCCAGACACAGCTACCGCTGCGCCTCTGACACTATGTGCGAACGGAGCGGAGTCTTATTTGCTTGCCGCAGAGAAGGAAAACCAGTGGCCAGGCATCCTAGGCAGCAGGGTACCCTAGGCGGCTGCTTAGTTTCCCTAGTGGTAGCACCAGCTCTAGCGGTAATCGCCCTTTCTGAGTGCTGATATAGCCCCCCTTACAGCTCCGGGACTTAGAAATCCTCTCAGATTCTCTCTTCTCGCTCCCTGCTAAGGAAGGGCTATGCATCTTCTGATTCGTCCGCACTACCCCCATGTGATGGTGCTGACCAATTAGAATGCTTTAGAGTAAGCTCCAGGGATTTTTAAGCAAATTTTTCTGTAAACGTGAACTTGCCCTTTTAAATACTCCTGAACTATTCCAGTCTCAGTACACAGACCACCAGGGTACCTCACTGGTCTCAACACCCTTGTAAATGTTTGCCTGGAAGTGGCTTTGATCAGGTTGCACCGCATTTCACCACACATGAAGAACACCACCTCCTCACTTTTGTTAACCAGCTGTGTCCAATCTGCTGCAACTGACATGACAGTGGTTAGTGCTTCTGCCTAGCAGCACTAGGGTCGTCGGTTTGAAGCCTAACCACGGCACTGCCTGCCTGGAGTTTGCACGTGCTCCCTGTGTCTACATGGGTATCCTCCCACACTCCAAAGGCATGCTGATGGGTAAATTGGCCCTAGTACGTGTAGGTATGAATGAGCGTTAGGGACCTTAGATTGTAAGCTCCTTGAGGGCAGGGACTGATGTGAACGTACAATATATATGTAAAGTGCTGCGTAAATTGACAGCGCTATAGAAGTACATGTAATAAATATTAACTCTACCTGCTGCAATTTCAGATCTGAAGATGTCCAATGCCATTACCACGAGTTCTGTTTTTATTACCATGAGAGGTGGAGAAAGCCAACCCACTATGCCACAGGCATACAATATGTGCAACACACACTTTGCCATTTAGAGGACCTAGACAATAGGGGACACAGACAATCTTCATTCCAAAGGGGTCCCAAAAACTGTTGAATCAGATTAGTGGGAACATACCATCCTCTCTACAGTATATTCAAGTCTCCTAAACAGACCACATGAATCTTTGATCAAACTCAAATGTCCACACAGAACTTTCCAGTCTAGGGGACAGGATACAAATCCGACTTGGGATGGTGTGTGCTGCCTTGTCAATTTTTAGCTTGAAGAGGAAATCTGCAAAGCTACAGATCAGGAACAAAACTTTTTTTTTTTTTTTTTTTTTTTTTTAACAGCTTGCCAACCAGCTGCCACCTTTATACTGTGGCAGGTCGGCTCGTTCCTGCAAATCGCCGTAGGTGTACGTTGGCTCTTTTAAGAGCTATAGCAGGCACCCAATGCACGGTGGGGGAGCCGATGTGTGTGGCCGGCAGCCGTGATGTCCGCCTGCCACCCGCGATCACTCCAGAGAGCCAGAACAGGGATCTGTCAATGTAAGCAAAGAGATCCCCGTTCTGACGGAGTAGAGAGTGATCGTCTGTTCCTAGTGATCAGGAACACTTGTGATCATCTGTTTCTCCAGTCAGTACACTCACCCCCAATTACAAACACCTCCCAGGGAACACATTTACACCTTGAGCGCCCCCTAGCATTAACCCCTTCCCTGCCAGTGTCATTTATACAGTAATCAGTGCATTTTTATAGTACTGATCGATGAATAAAAATGTCAGGCAGTCCCAAAAGTGTCCAATCTGTCCGCCACAATGTTGCAGTCCTGCTAAAAATCGCTGATCACTGCCATTACTAGTATATAAAAAAAAAAAGCCATAAATCTATCCGCTATTTTGTAGATATATAACTTTTGTGCAAACTAATCAATATATGCTTAGTGCGATTTTATGTTTTACCAAAAATATATAGAATACATATTGGCCTAAACTGATGAAACTTGTTTTTTTACAAAAATTGGGGATATTATAGCAAAAAGTAAAGCATATTTTTTTTTTCAAAATGGTCGGTCTTTTTTTGTTTATAGCGCAAAAAATAAAAAAAACAGAGGTGATCAAACACCATCAAAAGAAAGCTGTGTTTTTGTGGGAAAAAAAAGAAAATTATTTGGGTACAGTGTCAGTTAAAGTGACGCAATGCCGTATTGCAAAAAAAAAAAAAAAAAAATGGCCGAGTGATTAAGGGGGAAAATCTTCTGGTCCTTAAGTGGTTAAGGTCCTTTCCCTTATCACCTTGCACTACTGAACATGTCAGGGCCAGAGGCAGCCAGTGCGGTTTTCATTGTACCACTGCTATGGGCTGCATGGTGCACTTCAAAACCCAAGATAACCACCACCACTTATGCACAGAGCTTTGCCTGTCAACCTTTGAGCTCACAGATTGGTACAACTTGTTCCAGATCCCACTGGATTGGCCAAACAAAATCCACCACTTGTTCCAAACCTCCTTGGCATTGAACCTCTTGCTGCAAATCTGAACATGCCTTTTCACCAGCCTGCTCCAAGGTACAGACACACAGCCTATAGTCCCCTGGCTACTTAACTGAAGGATCAAGTAGACACCAACAGAGTAGTGTAATTCACAACATTTATCAAGGCCAGATATTGTAAGTACTTTGTTATAGTTTATCCCAGTTAGATTACTTTACTGCCACACAGACCTATTTGCCCATGCACCCTTACCTACTAACTTGCAAAACTATTACACAGAGCAGGTCATTAAAACATGTTTGTTATTTATAAAAACCTTTGGAATCACTTTAAGGCCTTTATTTTCCTGTCTCGTTTCACCTAGTGATCTGGCCAGTTATGCACCCGTATTAGGGCTCCTCCTTTCTGGATGAAGGAACACAGGGGCACCCTTGGACAGCAGTATTGTCAGTCTGAGCGGAGGGGAGTGTTAGCCCTTGTACACGCGGTCAGACAATCCGACAACCAAATCCGTCTGATTTTGTCCAAAACTGTCACCCAGTCGGACAAAGTTGTCAGAAAATCTGATCGTACTTAACGTGATGACGTTATTTCGTTAGGACGGGACTACGTTCAGGCTAGTAGCCAATAGCTTTGGTCTAGGAATTTGATCTGAGCATGCGTGGCACTTTGTCCAATCATGTGTAGAGAATTTCGATCTGACAAAGTCCAATCAGATCATGTTGTCGGAAAATTTTATAGCCCAGATGGAAAACTTGGTCCATCGGATAACAGTCCGATGGAGCCCACACACTGTCGATTTATACGACAACGCGGTCCTATCGGACATTGTCCATCGGAATGTCCGACTATGTGTACAAGGGCTTAGATGTACTAGTAGATACAGATACACTAACAAATTCAAGGCAAACTCCAGTTAGAGCAAGTCTAACTACAAGATTTGCAGGAGAGCTGGTTCTGTTGAAAAACAGTCTGACCAGATCAAGTCAGCCATCACATCTAAGAATTAATAAGCTGCAATATGTTTGCTTTTGGATTTAATATCACATCACAACTAAAAGTGATTTTACTGTACATCCACCATACTCGATACCAGATGCCTTACTCTTTTGCTGGCCTGAAGAAGCTTGCCTCCTGAGGTGGGGCAGATGTACAGTAATAGTACCACTGACAGTCTTGTTTTACACCTTAAAATGAACGGTCTGTGACTGCACTGCTTTACCTTCCAAGGAGGCATCGACACCCCAATGCTGCTACAGACATATAATTACCATAATAATAATCCCTGTCTTTCCTTTATAGTCGCATCTGCATATGTGGTCCTTTTACTCTTTGTTTATTTACTTGATGTCAGAGTGGCACGCCTCCTTGGGCGGAACAGGTAGATTACATAAATGTCAGTTTTTTTTTTTAGCTTTATTCCTTGGTTTTGAATTTGACTAAGCATCTATTATATTAGCCAACTACCAACCTGCATAAAAATGCTATTAATATATTATCACCAATACTTCTCCATACTGTTAGTTAAAAAAGCTGCCCTACCTTTCAGGGATTCCACCACCTCTATACTTTTTAGACCTAACATACAGCTTCCTATCCCTATTTTACTGTGATGACATGAATTATAGTCAAAAGTGCACCCACTGCTCCTGATACTGTCCTGTCTGGGGAGTTACCCTAGCGCTGCTTACTACAAATGTTGCCACCAACATCATTCCTACCTAACCTGACTGCACACCCCACCAGATGGCTGCAGGAAGCTCTCAGGCCCTCCTTACACTATTAGCATGGAGAAGACTTGTGAATAATGCCAGAGACAAGGTCCTCCTTACTAAGGGAATTACAAAAGACACCAAACCCAAAATTGCCCTAATCCAAAAAACTCACATTCATCAAGACCATATTCCCAAATTGAGGAATGATATCAGGCTTATGCTCAAGCTCCCAGAGCAAAAACAAAAGGAGTACCTATACTCTTCTCCAAGTCCACCATGTTCCTCGTCAAAAGAGGAAACTAACTGGTAGATCCAGACGGTCGCTTCCTCTTCCTGAAAGGGAACCTGAACAACCCCTTACTGCAGCCAACATCTGTTGTCTAAGGCTGGGTTCACACTGGTATGACATACGCACCGACTTTGGGAGCACATGGCGCAGGACACGTGTAAATCAATGATTCCCTTAACTGGTCCAACATAATTCGGTACGACTTTGAAAAAGGTTCCTGCACTACTTTGGTTCGACTTTGGTCCTAATTTAGCCCATTGAATATCACTGAAATCGGATCAAGTTTGGAGCCTTGTCCTAACCATCAGACTTGTGACATCCGACATCATGATTACAGCAGCAGTAAAAAGGAATTTATGTCACACTGGGATTGTTTTAATTGGTCAAAAGGATAAGTCAGACCATCTCAAAGTCGGAGCAAAATCTTATCCTGTTCAAGTTGGATGGAAGAAGGACCAAAGTAGGACCAATGTCGCAGGGCAAAGTAGGATGCCAGTCGTACAGCCATGTAGTACCAGTGTGAACCCAGCCTTAATGTCAAACAATTTCCTTTTCCCTAGAAAATCTACTCCAAACTTTCACCTTCTAGTATCCTGATTTTAGGAGATTTCAGCCTCTAACTAAACTACCCCATAGATGCCTCATTATAAAAAAAATAGCTATGGGAAAAAGGATGTGCCTACTGAAAAATATACAATACTTTACCATTAAATAACAAACTTCATAATTGTTCAAAGAACTATAAACGAAAAGATATTTTTAAATCTTAATTAAAAATCAACTTTGCATCCCTACCCCAAGGCTACAGCTATGAGCTACTGCTAGTGAGCCCATTCCTCCAATCTTTGCTCTCCTTAAGTTAAAACCTTAAGCAGGATTGTCACATCTGACAAATCTCCTGTGTGTCAGATGCATAGGCCTCCATTTTGAATACACATTTTAAGTAGTGACCAACAGATGTAGCCACAATGCCTACTGGGGGGATGAAGGCATCCAACATGCCTAAAAAAACGACCACCACTGTACAGATTTAAAGAAAAAAATAAAATAAAAAGTTAGAGACAACATATAGATTCTTTTTTAAGTGTTTTAATATTTTCCTTAATTTAGTGGGAGCTTTTCTGTCCTTCCATTTAAGAAACAAGTGCAGAACATTGAATTGAAATTGACAATGAACTTAGAGCAGAAATTAATACAGAAAAAAAGAAACATCACCACACATTTTTTTCTGTTTTGTCAACATGTAATGCCCTGGTTTTTATTTAGTGAGAATAATTTTTTTCCACAATGTTTTCCAGGATTTAAAAAAACCTCATGGATCAATGTATGCCATTGGAACTGGGCATTCAGACTTCGCTACTGACAAAGCATTAGTAGTCTGTAAAGTACCATGCTCTTCACAGAAGAGAGCTCATATTTCCGAAGGAAGGCACCCGATAGTTGTGGTTCTGGCCCTGCAGCCTTCTGGAGAGAAAATCGGGGAACAAACAAAAATAAAGGAAAAAAGCTGGCTATTTTAGAAACTGGAATGATGATACACGTACAGCAATTACTGCATTCTTCTCCCTTATATCCTTTTTTTCTTAAGAACAAGTAAAGAATGAAGTCTTTTAACAATTACACAATAAAAAAATACAATTTTTTAAAGTGTTTTTTTTTCTTTTTTTCTTAAAAAAAGGGCAGACAACATAAAAAAAACTCCAGTTGAATGGACTCCATTTGCATACTTGATTTAACACTTTTTTGGTGTAGGAGGAGATGGGGCAGGAGGAGGGGGCTTGTTTGTAAAGCAGCAACAAAACCTTTTAGTGCCTGAAGTACCAGAAACCACCCACGTGACGTACAGGTGAATGGGGGATGGGAAGATTTGAGACTTCATTATTATCTTGTAACTTCTGAGATTACAAAAAAAGGAAGATCCCTATTGAGTACATTCCCCATTTAATAAATGATGCCTTTTTTTTCTTAAGAATCTGTATGTATGTCACCATTTCTTCACATGATACACAGAGAACTCAGGGACCCGGTGGGGAACCAAGTTATGTTATACCATTTACAAAATACCAAGGAGTCCACAGCTACCTAACACATTTACTACAGCACAGGAACCAATGAAGGTACAGTGTACAAAAAACTGTAAACACGGCACAATAAATAGATAAAACAGCAGGTTCCGCACCATGCACATGATGTGATGACACTTCTCATCTCTATACAATCTCACACTCTTATTTTGTTGCAGTTTTTGTTTCCCGTTTTTTTTTTTCTTTTTATCCCCCCCAGTGCAAAGCATCACAAATGAACAGTTCTGTATTCAAGTAACATATATACAAGGGTATTACAAATATGCAGTACTGTACAGATAATTGCTGTATTCATAATTTACAGATGTTTTATTCTTTTCCTATTAACAGTACGAAAAAAAAAGAAAAGAAATCAAAGCATGAGAGATGTGCATTGCTGTTGAGTCCCCACAGCTGCCATGGAAACGCAGTGTGTGTGCTGGTTCCCATCATCCCTTGCATTCATAATGCTACTGATGCATAGCACCTAAACAAGTTCCCAAGGCTGCAGTCCTGTTCCTGTGAAAACTACGTCACTTCCATTGCTACTGTGTTGTCCGTTATACTGTTCAATGCTGGCTTTTCTGTGTCATGGTTTTCCCTATGTAAAAAAAAAAAATTAAAAAATCAATTAATAATGCAAATAGACAACAAAAACTGTGCAGAAAAAAAAAAAAAAAAAAAAAAAAAAAAGACCTAGGGAACGAAGATCCCAGGCACAGTATTTCAGTGTTCTGTATCTAGTGGCAACTCTTCTCTATGCAGGACATGATCAAGTGGTTTGCATTTTTCTGACAGCTGTAAAAAACATCTAGGGACAGGGTGTGTATTTCTTTCAGTCCCCCAAGCCAGAGGCTTCTTGGACAGTTTTAGCATTTCTTTAGTTCAAGGACAAGTCTGTAAAAGTTAGGTAAAATGATTCTGCCTGTCCCTATATCCCAGATTGTACAAAAATGGTGTACTGTAAAGCTGTAAGGATAAACACAGAGGGCTTCCATGCTTTAGTGTGCAGTACACGTTGAATCATGTCATAAGAACCCCAGCTTGGCATTTGTTAATTACTCTTCCAACTGAAAAGCTACAGTCTATTAGAGAGGAAGCAAAAGAAAAGACGACATGCCCTTTCTGAGTAATTCAGCTGTTCACATGCAGCTCAGAGCAGAACTAAATGGCAAAACTTTTTTTTCCACCACTTTGGATAGAGTATGGCAGGATTTTAAACAGTCTTTTTTTGACATTTGTGTCTCATAGGGGAGATATCACTGCACTTCCTGTCCAATAGCCAAAACAGGAAGTCAGAGGAAATCCGTCCAAAGCTAGGGAATTCCAGGGTGTCACCAGAACTAGTGTCCCCTTTGGAATATATTCCCTCTATTACTACCCTGGTATCACAACCCAAAATTTCAGATTTTGTTTTACTTTCACTTACGAGGAGACAAATAAAGATGAATCTTGCCAATTGGGGCACAGGCAGCAATAAAACTGACAGGTGTTCTAATCCCTCTCCACTCTATTCAAAACTACAAAAAAGTATTTAGTTACATCTTTAGCACAGCATCAGTCCAGTTATATAAAACCCTGAATTACTAGACCTGCTAAAAATGGTAATTATTATCATTAATATTCACCATTGCATATATAACAAAATATCAAAAATTTTATTAGGTTAAACCTGAGCATAATACATGGACATATTTCTCACAATTTCCATTTTCTTAACTTGAGATTTAAGATTACCATACATAGATCAATATCTGCCTGCTCCCTGCTGAACTGGCTGAGGTTTAAACCATGTATAAGCAGACTTGGTTGTATAGAAGTGAACTGATTAAGCATGCGGTTTTTCCCAAATGATCGGTGTCTCTGGCTAGTTGGCAACACTAATCTTTGCATTCTGACTGTACAATAAAATACCACTATTGTATAATCTGGAAGTTGCATAATAGTGGGCATGTTTTGTATGCATTAGTCTTGTAAATTGCAAAGCAATCAAACACTGCATAGTTTTCATTTAACTTTACTGATCAAATCAAAACCTAAAAAGTACATCTAAACGGCGTGCAGCCAATTTCAGGGAAGTATACATTTAAATTTAAGATTTTTTTTTTAATCTAGTAAAACTTTAATTTTACCATTTATATGAAATGTTTTCATAAAATAAACATTTAATAAAGGATACACCTCTAGGACACTTAATTTACAGAGCATTATAGGTTTATTCAACAAAGAAATTGTTTGCCTTCAGGCTCACTCTCTAGTCAAATCTTTAGGCGGATTCATATCAGCATCAGTTGGGCTGGCAAATTGTGTAAAAAGCATCAGCACCAGACTTGTTTAGTAAAGCAGATAAATAACTAAATACAATGTCACATGCAAGGTATCAAATTGACCTAACTAAACAAAGAGGAATTTTGACTTGCCTGTAAAAATTCAGTATCTTGGAGAACAGTACAGGACACAGGCAAAGCAGTCATAAAACCTGGGTTATTAGGCACGTGCCTTTAGGTGACTGGATACTGGCAAGCTTTGGAGGCCATGCCCACTGGGTGACTCCCCTTTAACCATACCCCACTCCGTGAGTCCTTGGATTTGGAGCTAGCAATGCAGAGTATCCAAGGGCTGGAATGGAGGATGGTCTATTCTGTCCTGCAGTCCAAGTTCATACATTATAGGACACAGGCAAAGTATTCAGAAAAGATAGGTGGACAACATCTAGGCAAGGAGAACTGCGCCAATAGGTCCAACAACAATGATCCAACGTCAGAGTGCTTTTGTAAGAACCTTCTATCCAAACAAAACTGGAGATCCACCTGGCTGCCTAACAAATGCTGGGCTATAGATGCCTGCGGCCAAAAAGGCCCAAAAAACACCCACTAACCTGGTGGAAGAGGTGCATAAAAGCACAAGAGATTGGTCCTTGAGAGTGCAAACTTGAACGACCAGATTTCTTAACCATCTAATGATGGTGGATTTAGAAGCAGGCTGCCTCCCCAACACATACATCTTTTTACAGGCTGTTTCAGCTGTCCAGGCTTTCAGCCACAAGACTGTGCATATGAATGGAGATTAGGGACATTCTGGAAATTTGTCTCATGACACGTTACAGCAAACCTACACAAAACAGCACAGACAGTAATTGCAATAACTGCTCTGTTAAAGTGGTTGTAAACCCTTACATATACCCAGTGAAGTGACTGGCCTCAGGTGATACACCGAGATTAAACAAATCTTACTGTACCTGTACATACGTCTAACACCCCTAGCTGAGGCTGTCAATCACCAACTGTGCTGGAGCTCTCCTCCTGCCACCATGTTTTCTCTTGATGTCAGGAAAGCTTGTCAGAAGTGACTCATGCAGATAGCAGAGGAACAGGGCAGAATACAGAAATTACAGTGCTCTGGATTGAGGCACATTATAAATGGGATATACCGAGGCATCTTTGTTCAGATCCATTCCGACTACAGAAGTGATCAAGTGGCTGTTTTAGCTACTCAAATCTTTTATTAATTTTAGTCCCATTGGTTGTTTAGGACCCTAGTCCAGTTAGCTGCAGTTTTTCATACTGGAACTGTAGAGACATATGTCTGGGCCTGACAACGTAAGAGCATCTCAAACTTTCTATATGCAGAATCTTTGAAAGAAGGAAAGAAGAAAGGTTTGCTGGCATTGCAAGCATGTTGCATGAAGCTCCTTCTTAAATATATTAGGTAACCCAGGGAAGAAAATTCTTCTTCAATTTCCTCCAATAATGTCCTCTTCATTCCCTTCTGAGTCTGCCTCATCTAAGGCAGACATATAGGGATCAAATTCAGATACAGAAATTAAAGAAAAGGTGTGGCTTTTTTTAAGCCTTGGGCTAAGATGGCTATGTTATAGCTGTTTTTTATCAGAGGAATTGAGAAATAGATGCAGAAAATTCTGGTTTTGTCTGGTAGGCTGCTTGTTGCATGCCTGAAATAGAGGTAGAATCAGGCACTGAGACCTGTGTTAGAGTTGGATGTTGCTTTAATGCAATGGGTGCCTTGTCACTGAGTGTTGTGCAAGCATTCTGCAGAGCGAGATGCTTGCAGTTTTGCAATGGCTCCTTTTTGCCTAGCACCATCATAGCTATTTGTGGGGATATTCCTCTGTGGGGTACTCATGGAGCAGGGTGTAGAATACAGGCAAAGAGTGTTTAGAAGATGAACACAACATCCTGGGTGTAGACTGCCCTGTAACCAAACCTTGTTGCAAAAAGGCAGGAGAGAAGCAGCTGAATACTTCAAGAGCTCTAGGCAGAAGTAAAGGTAAAATATGTGACCTGGTGTGTAAATGTAACACCTAGGTCATTCACCTTCAAAAAACAATGGCTCAGCTAGGAGTGGTTGAGTTTTGGCTTCAAAACTTGAAACTTTGACAAAGTAGTGAATACAATTCAAAGATAGCCCTGGTCTTTAACAGTAACAGAAGCATACCGGGTGATCCTCTCTTACCTGTCCATGATGCTGGACTGCATATAAAATACAGGCTTCATCTGTTCCAATGGGAATACCCCCAATGGGGTCTTCAGGGACTAGATTCCATAGGGATGGACCACCGCCCTGGACTTATAGGCCAGCTACAAACACTGCACTAAGTGTCAAGGTGAGCACCTATGCAGAATTTAGTGCCCAGAGCAACATTACAGGCAGTCCCAAAAGCATGGGGTCTGGCTCCCAAGGTTTACTGAGGTTATGCCGATCCAGATACAATGCTTTCAACTGTGGTGTTAGAAGACAGTGATGAGTTGAAGAATCTGAAGATTATAAATAATAAAGAAAAATAAAAAAATAACCAGTTAAGACAATAGTGGTTTCTTTGTGAGGTAGAAGAGTTCCATCACCTTTGGACACCAGCACAAAATGGAGGGTACAAAGGAGTGGGTTAGGGTTATAGGAGAGATGCCCAAAATGTCCTCAAAAGCTTTACAGTGTCCAATCACCTGAGAATACAAGCTCATAACCCAGGGTCTAGGAATACTTTTTCTGTACTATACAATTCAGATAAATCCTTTTTTACTCCTTACCATAAAACATATACAGTGTGTATATATATACACACACATACATACATACACACACACACATACACACACACACACACATACACACACACACACACACACACACACAGTATATTATATGTACACACAACTAAACTATATATAATATATAGTTATAGTGTATATTTAATTGAAGTGTATTTTTTTATTTTTTGTTGCATTTAAAAGACTGCTGGCGCAAATACAGTATTGTAACAATCGCCATTTTATTCTCTAGGGTCTCTGCTAAAAATTATATATATATTATATAATATATATGCGTTTGGTGGTCCCAAGTCAATTTCTAGCAGAAAACACTGATTTTAACTTGTAAGCAACAAGTGTCAGAAAAAGGCTTAGTGGTTAAACTGACCTCATTTGCAGACAGAAGTTCTTCCCTTTGATCTAAAAGAAGGAAATGTTACAATGTTTCTCTTTATCTCCCAGTGCTAAGGAATGTTGATAAACATTTGCGGCTTTTTTTTTTTTTGATAGCTCCGACCAGAGAACAGCTCTGCACTTGTTACATAGAATCATGTAAATGCTGGATTAAGATTGTGAGGGGGGTTGAATCGAGAATGCGGTTTTAACGATTAATTGTGCCGCTCTTCATGAGAGTATGCGCAAGTTTATCGAAGATCACATCTAGGCAAAGCAATATTATAGCAATGTATGTATGTATGTATATGAAATTTCTGCATCCTTTGTAAAATGTATAACATTTCTGGGGCTACACCAAAATGGTGCCATGTGTCTGGAACATTTTAAATAGCTCCTTAACACTCCCAATACAGTAGGTTAGGTCCACAGAGACAAACTGTCATACAATTCATGCATATATGCAGTGCTGAAGCTTCCCAAGGACTTCCCACCACCACATTTCACATAAATCTAAAAAACGAACATGGACTACTGTTGTACAATAATTCTTACCTCGGTACTCCATCCACAGAAGTTGCTGCTGGAATCTTGGGTACCTGACAGTTTGCTGCTGCTGCTGCAGCCAGCTTTAAGGCAGATGGGGCAACAGCACTTAAAGTCCTAGGTAAATGGCGTGCATTAAGGGTGTTTAAAGAGTTTACAGTGGCAACGGAGGATGGTACAGTTAATCGGATGTTATTCCCAATCAGGACCTGAGTTGTTGCAGAATTGGCAGCAGTTACTTGGTGACTCAGAGTGCTGTGGGAAGTAGCAGTCTGTGTTATACTGGAAGGCTGTAGCAATGCTGAACCAGTTGAAGATGAAGAGGATGATGACTGACTTGTGTGTACGAGTGCTGCAGGCGTATTACTGAGGTGTAAGCCCTTGTAGACTCCTATCGCCCAAAAAAATAAAAAAATAAATAAATAAAAAACCATGAACGTCAACATAAGATCAACGATAAAAAGACAGGTAAAACTCTAGAACCTAAAACTATCAGACAGTACCTGAGGCTTGAAGGATGCCATTCACTCCAATTCCAAGGACAACATCTTCCTTCATTTTGAAGGCCATCAGCTGCTCAGACGTTACCAAAGCTGTAACAGCAAACTGTGCACTAGCAGAGTCCAAGGTCTTTGAAACAAAACCCTAAAAAAAAAAAAAAAAAAAAAAATGAATAATAAAAAAAACACATTAAAATAGTTCAGTGTCAAAACTAAACTCCACAATTGAAATGATAGCTTAAAGTTGAACTCTGGGAATGAGACAAATTCTAGCCTTATAGTGGTGTCGTCTCACCCTCTCCACACACTGCAAGGGTAAAATGTTTGTTGGGTACAGGGATAAGGTATGTTATTTACCTTTATCCTATATTCAGCACTGTTCTCAAGCTCTAGGCAGACGGAGTAGTCTCTAAATCACATGCATGGACTATAAACCCTTAACTGCACCCCTAGACCAAACACAAGCATTTAACCCTTGCAGTGCAGTGCCACTGCAACCTTAGATTTGTCCCATTCCCAGAGTTCAGCTTTAACAGTTACAATGAAAAGTTGGATACAAATATCCAAGCTTCAAAGTCAGTGTTTTCAAAGCTGACCCATAATTAAAAAAATAGTAATAATAATAATAATAATAATAATATCTCAGTGAGATAAAACTACTTTTCTCACAAATGGGGTCAGAATGTCGAAGGTTTACCGAAAACCTGTAATGTGAGAAATACAAGCATTGTCATAGCTGATCTCCATGTGAAAATGCTAGTTGTATGGATGTTATAACTCACCAACTTCAATACTTTCTGAGTCACTGACCGGGAAAAGAGTGTGCTGTACAGAAGTGTAAGAAATCACTATCTGTACATTTATTCTAGGACCACTGGTTCAACAGTATTTAAGTAAAAAGGTGTCGGCATAACAGCCAGTCAACCAGTATTTCTTAATTAGGGGTTTCCTGATATAAGCAGAAGAGTAGACTGCGGGCAATGACAAAGGTTTGCCTAAAAGAAGCCAACTTTTTATTTAAAACATAGACCTTTTCCCTTCTATACTATGTTATGCCTAAAAGCAGAGTTTGTATTTTGAATCCTTTCTGTCCCTGTTTAAACCATGCAGAAGAACCTCAAATTTAACAACGATGATATCCTGACATTATTCACTTGCTGACCGCCCTATATCAGATTTTCTGCTACAGTGCAGCAGTGCTATGCAGAATCACGTATATATCCTGCACTTCCTCGTAGGGGGTGCCGGTGTGCCGCTTTTGCTGTGATTGATCACAACAGAAGCTGATCAGCTGGGGGCTGGCTAATGGATGTCCACCGACACCCGCTAATCATTGAGAGGCACAAGACTGATCTCTGCATATAAAAACAGTGCACCCAGTACACAGAAACACTGGTAAGGGCACACATTTAACCCTTTGATTGTCCTACATGTTTAACCCCTTCCCAGCCAGCGTCATTATTACAGTGACAGTGCAAATTTTTAGTACTGATCACTGAATTAGTGTCACTGGTGCCCACAAAGCGTCAGTTAATGCCCCATCATCCACCCTAATATCACAGTTCCGCTATAAGCCAACAATCACTGCCATTACTAGTAATAATAATAATAATAAAATAAAATAAATTCCGGTATAGAACCCATTTTTTGTAGGTCTATAACTTGTGTGAAAACTAATCAAACACTTATTGGGATTTATTTATATGAAAAATAAGTAGCAGAATACATACTGGCATAAATTTATGAAGAAATTGGATTTTTTAACTTTTTTTATTGGATATGTTTTATAAATAAAAAAAATGATATACTATAATATATAAACACACACACACACACACACATATTATATATACACACATACATACCCACACACATACATATATACACACACACACACACATTTTTCAAAAAAGGTTGGTCTTTTTTTCTTTACAACGTAAAATTTTGTAAATAAGTAGGTTTTCTCCTTCATTGATGAGGCTGCACTTCCAGGCACTGATGAGGTGGCACCCAATGAGTTGGCACTGATATGCAGCACAGATGGGCAATCAGGCAGCACAAATGGGTACTGATGGACACCGATTGGCATCACTGATTAGGAGGCACTGACAGGTATTGCTGGTGGGCACACATTGTCACCCATGGCCACCAGGGATACCATACCTGGTGGTCATCAGTGGTGGCCATCCCTGGCGGTCCTGGGTGGGGGGCTGCGCTGATAATCAGCGCAGACCCCCAGTCAGGGGAGCAGCCCATCGGCTCTGTCAGACGGGAGTGAGGAAAAGCCGATAAACAGATCTTCCTGTTTACATCGTGATCTGTGATTGGACACCGCTGATCACGTGCTAAAGAGATGCTTTACCTAGATTGGAGTTGAAGTGTGTCAGACTGACACTCTTTTTATTTAAAAAAAAACTGAAATAAAAAACAAAACAGATCTAATACATAACATTTCACAGAAATACAAAAACTTTTTTGTTTAAATCAAAATAGCTAAATGTAGTTCACTACAGCCGACAGTGGAGGGTATTCCTGCTTTGCTCATTTCAACCCTTCATAGACAGCCACTATTACAGACATCCATTATAAAAAAAGGCATAAACTGCAAAGAATTATATTATATATACTATAGTTATATTTTTGCATTGTGGTAATGTACAACGTGCATTACATGTTCATTCTGAACAATGCCCCAAAACCACTAAGGCAACACACATGCATTACAGATTTTGTGTTTCGTATGATTTTAGCAGGTTTTAACGAGTTGGCAGCCTACTGTTTTTTAATAGGCTGCCTTATCACAATGCACCTTTACACACAAAATTGTAAATGAGCCCTTAAGCCCCATACACCCTATCAGATTTTCCCAAAACCATGTAGTGCAAGGGCCTGCCTGCCTGCCTGATTGCATACAAATTGAAACTCCTAAGGTTTGACCTCATATTATATGGTTTTGGTAAATCTGAAGGAAAAGATCTGATAGTGTGTATGGGGCTTAAAGCTAACCTAAGTTTTTGGCAAGGGCCATACTAGCAAATAGAAAACACAGCTGTTTGAAAAAGAGGATCACGTACCAAAAACACTACATGCAGTCCATTTAATCAAAGTATCAGAGCATGTCCCACTTCTGTGTACATCATAAATTAGGTGGCAAAACTTCAAGCTGTAAATTTCAATATAAAATAAAAAAAGAGCAGGAAAATAATCCTATGCAAGTCTAAACATAAAAATAGGTCTGTGATATTTATGTACTGTATGTGGCAATATATCTACAATTCTGGGAAAAAAAAAAAAGTTCTCTAAGCCAATTACAAAATACACAATGAAAATGTAGGTATACATCACATTTTTCCAACATAACCTTCATATTGTGGTCTATGTTCATTTTAGTGATGAGAACTGGACAATAGAAATATACAATAAAACTGTATTACCTGTGAAGTGTTGGCAGAAGAATTGTTATTGGCCTGCTGTTGATGTATTTGAGCAAGCTGTTGTTTCTGCATTAGTGCCAGTTGTTGTTGGTGTTGCTGGTATTGTTCGGCTGTAAATGCTGAAAACAACAGTACTACATCAGAAAAGGTTAAGGAAAAATACAATGAAAATTCATATTTTCAGACTACAGGAAAGTATATAAATACAAACATTACAATAACCTTGCCAAAAACAACTAGTTTTAAATAGAGTGATCTAAGATTAGAACTTCTGTCCGTTTTCACAGCTAGCCAGAAATCTGTTAGCAATATTTACTTTTACTTTCTGTCCTGACAATGATTTCACAAGACAGGAGGTGATTGGGATTCTAGCATTTCCTGTTCTACTAAAGATCATTTCATTTTCTGTGTAAGGCTTAGTTCACACTGGTGCGATACGCGAAACCCTGTGATTCCAGTGCGGGTTCCGCACCCCATTTGCAGGCCGTTCACACTGCCCTATGTGAACTGCTGGGAGTACAAAGCTGTCAATGTGATCCAATTCTGGTGTGGGAAAGAAAGAAAGAAAGAAAGAAAGAAAGAAAGAAAGAAAGAAAGAAAGAAAGAAAGAAAGAAAGAAAGAAAGAAAGAAAGAAAGAAAGAAAGAAAGAAAGAAAGAAAGAAAGAAAGAAAGAAAGAAAGAAAGAAAGAAAAAGAAAGAAAAAGAAAGAAAGAAAGAAAAAGAAAGAAAAAGAAAGAAAGAAAGAAAAAGAAAGAAAAAAAAAAAAGAAAGAAAAAAAAAAAAGAAAGAAAGAAAGAAAGAAAAAGAAAGAAAGAAGTCCTCTGCGATTTTGGTCCGATTGCGATGCAAATTCAGCCATACAATCCCATAGCCTTGTATGGGAAGAAAAGCAAGTTTGAAGTGAACATAAACCCGTGTAGACAGGCCCTTGCAGTTTTGAGAGTAAATGTGGCATACAGAAAACAGATAGTCTTTACCATATGGCCATTTCTATTTTTTACTATGAGATTACTGAATTCTGTCACAAAAATACTTGTGTGATTAGGCTCTGAGTTAAGCATCCATATGACCCACGTGCCATATACTAACCAGTAAGGATGAGCTCTGGCGTGTTCGCACGGCCCACGTGCAGAGCCTGCCAGGAAGCCGGCGTTGCGCTAATCACAGGCAGTGAGACATAGCTCATCCTTACTAACCAGTTCCAAAGCAGTGGATAAAATTATCAGCGGGCAACTGCAATAAAAGAAAATTCCAAGGGAGGGAATTGCAGTTTCCTGTGGAAATTAGGTTCTTGCCCTTTCCACCCCCCTCAGATATTAAAATGCACATAATTGTAACATACACACACTTTTGCTAGAAGGCAACTAACCTGTGGTATTCGTGCAGGCTAGCTGTGCCCTTCCCAAAGACTTCTATGAAGTACACCAAAATTCATGCATGCTGCATCTTTGGTGCGCTTTCTGAATTTGCATCAAACCCATGGGACATCATAGAAGTCTTTGGGAAAGCACAGCTCACCTGCTCTTTGCCCAAAGCACAGAAGAACCACACTGGGGCAGTGTGAAGCCACCCAATTAAAAATCTGTCTCAGTCTAAACTTGAGAGATGTTTTAGGGTGGAAACGGATTTTGACGGGTTTGTTGCTTTGGCAAGTCAATGCTTTATATGCACTGACAAACCAGACACAGAGCTAGCTCATATACAGATTCTCCATTGGCTGGTCAGTTACATGGCAGAAGCAAGGATGACTCAAAAAACAATGCATGCAGAACAAGTCAGGAAATGCAGCACTGGTATGTTTAATCTACCTACCCCTTAAAAATAAAGATGCAAATAAGTAAAAAGGTATGCGTTTAAATATGCAGACACACCTGTATCCTCTATCCCTTCTGAAGTACAGTATTTAAAGTGAACATGTGCTTTGCCCAGACATTTAAGTGAAGCCGATGCTTTGAAAATACATAAACAGCAATGGAAAACAGTTACTGTTCTAGTAGTAGTGTGAACACCCAGCTCACCAATATAAATGGGACAATTACAACAAGCAAGCTTTGTATTTGGGTCAACTAATCAGAAAAAACTGTCAAACACACATTCAATGTCTGCCAGTTTGCATCCTAAGCAGGAAAGGCATATTGATAACAGGACATGCCCTGGTAAAATCACTCTGCATAGTAAGAAATCATGCCGGTCTAAGAATGCACACACATACATACAATACATCTCAATTTCAATTAGAACAGTAATCTTTACAAGTTCCAAATGATCAAAATAAGAAAGAAAAGATAAAATACGGAGACCAGAGTCACACTAAGTCTTCATGTACACTGCTGCTGGTAAACTGACATTTGGGCCCCTTTCACACTGGGATGGGAGCGGCGTCAGCGGTAAAGTGGCACCACTTTACTGTCGATTTAGCAGTGGTATGCGGCCGCTAGCGGGGCGGTTTTAACCCCTGCTAGCAGCAGAAAAAGGGTTAAAACCGCCGGCAAAGCGCCACTCCTTCACCGCTCCAAAGATGCTGCTAGCAGGACTTTTTTCACCGTCCTGCTAGCGCACCGGTCCAGTGTGAAACCTCTCCGGTTTTCACACTGGAGCGAAAGGGACCGTTTTTTCAGGCGCTATTTTAGCGCTGCATCGCCTGAAAATCACCCCTGTATGAAAAGGGCCTTAGAAGCAGTTGGGCATTTTTTTTTCCCAGCTGCCCCTGAACTCTCCTCTATGTTCTCTTATCAGTACATGTACTCAGGGTCATTTATAGGCAGTTGAGTTTAAAACCACATTTTGGAAAGAATAAAATGATTGAGTATATATATTTATATTCTCAGGACAGATGTTCAGAGGCATTTGAAACGCCTGTAACAGCTTGTAAACGTGGTAACTCACATTTAGTTTACAGGCATTTTTAATTCTTGACTATAAAAAAAAAGAAAAAAAAAGAAAAAGCTCCTAAAAAAACAAACGTGGCACGTAAACACTGCAAAACTGACTTTTTAAACGTTGTTTACTATCTGTCAAGTTAAATTGTTCAGGAGAGGTTTTAAAACATCCCATGTACATTAAGCCTTAAGCAAAATGTACAGAACGCTAACCCTACCATCTAGATTTTCCTTACTTTCCAGTGTATTATCCCACCTGCAAACTATTCCCACTTGTGTGTATGTCATTACCATCTATGCCCACAGAGCTTCCATGCTAACGACACAATCAAAAAAGGAATGTATTCTGGTTTAGGGGTTATATCAACAGATGGTGACATAGACCAGCCACGTAATACACTATATTCAAAACAAAAAAACACCTGTGGCCACAGGACAGGAGGAGACTTTTCTCCAGACCATTACAGGAAAATCAACCTGTACCACCATATACAGAAATCGTTCAACATCTCTGTTTTGGTAAAAAAAACTCTGCAGGATGAAAAGCCCCTCAGCAGCATTAAACAGATAAACTCTGCCACTGTATCCACGTGGCCCTTACTTCTCTGCCTGGGCCTCTCTAAGCAACGTTCTACTAAATACTGACTATTTTGTTCAAAATAGATGATCACTTTGTGTTTGCTTTAAATCAAAGAGTTTCAGTGCATTCTTTCCACAGAAACAGTCATACTTCAACTATATCACATTTGCCAATACACTGGTTTTAGTGACAAGACTCAGCGCTGGTAACTAAACTCAAATCTTAAAAGGGACTTCATTGGTTAAATGACCCTGATCAGGCCAAAACACATTTATAAAAAAAGGTATCAAAAGTGATGAAGTGTACAGTATTTACTAGGCTTTCCTAATGACAGCACAGAGTTTCAACCTCTAGGTTTTGCTGTCTGTCTATAGGTACCATGTTAGATGGTTCTTCTTTATTGCTCTAGTACAGCCCTTCTCAACCTTTTTATCCCAGAGGAACCCTTAAAATAAATAAATATGAGATCTCAAGGAACCCCTGCTCAAAAGAAATTTGGGAGTGCGAAAAATGCCCTTACAACCATAACCAGTGGTGGTGAGACTGTCACCCTTACAGACAGCCGAGATGATCAGTGTCATGCAACTGGCTCTGCCAAGAGGTATTGGCCCTGGAATGAAGCAGACACTGTCAAATATGAGGTAAATCACACATTGTTCAAGGAACCTCTAAGCAATCTCCGGAGGAACCAGAAAGAAAAGCGTGTACTTGTGCAAAATAACTTATCTTGTACGATGCAAAAAGTTATTACACTAGATCTACCCGCACTTAGTTATTGGTGTCAAAACCACGGATTTGCAAATGTGTACAAAGGTTTCAGCTTTTGAAACTTTTCAACATGTAAATGTAACTGCAGTCAGATTAGACAAGGACACAAACTGACTTGTGGAATCTCTCTTTTAAAATAAATAAAAATATTTATCACACACAAAGTGAGTAAATCAATTCAATATTTGATGGGACTATCCTTTGGCTTCAAACCAGAATCGGTTATTACACTTGTACTCTTACACATAGTCAGGGATTTTGTAAGATTAGTCAGGTGTCTGATTAACCTACTACACCAAGTTTGGGCTAATGATCTTCAATTTCAGATGTAGGTTGAAACACAGTCACACAGTCATTAACTGAAACAGAAATCTGTGTAGGTGGCTTAAAACCAGGCGAGGAACTGCCAAATGCTGTTACTAAGGTGAGGTTAAAAAAAAAAATATAATAATGACACTTTAATGTCACAGGTCATACACCATGGCAAGGCACACAGTAATTATACTGCATCAGCAAGTTCTCTGCCAGGCAAAGATTTCAAAATGTGCAGAGAAGCAAAAAGAAACAGGCAACATTGAGGACTGGATACAGTAGTCAGTCAAGGAAATGTAACTCAGCAGTTGAAAGACACATCATGCTTATTTCCTTTCAACATTGGAAGATGTCCAGCAGTGCCATCAGCACAGAACTGGTGGAAACCAGTAGGAGCCAGGTAACCCCCCCCCCCCCCCGCATCTACTGTCTGGAGAAGTCTGACCAGAAGTGGTCTTTATGGAAGAATTGCGTCCAAAAAGCCTTACC
Organism: Lithobates pipiens; assembly: GCF_037356315.1. Taxonomy (NCBI): domain Eukaryota; kingdom Metazoa; phylum Chordata; class Amphibia; order Anura; family Ranidae; genus Lithobates; species Lithobates pipiens. The sequence goes on from NW_027507764.1 coordinate 92,043,289, forward strand.
CTCCGATGTGGAAACAAGGATAAGCGAAAACTATCCAAAAAATACATAGGAACTGGGGTGCAGAAAAATGGCAGCAGGTGCTTTGGATTGAGGAGTCAAAATGTTAAGTATTTGGCTGTTTCAGGAGGCAGTTTGTTGGTAAAGGGCTGGAGAGGGGTACAGTAATGAGTACCTGCAGGAAACGGTGACGCATGGTGAAGGACCCTTGCAAGTTTGCAGCTGCATTTTTGCAAATGGAGTTGAAGTTTTGGTCAGGATCAATGGTTTCCTCAATGCTAATACAGGCAGATAATTAACCATCATGCCATACCACCAGGGAGGCGTACGATTGGCCCCAAACTTTTACTGCAGCAGGACAACGACCCCAAACATACAGCCAATGCCATTAAGAACTATCTTCAGTATAAAGAACAAGGAGTCCTGGAAGTTGGTGTCTGGCCCCCACAGAGCCCTGATCTCAACGTACAGTCTGGCTGGTATTACATGAAGAGACAGAAAGATGTGAGACAGCCTACATCCACAGAAGATCTGTGGTTAGTTCTTCAAGATGTTTGGAACAACCTACCTGCCGAGTTCCTTCAAAACTGTGAGCAAGTGTCCCTACAATAATTGATACGGTTTTGAAGGCAAAAGGTGGTCACACCAAATAGATTTGATCTTCTGTTGGCTTACTTAATTTGTTAATTGATAAAAAGTAGCTACCAACGCTTCCATTTCTGAAAGCATTCATAAATGACAACAACATTTTTTTCACACCTGCCTAAAAAATTGTTTGCACAGTACCATCTATACACATTTATATTTTCAACATCTGGAATGTCTGTGGAAATCTGCTGGTATCCACAGACTGGCAAAAAACAAATCTAGCAGACATACGATACCATATAAAAAAAATAAAGAAAGTAGCCATTGCTTGCTCATAATATCACAGCTTTCAAATGAAAGTTAGTCATGTGGTAATAAAGGTAAAATTCTATGTGCAATTTCACTTTTCATAGTTGCTTGGGTCAAGTTGGAGCAAACAAACCATTTTTTTACAGAATGATGTGACTGCTGTGTGTGCTGCAATGGACCGTAGCAGCATTATCTACATACAGTAAGTGGTGCTGTATTTTGGCAGAATTACAAGGCTTTAAGCCTCTATGGCAGAAACTTTAATCAAGGCAGCAAAAAAATTGCCTTTACTGCTGTCAAAACCCCTATGCAGTACAATAGAGCATACACAGCAGCCACATCATTCTTAAAAATGGTATTTCCATTTTTAAGAATGATGTGACTGCTGTGTATGCTCTATTGCACTGCATAGGCGTTTTGACAGCAGTACAGGCAATTTTTTTTGTTTGGGCCAGCTTAGTCCAAACAAAATAAAGTCAAATTAAACCTGGAATTTTACTTTAAGATTCATGTTTAAAACAGGTCTACAAAATAGATTTATAATATTTAATCGCTCATTCTACAAATGTGGGTGGGGGGAGAGGGTATAGCCACGATCAGGGCTTTTGGAAGCCCTCTACTCTCCAACCTGTCATTTAATACTGAAGCCAGTAGAGGAAGATTTCAGCACATGGCACTTCCTCTACTGGCTTCTTTGTGCTAGCGCTGGGTACTCAGGGCTGCTGCCCTCGATCACTGGTGAGTACTTCAGATCCCAACCTTCAGCTGCTGCAGTGATTCGAGAAGAAGTTTCCATCCCTGACTGCTTGCCGCTGCTACTCAGACTTTGTAGCACGGAGCCGAGGAGCCCAGAAACACCTCCTCAGCTCTGTGCTACAGTAGGGGAAGCTCTCCAATCCACTGTAGTGTGCTGGGAAAAAAAAGCCTGTACATACCACAGAGAGCGGTGACGGCTGAAGAGGTGAGGGAACCATCACTGTGAATGAAAATGAAGGAAAACTTTGCAGAGACCGAGTTCATTCAGAGAGGAGTGCACTGCACTGTGAAAGTGTGTGGGGGAAGGGGAATATGTGCAGAGAGGTAAAGTTTGTGTGTGTTACAATTTTTTGGCTCCACACTGTAGGTGTGGCTGGGGGCGGAGTTTGAGTGTGGCTGGGACAGAGAGTTGGTCAGAGAGGGCGAGTTCCTGCACCTATTCTCTGAGGAAAAAAAGCCCTGGACACGATATTGTACAACAATGGCAATTCTTGGCAGAAATCCATAAGTTAAGTTTTTAAATTATCCTTTTACTAAATTTATAGAAACTAATGCCAAATTCAAACCATTGGTCTTATAAAACTCACCTACAGAAAACAGTGCTTCAGTGTTTTCCCAGGACCTAGTTATTTCCCGTTTTGGTGCTGCCATCTCACCTCTCACACAGAGGTGAAGCCAGGCTGTCAATCACAGCCCAACAGCCACCTTTCTGTGACAATCATGGGTCACTTCTTTTTGCAGGGCAGCAGATACAAGTCAATGGGAGTGCTTGGAGATGGAAAGAATTAGTTGCTGACTTTTTTTTTTCCCCCCAAAAGTCTACATTTATAAATCAGCAACAGATCCATCATACATCTTGGGTTGTACAATTCGTAAGGGACTGCAGATGAAACGTGTAACGATGCCAAATATGAAGTTACAATTATGCTTAGGGAAGAAAAATTTCCACTTTAACCACTTCAGTTCCGGACCAATAAACACCTTAAGGACCAGAGGTCTTTTTGCAATTTCGCACTGCGCTGCTTTAACTGGTAATTGCGCGGTCATGCAATATTGCACCCAAACGAAATTTGCGTCCTTTTCTTCCCACAAATAGAGCTTTCTTTTGATGGTATTTGATTGCCTCTGCGATTTTTTTTTTTTGCGATATAAATGAAAAAAGAGCGAAAATTTTGAAAAAAAAAGATATTTTCTTCTTTTTGTTATAAGAAAAATCGAATAAACTAAATTTTAGTCATACATTGAGGGCAAAATTTATTCAGCCACATGTCTTTAGTAAAAAAAATGTCAATAAGCGAATATTTTTTGGTTTGCGCAAAAGTTATAGCGTCTACAAACTAGAGTACATTTTCTGGAATTTACACAGCTTTTAATTTATGACTGCCGATCTCATTTCTTGAGGTGCTAAAATGGCAGGGCAGTACAAATCCCCCCCAAATGACCCCATTTTGGAAAGTAGACACCCCAAGGAAATTGCTGATGGGTATGTTGAGCCCATTGAATATTTATTTTTTTTGTCCTAAGGGATTGAATAATGACAAAAAAAAAAATAAAAAAAATTTTTTTTACAAAAAGTTGTCACTAAATGATATATTGCTCACACATGCCATGGTTATATGTGAAATGACACCCCAAAATACATTCTGCTGCTTCTCCCGAGTACGGGGATACCACATGTGTGGGACTTTTTGGGAGTCTAGTCGCGCACGGCACCCCGAAAACCAATCACCACCTTCAGGATTTCTAAGGGTGCAAATTTTTGATTTAACTCCTCACTATCACAGTTTCGAAGGCCATAAAATGCCAAAATAGCACAAAACCCCCCCAAATGACCCCATTTTGGAAAGTAGACACCCCAAGCTATTTACTGAGAGGCATGTTGAGTCCATGGAATATTTTATATTTTGCCAAAAGTTGCGGGAATATTACAAACTTTTTTTTTTTTGCACAAAGTTGTCACTAAATGATATATTGCTCACACATGCTATGGGCAGAAGTCAAATTACACCCCAAAATAAATTCTGCTGCTTCTCCCGAGTACGGGGATACCACATGTGGGGGACTTTTTGGGAGCCTAGTTAACTAGCTACCTAGCGACACTAGCGACACTGATGCAGCGTTCAGAAAAATTATCGCTTAGTGACACTGGCAAAAGGGGGTGAAAGGGTTAACTAGCGGAAATCAGGGGGTTAAAACCATTATTGGGTAGTATATCGGGGTACCTAGCGCTATAAAAACCTGGCGGTGAACCTAAAAAAATAACTAGCTACCTAGCGACTGTAGCGACACTAATGCAGCGATCAGAAAAACGATCGCTTAGTGACACTGGCAAAAGGGGGTGAAAGGGTTAACTAGCGGCAATCAGGGGGTTAAAAACATTATTGGGTAGTATATCGGGGTACCTAGCGATATAAAAACCTGGCGGTGAACCTAAAGAAATAACTAGCTACCTAGCGACACATGCAGCGATCAGAAAAATTATCGCTTAGTGACACTGGCAAAAGGGGGTGAAAGGGTTAACTAGCGGCAATCAGGGGGTTAAAAACATTATTGGGTAGTATATCGGGGTACCTAGCGCTATAAAAACCTGGCGGTGAACCTAAAAAAATAACTAGCTACCTAGCGACTGTAGCGACACTAATGCAGCGATCAGAAAAACGATCGCTTAGTGACACTGGCAAAAGGGGGTGAAAGGGTTAACTAGCGGCAATCAGGGGGTTAAAAACATTATTGGGTAGTATATCGGGGTACCTAGCGATATAAAAACCTGGCGGTGAACCTAAAAAAATAACTAGCTACCTAGCGACACTAGCGACACATGCAGCGATCAGAAAAATGATCGCTTAGTGACACTGGCAAAAGGGGGTGAAAGGGTTAACTCTAGGGGCAATCAGGGGGTTAAATCTTTATTGGGGGGTGATAGGGGGCTACCCTGGACCTAACACTAACTGTCCTGACAGTTTTTACTGTCACAACTGACACTGAATGCATTGATCAGTAAAGAAATGATCAATGCAATCAGTGACACTGTGACTGGGGGGGGAGGGGGGCGGGGGGGGGGATCGGGGGGCGATCGGGGGGGGGATCGGGGGGGGTTTGTGTGCCTGTGTGTACCTACATGTCAGTGTAGTGTTCGTGCAGACTTACTTTTACTCTTCTCCTCGTAGTCCGGTCAAAAAGACCGCCCCGAGGAGAATGACATCACTTCCTCCTTCCTGTGTAAACAATACACAGGGGAGGAAGCTTCTCATTGGCCAGGAGCGATCCAGAGGGGGTGGCCGAAAACGAACGGCCATCCCCTCATCACGGATCGCTGCTGGACCGAATCGGACCGCCGTAACCAGCGGGAGGGGGTCCGATGGGACCCCCCACCCGCTGGAAGGCAATCACGTAGATGTACGTGATTCTGCCTGCCTGTGCCATTGTGCTGACGTACAATGGCAATACGGCGGTCCTGAAGTGGTTAAAGAACTTCATTTTATTTTTTTTACTCTTTGTTGTGCAGTCATGCTCAGAGCCACACAGCATTTCCTTCAAAGATGGCCGCTTTATACTTCACATACGCACGGCAGAGTCATTAATTTGGCTTTCCTGTAGGAAATGACTGCCTTAAGAAGTCACTTGGAGTATGGCTTTCTCATGGCAGTGAATGAGGCAGTCAATATAGTTGTACTTTAAATATAATTTACAGTACACATTACAAAGCATCAACTATCAAAATACTTTCTATGGATACCCGAATCAAATAAATGTATTGAGATTTCCTAGACAAACTGTATGCAAAATTAAATAAAACACTACAGAAATACCAATTTCAAAGATATCACACTAAAATACACGCAACCATAGTTGATAAAACAGACCATTCAAAAAAATTGCAAATGAGCCAATGCAGCTGCAAAATGGCAGAACTACATTAATACATTCTATTTTTAGCTCTCAAACCATCACAAAACTATGGCATTCTGACTCACAGCTCCCATTTTCAGTAAAGAAAACTTGCAAACTGTTGCAAACTGTTGCAGTTGGCAACCCAGGGGTCACACAGAGACTTTGCCAAGCAAGGGGCAGCCCATAAATGTCCTACCCCACTATTCCAAAACATACTGTAGTGGCTTTAAACAGCTTCCTCACCCCCCGAACAGTATATATATATATACACACACACACACACACGTACACTTTAATTTTAATAGTAAACATGTCACAAACCTGGAGAACAAAAACTGGACGCCTGTAAAAAAAAAAATTTCATAAGCATAGGTTATCTTTAGAGGAAAACTGCATGTAAAAAAAAAAAAAAAAAAAAAAAATTGAACAAACAGCTTAAGGTATGTCTAAACCCAAGAACAAAAAATGTAAGTGTATACTGCAGCTTATCAGTTCTTAGATCTGGTGGAAATATTAGTTTCAGGCTGGGTTCACACTATAGCGATGCGGGAACGCCGCGAATCCGCGGCGTTTACCCGCATCGCACACCTCCCGCCGGCAGTTCACACTGCCCTATGCGGACGGCTGGGAGTGTCAATGTTATGTTAATGACACCCCCAGATCCGTCGGCATATCGCAGTGCGATCTGCCGACTCGCACAGGAATCGGATCGCATGGTGTGAACCCCCATGCGATCCGATTCTGTTGCGGACCCAAAAAAGGGTCCCGTGCGAGTTTGCTGCGGGAGCGCTGCGAATTCAGCCATACTATCTGTATGGCTGAACTCGCATCGCTACGGAGATCGGATGTGATTTGCTGTGCGAATCACATCCGGATCTCCCCCCGCAGCGGTGTGAACCGGGCCTCAAGGCCAATTACATTTTCTGCAAGAACTGAAAACAGTATTTTTGTACTCCATTAAAACCTTTTTGTGGAGTCCATTGAGGGACACAGGAAGTTATTCACTTTCAAGTTATACTGCTGGAGGATTGAATACTAGCAAATGAAAAACTAAGCCAGCACAGGATAACCCCCATCTATTTTCAGTATCCCAGTTTCTGGGAAGCAAGGAAACAGATCTGGGATTGGAGAGATTGAATACTTTGGAGTGTTTGGGATTACTCAAGGTACAGCTAAGGCTGAAACAAAGTTGGCCATAGCTGGTTCGAATCTTGGCCGGTTCAGCAGGGACCAGATGAGATCTGATCTATGTACTAGTAGGCCGATTGTACCAAAGTTGATCCATCAATCGACTTGGATAGAACTAGCATGTCTGATTTCTAGCATGAGAATATTGCCAGCGGCTTCAACCCCTAGTAATAATCACTGTTCTCCCAGTAGGGACGCCTCTCTGCTCTCATCTGGGAGAACACAAAGTCGGACATATATGACCCATCCGTAGTTGTAAGAAGGGGAAACTGAGCGAAAAAAAAAAAAAAAACGCATTATCTATGGAATGCCTATGTTGATTCCAGCCCAGATTTTTTGAGGTTTAAAGACTCATCTGAACTGTTGTAAGGTCTGAACAGTCAAGAGCACATTTAACAGAGCTTGAACATACTGTTCCCACAAAAGGGATCACACAATGGGGGGAATCACAGCAAGACTAGTTACTGGGACCTGAACATTGGCGAACATCCAAAGTGTACAGGACAGGCCGTAATTGCTGTACCTCAAACTGTAAGCATAGGGGGCCCAAAGCAAAGTGTAGGAAATGTTGGGGAACTGGAAAGCAGGGGACATGCAGGTACATATCCTTGATGTCCACAGAAGCCAGGATGATGGAGCTGGTTGATTACATGTGAATTTCTGAGCTTGAATAATAAAAAAAAAAAAAAAAAAAAAAAAAAAAAAAAAAGATTTAGTGTTTTAAGGGCGCAACAACACCTTGATCCAGAATGCCTGAGAGAGTTAGATGGAGATCGACTTATATGTGTGGTGATTACAAAGTTTGTAAGTGAGAAACTGAGGGGGGAGTTGGGAGTGAAACCCTAGCCCTGGGAAACCACTTCAAGCAGAGGAAAGTTTTGTCAGAAGGTTTGGCAATCTTTGAGCTCCAGAGAGGTGGATGTTGCATAAGTGGTGTAGAAAAAAGGACTTTTCTTCACTGCAAGTGAGGGATGAACCATCCTGGTTTGTGGCTTTAGCTTCTTCCATTGGGGAAAATGGGTGCTCTTCTCACCAATAGTAAACATGGTATGCAGGGTAGAAACGCAGAGGTATCATTCCTTGAAAGGTGTGGAAGATCATCTGCTTTTTAGATGCAGATTCAGCAGTATAAGGCTTTAGCCAAAATTTCCTTTACATATGTACTGACCCAATGCAGGACATGAGATGGGAAACTTCCAGCAGCCTGTCCCAGTTAGCGTAAAAGGCACAGCCATTTGCTCCAAATGTTCCATGACCATGGGATCAAAGTAGTGGTAAGATCCCTTTTAATGGACTTTGCCCAGTCAGGGTTACAACTAAGATGGGATGAAAAGAAGCCCTTAGAGGAGAAGTGCTATTTCCACCGGAATGCTGATCAACTTGTTAAGATGGGACTCTGCTGGATCCATGATAGGCTTCAGAACACCATACTCAAAGAGGTTCTGGATAAGTATGCCTTCATCTGATTACAAGTACAAGTTTAAAAGTCCAAAAGCTCTGGTGGGGCAGCTCCCACACAGCTAGGCTTCCCTCAATGGGTACCTGATAGTAGCTTCAACCATAAAAATACAGAGAGGGGCATCACACCAAAACCAGATGAGTTCAAAATCATTTTATTTGTTGGGGGAAAAAAAAAGTAATAAAAAAAACAGCCAAAGCATTTCAGGGGCAACCCCAATCCCCCTATATCAGGGCTACAACATAAAAACATACCGTAGTCATAATGATGAAAAACTATGTTTAAAAATGAACATATATATACCACAAATTCTGGAACATCACATAAAATCGCCAAATTAACTTGTTAGCTAGCGGTTGATTGAATTCAATTTTTTTAAAGAATACAAATTAGAAAATAAGATACAGGGGACAGAGCGCACACACAACTCTCCCCACACAGCGAATCACATCAGTGCTCAATTCTTCAGCATTAACGCCTTCTGCAGTGGAAACCAGGAAATTTAAAAAGCACCCGATTACCAAGTACATGAGGCAACGCCCAATAGGTCTACTCTCAGAGTCTTTAGAAATGGGGCACGACAACAGTACTGTGCCTTTAAAGCACTTTCCTGCTAAACCTGAACAAGGTCTGGAAAGCACCTTGCATTGAACCCTGTGCCCAAAGATAATTTGCAGGCAAGACCTGAGGGGGGTTGGCTCTTGCAGGGAGGAGCCGAGACAGCCGCCCAAGAACCAGAAAAGACGAGGATCAGGGCCACTCTGTGCAAACGAACTGCACCGTGGAGGCAAGTATGACATGTTTGTCATTTAAAAAAAAAAAAAAAAAAACCTATACAACCCCTTTAGGACTGTTGTCCTAAAATCTTACCGTTCGTACACTCCTTTTGACAATCGTACAATTTTCGGCCAACAAAAGTTGGATGGCAGGCTTGTAAATTTTTGGCGGACAACGGCTTGAAGTCAGATTTTCTGATGGTCAGTACACAAATCTGTCACACAAAAGTCGAAAGTACAAACACACATGCTTGGAATCAATGCTCACCAAACACAAAAATTAGCAGAAGGGGCCCAAAGGGTGGCACTTAAGAGTTGAAATTCATCGTAGTATGTCACTACGTTCGTGTTTGTGGCGCGACAACTGTGTACCATTAGTATGCAAGACAAGATCCTGGCACACGCCCTTTTGACAAAGATCAGGCGTTCGGTTGGGCAAAAATCGTACCGTGTGTACGAGGCTTTAGACATAATAATAGAAGGGATTATCTTGAGCTGGCCTAGAGGTTGGTTGGGTTTTCCCAATGTCCAATTCTTCAGCAGATGGCAGTATAACCTGAAAGCGAATGACTTCTTCTGTACCTCAATGAACAAGAAAATACCTTTTATTCATGCTAGAAAATCCAGGGCGTTTGTCCGGGATAAAACACTAAAATATCAAACAATGTTCTCTGCCTTCCCAGCTATCTTCGGTGTACTATAAAAAAGCTCATCTTGTAATGGAGAGAAGGAGACGAGGAGAGTGACAGCACTGCATATCCATAAATACAGTGGGGGACCGATGTAACCCTAGGACAAGAGGAGTTTACTGGTAGATTTAGATGGTGAAAATAAACCACATACAAGGACTGATCAACTGAATTATATAATATTTTTGCTCAGTAGTTTAAATTACAGTTGTATAGGCAAAACCCTTTCCCTGAGCTTGGTCCCAACGCCATCCTGCCTCCATTCACATCTATGCAAGCAAGTTAGTAAAGCACACACGAGTGGATGGTTTTCAGAGCTTCCCCTTTTAAAAAAATACCAAATTCAAGTGCGTAAATGTGAACCAGCCACATGGGTAAGGATCCGATTTCTATTCAAAGTGGAAGTTTAGACATAAAAGTGATCACACTTAGTGTTCTTTAACCACTTAACGACCGCCGCACGACGATGTACGTCCTATTTTTGAAGAGGGATATCTCGGTAACGGCAGCAGCTGCTGCCACAACCGAGAGATATCCATCTCTTCAGGCACCGGTCGTCTGTACGATAACAGTGGTCTCCGCAGCAGATTCGCCGCGAGATCACCACTATCGGCGACGGGAGAGGTGCCACCCCCCCTCCCGCCGCTTACCGGAACCGTCGGTAGCAGCGGAGGCGATCGGGTCCTTTCGCTAGCTGGGTATGGAGACGAGAACGAAGCCAAGATGGCCCCCACTCGTCTCTATACCATAGGAGGGCGGAAGCGATGTCAAAACTTCACTTCCGCCCATACCTCTTAAAAGGTATATTTTTTTTAAATGTCATTTTTTCTTTTTGTTGCATTTTAGTCCAAATATGAGATCTGAGGACTTTTTGACCCCAGATCTCATATTTAAGAGAACCTGTCATGCTTTTTTCTATTACAAGGGATGTTTACATTCCTTGTGATAGGAATAAAAGTGATTCATTTTTTTTTTTTTAAATAGTGTAAAAATAAATAAAATCAATTAAAATAAATAAGAAATTATTTTTTTAAAAATAAAGGTTTTTAAAAACACCCCGTCACGACGAGCTTGCACACAGAAGCCAGCGTATACGTGAGTAGCGCCCGCATATGAAAACGGTGGTCAAACCACACATGTGAGGTATAGCCTTGATCGGTAGAGCGAGAGCAATAATTCTAGCCCTAGCCCTCTAACGCAAAAAATGCAACCTTTAGACTTTTTTAAACGTCGCTTATGGAGATTTTTGAGGCTAAAAGTTTTGACGTCATTCCACGAGTGGGCGCAATTTTGAAGCGTGACATGTTGGGTATCAATTTACTCGGCGTACCATTATCTTTCACAATATAAAAAAAAAATTGGGCTAATTTTACTGTTGCCTTGTTTTTGTATTAAAAAAAGTGAATTTTTTCCAAAAAAAGTGCGCTTGTAAGACCGCTGCGCAAATACGGTGTGTAAAAAAGTATTTCAATGACCGCCATTTTATTCTCTAGGGTGTTAGAAAAAAAAACAATATAAAATGTTTGGGGGTTCCAAGTAATTTTCTAGCAAAAAAAAAAAACTGTTTTAAACATGTAAACACCAAATCTGAAAAAGAGGCCTGGTCCTTAAAGTGGTTGTAAACCCTTACAAACCACTTTGACCTACAGGCAAGCCTAGATTAAGGCTTACCTGTAGGTCCAAGCAATATCTCCTAAACCTATATGGTTTAGGAGATATTTGCCCGAAAACGGGCACCGCTGTCTTACGGCGCCGTAGACAGCGGCGCGCAGGCGCACTGAGCGCGGCATTCTCAGCGACGGAGCTGCCACGCGTGTCGGCTCCTGTGCGCATGCGCGGGAGTGACGTCATCGCGGCTTCGCCGAATGACAGCGGCGGAGCTGCGAAAACCCAACAAGATGGATGCGGCGGACTACAGGGGACAGCGGCGACTTCGCTGGCTCCTGAGTCAGGTAAGTGACACATAATGGGCTACTATGCGATGCATAGTAGTCCATTATGCTTTGCCTTTGCAGGGAATCAAAGAGGAAGTAAACTCATCAGGGTTTACTTCCTCTTTAAGTGGTTAAAAAAAAGAGATACATTCCAGGTGAATTATAATTCTACTAGAATTAGAAGTGCTGTAAATTGCCTCCAAGATTGCATCTGTATCTTCTTGCTGGAAGCTGCCATTTTATTGAAGCCCACAGCAGTCACTTTCTTATTAGAAGATCTTCTCCCCTCCCATTTTAAAAAAAAGAGATGTTGCTTATTTCAATTAAAGCAGTTGAAAAGCCACTATGTGATGTTCATTACTATACCTTGTTAAATAACGTGTCCCACTGTATATGCTTTTTAAAAAATATGATGATTCTACCTTATTTCAGAGTGCCTCCTGGCGCTGACGTGACTGTTTGTCTCTCTCCCCTCTCCCAGTCTGACAGCTACAGCGGGAGTGGCTGAGAACTTCCACTGACGTCAGCTGGGAGGAGAGGCGAGCAGTCATGCGAGTGTCGGGAGGCGTTCTAAAAATAAGGTAAATAATAATTTATTTTATTAATCATATACAGTGGGGCACGCTGTTATCTAACAGAGGGTATGGTATAAACAATCACACAGTTTTATAGCAGCAGGAAGGGAAGGGGAGCAGAGCGGCACTGGTATGAGCTGACAGGCAGGGAGGGAGGGGAGAAAGGACAGAGGAGAGCTGCGGATGATGCAGCACCAGGCAGGATTAACCAGGTATTTAAAATGCTACAGGGGGCCAAATTACACAGCACAAGCACTGTGCTGTTATATATGCTCTCCTTAGTCTGTGTTCCCTCTGCACAGTCTGTCGTTGCTTACTTCCCCCTTCAGTAGCAGTAAATCTTAAAGCTTTCAGCCGACTGGCCTCTAGTGGCTCTGATTTTAGGTACAGTGCCGAGAATAAACAGCAGCTGAGCATGCGACGAGCAGAGTGAGACAGGCCATTACTGCATTTAAAACAGCATAGAAACTTATTTTTAATGTTTTACATAGCTGTGCTTATAAAAGGGGCCAGCATGAAGTGATCTAGCAGGACTTCATTTTCTAACTAAAGTTCCACTTTAAAAAGCATTTTCAGGCAGCAAAATGGACAAGAGGAAATATATCCCTAAAACACATCTATAACACAAGAGAAAATTGTATATGTTGTGACTTACCAGTGCTTTGCTGTGACGGCTGCACTAGTTTTTTTTTTTTCATGCTTTTCCAATATTTTTAATTTTGTGATCATTCCAGGTTTACAATGCTGACACATGGGGAGGATTTACTAAAGCTGGAGAGTGCAAAATCTGTCACAGTTCTGCATAGAAACCAATCAGCTTCCAGGTTTTATTGTCAAAACTTAATTGAACAAGCTGAATTTAGAAGCAGATTGTCTACCATATAACTAGGTACCTTAAAAAAAGTCAAAGAGCCATGTCTCTTTGCTTCTATATCAAGCACAATGTAGGTATCAGTGCACACATCTAACATATGTCAGATATGTATCCCTTCCAACTATTTATTCTGAGTTGACCAAATCAGTGTCAGGTGCACACAAACGCACAACATTTCTACACCTATCATTACTGAATCTGTACTTACTATAAATGTAATATAGTTGAAGACCCCCTGCAGAAGTGAGACCTGGTGATAAACATGACTTTTTTTTTTATTATTATTAAGCTTACCACAGGCTTCTAAATACAACAGTGGTTCTCAACTCCTGTCCTCAGGACCAACAGGCCAGGTTTGCAAGATAACTGAAATACATCACAGGTGATATCATTTGCTGCTCAGTGAATGTGGTATGCTAGTCTGCATCTCCCCAAGGTAATACTTAAAATCTGGCTTGTTAGTGGGTCCTGAGGACAGGAGTTGAGAACCACTGAAAAACAACTTTTATTGTTCATATTCTTTATGCCTTTTATTGTTCATTGCTCTAAAAACCCATCTTTTGATACTAGGCATGTTATTAATGGAAAAACAAAAAACCCACAATGGTTCTTGTACCCTCTGCCATACACGTGCTGTTAATTTTTGATGAGGAAAACACAACAGAAATATAAATTATAGAAAATCAATAACACCTCCATTTACCACTTTGCCTTCTCCCACAGGTCTTTGCAGCATTCATATCTCCTAAATATAGACTCTGAAAGGATGACCAGTGACTACATATTTCTCTGAATGGCAGATGCATTCTTTGTTTTTAAACGTATAAATGAAACATGCAACAAATGAAAGCTGTAACAGATGTTCCAACAGAACCAACAACTGTATGTTACCGCAAAGCCGTGACACAAAAACTGAAAAGTAGATCCATTCTGTAGAAGAGATTTGTAAGGTGGCAAACATTTCTCCGCAGTGACATGCATTTTTCCATGGAAATGACTGAGTAGAGTGAATAGGAGGCCACATACCAAAGTGTGCTGAACCACTGCTACTTTTACTTGATGTCGAGGTACTGCAAGTCTGGGTCCCAGGTTGTGCTGTGCCTGTTCGGGTGATACCTTTGTGAAACGTTCTACAGGAAAAGTCAACATTGTCACTGTCATGTAGGGATGTTGTCCGTGGCCTAAAATGGCGCCACCTACATGATTTTATATTGACTAATATCTGGCTGAGGTCTTTAGAGAAACATTTATCCGAGGTATTCGTTTCTGAGGTATTGGCAAATAAATTGATTGAAGTGTGTTCAGGGGAGGAAAGCATGTCAACATCCAGCTGACGAAATTCACTGTCGTAGTTCGAATGCGCTCTGTCGAGGAGCACCCTGCAGAGGCACATCAGAAGGGCGCATGTTAGAAATCTTATGCTTATAATGAAATATGACATTTTTCATTTACTTATGATCCACAGTAAAAGATTAAAAAAAGACTCACTACAATGGTTCCAAAACAAACTCGAAGGAATATTTATAAAGCAGTGATAAATACTGGAGGTGTATCTCTTCATTGCACGCGATTTAAAAAAAGTAGAATGATTGATTCACCTATAATGAATGTATAGTGTAGGTCATTTTCACCGCTTTATAAATATGCCCCTTAGGATTCTTCCGTTAAATTCTACCATAAATAACCTGAACTATGAAAGGTAAATCTACTCTGACAATAATTATTTTTCACACATTAAGAGATACATAAAAAAAAATAAAAAAATAAAAAAATAAAAAAAAATGTAAAATAAATCTAACACCTCCCAGTAACACAATTCGTGATTCTATAGGTTACATTATTTGTTCTATAGTAAACATGTCATACTTACCAGCTTTGTGCAATGGTTTTGTACAAAGCAACCATTATCCTCCTCTTCTGATATCCCCTGCTGGTATTCCTGGCTCCTCCTCTCTCTCTCTCTCTCTCAAGTGCCCCCATAGCAAACTGCTTGCTATGGGGCCACTTGTGCGGGCTTGATCCATAGACACAGACACCGTGGCCCTTCACTACAAAAATTGACAGCATCAGGGGCCAACGGCTCTCGCTGCTGCCTCTCTGTCCAGTGAGGAGAGAGACATAACTCTCGAGCACAGTGCTGCATCGAAATTGGGCAAAGTATAAGAGGGAGCTGGGGGTATCCTTACAAAAGGAAGGTTTTTTTTACCTTAATGTAGAAGATGCTTTAAAGAAAAATAAAAATAAAAAATAAAATCGCAGAAGTGATCAAATGCCACCAAAAGAAAGCTCTATTTGTGAAGAAAAGGACATGCATTTTGTTTGGGCACAACATCACACGACTACGCAATTGTCAGTTAAAGCGACGCAGTGCTGTATTGCAAAAAATGGCATGGTCGAGAAGGGGCT
Source organism: Lithobates pipiens (assembly GCF_037356315.1). Classification (NCBI taxonomy): domain Eukaryota; kingdom Metazoa; phylum Chordata; class Amphibia; order Anura; family Ranidae; genus Lithobates; species Lithobates pipiens. The sequence goes on from NW_027507764.1 coordinate 92,058,731, forward strand.
AAATTCTTCCAGGGCTGAAGTGGTTAATAAGGTTTTACCAGTACAACGATCATAAAAACACAACTATATAATTAAAGGGATCGTAAAGTCTCAAAGTTTTTCACCTTAAAGCATTCTATGCATTAAGGTGAAAAAGCACCTTTGGTACAGCACCCCCACCAGATGCCCTTTTCTTACCTGAGCCGATTAGTTTCAGCGCCGCAAACGAGCCCAGCGTCTCCAGCCGCTGGCTCTCATCTCATTGGATAGATTGAAAGAAAAGCCAGTGGGTCCAGTTGCTGTCAATCAAATCCAGTTACACGGGAGCAGGGCAGAGTCCTGCTGTCTGTTAATGGACGCAGCAGCAGGACTCAGGAGCATGCCCCCAGGGAAAGCGGCTTTCTGTAGGTGCACCCGATGAAGGGGGAGGAGCCAGGCGCACCACCAGGGCACCCCAGGAGGAGGATCGGGCAAGGGTGCAAGGGTTTTGCACAGCGCAGGCAAGTATAACATTTTTGTCATGTGTATTTAAAAAAAAAAGAAAGTGAACCTTTTCAACCACTTTAACTATGAAGACAAATTGGTTTCCGTTTATAGATTACAGGTACACAGCAGTGTTACATTAAAGGTTTACAATGCTGAGCACAATAGAATACAGACAAAAAGCACAGTATACAGTGCTATTTTGCATTTGTGACTTATTAACTCACAAAACTTACCTTCCACCACGCCCAACCCGTCTTCGTGCAAACCCAATACACTTGCGGGGAACAGTGAGGGTAGTGAGGCAGTATCTATAGCGAATGTCTCCCAATCCTCCTTGCTCTGGACTACACCATGGCCAATTGCCAGTTTGGTCCAAATGAGGCTTGAGGGAAGAAAAAAAACAAAAAAAAAAAAACAAAAAAAAAAAATTTAAAACCCAATTAATCATTTCATATTATAAAATTAAAGCCAGTAATGTGTCAAAGGCAACAAAACTTACAGCATAGTACTGACAGCCAGCTTTCCTACGGAAAGCAAAGGGACCATCTGGATCATTTTCTTCCTCGGCTTCTGATGAACCTGACATAACCTAGCAAAGAAAAGAAAAAATGTAATTATATATCTCTCATGTCTCTATATATCTAGCTTTTTCAAGTACTTAGCTCCAATATAATAATATAAATATATATATAACCCTTCTGTAACTTTGATTGATGCCTATTGAAGATTTTGTGTTTGTGAGTGGATAGTTTGCCGTTTTTGTTTGAATAAAGCTTAATGTTTTTTTTTATAGAATTACACTATATGAGGTCTTTTTTTTTTTTCTACATAATCCCTATCTGGGAGAATTGAAGTTAGTGAAATGAAATGTTTTGTAGGAAGAAGAAGGAATAATGAAAACCAATATGGATTAGACTGATGTGCTTGCAAAACGCTGACTATATCAGTGCATTCTGGTAAGAATATAACCAAAAGGGGGTCTTCACTCATCACAAACCTCCTTTGAGTGGAGTGCACGTGTGAAGGTGGTGTAGAAAGACAGGTGGTGGTTAAGTACTTTCCAGCACAAAGGACTTATTCTGGGGCGTCTATATGAGAGATGGACTGATTTACATGGATGCACAGATATATGGATTGATTGTGATTGATTTATTGATCTATTAATTGATTTATTGCATTTATTTATTGATTATATTTCATTGATTGATGGCAACAGAGATCCACTAATAGTATTAATGATCGAAATAATTGATCGATCAGAATAGCGCTGCTTGATCAATATAACATTCAATGTCTTGACATAGTGACTATTTTGAAGCATTTATATGTATGTTGGTCATATTTTGTGATTAATTAAATGTATTTTTGGGAAGAACAAATACAAGCAGCTGCTTGATTAGAGATCCCACAGCCTCCAATATATACACACGCTATTTGTGTGTGAGTGCTTGTGTTTATACGTATCGGTGGTCATAGGGCATTTGCGTATAAACTGAAGTTGAGAATATATATATTTCCTGAAGTGATGAAATGTAAAAAGTTATGGATTCTTAACTCCAGAGGGAATGCCGGACTTTCTTTTTTTTTATAAAATTGATATTCTAAATTTTAATTCAATAGTACAACAGACTTCTATTTTGCATATCATAATGAAAGGTGTTAGGAATTTGTTGGTATGCAAAGTGACTAACATCTTCTGGCAGAGTTAGTGCAAAAAGAAATAAAATCCAATAGGTATCCAGTCTGAAGCATTTAATCAAAACATACTGCCCAAGCTAGAAAACTAGAGAAAGAATATATGTGTGTAAATTAAGTCTGTCTAAAAGCCATGTTCTTGCTCAGGAGTGTTTCAGTCACTCGGACAAGTGAAGCAGGACAGAATTTGCTGCTAGGTTATGCGTCGAGTCTTTATAATCCATAACTATGCTACCACCAGCTTGCTACTCTTCATCCCCTTATCTGTAGGTGGAGCTACAAGTAAAATCCTAAATTCTCATTCTTGAGCTCAATGAAAATGAGAAGTTACAAAAATGGCAAATGTTAGGATAAGTTCTTTAAAATATGCAACCGTAATAGAGCAAAGCCCAAAACTAAATTGTAGAATAAAATCTGTCAGTAGCAGCATAAAGCTGGTCAGATGTTTCCAATCTCTACAATTCTGCAGTCCAAGCAAACGATTAGAAGGACTCTTTGAAAAACACTCAGATGACAAAATGCTACTACAATTGTATATTTAAAAGACCAAAAGGAAGTATAAAATGTTAATGGTCAGGGTTTCAATATTACAGTATTTATGTAGCACCAACAGTTTGCGTAGCGCTTTACAACATAAAAATATATAGTATAGGTTTACCAACAATCCTGTAGTGTGAGGGCCCATCTGACTGCAAATAAATGGATTTGATAGTTTAGGTAGTACCTCAAGACTACATTGTCATTGAATTCAAAGCTGATTTAAAACTGCTCTGTCACTGAATCAAAAGAAAATGTAAAATCAGACCCATGTAAGTGACCAGCTTTACGCTTAGCCAAAAAAAATCTGCAGCTTTTGTTTCTAATGGCAGGAGATAGGATTACTAGATATTACAATTGTCCCAGGCAGGTTGGTTGTGTAAAACTTTGCAACAGCTGCTGCGATAGGGACCTAGACGTAATGAGCAATGTCTGCCCTAGTATGTGGAGTACATGTATAAAATGATGGTCATGAAATGTAGCTCCACTATGGTGGTCAATGAACAAAGAAACTAAAAACGATATCACAAACCTCATGTACTACTTTTATCTTACCAAAAAAAAAAAAATCACATGCAAGTTAGGTAAAAACCTGGTAATTTACAAAGATTTAGCATGGAAAAATCTGCATACCTGTGACAGGGGCTCATCGTCAGAGCTAGGAAAGTCATACTGATTCAGATCTTTAGCATTAAACACCGGCAGTGCAGCAGGGCTTGTTTGTTGAGCAGCAGGGGAGGAGGGTAAGACTTTGGGCTTCTTCTCATATTTTCGCTTCAGTCGTACAACATCAGACTTTTCTTGCTGGAAAACATTCATAAATTGAACATTTGATAAATTCTAATTTGAACCAGTGAAAAAAATTCATTTCTAAAAAATACTATACTTTTTATAAGGAGGTAAATAAAACCTTGGACAGAGGTGTGGCTGTGGACGTGGTATACTTAGATTTTGCAAAAGCGTTTGACACAGTTCCCCACACATGACTGTGTAAGGTAAAGTCTACAGGCTTGGAAAGATCCGTTTGTAAAACTGGCTAAAAAAACGAATTCAGAGAGTAGTGGTTAATGATTCTTACTCTGAATGGTCTAAGGGCATCAGTAGTGTACCCCAAGGTTCAGTGTTGGGAACCTTACTTTTTAATATCTTTATAAATGATATAGGTTCTGGGATTAAAAGTACCATTTCTGTCTTTGCAGCTGACACTAAGCTATGCAGTGGAATAATATCCTTACAGGATGTCTCCAATTTACAAGCCAATCTCAGTGCTCTGTCTAATTGGGCAACTAAGTAGCAAATGGAGGTTTAATGTTGATAAATGTAAAGTTATGCACTAAGGGCTAAGAGTATGCATGCATCATACATACTGGGGGGGATGAGTACAATTGGGGGGGATACATAGTGGAGAAGAATCTGGGGGTTTTGGTAGATCAAAAGCTCAATAGCAGCATGCAATGTCAAGATGCGGTTTCTAAAGCGAGCAAAGTCTTTTCTTGTATTAAGAGGTATGGACTCCAGAAAGAAAGATACAATTTTACCCTTATACAAATCTTCAGTAAGACCTCATCTGTTCGAGAGTCTCATTTTGGCCAGAATCATGCAGCTCTACACCCCTCACATTTTTGTAAATATTTTATTATATCTTTTCATGCAACAACACTGAAGAAATTACACTTTGCTACAATTAAAAGTACAGCTTGTATAACAGTGTAAAGTTGCTGTCCCCTCACAATAACAACACACAGCCATTAATGTCTAAACCGCTGGCAACAAGAGTTAGTTCACCAGAGCTTTACAGGTTGCCACTGGAGTCCTCTTCCACTCCTCCATGACGACATCATGGAGCTAGTGGATGTTGGAGACCTTGCGCTCCTAAACCTTCCATTTGAGGATGTCCCACAGATGCTCAATAGGGTTTAGGTCTGGAGACACTTGGCCAGTCCATTACCTTTACCCTCAGCTTTTTTAGCAAGGCAATGGTCGTCTTGGAGGGGAACATGCTCTGCTTTAGTATGTTACAGTACATGTTGACATTCATGGTTCCCTCAATGAACTGTAGCTCTCCAGTGCCGGCAGCACTCATGCAGCCCCAGACCATGACACTCCCACCACCATGCTTGACTGTAGGCAAGACATACTTGCCTTTGTACTCCTCACCTTGTTGCAGCCACACAAGCTTGTCACCATCTGAACCAAATAAGTTTATCTTGGTCTCATCAGACCACAGGACATGGTTCTCGTAAACCATGTCCTTAGTCTGCTTGTCTTCAGCAAACTGTTTGTGAGCTTTCTTGTGCATAATTTTTAGAAGATGCTTCCTTCTGGGACAACAACCATGCAGACCAATTTGATGCAGTATGCAGCGTGTGGTCTGAGCACTGACAGGCTGACCCCCCCCCCACCCCTTCAACCTCTGCAGCAATACTGGCAGCACTCATGTGTCTTATTCCCAAAGACAACCTCTGGATATGACGCTGAGCATGTGCACTCAACTTCTTTGGTCGACCATGGCAAGACCTGTTCTGAGTGAAACCTGTCCTGTTAAACCGCTGTATGGTCTTGGACAACGTACTGCAGCTCAGTTTCAGGGTCTTGGCAAACTTGTTACAGCCTAGGCTATCTTTATGTACAGAAACAATTATTTTTTTCAGATCCTCAGAGCGTTCTTTGCCATGAAGTGCCATGTTTAACTTCTAGCGACCAGTATGAGAGCGATAACACCAAATTTAACACAACTGCTCCCGATTCACACCTGAGACCTTGTAACACTAACGAGTCACATGACCTCAGGAGGGAAAATGGCTAATTGGGTCCAATTTGGACATTTTTTACTTAGGGGTGTACTCACTTTTGTTGCCAGCAGTTAAGACAATAATGGCTGTGTTTTGAGTTATTTTGAGGGGACATACAAATATTTACACTGTTATACAAGCTGTACACTCACTACTTTACATTGTAGCAAAGTGTCAATTCTTCAGTGTAGTCACATGAAAAGATCTAAAATATTTACAAAAATGTGAGGGGCTTACTCACTTTTGAGAAAAAAATAAAAAAAATAATATATATTATATTATATTACTATAATTAGGTGACCTCTGAAGGCAATTGGTTGCACTAAATTTTAGTTAGGGGTATCAGAGTAAAGGGGTCTGAATACAAATGCAGTTAATGCACACTACCCTTTATAAATATTTGTAAAAAAAAAAAAAAAATGAAAACCATTTATTTTCCTATCACTTCACAATTATGTTCCACTTTGTGTTGGTCTATCACATAAAATCCCAATAAAATACATTTACATTTTTGGTTGCAAAATGTGGAAAATTTCAAGGGGTATGAATACTTTTTAAAGGCACTGTGTATAATATATATATATATATATATACACATACACACACACACACACACACACACACACACACACACAGTTTTAAGCATCCCTGCTCCTCATCAAGGTGTCAGTTGATTATGAAGAACTCTGAGAATGAATGATGTGGCTGTGTGGGTGGAGGACCGCAAAGTCACACTTTTATAAATTGTGACAGCAGGGAGAGGATGCAGGGCCACTGCTTTAGTAATCTGGTACTGAAGATAAAATCCCCATCTTCCCATTAGCAAAGAGTTTGTATTAAAATGCATCTAATGGCGAACAAGCTTCATTATTTGTAGCTTAAAGGGTTCGCAAACCCTCATGGTTTTTCACCTTCGTGCATTCTATGCATGAAGGTGAAAAACCTTCACTGATGCTGCAGCCCCCCCCCCCCCAGTGGCCCGTTTTACTTACCTGAACCTAGTCTTTTTCTCCCTGGGGACAAATGAGTACACCAGCTGTAGCTGGTGTCTCGTGACCTAATTGGATAGATTGATAGCAGCACAGCCATTGGCTCCCACTGCTGTCAATCAAATGCAATGATGTGGGCACCTGGGGTGTCAATAGACGCAGAAGCAGGACTCAGAAGAACGCTTCTCCGATGGGGCACTCGAGAAGAGGAGCTACCAGCACCACTGAGGGACCCTAGAAGAGGAAGATCAGGTCCACACTGGGCTTAACCAACTGCACAGCGGAGGTAAGCATGATGGGTTTTTTTTAAATAAAAAGAACCTTTAGTAACTCTTTAACAAATACGCCCCCGAGAACCATTAAAGTTTTTCTCCCCATATACACACACACACACACACACACACACACACACACACACACAATTCACAGTAACAGAATAGAGCCAATCAATCCACCATACCTTGTTAACTTTAATCTCTATAGTGTCCTGATGTTTGAAGGGGCTGCTAGAAATTGGTATGATGGGAATGGTATAGGTGGGTTTCAACGGCTGACGCTGTGCCATTACCTCTGACAATACCTCTCCGCTGTAGTCACCCAGATTATACCTACAATAGCAAAAGAAACACTCTTAATTGAGTAGCCTGAGCATCTAGGCTAAAATGGCTATGAAATAATCTTAGTTTAGATCACTTTTAGGACTACATCATTGACCAGAGCTAGTTTACTAAACATGGAAGAGACAGATTAAAAAAAAAATAAAAATAAAAAAAATATAACAAAAAGGTGCCACATCTGGCATTTACCACTGAAGAAAAACATTTGAAGGAACCTGAAATGTGTGTAACATCATGCATTATACCACATTTGCCCTTAAAGCAGAGTTCCACCCATATAACAGTCAGCAGCTACAAAGTGTAGCTGCTGACTTTTAATAATCAGACAGACACTCACCTGTCTAACGGTCCTGGGATGCGGGCCAACGTAGCCCAGCTCCTCTCCCCCCTCCTCGGCACAGGCATTGCGATTGTGGGTGCACATGCGCAAGCTGTGATTGGCCGGGAAATCTTCTGGGCTGTGACGTGACCCAGAAGATTGCACGGAGGGAGGGGGGAAGAGGTGAACTTCCTTCCGACTCTGCAGAGCCCCGGAAGGAAGTGGGAGCTAGATGCCCCTAAAAAAGAGGGTATTTTCACCCAACCCAAAAAATTACATGCCAAATGTGGCATGTCAGGGGGTCACCTTCACTTAAAGCGGAAGTTCCATTTTTGGGTGGAACTCTGCTTTAAGGCGTTGCCTCCAGGGGCACAATGAGCGTTGCTAATAGTGCTGGGCGGTTGTTTTAAGGGCAAAGGACAAAACTGTCAATTCGTGTGCTATAGTTACACAAGACCTACAGGGGAAATACACAGCAATCACAGACTGCTATAGGGTGCACACAGGTTTTTCCATTAAGTTTTGTACCTCCCTTTTCCTATTTATGGCCATTAACTGGCAATAATACTAGTCTACTTTACATACAGTCCTATTTATGTAAGCAACAATACAATATTCAACACAAAATGTATAAAATTAGGTATACCTCTTTTCCATAATTTCCAGTGTTAGATGTAATAATTCTCTCTTGCTTTTTTCTCGTCTCTTAATCATTTCTAAAATAGTAACTGCTCGGCTAAGATCCCGGCGCAACTTCAGCATCTTTTCATAAGAAGCCTCATCATTCTTTCGGTTCTGTAAAACAATAAAAGTTGAAACATTAAAAAGGCAAGACAGTGTTTCTGTAAAAAAAAAAAAAATTATTCTAACTCTAGATTTATCTGTAACTAAAGGATAGAATCTCCAACAGCATCATACAGCTTATTTGATTGTAAAGTTAAATGTTCCTGTGTATGTTTAAAGAGAGGCTAGACCAGGGATATGCAATTAGCGGACCTTCAGTTGTTGCAAAACTGCAAGTCCCATCATGCCTCTGGGTGTCATGCTTGTGTCTGTCAAAGTCTTGCAATGCCTCATGGGACTGGTAGTTCTGCAACAGCTGGAGGTCCACTAATTGCATATCCCGGAGCTAGACTATAATCCGGCTGTCACAGCTATTCGCTTAAATTAACTCAACTCCTTGTACCAAATGATCCTTGTTATAGCTTGGCTTCATGTTTCTTTAATACAACTTAACCACTTAAATACCGCCTCGTGCCGATATAAGTCGGCAGAATGGCACGGCTGGGCACAATCACGTACCGGTACGTGATTCTTTAAGTGCCCAGCCGTGGGTCGGGAGCGTGCCGGCGCACTCCCGACCTAGTCCTGTGCTCCGTGACCTTGGGACCAGCGGATCCCAATCGCCGCTGGTGTCCTGCGATCGGGTCACAGAGCTGAAGAACGAGGAGAGGTCTGTGTAAACAAACCTCTCCCCGTGCTTCCCTATGTCCCTATGTGGCCGTCACCAATCGTCTCTTCCCTTTTATAGGGAAGGACAATCAGTGACGTCACAAGCCAGGCCATGTCCCCTACAATAAAAAAAAACCATCACGTCATACATAACACCTACACTGCCCCTAGTGGTTAACTCCTTCACTGCCAGTGTCATTTACACAGGAATCAGCACATTTAAATAGCACTGATTGCTGTATAAATGACAATGGTCCCAAAAATGTCCGATGTGTCCGCCATAATGTTGCAGTCACCATAAAATTCGCTGATCGCCACCATTACTAGTAAAAAAAAAAAAATTAATAATAAAAATGCTATAAAACTATCCCCTATTTTGTAAATGCTATAACTTTTGCGCAAACCAATCGATAATCGCTAATTGCGATTTTTTTTACCAAAAATATGAAGAATACGTATCAGCCTAATCTGAGGGAAAAAAAATTTTAATATATTTTTTTTAGCAAAAAGTAAAAAATATTGAATTTTTTTTTAAAATTGCTGCTCTATTTTTTTTTCTATAGCACCCCTGCTGTTGGACAGCTTGGCATCAGAGTAGCACTCGTAGCATCATCCACTGTAGGGACTAAGCCAATTGTAGGGGGACTTTCCCACACACCTTACTGGAGGACTCTGTAGTAATGCCTGTAACATTCCTGCATGTAATATTCCTGCTATTTATAGTCACTTACAGTTCAAAAACGGAAAAAGAATAGTTCCAACTTCAAATGAAAACCCGATGCTCCAGCAGGTGTAGACTTACTGTATATTTGAAGGAGAGTCTACACCACTACACTAAACCATACCATTAGGACAGCAGCCATTAGCAATATCACGTTAACTCACTTTCCGTGTTTGCATCTTCTCTGTACGCCTTCTGAAAGCTACATAAGGATCACTGGTGCTTGAGCCATCCCGCTTCTCCTGTTTTACTGCTGGTATTACGGAGGAGCCACGACAATTTTTCCTTTTCTTAATCCAATAGTCATACACTTCAGTTATCAACTCGTCATCTTCCTTTAGCAACAGCTTGGCTTCTTGGAGATTAACAGGCTGGAGGAAAAAAAAAAACAAACAAACAAACAAAAAAAAAAAAAACTCAACATTAGAACGTTTTTTCTAAAAGTGCAACTGCACCTTAGTTCAGTTTTGGTAATTTTCTAAGTTTTATACTTTTTCTGTTCCCGATTCCTGTGACATATCACCTAATGTAAATAGGGCGTTTCTATATCATTTAGATTGCAGAACATGCTGGGATTTTCAAAGAAAGCCCAGCATTGGTTTTAATCACTATTTGACTGCCTTGATCCACCTAGAAATCCATAAGGCTCTATTAGGAGCTAGCTGCAGGAGGGGGGTGGGTGTCAATTCAGGTGTAAGCTTTGACATTTGCTTTGAAACTGCTTAGCATACATAGTGAGTGAGCAGACCAGAATAAAAATAAAAAATAAAAACATTAAATGTACCTGCTGACCGCTTCCTTTCTCTAACCGGTCAATCATTTCTTCAAACTGGAGAAGAGATATGTCCAACTTTTTTCTAAGTTTGTTCACAAAGATCTCATCATCAGAGTCCAAGTCATAATCTGGTTGCTCCGCATCCAAACTAAAAGCTAAAATTATCAAATAAAACAGATTTGTGCCAGATAAAACAAACACACTATAATACACTAGGGATAACAGCAAACCAAAACAATTGGCATTTTAATGTTCTATTATTTAGGCACAAATATGTACCAAATACCTGAAAAGAGAAGTTCACCTTTTATAAAAAAAAAAAAAAAAAATGTACATCATTTTACAGGTTAAAAAAAATTGCATTTATTTTTATTTTTTTTATAAGGCATTGCGCATCTGCAATCAGAAAATCTTGGGGGGCAAAACCAGGACTTTGTCAGCTGGCTGCCTGTGACTCCCGATAACTGCCGAGGGGGAAATCAGGGCATGAGGGCGTTCTGTACTGTAACATGTTTTTTTTTTTTCTTAGGAAAAAAAAAAAAATGTGACTGAACTAACAAAACGAATGGTCTGCATGTGTGAAAAGGGGCCTAAATAAATAACAAAAAAAAAAAAAAAAAAAAAAAAAAAAAAAAAAACACACACCACATCTCTATAGTTACCTGATCTGTGCAACAGATTTGCAGAGCAGCCCTGAATCTCCTTTACTTCGCTCCCCCGTCAGCGCTCCTGTCTCCTCCTATCTGTCCAGTGCCCCCACAGAAGTCACTACTCATGGGGGCACTTGTGCGTGCGAAGGATGAGCTCCGGCGTGTTCGCACACCCCACTTGTAGAGCCCGCCAGGAAGTTGGCACTGCCCTAATCACAGGCAGAGAGATATTTCCCGATCTCTGCAGCCGTGCATTGAGACAATGTTGCACTGCCTGCGATTAGTGCAGTGCAGACTTCCTGGTGGGCCCTGCACGCGGGGTGTGTGAACACGCCTGAGCTCATCCTTAGTGCTTGCCCCCGAGCCCTGCTGCTGCATCCATAACAGACAGTAGTACTCGGCCCTATCCCCCACTGCCTTGTCACTGGAGAAGATTGACAATGGCTACCGCTGCCATCAATCTGCCCAATAAGGAGGGAGACAGCGGCAATAGTCTCTGCACTTATGCACGTCGCTGGAGCGGAGCAGACTGAGGTAAAATAGGAGAAAAGGAGGGAAGGAGGGGGGTGCTTGGGGTCTGAGGGGATTCTGCAGCAGAGAAGTTTTTTACCCTGAATGCATTAAAAGGTAAAAAAAAACCTTGAGGCTTTAGAATCACTTTAAAAACTACCCTGTATTTTCCAGCTACAAACAAAGCATTCCCCAGTTCTGCCTAGTGAAAGGACAGAGATCACTGCTCCTCGTCATTGAGAGCAGTGACCACTGTACTGTGTGTTAAAGTCCAGCCTCCTAACAGTTAGAATCACTCCCTAAGACACATTTAACCTCTTCACTGCCCCTATGGGTAACCCCTTCACTGCCAGTGTCATTTACACAGTAATCAATGCATTTTTACAGCATCGATCAATGTATAAATGACAATGGTCCCAAAATAGAGTCAAAAATATCTGATGTGCCCGCCATAATGTCGCAGTCCCGATAAAAATCGCAGATCGCCGCCATTACTAACAAAAAAAATAAAAAATGCCATAAACGATTCCCTATTTTGTAGACGCTATAAATTTTGTGCAAACCAATCAATATACTCTTATTGGGATTTTTTTTTACCAAAAATATGTAGAAGAATACATATCAGCCAAAACTGAGGAATTTTTTTTTCTTTTTATATATTTTTGGGGGATATTTATTATAGCAGAAAGCAAAAAATATTGCATTTTTTTTTTCAATATTGTTGCTCTTTGTTCATAGCGCAAAAAATACAAACCGCAGTGGCAATCCAATACCACCAAAAGAAAGCTCTAATTGTGGGAAAAAAGGGACGTCAATTTTGCTTGGGTACACCGTCGCGTGACCGCGCAATTGTCAGTTAGTGGTCAGGAAGGGGGTAAAATCCTCCGGGGCTGAAGTGGTTAATGGGCAGCTCCCCTTTATAAAAGCAAAAGTTTTCACCATATTTTCATCATTTAAACAGTTTACTTACGCTGTAGGTGAATGAGCTGCTTTGGCATCTTAAATTCCCCTGGGTACACAGATTCATAATAAGAGATGTTGCTTTCTGCCTCCGGGACTGGTATAACCATGTTATCCCGCTTCTCTCCATATACCTGCAGTGCTGAAATGGCTCGCTGGAGATGATGTTCCTAGAAGTAAAAATATAATATTTCTATTGATATCGAGGAGATCATTCTGTTCTACGGCATGCAATTTCTGCAACAGTCAACAATACTGTTTTGAGGTATGTGTTAAATTATCAAGATAATAAAAAGGACAGTGAAAGAGCATTCAAAAATGTAAACTATTTATACAACTGATATGTATGACAGAAAAAAAAACAGCAGTATTGTTAGTTAACCCAGTCTTCACCCATTAACCGATCTTTTAAAATTAATGATATACAATAGGTTACACTATGGGACAGATTAAAAAGTGAATGCGACTTTCATCAAACATTCACTGGTGGTGAATCACCGTCATTTACACTGGAACTAAAAACTTAAGTTCACAAAACAATGCTGGAAGCTGGCATGCAAAATATTATTGCAAAACAGACTACACATCTGTTTTTGTGTGAATGCACACTGAGCCACAAATGCGCAGTGTGTAAAATGTGACTGCAAGACTAATCACAAAATATAAGTCAGCACTTGAGAGCTGTAAAATTCCACTATCAAGAAAACATATGAGGTCTATGAAAATCTAAATCTGCGCCTACAAATAGATCCCTGCAAAACAGAAAAAAAAAAGCTGTTTGGAGTTATTCATAAATAAAAATTCCTCATAATTTGTGCTGTTTAATCTCACAGAGGTGGCTCTAACTGCAGTTATCTTTTAAGATTTATTCATTGGTGTATAAAAATCGGTGGCAGCAACTCGATTGCGAGAGGGTGATGGGGTAGATCTCGTGTCTGCAGGGCCGACCCTGGTGTCAAAACAATTCCTCCCTGAGCAGAGACACGGACAGAAGCAGCTGGTGTCCTATCATATACTGTCCCCCATTGGATAGTGTCCGCAGTGTACTGCACATGCACAGTACACAGCAGACACAGATTCCGAAAATACCCGAAGATGAACGGCGCCTGCACCGTGAGTCCAGGTTCTATCCCCACCATCCAAGTGGTCATAGAGTTGGAATATAAAAGAGCCCGAAGCGTGGCGAGCGAAGCTCGCCCGCAAGGGGCCCTCTAATTTTCCCAACCCTATGTCCGCTTTGATGGTGGGGCTACCACCCCACTCACGGCGCAGGCGCCGTTCATCTTCTGAGATTTTCCGAAGCTTCTTCTGCTCCGTACTGCGCATGCGCAGTACGGGGCAGACACTATATGATGGCAGGACACTATCTGCCATACAGGCACTCAGTATAGATGTAAATGGATGAAAAGCAGCATGTCAGAACAGGTGGGTCCTAAGGGACTGATCGTTGGGGAAGGGCAAAACAATAGTTTTTAAAAAGGCTGCATTACAGCAGGAGCAGATAAAAAGGGGGACACCGACAGCTGGGCACAGGAGACACATCAAGATCTACACAGGAATTCCTGACCTGTGAACGCCATGCTGTATACTCCTGACCCGGACATGTTCAAGTTTTACATTGACATTTGTATTATATTTATATTTTTCTAAGGGTCGGTTCACACCAGAATGCGGTGCAGGAACGACGCAGTTCATGTGCGTTTCCTGCACTGCCTATGTGATCTGCATGCAGGTGCCAGTGTATTGGTAACAGCATCCCAAATGCAGCCCATGCAAATGAATGGGCTGTCAAAATGCACCACATGGGAAAAGTACAGGAGTGTGTGCCACATTAACCCCACATTTTCTTCAAACCTGCCTTACTTTTTTTAATGGCCTTGCTAGGTTTTCTCCCAAGAATAGTTGCTGATATTTGATTTCTCCCATGTTGTTCTGGTAGATCTTCACCACTCTAAGATTTCCCACCCCTGGTTTAAATAAACTGCTCCTGCTACTCATGGTAGCCCAAGTAATCCTTTAATTTATGAGCAGGATAAAAAAAAAAAAAAAAAAAAAAAAAAAAGATATTCTGACTAGTTCCATACAAAAGACAGTTCTTCTTTCAGATGCTTCTTTACATAAAAAGGTAAACTTTTTCTCCCATGATGGGATATGGATTAAAAGCAGCAGGAACAGCATTTGAGAAAAAATTACCAAAACACAAAAAGAAAATATAAAAAAGAAAATATAAAAAAGGAGTATAAGCATACATGGGAAGCACACAGAGACTCAAAAAAAAAAAAAAAAAAAAGACACGGGGAAATGTAAGCTGCTATATTTGACCTTTATATCTGAATATGATGGTGGCTCATTTATGCTGCTTGGCAAGATTCTGAATCACTGACCCAGAACAAGTACAACAAAGAATTTTGACAGTTTTCTGACAAGCCGTACAAGCATTCTTGTTTCCAATTCTATGACAGAGGTAATGGAGCCAGAGAAGGCAGAGCTACTAGTATTTTCAGAACAAAGTCTGCAGTGGCATCCAAATGGGTACAGTACAGTAAATGCTCACACAAACAACAACTTTTAACATGTACTAATCAGGATCACCAGGGGAAAAAGCTTGGAAAAAAAAAAAAGCCTAATGCAGCCACCACACCTCAGGACTGATCAGATGCAATATATTAGGTTTTTTGTTCTTGGGCTTAAATCCACTTTCGCCCCTTATGACTAGACAGTGCGAGAGCAGTAGATACGCTTATCAGTCTCCTCTCAGCCAATGAGCACTAATGGCTGCGTCATGTGTCTCCCATTCTGACTTCTCCTGCACAGGGGCTGCAAGTGGTTGATGCCAAGCCAAACTCAGGCATTTACTCTGCTTGCATTAGAGTTGCATGATTCTGGATAAAATGAGAATCACAATTTTGTTGCTTGAATAAAGGTCACGATTCTCTTTTTTTTAATTTTCCCCCAAAAATGCGTTTGAAAGACCGCTGCGCAAATACAGTGCGACATAAAATATTGCAACAACCGCCATTTATTCTCTAGAGTCTCTGCTAAAAAATAAACATTATATGTATTTGGGGGTTCCAAGTAATTTTCTAGCAAAAAATACTGATCTTTGACTTTGTAAGAAAGAAGTGTCAGAAAAAGGTTTAGCCTTTAAGTGGTTAAACAGACCTCATTTACAGATCAAGTTCATCCCTTTGATCCAAGGTAGAAAAGTTACAATGTTTATACTTGTCTACCAGCACAATGTTGTGAAAAAGTTGGCAGGTTGCCTCAGTTTTTCTTTTGACAGCTGAGTGAGTAGAGATCTCTCTACACTTGTTACATTCTGCATAGAGATCATGAGGGGGGGGGGGGGGGGGGGGGGTTGAATCGAGATCACAATTTTTTAAATGATTGTTCAGCTCTAGCTTGCATTCAAAAAGATTTAATGATTAAGAGCTGCATTCCTTCATCTGGAGTTTTAGGGCCGGTTCACACTGCGAGCCGCGGCGAGGCGTCTCCGACTTCCTCGCCGCGACTTGCAGGGGGGGTCAGCGGCGACTTGCAGAGGACTTCTGCATAGAAGTCAATGCAAGTCGCCCCCGAAGTCGCCCCGAAGTAGTACAGGAACCTTTTTTCTGAGTCGGAGCGACTCGAGTCGCTCCTCTCAGAACGGTTCCATAGTACTGAATGGGGGCGACTTGCGGGAGCGAGGCGAGGCGAGCCGTGTCGCCTCGCCTCGCGTCGCAGTGTGAACCGGCCCTAACTTGAAAAGAACTTGTTTCCAAGTAGTAACACTCCTTAAAAAAGTAACATGACAACCAGCAGTAGATTTTCTGGATGCAATCTGTGTGCCTACAAATACCGATGACCCCAAATACGCCAAGCTACATTTCGAGAAAACCCAAAAAGTTCCCAAAATCAAGCCGCCGGCCAATGGCTGTTTACCAGCGTCCGTGATGAGCAGTGTTCCCACCCATAAAAGAGAGCCGCAGCGCCTAGCCGTCATATGAAGGCCGGCAGCAAGCGGTTATACCCACATGCTGCACATAAGTGTCCATGGTCCCCCACTGTTGTATGCTATGAGCATGCTCACAGAACACCGACCAAGCAGTCACTACTACATATTGGGGCAGTCGATGGGAGAGATACCTGATCATGTGACAGCCATTCACAGCAGCAGATTATCTGGAACTCTGCCTTCCAGCATTCAGAACTCATTAACCCCTTCCCGCCGAGCGTACGCAGATCTGCGTACTCGGCTTCCGGGGGTATACCGGGATGATGCCTGCAGGTGCGGGCATCATCCCGGTACCGTTTTCTTCAGCAGGCGATTGGCTTTCCAGCCATAACAACCGATGCAGCTAAAAGCCACTCGGCTGTTATGCCGGAGGAGCGGGAGGGGAGGTCCCCCCCTCCCACCGCTGTTACCGGTGCTCCCGTTCGATCGGGAGCACCGATTCCATGTGCGATGCCTCCGGCCGCTGGGGAGGAACTGGAACGAAGCCGTAATCGGCTTCGTTCCAGTCTCCTCATAGTAAACACGGAAGCGACGTCATGACGTCACTTCCCGTTTACTCGGCTGCCAATGGCGCCGGTTTTAAAAATATATACGGTTGCCCCTTGCGGCCCGACTACAGAAATTGGTCCTAAGTTGTTATATGGAGCGGGAGCCAACCTAGCACTAAGTTAGTGATTGTTGTTGTGGATGTGCTACAGGTGTCGATTATTCTGTTAGAATCACTTGACGACCCCTGCGTGGGTCTAACCATAACAATGTGGCATGTCACTGTTTTTGTTTTTTTTGTTGAATGTTCGTTTGTCTGTCTAAAACTCAATAAAAAACATTTTCAAAAAAAAAAAAAAAAAAATTAAAATACGGTATTCAGAATCGCCGTTTTCGGCGATCTGAATACATTGAAGTGTAAAGGAGGGGTGGGGGGTCTTTTAGACCCCCGGTCCCTCCATAAAGAGTACCTGTCACCACCTATTACTGTCACAAGGGATGTTTACATTCCTTGTGACAGCAATAAAAGTGATCAAATTTTTATTTATTTTTTTTAAAACAATTTAGTCATTTTAAAATAAATAAAACATTTTTTTTTAAAGTGCCCGCCGTCCCCGCGAGCTCGCGAAGCAAAGAAAACGCATACGGAAGTCACGCCGCATGTAAACAGTGTTCAAATCACACATGTGAGGCATCGCCGCGATCGTCAGAGCGAGAGCAATAATTCTAGCACTAGACCTCCTCTGCAATGCTAACCTGGTAACCGTAAAATAAAATAAAGCGTTGCCTATTGAGATTTTTTAGGTACCGTACTTTGTCGTCAATCCACAAGTGCGTGCGATTATAAAGTGTGTAAAATATTGCAAAACAATCGCCGTTTTATTCTCTAGAGTCTCTGTTAAAAATATATAATGTTTGGGGGTTCCAAGTAATTTTCTAGCAAAAAATATGGATTTTAACTTGTAAACCCCAAATGCCAAAAATAGGCTTAGTCATGAAAGGGTTAAAGGGCTGGCAGGAGGTTTAAATCTGAAATCCAGGCAAAATCTAATCTATCTGCAGGTAACCGTGTGTATGACTATATACAAACAGTGATTGTGTTTAAACCTCTAAATTGGGATTATTAAAAAGGCAATTTCTAAAGAAGAAATGTTATATTTAAATATTTGCATATTGAATAAAATTGCACTGATAAACTGTAGACAATTTAAATACAAAACAGTGATGGCTGCCATCAGCCTGTCAATACTTTGTGCAGATGCCGTTATTCACATGCACCCGTCCTTCCAGCAGAAAGAATACGGTGTATGTGGCTAAACATACATGTGAAGGGGGTCTAAGAGGGAACTCCGCACTGCAACTAATGGAATTAGAGAATTCTGCACTTGGCTGGAGAAATATAGAAATAAGCAACACTATATAAAAATGTGACGACTGTTGCAAAATGTAATCTGAGTAAGGCTACGTTTACATTAGTGTCAAAAGCAGGCATTTCAATGTTTTTGAAGTCCCACAAATGCCTCTCAAAATTGCAGTGGCTAGTGTTGTTCACATGGCTGCGTTTGCATCACACCAAAATGGTTTCACTGGCTATACTGCTCCCCCATGCCTCCATTCATATCAATGAAAACGCACCATAAAAACGCCTTGCATAATACCCCTTACAGTGCATTTGAGATGCATTTAGAAAGCATTACTAGCTAGCCCAGATGATAGTACAAGAATCCACACAATAGAAAACCAACACATAAGGAGGCGTTTGGAAAGCATTTTCGAACACGATACAAATTCTGTAAACACACATAATAAACACACAAAAAAGTGTGAACACAATAGGTGCATTAATGTGCACTCATATTTCACTGCACGTCTAAATGTAGCCTAAGGTTGCATTCACACCTGCACGTTCCTGGAAAATAAGAAAAAAACGCTGTGCCATTAATTATTTATTCCCAGTAAACGTGCAACAAGAGGATCAGAAGCTTCTTTTGGCATGTTTGCCATGCATAGGGCTGCCCCATTCATGTGAGCTTCATGGGAAAAAGCACAAGAAAAATGAGTTCATGTAATGCGCACATGTGAATAGGGCCTAAATGATGCACAGAGTTCTGTATGAACCTGCAAAACGCTTGGGTTTCATGACATTATGTAGGTACCTACACACCAGATAATGATTAGCTTTATTAATGACAGAAAATGCCAGTGTGTAGGGCTGAAACAACTAATCGATTATGAAATTAATCTATTACTATTTTCATAATCGATTAATTGGCCAGTAACATAATGGGGTTAAAAACTATAATGAGCCCGTTATAGTACAAAAATTGCAAATAATCGCTACTGTAAATACCACTTTCACAGTTCTACAGTTAAAAAAATAAAAATAAAATAATGAACCCCTTACAGTAGTGATTATCTGCTTTTTGTTGTAGTATAAAGGGCTACTTTTAGTTTTTTTTTTAACCCCATTATGTTACTAAACGTCTTTAGATCTGGTACACACCTATGTGTTTTTTGGTGCTTTTTGCAGAAACGCACTACAGTTAATTTACATGGTTTCCTATGGGACATATTCACATCTATTCATTTTTCAGCTGCTGTGTATTTGGGAACGGTCAGGGACTTTTTTTTTTACCGCAAAACAATGCTTTTTTTGGTTCTGTACTTCAATGGAGAAGCTGCAGAAAAGCATGTAATGGGTTTTGCAGCAATTTGTTTTTTTATCTGCCCAGCAACAAATTGGCCAAAAAAAAATGTAAAAACTCAAATCACAGCAAAATCACATGCGCAAAAGTCAAAAACGCACAGCAAAAAACACTGCAGAAAGATCAAAAGCAAACTGCATACCAAGCCTTATGCTGGCCACACGGATCAATTTTCAGACGAAAAATCTTTGTACATTCACTTAATGAAAGAATATTTTGAAATTTTCACTTGTTTTTAAAATGAATTCAATTTCTGAACGAAAACCACATACACTGTCTGAAAATTCCCTTTACTAATGAGTTTTCTATTTCTAAATTTTCCCGTCACTGTGGTTGAAAACGAACATCGATTTGACCCCCACTGATTAGAAAAATCGAACAAACGTTCTTAAAATTACATTTTTTTTTTTTTATAGGGAAGATCTCCTAATAGCATATACAGTACTAATCGTTAGTTGCAGCCCTACCAGCATGCAATGTTCAAATTATCTGATGGGATAGATGCAACTGTCACAAGGTTATCAGAATTTATAAGCCAGTGACATAAATAGGGGTGCACCAAATGGGTTTTTTGGTGCTGAAACTGAAAATGAATAATACACTAGGCCGAAAACCAAAACTGACCATTTTGAAAAAAATGTTTATACAGGAGATGGTCAGAGACTGTCAACATGGTACAGGAGGTGGTCAGAGACTGCGGACCTGGTAAAAGAGATAAGTGCAGCCAGTGATGCCCCCTGTGCAGCGAAGAGAGAGGAGAGCCGCCTCTGCCGTCTGGTTGAATATAGCGCCGGGAACATCACAGCTTTAATTTCAATAGCTGTGTGTTCCCCGTCACATACAGCCCCTCCCCCTTGTCCAGGCACTTTGATAGACAGATCACCCGTCCAATCTGTCTATCAAAGTTCCCCGGACAGGGGGGGGGGGGCTGTATGCGACGGCAAACACCCAGCTATTGAAATTAAAGCTGTGATGTTCCTGGCGCTCTATTTAACCAGCCGGCGGAGGCGGCTCTCCTGCGCTATACATCCCCATGATGGGCGGCACCAGAGGCTGGGTGGCGGTGCTCTGCCCCACCTCATTTTCGGCTCAATTATCGGCCATTTTTTTCGGTGCATCCCTAGACATAAAGGCTATTATTCAGACCCATGAAGTCACTCATACTGGGAAGTTCAACAATCATCTTGAGAAACACAAACATACGTGTTTACTGTGTACACTGCAGGGATTTTTCCTTAAAGTGGATGTAAACTAAGGCCGAAACAACAACTCGATTAATCGACAACTAATCTATTATGAAAAACAATTGCTATTTTCCCAATCGATTAATTGGCCAGCAGATTAGTTGGTCTGCATACAGAATGCATTATTTGATTAAATATCGAGAATTACAGTGCAGCACACATACAGCTCACTACACCATCCGTATATACAGGTCAGCAAGTTCCTGAGAACTTGTGAATGTGTGAGGAGCAAAGCTTCATGGGACATTTAGTACTGGGCAGGAAGTGTGTGGTTCTACAAGCAGAAGTTTTCTTTACCTTGCTATTGGGGCACTCTGAAGACTGGGGGACCCAGAAGAGGAGAATCAGAGCTGCTCTGTGCAAAACCATTACACAGAGCAAGTATAACATGTTTTTCCCATGCTCTTTTTGTACTATAAAAGGGCTAATTTTAGTTTTTTTTAAACCCCACTATAACAGGCGATTAAAAAAAAAAAGCATGCTGCTGTTAAACGCCTTAGGCCTGGCTCTCACCTATGCGTTTCTTCAAAAAGCACCAAAAAACGCAGAACAGTTCATTTAACATTGTTTCCTATGGGACACGTTCACAGCTATGCTTTTTTCAGCTTCTTCGTATTTTGGAAAGGGTCAGGGACTTTTTTCTTTTAAATGCAAAACTTAGCTTTTTTTGGTTCAATACTTCAATGAAGAAGCTGTAGAAAAAGCATGTAGTGCTTTTTTTTGTAGCAATTTGTGTTTTTTAATCTGCCCAGCAACAAAATTGGCCTAAACAAAAAAAAAAGCACAGCAAAAAGCACCGTAGTAACAGATCAAAAGCAAACTGCATAGGTGTGCACAGAGCCTTATGCTGGTCACATAGATCAAATTTTCAGATGAGAATATTACGAAAAATCTTTGTACATTCGCTGAATGAAAGACTGTTCAGAATTTTCACTTGCTTTTAACATCGTTTTAAAATTAATGTAATTTCGGAACGAAAACCACATACACTGTCTGAAAATTCCTTTGACCAAGAAGTTTTCTATTTCTAAATTTAATTGTCACTGTGGTTGAAAGGAATGTCGAGTTGACCCCACTAACAATTAGAAAATCGAACGAACGTTGTTAAAATTACATTTATCTTTTGAAGGAAGACATTGTTTTTGTATGGCCAGCATATAGAATATTACAGTTCTGTTTGAAAATCTGCAAAAAACGGTCTAAACTTTTTTTTTTCCCTTTAATAAATATCCAAAAGAAAAAAAAAAGAAACAATCAGTTTAGGCCAATATCCATTTTATTTTTTTTACCAAAAATATGTAAAACACCTCGCAATAAGCACATATATTGATTGGTCTGTGCAAAAGTTAAAGATAAATTGGCTCTGAGTGATATTTACCAGATTCACCTTCTAAATGTATATTGTACATATCTCTTCTGCCTTTTATTCTCAGAGTGGATTAGAAATGTTGCTTCCTAACCATGTAGTTGTTTATATTTACATATGCATAGAGATATTTAAAGAGAGATTTCACTGTAAAAACAATTATTAAAATCCAGCAGCTACAAATACCGCAGCTGCTGACTTTTAATAAATGGACACTCACCTGTCCCAGGATCCAGCGATGTTGGCAGCCGAGGCCGATCGATCGCTCGGCTGCTGCAGTCACCATTCTAGGTGAGGGAATCAGGAAGTGAAGCATTGTGGCTTCACTTCCCGGTTCCTTGTAACGCAGCGCAATAGAAATGGTCCCTGCTGTCTCTGGGACCCGTGTGTGTCCCAGCAGACAGCGTGCCAGGACAAGAAGAGGGAAAGACTCCCGTGGGAGTCTATGCCCGGAAGTGGGTGCAAATACCTGTCTTAGACAGGTATCTGCACCTCCCTCCCCCCTGAAAGGTGGCAACTGTGACACCGGAGGGGGGGAGGGTTCCGATGAGCAGAAGTCACACTTTAGGGTAGAACCCCGCTTTAAGAATAAAATTGTCTTTTTTTTTTAAACTTTACATATTAACTAAATTATACCACACCTTTTAAGGTTATTAACCGATCAAAACAATAAGTAGACCAACTAATCGATTATGAAAATAATCGTTAGTTGCAGCCCTAATGTAAACCCTCACATATACCCAGTGAAGTGAACAGCCTCAGATGATACACAGATTAAACAAATCTTCCTGAACAAGTTTTACATGGATAGCTGCTGTCTTCAGCTTTATATACTGTTTAGAAATCGCACACATTCGGTTATCAGGCTGATAACAGAAGAATGGAGCAGGACAAAGGACATACATGAAGAGAGATTACAAAACACTGCAGCGATATATGTGCCCAGCTCAAGTGGATATATGAACTTTAGTTACAGTATACATAATTTTTTGAGTTATCATGGTGTTTTGAAATATTTTAACTCTACACATTTTTATTTTTTGACACTATTTGCTGCCACTTCACAGTTACGTTTTTGGGTTGATTAGGTTTTTTTCCCAACCCCAATCTTATCACGTATCTGTGAGGCTAGGTGTATCTCGCACACTGCCGCTTTTCACATATAATCATATAATACACTATATGTCACATTATACGATGCTTTT
The DNA here is from genome assembly GCF_037356315.1 of Lithobates pipiens. NCBI lineage: Eukaryota > Metazoa > Chordata > Amphibia > Anura > Ranidae > Lithobates > Lithobates pipiens. Next base: position 92,082,213 of record NW_027507764.1, read on the forward strand.
ATGTTTATAAAGCTCTTGAGGTTTTTATAATTAGTGGAGTTTATTTTATTGGCCGCCACACCATACACATACCCACCTTTACACTTTGATCTTACCCTCCATCACCTTCTAGGTAGCGTCACCAACCCCACTATGTATTATTTTTACATTATTGCCCCATGTGGGAATCTGCCCTACATCCTAAGAGTAAAGTCCTGAATATTTTTCTCTGCTCTTGTTTGAAATCTTTGCAAATTCCTTAAAAAAAAAAAAAAAAAAAAAAAAAAAAAAACACGTATATAGGTTTTCCCAGGTTTGTCATGACATTTAACCATTTGCCAACTGGGCCATAGCCGAAAAACAGCTACAGCACGGTAGGCTTATTCTGGGAGGGTGTCCATGGACGTCCTCCCAGAATCTTGCTCTCTCACATGCTCCCCGAAAACTCAGTGATCGCGGGTCCAGAAGACCTGGCACATCACTGATCATGGTAAATGGCCGCTGGTAGCGGCAGTTTACCACTTGATCGTTCCGTCAAACGATGGAGTGACCACTTGTAAACAAACCAAAGTCATGTGATGACTCCAGTTTCTCCCTCCCCTCTCTGTACAGTGCAAGGGAGAGATTGTTTGCAACAGCCCTGTGGACTGGATCTGTAGTGCCCAACAGCGCTGCTCAGTGCCCATACTCTGCAATAAATTTTAACAGAAACAAGGAATTTTTTATTTTTTTTAATGAATTTTCGGTCATTGATTTATAGCACAAAAAATAAAAACAAAAACAGCGCTGATTAAATACCACCAAAAGAAAGCTATTTGTGTGAAAAAGGACAAACATTTCATATTGGTACAGTGTTGCATGAATGAGTAATTGTCATTCAAATTGTGAGAGCACCAAAAGCTGAAAATTGGTATGGTTAGGAAGGGGGTTTAAGTGCCCACTGGTCAAGTGGTTAAAATTGAGCTAAGGTTCATCCTGTTTTCACTGATCATCCTAGAGGTTTCTACAACTTGATTGGAGTCCACCTGTGGTAAATTCAGTTGACTGAACATGATTTGGGATGGCACACACCTGTCTATACAAGGTCCAACAGTTAACAGTGCATGTCAGAGTAAAAACCAAACCAAGTCCAAGGAATTGTCTGTAGGCCTCCAAGACAGGATTGTATTGAGGCAAAGATCTGGGGAAGGGTACAGAAAAACATCTGCAGCATCAAAAGGTCCCTATGAGCACAGTGTCCTCCATCATCTGTAGTTAGAAAACGTTTGGAACCACCAGAACTCTTCCTGGAGCGGGCAGCCCAGGCAAACTGAGCGATCGGGGGAGAAGGGCCTTAGTCAGGGAGGTGTCCAAAACTCGATGGTCACTCACAGAGCTCCAGGAGAACCTTCCAGCACTCCACCAATCAGGCCTGTATGGGAGAGTGGCCAGAAGAAAGCCACTCCTTAGTAAAAGGCACCTGAAGGACTCTCAAAAAAATTCTCTGGTCTGATGAAACAAAGTTTGAAATCTTTGGCCTGAAAGGCAAAGGGGTCATGTCTGAAGGAAACCAGGCACCGCAATCAACTGGCCAATACCATCCCCACAGTGAAGCCTGGTGGTGGCAGCATCATTCTGTTGGAAAGTTTTCAGTGGTAAAAACTGGGAGACTAGTCAGGATCGAGGGAAAATGAATGCAATGTACAGAGACATCAATGATGGAAACTTGCTCCAGAGTGCTCTGAACCTCAGGCTGGGGCGAAGCTTCATCTTCCAACAGGACAACGACCCAAAGCACACAGCCAAGATAAACAAAAGGAGTGGCTACGGGACAACACTCTGATTGTCCTTGAGTGGCACAGCCAAAGCCCAGACTTGAGCCCGATTGAACAGATCTGGAAATGGCTGTGCACCGACGCTCCCCATCCGACCTGATAAAGCTTGAGGGTTCCTGCAAAAGAGAATGGGAGAAACTGCCCAAAAATAGGTGTGCCAAGCTTGTAGCACCATACTCAGGCTTGAGGCTGCAATTGGTGCTTCAACAAAAAAGTATTGAGCAAATACTTATGTACATGTGATGTTTTTTTATTTTTAATAAATATGCAGAGATTTCAAACAAACTTCTTTCTTGTTGTCATTATGGGGTATTGCTTGTACAATTTTGAGGAAAAGGGAATAATCCATTTTAGAATAAGACTAACATAATAAAAATGTGGAAAAAGTGAAGCGCAGTGAATACTTGCGGGATGCACTGTAGTTCTGATGGATAATGAATATCCTAAAATCATGGTCAATTTAAAAGTCATACATATCATGAAAACAGATTTGCATTGTGGTGTTTATCTTGGCTCAAAGCATCGCATGTGTCTCAGAAGTGGGTGTCAGTATTATCGGCTTGTACCAGATTGCTATAAGAACTGTATGGGGACACTGTATCAGACAGGATAAGGAGATGTTAATATAGTGAGGCCTGAAGGCACACAAAGCAAAAACAAGTAAAATATGTCAGCACAGATGGCTTTAACCACAACCAGATGCTGCACACAAGTGTTAATTCATTATTCCTGACAAATTGTCATGCAAAAATACTTTGCTTTTTCTAGAACCAATTTAAATTTTTCACTTAGTTGCACCCAAGTATAAATAGGGTACATAGCAACCTCAGGCAGTGTAGAAAGCAAGGTAAGTGACCGTTACAAGCACATCACTGGCTGAAACAACGTGTTTGGTGCATTTTATTTTTTTAAATAAAAACCAAGATGTTTATCTACATGCAAAATCTGTCAATTGGTAAAGAAAACCATAATTAAATTGGTGTTCCACAAAAAAAAAAAAAAAAAAAAAAAAAAAAAAAAAAAAAAATACTGCAGCTGCTGACCTTTAATAAATCAGACACTTGCCTATCCCAGGGTCCAGTGATGCGGGGGGGGGGGATGAAGAAGCCCCGCTCATCTCCCTCTCTGCTCGGCAGCACCAGCATTTTAACTGTGGGCACCCGGCTGTGGCTTCACAGCTGGGCACCCACTGCGTGAGGCGCGCAATCATCTGGGACCTGTCATGTGTCCCAGATGATTGACAAGAGGGAGGGGAGAGAGGCGATCTCCCCTCCTGCACTGAAGGAGGCGCCTGGGCTCCTTTCTAAAATACTGCCATAGTGGTTATCTATGGATATTCATGCCTCCTGCATGTATCCCTACCTGTTAAATGTCTCCCCTCTGTCTGTTATGAGATTCGAAAAACTGCAGATTCTGTGGGTGGGTCTGTTGTCCGGAGCTTGGTGGGTGGAGTCGTGATGTCAGTAGACTCCCCGCCCACCTCTACACTCCCCTTATCAACATGCATTTTGTCCAGTGCATTCTTTACACTGAACTTCTGTTATGATCATTAACATCCAGTCAAAATTCTGAAAAGTCACCACATGACTTCAGCATGCCCAATCATGCTGAGGTGTGGAGCAGGCAATCCGGGGAGAGATGGAGAAGAAAGGAGGAGGGGATCTGAAGTACATGTAGGCTTGTGCATGAGAGATGTAAACCACCTGTCACTCACAGCAAGGGGAAGAAACACTCATATTTTTCTGTCTGTATGTTTTTATCTCACTGAAAAAATATAAGAGGACTGCTCAGAGTACATGAAATCCTATACTGTATAAAAGGTGCAAGCCTCAATTAAAAAAAAAAAATTTTTTTTTTTTCGGGTTTACATCCACTTTAGCATGATAAAAAGCAGAGTAAACCAAACCCAATAAAGCGTTGTCGGCGTTGCTTTTTTGGGAACTGGAAACTTCCTGCTCATAAATGTAGATAATGCACTAAAGTAGGCTTCCTATAGACTACTAGGTTGTCACATGACACAAAATCCTGAGCAGGAGTCTACTATTTTCTGAGAAAAGCACATCACAAAAGAGTGCTAAACGTCTTAAGCGCCCCCCCCCCCCATTCACATCGACTGCGGCTTTGAATCACGCAACTTCACGTGAAAGTGCACAATTTCAAAGCCACAGTAGTGCAACTTTGGGTGTGTGACTTTGAAGACATCTGTGCGGCTTCATGCACAGATGTCGATTCAAGTTGCACCCAAATTGCCAAAAGTATGGCATGTAGTACTTTTTTAAATCTATGCAGCACTGCAAAGTCGGCGTCACACTAATATGAACAGTGGAATGGAAAGAAATAGGATGCTCGCACGATAAGTCACTCCAATGTGAACGGGGGCCAATAGTCTATTGTTAACAAAGGTGTGTGTGCAGTCCCAAAAACATGGATACATCCAACTATGGCATCTATGCACGAATAGGTCGAATTTTTAACATCGTGTCAAAAAAGGTGCCAATAATGGCCAACAAATTCATATTTATTTAAATTCATGATATTAATTAAAAAGTGGAATACATTTATAAAAAGCGTCAATTTCGGTTTTGGCTAAGTGCATCCTGAAATTTCTAGAGGAGGTAGAGAAGTGGCTGTCAGCTGCTTTATTGAAATCTATACAGGGAGATCAGTGCTTGTAACTCCCCACTGCCGCAACGATCACCCCTGACTGCCCAGGTGTTGGATCAAGCATCGGAGCATTTGCACAAGTACAAGTAGTCACGCAAATGCTTGGTATCAGCACCGATAATAGTATCAGTATGGATGCAACTAGGGCTGAACCAAGTAAACGAATGGATTAAATCAACAACTAATTGATTATGAAATGAATCGATTACGATTTCCATAATCGAATAAAGGGCTAATTTTAGTTTTTTTTTAACCCCATTATGTTCACATCTGTGTGTTTTCTGGTGCTTTTTGCAGAAACGCACTACATTTCATTTACATGGTTTCCTATGGGGCATGTTCACATTTATGCCTTTTTCAGCTGCGCGTATTTAGAAAGGGCTAGGGACTTGAACGCAAAAAACTGTGCTTTTTTGATTCAATATTTTTCAATGGAGAAGCAGCAGTAAAAGCATGTAATGTGTTTTTGTAGAAATTTGTGTTTTTTAATTTGCCCAACAACAAAAACGCACAGCGAAAGCAAACTGCATAGGTATGTACCAAGCCTTATGCTTGCCACACAGATCAATTTTTAGACAAGAATATTCAGACGAAATATCTTTGTACATTTGCAAAATGAAAGAATGTTTGAAATTTGCACTTGTTTTTAAAACTAATGTAATTTCTGAACGAAAACCACATACACTGCCTGAAAATTCCTTTCACCAAGAAGTTTTCTATTTCCAAATTTTCCCATCATTGTGGTTGAAAATTAACATCAATTTGACCCCACTAACGATTGGAAAATCAAAGAACGTTCTTAAAATTTTATTTTTTTTGAAGGAAGACATTGTTTTTTTAAAGAAAAGAAAATTTGATCTGAGTCTGATGACGTTAACCAGATTCACCCTTTAATAGTTTATACAGTATATCTCTCCTCTAATAGTATATCTCTTACGTTTGTTATTCTCAGAGTGGATTAGATATTTTGCGCCCTAACCATATAGTTGGTTAATTATATTTCCCACTGCATAGAGATCAGAATAAATTGCTTTTTTTAACTTCTAATTATATAACTAAATTATACACCACACTTTTTAAAGGTTATTATCCAATCAAAACAATAATTGGCCAACTAAATATATTATGAAAATAATCATTAGTTGCAGCCCTAGGAGCAACCCTACTGAAAAATCATCATTTATCATGAAGAGGAGGAGGCGGGTCATTGTCAGGAAATTTTTCACAGCAACTTCAAAAAAGGTGAGCTTAAAGCGGAGTTCCGCCCAAAAATGGAACTTCCGCTCTAAGTGCTGGTGACTCCCTGACATAACCCAGTTTTTACAGGCACCCAGCTCCCACTTCCTCCGCCGGTGCCGCAGCACTGGAAGGAAGTTCTCCTCTCCCTGCAATCTTCTGGGACATGTCAAAGGTCCCAGAAGATTACCCGGCCAATCACAGCATGCAGCGTGGCTTGCGCATGCACAGTGTGTGCCTGGCTGTGAAGCCGCAGCCGGGCGCCCATAGTTAGAATGCCAGCGCTGCATAGAGGAGTGAGGCTTTCTGCACTCGCATCGTAGGACCAAGGGACTGATTATTAAAAGTCAGCAGCTACACTTTTTGTAGCTGCTGACTTTTAAATATGTGGAGCTTTAAGTTAATAAACCCTGCAGCATTGCTAGGTTAGAGAGAGAAGAGGACTGGGCATTTCTGCAATGAAGATTTCTACAGGATCCAGCTTCATACACAATGTGATACATCTTCCATTACAGGCAAGTTAGCCAACTAAAAAGGTATAGAGGATTTTTTTTTTTTTTTACACCAAGATGGGACTGTTCTGTGCTGGTCACGGCCTGCATGGTAAGGTACATACAAGTGTGATTTGGCTCTTTCCCATTAAAAGAATTATATGGTCACAGCTTACACCTTTGCTTAGAACATCAGCAGTGTAAGAGAAACGTTTTTGACAATCCAATATAATCTTACTTGAAAAATCTCCTTTCATGGTTTTGATTTCTGCTTTTCTGCTGACCATCTCTTTTCCACAACTTCCTGGATTCCCTGCATGCTTTTTAGCTTCTCATCTGCCATTTACTTTTGATTTCTAAGGACTACGTATCCCTACATACCTTGCTGCCTGCAAGAAGTGATTCCTGTGCAGATTCTGCCTTTTGAAAATCCTCCTATCAGCACCTCTAGTTCAGAAGGCAGGCTCTGAATTCTGTGACACAGCAGAGCCTACTCACAGGGCATAAGGACACAGATTTCAAGGAAGTAAAAGCTTACAAACCACAAAATTGGTCAGGGTAATATGAATAGTCTATAATAAAAATACAACGTGGAACTGAATATATGCCGATTTAAAATTTTGACCATAAATACATTTTAAACTGCAGTACATAGAGGTGAACCAGCAACATAAAGAATAGAATTTCAACTTGCATCTTTATTCTGCAAAATACATTAAAGCGCAGTTCCACTCAAAAGTAGAACTTCTGCTTATCTGTCCCCCCCCCCCCCAATCCGGTGCCACATTTGGCACCTTTCAGTGGGAGGGTGGGGGAACGGGTACCCGTTTTTAACACATACCATTCCCACTTCTGAAGATGGCGACTGCTCTCGAAAGTTGCGCCCCCCCCCCCCCCCCAGGACAATTAGAAAGTGCAGCACGCTTCACACATGCACAGCAGCCGAAGAGCTTCACTGTCGGGTTCCCTTACCAGAAATGGCAGCAGCGGCTGCACCCGACAGCCAATCCGAAGTTCGGCTGGGGTGCTGCCATTGCAGGCTTCCTGGACATTTAAACCCTAAACCCATTAGGGTTTACTTCCTCTGTCTCCCTGCAAAAGTAAAGCATAATGGGCTACTATGCATTGCATAGTAGCCCATTATGTGTCACCGCTGTCCCCTGTAGTCCAGAGCATCCATCTTCTTCCGGGTATCACTGCTCAGGAGCAGCGATGACGTCACTCCCGCACATGCGCACGGGAGCCACCACTAACAGCATATCGCCGTTAGCAGCGGCATGCGGCTAACGGCGATAGTGCGCCTGCGTGCCGCTGTCTACGGCGCATGTGCCGTTAACAGATGTCACTGTCTTTTAGTAAATATCTCCTGAACCGTAAAGGTTAAAATTTCTGCCCGTATGTTTTTTGTTTTTTTTTTAGTTAAGCCCCAAAAGTTCCACTTTAATGTAGCTTACACTTAATCCATGTAAAGCAGAGCTAGCAAGGGAGGGTTAATGCTCTGAACCAGTTAGGAAATAACTACTTATTGCAGTCAGCATAACGCTGTGAATACACAGTTAAGAAAAGTCAGAGATGACTCCAGCAGAGTGCTGTAACATTATGGTTTATGGCTTCTGGGGTGGGATGCTTAAGCATACAGGATTGAGGTCTCACGAGTTCTGTCCCAGTTGTTACAACTCAAGGCTCTATTTGCAGTGAGGTGATATTCATTGTGGCAGTGCTGTCCAAATTAAATGACTGGCTGAAAAGAATGATAAAGTCTTTATATAGGTAAAAAAAGATCACATATTTCAACTGTGTATTGACTTGCCTGGGTCTGAATTTTAGGAGGCGTTCAGTAGTAATGCATAAAAAGCAAGATAAGGCACAAAAATATTGATCGTTTTGATTTAAAGCGGACCTCCACCCTGAAGTGGAAGGTCCGCTCATCTGATCCCCTCCCCCCTCCGGTGCCACAATTGGCACCTTTCAGGGGGGAGGGGGGGTGCAGATACCTGGATAATCCAGGTATCTGCACCCACTTCCGGGACAAGTTAGCCGCAGATGCCCCGCCACCCCCTGTTGTGTTCTGATAAACGCACAGTTCCCAGGACACAGCGGGCACGTGGAGACGCGCAGCGGCAACTTGCGCATGCGCAGTAGGGAACCGAGCAGTGAAGCAGCAATGCTTCACTTCCCGATTCCCTGACAGAGGATGGCGGCGGGGGCAGCCGAGAGATGAGCGATTGCATGTCATCTGCCGCCGACATCGCTGGACCCTGTAAGTGTCCATTTATTAAATGTCCACAGCAACAATATTTGTAGCTGCTGGCTTTTAATTTATTTTTTTTTTTAAAGGTGCAGCTCCTCTTTAAGGCTCATTCATACCACATGTTGGGCTGTATTGAATTGAGTTGTTCAATACAGACCCAGCACAATGACAATCAAAATGCATTGTTTTCCAACAGCACATAAACTACAGCACTGGCTACAGTATCCAGCATATACAGATTTATGAACTGCAGCACAGTAACTAGAGCTGCACGATTGATCGTTAAAAAATAGTGATCTCGATTCAACCCCCCCTCACAATCTTAATCCGGCATTTCCACGATTCATGTAACAAGTGCAGAGCCATTCTCTAAAAAAATAAAATAAAAAAAGAAGAGGAGAAGCCTGCTCGGTAAAAAGAAACCTTGGGGGTTATTTAGTACAGGCAAAACCACTTTGCACTACAAGTGCACTTGGAAGTAAAGTCACTGTAGATCCGAGGGGGGCATGCAAGGGAAATAAACAGCATTTTAGCTTGCACATGATTGGATGATAAGATCAGCAGAGCTTCCCCCCGTTTCAGATCTACCCCTTAGATTTAGAGCAAGTGCACTTGTAGTGCAAAATAGATTTGCCTTTCGTAAATAACCCCCATTGTATCATTTGGTTTTGATTTAAGGCTGCATTCACATCTGAGCATTTTCAGGCAGAGTCGTGCATTTGTACTGCAATTTTGCACAGGTCAAAAAGGTCACGAATGTAAAAAAGCAGAAGACCGCCTGTAATCTGCCAAAAAGAAGCTCATGTGCTTTTCTGGAGCTTCAGGCTACAAAACACTCAGATGTGAACAGGGGCAATTTAAATGGATGGGATTTAGCTTGTTGGGCATTTTACGAGCTGATGCTCAGGTGAGAATGCAGCATTAGGTCAGGGGTCTACAAACTTTTTAAAAGGCCAGTTTACTGTCCTTCACAATTTATGGGGGGGGGGGGGGGGGAGACTGTGCCCAGTGGGAGTAAACAATACTTGCTCTTCAGTATTAAGCGGAAAAATGGTGTGGATGAAATAATGGGTTAAAAGAAGAGTTCTAGCCAGAAATTGAACTTCTGCTGATCAGATTTCACCCCCCCCCCCCCCCCCGTTACATTTGGCACCCATCAGGGGGGCAGATACCTGTCAAATCCAGGTATTTTCTCACACTTTCGGCAAAAGAGTGCAGCAAATCATGCGGCAAACTACGCTATGTCCAGGAAAAATCAGCAGCTACTGTATTTGTAGCTGCTACCTTAAATTTTTTTTTCCCCAGCAGACTCTGCAGTCTGCTTGCTCACAAAATTTGTAATAAACATCTTTGCCATTCTGAAGCTTGAGAAGAGAACCTTAGAGAAAAAAAAAGCATAAAGTGATAAAGTTGTGAAGAAGTTTAAAGCAAGGTTAGGTTATATAAAAAAATAATAATAATAATAATAATAATAATAATAATATTTACAGAGATCCACAGCTCAGGTGGGAGAATCTGTCCACAGGGCAACCATTAGTCATGCACTCCACAAGATCTGACCTTTATGGAAGAGTGGCAAGAAGAAAGCCATTGTTGAAAGAAAGTCAGAAGTCCCATTTTCAGTTTGCCAGTAGTCATGGGGGGACACAGCAAACATGTGAAAAAAAGTTCTCTGGTCAGACAATACCGATAGTTAACTTTTTGGCCTAAAGGCAAAATGCTATATGTGGCGGAAAACTAACCTTCACATCACCCTGAAAACACCATCCCCACCGTAAAACATGGTGGCAGCATCATGCTATGGAGATTCTTTTCTTCAGCGGGTGCAGAGAAGCTGGTCAGAATTGATGGGACGATAGAGTCATACTGGGAAATCTTAGAAGAAAATCTGGTTTCCAAGTCTGCAAAAGACTTGGTACTGGGGCGGAGGTTCACCTAGCAGGACAACATTTTCCAATTTTCCTTAATATACAGCCAGAGCTACAATGGAATGGTTTAGATCAAAGCATATTTATTTGTTAGAATGGCCACAAGTCCAGACCTAAATCCAATTGAGAATCTGTGGCAAGACAGAGCTATTTCGCAAAGAAGAATGGGCAAAAATTTCACTCTAGATGTTCAAAGCTGGTAGAGACCTCCCCAAAATGACTTGCAGCTGTAATTGCAGTGAAAGGGGATTCTACAAAGTATTGACTCCGGGGGGCTGAATACAAATGCACACCACTTTTCAGCTATTTGTAAAAAAAAAAAAAAAAAAAAAAAAAAAAGTTGAACCATTTATCAATTTCTTTCCACTTCACAGTTATTTGCCACATAAAATACATTTACGTTTTTGGTTATAAACATGGCAAAATTTGGAAAATTGCATGGGGTACGAATACTTTTTCAAGGCACTGCATCTTGTATGTCAGAAAAATGTTCTCCACACTCGCGCCAGTCCCATTACCTATGTGGCAGTGGTCCCAAACTCCCTGGCACCAGTCGCTCAAAAGTCAACCTAACACATGGTAACAGTCTAAGATTTCCATTCAAGTGAAAACCTGAAACTGTTTAAGCCCTTCCCACCCTGGCACTTCCTTTAACCCTTTTGCTGCCAGGTCCATATGTCATATGGAACCTGACAGCAGGGAGTGGGGGATTAGTGTTACACACACACACACACACACACACACACACACACACACACACACACACACACACTCCCGGTGACTGAAGAATTGTGTGTATATCTGACAAGCAGACTCCTGCCTGTCAGATGGAAGCATTCTGCCTGCTGCGATGTCACTTGATTGCTTCCACACACCCCTTGTACCATGACTCCTTTGGCTGAATTCGGACCTGAAATGGACCAGAAGACGTACAGGACTCCATAGAGAGCCAGTCAATCTCATGACATGCAAATTGGATGTGGGAAAATCCAACTCACAATAGGGTGAAACCAGCCTAAAAGTCCTTTTAGGCCCCCTCCTCTCCACGTGAATGTAAATGCATGCGTCAGGGATGCTTATGCACAAAATCATCGATTGCGATACACATGGTACATGTTACTGCATACTCTAGAGCAAGAGCAATAATTTTAGCACCAGACCTCCTGCGTAACGCTAAACCGATGACCTGCAGGGGCCTTTAAAGCATTACCTGTGGAAAATATAGGGTACTGAAGTTAGTCTCCATTTCACGGGTGCACGCAATTTTGACACGCTGGGTATTTACTCATTGCAACTTTATTTTTTACAAAAAAAAAAAAATTATAAATGGGTAATTTATTGCGTTTGTGTGCCATAAAATGCATTTGTGCCAAGATCATGCAACATAAAAAATTGTCACTAACATTTTATTCTCTAGGCAGCCTGCTTTCAAAGAATATGGGGGTTTAACCACTTGCCGACCGCCGCACGACGATATACGTCGGCAGAATGGCACGGGCAGGCATATGGGCGTATATATAAGTCCCTGCCCCCCCGGTGCCTGCGGCGGTCGGCATTCCTTCGAGAGCGATCCGGGATGAGGGGGCGGCCATTCATTCATGGCCACCCCCTCGCGATCGCTCTCGACGAATGGAAATCCCCGGTGACATCACTTCCTCTCCTGTAATGTAAACACAGGAGAGGAAGTGATGTATTCTCTCCTCCGTGTCGGTATTTTTCGTTCCGACACGGAGGAGAGCGGATCGGTGAGTTGCACCAACACTCTACACACACAGTAGAACATGCCAGGCACACTCACACCCCCCCTTTACCCCCCGATCACCCCCCCAATTACCCCTGCCCCCCAGTCACAGTGACACCAATGTCATTTTTTATTTTTTTTTGCATTGGTGTCATTTGTGACTGTAATAACTGTTAGGGCAGTTAGAGTTAGCCCCCTTTAGTTCTAATGTGCCCCCCTATCCCCCCCCAATAAAGGTTTAACCCCGTGATCACCCCCCGTCGCCAGTGTCACTAAGGCTGGGTTCACATTGCAGCGGTTTATGAGAACGAATGTGATTCGCACCGCACTGCAGTGCAAATCACATCCGATCTCTGTGCGATTCGAGTTCAGCCATTCGCCGCACCCGCCACACCCGCCGCAAATTCGCACGGGACCCTTTTTTTGGCCCGCAGCAGAATCGGATCGCATGGGTGTTCACACCATGCGATCCGAGTTTGCAGATCGCACTGCGATATGCGAACTGATCTGGGGGTGTCAGTAACATTTCACTGACACTCCCAGCAGTTCGCATAGGGCAGTGTGAACTGCCGCCGGGAGGCATGCGATGCGGGAACCCGCCGCGGATTCGCGGCGTTTCCGCATCGCTCCAGTGTGAACCCAGCCTAATAAGCGATCATTTTTCTGATCGCCGTATTAGTGTCACAGGTGACGCTAGTTAGGCAGGTAGGTATTTAGGTTCGCCGCAGCTTTTTATAGCGCCAGGGACCCCCATATACTACCGCATAAAGCCCCCTGATTGCCCCCTAGTTAACCCTTTCACCTGTGATCACCATATAACTGTTACAGGTGACGCTGGTTGGTTAGTTATTTTTTTATAGTTTCAGGGCACCCGCCATTTATTACCTAATAAAGGTTTAACCCCCTGATCACCCGGCAGGTGTCATTTGTGACTAATAACTGTTAGGGCAGTTAGGGTTAGCCCCCTTTAGTTCTAAGGTACCCCCCTAACCCCCCCAATAAAGGTTTAACCCCGTGATCACCCCCCGTCGCCAGTGTCACTAAGGCTGGGTTCACATTGCAGCGGTTTGAGAACGGATGTGATTCGCACCGCACTGCAGTGCAAATCACATCCGATCTCTGTGCGATTCGAGTTCAGCCATTCGCCGCACCCGCCACACCCGCCGCAAATTCGCACGGGACCCTTTTTTTGGCCCGCAGCAGAATCGGATCGCATGGGTGTTCACACCATGCGATCCGAGTTTGCAGATCGCACTGCGATATGCGAACTGATCTGGGGGTGTCAGTAACATTTCACTGACACTCCCAGCAGTTCGCATAGGGCAGTGTGAACTGCCGCCGGGAGGCATGCGATGCGGGAACCCGCCGCGCATTCGTGGCGTTCCCGCATCGCTCCAGTGTGAACCCAGCCTAATAAGCGATCGTTTTTCTGATCGCTGTATTAGTGTCACAGGTGACGCTAGTTAGGCAGGTAGGTATTTAGGTTCGCCGCAGCTTTTTATAGCGCCAGGGACCCCCATATACTACCGCATAAAGCCCCCTGATTGCCCCCTAGTTAACCCTTTCACCAGTGATCACCATATAACTGTTACAGGTGACGCTGGTTGGTTAGTTATTTTTTTTATAGTTTCAGGGCACCCGCCATTTATTACCTAGTCTCACTAGTGTACCCCTAAATTTAGGGGTGTCTACTTTCCAAAATGGGGTCATTTGGGGGGGGGTTTGTGCCATCTTGGCATTTTATGGCCTTCAAAACTGTAACGCCCTTAGAAAGCCTGAAGGCGGTGCTTGGTTTTCGGGGCCCCGTACGCGGCTAGGCTCCCAAAAAGTCCCACATATGTGGTATCCCCGTACTCAGGAGAAGCAGCAGAATTTATTTTGGGGTGTCATTTCACATATGCCCATGGCATGTGTGAGCAATATATCATTTAGTGACAACTTTGTGAAAAAAAAAAAAAAAAAGTTTGTAATTTTCCCGCAACTTGTGGCAAAATATAAAATATTCCATGAACTCAACATGCCTCTCAGCAAATAGCTTGGGGTGTCTACTTTCTAAAATGGGGTCATTTGTGGGGGTTTTGTGCCATCTTGGCATTTTATGGCCTTCAAAACTGTAATAGGTAGTGAGAAGTGAACTCAAAAATTTACGCCCTTAGAAAGCCTGAAGGCGGTGCTTGGTTTTCGGGGCCCCGTACGCGGCTAGGCTCCCAAAAAGTCCCACATATGTGGTATCCCCGTACTCAGGAGAAGCAGCAGAATTTATTTTGGGGTGTCATTTCACATACGCCTATAGTATGTGTGAGCAATATATCATTTAGTGACAACTTTGTGTAAAAAAAAAAAAATATTTTTTTTTTGTCATTATTCAATCGCTTGAGGCAAAAAAATAAAATATTCAATGGGCTCAACATGCCTCTTATCAATTTCCTTAGGGGGTCTACTTTCCAAAATGGGGTCATTTGGGGGGGTTTGTACTGCCCTGCCATTTTAGCACCTCAAGAAATGAGATAGGCAGTCGTAAACTAAAAGCTGCGTAAATTCCAGAAAACGTACCTTAGTTTGTAGATGTGACAACTTTTGCGCAAACCAATAAATATACAATTATTGACTTTTTTTTTACCAAAGACATGTGGCTGAATACATTTTGGCCTAAATGTATGACTAAAATTGAGTTTATTGGATTTTTCTAATAACAAAAAGTAGAAAATATCATTTTTTTTCAAAATTTGCGGTCTTTTTACGTTTATATCGCAAAAAATAAAAATCGCAGAGGCAATCAAATACCATCAAAAGAAAGCTCTATTTGTGGGAAGAAAAGGACGCAAATTTTGTTTGGGTACAACATTGCATGACCGCGCAATTACCAGTTAAAGCAGCGCAGTGCCAAAGTGTAAAAAGACCTCTGGTCATTTACCAGCAAAATGGTCCGGTCTGAAAGTGGTTAAGCAATCTTCAAGGCTAAAAAAAAAAGTTTTGATTTTTTTTTAAACATACATGTGCAAAAAAAAAGGCTTTGGCAGCAAAGGGGTTAAACCATGCTCTATTCAAAATTAATAAAAAGATAGCTTTAGATATACCTCAAAGCTTGCCCTGTCCAACTTTGCCTAAAAATGCTAACTATTCTGGCCAGTCTAGTTTTACTAAGTGATACCATTCTGCAGTAGGTCAAGCTATTTATGAGCGTTATCTAATGTAAGCTAGGAAGCATGTGTTAGGATAAAAAAAAAAAAAAAAATAACAGAAAACCTTTCAGTGATAAACCAGCTGATAATGACCTGCAGTTGCTTGTTTGCCCTGGAAAGATAAACAAATGTAGGGTATTCTGTCCACAATGAAATACACGTGCTACTGTAGCGAAAGTGAAACAAACACTTGAACAGCTGCAAGAATGCAACACATGTAGGAGACCATTCCAGACTCTCCAATTATATCACCAATTCTGAAGCCTGTCTGTATAAAAAGAAATCCCACTTACTAAATGAAGATATCCTACTCACCAGCCTAATTTTACTCACCTTAAAAATGGTTTAGAAAAGCTGCGGATACATTTTATTAAGCTTACGTTTAAAGAACTGGATGCACTAACACTTTCCAACTAAAACAACAAACAAATTAAAAAAATATTCTGAAACTACAAAAGCAGCTATTGCTTTGGAAACCAATACAGACTCCAACTATACATGTGAGCAGGGTGGCTATAGTTTTTTTTTTTTGGATTAAAAAAAAAAAAAAAAAAAAAAAAAGTTTTATTTAACCAGTTTGACCGGCACACAACGATGTACATCGGCAGAATGGCACGGGCAGGCAGACTGGCGTACATGTACGTCCAGCTGAATTTGTCCCTATGCCATCGCGTGCGTGCCGGTCGGGACCCCCATGAGTCCGGTTGCGGGTCCCGTGGACTTGATCGCCGCGGGAGTACCCGCGATCGTCTCACGGGGAAGAAGCCGTTGGTAAACAGCATCTACCCGTTCTGCATAGCAACAAGTGACACTGATCTCTGCTTCCTGTGATTGGAGCAGAGATCAGTGTTCACTAGCACACAGCCCAGTCCCCCACAGTTAGTAACACACCCCTAGGAACACTTAACCCCTACACTGCCACCCCCTGGTTAACCCCTTCACTGCCTGTGTCATTTACACAGGAATCAGTGCATTTGTATAGCACCGATTGCTATATAAATGACAATGGTCCCAAAAACGTGTCAAAAATGTCCAATGTGTCCGCCATAATGTCACAGTCACAAGAAAAAAAAAAAAAAGAAAAAAAATGAAGATTATCGCCGCTATTACTAGTTATAAAAAAAAAAAAAAAATTATAAAAATGCCATAAAACTATTCCCTATTTTGTAAACGCTATAAATTTTGCGCAAACCAATCGCTTATTGCAATTTTTTTTTACCAAAAATATGTAGAAGAATACGGATCGGCCTAAACGGAGGAAATTTTTTTTTTTATATATATCTATATATTTATTTTTTGGGGGGGGGATATTTATTACAAGTAAAAAAATAATGAGTTTTTTTCAAAATTTACGCTTTTTTTTTTGTTTATAGCGCAAAAAATAAAAACCCCCGAGGTGATCAAATACCACCAAAAAAAAGCTCTATTTGTGGGAAAAAAAGGACGTCAATTTTGTTTGGGAGCCACGTCACACCACCGGGCAATTGTCAGTTAAAGCGACGCAGTGCCGAATCGCAAAAAGTGGTCTGTCATTGGGCTGCAAAATGGTCCAGGCTGAAAGTGGTTAAAATCAAATTTAGATTTTTATCAAAATGTATTTTAATAAAATGCTTTTGGCATACAAATCCATCTAAAAGATAGTTTTATATTTAAGATGCATTAATAATTTAGTTAATTAAGCATGAAGTGGAGCTTACTTATGTAGCATGAAGCTGTATATTCTGCAATATTTAAATTTTTAGTAAACTCATTTAATGAATCCAAGCTCTGCACCCGAGATAACATACGCTGCATTGATGCAGTCACACACTTTCACAGTAACCATGAGATAAAACAAAGTTCAGGCATATGTCTTATCCCATTGATTTGCAAATCTATGTACACTACAAACTGTATGATTGGATCGGTTCTGATATTGCCGTTTTACTAACCTGACAGCTTATTAGTTTGCAAATATTAGAGATTCTAACTACCAGCAAGAATAAGTCCTTACATTTAAAAAAAGAGTGCCTGTCATTTCCGATTCATCATGGCAGTGCCCGTTAGCGGGCATCCACCCCCTTAACTTTGTTGAGAAACTGCCAGATCACCACTTGTCCCATTAAAGTGAATGGGGACTGTAGGCGAGTCAATTGTGGGTCAGAGGAGGCAATGTTGTAGGTCAGAGATGACAATTGCTCTTTAAAATTTATGATTTAAAATTGACGATTCAAATCAAATCCACCCTGGATATTTAGAACTGTTCAGCTGTCACACTAAAATTCTTCTCAGTGCAGAAAAGGACAAACAACAACAAAGAAAAAAAGATAAAATAAAAAGGAAGGCGGCGGATTTTATTTTAGTCACCCAAGATTAAAATGTCATCTAAGCCTCCCAACAATTAATGACTATTCTACATAGTTAATTCATGCTCCAAGAAAATAGGGACTAGAAGATTACATCTTGATCAAATGCCCAAGAGGAGAGTGAGAGAGCACGAGGAAGAAAATACCTGTCCATGGCATAATAGAGAAAAACTTTTACAAGGAGGTCCCAATATTTTAACCTAAAATTCAAACATTAAATCTGTAACACATAAATAAATAACATGGCACATTGTAAAATACAGGAACTGTAAGCACTTTAATATACAGACTTTATTAAAAAGTAACATTAGGTCCAGGACATCAGTCTCAATCTGTAACATGCATAAAGCGTTATCTAAACCCACAAACAAAAAAATCTGAGAGTATTACAGCTTACTGGTCCTTAGAAGTGGTGTACCAGGGGGACAACTATACTGGACACCCTAATGTCGGCCATACACGGTTCGAATTTCAAATTAAATTTTCTTTTGAAAATCGTATCTAAGAATTTTTGTACGAATTTCGCACCATTAGTGGGCTGCAGCAACAGCCGATTTTTGTGCAGCAATCAAGTTTGAGGAATCGGACATGTTGGAAATTTTTTTGAAAAACATACGATTTTATAATCAATGATGGGAGAATCATGCAAGAAATGTAATAGGAAAAAAAAAAAATGCGCATGTGCAAGAAAAGAAAATTTACAGGCACGAAAATTATTTTCTGCAGCAACATGAGGTAAAATCAAAGGCTTGGTCGAATTTCAAAAATCAATGTTGGCATTAACTGATCACGAAAAAAATAAAATAAAAATTAATGTTCTGATTTTGAAAAGAAAATTTTACAATGTATGACCTGCTTTAGACAAGGAGTGTGTAAGGATTACATAACAACATCTCCCTCTCCTTGTAGTCCACAAAGACAGCAGGAAACAATATTGATAACAATCTAAAGGCAGAGTGTACAGGAAGTTCACAGCTCACATGGTTTCTGGCTGAATAGTTATTTTTTTTCCTCCTGTTGTACAGATGTAATATAATACTTTTTAAACTGTAATTATTTAACAGAGCAAAAGAGAGCAAATAAGAGAAAGGAAATGTATTGTTACATATAATTCAGGTAACCTTTTGAACATAATGGACTATGTAGCCAGGGGGTTCTTAGTAGGTTAAAAACACTGTACAACCACTTGCTCCCCCCCCCCAGGTTTAACCCCCCCCCCCAATCACGTCCAGGCCATTTTCTTATATAAATCGTGAATAATAATAATAATAGTAATAATAATATTATATACTTTTCACACAAATGGAGCTTTTTTTGGTGGTATTCAATCATAAAAAATGTTTTTTATATATATATATATATATATATATATATATATATATATATATATATATATATATATATATATATATATATATATATATATATATATATACACATATACATATACATACATACATACATACATACACACACACTTTTTTATAATTATTATTATACACACAAAAAAAAAAAACAACACATAAATTTTGAAATAAAAATCCAATTTTTTTTTACTTTGTTAGAAAACAGGCAATAGAAAAATAAATAAAATGTCTTCATGAATTATGGCCAAAATGTATTTCGCTACGTCTTTTTTTTTTTTTTTACAAAACAGAATCCCAGTAAGTGTAGATTATATGGTTTGCAAGAAATTTAGTTACTATGGTATATACACTGGAATTATTATTTATAACTAGTAATGGCGGTGATCAGCAACTTACAGTGGACTGTGATAGTGGCAGGCAATCTGACACCAACATTAATAGTGGCACGAATACAGTGATCAGTGCTAATACTGTACATGGTCACTGTACTAAAGGTTAACATCTAGGGTGGTCCAGTGGTTATCAATGAGCCTAATAATGTAGAATACATGGTGCTTTTACTCAGCAAAGTTTTTGTTTGCTGCTTTGCACCTGTGGAGTGTACAGAGCTCTCTTCTGTGAATGACGGAGCTGATCAGCAAATCCCAGCGATCAACCATTAGCCTGGACCAGCTTGTGCTGTAACAAATCACAGCACAACTGATCCAGTTACAAGATCCAGCACACATCGGTCACCCTGCCACAGAAGATGCACGTGGGGTGGTAAGCAAGCGGTTAAAACAGGAAGTTAATTTTCCCCCTACCCTCTTCTGCATAGCCAGGTTAAACACAAAAAGAACTCACACCTGGCAACTCAGTTATGTTTTCCAGGAATTCACCACAGCACAGTAGGTACCTCGCTGTCACGTTACTCTGACATCCAGAGCTACCAGCTTGCTTTTCTAGGCATCATTAGGGGAGTAGCTGCCAAAACTAAGCCAGCACCCCTTGCTGATGCAGCATATGCGCTGTAGAGTACCGTACAGCCACTAGGAATCTATGACAGGCATCATCCCAGGAAGCTGTGGTCACTGTAAAATGTCATTCTTACCTACACAAGAAACCAAAAATGAACATGTAGAAGTCCCAGAGAAAAGTTGAAGGAAAGGGTGAAGGTTGGATTTAAGTGCCAAATCTGAGGGCCATAAGCAGCAACCCTAAAGCTCTGGCACAGTGATGAGAGAGGAAGGGGGCAATGCATGGGTGAATGATGTAAAGTGTTTACTTTTGTGATGCTGGGAAGTGAGCATGCACCATATGCAGTGTCCTATCTTCTGGGCAGGATGTGGATGATCGCTCATAACTAGTTTCCAGCTGTGATGTGGGGGTGCCACGCAGACTACAGTTATGGCATTTAAAAACAGCCACATATATATAATTTTTTTTTTTTTTTTTTTTTTTAAACCTACTGGGGTCCCTTGACTGCATAATCAATTTTATTTAAAAGTTGAACCTTGCTTTTAAGACATCACATAAATCAAGTAACATCTTTATGTGATTGGAAATTGACACCAGCTATCCTTAGATCAAATATGCATGAATGAAAACAAATGACACGAAAAGGGAAATGACATTTAACAATGTAAATAATAGGGCTGAAACAACTAATCGATTGACAACTAATCATAATAATCTGGAGCTTGGGTAACAGCACATAATCACAGGACAATGAAAACCACACTAATTTCAACTATGCCTATTCACATCAATGAAAACACAACTGTGATGCGACTTAGGGGAAGGTACAGATGCTACTTTGGTGTGACACAGAATGTTTTGTGCTCTATAGGCTTCAATAGAACTACCAGGCCCAGTTGCTGGCTAGAACGTGGCCGACTGATCCTTTACACCAGGTGTGGGCAATTATTTTGCCCAAGGGGCCACATGAGAAACTGGGACTGTAGTGGAGGGCCGAACTTAAAGTGGTTGTTTAGCCATTACGGGTCCTTAGTAGAATCCCGTTATAACCTGTTATAATAATCGCTCACTGCCTTTAGGTTTTATAAAAACGATGCAACGCAATACCTTATTCTGAAGGGCTGCTGTGCAGTCAGCTGCTGGCCTGGCGCTCTCCTGCCCTGCTCCAAGGGCTACAGAGGGAGGGGCTGAGGTTCCCTCTAATGTCAATCAGGAGAGCCTCAGGCAGTCACGTGACCACTCAGCCGTGGTCTTCAGTAAGGTGATTCTTCAGGTTTATAAAACAAAGGCAGAGAGCAATATAACAGAGGGGATTCTACAAAAGACATTGTTATTTTACATAGTATGGCGGCAGCAGCAGCAGGGGAAAGGCGGGGAGGACACAGCTCACACAGAGCCAACAGGCAGGGATGGGAGGGAGAGAACAGAGCTGCCAATGATGGAGACACAAACTGACCACGGTGTCAAGGCTCAGTAGCAATGATAAACCGTGGTCAGTTTACAGGGGAGGACAGGATCAGACAGGGTTTTTTTGGTGATGGAGAGGGTCAATTTTTTAGGGTTAAAAACACTTTAAATCTGCTCAAACAATTTATTTTGGACATGGGGAGGTCAGTAAATATATAACCATATATAAATCAAAACACCTGGCACTAGGAATAATGGATATCATATAACTGTTCATGAATTTGGGTTCTTTCAGATAGGAAGCTGAGGGGTGGTAAAAACATGCAGCCAAGATGCAGTTTTACTGCCCCCTGGCCGGCCACTCAGTATGTAACATAACAGCCCGCCTAGGCTGTTCACATGCTGTGGCCCCTGCATTTTTAACTTGGGCTGTAGAGTTTGACAGGCATCACTGCTTGAAACTTGCCCATTGTGTTTAATAGGACTGTGCTGCAACCACATGCAATGTGTGCGATTGCATCATGGTAGCGGCATTATAGGCTTAAATCAAGCAGTGATGAGGAAATAGAACACCTCCTCACTGCCTGTCAAATATCCTCTGAAAAGCACTGTGTCTGGAAGGCGAGAGAATAAGATCAGTAAAGCGGGGATTTCTGCAGATCCTGACTTGGCATGAAGAACAGGTGCAGGCCTCCTGGAGTTTGCAGAACACAGGAAGAACTCGCCAGGTAGCAGGTGTGAAGAGAGCATCAGGACATCCCCTAGGCAACACTCTCCCATCAGAACTGAGCCTCTCCACTGTAAGAATCAGCTCCTTAGGCTCTCTCCTTACAGTTTTCAGCCCTCCACATTGACATCAGTCAGTGTGCCTCTCCAAGTCTGTCAGCTTTCTCAGTGAAGGTAATGAGGGCCAGCTAGGGACAGCAAAAGGACACTGGGGCTGCAATTTGCCCAGGTCTGCCTTACACCATCTATATGTGACTGAAATAGACTGATAATATGAACGAAGCAGTGGGGATTTGGGGTTTAGAAAAAGTCATGAATAGTTATATTCACTGTTGTCATTAAACGCTTCCACACTCTGGACCCAGAAGTCAGTTTGTCATACTTCTGTATTGACAGACAATAGAATGAATGGGGTATCCAACATTATAGAAATCCCAAAATCCAACTGTGAGGTCTGCGCACCTCTACAATGACAACATGGATGTGCAAAACAGTAGCCTCTCTCCAAGCATTGAAGCACCGCAAATGGCCCAAAAGTGGTGATTTTTATTCTGCTTTTGCTGTTGGCAGCACTGAGATCCTGGGTTCAACACCCTTTTACACCCACCATATGACATATTAACCTGTAATCTACATGCATTCCCTGTCTGTACAAGTTTCTCCCCCAATCCGGGAAAAAAAAGAAAATTGCATTATCAGCAGACAGGTCCTCTATATCTCTCTATAACCACGGTGTGATCTATGGGACACTCCGGAACCTTACTTGATTCTTGTTAGCTCCTTGTTTGAAATACGTACCAGACCTGCATGAACCACTAAAACGAGGGATAGCAGGGCTAACACAGGAGGCACTATGGCCACCAAGGCCAATCCATACTGTAGTCAAACCACCTGCAAGCATGTATTTGGAATGTGGGAGGAAACTGGAATACCCAGAGAATACCCACACAAGCACAAAGTGGGCATGCAAACTCAATGCAAATGGTGCAGAAGTGTGAACCACTGAGCGTCTGCAGCACCCTCAAGTAGCATTTATTTCGTTTGTGAATGATTGGCAATGTCATAGTGAATGAGTTTGTGAGTGGAACAAATGTTTCCCACCCTATGACCCCAGGTGACTGCTTACCATTCTTTCAGAACAGACGACCTAATAAATGGAATATGTAACACAACATTGAACTTTAAGCTCAAGTTCTCTGCCAGATTGTTCACGTTTACAATGACCGATTAGACCGCTTTGCAATCAGCACCCTCCCTTTATGTTATGTACTACAAGAGGTCCAGGTACTGAACAAGTACAAATGTTTCTACTCAGTGTAAAGCACTGTGCAATGATGTGGCACATCTCATTCTTGGCAACAATGAGATCCTGGGTTCAACTCCCACCAGTGACACAGAAACCTGAACTTTAAATTTCTCTCCTGTCCAAAAACATTCAAGTAGAAGCATGTCAGAATGAGTCTGTGTGTTTATACCACTGAAAGAGGAGCTATAGGTTAGCTGTTACTCACTGTGAGCGAGCAGGCATTTATTGCAGAAGAGACATACCTGCTCTCAGCATGTAAACTGAGCTGCGCATCCAGAGCACAGCACCAACCAGATCTGTGTGCCAGGATGACTGGCTCCAACACATGTGGAGAAGTGGTATTATCCCCCACCAGCCAATGAAAGCAGCTAAAGACCATTATACAGAATATGTTGGTGAAGAACAGGACCATTGGAGAGAAGGCAATTAAAGCGGGAGTCCACCGGGACTCCGCGTTTTTTTTTTTTTTTTAAAAGCCAGCAGCTACAAATACTGCAGCTGCTGACTTTTAAAATAGTGACACTTACCTGTCCAGCGCGCCCACGATGTCGGCACCCGAAGCCGATCGCTAGGTCGTCTGTCGGGTCCTGCCGCCGCCATCTTGGGTATGGGAATCAGGAAATGGAGCCTTTCGGCTTCATTTCCCGGTTCCCTACTGCGCATGCGCGAGCCGCGCGGCGCAATCCGGGCGGTCCCCGCTGCCTCTGGGAACTGTGTGTAATTTACGCCCCTTTCCGCAGACAGCTATCCCGGAAGTGGGTGCAGTTACCTGGATTATCCAGGTAACTGCACCCCCTCCCCCCTGAAAGGTGCCAATTGTGGCGCCGGAGGGGGGGGGGGGATTCCGATGAGCGGAGGTCCATTTTAGGGTGGACCTCCGCTTTAAACCTCCATTTAGTGCAATTTAAAGAAAGGAAAAAACAAAACAAACATTCTCTCTTGCAGTTGATCTGCCCCTACACTGCCAAGGTTATTTTGGTCTAGGGGTACAGTAGACTGTCCCTCACTGTCCATTGTAGAGCAATGCATAGTAAATTATGACATCAGAGGATATACAACCACAGGAGTGTAGGGTAGAAGAAGCTGTGGGGTTCAGTCTTACAGACTAAAAGGGAGTCAGGGAAAAAAAGCCAGTTCACACTGCCATGCAGCCCAAACTGCGGCTATCCGCACAGCGAGCTGGGCTGCAGAGATCTGCAAGAGAGGACGGCGTAATGAACCTATTATACAGGTTTTATATAGCGCCAACAGTTTGCGCAGCGCTTTACAACATGACGGCATACATTACAGTTACCTTACAATTTGGTACAAGAATAATTGCACAGAGCTCCTTTTTACCGACCTTTATATGAAGTTCAGAAAGTGACACTTCATGTTATGACATAGGGGACCCTGCAGAGTAGAGTATTCTACACAAACATGTTACATAAGATCTCTCTGCTCTGAAATGCAATGTAACACTGCTTTCTGATCTGAACAGGACACACAGAAAACGATTGTTTACTATGCACTGTTGCAGTTAGCTGCGTTTTTCCATGATGAAATACACAGGTAAAAAACGGGCCCATCAGATCCCTGCACACTGTATTAGCAGGCTGTACAAGGTTCTGCACCTGCCCCCCCCCCCCCCCCCCACTATCAGATCCCTGCACACTGGGTAAGCAGGCTGTACAAGGTTCTGCCCCTGCCCCCCCCCCAACTAACAGATCCCTGCTCTGGCCTCCCATGGCTGTCAGATCGCTGCATAAGTGGGCTGTACCAGGCCCCGGCATCCCCTGGCTGTCAGAACCCTGCACACTGTATAACCAGGCTATAGCAGGCTCTGCACCCAGTCAGATCCCTGCACACTGGTTGAGCAGGCTGTACAAGGCCCTGGCCTCCCACAGCGTTAGATCCCTGCACACTGTATAAGCAGGCTGTACCAGGCCCAGGCACCCGCCCTCCCCCCCGGCTGTCAGATCACTGCACCCTGGATAAGCAGGCGGTCAGAACCTTGCACACTGGGTGAGCAGGCTGTACAAGGCCCTGGCCTCCCACAGCTGTCAGATCCCTGCACACTGTATAAGCAGGCTGTACCAGGCCCCGGCATCCCCTGGCTGTTAGATCCTTGCACACTGTATAAGCAGGCTGTAGCAGGCTCTGCACCCCGTCAGATCCCTGCACACAGGGTGAGCAGGCTGTCAGAACCCTGCACACAGGGTGAGCAGGCTGTCAGAACCCTGCACACTGGATAGGCAGGCTGCATCAGACCCCTGCACACTGGATAGGCAGGCTGCATCAGACCCCTGCACACTGGATAGGCAGGCTGCATCAGACCCCTGCACACTGGATAGGCAGGCTGCATCAGACCCCTGCACACTGGATAGGCAGGCTGCATCAGACCCCTGCACACTGGATAGGCAGGCTGCATCAGACCCCTGCACACTGGATAGGCAGGCTGCATCAGACCCCAGCATACTGGATAGGCAGGCTGCATCAGACCCCAGCAGTCAGATCTCTAAACACTGTATAAGCAGGCTGTAGAAGGCCCTGGCCTCCCACAGCTGTCAGATCCCTACACACTGGATAGGCAGGCTGTACCAGGCCCTGGCTGTAAGAACCCTGCACACTGAATGAGCAGGCTGTACCAGGCCCCCAGCAACCCCCACCGCTTGGTCAGATCCCTGCACACTATATAAGCAGGCTGTACCAGGCTCTGGCCCCCATCCAGCTGTCAGATGCCTGCACATTGCACACTAGGTGAGCAGGCGATGCAAGGCCCCGGCCTCCCTTGGCTATCAGATCCCTGCACAGTCCATTAGAAGGCTGTCAGATCCCTGCACACTCGATTAGAAGGCTGTCAGATCCCTGCACACTCGATTAGAAGGCTGTCAGATCCCTGCACACTCGATTAGAAGGCTGTCAGATCCCTGCACACTCGATTAGAAGGCTGTCAGATCCCTGCACACTCGATTAGAAGGCTGTCAGATCCCTGCACACTCGATTAGAAGGCTGTCAGATCCCTGCACACTCGATTAGAAGGCTGTCAGATCCCTGCACACTCGATTAGAAGGCTGTCAGATCCCTGCACACTCGATTAGAAGGCTGTCAGATCCCTGCACACTCGATTAGAAGGCTGTCAGATCCCTGCACACTCGATTAGAAGGCTGTCAGATCCCTGCACACTCGATTAGAAGGCTGTCAGATCCCTGCACACTCGATTAGAAGGCTGTCAGATCCCTGCACACTCGATTAGAAGGCTGTCAGATCCCTGCACACTAGTAGGCTGCACCAGGCCCTGGCTGTCAGATGTGAAAAGTGTACACAAACAATCCCACAAGGTGAGCGCTGTTCTCTGGCTCCACCAGGCGGGCGCGCGCCGCCACTGCACCCTCCCCCTACCACCAAGCGCAGGCCCAGCCCAAAGACACACACAACAAAATGGCGGACCGCGGCCCCGTCACGTGACCCCTTTGTGCATTCCCGGTCCGATATCTCGGCGGCGGCCTCCCCGTGCGTCCAACCGAAGGCGGTTATCGACAGCGGGGGTCCCGCGCCAGCCGCTCATGGGGGTGAGGGGTCGCCGGGGGGACGCGCTCCGCCATCTGCGCCACCCCCCCTCCCGTGAGGGGAACATGGCGGCCATTTTGTGCAAGCTTGCGCAGAGACGAGAGGGAAGAAAATGGGGAAAAGGGAAGAAAAGAAAGCGATGAATGATTACCGACTCCTCTTCCTTCTCCATGCCGGTCGGCATCTGGGGCACGGCCCGGTTGATGGAGGCATACTCGTGCAGGTCCGGGAGGTCCTCGCAGCGGAAGACGGGTAACGGTTTGGACGCATCCAGCGCCCGCGCCCGGAACGACAATTTACTCATTTTCCGTCTACCACAGAGCCATGCGACCGACGAGCGGGGAAAGGCTCCCGGGCCGCGCTCTCATGGGGGTCTCCGTGCTGCTCCTCCGCCGCCGCCTCTTTCCCGCCCAGCCGCCGTGATCAAAATGGCGCCTCTCCCGGGGCTCCGGGTGTCCGCGGCGTGCTTCCGGCTGTGTTTTGGCGGCGTTCTATGCGCTCCGGTGTCTCGTTCTCTCCCTCCTTCTTCAATACGCCATGGCCAACATGGCGGACATTAAAACTCCGCTGTCTGCTCCCCCAGCCAACCCGAGCTGCGCAGCCATTCCCAGAGTGCATCGCGCGCCTGCGCGTCCACCGGGAGGGGGGGTCCGGGCCCAGCCGCAGCGCTCGGGGGCGCGCCGGGGACAGGGGAGCGCGCTTTACACTACAGCGCCTGAAGTGCAACACACATATACACACACGGCTTCCCCCTCACAACAGCTTGTCATGTGACCTGTCCCTAAATAAAGATTCATGAATGGACATGGCGGCCTGACAGGCCATACTAGAGTTCCAGTACAGCTGGGCTGTCACAGGTTGCCCACTGGTGGTGGAGTGATGTAGCTTCCATATAAAAAAAAATTCACACAGTACCTCATGAGTCCTGACTGTACACAGCACAGGCCCTGGTCAGCCATGGAGGCTGCTCCATACACCCCTGAGGTGGGGTATACCCCATCACCCATTCCTACTGGAGTGGACCAGGCCTCATAATTCTAATAAAAAGTTATCCCAAGACAACTTTTTTCAGTTGTCAGTGAAATAGGGAGGTATTAGAACCCTTGACAAGTTTTTACACATCGTTCACATTGAATGCAGCCTTGAAGTTGCAAATTTCAAAGCCACATTACTAGACATCCGTGTGGCTTCATGCACACGTGTTCTGCAAAAGTGGTGCAGGAACGACTTTCAAATTGATGCAGCAGCGCAAAGTCGGCATCGCACCGATTTGAACATGGCCCCATTGCCGACAATAGACTGCGACCTGTCAAATCATGTAACAATTCACTCCAATGTGAACGAGAGCTTATACCATTGGGCTAGGTTGACATACACTATATTACCAAAAGTATTGGGACGCCTGCCTTTACATGAACTTTAAATGGGTTGTAAAAATTATTATTATTTTTTTTTTTAAATAACAAACAGGTTATACTTACCTCTACTGTGCAGCTTGTTTTGCACAGAGTGGCCCCAGAACCTGGTCTTCTGGGGTTCCTCGGCGGCTGTCTTGGCTTCCTCTCGCAAGTACTTCTCATGTTCATGCGAGCTCCCTCGCGTGATGAGATGCACTTGGGGGCGTGCTCCCAGGATGCGGCTATACCCGCTCACTGTATCGTTCGGCCCCGCCCCCATCACGCCATGTCATTGGATGTGATTGACAGCAGCGCGAGCCAACGGCTGTGCTGCTTTCAATCCATCCACTCCAGCCAATCAGCGGCCAGGCTGAGCGGCAAAGAGGACGCCGGGGGCAAGCGCAGGACTTTCGAGGGTTCAGGTAAGTAAAAACCGGGGGGGGACTGGGGGCACCAGCACTGTGAGATGTTTTTTTACCTTAATGCATAGAATGCATTAAGGTAAAAAAAAATATTTACCTTTACAACCCCTTTCATGACATCCCAGTCTTAGTCCGTAGGGTTCAATATTAAGTTGGCCCGCCCTTTGCAGCTATTACAGCTTCAACTCTTCTGGGAATGCTGTCCACGGGAATGTTTGACCATTCTTCCAGAAGCGCATTTGTGAGGTCTGGCACTGATGTTAGATGAGAAGGCCTGGCTCACTGTCTCCGCTCAAAGGTATTCTATTGGGTTGAAGTCAAGACTCTCTGCAGGCCAGTCAAGCTCCTCCACCCAAAACGCTCTCATCCATGTCTTTATGGACTTTGCTTTGTGCACTGGTGTGCAGTCATGTTGCAACAGGAAGGGGCCATCCTCAAACTCTTCCCACAAAGTTGGGAGCATGAAATTGTCCAAAGTGTCTTGGTTTGCTGACGCCTTAAGGAGTTCCCTTCACTGGAGCTAAAACCCCTGAAAAACAACCGTATAGAAAGCAAGGTCCATAAAGAAATGGATGAGTGCATTTTGGGGTGGATAAACTTGACTGGCTTGCACAGAGTCTTGACCTTAAAGCGGGATTCCACCCTAAAGTGGAACCTCCGCTGATCGGATCCCTCCCCCCCTCCGGTGTCACAATTGACACCTTTCAGGGGGGAGGGGGGTGGAGATACCTGTCAAAGACAGGTATTTTCACCCACTTCCGGGCATAGACTCCCGTGGGAGTCTACGCCATTTACTGCCCTGCCGCGCTGTCTGCTGGGACACACACGGGTCCCAGTGACAGCGCAGAGATTTCCTATTGTGCGGCGCGGCTCGCGCATGCGCAGTAGGGAACCGGGAAGTGAAGCAGATTCGCTTCACTTCCTGATTCCCTCACCTAGAATGGTGGCGGCAGCAGCCGAGAGCCGAGCAATCGATCGGCCTCGGCATCGCTGGAACCCGGGACAGGTGAGTGTCCATTTATTAAAAGTCAGCAGCTGTAGTATTTATAGCTGCTGGCTTTTAATATTTTTTTTTTTTTGGTGGAATCCCTCTTTAACCCAACAGAACACCTTTGAGGTGAATTAGAGCAGAGACTGAGAGCCAGGCCTTCTCATCCAACATCAGTGCCTGACCTCACAAATGCGCTTCTGGAAAAATGGTCAAACATTCCCATAGACACACACCTAAACCTTGTGGACAGCCTTCCCAGAAGAGTTGAAGCTGTTATAGTTGCAAAGGGTGGGCCAACTCAATATTGAACCCTACGAACCAAGACTAGGATGCCATTAAAGTTCATGTGCGCGTAAAGGCAGGCGTCCCAATACTTTTCACAATATAGCGTGTAGCATTGACACTTTTGACAAATTTTGTTTTTCCTCAGAACAGTAAAGGGGTTCTGAGGGTTGATTGTGCAGGTTTAACTTTGGCATCAATCTGGCTGGGCTGTGTTAGGGCTCTGCCTGGTCATGTGTACAGTTAGGTGCAAATGACAGGCCCAGAACCAGGCCTGGTTGGGCACTTTGGGTATCAGCATTCCCCAGAGCCAATCAGTGGGTGCGTCTGGGGCAGGGTACTTAAGATGCGGAAGTCACGTGTTCGGGGGGTGGGTTCGTGAGGCCAGAGCGGCCTGTTCCTGAAGTCGACCGGGGTAGCCCCACAAGGGGTCACGGAAGCGTATGCCGCTTCGCAACATGGTCAGTTTGATTAGACCCGCATGGTCTGGGGTAAGGATCCATCTGTTCTCGAGTCTCGGAAACCGGCTGGTCCGAGGCGCTGTAACCGAGGGAGGATTCAAGGCGCCCGGGTGCGCTCTTGGCTTGGACGGGCACTGCAGCTCATGTAAGCGACTGGGGGAGGACTCTTCAGAGGAGGGCCAACAAGCTGGCATCCCAAGAAGTGCCTGGTTGCTGGGTTGTCGAGGACACGAACGAATCCACGCTTTTCCAGTACTGCGGAAAGGCACCTGTTCATTTTCGGTTACAAATTTATTCAAGGTCAGAGACTTTGCAAGTTCCAGATTAAAGTGCTGATTGCCATAATCTCTGGCTAGAGATTTGTTCAGCTTTGAAGTTCCCAGCTGCGAGTGGCTACTCTCTGTGTTGTATTAGAGACTTTCTATTGATTAGCAGTTCAAGGTGCCCGAGTTTCTTTACCCTTGCCCTCTGTTCCCATATGAGACTGTTTGTTGGATGTTACCCCTGCAAATAAAAAAAACTTTTTAACTACTTTCTGACCGCCGGCAGTCAAAGGACGGCCAGGCGACGCACCTATTGTGGCGGGAGGCCATCATATGACGGCCTCCTGTTTAAACCGGGAATGCGCGCAATCGTGCGGGCGCATCCCTGTTTCTTCGGTGGTGGTGTGTCACAGCCATTGGTTATGGCTGTTTACCACGTGATCGGCCGTG
Source organism: Lithobates pipiens (assembly GCF_037356315.1). Classification (NCBI taxonomy): domain Eukaryota; kingdom Metazoa; phylum Chordata; class Amphibia; order Anura; family Ranidae; genus Lithobates; species Lithobates pipiens. Next base: position 92,113,422 of record NW_027507764.1, read on the forward strand.
ACACAGATGGTCACACCCCCCCACTGTGCACGGCGCATGCGCGCAATCACGAGCACGCTGCTCGTTGGTGGCGGCGTGTTCCCCGGGAACACTGCTCGTCACCGATGCTGGTAAACAGCCATTGGCCAGCTGTTTACCCACATGATCGGCTGTGATCCTTTCACAGCCGATCACTAAAATGTAAACCGATTGTGTGTGAGGAGGAGATTGCGGTAACATCTCGTTACCGTCTACAGTAAACACCAATCACACTGATTGTCCCCCAAATAAAGAGGACCTGTCACCACCCATCATAGTACCTATCACTCACAGCCCATCAGGGTACCCGGGTACCTGTCCCCAGGCCGTCAGAGTACCCGGGTACCTGTCCCCAGGCCGTCAGAGTACCCGGGTACCTGTCCCCAGGCCGTCAGAGTACCCGGGTACCTGTCCCCAGGCCGTCAGAGTACCCGGGTACCTGTCCCCAGGCCGTCAGAGTACCCGGGTACCTGTCCCCAGGCCGTCAGAGTACCCGGGTACCTATTTGCAGCCCATGCCTCATAGAATATACGTTGGGGTGTTTGCTTTCCAAAATGGGGTCATTTTGTGGGTAATTTCACTGTCCTGGTGGTCCAGGACCTTCAAAAGTGTGATAGGTAGGAATGAAATGAGATGCGTCATTTATGCTCCTAGAACGCCTGAACGTACTACTTCAATGTTCGGCCTCTCTATGTGACCAGGCTGTGTAAAAGTCCTACACATGTGGTATCGCCATACTTGGGAGGAGTAGCAGAATGTGTTTTGGGGTGTAATGATTGCTATATACATGCTATGTTAGAAATATCTTATAAAATTGACAACTTTGTGTAAAAAAAAAAAAATAAAAAAAAAAATAAAAAATTTAAAATAAAATGAGTTTTATTTTTTTCCACATATTCCTAAAACTTCTGAAAAAAAAAAATGAACCGTTCAAAAGACTCATTATGCCTCACAGATTATACGTTGGGGTGCTTGCTCTCCAAAATGGGGTAATTTTATGGGCAATTCCATTGTCCTGGTACTCCAGTGCCTTCAAAAGTGTAATAGGTGGTTGAGAAATGAGATGCGTCATTTTTGCTCGTAGAACGTCTGAAGGTACTACATCAATGTTGGTGCTCTGTATGTGGCCAGGCTGTGTAAAAGTCTCACACATGTGGTATCGCCGTACTCGGGAAGAGTAGCAGAATGTATTTTGGGGTGTAATTTGGTGTATGCATATGCTGTGTGTGAGAAATAACCTGATAATGACAATTTTGTAAAATAAATAATAATAAAAAAAAAAAAAATCTTCATTTTGCAAAGAACTGTGGGAAAAAATGACAAAATTAAAAAAAACTCACCATGCTACTTACTTAATACCTTGGGATGTCTACTTTGTAAAAGGGGGTCATTTGGGGGGTATTTGTACTTTCCTGACTTGTTAGTGTCTCAAGAAATGAGATACACCTGATGTACTGAAGGCCTGATCAGATGTGATCAATTTTCAGCGATTGGCACCATAGTTTGTAGACTCTATAACTTTCACAAAGACCAAATAATATACACTAATGTGGGTTATTTTTACCAAAGATATGTAGCAGTATAAATTTTGGCCAAAATGTATGAAGAAAAATTACTAATTAGCAAAAATTTATGACAAAGAAAAAAGGCATTTTTTTCACAAAATTTATGTTTTATTTATAGCACAAAAAATAAAAAACCCACTAGTGATTAACTCCACTAAAAGAAAGCTCTATTTGTGTGGAAAAAAGGACGCAAGTTTCATATCGGTACAGTGTTGCATGACTGAGTAATTGTCATTCAAACTGTGAGCGCTGAAAGCTGAAAATTGGTCTGGTCAGGAAGGGGGTGCAAGTGCACTGTATTGAGGTGGTTAAAGGACTTTTATGGTGTCAGTGTACAAAGTCGTTGGGTACTAACCCTAGGAACCCCTAGACCTGGAAGAACAAGCCAAGCGGAGGTAACCGGTAAGCCCAAAAAAGTCAAGGCCGCCCCAACGAGGGTTATGGCCGCTACAAGCGTATGTGTTTGCAGCTGCCATGGTTGCGCAGGCACAGCGACCCATTCATTTCAAGGGGTTTCTGTATCTTTGGCAAACACAGGACATAGGTGCCTGCACCTTTTTGAAATCACAGCCCCAGGGAAATCACATGATGCTTTTGCACTGTGTGATTTCATACACCCAAAAACACACTGCCTTTTCAGATGCATGTGGGAGCCATTAAGATTGAATTGCACCCCCACGAGTCTGCTAAATAGCACCGCATTTTGCTTGCAGGTATGCATATAATTTACACACATACCTGCATATAGGTGGGCCTAACCATAGGGAGATTTGGGCCTCACTCAGAAAAGCGAAAGAGGGTGAATAGGCTTATAGACACAGCAGCAGACCTGTGCTATTGACACACACAGAACCTTGACAATTATCTAAAAGTTAAACTAAAAATATGCACCGTCACTGAACTAATGACACTGGCTGGGAAGGGGATAACCTCTAGGGCAATCAAAGGGGTTAAATGTTTGCCTAGCCAGTGTTTTACTACAGGGTGGGAGGTGCTTTTACTAGAGAAAGTCATAGATCCATGTCCTTGCTTTGCAGAGACACAGGATCCATGGTTTGCCTTCTGTCAGAATGGTGATCTGCCTTGTTTACATAGGCAGGCCACCATTCTCTCTCTGAATGCATATTTAGTCCATTACATATTTATTCTGCATCAAAAACACATGGACAGTGTTTACCATTAAATTCCAATGGCCCTATTTCCGACCATTGCAATGTGTTCCAGTGCAGTCAACAAAAGTAGATCATGCTCTATTTTTTTTCTGTATGGGATGTGGCAAAGAGCATTTAAAAAAATAAAAAATAAAAATCAAAATAAAAAAAAACATATGTCATCAACGGAGATGAGAGAGGAAAAAAAAAAAAAAAGAAAAAGAAGAAGGGGGTGGGTGGGATCACGGGAACTGCATATGCTTGCGGTTTTCTAAAGCATGTAAACTGACATGTGCAGCTTCCCGACCACCTCACGCAGATATACTATGGCAGAAGGGCACATACAGGCAGAATTGCATACCTATACGTTGCCCTTTAAGAGGTGGGTTGTGGGCGTGCACCCGCCGGGAACTTTGTGATCGATCGTCTCAAGCATTTTTCCCATTCTGCCTAGTGACACCGTCACTGATCACCACACCCTGTAACCGGGAGCGGTGATCAGTGTTGTGTCACACAGCTCCTCCTCCCCCCCCCCCCCACAGTTAGAATCACTCCCTAGGACACACTTAACCCCTAAAGCGCCACCTAGTGGTTAACCCCTTTACTGCCAGTCACATTTACACAGTAATCAATGTATTTTTTATTGCACTGATCACCGTATAAAACGTGAATGGTCCCAAAATCGTGATCTGTCCACCATAATGTCGCAGTCACAAAAAAACAAACGCCGATTGCCGCCATTACTAAAAAAAAAAGCCATAAAACTATCCCCCATTTTGTAAACCTTATAACTTTTGTGCAAACCATATCAATAAACGCTTATTACGATTTTTTTTTTTTACCAAAAATATGTAGAAGAATACATAATCGGCCTAAACTCAGGAAAAAAGAAAGAATGTTTATATATTTTTTGGGGATATTATAGCAAAAAGTAAAAAAAAAAAAAAAAAAAATCAAAATTGTCGCTATTTTTTCGTTTACAGCACAAAAAATAAAAAAATAAAAAAAACTGCAAAAGGTGATCAAATACCACCAAAAGAAAGCTCTATTTGTGAGGGAAAAATAAAGGACGTAAATTTTGTTCGGGAGCTACGTCGCACGACCGCGCAATTGTCAGTTAAAGCGACTCAGTGCTTAATCGCAAAAAAAGGCTCTGGTCTTTGTTCAGCCAAATAGTCCAGGGCTTAAGTGGTTAAAGCAGGGTTAGGTTATAAAAAAATCCCAAGCTTTGAATATCTCACAGAGCACTGTTCAATTTATCATCCGAAAATGGAAAGAGTGTGGCGCAACTGCAAACTTACCAAGCCATGGCCGCCCACCTAAACTGACAGGCCGGGCAAGGAGAGAATTAATCAGAGAAGCAGCCAAGAGGCCCATGGTAAGTCTGGAGGAGCTGCAGAGATCCACAGCTCAGGTGGGAGAATCTGTCCACAGGACAACTATTAGTCGTGCACTCCACAAATCTGACCTTTATAGAAGAGTGGCAAGAAGAAAGACATTGTTGAAAGAAAGCCATAAGAAGTCCTGTTTGCAGTTTGCGAGAAGCCATGTGGGGGACACAGCAAACATATGGAAGAAGATTCTCTGGGCAGATGAGACCAAAATTAAACTTTTTGGCCTAAAAGAAAAACGCCATGTGTGGTGGAAAACCGTGAAACATGGTGGTGGCAGCATCATGTTGTGTGGATGCTTTTCTTAAAGCAGAGGTCCACCCTAAAGTGGACCTTCTGCTCATTGGAATCCTCCCCCCCTCCGGCGCCACAACTGGCACCTTTCAGGGGGGAGGGGGGGTGCAGGTACCTGTACAGTACAGGTATCTGCACCCACTTCCTGGATAGCTCTCTGCGGAAAGGGGCATAGATTGCGCCCCTTTCCGAAAGTCCCCCGCTGCCTGCTGGGAAACACACAGATCCCAGAGGCAGCGGGTCCATCCTCATTGCGCAGCGCGACTCGCGCATGCGCAGTAGGGAACCGGGAAATGAAGCCGAAAGGCTCCACTTCCTGATTACCATACCCAAGATGGTGGCAGCAGCACCCGAGAGACGATCGAGAGATCGGCTTCGGGTGCCGACATCGCAGGCGCGCTGGACAGGTAAGTGTCACTATTTTAAAGTTCAGCAGCTGCAGTATTTGTAGCTGCTGGCTTTAAAAAAATTTAAAAAAACGCGCATTCCCGGCGGACTCCCGCTTTAAGCAGGGACAGGGAAGGTTGTCAGAGTTGATGGGAAGATGGATGGAGCCAAAGGCAATTTTAGAAGAAAACCTTTTAGAGTCTGCAAAAGACTTGAGACTGGGGTGAAGGTTCACCTTCCAGCAGGACAATGACCCTAAACATATAGCCAGAGCTAAAATGGAATGGTTTAAAACTTTAGATCAAAGCATATTCATGTGTTAGAATGGCCCAAAGTCCAGATCTAAATCCAATTGAGAATCTGTGGAAAACTTGAAAATTGCTGTTCACAGACGCAGAGCTTGAGCTATTTTGCAAAGAATGGGCAAAAATGTCACTCTTTAGATGTGCAAAGCTGGTAGAGACATCCCCAAAATTAATTAGGGTAATTGCAGTGAAAAGGTGGTTCTACAAAGTATTGACTCGGGGGCTGAATACAAACGCACGCCACACTTTTCACATATTTGTAAAATATTTTGAAACTCATTTATCATTTTCCTTCCAGTTCACAATTATGTGCCACTTTGTGTTGGTCCATCACATAAAATCCCAATAAAATAAATTTACGTTTTTAACGTGACAAAATGTAGAAAAATTTAAAAGGGGTTATGAATATTTTTTCAAGGCACTGCATACATTGCGGTTTGCAAGTGGTTTACCGGGATTATGGCCGAAGATATATCAGCCATAACCCCCCGGTATATTTTTATGCAGCCGGCGGTCAACTTCCTCATGAAACCAGTTCCAGTGGCTCATGAGCCACTGGAACGGTTTCCGAAGGGGCCCCCCACTTCCAGCCAGTGTTTCTCAGGCTACTGTTTCAGTCTGTTCGCCCCAAACAATCCGACCGTGCGGCCGGCTGCTTCCATAGGCGATCAAAGAGTTAAAAATGATTGTAAAGTCGTGTTTTTTTGTTTTGTTTTTTTAAACAAAAACACACCCGCCCCCTCTCCCTCCTGATTGGCTAGCTGACCAATTGATAGGCACGGGAGTCAATGGTGCTGCTGCTGTGTCTCAACCAATCAGAAGGGAGAGTCCCAGATGGCCGAGGGACTCTGACATTGCTGGACAGAAGAGAGTCTGCAGGTCAACGCTGAATCTCAAGCACATTATAGCCCACACTATTTTTTAAAGCTGAAAGGCACAGGCTCCTTCAAAGACTACGCATGCACAGTGTGCAATCTTTCCCTCCATGAAGTCACTTGCTGTTACAAAGCAAGAGATCATGCACTGTGCATGGGCATGCTTTGAACAAGGGGGTGTGTTTGTAATGCCCTGTCATTTTGGCAGGATGGAGTGGGGGTTTTGTCCATCCCCATTGGCTCCAGCAGCTGTCAATCACAGCCAGTTAGACGAGGACAGAGAAAGAGAAAAAGAGAAAAAGATTTGTCATTGTTTTTTCCAGCACATCTCACCGATGCTCAATGGGATTGTGATATGCAGAATTTGAAGGCCAAGGGCATCACTCTGAACTCATTGTTGGGTTCCTCAAACCATTTTTGAAACATTTTTTTTTACAGTGTGGCAGGGTGCATTATCACTGGCATCAGGGAATTTCCAAGAAGGTGTGTACTTGGTCAGCAACAATATTTTAGGTAGGTGGTACATGTTAAGTAACAAATTGAAGGACCGAGGTTTCCCAGCAGATCATCACACTGCCTCTACTGGCTTGCCTTCTTCCCATACTGCAGCCTGGTGCCATCTCTTCTCTAGGTAAGTGATGGACACACACCCAGCCATCCACATGATGTAAAAGAAAATGCAATTCATCAGATTAGGCCACCTTCTCTGTGGTCCAGTTCTGATGCTCACAAGCCCACCATAAGCACTTTTAGGCTGTGGACATGGGTCAGCATGGGCACCCTGCACAACTGCCCCCCCCCCCCCTTTTAACACATCAACTTTAAAAAAAAAACCACAACAACATGTTTACCTGCTGCCCAATATGTCCCAATGATTTTCAACTGTCATTGTAACGAGATAATCAATGTTATTCACTTAACTTGTCAGTGGTCTTAAATTTATGGCAGTTTGGTGTAGTGTAGATTAGATGTGGTAGTTGTATTCGTTTTCGCTTTAGGTTAAAAACCCAATATAGGACTTTGATGTACCATTAAAATAAGGAACTTAGTCATAAGCATGGGTTGTTTTGTACAGTAGCTACCTTCAGGAGAGAACACTGGACAAAAATAAAAATATAAATTATGGGAAGGAGGGACCTGTGAAAAATTATTTTAAAGGCAAGTCAAAAATTCTGTTTTTCTTAGTTGTACAGTATGGGACACAGGCTCTTAGTCATAAACCAGGGGCATCTAAAAGCAGTCAGGAACTGAGGGGTGGGCAACACAGCTAACAAAGCCAACAGGTGCATGTAACAATCCTTTGAAAAAGGCCCAAAAAAGGGGAGGAGGAAGAGGACGAGGACGAGAAGAACTGAGCGCAGCATGCAGCACCTCACACCCAAAGCTGGCATCAGAGGAAGACTGAACATTCACTTAGTAAAATATAAAAAATAAATAAATAAATAAATAATAAAAAAAAAAAAACACACAACATGTGAACAGACCAGGTGGTGGCCTTGCAAATCTGGCAAGAATATTTGAAGTTAGTTCACCTTTTAATTTTTTTCAGAAAAGGTGAACTTATCCTTCAAGCCCCACAGGGAAACCTACAGGTGGGGAAATGTGTGCAGGGCCACAAAAGGCCTTAGCTAAGGATTGAGAGGTGAACAGTCATTAAAACAGAATGGCCATGGCGGAGATTTTCTCCTCCATGACAAGAAAGATCAGATGTTGGTTGGGACCAGACTGGAGATAGAATCTCCACAAAGTATGGCCTCCAGGTGCAACGGTAGGCTTTATGAGAAGTTAACTCCCTAGCCTTCAGAAGGGTACAGATGACTGGATTCGATAGGCCCTGGTTCCTCAAGACCTGGGCTTCAACAGCTATGCCAATAAACCACTGACCGAGAAGTATGATGGTAGACAGGCTTTTGGATAGAAGATCTGGGTCCGAGAGGGCCTATGGAGAGTCTGCAAGAGTCCGAGTATGCCCGAAAACCATATACCCCCCTCCCCCAGTTTGGCGCAGTGCGAGACACTGGAAGAGCCTTCATCTCAATTCTGCAAAGCAGAAGGAGGAGAAGTTTTAGAGAAGGAAAAGGATAGATGACATTGAGCTCATCCCATGGAGTCACCAGAGCCTCTCCTGGGAAAGCTCGAAAGTTCCTGGATCTGTTCCAGTTATTGTTGAATCTGAACACCGCAATATTCACAGATGGGGTCCCCCAGATTTGGCAAGGAGTTTTGAACATTTCTGGGAGGTGCAAACAACCACCACCCCAATCCAGATGTCAATGGCTAAGAAAGTCCACCTGCCAATTTCCCACACCTTTGATGTGGACAAAGCTGGAACATGCAGCTCTGCCCAAGTTATAATCCAGTCAGCTTCTGATGCCTCCTTGACAGTTGATGTAGGCCACTACCATGGCATTCTCTGATAGGATTCTGATCAAGCGGCCTTGCAGCTAATATCAAAAGCAAATTGTCCCGAGTTCCAGGTATTGATGGGAAGATGAGCTTCCTCCAAACAACAAGTCCCCTGCAGCAAAAGTGCATCCAGCACTCCTCCCCAGCCCCCTCTCTCGTGAGGATTTTCCACCTCCAGTGTCAGATTAAAACTCCACTAAGTAAAAGGAAGAATCTGGCCTTGTAGGTCATATGCATGGGATGGTCCAAGCTCATTTGTCCACATTGCTAGAATGTGGAGTTGCAACGATCTCAATTGAAACTGAGCATGTGGCACGCTCTCTAAGCAGATTACCATCAGGCCCAAGACCTCATGCAGGCACTAAATGTGGTGTAGAAAATTGGACTGGTGGACTCAGGCACTTGAGTGGAGGGACAGAAGTTTGTCCCAGGTTAGGTGTGTCCAAAGACAGGCCCAGATGCTGTAAATAAATTAGTCTGTTCCAGCAAAGACCCCTAAGAGCTGAAGATTCAACTGAATCTCTGAATAGCCTGCAGCATATACATTGGCAGACAGGGTTAGGGAGGACTGGTTGTTTAACAGGGGGTAATCCAGGTATCCCAATATACGTGTCCCCTGAAAACAAAGCATAGCTAGGACTGGAACAAATATATCTTGATGAAGACCCAGGGAGCTGTGGACAGGACAAAGGGAAGGGCAACAAATAAATTGTGCTTAGCATCTACAGAACATGCTGATAGTGTTGGTGAGGAGGAAAATATGGGAATGTGCAAGTATGCACCCCCTCCTGGAAGGAGGGAAGCAATGACTGACCTGTCAGATTCACACAAAAAAACCCCCCCGCAAGAACAAGTTTTCAGATCCAGAATGGGCCGAATGTCTCCATTTGCCTTGGAAACGGAACAGGTTTCAGTAGAAGCCTTGAAAGCGCACCTTGTTTGGGACTCGGATAGTAATCCCCTTAGGGGCAGCAAGAAGATTCACCCATCTTTGCAGTGAAGGAAGCAAAATTTGAGAGCATGAAGCAGGGAGAAGGCAGAGGCAAAACCTCAATTTTGTAGCCCCTGTAAACAGCATTCTGGCCCAAACGTCAGAGGTTTTAGAACAAGGCGGCTGACACACGGCCCCCCACTCTGTCAGTTGGGAGTGCCTCTTTATTGAGAAGGGGGCTTGAAGGTCCACATCTTCCAACGAAAGTGTGTTCCAGACTTAGACCAAGAGCTGGATGCCTAATGCCACGTACACACAATCCGAATTATGGTCGGAAAAAGGTCTGATGGTTTTCCTGACGGAATTCCTCTCAAGCCGTCTTGCCTACACAAGTGTCACAGCCCATGCTCCACTACCGTTATTGGAGCACCAGCACACTGGGTCAGAGCCCTGTAACTTACAGCGCCAGATGCCTTCTTACTTTGGGCAGATGTATAGGGTCCAGCCCCATCCTGGCTTCACCCTCCATGATGGGCACAACCCCATAAAGATCATTGCTGCTGGCAAACAGCTTTTAACCTGTATAGCACCTTGCAGCTAACAACTCAATGCTCCACATGCCAAGGTAAATACTCATGCAGAATCCAGTCCCTAAAACATTACAGGCCAGTCTTGCATTTTCTCAAGGCAGAGTATAGTTTCCCAAGGCTCAGCTGAGGAGTCAAATGATCTCAAAGCTGTAGAAGGAAGCCAGAGTTGCTGTGACGCAGTCATGAAGCTTGATAGAAGAGGAAAAAGCCTTCACACAAAAGAGGTATCTTCCCGTAAAGATGTTCATCACCCAAGGAAACTAGCAAAAAACTGAGGATTGCTGGAAGGGGTTCTCTAGGGGATGTCCCTGCAGCTTTCTTCATTTGCTAGTGTCCAATCACCTGAAGGTAGTGGCAGATTATCCTCTGTCCTGTACTTTGATTAAGAAAAATATATTGATCCTGCCAGAAATGAAGTGTCCTTGTCACTTTCTGTGTGATGAATTGAAAGCAAAAATACATTTTCTTCTGTAAACCATTCATCACCCCCATGCAAGAGAGATGAAGAATAAAAACCTAACCGTTTCTAGCCATTCAGTACCGTAGAAATAAAAATGTCTGTAGTCACACACACACACACACACACACACACACACACACACACACACACACACACACACACAACCTCTTTGGATAGATAAAAAAACTAAACAAAAAGAAACTTGGAGCTTCCATTACCTACTTGTTTTTCTGCAAATTCTAGTTGCCTGGCTTTCAAGCAGACCCCCTTGCCTCAGTATTTGAGACACTAACCCACAGCAAATATGCATATATTGATTTCTGACATTTTTCTGATCCGAGTACTTGTTCCAGGTTGGTTAATCAAAGTATTGGAGGCCAGAGGATGAGTGCCAGCATGAAACCCAGGGAAGTAGCATTTTCTGAGGGAAGACAGGCATAGCAGCCCTTATTTCTCTCCATTTACTGCAAGTCCAACACTATACAAAAATAGAATGTAGAAGGGTAGGATCGGTGATTACCAACTTAAGAGGTATAGGAGTCCTCATCTGATGTCACCAAAGGGCATCACATAAATGTCCAGTGTTTGCAATGCTACAAAACTACTATTATAGATTTTGTACATGATGGTCAAAGACCTAATACATGCTGTATATTTGAATGGAGATTACCACCGTTACAAATTAAATTATAATAAAATGGCAAAACTTTTGTTTTAGATATGTCCAAAGTAGAGAGAGCATAGACATCTTTTAGGATTCATGTACACTGCTGCTAGTAAACATTTTTTTTCAGCTGCCCCTGAACTCTCCTCAGTGTGATCTTATCAGTACATGTTGAATTTAAAACGTCCTGTGTACATTAAGCCTAAATGCTGCCACTACATAAATGGTGGGGTCCAGGGGGCACAAGTACCAAAGCGCCACAGGGTGGTGAAGTGTTTGAACCTCTCATATTTTTTGTTTCTGCTGTGTCCCCACTCTGGAAATATTTCCCCTTAGCTTTAGGCTACAGTGACCAGACGTCCCCAGTCTGAGTATATGATCCCTGGTGTCAGGGCTGGGCTCTGCCCTTCCTTCTCTGAGCTGGCCTCAAAGCTGTCGGCTAATAGCCGGGTCCTATCTCTCCAGTTACTCAGCTGGCGATATCCCGCTCGTCAGTCCTGCCTACTTAAGCTGTCCAGTCCAGAGTATCTCTGCTTTTGCCTTGGTCAACATCACAGAAACTATCTCCTGCAATCCTGTTCAAGACTTGCTTTGCTGACACCCCTTCTGGCTCCAGAGCCTGCTTGCTGTTCCACTACATTGATTCCTGACTACTGGCTTGGCTGACTATCCATTCCGGTTACAGAACTTTGGCTATGTTTTGACTACTTTTGTTCTTTTTAGTTTTATTATTAAACAAGTGTGATTTAACTGTACTTCTGTCTCAGCCTGACTTCATGGTTTCTGACACCTGGATTGCAGGCATTTTCCCTGTGGGTCCCACTCCGGGCCGTGGTCACTGCTTTTCTCCCCCTGCAGTCAGTGCTGATCCAGCCCCGATTCTCTCTCCCTCCCCCCCGAACAGCACACAGGTTATCATCACACACACTCAGCTGTGCTGGCCACTCTGTGAATAGAATAAAGGAGCATGTGGTGCCCAAACAGACACTGGGGGGGGGGGTGGGAGAGCTTTCAGGGACCACACCACGACTGACCAAAAAAGACAACACAACACCTGACTGGCGGGAAGCCAGAACATTGTTAAGGTATAGGAGAGAGAGGGAGAGAGATACAATATACACAGAGCAAGAGAGATGGAAGATACAGTACAGAGAGTGGGAAATAGAGTATATAATAGATATCCATTGAAACATTTTTTCTCTATCATTTGGTAGTCATATCCCAAAAAATTCTAAGAAGTATCTTTTATTTATCTCATGGATGAAATGTGAGAAATTACATCTATAATTATACAATAAATTACATAAAACATACACTGCATATATCATTTGAGGAAAATAAGCTTATAAAATAGTTTACCATTTGCCAATAAAAATAAAAAAAAATAATGTCCCCAGATTTCATTAAAAAAAAAAAAAAAAAAAAAAAATCTGGTCACCTTACTTTAGATACACTGCTTTATTTGTGCAGTAACAGAAATTAGACACGTCGACTGTTTTTGCAAGCAATTTTAAGAAAACTTTATTAAATGTTAAAATATTTTATGAACGATAGAAAAATTGGGCTTTTAGATGGCAAAAAAAAAGTGTGTATATATATATATATATATATATATATATATATATATATATATATATATATATGTATAATCATCAAGCCCAGTTTTGAAGTATTACATTATATATTTGCTATTGTTTCTTCTGCCCTCTTCAGGCAATTTGTAAAAACGCAGCTGTCATTCTGGATCTAATTTCACTGCAGAACATTTGAGAGAGAAAGTTAAGACACCACTGGCATCACATGAGCAAGCACGGAAATATACATTTTAAATTATGAAAAATGGAAATTATGTCATTTCTATAATGGGTAAGATCAAAATGTTTTAATGGCCAACTACAGCGAAGTGAAGTTATATAAATGTCAGCATGCCAGCTTGCTCCAGTCTAACAAAGTTATTTTTTAGTGTAAATATGTTCATTTAGAATCCTTTTTCATCCATTGGATGGAATCATTCCGTTATGTTCACAATGTAGGTGCAAAAGAGCAATGCTATGTGTTTTTGGGTAGTGTTCCACCAGCAGCTGTATTGCTCTAGTAAAATATTTTAAGAGTATTGAGTGGCTCCTTTTTAATGCAGTGTGAGCAGCAAGCCCTTAATGCAAACCTGTTTAACTGAGCACTGAGGCCTGGTTCAAACCTATGCAGGTTGCATGTTTCAATACACACCGAAGTCTATGGAACCAAAAACCAGAAAATGTCCCTGGCCCTTTCCATAAAATGCACAGATGTGAACGTGACTCATAGGTAATCATGTTAAATGGACTGTAATGTGTTTCTCCAAAACTTCAAACACATAAAAAAATGCATAGGTGTGAACCAGACCTTAAAAAAAAGGGTTGTAAAGGTTCAAGGTTTAAAAAATAAAAATAAAATAAAAAAATTGTATGTAAACCCAGAAAATATTTAAAGCAAATCTTTTCCCTGCATAGCTTGTGCCTATATGCCTTTTGTTTTCTACTGCATTTTTTGAGGGGGGGGGGTCACCCTACCAGTTTGTATACAAATCAATGGAACCTTCTTTAGTAAGGCAACAACACCACTGAAATACAGCAGTGGTGTTGCCACCTTATGTGAGCACGCTTGCACCAGGACTGACATGGTCATGCACAGCATTGCCATTTCCAATTATTTTTGTTAACCACTTCAATACCGGGCACTTATACACCTTCCTGCCCAGACGAATTTTGAGCTTTCAACGCTGTCGCACTTTGAATGACAATTGCACGGGCATGCTACACCGTACTCAAACAAAATTTTTATGATTTTTTTTTCCCCCACACAAATAGAGCTTTCTTTTGGTGGTATTTGATCACCTCTGGGATTTTTTTTTCTGCTAAACAAATAAAAAAAGGCCGAAAATTTTGAAAAGAAAAACATTTTTTTTGTTTCAGTTACAAAACTTTGTAAATAAGTAAGTTTTCTCCTTCACTGATAAGGCGGCACTGATGGGCACCAATGATGTGGCATTAATGAAGTGGCACTGATGTGCGACACAGATGAACATTGTAGGAATGGATGCCAATCAGTGCCCATTGTGGGCACTGACTGGCATCCCTGGTGGTCTAGGGGGGGTATACCTGGTGCTGGGCATCCCTGGTAGTCTGGTGACGTCCCTGGTGGTCCAGTGAGGGCATCCTTGGGGGGGCTGTGCTGATAATCGATCAGCACAGACCCCCCTGTCAGAAGAGCAGCCGATTGGCTCTCCTCTACTCGCGTCTGACAGACGCGAGTGAGGAAAAGCCGATAACCGGCTCTTCCTATTTACATTGTGATCAGCCGTGATTGGACACGGCTGATCACATGGTAAAGAGTCTCCGTCAGAGATCATAGTTGCGGGGTGTCAGACTGACACGCCGCAACAACGATCGCCGCGATGCGCGCGTCCGGTCAGGATATTAAAACCACTTTGCCACCGTCATTTTGCTATATGGCGGGCGGCAAGTGGTTAACAGTTAGTCAGAATCCCTTCCCTTTACATCTATATTGCGTAACAGGAGTAACTTTTACTGAACAACAAAGCTTCATTTATACAACCTTTTTATTTACAATTACCAAAGTCTTTTGCATGTAGCATGCAAGTCATATAATGGCAGATTCCAACATATACAGTTGTGCTCATAAGTTTACATACCCTGGCAGAATTTATGATTTCTTGGCCATTTTTCAGAGAATATGAATAATAAACACAAACATTTTTCACTCATGGTTAGTGTTTGACTGAAGCCATTTATGATCAATCAATTGTGTTTACTTTTTAAATCGTAATGGCAACTGAAGCTACCCATATGACCCTGATCAAAAGTTTACATACCCTGGTGATTTTGACCTGATAACATGCACAAAAGGGGGTTGAATGGTTATTAAAAAAGGTAACCATCCTCACCTGTGATCTGTCTGCATGTAATTAGTGTGTAAAAGGTCAATGCGTTTCTGGATTCCTGACAGACCCTTCATCTTTCCTCCAGTGCTGCACTGAAGTTTCTGGATTCTGAGTCAAGGGGAAAGCAAAAGAATTGTCAAAGGATCTGCGGGAAAAGGTAGTTGAACAGTATAAAAACAGGAAAAAGGGATATAAAAGATATCCAAGGAACTGAGAATGCCAATCAGCAGTGTTCAAACTCTAATCAAGAAGTAGAAAATGAGGGGTTCTGTTGAAACCAAACAACGGTTAGGTAGACCAACTAAAATTTCAGCCACAACTGACAGGAAAAAATAGTTTGAGATGCAAAGAAAAAATAAAATAACTTAAGGTGAAATACAGGACTGGCGTGGCCATTTCAAGATGCACAATAAGGGGGCACTTGAAGAAAGATGGCCTGCATGGTCGAGTCACCAGAAGAAAGTCATTACTACACAAATGCCACAAAGTATCCCGCTTACAAATACGCCAAACAGCACAGAGACAAGCCTCAAACCTTCTGGCACAAAGTCATTTGGAGTGATGAGACCAAAATTGAGCTTTTTGGGCACAACCATAAATGCTACATTTGGAGAGGAGTCAATAAGGCCTATGATGAAAGGTACGGAGGTGGATGACTGATGTTTTGGGGATTTGTGAGCTACAAAAGGCACAGGAAATTTGGTCAAACTTGATGGCAAGATGAATGCAGTATGTTATAAAAAAATACTGGAGGAACATTTACATTCATCAGCCAGGGAGCTGCGCATGGGACGTGCTTGGACATTCCAATATGACAATGATCCAAAACACAAAGCCAAGTCGACCGGTCATTGGCTACAGCAGTATAAAGTGAAAGTTCTGGAGTGGCCTTTTCAGTTTCCTTACCTCAATATCATTGAACCACTCTGGGGAGATCTCAAAACCTGCAGATCATGCAAGACAGCCTAAGAATTTATAGGCACTGGAAGCTTTTTGCCAAGAGGAATGGGCAGCTTTACCATCTGAGATGATAAAGAGCCTCATCCACAAAAAAAGACTTCAAGCTGTCCTTGATCTTAAAGGGGGCAATACACAGTATTAAGAACTGGGGTATGTAAACTCTTGATCAGGGCCATTTGGGTAGTTTCTGTAGCCATTATGATAAATAAAAAATAAAAAACACAATTAATGGATAATAAATGGCTTCAGCCAAACACTAAACTATGAGTGAAAGAAAAGTTTTTGTATCAATCATTTATATTCTCAGAAAAACGGCCAAGAAATCAAATTCTGGCAGGGTATGTAAACCTATGAGCACAACTGTACAAATCAATGTAGCTCTGTATTCAATACAGATGAAAGCTGGGTTCACACTAGTGCAAATTGGATGCAGGTTTCCCCGCATTCATATGACAGGAGAGTGTGCCTGTCTCTCAATAGAGCCGGTTCACACATATCTGAGGCAGCTGCGGAGCAAATTACACAGGGGTCCCGTGTGTCTTTGGCTTAGTTTCAGGCCTGAATTCAGGAAAAAAATTCAGGCTTGATTTGTCCCTGAAAATGGAGAACAGGGACACACCAAACCCCTGCTGTGAGCCTCATCCATATTAGGTGTGAACCCAGTCTAAAATGTATTTCTTCAAATGCAAGCAGTGTAAGGCAGCCCATAGACGAGTCAGGTTTTGTTCAACCAGCGGGTTGAATGCAAAAAACAGACACCATTCCCCCAATCACACATTTGAGGTGGATGGAGGAATCCTTCCCACTGTTTTTGTATTTTGACTGCTGGGAGAATACTCCGCCATCAGAATACACAAATGAGCACTGCACGCTATAGCCTGCAGCACTGATGAAGCAGACATTTTTCAGCAGGCAGTTGTACAGAAGTCAATCAGTAGATTGATTTCTGTACAGCGACAGTAGTCAGGAGTCACAATGTGGCTAGTCCCTGCTAATGCAGCCAAATTGTGATCCATATATGGCACATGGGTCAAATGCAAGGCCCACAGGCCAAAGCCGGCCTACTAGGCCATTTCATGTGGTCCTCGCACCTCTCTTGCAGCTTCTGCATCCCCTTCATCTCCACCCCCTACCTTGTCTCAGCAGCAGAGAGGAGGACAGAACTCCTCTGCCAGACCCTCCACTTCCCTGTGCAGGACAGGCAGAGGCTTGTCTTTGCCCCCTCCTTGTCTCAGCAGTTGGCATCATAGAGGAAGACAGAACTCCTCCCACAGATCCTGCACCACCTTTAAAGTGGTTGTAAAGGCAGAAGTTTTTTTTATCTTCCATCATTCTATGCATCAAGATAGAAATGAAGCGTTACTGGATCTACTGATTACCAACCTTACAGACCTGATCACGGGTGTGGAACTATGGGCAATTTAGGAAACCGCGATCACAGGTCAATTTGCTTCAGTATAAAAGACAATGAATTTCAAAAAGCCAACTTCCCTAAACTATGAACCTTGTTAGAAGGTTTGAATTGGGATAAAATCTTAGGAACAAAGAACACGGAGGAGAGATGGGTTTGCTTTAAGAGCATATTAAATAAGGGCATTAGCCAATGCATCCCATTGGGTAATAAATTTAAAAGAGCAAACAAAAGTCCTGGATGGCTTAAGGCCAATGTAAAAATGCATATATAAAAAAAAAAAAAAAAAATAATAATAATAAAAGGGTTGAGGGATCATCATCATCAGCAGGTAAGGGCGCAATTAGGGCAGCCAAGATAGAACATGAAAGAACGCTGAGGAGAGCAAAAACAAAAATCCCAATAAATTCTTTAAGTATGGAAACCGTAAAAAAATAAATGGGAGGACAGGCCATATTGGCCCCATAAAGAATGAGGAAAGACATCTGGTTACAAAAGGATGGGGAGATGGCGAAGGTATTGAATTTATTCTTCTCGAGGGAATCAGGGGGCTTTAGTAGCCAAAACTGCAGTGTTTATCCTTATGACAACACAGGAAGCACCTCCGTGGTTAACAGAGGACAGAATTAAAATTAGATTTGGGAAACTTAACATTAATAAATCACTGGGACCAGGTGGCTTGCATCCGAGGGTACTTGGGAAACTCAGTAAAAATTTGAAACAATGGTCTGGCAATTACTTTACTGACAGTCTACTGACTGGAAGGGTACCAGGTGATTGGAGAAAAGCCAATGTAGCACCAATATTAATAAAAGGGCCCAAAATACATCCCTGGGAATTACAGACTAGTTAGCCCAACATCAAAAGTATGCAAGCTCTTGGAGGGGATGATAAGGGACTATATACAAGATTTTAGTAAAAAGAACAGTATCATTAGCAGTAATCAGCATGGATTCATGAGTGCACGAATTGAAAACTGGCTACAAGGGCGAGTTCAGAGGGTGGTTATAAATAGGGAGTACGCAGAATGGCCAGGGGTGGGTAGTGGGGTCCCCCAGGGTTCTGTGCTGGGACCGATCCTATTTATTTTGTTCAGAAACGACCTGGAGGATGGGGTAAACAGTTCAATCTCTGTATTTGTGGACGATACCAAGTTAAGCAGGGCAATAACTTCTCCGCAGGATGTGGAAACCTTGCAAAAAGATCTGAACAAATTAATGGGGTGGGCAACTACATGGCAAATGAAATTTAATATAGAAAAATGTAAAATAATGCATTTGGGTGGCAAAAATATGAATGCAATCTATACACTGGGGGAAGACCCTAGTTGATGGGCTCAGCAATGGTGTGCAATGCCAAGCTGCTGCTAACAAAAGCAAACAGAATATTGGCATGCATTAAAAAAAGGGGATCAACTCCAGAGATAAAATGATAATTCTCCTGCTCTACAAGACTCTGGTCCGGCCATCACCTAAAGTATGCTGTCCAGTTTTGGGCACAAGTCCTCAGGAAGGATGTACTGGAAATGGAGCGAGTACAAAGAAGGGTAATAAAGGGTCTGGAAGATATTAGTTATGAGTTAAGGTTACGAGCACTGAACTTATTCTCTCTGGAGAAGGGACACTTGAGAGGGGATAAGATTTCAATTTATAAATACTGTACTGGTGACCCCACAATAGAGATAAAACCTTTTTGCGGAAGGGAGTTTAACAAGACACATGGCCACCATTAAATTTAGAAGAGGAGGTTTAACCTTAAACTACGAGTGTTCTTTACTGCAAGAGTGGCAAGGATGTGGAATTCCCTTCCACAGGCGGTGGTCTCAGCAGGGAGCATCGATAGTTTCAAAAAACTATTAGATAAGCACCTGAACAACCGCAGCATAAAGGAATATACAATATAATCACATACATAGCTTGGGCATGATGGACTTGTGTCTTTTTTCAACCTCACCTACTATGTAACCAAGATAAAAAGCCTTCTGTGTGCAGCAGCCCCCCTAATACTTACGAGCTTCAGCTCTATTCAGCAATGGCCAAAAGCCCCTCAGCCGTCTGGGACTCTGCCTTCTGATTGTCTGAGACACAGCAGCAGCACCATTGGCTCCCACTGCTGACAAACTCAATTAGCCAATCAGGCGAGAGGGGGGCGGGCCGAACCATGGCTTTGTATCTGAATGGATACACAGAGATACAGCTCAGCTTGGGTGCCCCCATAGCAAGCTGCTTGCTGTGGGGGCACGAAGCAGGGAGGGCCAGGAGCTCCAGCCAGGGACCCAAGAAGAGGAGGATCTGGTCTGCTCTGTGCAAAGCCACTGCACAGAGTAGGCAAGTATAATGTTTATTTTGATAGAAAAAAAAAAAAAAAAAAGACACAATCAAATTCTTAAGTCATTACTAAAACCAATAACAATCAAATGTAGAGGCAATTAAAGTGGTAGTAAACACTTTTTTTTTACCACTTATACCTACAGGTAAGGCTTACTAGTAGGTACTGTGAATATCTTCTAAACTTGCACTATTTAGGAGGAGATATTCACCCTGGATGCTGCCAGTAACATCACCAGTGCATGCGCTCTGAAGGTCCGGCATACCGTGCCGCACCTTCAGAGCCTGTGCCATAAAACTGTGGT
This sequence comes from Lithobates pipiens, assembly GCF_037356315.1. NCBI lineage: Eukaryota > Metazoa > Chordata > Amphibia > Anura > Ranidae > Lithobates > Lithobates pipiens. The sequence continues at coordinate 92,133,402 of NW_027507764.1, forward strand.
TCCCACATGCATAAGCAGGGAGTGACGTCATTGTGCCCCTGCCATTCATGTAGACGGAGGGCGCGTACTGAGAAGATGGAAGCCCTCTCAGTGGTGACAGCGGGGGCACTGAAGGGCTTCGTTTTAAAGGCAAGTCCCTCATAATGTGCTAGTATGAGATGCATACTAGAATATTATGACATTGCCTTGCAGGGGAATTTTATTTTTCGCTTCAACTGCGGTTTAATACTATATATATATATATATATATATATATATATATTTCTGTTTACTTACCCGATTTATGCCTATATTTAAATTCACTTCCTCTTTCAGCCACTGCACATCATTTCCGGTTTTGCATTGGCTCCTGGGAAATCTTAGTCAGCTTAGCATGACACTGTTCCCGTAACATTTAACATTGGCGTCTATGGAAAATCTTGGTCAGCTTGGCATGGCAAGCTGATCAAGATCGCACTGCACGTGCACAAGATTGGCAGGTGCATGCTGGGTAGCCAGGAAGGACACTGTGGCTTCAGATGGCCACATTGTGAAGTTCCTACACAGCACGGCCATCTCCAAAGTAAGAAATTGATGCTGCACAAATAGAAAACTGGGCATAATTTAAAGCATACCTTTGTTACATTGCACGAGGCATGAGTATTCTATGGGTATTTTTATCTTAAGTCCTATTTCGGCTGGAACTGCTTTGGCTTGCTATCAACCACTTGCACACCAGTGCTCAGCTCTAGTAGAGTAAAGCTAGCTACACATTATGCACATTTTTATTGTTCTTTAGATTCACCTTCAACTATGTAGTGCAAGGGCCTGCCTGATTGCATACAACTTGAAGGTTTGACCTCATATTCCATGGTTTTCGGAAATCTAAAAAGGAAAATTGTACAATGCGTAGCCAGCTTAAGGAAGGAGACTGGGAGCCAATCGGTTGTGCTGGGAGCCAATCGGTTGTGCTGAAATGCAAATGTATTAGCAAGGGACATGCTGATATAAAGAGAGCAGAGTCACAAAGATAAGCTTATCAGTCTTCTGCTTCTCCTTTCATTGTCCACCCAAAGTCTGGGGTGGAACAAGATCTGTATGTGCTACCTAAAAGCAGTATTAAACCCACAAGTAAATTTTTCATATATTAGAGCTTACAAATTCTTAAATGTGATGGCTGCATTCATTTCCTTTTTAGGCTTTCTTCCTTCTATTATCATTTGGTGATCCAGCCAGTAAGCCTTTTTTTTTTCAATTGAAAAGCTCTCTTGCAGTTATGGGGATGAGGCAGACCATTTACCACTGATAGGGGTATTTAAAATAATGAAAAAAACAAGATAAAACTGCGCTGGTGGGTAACTAGACATATAATAGATATAATCACATAAACAAGACAATAAAAAAAAAAAAAATGCTAATCAGTCCATGTGTCTTCAAAGTTGCACCAATGGAATGCAAAAAAGTTCTAATTCACTCAGCTCCTCCCCCACGTGAATAGACCACCACCATTAGTTAGGATGTACTCTTACCAGAGAGAGTGTTGACCACCTACTATGGGTGGTCAAAGGGGGCTCATAAATCTCATATGCTCCATCCACGGTTGTTCCTTAGCATACAAAGAGCAGGAAGGATCATCCAACTGTCGCATGGAAAACGATACTCCTCTGGTCTCAGATCGTAGTATCCAGTGGAATGTATCAACAAAGAGATAAAACGCCACATAGTGCAAATCCTTAAAATTAGGTTTTAATCAAGTAATGCACTGACATGCCATTACATTGAAATAAAAAACTTCATAAGCCAAAACAACGTGCTCAATCCAAACATAAAAACAATGCCTTTACCCCGACCAGTTTTGTTGCAATAGGACTTCTTCTGGGCGTGGAAGAAGTCCTATTGTGACGAAACTGGTCGGGGTAAAGGCATAGTTTTTATGTTTGAATTAAACACGTTGTTTTGCCTTATGAAGATTTTTTTTTCAGTGTAATGGCATGTCAGTGCATTACTAAAACCTAATGCCCTGTGAACAGTGTGAAGGAAGTTCATTGGTGCCACTTTGAAGACACATGGACCGATTTGCAAGCCCAAGAAAAGTAAAAATCAATACAGTTAGTACATCTAAACGATTGGTAAGCTGTAATACATTTCCAGATTTTTGCCATGGCGCTATGTAACGCAAAGGAACAGATTGACCTTGGTAAGCATTTGTGGAATCTAGTTGCTCTTTCTGTAAATGGCAGAAACACAAGTTAAATTCCTGTTTTTAATTTTGATGTTAACAGCTGATTGTAACAGGTTCACTTTACATGATACTGACTGCATGTCCTATTTTTGAGCCCAACGCCAGTAATACTAAAACTCCTCCCTTGCAATATGGCTGGGCCCGTACTGTGAGGTCTTACTGCTTGTTTCTGTGTAGAGGATGGTAAAAGCACTTTTACTTAACTGATCCTCCGCACCCCTGGAAGACTGTGCACCCCCATGTGTAAGCGGTGAACTGTCCCTCGCCATCCTCACATTCAGAGCAGGGCTATAATCATTGCATACAATTTTGATGACAGAAAACCTTAGACCACTGGAGCGTATGGGGAAGAAGCCTGCAGGAACAGACCTAGCAGCGCGGAAAAGCCTGCAGGAACAGACCTAGCAGCGCGGAAAAGCCTGCAGGAACAGACCTAGCAGCGCGGAAAAGCCTGCAGGAACTGATCTAGCAGCGCGGAAAAGCCTGCAGGAACTGATCTAGCAGCGCGGAAAAGCCTGCAGGAACTGATCTAGCAGCGCGGAAAAGCCTGCAGGAACTGATCTAGCAGCGTGGAAAAGCCTGCAGGAACTGATCTAGCAGCGCGGAAAAGCCTGCAGGAACTGATCTAGCAGCGCGGAAAAGCCTGCAGGAACTGATCTAGCAGCGCGGAAAAGCCTGCAGGAACTGATCTAGCAGCGCGGAAAAGCCTGCAGGAACTGATCTAGCAGCGCGGAAAAGCCTGCAGGAACTGATCTAGCAGCGCGGAAAAGCCTGCAGGAACTGATCTAGCAGCGCGGAAAAGCCTGCAGGAACTGATCTAGCAGCGCGGAAAAGCCTGCAGGAACTGATCTAGCAGCGCGGAAAAGCCTGCAGGAACTGATCTAGCAGCGCAGAAAAGCCTGCAGGAACTGATCTAGCAGCGCAGAAAAGCCTGCAGGAACTGATCTAGCAGCGCGGAAAAGCCTGCAGGAACTGATCTAGCAGCGCGGAAAAGCCTGCAGGAACTGATCTAGCAGCACGGAAAAGCCTGCAGGAGCAGAGGATCAGGCAAGTAAAAAATTACTTTTCCAAATCCCCTAGTTCTTAACAAGCCGTTAACCTTTGCAGTGCAGGTCCACGGCAAGGGAGAAGTTTTCATTTTCATGGCGGTCGCCTAGAAAGCAAACTTGACATCAAAACTCATTAGCAGCCACGATAAAACGGACACCAGATTTATAAAACCTTGAATGTGATTTTCCCAAGACATATACTGGTGAACCAATCACTGCCATTTAAAAAACACACCTTGAAGATTCACCTGCAGTAATTGTTTGGTAAATGTCAGGCAGGCCATAGGTGGTGCAAATTTCTTTCCAGCAACCATGGAAGAAAATAAAATTTTCCTGATCGTGTTGACAGGGGGAATCTCTCCTGCCAAGCACTTGTCTTCTGCTGGTGGGCGGGGACCCAAGTTTATTGATCGATCAACTTGGTACATTCAGCCCACCCAATAATGGTTCGAATCTCAGCCAGTTCCTGCTGAACCCGCCATTTCCTGTTTTATAAAATATGCCCCTATAGTGGGTCATGCTTGTAGTTACATAAACAAAGTTATATAAAACAAATATCCAAACATTCTGAGCCAGTAGTTAAGTTTCTATTAAGTAACTAAAATTCAGAAATCATGCCATTTAAATCACCTTAAAATTAGACCCCCCCATCTTTCCATTATTTCACATGCTTCAAACAGATCTGAGGATCACATAGGAATGTTCTGACAGAACAGCCATTTTGACTGTAGCAAAATACACGCCCTCAAAATGGACTAAAGTGCAACTTTTTAAACACTCACTTTCCTTTAATACTTGCTAATACTATATAACTTGGGGGGGAGAGTTTCCTATTATAAAACATGGAGCTTCTACGTCATAAGCCTGCATTTTAAATATTAGTTTGGTTGATTTTCAAAATATGTACAATGCAGAAAACTCTAAACGATGATAAAGTAATAACCCTGTAAAGTTATTACTAAGTATACAATTTTTTTTAAACACACACAGTGTAGCTATGCTGATAAAATATATAAATAAAAAAAAAAAAAAAAAGCAAATAAAGTGAAGGTATATAATATATAAAAAGATAATAATGCTGATAAAATAAATAAAATATATATACTACTGTACATAAAGTAACATATATAATAACGAGCAAGGCCCTCCGATTCCTCCTGTATTGAATTGTAACCTTAATGTTGTAAAGCGTTGCACAAACTGTTGGCGTTATATAAATCCTGTATAACAATTATGTAATATATCAAGGTAATAATGCTGATAAAGTAAATAAAACATATATACTATATAAAGTAATACTAATAAAGTATATATAGTAATTAACTCTGATACAGTATTTAAGTAAATGTGTATATAAAAAGTAATAAATGCTGATAAAAAAAAAAAAAAAAGGAAGAAGAAGTAGTAATAAGTATTGTGTTTCTGGAATCAAAAAGAAAAAAAATTCAAAAAGTACACTCCATCTTAATAATATTCTAAAATTACTACATTTATATAAAAAAAAAAAAAAGTATATAAAATACTATATTATTATTTATAGTAAAAAAACACAGGCTGTGCAGACAATTTAAAAGAGCAAAATATTCAGATAGCTCCAAATAGTTTTGCTTTATTCACATTTAAATTGCTAAAATAAAAATTAAAAATACTCATACAATGTTCCTAAAGAACAATAATGGCACCCCTCCCCTCCAATTTAATCCCCCATGCATTGCTCAGCAGCCTAGAAACTAGATCACATATTTTTTCTGATTGCCATTGTCTGATTTTAATGGAGATCTTTTCAGCTTCCTATTTCTAAAAATAGAAACATAAAACAAAATGAGCTAAGCAATAAAAACCACCTTCCTAATTGTTATGACCCCCCCCATCAGCACCTGCATGGCTGTACAGGGAGACAAATTTCAGATCGTTGGCATTGAATGTACACAGATCAGATCAAACCTTGCCCCACCTCTCTCCCCTTTCTCTTAGTGTAACTGACATATAAAATTGGTTAAGAGCACCACAGCGCCACCAACACAGATCAATGTATAAAAGACAAACTCCCACCGTGTGCAAAAAAAAAAAAAAAAAAAAAAAAAAAAAAAAATTTATATATATTTCACACACAAAAAAAGAAGCATAAAAATGCAAAAATGCATCTGCAATTGTTTTCTTCTGAAATACAAGCCACTGAGAAGCCCATGTATGGCCAATGGCTCATCCCACCAGTAGCCTACGACAGGCAGCAATCTCTATAGAGGGAGCTGATCTTCTCCAATGTGAAGAACCACCATTTAGTACCAGCCATAACTTAGATCAGAATAAAACCCTCTTGTACAAGTCTCCTCCTTCTCTCCACTGTGCATTAAACAAACGATTCAGATCACACCACGACCTACATCCATTAATCTGTTGCTTTCTATTTTATTTCACTGATCCTTTGCAAATTAAAATTTAAAAAAAAAATAATATTTTTTTTTTTAAATATATCTTTGCATTTTTTTTTTTTTTTTTTTTTTTACTGTCACAAGCTACAAAAAAAAAATGACACATCAATTGTAACTATTTTAAACAGCACGATACAGGAAGAGATCTTTGAATAAAGGATTACACTACTGAGACACTATTTAGTAAATAAATACAATTAAATAAAAACACATGGACAGTGTATAACGCACTGCAGCGGTGCTGAAAACACCTTCCCTGCCAAAAACTAAAAACAACAAAGACAATTATCAAAATAAATAAATAAATAAAAATGTATCAATAATCAACGTTGTTTCTAAAGAAAAGAAAAGTAGCAATAGTGAAGATCTGAAATTTTTCAAGAGAAAGACACCCACTTTTTTTCTAAGATCAGACAGGGGGGGCAACTTAAGAATGAGGGGGTCGATGGTGAACTTACCTCTTAGGCAAGGAGGTGATGAGGGTGTCAAGCCCCAGGGAGGAATTCTTAAAACAATATAAAGGCAGAGAGCTGTGCCGGGGTCTATCAAACAATATCCAAGCAGCAGATGGCTTTCCAAACATCTTGAGATGGCAGAGCAGATCAGGAGTCCTACTTAGTTCCATGGTTCTCTGATGAGAGCAGAGCTTTCTTCAACCCAAATCTTCCAAGCTTTGTAAAAAGAAGAGAGGAGGAATAAAAAAAAAAAGCCCAAAGAAGATTAGAAGCGGAGGCAGCCACAAGACTCTGGGGTTAACAACTTTGCAATGGCAAATAGGCGGATTGTGATTGGATGGGAGGGCAGTGTCCCTCAGACTGCACTATCCCCCAGCTCCCCCCTTCTGCAGCCTGGAAAAAAAAAAGGCTGTGTGCCATTTTAAACTCCTACCATACAAACACAAACCTGATTTCTTTTTTTTTTTTCCTTTAGCAAACTGTGCCACCCCTTCATGTGCATACTACCTTTGTTCACTGCAGGCTTGATCTGTTGACATGCAGCTCTTTAATCACACCTCCACAATTCAATCAAGGCTGGAATGATGTCATGGGGGAAGAGGGGGGGGAGAGGCAAGTTATTACAATGCATTATTAGCTGATGAATTAGCCAGGAGATTGAAGGTGTCACTGGTTGCTGCTGGGAGAAGCACACTGATCGCCTATCTGCCATAAAACCCAGGGCTCGGCTATTTAAAAATAAAGCTATTGTTGAAGACAAAAAAAAAAAAAAGGATCAGTTTTCACTTACTGGCAACATTATAGCATGCTGCCCACAGTTAAAATGGCCGCTGCTGGGAGTTGCAAGGGACAGCCTACTAAACCCTCCCTTCTCTGTCTGGGTGGGGGGGGGCAGAACTAACAATGTGATAGGCCCCCATCCACGAGAAAAAGTAAAAAAATAAAATCTAGTTGCTAAAAAGGGGTCTGCTGCCTTGATTGGTGCACCGGTGACAGCAAGCTTTGTCAGTCTGTAACTTTTCTATTGTTCTGGAGATCTGATCAGCTGCCAGTCATGGAGGATTTACATGAATCTGCTCTCTGAAAACTTCCTGCTTTGCATATTTATGAGGTCTTTCACCTACCTTGGCTGAGGTTCAAATCAAGTGGGCTGGTGAAATGTGATGCCTGTGTGTCTTTTCATTGCAGAGCTGACTCAGGCTCTCTGTGCTGCTGCTGTATATAGGAGTGAAGCTTGCTGTGCATGGGGCTGCTGCTTAACCTTTGCCCCCCCCCCCCCCCCAAGAGCTTTGCATTATTTTGCACTGTAAAGTTTGCTTTTTAAGAGTATTTTTTTTATATTATATCTATAGTTATTATGATATGTCTATTTTCTATATATTTTAATATTTAAAAAAAAAAATCATCATGCTATGTATATTTTCTATATATTTTTAATACTTTAAAACATTTTTAATCTTGTATATTTTCTATATAATATTATTTTATTATTATTTTATTTTATTTTTAACGGTGGGATTTTATAGCAAATAATTAAAATGTTACTAAACCCAGGACCCTGCATTCACTATATCTGGCCTCCCACAATGCACAGAAATGCAATTATTTTAGTAAGCTCTAACGATCAGGGCCCTCTGATTCCTACTGTACTGTACTGTACTGTCTGCCCTCATGTTGTAGAGAGCAGAGCAAACTGTTGGCGCTATAGAAATCCTGTATAATGATATAAACTGCTAAATACCTTTTTTCTCATCAGCAGTTAGAGCAATCTCTTGACTTCTATGGCCCCTTTCACACAGGCGCCTCAGTTTGACAGACTCTGCTTGCTCAGCGGGGATCACTGCGCTGATCCCCCACTGAGCCATCGGATGACATGTCCATCTCCGCTTATTGAGCAGAGCGGAGACAGACCCAGTCCCGCTCTCCTCTATGGGGAGATTGGGTGAAAACGGACCGCCTGTCAGTTTTCTATCCAATCAATCCGCCAGACGGATGGAAAATTGAACCACCATCAATCTGGTTTTATTGAATCATCAGATAGCAGCAGATGTCAACAGGCGTGTCACAGCTGACACCTGCCGCTCCATAGGAGGTGAATGGAGGGCCCAATCGGGTCCGTCTGAAAAGCTGACAGGCAGACCTGATCGGACAGCCCGTGTGAAAGGGCCCTATCTGTGTCTGATTAACCACTTACCCACTGGGCACATAAACCCCCTTCCTAACCAGACCAATTTTCAGCTTTTGGTGCTCACATTTTGAATGCCAGTCACTCAATCATGCAACACTGTACCCATATGAAATTTTTGTCCTTTTTTCCCCACAAATCTCTTTCTTTTGGTGATATTTAATCACTGCTGGGTTTTTTTGTTTCTTGCGCTATAAAAGAAAAAAGACTGAAAATTCTGTAAAAAAATAAAAAATGCATTTTTCTTCGTAATAAAATTTTGCAATTGAGTAAGTTTTTCTTCATAAATTTTGGCCATTTATACTACATATCTTTGATAAAAAAAATAACAAAAATTGGTGTATATTATTTGGTCTTTGTGAAAGCTATAGAGCAGTGGTTATCAACCCTGTCCTCAGGGCCCACTAACAGGCCAGGTTTTATGTATTATTTTGGGGAGATGCAGACTAGAATGCTGCAATCACTGAGCAGCAAATTATATCACCTATGATGTATTTCCGTTATCTTGCAAACCTGCCCTGTTAGTGGGCCCTGAGGACAGGGTTGATGATCACTGTTGTAGAGTCCACAAGCCAGTCTCTGAAAATTGATCACACCTGAAGTACTGATGGCCTATCTCATTTCTTGAGACCCCAACATGCCAGGAAATTTGCAGGTTATTTCTCACACACACACACTGCATATACATACCACAAAACACATTCTGCTATTCCTCCCAAGTATGACGATACCACATGTGTGAGACTTTTACACAGCCTGACCACATACAGAGCCCTAACATGCAGGGAGCACCATCAGGTGTTCTGGAGCATAAATTATACACCTAATTTGCTGATTACCTCTTACATTTACACATTACAAGGCCCTGGAGCACCAGGACAATGGAAACGCCCCAAAAATTACCCCATTTTGGAAAGTAAACACCCCAACGTATAATCTATGAGGCATAATGTGTCTTTTGAACATGTCATTTCTTTTTCTACAAATATTTGGAAAACGTGGAAAGAAAATAAAAACGCATTTTTTTTTTTAACACAAAGTTGTCCATTTATACAATATTTCTAACACATAGCATGTACATACCAAAAATGACACCCCAAAATAGATTCTCCTACTCCTCCCGAGTACAGCAATACCACATGTGGGAGACTTCCACAGCCTGGCCACATACGGAGGCCGAGCATGCCTGGGTATCGCTGAGCATGGCTGGGGGTGGATGGGATGGCTGAGCATGGATGGGTGGATAACTATGACAGAGGGATGGATGAGCATGGATGGATGAGTACGAATGGCTGGATGGCTGAGTGTGGATGGTGGGATGGCTGAGCGTGGATGGTGGGATGGCTGAGCGTGGATGGTGGGATGGCTGAGCGTGGATTGCGGGATTGCTGAGCGTGGATTGCGGGATGGCTGAGTGTGGACGGCGGGATGGCTGAGTGTGGATGTCTTATACAGAGGGATGGATGGCTGGATTTGTCACTGAGCAGTGCTGTGGACACTATACATCTAGCCCACAGCACTCCTGCATCCAATCTCTCCCCTTTCCGCTCACACTGTACAGAGAGGGAGAGAGGAACCGGATATCATGCCAGTTTGTTTACATGTGATCGCGATGTCATTTGACAGCGTGATCACGTGGTAAACAGCCGCTGTCAGCCGACGGTCACAGATGCTACCATGTGTGCGCCCCAGGGGGTGCGCGGGAGCGTGATTCTGGGAGAAAGTCATAGTACGCCCTCCCAGAGTTATCGAATCGCCCTGTAGCCGTCATTCAGCTATGGGCAGGGGCGGACTGACCATTGGGGCCACTCGGGCACTGCCTGAGGGCCCCGTGCCACTAGGGGGCCCCATCAGGGTTGCCAGCCTCTGTAAAACCAGGGAAAGTATGTAAAAAAACTGTGTTTTTTTGTTTTGTTTTTTACATTTGTCTCTGAAATGTCCCTTACCGACATCATTTTGGTCTAAAAATCCAGAGATTATAGCTGCCCCACCTCTCCAGTACCTTCTCAGCCAATAGAAACATGTATGTGTATACTGTGTGTACATGTATGTGTATACTGTGTGATTGTATACTGTGTGTGTGTATACTGTGTGGCCCCATAATGTCTGATTGCCTGGGGGCCCCACAATCTCCTATTGCCCGGGGGCCCCATGAGTTGTCAGTCCACCCCTGGCTATGGGCTGGTTGTTAAGTGGTTAACTTAAATTAGAAGTTCACCCTAACACGAAAATCTCTAAAACCTGTAGGCATCCGCGATCTAACACTAACCTATCTAGCCCTGTAAAGAAGAATTTGCTATACATATCTTTTTTGAAGCCACTCCGGTCCAGTCTACAGCGGCGGAAGCTCTGCAGAAGAGACAGCCGACAATGACTGGGAATTGAATGAGAAATGACGTCGCCTATAGAGTTTCTATGGAGCTTCAGTTTTCGGCTGCCTCCTCTGTACACACTCTACAACAAAGCCATAATTAACTGCTCAACAAGGGACCGGATGGGTGCGGCTTTAAAAAAGGTATGTATAGCAATTTCTTCTTTACAGGACTAGATAGGTTAGTCTTAGATCGTGGATGCCTGTAGATTTACAAATGTTAGCGTTAGGGTGAACTTCTACTTTTAAGGCTGGGTTCACACCACAGTACGGAGCGGCTCACAGCAGAGGTCCGATGCGTCACCATTTCAGGTCTGATTTCAGTCCAAATTTTTGGCTGAATTCAGACCTGAAACGGACTAGAAGACACACAGGACTCCTGTGCAATTCGCACCAGAGCAGCTCTGGAGATGTGTGAACCGGCTCTATTGAGAGCCAGTCCCAATCTCCTGACATGCGAATTGAATGCGGAGAAATCCACATCCAATTTGCAATAGTGTGAACCTAACTTAAGCATGTAGGTGAACTTTTCATTCTCCTCTGATTGTCCAATGAAGCTCCAGGACCCCTGACCCTCTATCTGCACAGTGCTGATTGGCCCTGTGCTGATCATATGCACTCTCCCAAGAAAAAAAAAACTCTAGCAATGCACAACAAACTGAGCATGTGCAGCTTGCCCCAAGGCTCTGTTCTATCAGGAGATGGATTGGGGACAATGGAATAAGGCGAGGATCAAAGAAGGAAGGATTAAAAAGACTTTTACACAAAGCTGAGGGTTAACCCCTTAGGTTCCACAGTGAGTAGAACAAGCATGCTTTACTGTATATACAGACTGATTTTACTTTTGTGGGTTTGGTAACACTTTAATAAAGACAAAACTTTATTTTTAGTTTTTTTTTTTTGTAGAGAGGGACTTGAACACCTGTCAGATTTGTATTGCTGTTTGTGCCTTTGAGATTCACCCTCTCTATTTGTTCTTTTTACTTTTATTGGTGAAAGTGAAAGAAAATCCCAAATTTTGGGTTGACTTTTTGCAGGTAAATTTTATATATATATATATATATATATATATATATATATATAAAGTGTATATATGTATATGTAATGTGTTTATATCATTTTTGGAGCCTGTAAAGCATTGCACCGGCACTCAGCAAATTGCTGGTGCCATGCAGGTCTCCTGCAGATCTGTTATGCCGCGTACATACGGGCGGACTGTATGGCGTACTTAGTCCGTCGAAACACATTTCAGCGGACAATCCGCTCGTGTGTGGGCTTCAGCGGACTTTTTCAGCGTGCAGTCTGGCGTACTAAGTATTTCGGATTTTTCGAAATTATGTCTGTCATACTTTGGTTTCAGCGGACAATCCGCTCGTCAGTATGCTAGTTGGACGGACTAAGAATGGCGCATGCCCAGAAAGGATTTACACGGCGGAAGGGTGCTTTGCTGTGTCTTGGACTTCCTATTTCTAGTCCCGTCGTACGTGCTGTACACGTCATCGCGCAAGCTTTCGGCAGACTGTTTGTGCATCCGTGTGTGGTCAAGTCCGTTCAGTGGAAAGTATGACGGACTGTCCGTCGGATTGTATGACGGACTAAGTATGCCATACAGTCCGCTCGTGTGTACGCGGCATTAGTGTATCTGTGTGCCTGTACATTCCGTACAGGCAAGCAGATACACTGACAGGAAGAATCAACTATCTACCATGGCGCTCCATAGCGCCGTGCTAGTTTATTGAGGACTTCCAGCCCACAGTCGTAAAGGATGTCTTGGCTTGTAGTTCATTAACCCACAGAACTGTGTGTATGAATGACGCGGCCATGTGGGTGGAACCCCACACAGGTGTGCTTATTTCAAAAACTCTCAGCTAGTACGGGGAACTTCTCCCCGTATTGCGGTCACAGGGTGGGTGGGGACCAATGGATAGATTCATGCATAGGGGGTGTGTTTTTGAAGCACCTGATTAGAGCCATAGGCATCAAAAAAGGTTCACCCAGGTGTGTTAGAACAGTGAATGAATATTCACTTTCCTAATACTGAACCCCCTCTCTGCCAATCAGGTGTTCGGATCTGTTACCTGTCACCAGATTGGCTGAAATGACAGGCACTGTGATTGGATGCCTATCAGGAGGAGGAGACGCATGGAGAACACCACTCGCCGCCGAGACAGGGTAAGTGTCGGGCAGATGGCAAGCAGGTGATCGGGGGGAGGGGGGAACAGTGGCTGCATTTGATGGGCACAAGGGCTGCATTTAATGGGCACAGTGGCTGCATTTGATGGTCACAGTGAGGCTGCAATTGATGGGTTTTTTTTCAGTTTGTTTGCGCCCCCCCCCCCAATTTTTTTTAGCACCAGCCGCTACTGGTGGAACATGTAACATTTTCCCAAAGGTGATCTTATCCTTTAATGAACTCCAGGAATTATCTGTATTGCATTCTTATATTGGTGCAGCTTGGCACAGTGTAAAGCTGGCTGTACACTGATTGATTTTTTTGGTTTTGTTTTTCATTCAGCCTGCAGGCTGGACAATTCCTTCATCCATGATATACAGCACGAATGGATGAATCTGCAGTGTTAGTTTTGTATCCAGACAGCAGCTACATCTGAATGAATCTAGGTGCTACTTGGTCAACAGTTTTACATCCAGCTCCTTTGATCTGTCACGTTGGGCAGGTGGGTGTTGTTTGGGACACCTACAAAGAGAATTTCTTCTTCTGGTTCATCTGTAACTGGCCAAAATTAGATCAGTGCATGGCCAGCATATACACTTTATTACCGAAGTATTGGATTGCCTGTCTTTACACGCACATGAACTTTAATGGCTCCCCAGTCTTCATCCGTAGGGTTCAATATTGAGTTGGCCCACCCTTTGCAGCTATAACAGCTTCAACTGTTCTGGGAAGGCTGTCCACAAGGTTTAGGCGTGTGTCTATGGGAATGTTTGACCACTCTTCCAGAAACGCATTTGTGAGGTGAGATGTGAACGAGAAGGCCTGGCTCACAGTCTCTGCTCTAATTCATCCCAAAGGTGTTCTATTGGGTTGAGGACAGGGCTCTGTGCAAGCCAGCCAAGTTCCTCCACCCAAAACGTGCTGTGTCGCCGCTGCGCTCTGGCTGCCATGCTCAGTCTCAGGCTGAGTGGCCAGCACCCTGTGAATGGGAAATTTGATAATGGTAATTATGTTCTTTTTTTCCTCTTATGTGACAGCAATCTTCTAATCAGCCGCCTCATGGCCAGGCTTTTTTAATCAGTGTGCACCTACTATCTCTGGGCAGTGGCATAGCATGGGGGAGGGGACAGCCGGGCTATGGTGCAAAATTTAGGGGGTCGCTGTTTTGAGTGTGCTGCCTTTGATGTAGAGCTGCACGATTAATCTTTCAAAAAACACGATCTCGATTCACCCCCCCTTCCGCTGAAAGTAGGCGATTCTTTCATATAAACAAGTGGAGAGATTATCTGCTCACTCAGCTGTAAAAAAAAAAGCATCCCAAGCAATCTTCCAAGTGTAGAACTTGAAACATTGTTACTAACTCTTCTTAGATCAAAGGGAAAGAACTTCTTGTGTAGGGGTGAGCCGAACACCCCCCGGTTCGGTTCGCACCAGAACTTTCGAACGGACCCCAAATTCGTACGAACTTTAGAACCCCATTGAAGTCTATGGGACTCGAATGTTCGAAATTAAAAGTGCTAATTTTAACGGCTAATATGCAAGATGCTGCCCTAAAAAGGGTTTGGGGACCTGGCTCCTGCCCCAGGGGACATGGGTCAATGCCTAAAATGTTTTTAAAAATGGTCGTTTTGGCGGGAGCACTGAAGTGAAAAAAAAAGTGAAATATTCCTTTGAATATCATGCCTGGGGGGTGGGGTGTGTCTGTATTATGCCTGTGAAGTGCCTCATGTTTCTCGTGTTTAGAACAGTCCCTGCACAAAAATGACATTAAACGGAAATAACATCATTTAAAACTGCTTGCGGTTTTAATGTTATATCTGGTTCCTGCAATATGGTTGAAAATCATTGAGAAAAATGGCATGGGTAGCCCTCCCTGCCCATTACCAGCCCCTTTGGGTCTTGTACGCATATTAAGGGGAACCCCGTACCCATATTAAAAAAAGGAAATGCGTGTGGCCCCCAGGCCCTATATATTCAGAACAGCAGTATACAGGCGGTGCAAACAAGACAGGGACTGTGTAGGTTTGTTGTGTTAAGTTGAATCTGTTTGTAATTTTCAACTGGTACATTTTTAACCACCTCCCGCCCGCCCTATAGCCGAATGACAGCCGTAGAGCAGGCGGGTTCCTTCGCCTGGCCGTCCCTGGACGGCCTTGTGTTTACTTCCGCAATGCGCGCCGCCGGGGGCGCGCATCGCGGAAGTTTTGTATTCGCCGTGTCTCCCGGAGACAGGCAAACACAGATCGCCGTGAACAGCCAATCAAAGCGGCCGTTCACAGCACGATCGCAGCTGCCAATGGGAGATGATCTCAAATGTAAACATATGAGATCATCTCCCATTGCCGTGTCTCTCCCTCCTCACACAGAGACAGCGTGTGAGGAGAGAGAGGATCTGTAAGTCAGCCCCAGTGCCAACTGTCAGCCCCAGTGTCATCTGTCAGCCCCAGTGCCATCTGTCAGCCCCAGTGCCAGTGCCATCTGTCAGCCCCAGTGCCAGTGCCATCTGTCAGCCCAGTGCCATCTGCCAGTAGTGCCAGTTCCGCCAGTGCCACCTGCCAGCGCCAGTGCCACCTGCCAGCGCCAGTACCTGCCGTCAGCCCCAGTGCCGCCAGTGCCAGTGCCGCCAGTGCCAATGCCACCTGCCAGCGCCAGTGCCACCTGCCAGTGCCAGTGCCATCTGTCAGCCCCAGTGCCGTCAGCCCCAGTGCCGCCAGTGCCGTCAGCCCCAGTGCCACCTGCCAGTGCCACCTGCCAGCACCAGTGCCACCTGCCAGCGCCAGTGCCATCCGTCAGCCCCAGTGCCGTCAGCCCCAGTGCCGCCAGCCCCAGTGCCACCTGCCAGTGCCACCTGCCAGCGCCAGTGCCACCTGCCAGCGCCAGTGCCATCCGTCAGCCCCAGTGCCGTCAGCCCCAGTGCCACCTGCCAGTGCCACCTGCCAGTGCCACCTGCCAGTGCCACCTGCCAGCGCCAGTGCCACCTGCCAGTGCCATCTGCCAGCCGCAGTGCCATCTGCCAGCCCCATTTGCCAGAGCAATTAGCCAGAGCAAATAGCCAGCACCATCTGCCAGTGCCAGTGCCATCTGTCAGCGACATCTGTCAGCCCCATCTGTCAGCCCCATCTGTCAGCCCCATCTGCCTCCAGTGCCATCTGCCTCCAGTGCCATCTGTCAGTGCCACGTGTCGTCAGTGCCACGTGTTGTCAGTGCCACGTGGGGTCACTTTGTGGGCATTTCCATTGTCCTGGTGCTCCAGGGCCTTCAAAACTGTAATAGGTGGTTGAGAAATAAGATGTGTAATTTATGCTCCTAGAACGCCTGATGGTGCTATTTCAATATTGGGCCTCTGTATGTGGCCAGGCTGTGTAAAAGTCTCACACATTTGGTATCGTTATACTCAGGAGGAGTAGTAGAACGTATTTTGGGGTGTCATTTTTGCTATGTACATGCTATGTGTTGGAAATATCTTATAAATGGACAACTTTGCGTAAAAAAAAGGCGGTTTCATTTTTTTTCCACATTTTCCCAAAACTTCTGGAAAAAAAATGAACCATTCAAACGACTCATTATGCCTCATAGATTATACGTTGGGGTGTTAGCTTTCCAAAATGGGGTCACTTTGTGGGCATTTCCGTTGTCCTGGTGCTCCAGGGCCTTCAAAAATGTAATAGGTGGTTGAGAAATTAAATGTGTAATTTATGCTCCTAGAACGCCTGATGGTGCTATTTCAATATTGGGCCTCTGTATGTGGCCAGGGTGTGTAAAAGTCTCACACATTTGGTATCGTAATACTCAGAAGGAGTAGCAGAACGCATTTTGGGGTGTCATATGTGGTATACACATGCCATGTGAGAGAAATAACCTATTACATTGAAAATTTTGTGAGAAAAAAATAAATAAATAAAAATCTTCATTTTGCAAAGAATTGTGGGAAAAAGATGACAACATCAAAAACCTCACCATGCATCTTAGTAAATACCTTGGAATGTCTACTTTCAAAAAAGGGATCATTTGGGGGGTATTTGTACTTTCCTGACTTGTTCGGGTCGCAAGAAATTAGATAGGCCACCAGTACATCAGGTGTGATCAATTTTGTGCGATTCGCATCACCGCTTGTAGACTCTCTAACTTTCACAAAGACCAAATAATATCCACTAATTTGGGTTATTTTTACCAAAGATATGTAGCAGTATAAATTGTGGCCAAAATGTATGAAAAAAAATTTATAATTTGCAAAATTTTATCACAGAAACAAAGAAATATGGGTTTTTTTTCAAAATTTTCGGTCTTTTTTCTTTTTTAGCGCAAAAAATAAAAACCCCAGAGATGATCAAATACCACCAAAAGAAAGCTCTATTTGTGGGAAAAAAGGACACAAAATTAATTTGGGTACAGTGTTGCATGACTGAGTAATTGTCATTCAAAATGTGAGAGCACCAAAAGCTGAAAATTGGTGCCCAGTAAGCAAGTGGTTAAAGTGTAGCTCCAGTCAAAAAAACTATTTTTAAGCTTTTTGGAAAACATAGGGAAGGGTTATCACCCCTGTATAATTTGTTTTGTCGTCCATCTTTTTTCATCTCACTTGCTGTTGTCTCCTTCTGTTTGCAAGTAGGAGATGTTTGTAAGTTGGATGTTTGAAAGTAGGGGCCTGCCCTATATGCTCTGCAGAAATGGCGGAACAAGGTGTTGGTTTTGCCACAATATTGTAAGCCCTCAAAGTGACTCTTGGTGGGCGCTGGAGCGCCCTGCTGTGAACGATTACGGTATATCAAGAATTGTAATTACATGCCATTGTTGAACAGTGGTAGAAAAATTGACCTTTGGTGCTTGTGGTGCTGGTGCCACAAGACTATAAGTCCTCACAGTTACTCTGGGTGGGCACAGGAAGGAGCCCTCCTGTGAAATATTATATCAAGAATTGTAATTACATGTCCCTGTTAAACAGGGGCAGAAAAATTGTGCTTTAGGCACTGGTGCTGGTGCCGCGACACTGCAACCTCTCCCATATACTCTAGTTTTATTGCAGGAATTAGCCCTGCTGCAAAGCATTGCATCAAAAATTGTAATTAAACGCCCCTGTTAAACAGGGGCAGAAAAATTGGGCCTTAGGCACTGGTGCTGGTGCCACCACACTGCAACCTCTCCCATATACTCTAGTTTTATTGCAGGAATTAGCCCTGCTGCAAAGCATTGCATCAAAAATTGTAATTAAATGCCCCTGTTAAACAGGGGCAGAAAAATTGGGCCTTAGGCACTGGTGCTGGTGCCACCACACTGCAACCTCTCCCATATACTCTAGTTTTATTGCAGGAATTAGCCCTGCTGCAAAGCATTGCATCAAAAATTGTAATTAAACGCCCCTGTTAAACAGGGGCAGAAAAATTGGGCCTTAGGCACTGGTGCTGGTGCCACCACACTGCAACCTCTCCCATATACTCTAGTTTTATTGCAGGAATTAGCCCTGCTGCAAAGCATTGCATCAAAAATTGTAATTAAACGCCCCTGTTAAACAGGGGCAGAAAAATTGGGCCTTAGGCACTGGTGCTGGTGCCACGACACTGCAACCTCTCCCATATACTCTAGTTTTATTGCAGCAATTAGCCCTGCTGCAAAGCATTGCATCAAAAATTGTAATTAAACACCCCTGTTAAACAGGGGCAGAAAAATTGGGCCTTAGGCACTGGTGCTGGTGCCACGACACTGCAACCTCTCCCATATACTCTAGTTTTATTGCAGGAATTAGCCCTGCTGCAAAGCATTGCATCAAAAATTTTAATTAAACGCCCCTGTTAAACAGGGGCAGAAAAATTGGGCCTTAGGCACTGGTGCTGGTGCCACCACACTGCAACCTCTCCCATATACTCTAGTTTTATTGCAGGAATTAGCCCTGCTGCAAAGCATTGCATCAAAAATTGTAATTAAACGCCCCTGTTAAACAGGGGCAGAAAAATTGGGCCTTAGGCACTGGTGCTGGTGCCACGACACTGCAACCTCTCCCATATACTCTAGTTTTATTGCAGGAATTAGCCCTGCTGCAAAGCATTGCATCAAAAATTGTAATTAAACGCCCCTGTTAAACAGGGGCAGAAAAATTGGGCCTTAGGCACTGGTGCTGGTGCCACGACACTGCAACCTCTCCCATATACTCTAGTTTTATTGCAGCAATTAGCCCTGCTGCAAAGCATTGCATCAAAAATTGTAATTAAACGCCCCTGTTAAACAGGGGCAGAAAAATTGGGCCTTAGGCACTGGTGCTGGTGCCACGACACTGCAACCTCTCCCATATACTCTAGTTTTATTGCAGGAATTAGCCCTGCTGCAAAGCATTGCATCAAAAATTGTAATTAAACGCCCCTGTTAAACAGGGGCAGAAAAATTGGGCTGATGGCATCACCCAGAACCAGAAATGTTCTTCCAACATATCAGCGGAGGAGGAAGAGGATAGACAATCAACATAACAGGACAGTCACTCAGCATCAGCATAGGCAGTCTTGAAGGGATGTGATATTTCAAAAAAAATTATTCGGTTACATCAGCTTCAGGTGCTTGGTAGCTGTGGGTTATCCAAGACTGATTCATCTTGATGAAGGTCAGTCGATCAACTGATTCGGTGGACAGGCGCACCCTGTGATCGGTAACAAAGCCACCAGCAGCACTGAAGGTGCGTTCCGAAAGAACGCTGGATGCAGGACAGGCCAGTAGCTCAATTGCATACTGTGCAAGCTCTGGCCAGTGATCCATCCTCAAGACCCAGTAAGCCAGAGGATTTTCGGTGGGAAAGGTGTCCAAGTCTAACCTTGCCCCTAGGTATTCCTGCACCATGTAAATCAGACGCTGGCGATGGTTGCTGGAACCGATCATACCTTGGGGCTGCGGACTAAAAAATTGTCTGAAAGCATCAGTCAGACGGCCACCTTCCCCACCGCTCCTTCTGACCGATGCCTCAGCAACACGTTGTCCAGGACCAGGAGTTTGTAACCTCCCAGTCTCTGGGAACGCGTTGCACAGACCTTTCTGCAAGGCCTCCCGGAGATGTCTCATCCTCTGCTCCCTCTGCGATGGCAAGATAAGGTTGGCAACCTTACCCTTGTACCGTGGATCAAGGAGAGTGGCCAGCCAGTAATGGTCCCTCTCCTTGATCCGAAGAATACGAGGATCCTTCCGCAGGCTTTGTAGGATCAGGGAGGCCATGCAGCGTAGGTTAGCTGAGGCATTCGGTCCGGAGTCCTCTGGGTCACTAAGGACAACATGATCCGTAGCTAGCTCCTCCCAGCCACGTACAAGTCCACGGGTTTCTTGGGACTGTAAATCATCCCTACAAGACTGCTGCTGCTGCTGATGCTGAGTGCCAGCCTCCACCTCCATGCTGACACAATCATCCTCCTCCTCCTCCTCTTCCTCCTCCTCATCCTCTTCCTGTGTGATGGGTGGCACAGCAGGAACACTGTCTGGATAAAGGGGGCCTTGAGAGGCAAGGAAGTCCTCCTCTTCCTGCCTCTGTTCTGCCTCAAGTGCCCTGTCCATTATTCCACGCAGCGTATGCTCCAAGAGGTGGACAAGAGGTACAGTGTCACTGATGCATGCACTGTCACTGCTCACCATCCTTGTGGCCCCCTCAAACGGTGACAGGACAGTGCATGCATCCCTGATCATGCCCCACTGGCGTGGTGAGAAAAAACCGAGCTCCCCTGACCCTGTCCTGGTGCCGTAGTCGCACAGGTACTCATTGATGGCCCTCTACTGCGTGTGCAGCCGCTGCAGCATGGCCAACGTTGAGTTCCACCTGGTGGGCATGTCACATATAAGGCGGTTCTTGGGCAGGTTCAACTCCTTTTGGAGCTCAGCCAGCCGAGCACAGGCATTAAATGATCGGCGGAAATGCACACAGACTTTTCTGGCCTGCTTCAGGACATCCTGTACCTGCCCAAGAACCGCTGCACCACCAGGTTAAGGACGTGAGCTACACAGGGCACATGGGTCAGTTGTCCCTGTCGGAGGGCGGAGAGGAGGTTGGTGCCATTGTCGCAAACCACCATTCCTGGCTTAAGCTGGCGTGGCGTCAACCACCTCTCGGCCTGCCCCTGCAGAGCTGACAAAACATCCGCCCCAGTGTGGCTCCTGTCCCCCAAACAAACCAGCGCAAGCACGGCATGGCATAGTTTTGCCTGCGTACTTGCGTAGCCCCTGGAATGCCTACGGAGCACCGCTGGTTCTGAGGACAAAGCACTGGAAGAGGTCATGGAGGAAGAAGAAGAGGAGGGGGTGGAGGAGAGAGGTGTGTCACAACCAATAGTAGCATTTTGGAGGCGTGGTGGCGGAACAACCTCCAACACTACTGCACCTTGTCCTGCATCCTTCCCAGCTGCCAGAAGAGTGACCCAATGGGCCATGAAAGACAGGTAACGTCCCTGTCCATGCCTGCTGGACCATGAGTCAGCGGTAATATGTACCTTACCGCTGACCGCCCTGTCCAGCGAGGCAAGGACATTGCCTTCCACATGGCGGTAGAGAGCCGGAATCGCCTTTCGTGAGAAAAAGTGGCATTTGGGGACCTGCCACTGAGGAACCGCACATTGTACAAACTCACGGAAGGGGGCCGAGTCTACCAACTGAAAAGGCAGCAGTTGAAGTGCTAGCAATTTAGCCAAGCTAGCATTCAACCGCTGGGCATGTGGATGGCTGGGAGTGAACTTCTTTCGCCGGTCCAGCAGCTGCGGCAGGGACATTTGCCTGCTATAATCGGACGTGGGTGTACTGCTAGCAGAGTACCCGGAAGCACTTGGCTGTGACACACCTAATTCTACACCTTCATTCCTCTCAGAGCAGGTTTCAGAGAGGACTGAAGGTCTAGTGGGGTTGGAGATGCCAGCTGATGAGGAGCAAGGAGAGGTCCACATTGTTCTTTGGTGTGGGTCTTTGAGGTACGCTTGCCAACGAGCTGCATGGCAGGTCAACATATGTCTGGTCAAGCATGTGGTGCCCAAGTGGCTGATGTTTTGGCCACGCGAGATACGCTTGAGACATATGTTGCAAATAGCAGCGGTGCGATCTGATGCACTCATCTCAAAAAAGGCCCACACCAAAGAACTTTTAGAATAACGTGCAGAGGCAGCGCCCTGCACAGGCGGAGCTCTGCGGTGTGATTCAGTCGGTGTGCTGCCTCTAAGCTGGCCCCCGGAGGGCATCCTGCCTCGTTGGACATGTGCCTCCTCCTCCTCCTCCTCCTCTCTCCTACCAGGCACCCACGTGGAGTCAGTGCCCTCATCATCCCCTCCCTCTTCATCGCTGTAGCAAACCTGGCAGTATGCTGCAGCTTGTGGAACATGACTGCCAGATTGCTGTCCTTCTTGAGCATCCCCTCTCTCCTGCATTCATGCCAATGCCTTCCTCTAGCTGAGTATCATCATCAGAGCCTACAAAACACTGGGCATCCTCCTGGAGCATGAACCCAACACTGTGCTCAAAGAGTTCAGGAGACTCCTCAGGAGGACGTGGTGGGTCTAGGGAAGGAGTCACTGAAGATGACATTGAGACGAGGGAAGACAATGCGTTGGCAGCTGCTTTGCTAGTACCCTGAGACTGGGTGAGAGAGGATGAAGAGGGCTTGGTCATCCACTCTACCAAGTCGTTGCCATGTTGCGGCTCAACATGTCCAGCTGCCGAAAAGAAGGACAAGCGTGTCCCATGGCCACGTGCTGATGATGACAATGCACCACGTCCACGACCAGCACTGTTGTCTCTAGACACAGAGCCTGCTTGCCCTCTTTTATCGGCTCGCGCCTGTCTGCCTTTCCTTGCTGGCCTTCCAGACATGGTAATGGCCTGAAGGGAGTTGGGTAAAACAGCAATTGGGTAGTGTATATTGTGCTGGAGGCACACAACACCCACTAACTCCTGCAGATGCCTTTATTATAGAACACCAGCAATAAAGGGTAGATAAAGGGGTATACTGTACTGGAGGCACACAACACCCACTATGCCCTGTAGATGGCTCTATTATAGAACAGCAATAAAGGGTAGATACAGGTGTATATTGTGCTGGAGGCACACAACACCCACTAACTCCTGCAGATGCCTTTATTATAGAACACCAGCAATAAAGGGTAGATAAAGGGGTATACTGTACTGGAGGCACACAACACCCACTAAGCCCTGCAGATGGCTCTATTAGAGAACAGCAATAAAGGGTAGATACAGGTGTATATTGTGCTGGAGGCACACAACACCCACTAACACCTGCAGATGCCTTTATTATAGAACACCACCAATAAAGGGTAAATACAGATGTATACTGTGCTGTGCTGGAGGCACACACAACTTCCAATAACTCCTGCAGATGGCAGATGGCTCAAATAGAGAAGAGCTATGTAGGTGGATATAGCGGTGTGTACTGGGTACAGAGCACGCAGACAGCACGCACAAGCTCCTAACACTGACTGCAAGCTCTATTATAAAAGATAGATATATCGCTAGCTATATAGGTGAATATATCGGTGTATACTGCGGTCAGGGCACGCAGACAACAACCACTACAGAAGAGCAAGATCGGTCGATAACGATCGGTGTATACTGTGTTGAAGGTACACAGAACACCCACTAGCTGCTTCAGACGCCAACACACTACACAAGGCTGCCGCACTGGCGGCCTTATATAGTGTGGGGTGTGTACTACACAGCCTGAGCTATGATTGGCCACAGGCATCCTGCCTGTGGCCAATCATGGCTCTCCTCGCTGCCGGCGCTGTGATTGGCCAAGCATGCGGGGTCAGAGTGCATGCTTGGCCAATCATGAGCCAGCAATGCACTGCGCCATCGCAGTGCATTGTGGGCCGTGAGTGCCACACTAATTTGGCGCGAACGGCCCATAATGTTCGGTATTCGCCGAATGGGCGAACAGCCGATGTTCGAGTCGAACGTATGTTCGACTCGAACACGAAGCTCATTCCTATTCTTGTGTAAACAAATAATCTGGGCAGTCTGCCAAGCTTTCAACCATTGATGTAAATGCAGGAAGTTTAACCACTTAAAGTCTAAATCTTTTTCTTTTCACATGTGGCCCGCGGAGACCTCTGATGTGGCCCGAGACCTCCTGCTCTGGGATAGAATAGAAAGAATACTGTTATTAAAGGTCAGTTTATTACTAAAATCAGTGTATATATGGGCATAACTATTCTGCAGTGGTTACTGGGCTGCTTTCAAACTGATCCGCAGGTGCAGAGCAGTTTACCTGCAGGTTACCTGCACTGAGCCATAGACTTCTATTATTACCTGAGAGTTTGGTGAGCTTTCTGAAAGTGCACCAAACCAGCAGAATATAATAAAAGTCTATTGCAAACTGCAGGAAAGCCAAAGGTACACTGCGTTGCACACGTGGTGTGGATAAACCACAGTGCATCATTGTGAAAGCAGCCTTGGACCCCTTTCACACAGTCAGTCCGACAGTCCAACCAACTGGACCCTCCATTCACCTCTAAGTAGTGGCAGACATAAACCAACTTGTGTTCTACCTCCAATACGATCTGCCAAAAAGTATCGTGGGCTGCGTCTGTGTCCGCTCTGCAAATGCCTAGTGGACACGAACATGCCATCCACCTTCTCTGCTCATTGTGGTCCGGGACCGGTTACCAAGTCGCTTAATTGGCCCTCGCACTTCAAAAGGTTGGGCACCCCTGCCCTAGGGAATAAAATGGCAATTGCTGCAATATTTTATGTCACACTGTATTTGCTCAGCAGTCTTTCAAATGCAATTTTTTGGGAAAAAATACACTTAAATAAATAATAAAAAAAACGAAACAGTAAAGTTAGCACAATTTTTTTTGTTTTAATGTGAATGATCTATCTTCTAAGCAAAAAAATTGTGATTCGGAATTTTTTTCGGAATTGTGCAGCTTTGATGTCATGTCAGGTTCCCTGGCACAGCGCCATCCTCCGGGTGTGAGATGAGAATAGATAAATCCATGGATTAGGGGGTGCAAATTACCTGCCTTGCCCCAGGCACGCTACGCCACTGCTGTAGCTAGTTTGTGGGAGACAGAATAATTGCTAGTTGGTATGGTATCAAATACTTATTTCACTCACTGAACTGCAACTCAATTTTATAACATTTGTATCATGTGTTTTTTCGGGATTTTGGTTGATATTCTGTCTCTATCATTTGAAATACACTTATGATAAATATGATAGACCCTTCAGTTTTTTTTAAGTGGGCAAATTTACAAAATCTGCAGGGGATTAAATGTGTGCATCAACCTCCACTCTGTATGGAGCACAAGGGGTTCATTTGGACTGCAGAATTGTCTGTTGGAGGATGGAAGTGTTATGCCCCGTACACATGACCGGACTTTCTGGTAGACCGGAATCCGTTGGACAATTCGATGGTGTGTGGGCTCCAGCGGACTTTTTTTCCCCAAAAGTCAGACGGACCTAGAAATAAAACATGTTTCACATCTATCTGAAGGACTCAAGTCCGACAGACTAAAAATCGGGAAAACCGTTCGTCTGGGTGCTGGTCCGACGGACAAAATAGGCCGCAAGGGCAGCTATTGGCTACTGGCTATTGAAATTCCTTGTTTAGTCCCGTTTACGTCATCACGTTCAAAACGAACAGACTTTCGAATGGACTTAGTCCGGTCGTGTGTGGCCAAGTCTGTTTTGTTCAGAAAGTCAGTCGGGAAGACCGTCGGACCTAGTCCGTCGAAAAGGCAACAGGGCAATTGCCCCTCCAAGAATGCGGGTGGCTCCACGGGTGATCGGGCGGACGGCTCCGCGGGTGACAGCGCGGGCGGGTGATTTCCGCGGGTGTCGTTCTGGGCGGGCGGCCGGTTCCGTGGGTGACAGCGCAGGCGGGTGGGGGGTTTGCTGGGCGGCTCAGTGTTTGAGCAGGGGAGCAAGGAGATGACATCATCTCTCACTGCCCTGCATCTCTGCAGTTCCACCCTCACTGTGCGGGAAGCAGTGGACAGCAGAGAGATTACATTATCATTCTGCTGCCTAATTTCACTCTGGCAACAATCTGCAACGTATGGCAGGCGACATGGCAAGTGACAATCCGCAATGTGTGGCAGGCTACGTGGCAAGTGACAATCCGCAATGTGTGGCAGGCTACGTGGCAAGTGATGATCCGCAACGTGTGGCAGGCTACGTGGCAAGTGACAATCCGCAATGTGTGGCAGGCTACGTGGCAAGTGACGAACCGCAACGTGTGGCAGGCTACGTGGCAAGTGACAATCCGCAACGTGTGGCAGGCTACGTGGCAAGTGACAATCCACAATGTGTGGCAGGCGACGTGGCAAGTGACAATCTGTAATGTGTGGCAGGTGACGTGGCAAGTGACAATACGCAATGTGTGGCAGGTGACGTGGCATGTGACAATCCGCGTTTGGTGACAAGTGACGTAGCAAGTGGCAATGTGCAGTGTGTGGCAAGTGACGTGGCAAGTGACACCCTCAGGGCTCCCACTGATTCTGCATTATGGTGAGTTGAACCATTTTTTTTTATATTACAATGTAATAATAGAAATAATGCGCTTCAATCATCCTGACACCATAACAACCATGGTGCCGTGATGATTGAAGCACCAATACCAGCCATTTCCCCAATAAATTGCCTCCAAAAAAACATATTTTCTAGCAGTGCCCCTCCCGAGACTAGACTCTGGATCCACCCCTGGTAGGCACGCATGTGCGCCATGTACAGCGTGACTGTGCCTTTGGGACTCGTGGACTCGATGTCCGCCGGTGTCCCGGTGATCGTGTCACGGAACGGGGAGAAGCCTATGTCAACAAAGCATTTCCCCGTTTAGGGACATGTCAGAGATCACTGCTCCCTGTCATCAAGAGCAGTGATCGCTGTCATGTGAGTGGTATCCCACCCGCCCACAATTAGAATCACTCCCTAGGACACACTTAACCCCTTCATAGCCCCCCTAGTGTTTGCATCATATGCGGTTACCTCTTTACCGCAAGGTAAGAGGCCACTAGTGTGTACCCATACGAAGAGGAGACACACTTTAATGTTTGATACCTACACATTGGAATACTTGCACATTTAAATATCTGCACATTGGAGTCACCTGCACATTGGAATACTTGCACATTTGAATATTTGCACGTGTAGCACCGGTACTCCTAATAAGTACATGCTATGTTCGTAAATTTCGTTTTTGCCCAAAACTATAGTTAAGTTTTGGGGTTAATTGTGCTAAATTGTGCTTTGGCATCAGTTTGGCTGGGCTGTATCAAGGTTCTGCCTGATCAAAGGTGGGGTTCGCACCTGTGAGAGGCCTTAGAACGCAGTCTGGTTGGACACATTAGGTACCAATCTCTCTCTCGGAGCCAATCAGTGGGAGTTTGTCTCACTGTGTATTCCGGGAGAGGGTACTTAAGGTGCTGAAGTCACGTGGTTCGGGGTTCTGGTCCAGAAGTTGTTGGCCTGGGGTGTGGATCCATCCGTTTCTGAGCTTCGGAACTGGCTAGTTGGAGGTGCAGTAACTGGAGGATTCTAAAGAGTTCCGGTGCCGTCTCCGGTTTGGAGAGGCCAAGCAACTCTATACGCGATCAGTAAGAGAGCCACGCACAAGGCTGGCTGCTCAGTAAGAGCCGGGAAGCTGAGCTGCCATGGACATTGATCGAATCCACAATTCTTACGGTATCGCCGGACCGGCTGAAAGATTCTGGTACAGTAAGAAAAGTTCCTACTTCTATCCTTCCGGTTACAACTAAGTTTTTTCAACCAAGTCTGTGTGAGAGACTTTGCAAGGCTAGAATTACCTGTTGGCTGCTAAACCCAAACTCAAGGATTTATCCAACAGTTAAAGAATCCAGTTGCGAGTGGCTATTCCCTGGATTATGTACAGAGAGAGACTTTTATTGAAGTCAGCAGTTCCAAGCACCTGAGCTAAACTTTATCCTGATACCCTCTATTCCCAACATAGAGACTGAGTTTGTTCAACTGTTTTATGCAAAATAAAAATCCTAACAAGGAATTCAAGTGTCGGTCTCTACATTTACTGGGTTATAAACCCTGGGAACCCCTAGACAAGGAGAATGAGTACGAGCTGGTGGAGGTAATCGGTAAGCCTAGAATACTTGCACATTTAAATGCTTATTCATGTGATGAAGAATTTGACTTAATAGACTATTATCACCATTGCAATTGCATTTTTGCATATTGCAGGACTTGCATGGACCAGATCTAGCCTATTACCATCAGCATTCATTGTGCTATATTTTTGCACTTCCGTTTGCATTTTTGCACTTAATACAGGGAAGTTTTTTATTTGCACTTTATCGCTAATTGTGCACTTCCTTTGTGTACTTTGTGTATACTGCTTATTACTGGCCGTACATTGTCTACTATATCACTTATATTATTGCTTATGCACTATTTTATGCACTTGCATTTTTTTGCACAGATTTCGATTTTTTTTATTGCACTTTGCACTTGGATATGTTTGGATGTTGCAATATACTTGAGATTGGAATGTAAAGGTGCTATTAGCTATTTATTTAGCACTTATGCACTGTATTTATTGTCTTTTTAAACTTTCTTTTTATCCCTATGCATTTTATTTTACTTGTACTGAGGTATTAGCAAAATTCGCTGCACTCTGCACCTACTGCATGTACACCTGTACTGCTACCTGTAGCAGAATACTTCCCCATTGCATTTGTACTGCTACTTTTAGCATTACATTCTGCTGGGAATATTATACCATCTCATCGAATCTACCCTTATACTGATATTTTTAACAGCACACTCTCTGATACTTCTTAGAACAGCACAGCACTGCTCTTTAATACATTCCCCCTAGTGTTTAACCCCCTCCCTGCCACTGTCCTTTACACAGTAAGTGCATTTTTATAGCACTGATTGCTGTATAAATGACAATGGTCCCAAATCGGTGTCAAAAGTGTCCTATGTGTCCACCATAATGTCGCAGTCACGATAAAAATCCTAGATCGCCGTCATTACTAATAAAAAAAAAATTTGAATAAAAATGCCATAAATCTATCCCCTATGTTGTAGACGCTATAGCTTTTGCGCAAACCAATCAATATACGCTTATTGCGATTTTATTTTTTACCAAAAATATGTAGAAGAATACATATCGGCCTAAACTGAGGAAAAAAAGATTTTTTTAAAATATATTTATTATAGCAAAAAGTAAAAAATATAGCTTTTTTGTAAAAATTGACACTCTTTTTTTGTTTATAGCGCAAAAAATATTTTGTTTGGATTCAACGTCGCCCGACCGTGCAATTGTCAGTTAAAGCAACGCAAAGCCGAATCGCAAAAAGTGCTCTGGTCAGGAAGGGGGTAAAATCTTCTGGGCCTGAGGTGATTATACAGTATTATACCCATGCCAGTGTTAAATGGTTTGTCTCATCCCTTTAACTCATAAATCTGTTAGAGAGCTTGTTCTTTTGAAAAACAGAATTACTGGCCAGATCACCAGATGGAAAAAGAAAGAAATCAATGAAAGAAAGCCTAAAAAAGAAAACAAATGCATCCATCATGACATCTAAGAACGGCAAGCTCCAATATAATAAATGTTTGCTTATGGATTTAATACTGCTTTTAATGGATTCTATCATTTTCAGAAATCTGGAGGTGTAGGGAGCATAGGTAGCCAGGCATGCAGATATTACGACACCAAACCTAATGTACGCTCAATCTCAGATAGACTGAGTATTAGACAATCTGGATGTGAAGACAAATTAAAACTTGCGATAGCCAATTGCAAAGAGGTAATTATATTTTTGCACTGTTCAAACATTATCCAAGCAGATAAGAGTCAGGAGGTGTACATGTATGGGGTACCACACAAAGACATCAGTATTGTTTGCCCACCTGCTCAGCTCTTTGTCTCATAGATACATGACTATCTGGCTTTTTACATCTGGATGTATAATGTTCACCCATCCCATTCCCCTAATTATTTTACAAAGTACACTCTACTTACTCTCTCGATTAGATCCTCTTTCCTGTCAGTTCTTGTTTTATTCTTATGAACTACTAACTGTAATTCGTGGCCTTAAGCCACCACCATCCACCTCGGAGCACAAATCTAAATCCTTTAAATCCTATAACCATCTGCTTTCACTCTCGTTTCTCCGCTCATATTTCTCCTATCTATCCCTGGTCCTCTTTATCTCTCACATGTTTGCGACACCATGGATTTTATGTAACAATCAACAGGGATGTACAGCGCTCTTTAGCAACCAATCAGATACCACCTGTTAACACAGTAGTTCAGTAGAACCTGTAATAGCTGATATATAATTACTTGTTAGGTGTTACTGCCAAATGCTGCCTTTTGCACAAGGTTGTTAAACAAGTACAGTAATACCTTGGATCACGAGCATAATTCGTTCCAGGAGAAGAATTCTTGTAATCCAAAGCATTCATATATCAAAGCAAGTTTCCCCATAGGAAATAATGGAAACTCAGATAATCCGTTCCACAGCCACTGCTTGTCTATGCAGTACCGGATGTGGCCAGAAGTGCGGGGGCGCCGGAGACACTTGGTAACACTTGGAGACACTCTGGAACAGAGTGTCACTGGTGCCCTCGCACCTCTGGCCAAATGTTGTACTGCACACCCCAGAGGCTTGAATCCTGCTCGTCTTCAGAGACAACCCTCGCAAAGCGAGTCAGGAATTAAAAAAAAAAAATAGCTCGTCTTGCGAAGCGCTCGGAAACCGCGCTATTCATAATCCGAAGTTCCACTGTATTGTATAAAATTAGTCTAGGTAGCATGATTAAAGTAAAACTATAGGCAAAACTTTTTTTTGCTATACAGAGACCTTCATGTATTGCTTATCCACTTAGACCTATTTTGACACTGGCATTTTTTTGCTAGAAATTTACTAAGAACCCCGAAACATGATTTTTTTTTTTTTTTTTTGAGGCCCTAGAGAATAAAATGATGGTTATTGCAATTTCACGCACTGTATTTGCGCAGCGGTTTTGTGGAAAAAATTCACTATGCAAAAAAACACAATATATAACACAATTTTTTTGGTAGAATATAATACGCCAGACAACTACAGTATATACATAACAAGTCATACATTAAAATAGTACACATTTGTGGAAAGGCTAGAAACTACAATACTAAAGAATCTACATAGCCAACATTTTAAAAGTTACAGATTACCAGTTTAAAGTTATAGATAAGGTCTAGTGTTAGAATTATTTATTTCTCTCGCTATAATGTTCATGGTGAAACCTCACATGTTTGCATATACGTTCACTTCTGCGTGGGGGGACAGATGCGCTTTAAACATTTTTTTAATTATTTATTTTATAAATATGTTTATTTTTACACTGTCCCTTTTAAATTTTATCATTTTTTTTAATCACTTTTATTCATATCACAAGAAATGTAAATATCCCTTGTGATAGAAATAAGGCATGGCATGTACTCTTTATGAAGACATCTCTACTTCTCCTCTACCCTGGAAAGCGTGAAATAAAAAATAAAATAAAAAATGATCTCATGCTTTCCACAAAAAAAAGAAAAAAGAAAAGGGCACTGTTTATATCTGCCCTAACTGGAAATGGTGCAATGATGTCGCTTCTGACCTCCTAGACCAAAGAGCTGGTCAGGGACTTTCCGATGCTCAATCAACTTTATGATAACCTGACTGGACTTCCAATCAGATACTGGGCTCCCCGACCACACGGAAGAGCCTGGAGAGGTGTTGGTTGGTGGCGGAAGGGGATGGAAGTCCCCTCCCACCGCTTGTAAAAGCAATCCAGCAGCTAATTGCTCCCTTGGATTTCTTTTAGATGAAAGAGCATTGCTGACTGAAAAAAACAAAACAGGCATATGGCATACAGCTGCAGCCATAACCCTGGTATAACCACTTGAAGACAATTACGTACATGTACGTGATTCAGCAGCAAGTGATTATTATAAGAAGTATCGCTCAGGAGACATCATATTCTAGCCATTCTCCTAGAGTGCGGTCTAGAATAGTCATGGGATTGTTATTCCCATTTCCCATTGCAGTTAATGCTTATATGCTGATTTATATGTTGATTCCAGTCTAGTCATATAGAACTCTATTCTAATTTACTTTGGCTTAGTGATTATATTATTCCGCAGACCGTAGAGCTGCACGATTAATCGTTAAAAAAAATGTGATCTCGATTCAACCCCCCTCACGATCTCGATGCAGAATTTCTCTATGCAGAATTTCCCAATACATTCATGTAACAAGTGTAAAGAGTTCTCTGCTCACTCAGCTGTCAAAAGAAAAAGAACAGGCAGTCTGCCAAGTTTATCACAACATTGTCTGTGTTAAGAGATAAGTATAAACATTGTAACTTTTCCTTCTGGGATCAAAGGGATGAACTTCTGTGTGTAAATGAGGGAAGTTAACCACTAAGAGACTAAACCTTTTTCTGACATTTGTTTCTTACAAAGTTAAAATCAGTATTTTTTTCTAGAAAATTACTTGGAACCCCCAAACATTATATATATATTTTTTTTTTTTTAGCAGAGACCCTAGGGAATAAAATTGTGATTGTTGCAATATTTTGTGTCACACTGTATTTGCGCAGCGGTCTTTCAAATGCAATTTTGTGGAAAAAAATACACTTCAATGAATTAAAAAAAAACCGCAAACAGTAAAAATATCTTTAGCAAAAAAATTGTGATTCTCATTTTAGCCGGAATCATGCAGCACTAGCAGACTGTGTCTGAACCAACCTTCTGTATGCTAATTTATGCTCAAACCTCCATTCATTCTAACCCATATCAATACACTGAGTTCAATTACCACTAAACAGACTTGTGTCTATTTACGAGTTAAAGGTATACTCGTGTTCTTTTTACTATGGTCTTTTCTGCCATTGAAAGGTCCTCTACACACCCATAACAACATACAGTGCACATTCTTATGTTTTTACATGTAGTATGTTCTTATTGTTTTTTCTTTTTGCCTGTGTATTATGAATATATGTACAGTATGTTAAATATCTAGATACTGCTATGGATCGCACTGTTTGCCTCATATACCATGAAAATATTGTGATTAAAAAGGTATTTGACTAAAATTTATTATAGAAAAGATGGCTCATAAAAGCAATACTAAAAGCAGGTAAATGGTAAAGAAAGTAAGAGGTTTGAAAAACAGCAAAAGATAGGTCTCAGGGAGGGGGGTAGGGGTGCGGAATCCAATATCCTGATGAAAAGGTTTTATATTATTAGAGACAAAAAGAGAAAGGAGTAAAAGAGGTAAGAGAGTGAAAAAAAAAAAGTCGGGGGTTTATTTGGCAAACGGTCCTTCCCAAAGTCCCAGAGCCACAGCATTCCCACCTACACAAGACTAGGTGCAAGAGCTCTATGTATCTCTCAGAGATTAGTAGAACCATGTCTTGTGGAAGCTGTCCTCTTGGTCTCTCTCTTTTCCTCGAGGTCTCGAGGTCCTCCTTGCGCATAAAGTCATTCACCGATTGAATCCAAAGGCAAGAAGGCGAGAAGATCCTGACCAGGGGAATCACGAGTCCGCCATTGGGAAAAAGAGTTCAGGCCACACGGAGACACCAAGCCAGCCAGCCAGGGGAGCAAAACTGTAAAGATAATAACAAAAGAATAAATACAGAATTACAATACAACATACAGAGTTATATACAACATTGTAAACAATAGGAGTAAATAACTCCAATCAACCATAATCACTATGAATAAAACTTTGTCATTAAGGTTGGGGTTTGCAAACAAGGTTGAGCAGTTCAGCCTTTATAAGGTCAGACCCTAGGGCCAGTTACCCGCACTGCCAAGGAAGCTGTAATGGGACCAACCGATAAAGGCAAGGGGGGGAGGAGGAGGGGGTAGAGTACAGGGAAGATAGGAAGGTTATATCCTACAAAAATAAATTATAGATATCATCTCATTGAGCCCAGGGACGAAGGTAGCTTTGAGATCCATATGGTCTCTTTCTGAAGGATCATTTTTCCCAGTCACCTCCCCTGGGACTCTGTTGGACCACTTCAAGGAAAAAAAATTGAATGACTGTAATGCCAGTGGCGTATAGATGATCCCCAATGCGCTGTCTTAGTTCTCGAATGGTTTTACCCACATAGAATGCTTGACTTTTACACAACATAAGGTAAATGACCCCCTTGGTTCCACAATTAGAAAAGGTCCGTGGAGGGAAACTCTCACCATTGGGTAGCTGAAACTTACTACCCTCAAGTATCCAGGGGCAGCGAGGGCAATCCCCGCACTTGGAGGTACCATTGGACCCAGACTTGGATCTTTTAGATGGTGATGGCTATTTGTTAAACAATCTCTTAATGAGGAAGCTCTGCGGAATACCAGTTCCGGGGCAGATCAGACATTTCTGCTCAGGACATGGTGTTCCGCAAGGAGATGCCAATGGTTTGATAGAATTGTTCTGAGTTGATAATGGTGGCATTGGTGGGCAGCGTAGGTAGTAATAAATCTGACTGTATCAGTCGATGGAGGTTTAGGTCGAATATAGACTAAAGAACTTCTGGAGCGGGCTAGTGTTTTGTTGAAAGCTTTCCTCAAATTTGTGCATGAATACCCTCTAAGTAATATATGGTCACGTAAGGCATTAGCTTAAGTCCTAAAGTGGGTCTCCAATTTTCATGTATTGCGCATATGGAATGCTTTGCACTAGTGAACCAGGGTGGGCACTAGATGCATGGAGCAAAGTGTTGCCAGCCGTTGGCTTGCGATAGAGGTTATTGCTTAATGTACAATCTGATTTGATAATGTAAAGATCCAAAAAAGGGATCTGTCCATTGTCAAAACCCTCTCGTACCAGTCCATACCACAAATAGGTCATCAATATACCTGTACCACAATAGTACATGTTCAAGGAGCTCTGTATATCAATCGTTCGAGATGATATCTCTCTCCCACCCACCCAGATACAAATTTGCATGAGGGGCACAGTAAGTCCCCATAGCGAATCCCTGAGTTTATAGGTATATTTGATCGTTAAACGTAAAATAGTTTTTAGTCGGAATAAAATGAAGTACTAATAAAATAAAGCAGTTATGGGGCCAGGAGGTCTGTTCTTGTTCTCTGAGAAAGGAAACATTTTTACAATTGACATTGTTGGTTTTCAGGTGAGCTACCTTTCTCCCCGATATACTCCATCTGCAGCTCTACATCTCTGTACCCTGGTTTTTCTTTTTTCTCCCATCAAATAACCTCCTCTTCCCTCCTTCCTTCTCCCTTTACCTTTCCCCCCTCCCCTCTCCCCCTTCCTTTCTCCCCCTTTTTCCCCTCCCCCTTTTTTCTCCTGAAGAAGCAGTGAATGTACCGTGAAACTAGTAGAGGAAAAGCCAATCTTTGAGATACACTTCATCAACAGACACCTCTTTGGAGAACCCTGAGTATTTGTTTTGACATTTTTACAAATTCGCTTTTAAATGCCTTCTGTATGTCATTTTTATATGTAATAAATAATGTTTATATATCAACCATGTTGTAGAGTTTCGTTTTTTTTTTTATTATTTTTTATTGATTATCAAATATAGATACATACATCAAGATCAGATACATGTACAAAAGGTTAACAAGAAACAACGTTATCTATTTCCAACTTTTTCCTTTTGGACAATCATATGACCACCATATCTGGTTCGCTGTCACGGTAGCACATTTTTGTTTTATATAACTTCAGCATACATTCAACGATTTAACTGTAAACAGTTTAATTCTGCAATATTTGAATATTGTTAATAACATCTCTATGTGTCCTCCTATGTGGTATTATTATGTGTTTATAGGTTATATATTATCACAATAGTTTCCAATATATGGACAAACATGTCAATTCTTCATACTAAATTTTTCCCACATGGACCACTGGGCAATAACTTTCTTTCGATTCCCCTCTCTCCAGGCCAACGTTTTCTCATATGCATATGAGTCGTCTACTAATTTTACCACTTCCTTCACCAGGGGGGGATGCTGATTTCCAATGATGAGCTATGACCAGGCGGGCAACATGAAGGACATTCATCACCAGTGTGCGGCAGCTGCTGGGATAAATGTCCAGATCAACACTCAAGATTGCTTGTTCAGCTTTCAATTTATTGAGTATTCCTGTCAATCTGGCTATCAAGCCCGAAATCACCGCCCAGAAGCTCCTCAAAGAAATACATGACCACAACATATGTACCAAGTTGCCCACCTGGCCACAACCTCTCCAGCATATGTTGGTCAGGTCAGTGCTTTGTTATATTTTGCCAATGTGTAAGGCGTTTTATACCACCTGAGAAGTATCTTTTGAGCTACTTCTCTATAATTAGAACACTTGGTGTGGGCATTATTATTCCTGATTGCACGGCTCCACTGTTCCCGGGATATTGTTGTGTTTAAATCTGATTCCCATTTCTGAAATTGTTTTGGGATATCCAGGTATTTTTTGCTATTCAGCAGGTTATATATACTTGTGATCCCTTTTTTCTTAGTAGAGTCAGCCCTCCACAGTTTGTGAATCCCCCGGGACATAAACCACCTGACCCGATGCATCTCCCAAGATATGCGAGATTCTCGCATATGTAAGGCCGCGTACACACGGGCGGACTGTTCGCCCAACCTTGTTCGGCAAACAGTTTCATCAAACAGTCCGCTCAAAATTTGCATGAGCGGACTTGCCCACACACGAGCGGACTGTTTGACGAACAAGGTTGGGCAAACAGTTCGCTCAACTTTTGAAATGAACGGACTCGCCCACGTAAGGCGGAGGCAAATCCGCCCATTTCGAGCGCGTGTACAGGTAGGCGGGGCCCGCGAAGGAGACGTCGCGGGCTCCGCCGCCTGGAATGGGCTTAAAGGGGAACCCCAACGCCGAAAAAAATCGGCGTGGGGGTTCCCCCCAAGTCCACACCAGACCCTTGTCCGAGCACGCTACCCGGCCGGCCAGGAAAGGGGGGCGAGCGAGCGCGCCCCCCCTCCTGAGCCGTACCAGGCCGCGTGCCCTCAACATGGGGGGTGCCTTGGGGAAGGGGGGGCCGCGCGGCCCCCCCACCCCAAAGCACCTTGTCCCCATGTTGATGAGGACAAGGGCCTCTTCCCGACAACCCTGGCCGTTGGTTGTCGGGGTCTGCGGGCGGGGGGCTTATCGGAATCCGGGAGCCCCCTTTAAGAAGGGGGCCCCCGGATACCGGCCCCCCACCCTATGTGAATGAGTATGGGGTACAATGTACCCCTACCCATTCACCTGTGAACTAAAGTACAATAAAAAACACAACACAGAGAAAAAATATTTTATTGCACAGCTCCGGGGGTCTTCCGTCTTCGGGGGTCTTCTCGCCGGACTCCTCCGCTATGTGTGTGTAGCTCTTTTGCTAGCGGAGGAGTCCGGCTTTCTTCCTCCCCGCCGCCGGCCTCTTCTCCCGACTTCGGGGGTCTTGTCCCCCTCTTCGGTTCTTCTGCCGGGCCACCGCGCCTGGTCCGGTGGCCCGGTCTTCTGTCGCCGTCTTCCGTTCTTCTGTCGCCGCCTTCGGTTCTTCTGCCGGGCCACCGCGCCTTCTTGTAGCTCTTTTACAGGCGGTGGCCCGGTCTTCTGTCGCCGCCGCCGCCTTCCGTTCTTGTTCTTCTTCTTGTTCTTCTTCTTCTCCTGGAGATGTTGACTCGACGAGCTCTCCGGCCGGAATGCCAGAGCCGCGCTGTGCGGTCACTTATATAGTGACAATGGGGCGGTGTCACATGGTATATGTCACATGGGTTGGTCACATGGTGACCCCGCCCCCTTACGATGTCATAGTCCCCATGTGACATCAACCCATGTGACCAACCCATGTGACATATACCATGTGACACCGCCCCATTGTCACTATATAAGTGGCAGCGGAGCGTGTCCCTGGCATTCCGGCCGGAGAGCTCGTCGAGTCAACATCTCCAGGAGAAGAAGAAGAACAAGAAGAAGAACAAGAACGGAAGGCGGCGGCGGCGACAGAAGACCGGGCCACCGCCTGTAAAAGAGCTACAAGAAGGCGCGGTGGCCCGGCAGAAGAACCGAAGGCGGCGACAGAAGAACGGAAGACGGCGACAGAAGACCGGGCCACCGGACCAGGCGCGGTGGCCCGGCAGAAGAACCGAAGAGGGGGACAAGACCCCCGAAGTCGGGAGAAGAGGCCGGCGGCGGGGAGGAAGAAAGCCGGACTCCTCCGCTAGCAAAAGAGCTACACACACATAGCGGAGGAGTCCGGCGAGAAGACCCCCGAAGACGGAAGACCCCCGGAGCTGTGCAATAAAATATTTTTTCTCTGTGTTGTGTTTTTTATTGTACTTTAGTTCACAGGTGAATGGGTAGGGGTACATTGTACCCCATACTCATTCACATAGGGTGGGGGGCCGGTATCCGGGGGCCCCCTTCTTAAAGGGGGCTCCCGGATTCCGATAAGCCCCCCGCCCGCAGACCCCGACAACCAACGGCCAGGGTTGTCGGGAAGAGGCCCTTGTCCTCATCAACATGGGGACAAGGTGCTTTGGGGTGGGGGGGCCGCGCGGCCCCCCCTTCCCCAAGGCACCCCCCATGTTGAGGGCACGCGGCCTGGTACGGCTCAGGAGGGGGGGCGCGCTCGCTCGCCCCCCTTTCCTGGCCGGCCGGGTAGCGTGCTCGGACAAGGGTCTGGTGTGGACTTGGGGGGAACCCCCACGCCGATTTTTTTCGGCGTTGGGGTTCCCCTTTAAGCCCATTCCAGGCGGCGGAGCCCGCGACGTCTCCTTCGCGGGCCCCGCCTACCTGTACACGCGCTCGAAATGGGCGGACTTTCCGAGCGGGAACAGTCCGCTCATTTCGAAAGTACAGCGGACAAGCCCACACACGGGCGGACTGTTCGCTCAAACACAGTTTCAGCGGACAGTTTTTCGGAATTTCCGAAAGACTTTGTCCGTCCAACTGTCCGCTGAAACTGTCCGCTGAAAGCCCACACACGAGCGGACTGTCCGCCCAAACACTGTTCAGCGGACAAGGTTGGGCGAACAGTCCGCCCGTGTGTACGCGGCCTAAGAAATTCTGTTTGTGGTAGTGAATATACAGATTGTAAATTCTCAAATGTTCTCAACTTGTGTGATTCATACAAGTCTGCTGTGGATTGAATGCCCACCTCCTCCCATTTCCGGACCTGTAGATTTGGTGCTAACAGTAAAAGAGTTTTAACAGGAATTGAAGTTGCTACGTGTTTAACGTGAGGGTTTTTAACCTGCATAAAATAATCCCAGGCTTTAAGTGTTGCTGTAATCATGGGATGGGTTTTACATAGTTTTTGGTTAGTAAGTTTCGTGGAAAGTAATAAGTTCTTAGCTTCTCCCCTGTCTATATATGTTTGCTCTGCTTTGCTCCAATGGATTGGGTTGACTGTGTCATGCCATGCTGTCACTTGTGCCAATATGGCTGCCATGTGGTAGTCCTTAATGTTTGGAACTCCCATGCCTCCTACTCCTCTGTGCTTCATAAGGATATTTTGGTGACATCTGGCCCTTTTCCCATCCCATAGGAATTTAGATAGAGCAGTTTGCATTTTGGTGTAAAAAGTAGCTGGTATTTGGATTGGGAGTGCTCTAAAATAATATAATAATTTGGGGAGTAAGACCATTTTATATGCAGCCAATCTACCAGACCAGGACAAGTAATAACGCTTCAGTCTGTGCATTTCTTGTGTGAATTCATTAATTAGTGGTTCAAAATTTGCTTGGTATAGTTGGTTTGTTAGCGATATACCCAGGTATCGAAGGGATCCATCCGCCCATGTATATGGCATTGTGTCTTTCAAAATTTTCTCCATATCTGAAGGCAGCGCTAATCCCATAATACTTGATTTGGACACGTTCATTTTATAGTAGGAAACCACGTTAAATTGTTCTAGTAGCCCCTGTACCGCTGTAAGTGAATGAACCGGGTTTGAGATTGATAATATAACATCGTCCGCAAATAATGTCACTGTGTGTTCTTCCTTACCTATATGTATCCCTGTTATTTGGGGGTGCTGCCTTATTTTTACTGCCAATGGTTCCATCACGAGCGTGAATATCAGGGGTGACAAGGGGCACCCCTGTCGCGTGCCGTTAGCTATTGGGAATGGATCCGAAAAAATACCTTCCGTAAATACCATGGCTGACGGGTTTGAATACAGAGCACCTATAGCTGACTGCACTTGACCCCTGAACCCAAATTTGTTGAGTACCTCTGAAAGGAAGCCCCAATGTATCCTGTCAAAGGCCTTTTCGGCATCCAATGACAGGAGGATTGAAGGCTGCCCTGATTCAACTGCACAGTGCATTATATTTAGTATACGCCTGGTCACATCCGTGGTTTGTCTACCTGCCACGAATCCCACCTGATCATGATCTATAAGACGTGGCAAAAGTTTTGCCAGTCTATTTGCTATGACCTTCGCGTACAGCTTCACGTCTGTATTTAAAAGCGAAATAGGCCTAAAGTTTTGAGCTCTATCTGGCTCCTTCCCTGGTTTGGGCAGTGTAATAATCGTAGCCTGTAACATTTCCTCAGGGAAGGAGGCTAAGGATGCAGCGGCTTGGAAGACCCTCTGTAGGAATGGTGCCAGTATTTCTTTATAATTTTTGTAATATTCTGAAGAATACCCATCTGGTCCTGGTGCCTTGTTATTAGGTAGATTACCTATAGTTTCTTTAATTTCCAGTTCTGTGAAAGGAGAATTTAGTATTTCCAATTCTGTGGAGTTAACTGAGGGGAGAGAGATATCCTTTATGAAAGAATTTATTAGAGCTGGTGTGAGTTGGGGAGTATCAGGATCTTTCCCTATATTGTATAAGTTTTCGTAATAACTTCTAAATGTGTCTGCAATTTCTTTGGGGTTGATATGTTTGGAGCCATGTTTATGGTGGATCAGAAATTGAATTTTTTGTTTAAGTATTTTATCTTTAATTTGATTTGCCAGTAAATTACCTGCTTTGTTACGGTGCATATAAAAGTTAGCTTTGAGTCTGTGCACATTTCAAATGTGCTGCATTGTTAATAGATTCCTAAGGTCTTCCCTTGCTTTAGTTAATTTCGTACTTATGTTCAAAGTGGGTGCTTGTTTATTTTGGGATTCTAATTGCTTAATTTCATTTAAGATGTCGTCCAATCGCTGCCTCCTTTTCCTCCGTAATATTGCACTATGTTTCATCAGGATCCCCCGTACAACCAAAGGGCAAATGGGTCAACATCAGGTGTGTCATTATGCTCAAAAAATTCTTTCAATGAATTTCCTATGTCCAATGCAAGCACCGGGTCTGCAAACAGCAAGGTGTCGTTACGCCATCTGTTAGCTCTAGTAGTGATACCTTAAGTACCTACTGTTACAGATACCGGTGCGTGATCGGACCAGGAATTGTCCCCTATGTCTGATTTAGAAATCTTCTGTAGAAGAAATGTGTCCACCAAAAAGACATCTATTCTAGAATACGTTAAATCTACCCTTGAAAAGAAAGAGAAGTCTCTCTCATTGGAGTGATAACTCCTCCAGACATCATACAAATCGTTCTTACGAGTGAAACCTGAAAGGGACGTCCTGAACGTTTTCCTGTTTCCAGAGCTGGAGACATCCAGATGTTGGTCAGGAATAACGTTCAGGTCCCCACATAGCATAACATGAGCATAAAGGTTTTGTTGTACTTTTTTCCATAATTTGTTCAAAAATCTAAGCTGGTTATTATTAGGAGCATCTTTCCATAACATGTGTCTCTTCTGAGGGGTGTTTAATCCATTGACATTCATGGAGGTAATTTTGAATTCCATTGTCAGTGACTGTATAGTATGAGAGACTCAAGGGTAGAAACGGTATTGCACTAAAACAAAGCCTTACCGGCCAAGAGCCTCGAAATTTAAAGTACTGGCTAGATAGGAAGGGACTTCATTAGGACCTTGCCAGGGGCCGTGTACTGATGGAATGGTAAGTATCGTCCATAGGAGTTGGGCTACGGAGCCCTTTCTTAGTCGTACAGAGTCGTTTCTGTGTAGGTATCTTGAAGATGCAAACGTCCGATCGGACACAAAACTGTGCAAAAGGAAGTATCCGCAGTAAAGAAAAGAAAGAAAACAAAACAAACAGAAGTGCTTGCCGCACTGATATAAAAAGAAACGATTTCTCACGAAATCTGAGCAGGTGAATACCTGCTAATTTTAGGGGGAAGTTCAACTAATCCAATCCGCCGGTGTAAATCTCCGGAGTGGGTGAAGTTGATTTGTAGGCACCAACCTTTTGAGATGTTCAGGTATAGTTGTTGGGGTCACACCTTCCATCTTCTTCCTCCAAGTGGGGGGTATTGTCTTGTCTTGGGAGGATGTTCCACTTCTCCAGCAGCTTGATGCCATCCTCTAAGGTAGATATTACATATTCTCTGTCACCTCTTGCCACCACCAATTTGGCTGGATAATTCCACCGGTAGGGAATTTTGTAATTCCGCAGTGGTTTTGTGACGGTCATCAAATTGCGCCTCCATTGCATCGTGTGGGCTGATAAGTCTGCAAAAAAGGACAGTCCATGTATACTTTCTGGCAGTTTGGCAACATTCTGGGTCATGTACATAAATTTTTCCTTGACATGGTAGTAATGCATTCGTGCAATTGTGTCTCTAGGGAGTTGCTCAGGGATGTGCCTGGGTTTTGGCAATCTGTGAATCCGGTCTATAATTAACTCCTCCAAGGGGAGATCTGGGAGAGCCTCCCGCATTATTGTAGCCAAATGAGCCATCAATTCTTGGGGTCTAACCGT
Organism: Lithobates pipiens; assembly: GCF_037356315.1. NCBI lineage: Eukaryota > Metazoa > Chordata > Amphibia > Anura > Ranidae > Lithobates > Lithobates pipiens. The sequence goes on from NW_027507764.1 coordinate 92,176,024, forward strand.
TTCAAGGATACCTCTTATCTTGATATTGTTCCTTCTGGAACGATCCTCAAGGTCCACGACCTTTGACCTGAGCCATTGGATGTCATCATCATGATCATTGTGCGCGTCAACCATAGCATTAAATGTTGTAGTGAATTCTCCCATCTTACTTTCTATGTGGGTCACTCTGTCTCCTACAGCTTTGACTTCTGCCTTGCATTGTTTTACCAACTGCAACATATCTGTGTGTATTGCACTCCGCAGAGTCATCAGCATTTCTTTCATGGTGGAATCTATCACCGGAGCATTGTTTGTAGGGAAGGCCGCAATGGCGTCTTGGAACTCCAGGGTATCGTCTATCAATATCCCCTTGCCCTCTGTCTCAAAACCTGAAGGTGACGAATCCGTCATCCTTTGCTTTGTTTTTTCCTGTTTCCTGTTCAAGGTGGATGAGGCACGGGAGTCAGGTAACCACTGTCTCCGCTCCTCCACCCGAGTTTTGTCCCCTCTCCATCCTATCCCAGCATGCGGGGAGGACGGGCACGCTGCGCTGTGAGTATGGCCAGCGCCATCTTGGCTGTCTGAGCAGCCTGACCGGGCAAAGAAATCCGTCATCTTACCAGGCTCTTTACGGTCTTTCCTCTTCCTCGGCATGATCTGCAGGGGTGGCCCACCTTTAGCACTCTGGTCTGCTGAAGAATTGGTGCCTCTCTTTGCTGGAATCTGCTCCGGAGATTTCGTTCTCCGGGAGCTGTGATTCTAAGTGGCCATTCACTTCGCTCGCCGGCTCCGCCCCCCATATATTAACCATGTTGTTAGTTATCAGTACTGAGATAGTCCACCACAGCCATTGAGGAAGGAATAAGTGTATGGCCAGCTTCAGCAACTGCTGCACTTCCCCACCCTCATCTTTTTTCACTATCCCCACAGTGAAACATGGTGGTGACAGCATCATGCTGTGGGCATGTTTTTCATTAGTTGGGACTGGGAAAATGGTCAGAGTTGAGGGAAAGATGCATGGTGTTAAATACAGGGATATTCTTGAGCAAAACCTGTACCACTCTGTGTGTGATTTGAGGCTAGGATCTAGGATGGAGGTTCACCTTCCAGCAGGGCAATGACCCCAAACACTCTCATAAAGCAACACTTGAGTGCTTTAAGGGGACTCATGTAAATGTGTTGGAATGGCCAAGTCAAAGCCCAGACTTCAATCCAATAGAAAATCCAACTTGAAGGAGCTGGAGCAGTTTTTCAAGGAGGAATAGGCAAAAATCCCATTGTCAAGATGTGACAAGCTCATAGAGACTTATTCAAATCAACTTGGAGCTGTGATAGCCGCAAAAGGTGGCTCTACAAAGTATTGACATTTGGGGGGTGAATAGTTATGCACATTGACTTTTTCTGTTATTTTGTCCTATTTGTTGTTTGCTTCACAATAATAAAAAAAATCCTTAAAGTTGTGGGCATGTTCTGTAAATGAAATGATGAAAATCCTCAAACAATCCATGTTAATTTCCAGGTTGTGAGGCAACAAAACACGAAAAATGCCAAGGGGAAAAATATCTTTGCAAGGCACTGTACGAATGGAACTATAGCTAATTTGTTGAAGTGGAGTTAAGCAATTCTGCAAATATGCCACTAACTCGAGCACAAGAAACTTCTTTGCAGACACTATGTGGCACATTCAATGCAGCAGTCAGCTCTCCTCAGTCCTCTAACGCAGTTTCTTATGGGGAAACTGGACAAAACACAGTAAAAATATGAGAAAAGGTTAAAACATACAGAACAACAAGTTCAATCATTTAGCATCAAACCAAAATACTGGCATTTGAACAGCACTTTTCTCTATCTAGCTAGGTTAACCATAGCATCAATCCCTTGTCCATTGGTAAACTAAAAGTTCTACATCAACTAGTGTGCAGTTCCTTTAAGATGATCCACCTTGAAGAATGTCTCTTCTCAGACAGTTTACTTTATTTAGCAGACACTATTGTAAAGAAACTCTCTTTTTTTATCTGATGTGTGTAGCTGAACAGTCTTTCTTTGACTATGCAATACAGTCTAGCTCACTAGCACCTGATCTGATGACCAAATAACTAAAGAAATGTTAATTCAGTGTTGTAGTGGAGTAATGCAATTCTGGAAATTTGAGAGACAGTCACTATAGTACAGAGCCCCCCTTTACAGAGACCAGGTGACACTTACAATGCAGTCAGCTTTCCTCAGTCCTATTAGGTAGACAGAAGACAGTGGTGAAATCTGCTTCAACTTCTCCAAGCTGTCCTCTAAGAACTGGACAAACAGTAATCTGACTGAGGGTTCCAACTAGAGGTTTCTCTGAAGTCTCAGCTGCCTCCTTTCCGAATACTTGCTGAGGTAAGAGGTAAATTGTGGTGGTTATTTTGGGATAGTCTGAAATCCATTGCTAGAAAGCTGTTAGGAACAGACTATGGTCTAGTGCAGTGATGGCGAACCTTGGCACCCCAGATTTTTGGAACTACATTTCCCATGATTCTCATGCACTGCAGTGTAGTTGAGCATCGTGGGAAATGTAGTTCCAAAACATCTGGAGTGCCAGGGTTCGCCATCACTGCTCTGGTGGCAGAAAACATTCTTTGTAGAATGATAAAGAATTCTGCCACATAACAAATGAATATGTACACATTGCAAATAAAAAACAGATTTGCAGTACTTCAACACAACAAGTAGCATAGCAAATGTTTCTGAGGTGGCTACACCTGCAATGTCCTTACTTAAAGCGGAATTCCACCCAAAAATAAAACTTCCACTCATTGCACTCCTTCCCCCCTCCGGTGCCACATTTAGCACCTTTCGGGGGGGGGTTGTGAAAGATAGATACCTATCTTTCACATGTATCCTGTCCCCACTTCCGGGAGCCTCAGCTGGTATTGATGTCACTGTGGGGCTTCCTCCTCCTACCCCAGCCGCCGGGCCAGTAGGAGAGAGGAGTGGTGCCTCGTACATGCGTACACTGCCGGATTCCCTTACTCACAATGGAGACGGCAGTGGCTATCTTCAGGTAAATATCTCCTAAACCGTATAGGTTTAGGAGATATTTCTTGGACCTACAGGTAAGCCTTAATCTAGGCTTACCTGTAGGTCAAACTGGTTTGTAAGGGTTTACAACCACTTTAATTAGTTGCAGACTCTGGGTGTGCTACACACGCCAAAATAAAGGTCATCACTGTACACAGGGCATGTGTAGCGCATCCAGTCATTCTGTCCTACTAAACCTCCCCCCCAGTACACAGAAATTTGGCTTTGATTAATCAAAGCCTTATTGCAGTTTACACAGAGAAGGTTGGCGTCTCTAGATGTAAAAAAATTCATCTGACAGTGTTTTTATAGATATAACTGCTCAGATGTTACCGAAAGCTACAATGTTACATATTTTGATACATTGGTATCATTCTGTTCATTTTTGATCAAAGGGATGAAATTTGATCTACAGATGAAGTCAGTTAAAGCAACCTGACAAGTAAAAAACAAGTTTTTTTTTTCCCGGTTTAAACCCTTATTAACCCTTAGTCTAACCAGCCCTAATTAACTTCTTATTCTCCTTATGCATTCAATTATCTTTTTTTCCTGCTATATGTTTCTATTTTTATTAACAATTTATATTTAAACTTTTTTTATTTTGTTTGCTTTTTGCACATTTAACATATATTTACTTATTTCCCACAAAAAAAATAAAAATATTGTTCATCATAGTTTATTTAGATCATACCAGAACAGCAGGGCTTGTAGATATGAGTATATAAACTTTAAAACCATGTCTTGTGCCAAATATTTGAAAATTGTAACTTCTCACTGCCTCACCCCAGTGTCTCTGCCTAATGGCTGGTACAAAGACCAATGCTAATATAATGTAGAATCCTCAGTGACTTAACCACTTGCTTAGTTGCTTACTGGGCACTTAAACCCCCCTCCTGCCCAGACCAATTTTCAGCTTTCAGCGCTGATGTACTTTGAATGACAATTGCGCGGCCATACAACACTGTACCCAAATGAAATTTTTATCAAAAAAAGATGCAAAAAAAAATAAATAAAAAAATTATGTTTAACCACTTCAGGACCGCCGTATTGCCAATGTACGTGAACACAATGGCACAGGCAGGCACAATCACGTAGATGTACGTGCCTGCCTTCCAGCGGGTGGGGGGTCAGATCGGACCCCCTCCCGTTGGATACGACGGTCCGGTTCGCTCCAGGAGCGCTCCGTGATGAGGGGATGGCCGTTGGTTTTCGGCCACCCCCTCTGGATCGCTCCTGGACAATGAGAAGCTTCCTCCCACTGTGTATTGTTTACACAGGAAGGAGGAAGTGATGTCATTCTCCTCGGGGCGGTCTTTTTGACCGGACTACGAGGAGAAGACTAATAGTAAGTGTGCACCAACACTACACTGACATGTAGGTACACACAGGCACACAAACCCCCCCCGATCCCCCCCCCGATCGCCCCCCCCCCCCCCAGTCACAGTGTCACTGATTGCATTGATCATTTCTTTACTGATCAATGCATTCAGTGTCAGTTGTAACAGTAAAAACTGTCAGGACAGTTAGTGTTAGGTCCAGGGTAGCCCCCTATCACCCCCCATTAAAGATTTAACCCCCTGATTGCCCCTAGAGTTAACCCTTTCACCCCCTTTTGCCAGTGTCACTAAGCGATCATTTTTCTGATCGCTGCATGTGTCGCTAGGTAGCTAGTTATTTTTTTAGGTTCACCGCCAGGTTTTTATATCGCTAGGTACCCCGATATACTACCCAATAATGGTTTTAACCCCCTGATTGCCGCTAGTTAACCCTTTCACCCCCTTTTGCCAGTGTCACTAAGCGATCGTTTTTCTGATCGCTGCATTAGTGTCGCTACAGTCGCTAGGTAGCTAGTTATTTTTTTAGGTTCACCGCCAGGTTTTTATAGCGCTAGGTACCCCGATATACTACCCAATAATGGTTTTAACCCCCTGATTGCCGCTAGTTAACCCTTTCACCCCCTTTTGCCAGTGTCACTAAGCGATCATTTTTCTGATCGCTGCATGTGTCGCTAGGTAACTAGTTATTTTTTTAGGTTCACCTCCAGGTTTTTATAGCGCTAGGTACCCCGATATACTACCCAATAATGGTTTTAACCCCCTGATTGCCGCTAGTTAACCCTTTCACCCCCTTTTGCCAGTGTCACTAAGCGATCATTTTTCTGATCGCTGCATGTGTCGCTAGGTAGCTAGTTATTTTTTTAGGTTCACCGCCAGGTTTTTATAGCGCTAGGTACCCCGATATACTACCCAATAATGGTTTTAACCCCCTGATTGCCGCTAGTTAACCCTTTCACCCCCTTTTGCCAGTGTCACTAAGCGATCATTTTTCTGATCGCTGCATGTGTCGCTAGGTAGCTAGTTATTTTTTTAGGTTCACCGCCAGGTTTTTATAGCGCTAGGTACCCCGATATACTACCCAATAATGGTTTTAACCACCTGATTGCTGCTAGTTAACCCTTTCACCCCCTTTCACCAGCGATCACAGTATAAGTGTCACTGGTGACGCTGGTTAGCCAGTTAGTTATTTAGGTTCCCCGTCAGGTTTTTATATAGCGCCAGGGACCCCCATATACTACCTAATAAAAATTTGAACCCCCTGATTGCCCCTAGTTAACCCTTTCACCACTGATCACCGTATAAGTGTTACGGGTGACTCTGGTTAGTTTGTTTTTTATAGCATCAGGGCACCCACCATTTATTACCCAATAAAGGTTTAACCCCCTGATCACCCGGCGGGTGATATCAATTAGGTTTTAGGGTCAGGGTCTGCGTCGCCCCAGGCAGCGCTAGGTTAGTGCCAGTACCGCTAACACCCACACGCAAAGCATAAACCTCCCGTAGTGCTATAGAATCTGAACAGATCAATATCTGATCTGATCAGATCTATACTAGCGTCCCCAGCAGTTTAGGGTTCCAAAAAAACGCATTGTTAGCGGGATCAGCCCAGATACCTGCTAGCACCTGCGTTTTGCCCCTCTGCCCAGCCCACCCAAGTGCAGTATCGATCGATCACTGTCACTTACAAAACACTAAACACATAACTGCAGCGATCGCAGAGTCAGGCCTGATCCCTGCCATCGCTAACAGGTTTTTTGGTAGCATTTTATATTTAAATCCGGAAGGCAGTGCTTGGTTTTCGGGGTTCCGTACGTGGCTAGGCTCCCAAAAAGTCCCCCACATGTGGTATCCCCGTACTCGGGAGAAGCAGCAGAATTTATTTTGGGGTGTAATTTGACTTCTGCCCATAGCATGTGTGAGCAATATATCATTTAGTGACAACTTTGTGCAAAAAAAAATTTTTTTTTTTTTTTTTGTCATTATTCAATCCTTTAGGACAAAAAAAATAAATATTCAATGGGCTCAACATACCCATCAGCAATTTCCTTGGGGTGTCTACTTTCCAAAATGGGGTCATTTGGGGGGGATTTGTACTGCCCTGCCATTTTAGCACCTCAAGAAATGAGATCGGCAGTCATAAATTAAATGCTGTGTAAATTCCAGAAAATGTACTCTAGTTTGTAGACGCTATAACTTTTGCGCAAACCAAAAAATATACGCTTATTGACATTTTTTTTACTAAAGACATGTGGCTGAATAAATTTTGCCCTCAATGTATGACTAAAATTTAGTTTATTCGATTTTTCTTATAACAAAAAGAAGAAAATATCTTTTTTTTTCAAAATTTTCGCTCTTTTTCCATTTATATCGCAAAAAAAAAAAAATCGCAGAGGCAATCAAATACCATCAAAAGAAAGCTCTATTTGTGAGAAGAAAAGGACGCAAATTTCGTTTGGGTGCAATATTGCATGACCGCGCAATTACCAGTTAAAGCAGCGCAGTGCGAAATTGCAAAAAGACCTCTGGTCCTTAAGGTGTTTATTGGTCCGGAGCTGAAGTGGTTAATAGTTTGTTATAAAATTTTTCAAACAGGTCATTTTTCTCCTTCATTGAAATGCTCTGATGAGGCGGCACTGGTGGGCACTGATAGGCGGCACTGGTGGGCACTGATAGGCGGCACTGGTGAGCACTGATAGGCACAGTTAAGACGACACTAATAGGCACAGATAAGGTGGCACCGATAGGCACAGATAAGGCAGTACTGATGGGCACAGATAAGGCGGCACTGATGGGCAAAGATGGGCACAGATAAGATGACACTGATAGGTGGCACTGATGGGTGGCACGGATGGGTGGCACTAAGGGGCACTGATAGGTACCACTGATAGATGGGACTGATGGGCACTGATAGGTGGCACTGATAGGTGGCTCTGATAGGTGGCACTGCTGGGCACTGATGGGCGGCACCGATGGGCGGCACTGATGGGCACGGATATGTGGCACTGAGGTGCAGCACTGTTGTTGAGGCAGATTGTGGGCACTGATAGGTGGCACTGTGGGCACTGATAGGTGGCACTGTGGGTACTGATGTATGGCACTGTGGGCACTGATGTATGGCACTGTGGGCACTGATGTATGGCACTATGGGCACTGATGGGTGGCACTGCTGGGTGCCACTTTTTTTAATAGCTGGGTGGTACTGGCAGGGGGCAGGTGGGCACTGATAAGCTGGCCGTGATCGGGACTGATGTCCCAATCACGACCGCCGGTGATCGGCTTTTTTTTTACCGGCTCTGTTTTGTCACATGATCAGCTGTCATTGGCTGACAGCTGATCACGTGGTAAGGGGTCGGGATCGACCCCTTGCTCGGATCCGTGATCAGGCGATCAGGCGATCAGGTGATTAGGCGATCACAGAGCGCACCGCGCGCGCCCCTCAGGGGGCGCGCAGGCCACTCGTGCACGGGACAACGTCAATAGACGTAGTCCCGGCAAAGCAGGTCCACTCTGTAGCCGTCATTCGGCTATAGCGCAGATCTCTAGTGGTTAAAGTGGCGTTAACATATTGTTTTTCACGCTCAACAATGCTGCTTCATCAGGAGTGCAGTACATGAAAATCTACAACCACCATAAATAATGAGAAATTTGCAATACACTGTGCACATACACAAATATTTTTTTAAATAAATTCTAAATCTGAATAAACTACGATGACAATAATTTCTGTAACATCTCAGTGGCTTAAAAAAACATGTTGGCTTTGTCATGTGCTGGTAATTTTCAGAAGGAGGCCAACAATAGCAGATTACCTTTAAGCCCCCGTACACATGGTCGGACATTCTGACAACAAAATCCGTTGTATTATTTCGGACTGATTTTGTCTGAAACTGGTGTTGCATACACACGGTCGGACAAAGTTGCCGGATAATCCGATCGTTTGGAGGGTGATGATGTTCGTTTGTTGTGACGTGACTAAGTTGCGGCTAGTAGCCAATAGCTTTGGTCTCGTAATTTGATCTGAGCATGCGTGGAACTTTGTTCGCTCGGAATTCTCTGCAAACGATCAGAAAAAGTCAGATCGGATTTTGACGTTGGAAAATTTGAGGTCCTGCTCTCAAAATTCCGACGGAAAAAGTCCGATAGAGCCCACACGAGATCGGATTTTCTGACAATATTATCCGATCAGACCTTTTCCGTCTGAATTTCCGACTGTGTGTACAGGGCATAACAGCCTGGCTCCACATAAAAAATAAATAATCATATCTCTTCCTCTGCGTTTTCCTTCTACCCTTGTGCAAACATTTTTACAAAACCCAATAAAAGTTTTGTGATATAGAAAACAAAGTTGAAAAAAAAATGGTTTTGGATAATATTATTGCTTTGCATTAATGCACATGCGTTAAGGCATGCTGGCAATGTACCTTAATGCACAAAACAATGCACATGCTCTATTTTTCTAATACAATACACCACAAGGTACAAATAGTTTAAGTCTTTGAGTTGCCTTGTGCTACAATGCAAGTATGTGGTGCTTCTCAGGCTTGGTGTATTGGGGTGCCAGTCAAAATGAATGGCAGTGGAATGCACCATGCTGAAAATAACACTTTGCTGTGTCTTTTACCCCACATTACAGCTATGTGATAATGTGAATGGGCCCTTATGAGTTGATGTATGTTCCGATGAATTAAAACAATTGTGATGTCTGTGTATGTTCCTTAAAGCGGTAGTAAACCCGCAGATTTATTAATTTTTTTTAATCCTGTAAGGCAAAAGGCATAATGAGCTAGTATGCACCACATACTAGCTTATTATGAAATACTTACCTTAGAACGAGGCGTCGACAGGTGATCTCAGTCCACGCCGAGGGAGCTGACATTTTCCCTCAGCGTGTCTTCTGGGTATCATGGCTCCGGTGCTGTGAGTGGCCAGAACCGGGATGTTGTCACTCCCACGCATGCGCGCAGGAGACTTCTTTCTGGCTTCTTCAGCTGGGAACTCAGAGCACATGCGCCGCTGATGTCAGTACAGGTTTAGGAGATATTCTTTTTACCTACAGGTAAGCCTTATTATAGGCTTACCTGTAGGTCAAAGTGAAAAAAATGACTTTACTACCGCTTTAATAGCAGAGAAAACACTGACAAATAGTGGAATGCAGATGATAAATGGTCTATAGAGACCACACTGTTATTTAACCACTTTCAGACCGGACCATTTTGCTGGTCAAAGACCAGACCACTTTTTGTGATTCGGCACTGCGTCGCTTTAACTGACAATTGCGCGGTCGTGCGATGTGGCTCCCAAACAAAATTGACGTCCTTTTTTTCCCACAAATAGAGCTTTCTTTTGGGGGTATTTGATCACCCCTGCGGTTTTTATTTTTTGCGCTATAAACAAAAATAGAGCGACAATTTTGAAAAAAACACATTATTTTTTACTTTTTGTTTTAATAATTACCCCCCAAAAATATATAAAAAAAACATTTTTTTCCCTCAGTTTAGGCCGATACGTATTCTTCTACATATTTTTGGTAAAAAAAAAATCGCAATAAGCGATTATTGATTGGTTTGCGCAAAAGTTATAGCGTTTACAAAATAGGTATAGTTTTATAGCATTTTTATTAATAATTTTTTATTATTTATTTTTTTACTAGTAATGGCGGCGATCAGCGATTTTTATTGTGACTGCGACATTGTGGGGGACCCATCGGACATTTTTGACACATTTTTGGGACCATTGTCATTTATACAGTAATCACTGCTATATAAATGCAGTGATTCCTGTGTAAATGACACTGGCAGTGAAAGGGTTAACCAGTGGGTGGCAGTGTAGGGGTTAAGTGTTCCTAGGGGTGTGTTACTAACTGTGGGGGGGTTGGGCTTTCATTTAGTGAACACTGATCTCTGCTCCAATCACATGGAGCAGAGATCAGCGTCACTAGTTGCTAGGCAGAATGGAGAGATGCTGTTTACACAGCATTTCCTCCATTCAGCTGTCCCGTGAGACGATCGCGGGTATGCCCGCGGCGATCGAGTCCGCGGGTCCTACGACTGGACTCACGGGGGTCCCGACCAGCGTGGGAGCGCGCCGCCGGCAGCGCGCACCCGATGGCAGGGCGGCATTGAAGATTGGACGTACATGTATGCCAATATGCCTGCCCGTGCCATTCTGGCGATGTACATCGTCGTGCGCTGGTCGGAAAGTGGTTAAAGGGTTACTAAACCCTAATTTTTTTACAAACATGTTATACTTGCCTCCACTGTGCAGTTCGTTTTGCACAGAGTGGCCCCAATCGTCCTCTTCTGGGGTCCCACATTGGCGCTGGTTGCTCCTCCCTGCACCAAGAAACCCCCTGGGAGAAGCTCACTTCTTGAGGGTAACATTGACACAGAATGCAGAACTCGGCCCTACCCCCTGCATCATTGGATTTGATTGACAGCAGCGGAAGCCAATGGCTGCGCTGCTATCAATCTATCCAATCAAGAGCCGAGACAACGGGCAGAGAGGTAGAGTGCGTCTCCGCCGTGGGAAGGAATGGGTTCAGAGTAAAATGGGGGGCTAGGGGGCTGGTCAGCGTCAGAAGTTTTTTCACCTTAATGCATCCTATGCAAAAAGCATGAGGGTTTACAACCCCTTTAAGAACTTGCTTCCCAGTGACAATGAATCCAATATCTCTGAGCCAGGAGATGTCAGTCTTGGTGATTTGTAACTGAAGATTTATGAATAGTGCAGTTGGCAGCTGTCACTATGCTTAGGTGCAGGGGAAATGGTTCGTGATGGCTGAAAGGAAAAGATGTTTTTAAAAAGAAAGAAAGAAAAGGAAATTCTAGAATATTGTGCTTGGCTCCTGTGTGTATACAAATAATATATTTTATTCAATTATACATCATTACAAGATCCCAAATTTAAAGTGGTTGTAAATTCAGAAGTATTTTTTTATCTTAATTCTTTCTATGCATTAAAGTGATTTTTAAAACAACAAACATGTTATACTTACCTCCTCTGTGCAAGGGTTTTCTGGGGTCCTGGCTCCTCCTCATCGAGTGCCCCCACAGAGAGCTGCATTCCATGGGGACACTTGTGCGGGCGTGCTCCCAAGTTCTGCTGCTGTGTCAATTGACACAGACAGCAGGACTCGGCCCGCCTCTGTCTCCCGTGTCACTGGATTTGATTGACAGCAGTGGGAGCAAATGGCTCCCGCTGCTATCAATGTGCCCAATGAGGTCCCGGGACAGCAGCTGGAGCTGCTGGGCTCGTTCTTGTTGCTAGAATGATCATGCTCAGGTAAGTAAAATGAGGGCTCTGGGGGGCAGTTGCACCACAAAAGGTTTTTCACTTTAATGCATAGAATGCATTAAGGTAAAAAACCTTGAGACTTTACAACTCTTTTTAAGATAAAAAGCCTTCTGTGTGCAGCAGCCCCCCTAATACTTACCTGAGGCCCATCTCTATTCAGCAATGTTGCAGGAGAGACTCTCCCTCCTGATTGGCTAATACAGCAGCGCAGCGCCATTGGCAATCAAAGTCAGTGAGCCAATGAGGAGAGAGAGGGTGCAGGGCCGAACTACTGGACACACAGAGCTGTGGCTCGGCTTGGGTGCCCCAAAAGCAAGCTGCTTGCTATGGGAGAACTCGTCAAAAGGAAGGAGCTCTGGTGAGGGACCCGAGAAGAGGAGGATGGGGGCTGCTTAGTGCAAAACCATTACACAGAGCAAGTAAGTATGGCATGTTTTTTGTTTTGTTTTTTGTTTTTATAGAAAACAAGACTTTAGTATCACTTTAAACTCCAGTTAAAAAACACCATTAGATCATAATTCTATTGATATCTGCGTCTCCATTGAAAACAAATTCCCCCCACTTCCTGTCCCTGCAGCCACTGTCTCTTTGGAAGGAATAAATGGTTTTCAACATTTTACAAATAAATATCTGAAAGGTGAGTCAATACTTTGTAGAAACACTTCAAGTCTTGCCACAGATTTTTGACTGGGCCATTCCAACACATGAATATGCTTTTATCTAAACCATTCCATTTTAGCTCTGGCTGTATGTTTAGGGTCGTTGTCCTGCTGGAAGGCGAACCTTTGCCCCGGCCTCAGGTCTTTTGCAGGCTCTAACAGGTTTTCTTCTAAGATTGCCCTGTTCCTGCTGAAGAAAAGCGTCCCTACAACATGATGCAGCCACCACCATGTTTCACTGTGGGGATGGTTTGTTCAGGGTGATGTGTAGTGTTAGTTTTCTGCCACACATGGTGTTTTGATTTTAGGCCAAAAATTTCAATTTTGGCCTCACCTGAACAGAGCACCTTCTTCCATGTTTGCTGTGTCCCCCACATGGCTTTTTGCAAAAGGCAAATGGGAATTGGTTACACTAGATTTTAGTTAGGGGTATCAGAGTAAAGGGGGCTGAATACAAATGCACGCCATACTTTTCAGATATTTATAAAAAAAAAAAATTGAGAACAATTTATCATTTTTCTTCCACTTCACAATTATGTGCCACTTTGTGCTGGTCTATCACATAAAATCCCACTAAAATACATTTACAATTTTATTTGTAACATGACAAAATGTGGAAAATTTCAAGGGGTATGAATACTTTTTCAGGGCACTGTATATAGGCTTTTTACAACACCATGGTTACAAGATAGCTTGTGAAAAGGTGTGTAAAGTCCGACCTTTTGTCTCAGGATGTCCACTCCCTATATAACCCCTCCCTCTACTGGGAGTACCTCCATTTTTTTGCCAGTGTCTAAGGTGTTGGTCACGAGTGAAGATGTGCTGTGCTGAGCTTCACTGGAGAAATCTTTGCTGGGGCTAGCTATGCAGCCGGATCCATTCAAAGTGTCTTTTAGGCCAAATTGAATGGTACCTGGGCCGCATGTCCAAAGAAACAAGGTTTTACCTGTAACACTTCTCTTTTTAGAGAGCTGAACCCGGGGATCCAATACTTTGATATTTTAAAGCCATAAAGTTTTACTGGCTGGGTGCTATTACAGGTCCAGGAGCGTGGGTTCCCTGAGAGTCTCCAGTTCCTGAAGGTTTGTTAACAGAACCCACCGTGAAGGGTGAAGATTGGATCTGTTGGTTTTACCACAGAAAACCCTGTGGCGGGAAAGTGGAGTTTTTCTAAAGAATTTTTCAATTTTCTTATGAAATGTCTCCTTTAAAAAGTAAATGTTGTCATGCCTAAGTGTCACCACTGTAAATGTTGGAGCACATACCTTCTCATGCTTTGCTCAGAGATCACGCTGTGTCAGAAGCAGCAGGCTCTTTTTCCTCCGGCTAGCAGGCAGACCTCCATTAAGTTTGGGGGGGGATTTGCTTCACCAGACACCCCCCACCTGGGTTGAATTTCCCCCTCTTCACGAGGCTGAGCATTAGAAGAGAGCTAAAGAATGATCGGCGATGCCGTTTTTTCTTTCACCTCCCCTAGCACGGCGGCGGCTTTCAGGTCTCCTCCTTGCCATCCCTCCCTCCCACACAAGCCGATTATGTCGGATTGGAGGCCCGCACTTGCGTGGGAAAACTCTCTTTTAAAAAAGAGAGAGTCGGGGGCGGGGCTTATCACTGTGTTGGCGTCCTCCAACGTCCGGCACGGGAGTGTTCTTTAAAAACTCCATTGTGCTGGCTGCAAGTTGTCGGAGGGACACAAGAGCAAAGGGGGGCATGAAAGAGGTTTGGTGACACATTTAGGGGGGCATTCCTTTTGACACATTTACTATTTGCATCAGGCTGAGCATTAATAGCAGTGGCAGGGCTGGACTATTGCTCAAACAGTGAATGCGATCCTTCTGGTAGTACCTCTGCTTTCTGCATCGGGCTATGGTCAGAAGTAGGGGTAAAAACTCTTCAAAAAAAGGGCTCAAGAAGGACTTCTTCAGCCATAAAAAAGCCTAGAACCATCTCAAAAAAGATGGCATCCTCCTCTGAAAGTTCCCGAGGTGGCTGGTCAGAGTGAGCCATCAGGGCCGTTAGTTGTTGCAACTGCTTTCAACACTGCTGCCCCTGTCTATATTACTGAAGAGGTTTTTTCCTCAACCATTTTGGAGTTGGAGCAAAAGATTGATGCTCTAATCGCGTCCCAGAGTGGGATTAAGTGTGATAGATCCCCTTCCATTTCCCAGGACCCTCAAACTGAGGAACAGGGGGCGGGAGATGATGAATTTCTCTCAGGGGAGCAGGAAGAGGCTGATGACTCCTCTTCTGAAGAGTCAAATACAAATGGATCAGGTTCACAATCTGAAAGATTGATGGTACAATCTGTTACTGAATTGGTCCGCTCCACATTCATGCTGCCATCGGCTGAGTCAGTTGATGAGCCCACTTCTTGTCTGGGTTCGCTAAAGACTCCCCAAGCTATTCATACTTTTCCTATCCATTCATTGCTTAAAAAGCTTATGTATTCTGAGTGGGAGCACCCAGATAAACAGTTTTTTCCTCCAAAAAGGTTTTCAATACTTTATCATATGGAGGAAGAATTTGATAAGAAATTGGGGATGCCAGTAATTGACGCTGCCATGTCCTATGGGAATAAAAATGTAATTTGTCTGGTAGACAATGCTCAAATGCTGAAGGATCCAATGGATAAGAAATTGGAATTCCTATTTAAAAACAATTTTCTCTGACAGGTTCAGTGGCTCAGCCTGCGCTGGCAGCAATCGGTGTATGTCAGTCCTCAAGGCCTCTTTCACATGACCGATCGATAGAGGTCTATGGAGCGTCGGACGTCAGCGGTAACATGTCCGCTGACATCCGACCAGCTCCAATCCGAAAAAGTGTGACGGAGGAAAAACCTACTTTTCCATCCATCATCGGATCAAATCGGGTGACGACGGACTCTGTGGTCCATCCTCATCCGATCTTCCATAGGAGAGAGCGGCACTCTGACAGTGTGCAGAGTACGGACCCGTCATCTTTCTGCTCAGCAGGGATCGACAGAGCAATCCCCGCTGAGCAAGCGGATGTCCACGGGGCGGATCAGCATGGATCTGTCCCGTGTGAAAGAGCTCTAAGAGACCAGTTTAAACAGGTGCTCAAGATTATTCCTGATCAGCAAGCCCAAGATTTGGCTGGGTACCAGGGGTGTTATGTTTTGCAATAGACGCTATGAGAGATTCTTTTCTCCAGGCTTCATGACTTATGCTCGGGCTGGTGCATGTGTGTAAAGTTCTATGGTTGAAAAATTGGTCAGCCGAGGCGCCATGCAAAAAGCTCCTGGATAGTTTTCCATTTCACGGTGAACGGCTGTTTGAGGACGATACATCCAAAAAAAATTCTAATGGGAAAAATTCCCTTTTGCCAGTTCAGAAAAGGATTAAGTGTTTTTCTTTTAAAAAAGCTTCTTCTCCTGTGCCAGGAGCATCACCCTGTAGGCAGTCACTGCGGCCTCCACCGTCAAGTTGAAGAGGTAAACGTTAGGGTCAACCCCAGGGACAAAAGAGGCCCTGGGGGAGGAAACCCACAAAAAATCAGAAATGACCTCGCCCATCAATATTCTAGAGATTCGGGCAGCATGCCTGGCCCTGAAGGCCTGGACTCTCAGACTATGAAATTGTCTTATCAGGATCTAATCTGACAATGCCACAGCAATGGCCTATATCAATCATCAAGGGGGCACAAGAAGTCGTGTGCCCCAGAGAGAGGTGAATCATATACTAACTTGGGCAGAAAACAACATACCTTGCCTATCGGCAGTCTTCATTCCAGGAATAGAGAATTGTCAGGCGGACTACTTGAGTCGCCAGCAGTTGCTCCCGGGAGAATGGTCTCTTCACCCCGATATCTTTCTTTCAATTCTGGACGTGAGGTCCAGGTTCAATGAAAACTTTGACAACTTGCATGCGGAACAGATGCCTTGGTTTTTCCGTGGAATCAGTTTTCTTCTATGGCTTCTATGTAGGATCAAGCAGGAAGGGAAGGCAGTGATTCTTGTGGCCCTTGGTATGCAGAGATCGTAAAGTTGGCATTAGGAGACCCATGGACTCTGCCACCATGACCAGGCCTTCTCTCGCAAGGTCCGGTATTCCATCCTACCTTACAAACGCTAAATTTAACGGTTTGGCTATTGAGGCCCACATTCTGAAGAAGCGTGGGCTATCAAGTTCAATAGTGTATATTCTGGTTAATGCAAGGAAGCCGTCCTCCAGAGTCATATATCATAGAGTCTGGAAGGCATATGTCTCCTGGTGTGAATTCAGGGGTTGGCACCCCAGGAAATATGTCATAGGTAGGATCCTTGACTTTCTACAGATGGGATTATAAATTAAACTGGCCTTGAGTACTATCAAAGGCCAGATTTCGGCCTTATCAGTATGATTTCAATGACCACTTGCTTCACACTCTCTGGTTCGTAGCTTTATTCATGTGGTAAATCAGCTTAATCCTCTGGCTAGGTCACCCCTGAACCCTTGGGACTTTAACCCTGTCGGCATTACAGAAACAGCCTTTTGAGCCGATAAGACATATTCCCTTGGTCCTTTTAACAAGGAAATAGTTTTTTCTGGTAGCTACATCTTCTGCAAGAAGGGTATCAGAGTTGACTGCTCTTTCTTGTAAAGAGCCATATTTGATTATTCACTAGACATGTGCGATTCGTTTCGTACGAATCTCAAATTCGTACGAATTTCCCAAAATTCGTACGCTCGGGAGGATTCGAAATACAAATTGCCGTTCGTCCGAATTCTGTATGGAATACGAACTTTTGTTTACGAATTTCGGAGCATTTGTCATCGAATTGACGACGACTCAGTCATTATGCTTATTATGACTTGCAAAAGACTTCTGTAATAGAAGTCAATGTAAGTTGCCTGAAGACATCAGTGAAGGACTTTCCTCCTCTCTGGGCAGGCTGCCAAGAAAAGATCAAAGTGATACAATGTTTCTTCTTCAATGGGCTGAACTCCCTGTGTAGAAGTTCTCAGTTTAACCATTTAAAGACTAAATCTTTTCTGACACTTGTTGCTTACAAGTAAAAATCCAGTATTTTCTGCTAGAAAATCACTCAGAAGTCTCAAAAATTATATATATTTTTTTAGCAGAGACCCTAGGGAATAAAATAGCGGTTGTTGCAATATTTTATGTGACGCGGTATTTGCGCAGAGGTCTTTCAAATGCAAGTTAGTCCTTTTTTTTCGGTCGACCTCTAGAGAGCAGTGACATTAGCAGCGTGACATACAGCAATGACACCTGCACCGTGATAGAGTGATCTGACACCAGCACCGTGATAGAGAGCACTGACATCAGCAGCGTGACATACAGCAATGACACCTGCACCATGACATAACACATGTATGAGGTGAATCTGGGATCGACAACTACAAGCATTCTTTTTTTATATGTGAAATTCTGACAATTCAGGACTCTTGAGACAATGGAGGTGAGGGAAGGTCAGGGTAGGCAAAGAAGAGGGTGCAGGAGATGATCACCAGCACCAGCACCAGCACCGTGATATAGAGCACTGACACCTGCACCGTGATAGAGTGATCTGACACCAGCACCGTGACATAACACATGTATGAGGTGAATCTGGGATCGACAACTACAAGCATTCTTTTTTTATATGTGAAATTCTGACAATTCAGGACTCTTGAGACAATGGAGGCGAGGGAAGGTCAGGGCAGGCAAAGAAGAGGGTGCAGGAGATGATCACCAGCACCAGCACCGTGATATACAGCACTGACACCAGCACCGTGATATACAGCACTGACACCTGCACCGTAAGCAGCCCCAGGAGGAAGTCAGCATAGCACAGGGATGGTGGGAGCCCCTCATAATAAGCAGCCCCAGGAGGAAGTCAGCACAGCACAGGGATGGTGGGAGCCCCTCATAATGAGCATAGCACAGGGATGGTGGGAGCCCCTCATAATATGCACAGCAGAGGTACAGCCCCAGGAGTAAGTCAGCATAGCACAGGGATGGTGGGAGCCCCTCATAATAAGCAGCCCCAGGAGGAAGTCAGCACAGCACAGGGATGGTGGGAGCCCCTCATAATGAGCATAGCACAGGGATGGCGGGAGCCCCTCATAATGAGCATAGCACAGGGATGGTGGGAGCCCCTCATAATGAGCATAGCACAGGGATGGTGGGAGCCCCTCATAATATGCACAGCAGAGGTACAGCCCCAGGAGTAAGTCAGCATAGCACAGGGATGGTGGGAGCCCCTCATAATAAGCAGCCCCAGGAGGAAGTCAGCACAGCACAGGGATGGTGGGAGCCCCTCATAATGAGCATAGCACAGGGATGGTGGGAGCCCCTCATAATGAGCATAGCACAGGGATGGTGGGAACCCCTCATAATGAGCATAGCACAGGGATGGTGGGAGCCCCTCATAATATGCACAGCAGAGGTACAGCCCCAGGAGTAAGTCAGCATAGCACAGGGATGGTGGGAGCCCCTCATAATAAGCATCCCCAGGAGGAAGTCAGCACAGCACAGGGATGGTGGGAGCCCCTCATAATGAGCATAGCACAGGGATGGTGGGAGCCCCTCATAATATGCACAGCAGAGGTACAGCCCCAGGAGTAAGTCAGCATAGCACAGGGATGGTGGGAGCCCCTCATAATAAGCATCCCCAGGAGGAAGTCAGCACAGCACAGGGATGGTGGGAGCCCCTCATAATGAGCATAGCACAGGGATGGTGGGAGCCCCTCATAATTTGCACAGCAGAGGTACAGCCCCAGGAGTAAGTCAGCATAGCACAGGGATGGTGGGAGCCCCTCATAATAAGAAGCCCCAGGAGGAGCAGGCGCAAACTGGACCAGCGGTGCATGGCAGACAATCCGCTTCTCTCTTTCTCATCTAATGAAACTTCGTATTTCGGGTAGGAAATTCTTCGATGGAATTTCATATTTCGGATAAAAACCAAACTTCCATCAGCATCGACTGTCATATTGAGGTATATTTTTTCCTTTAAATTCATCGTAAAGAACGTTCGTA
Organism: Lithobates pipiens; assembly: GCF_037356315.1. Lineage (NCBI taxonomy): Eukaryota > Metazoa > Chordata > Amphibia > Anura > Ranidae > Lithobates > Lithobates pipiens. The sequence goes on from NW_027507764.1 coordinate 92,195,327, forward strand.
CACGTTAACGAGCCTAACGACAATTCGTATTTCATACGAAGCAGAACGGAATTTCGGACACGAAATACGAAGTACCAATTAATTTTATTACGAATCGAAACGGAACAGAACGAAACAAATTTATTGACGGCGCCCATGTCTATTATTCACAAGGATAAGGTTGTATTGCCTTCTCATCCTAAATTTCTACCAAAGGTAGTGTCAGGTTTTCATTTGAACCAGGATATTATTCTACCTTCATTATTCCCAGAACCCTGTTCTGCGGAAGAAAGGTCACTACATTCTCTTGATGTGGTGAGAGCAGTCAAGGTCTACTTGAAGGCGACTGCTCAGGTTCGTAAAATAGATGTTTTCTTTGTGTTGCCTGAAGGTCCTAAGAGAGGACATGCAGCATAGAAATCTCTATTTCTAAATGGATTCATCAAGTGATTGTTCAAGCTTATGGTTTAAAGAGGAAAGTTCCGCCTTTTCATATTAAAGTGCACTCCACCAGCGCTGTTAGTACCTCCTGGACAGTGCATCACCAAGCCTCCCTGGCTCAAATCTGCAAGGCCACAACTTGGTCTTCAGTCCATACTTTTACCAGATTCTATCAAGTAGATGTAAAAGGTCATGAGGATATCGCCTTTGGGTGCAGTGTACCTTGGTGCCCTACTTTTGTTATGTCTCCCTCCCTTCAGTTGGCATTGCTGTGGGACATCCCCCATAGTAACTACTATGGCTCTGTGTCCCGTGATGTACGATAAGAAAATAGGATTTTTATAGTAGCTTACCTGTAAAATCCTTTTCTTTGAAGTAAATCACGGGACACAGGGGTCCCTCCCTTCTTTCTAGTATACACGTGTATTGCTTTGCTACAAAAACTGAGGTACTCCTAGTAGTGGGAGGGGTTATATAGGGAGTGGACTTCCTGTCTTAGGGTGTGCCAGTGTCCATGACCTGAAGGGGGCCTATAACCTACATAGTAACTACTATGGCTCTGTGTCCCATGATGTTCAAAGAAAAGGATTTTACAGGTAATCCTATTATTTCAAATATACACTCACCGGCCACTATATTAGGTACACCTTGAGAGTACCTGGTTGGGCCCCCATTTTGCCTTCAGAACTGACTTAATTTGAATTGTGGCAAAAATTCAACAAGGTTTTGGAAACATTTCTCAGAGATTTTGGTCCATATTGACATGACAGCAACATGCAGTTGCTGCAGATTTGTTGGCTGCACATACTGGTGCTCTATTGGATTGAGCTCACATAATAGAGCACACAATACGTGCTCTATTGGATTGAGATCTGGTGACTGTGTGTGACTCATTGTCTTGTCCAAGAAACCAGTGGGGGGATATTTTGAACTTTGTGACCTGGTGCATTATCCTCCTGGATGTAGCCATCAGAAGATGGGTAAACTGTAGTCATAAAGGGATGGACATGGTCAGCAACAATACTCAGGTAGTCCATGGCATTTAAACAATGCTCAATTGGTACTAAGGGGCCCAAAGTGTGCCACGAAAATATCCCCCACACCATTATACCACCACCAGTCTGAACCATTAATACAAGGCAGGATGGATCCATGCTTTCATGTTGTTTACACCAAAATCTGACCCTACCATCTGAATGTCGCAGCTGAAATGGAGACTCATCAGACCAGGCAACGTTTTTCCAATCTTCTAATGTGCAATTTTGGTGAGCCTGTGAAAATTGTAACCTCAGTTTCCTGTTCTTAGCTGACAGGAGTGGCACCCGATGTGGTCTTCTGCTGCTGTAGGTCATCTGCTTCAAGGTTTGATGTGTTGTGCCTTCATAGATGGTATTCTGCATACCTTGGTTGTAACGAGTGGTTATTTGAGTTACTGTTGCCTTTCTATCATCTCGAACCAGTCTGCACATCCTCTGACATCAACAAGGCATTTTCCTACAAACAACTGTCTCTCACTGGATATTTTCTCTTTTCCGGACCATGGTCTGTAAACCGTAGAAATGGTTGTGCATGAAAATCCCAGTAGATCAGCAGTTTATTTTTTTATTTTTGAAATACTCAGACCAGCTCGTCTGGCACCAACAACCATGCCACATTCAAAGTCCCTTAAATCCACTTTCTTTCATATTGCGATGCTCGGTTTGAACTTTAGCAAGTCGTCTTCACCACGTCCAGGTGCCTAAATGCATTGACTTGCTGCCATGTGATTGGCTAATTAGCAATCTGTGTTACCAAGAGGTGTACCTAAAAAAGGGGCTGGTAAATGTGTGTGTGTGTGTGTGTGTGTGTTATATATATATATATATATATATATATATATATATATATATATATATATATATATATATATATAGCTACACACACATAGTTGCTTTTCTCCTACATCTCAACTTTAGAAAGGCCATGTTTGCTAAACCATTATCTCTGTCCACACTGACCACACAATGGAGACTTGGCCCAGGTTCCTGACTCCTGTGGAGCTCTCTGGTGGCAAATTGAAACAAACATATACTGCGTGGCATGTGCTGTGCAGTAAAATAACACTTGGATGTGCAGCAATCTACTGGTAAGATAAAGTAACACATTTTAGGGCTTGGCAGTGATAGTATAATACACAATTTGCTGTGGTTGCGGTCACATGGGATAATTATGATCAGACACAGAACACTGAGCGCTCTACAGTTATGTAGCTTATATACAGATGTCTGCAAACTGTTTCAGATTTAAATAAAAAGCCCATTGATTTTCCACTGCTGGTTATTTGGCAATAATAGCATGCATTTATAAACTAAAAGCAGTTTCTGTGGTGTGTCTTTCTGCCTTGCCATGTAATTATGTGGAACATTTTTTTTCCAATTATAGGTGCTCATAGATGTTCATGGCACTACCATTTCTCTGCTGATAAGTTTGTGTAGAAGTGAAAAAAAAGAAGGAAGATATGAATGGCGGTTGGAGACGCTGTGATCACCGCTAATTTCGGAAGGAGGAGGACAAGAATAAAAATTATAGGTTTTTAAACCTGCCAATTTAAGTATTTCCCTAGACTGCCACTAGCTTCAAGGTCTGAGCCTTCCAAAGATGTGAGCGAGAACTGATGCACACCTTTGTAACCATCACAACCCAAAATAAATGTATTTGTTCCTACTTAGAAACTCTCTTATCAGGGGTAGGCAACCCTCGGCACTGGTGCTGCAAGCGGCACACGAAGCCTCCTTTGTCGGCACTCGACTCCCTCCCCATCAGCAGAGCAGCACAGGGAAGTGTCAGTGAGACACTAATGCATTCCAATTTCAGAATTCCCCATGCCACATGTGCACTGAGGAGAAGGCACTGTGCCCCCACACATTGTAGAAGATGGGAAACATTGTTTGGTTCTCTAACTTTTCTGTAGCTGCGATCGTCAGCTCTTGTGATGGGGAAGAGATTGGGTTCAGTTCTGCTGGGGGGGGGGGGGTGGTCCCTGTTTCCAGGAGAAGGAGGACTGTCATTGGCCACTGCTAAAGCCAATCACAGTCCTGCTAGCTCTGTCCACCATCTGGAGGAAGATGACTTGCTTGGTTGCCACTACCAATCTCAGAAAGAAGGGATTTAACTGTGATTGAGAAAACTACAATCAGGTGACCGTTTGTGCAATTACATGAACCTTTGTGTCACTTACTACTGAACCCCGGCACTCTGCCAGAGCCAGTATTCAGCACAATGAAAATGGCACCCCACCATACAAGCACATGGGCTGGATGTGAGATGTGGATCAGCAGGAGTGTGTCAGGACAGGTAGATGTGTCTCATCTCTGCTTCCTTTCACCGCTCTGCATATCACACATATCATAGATGAGAAGAGGGTACAGCGGTGGTGCAAATGTGCAGGGTGGTACAGTGGTGGAAGAGATGAGAAGGGGGCTCAGCAGTGGGACAGAAGATCAGGGGGTTACAGTGGTGGGACAGATGAGAAGGGGGTTCAGTGATCGGACAAAAAAGCAGAGGGGTAGGACAGTGAGGCAGATGTGAAAGGAGGTTTATTGGTGGGACAGATGAGCAGGGGGTTACAGTGGTAGGGCAGGAGAGCAGGGGGGTACAGAGGTGAAATAGATGAGAAAGCGGGTTACAGTGGAGGGGGGGGGGGCAGATGAGCAGATGGGTTTAGTGTTAGGACAGAAGAGACGGTGATTAATTAGTGAGACAGAAGAGCATGGGGATACGGCGGTGAAGCAGATGTGCAGGGAGGTACAGTGGTGGGGCAGATGAGAAAAGGGGTACATTGAGGGGGCAGATGAGCAGGGGGGTTAGAGTGGTGGGACAGAAGAGCAAGGGGGTACAGTGGTGGGGCAGATGTGCAGGAGGTACAGTGGTGGGAGGGATAAGAAGGGGATTTGCGGGGTGACAGTGATCTGATGTGTGAAGGTGCAGGAATTGGGGCTGATCTGAAGCATGAGAGTGCAGGATGTTAATTTCTCACTACTACTCAAGTAGCTTACAGCATTTACTTTATAAAAAAAATCCTTTTTGTGATTGAGAGTGTGAAGTTGACTTTTTTTGTTATAAAATCAGCACCCTCAATTTCTTTGAAAACATTTTTCGGCACACTGTGCTCAAAAGGTTGCCTACCCCTGCTTTTATTATGGCGTTTTGGAAATATGAGCCTTTTTTTTTTGCCGTCCCTCTGCTGGTAGAGATGTAGCATTGCAGCCTTACCAACAAATAAGGCACCTGCTTAATGGTGTTTATGTGCAAATAGAATTGAACTTAAATCAGGACCGTCTTAATAGCAATATGGGCCCCTGGGCAAAGTAATGTTCTGTGGCCCCTACAATGGAGACAGCGCAGGTAAACAGACATCAAGTAGGTAGGAGGCAGCCAAGCGTAGCTTCCCCTTTTGGGTGGAGCTCCGCATTAACTACATGAACAATCATTCTGTACAGCAAAGAAACAGTGGGAAAATACCACATACATAAAGTAATAAAGTTGTCCTGTGCATATAATATATCTGCTAGATTGATGCCTCCCCAGCATTATGGCCCCTCTACACCCCAGATATCCCCCCAGCACTCTGATCCCTCTACACCTACACTCCGACCCCTTTACACCCCAGATATCCCCCTAGCACTCTGACCCCTCTACACCCCAGATATCCCTCCAGCACTCTGAACCCTCTACACCCAAGATATCCCCCCAGCACTCTGGCCCCTCTACACCCTAGATATTCCCTTCAGCACTGCTACCATATACCATAAGATGTATTGTGACCCCACTACATCCCTACACTGTGGCCCCTCTACATCCCTGATACCTCTAGCACTATAGTCACCCAAGCTACCCCAAGCATTACTATCCCTATACACCCCAGATCCCCCCCCTCAGCATTGTTTTCCCCCATACACCCTTGATATCCCCCAGCACCATTATTTCATCCATGTAGTACCCCCTTTTCCAGTGGAGATACAGTGCATGTAAACTTTTGGCTATGTGCCCACCTCCAGCACTGGACCCACCTATACCAATCAAGCAGGCAGAAGGAGGGGCGGAGGAGGGAGCATCCCTCCGGGCATTCCAAGCCCTTCGGTGTGAACAGTGCTGGACAGCTGGGCTCACCATGACACCATCCACAATGCTACTTCCGCAGGCAGGCTCTCAGTGCTGCTAACTCAGCAGCTCCTACTCCAGCTCCTACCCCGCGACCCTCAAGTCCCAAGCATTCAAGTTGCATGGGGTGGGGTCAGAGCATCACCGGTGCTCTGGCCCTGTCCCTCCCTGCTGGCTGTGAAATGATAGGTATTGTTCTGCACAGCACGGCGCACCGCTGCCAGCCTGCCTCCCCTGTGTATCCATCACGTGCCATCATGGGGTCCCCAATTTCGGGGCAGCATGGGCTCAAGGACCAGCTGCTTTGGGGAAAGTGCAGCCCCCCCCCCCATGCAGCTAGGGCCCCTGGGCAGTGCCCAAGTGTGCCCACTCATTAAGACAGCCCTGACTTAAATTGGTTCTAAAGTCTAAGCATCTTCTTTTTTATAGGCGCCTTTTTAATGAGAATTTTACAATTATACAAGACAAAAGAAGACTTGAGCACAAATGGTCATAAGCAACACGAATAAAAGAAAATGTATTTGTTATAGCCACATCACTGGGTGTGTAATAAAGGAAAAGCAAAACCAAAGAACATTCCCAGCTCAAGTTGTCAGGCAGCTTGCTACCAACCAAATTATCCTGTCCAGCCACTGGTAGGCAATCTGCATACATGGTACAGGTGTGGTAGTACTCATAATGTGAGTGAAGTAGCTTTCGGGATAACTCCTAACATGTATGAGATAAGAGATTCCCCACAAGCACATTCTATCACAAAATATATATACCCCCTTGGCAATCACTCCTCCACAGCGGTGGACGTTGTGCACATCCATCCCGACCAAATTTTATCAAATTTCTTTGGGCAACCTTTAAATATGTAATCTTATACAATGAAAGGGTCTTATTGATAAGATCCATCCAGAATTGAATGGTAGGATGGTCCGTCCCTTTTCATTTCTAGAATAAAGCTTTCATGGCATAAAAAACAAGTATGGAACAGAAGCAAAGCCTCCTGTGAACCACGCAGCTCCTCCTTAGAAAAATCTCTAAAATAACAGCACTTGGTAGTACATATGTTGCATGGCCCCCTTGGGGACTGCTGAGAATTACCTGCTCATCTGCATGGCCATAATCAAGTGAACCTTTCAACCCACCTGACACTTTGGCTTCAGACATCCTGTTAACACTATAAAGCAAGAATCAAACAACTCAGTAGTATAGGGTTCTGATATATTTTTCTTGAACCCAAATTGGAAAAGTTATTTAACAAAAGGAAGGAATAGATCCGCTGAGCTGGGATAACAGCACCAACTCAGCAAACAGATTCCTCCCGAAGACACAACAATGGTTAAATGATGGATAATGCTATATATACAAGTGTATACTATATTCAGATCCGAAGTTATCTCCTAGTGGATGTTTCAGTTAACTACATATGTGGCCACACTTAGCTGTAATCTAGACAGCCTATGCTATTCTAATGAGAGAGCTAATCTCCTGCTGGTGTTATATATATATATATATATAGATAGATAGATAGATAGATAGAAAGATAGATAGATAGATAGATAGATAGATAGATAGATAGATAGATAGATAGATAGATAGATAGATAGATAGATATAGGCTTCCTATAAGTAAAGGCAATAGAGTTCCATGTTGCCGATCTGTTATTCTTCGCTAGCTAGTTGGAGCTCATTAACTGTAATCCATTTGGTTGTAGATGAAACAATAAGTTCCAAGTTTTGAAGGCCTAAGGCATCTGAGCACAGTGTTCCAGCAATGCAGTAAAGTGTTCTTGGGTAGAGATGTGTGTGCACTGTGTTCTGTACTGGTGGTAGTGAATAGATAAAGATTGAGCAGCTTGCTCTCTCACCACAACCCAAATTGGTCCAAACACAGATGGCAATACTCCGGCAACGGATCCTCTGTCAGGGCCTTCTGTAGTGACTTTCCCCACACGTCCGCACCGATGGGTAGGTGCTGTAAGTGATGCTAGTAACAGGATGTCTGACAGCGGGTAACAGGAGTAGGCCTCTGGTGGGAGTAGCGTTCCGTATGGTAGGCCGTGACCTCTCTCTCTCTGTCATAAGGAGAGGTCCATCTTGCGTCAGGCCCTGGAGGAAGGGAGCATGAGCAGGATTCTCAGCTCCTTTTACCATCTCTCCCAGCAGCCTTCCGGCCACTGCAAGGGTCCCTGGGATTTGTAGTTTTAGGGTACATGGATGCATGGCAGCAGATTCAAAGAGGACTATAACTCACTCTGTTGGCACACAGATATGAGGTCACTGGTTGCATGAATAATCACAGGGATGAACAATGTTTAGAACACTGAAAGGTACAAAGCTTTCTGGTAAAGGTCCATATCGCTACATCTTCCCCCCACTTAAAAGTCTTCGGTCCCTAAAGACAGAGTATGACCCAAATCACTTTACTACATGAGATAGTCAATCATTCGTCTACTAAACTAGAGGTTCTAACAGCTAACAACTGCTTAATGAAGAATCCTCTGATAATAAACTATATATATACATCAGCAGAGGAGGAAATCATGTTAAGTTTATGATGGGCCAAAAGTAGATCCGTGACCCACCCAGTAGTGTCAGGGGGTGGATCGAGGTCACCCTTCACCAAAAACTCGATAAAGGAGGCAAGTGCTTGCGTGGGCCGATGAGCAGTGGGTATGAGTTCATCAGAGCTTTCTCTAAGGGTATCATAGGTCAATCTCTTTGGGGGACATATATCCCGTCTCAGCCGAGAGTGCATGTTTTCCACAGAATCAGGTGCCTGTTCTGTTCCCCATTGGCTGCATCTAGTTTCTGGTTCAGTCTCTGCTTCAGTCTCTGGCTCCATTTCAGGTCCTGGTTCAATTACAGGTTCTGATTCTGGTTCAGGTTTGGTTCAGGTTTGGTTCTGGTGTTATTTCTCCTTCAGTGCTTTCAGTAAGAAGCAGTGCATCAACCGGATCAAGTACTTCACTGAGTTTCAGCTTGACTTCTTCAGCTTCCAACAGTGGACCAGAGGCAATGGCCTTAGTATAAGGCATGTGGGGGTCTGTCCCTAAACAGTCTTCTGCCCCAGCTGCAGGGTCTAGAGGATCATCTCCCATAAAGTGGACCCACAACCAATCCAAAGGTACTTCCTCATCATCATTTTCCTCTTCTAGAGATATGAGGGTACATGGTTTTCTGTTCTGAGACCTCAATGTCGGAGGCTGAAATGCCTCGGAATAACGGGCGGAAGGTACCCGTACAGCCTCTGAGATAGGCAATAGGTGATTCCGATGCCAAGTCTTTAATGGCCTTGTCTTCCCTTCTGCCCTGATCTGATATACAGGAAGTCCCGGTAGTCATTGACAAACAATGTAAGATTGGGAACGCTATCGATCCGATTATGTTTATGTTTTCCTGGCACTCCTAGATTGCGTAACAACACCCAATCCCCAGGTTGCAGATCTTGAACTCTTACTTTAACCACTTTCAGACCGGACCATTTTGCTGGTAAATGACCAGAGGTCTTTTTACAATTTGGCACTGCGCTGCTTTAACTGGTAATTGCGCGGTCATGCAATGTTGTACCCAAACAAAATTTGCGTCCTTTTCTTCCCACAAATAGAGCTTTCTTTTGATGGTATTTGATTGCCTCTGCGATTTTTATTTTTTGCGATATAAATGGAAAAAGACCGCAAATTTTGAAAAAAAATGATATTTTCTACTTTTTGTTATTAGAAAAATCCAATAAATTCAATTTTAGTCATACATTTAGGCCAAAATGTATTCAGCCACATGTCTTTGGTAAAAAAAAAGTCAATAACTGTATATTTATTGGTTTGCGCAAAAGTTGTCACATCTACAAACTAAGGTACGTTTTCTGGAATTTACGCAGCTTTTAGTTTACGACTGCCTATCTCATTTCTTGAGGTGCTAAAATGGCAGGGCAGTACAAAACCCCCCCAAATGACCCCATTTTGGAAAGTAGACCCCTAAGGAAATTGATAAGTGGCATGTTGAGCCCATCGAATATTTTATTTTTTTGCCTCAAGCGATTGAATAATGACAAAAAAATATATATTTTTTTTTTTTTACACAAAGTTGTCACTAAATGATATATTGCTCACACATGCTATGGGCATATGTGAAATGACACCCCAAAATAAATTCTGCTGCTTCTCCTGAGTACGGGGATACCACACGTGTGGGATTTTTTGGGAGCCTAGCCGCGTACGGGGCCCCGAAAGCCAAGAACCGCCTTCAGGTTTTCTAAGGGCGTAAATATTTGACTTCACTCCTCACTACCTATTACAGTTTTGAAGGCCATAAAATGCCAAGATGGCACAAACCCCCCACAAATGACCCCATTTTAGAAAGTAGACACCCCAAGCTATTTGCTGAGAGGCATGTTGAGTCCATGGAATATTTTATATTTTGCCACAAGTTGCGGGAAAATTACAAACTTTAATTTTTTTTTTTTTTTTTTTTCACAAAGTTGTCACTAAATGATATATTGCTCACACATGCTATGGGCATATGTGAAATGACACCCCAAAATAAATTCTGCTGCTTCTCCTGAGTACGGGGATACCACATATGTGGGACTTTTTGGGAGCCTAGCCACGTACGGGGCCCCGAAAACCAAGAACCGCCTTCAGGTTTTCTAAGGGCGTAAATATTTGACTTCACTCCTCACTACCTATTACAGTTTTGAAGGCCATAAAATGCCAAGATGGCACAAAACCCCCACAAATGACCCCATTTTAGAAAGTAGACACCCCAAGCTATTTGCTGAGAGGCATGTTGAGTCCATGGAATATTTTATATTTTGCCACAAGTTGCGGGAAAATTACAAACTTTTTTTTTTTTTTTCACAAAGTTGTCACTAAATGATATATTGCTCACGCATGCCATGGGCATATGTGAAATGACACCCCAAAATAAATTCTGCTGCTTCTCCTGAGTACGGGGATACCACATATGTGGGACTTTTTGGGAGCCTAGCCGCGTACGGGGCCCCGAAAACCAAGCACCGCCTTCAGGCTTTCTAAGGGCGTTACAGTTTTGAAGGCCATAAAATGCCAAGATGGCACAAACCCCCCCCAAATGACCCCATTTTGGAAAGTAGACACCCCTAAATTTAGGGGTACACTAGTGAGACTAGGTAATAAATGGCGGGTGCCCTGAAACTATAAAAAAAATAACTAACCAACCAGCGTCACCTGTAACAGTTATATGGTGATCACTGGTGAAAGGGTTAACTAGGGGGCAATCAGGGGGCTTTATGCGGTAGTATATGGGGGTCCCTGGCGCTATAAAAAGCTGCGGCAAACCTAAATACCTACCTGCCTAACTAGCGTCACCTGTGACACTAATACAGTGATCAGAAAAACGATCGCTTATTAGGCTGGGTTCACACTGGAACGATGTGGGAACGCCACAAATGCGCGGCGGGTTCCCGCATCACATGCCTCCCGGCGGCAGTTCACACTGCCCTATGCGAACTGCTGGGAGTGTCAGTGAAATGTTAATGACACCCCCAGATCAGTTCGCATATCGCAGTGCGATCTGCAAACTCGGATTGCATGGTGTGAACACCCATGCGATCCGATTCTGCTGCGGACCAAAAAAAGGGTCCCGTGCGAGTTTGCGGCGGGTGCGGCGGGTGCGACACGAATTCAGCCATACTATCTGTATGGCTGAACTCGAATCGCACAGAGATCGGATGTGATTTGCACTGCAGTGCGGTGCGAATCACATCCGTTCTCATAAACCGCTGCAATGTGAACCCAGCCTTAGTGACACTGGCGACGGGGGGTGATCACGGGGTTAAACCTTTATTGGGGGGGTTAGGGGGGTACCTTAGAACTAAAGGAGGCTAACCCTAACTGCCCTAACAGTTATTACAGTCACAAATGACACACGCCGGGTGATCAGGGGGTTAAACCTTTATTAGGTAATAAATGGCGGGTGCCCTGAAACTATAAAAAAATAACTAACCAACCAGCGTCACCTGTAACAGTTATATGGTGATCACTGGTGAAAGGGTTAACTAGGGGGCAATCAGGGGGCTTTATGCGGTAGTATATGGGGGTCCCTGGCGCTATAAAAAGTTGCGGCAAACCTAAATATCTACCTGCCTAACTAGCGTCACCTGTGACACTAATACAGCGATCAGAAAAATGATCGCTTATTAGGCTGGGTTCACACTGGAGCGATGCCGGAACGCCACGAATCCGCGGCGGGTTCCCGCATCGCATGCCTCCCGGCGGCAGTTCACACTGCCCTATGCGAACTGCTGGGAGTGTCAGTGAAATAATGACACCCCCAGATCAGTTCGCATATCGCAGTGCGATCTGCAAACTCGGATCGCATGGTGTGAACACCCATGCGATCCGATTCTGCTGCGGACCAAAAAAAGGGTCCCGTGCGAGTTTGCGGCGGGTGCGGCGGGTGCGACACGAATTCAGCCATACTATCTGTATGGCTGAACTCGAATCGCACAGAGATCGGATGTGATTTGCACTGCAGTGCGGTGCGAATCACATCCGTTCTCAAACCGCTGCAATGTGAACCCAGCCTTAGTGACACTGGCGACGGGGGGTGATCACGGGGTTAAACCTTTATTGGGGGGGGTTAGGGGGGTACATTAGAACTAAAGGGGGCTAACCCTAACTGCCCTAACAGTTATTACAGTCACAAATGACACCAATGCAAAAAAAAAAAAAAAAAAAAAAAAAAAGCACTTGGTGTCACTGTGACTGGGGGGGCAGGGGTAATTGGGGGGGGGTGATCGGGGGGTAAAGGGGGGGTGTGAGTGTGCCTGGCATGTTCTACTGTATGTGTGGTGTGTTGGTGCAACTCACCGAACCTCTCTCCTCGGTGCCGGAACGAAAAATACCGACACGGAGGAGAGAATACATCACTTCCTCTCCTGTGTTTACATTACAGGAGAGGAAGTGATGTCACGGAGGATTTCCATTCGTCGAGAGCGATCGCGAGGGGGTGGCCATGAATGAATGGCCGCCCCCTCATCCCGGATCGCTCTCGAAGGAATGCCGACCGCCGCAGGCACCGGGGGGGGGCCCGATCGGGCCCCCCACCCGCGGGCAGGCAGGGACTTATATATACGCCCATATGCCTGCCCGTGCCATTCTGCCGACGTATATCGTCGTGCGGCGGTCGGCAAGTGGTTAAGTACAAAGTTCCTCTTATTCCTTTGTTCTGTGAGAGGCTTCCTTTGCTTTTTCATAGGCTACCTTCAGATTCTTCCTTAGCCTATCAACATAACCCTTGTAAGAGGCTTGAGAGGTATGATCAGTGGAGATTCCAAAGGCTAGATCCACTGTTAAGCAAGCCTTTCTCTCAAACATTAGTCTCTATGGAGAGTATCTGGTAGCATCATTTGAGGTACTATTGTAGGCGTGGACTATTGCAGCAATATGGTCTCCCCAATGCCGTTTCTTCTCAAGTGTGAGGGTTCCCTGCATGTTCAAGAGTGTACGGTTAAGCCACTCTGTCTGTGAATCACCTTGAGGGTGGTAAGGGGTAGTTCTCAATTTATTTATGTTCAAGAGTTCACACAGTCTGCGGACTAATCTACTTTCAAAGTCCTGGCCTTAACCTGATTGTAGATGCTGAGGGAGCTCGTAATAAACAAAGAAATTCTCTACTAAAGTCTTGGCCACTGTGCTGGCTTTTTGATCCCTGATGGGGAAAGGCCTGGGCATATCAGGTGCAATGATCTGTCACAACCAGGATATTACTCTTCCCACTCGGATCAGGTTCCAGACATAGGAAATCAATGCACACCAGCTCCATAGGTCTCTGACTTTGTAAGTGACCCATTGAGTCGACCCTGCATGGTAGAGTCTTCCTCTGAATACACCTGCCGCAGGAGTGACAGTAATTTTTCACTTCCTCATGTTTGGCCAATAGAACCCGTCCTTGACTAGTTTGAAAGTTCTATCTGGGCCTAAATGCCCATGCTCATCATGAAGTGCAGTTAACACAGTCAAGCAATGTTTTTCTGGAAGGAACATCTGGCTTACACCTTTGGCCTCTTCGATACAGGACCCCCTCTTCCATTTTAATTCTCTCCTATTCTCTGTGAATCATCTTAGCGCCCTCAATGGGACTATTCATCAGTATCCAAGGATGTTTAGTTGATAGTGACTTCATTATTAGGTTTCCTAGCAGATATTTACGCTGGTCTATCCTCATGTCCTTCTTAATCAGCTGAGGCAATTCTTGGCTGCGTACTTGGGTCAGGTTGCAATAATGTTTCGGTACTGCCCCAGAAGTGATCCCCACCCCTTTGCACACTGCTTGTACTCCTTTGGGAGGCAAATGAACCCAACTTCTCGGATCTTTGGGAAGTTTGGTCTTCGGCAAAGAGCATCAGCGTCTCTATTTCACACTCCTGGCCGATATTTCAAACTGAATTGGAACTTCCGATAAAGCGGGTAGCCACAGATGCCCAGTGGCGATCAGCTTGGCCGAGGATTACAAATAGGTCAGGGGATTGTTATTTGTTTTCACCACAAAGGTGGCTCCATACAGGTAGTCTCGAAGTTTATCCACTACAGCCCACTTGAGGCCCAGGAACCCCAACTTGTGCACCGGATAATTCTTCTCAGAGTTTGTAAGGCTGTGACTCACATATGCTAATGGGGGGAGATTCCCTTCTGATTCTTGATACAACACTCCCTCTCTACTGGCATCCACATGTAATTCGTAAGGCTTCGAGGGGGTCAGCGTAGGCCAGCACCGGAGCTTTGACCGAACTCCCCTTTCAGCCTCTCAAAGGACCTCTCACACTTCACGGTTCACTGGTCCTGGATAGATTCCTTCAGCCTTCTGCCTCCTCCTTTCTGGGTTTTCTGTTTTTCTTCAAATGTTTAAGCAAACTGAGAGAAATTCTTCACAAAATGCTGTAGTAAGAACAGAAACCCAAAAACGATCTCAACTCGGTGACGGTGGTGGGCCGAGGCGAAGAAGTGACTGCCTCCAGTTTTTGTGGGTCAGTGGCTATCCCTTCTGTGGATACCACATGCCCTAAGTAGGTGACAGAGGTCTGGTAGAATTGGCACTTCTCCAATGACAGCTTCAACCCCTGTTTGTGTAATCACTGGAAAACCTTCTCCAATCGGGCCTCATGCTCTTCCAAAGTTTGACCAAACATGATGATGTCATCAAAGTAAACCAGTACTTCTACCAGGTTTATATCACTCACTGTATTCTCCATCAGTCGCTGGAACGTGGCAGGAGCCCCTGAGGCACCCAATGAAACTCGAAGAATACCAGTGGGCTAATAAAAGCAGTCTTCTCCCAATCTTCTGGGTGCATAGGGATTTTGTAGTACTCACTCTTCAAATCCAACACACTGAACCATTTGGCCCCGAATAAGCACTGCAATGCTTCTTCTATGCGAAGAGTTGTGTATTGATTGGGGATAGTTCTTCGATTCAAGGTTTGATAATCACTGCACATCTGGAGAGACCCATTCTTCTTTCTCACTACCACAATCAGGGAAGTGTAAGGGCTTCAGTATTTTTTAATCACTCCTGACCTTTTCAGTTCAGCTAGTTGTTCCTGAAGGTCTTCAAAATCATATAAGGGGGACCCATCTTGCCCTTTCTCAAAAATGGCTTTTCCTCAGTCAGTCGGATACAATGCTGAGCACTCTTAGCACAGCCCACATCAAAGTCATATTTCGAGAACATCTCCTCCCACCGATCTAGCTGAGCTTTAATCCTTCTTTGTCAAACAGGGGGAGGTTTGAGCATTGAGCAGTGGCATTTCTTCCATCTCCCACTTGGGCTGCCTCATTCTTCTCTACCGGGGTAGCAGCACTTACTTTCCCGATCACCATTTGAGGCTTTGGGCTGATTGGGCGATTAGTGACGTTCCGCACACTAACCGGAACTCATCCCCCACTCCGGAACAAAGCCCGAGTGGGTATAATTTTCGGGAACTAACTCAATCCAGACTTCCTCCTCTGTGGGATCAGCTTCTACCACCACGTACAGACCTGGTTGGTCCCAGGACAACTTGACAGTGGCTTTGAGAAAGGCTCTCTCCAGGTTGCAGCACCCTTTCTCGAGTGTCTAGTTGCCACAACCTCCCCACTCCTTTAGTGGGTGCCTTCTTTTCTTGCACTACCCTCTGAAATTCTTTCCTCAACTGACAATGGATTTTCCCAACAGGGGCACCCTCTATGCAGGGCCGTCTTTAATATTGATTGGACCCTGGGCAAGAATTTTCTTGGGCCCCCCCCCCATGCAATTTTACTCTCCACCTGTTCTGAGACATACAATAAATAGCAGCTAGACTTAAAATCAGTTTACTATATCAGATCAGGCAACAATTGCGATTGGTTTTCAGTGGTTACAGCATATCATTACTGCTTAATTGGGTTACAGCACACATTACGGTTCACTGATTAGTTGCTAGAGGTTACAGCAAATGATTTCTGCTTGTTAATTGGTTTCTAGAGATTAATGTGCAGTAATACTGCTCACTGATGATTGGTTGCTAGAGGTTACAGCACATCATCTCCTCACTGCAGGGGAGCAAGATACACATATGAATGCCACCTTTATTTTCATATCAATGCCGCCGGCCGCGGCTATTTACTTAGTAATGTCACCACTATTTACATATGAATGCTGATTATTTACATGTAAACACAGGGTCTGCAGGTGAGTCATCTGTACACAACAATAGGGCAGAGCTGGGCAGCATTAGTAGCAGCACTTTACACTGAGATATCGGGACACAGCATAGGACTAACACTTCAAGGGACAAGGAATTTAAACTGGGATAGTTGGCAAGTATGAGGCAGCTGCTTTGGGTCCCACAACAATGACAGGGCCCAGGGCAGCTGGCCCTTTTGCCCTGCCTTAAAGACGGCCCTGCCTCTATGGCCAAGGGGGTGAGTAGTCTTCTCACTAAATTGGTATTAGTACCTATCAGCAAAGAATTTCTGCCGGTCCCAGGCGGTCGAGGGCATACAACTGCTAACGTGTCAAATGTCTCTGGCCTTCCAGCTAAAGCAAAGTTGAAGGTTATCTTGATAGGTATGTAACCACCGTAAGGGCACTGAGTTCCAATTCCCCAAATTTCGAGTTCGTCGAGTTTACACAAGGGATGTGTTTCAAGTACTTATGGTAAATGTCTAGATACAACGTTACTTAAGCTCCAGTATCCAACAGTGCTTGCGTATAGATGCCCTCAACTTGGATTGATACTATAGGGGAAGCCCTCACTAAGTTCTTGGGTAGGTTCCCTCCAGGTACCTCTAAGGCTTGTGCTCTAACAGGCCATCTTGGAGGCGGTGTTTGAGATTTAACTGCTTGTTTAGCGAGGTGTGCATTGATTTCTTGTCCCCTTCTCCCATGTTCCGGGGATTAAAATTTTGGGTTATGCTTCAGTATGGGTGAGTGTGAGAGGATTGATAGCTTGCATTCTAACCTCTTTTTTTTTCTTCCAATTTCTTTTCTTGTTCCTTGGGGCTCCCAACTAGCTCCCTCATTGAGGTCCCTTGAAGTTTCCTGGCGGTTTGGGGAAAAGGAGTTTTCTGGAATGCTCTCATGACTTCACTGAGGAGTTGAGGGCGGACACACGCCTCGGGACACTTGGCTCGGAAATGTCCGGCTTCTCCACATCCATAACATCTCATTCCTAGTCCTGGGTACTGTTTTGGTTTGCTTGCCCAAGTCCCCTGCCCTTAACTTTTGCTTGGATCTCCATTACTCGCATCAGCGTGTGGTACATTTGAGTCTGAGCCTGTGCTACCTGCGCTATCAGTTCCATTGGCCCTAGCCCTACAACTGGTTTATGGATGTCAGGGGGAAACAATCCCTTGGGTTCAGATTCGGTTCCACAGACGTCATCGGAAAACTCTATTTCAGCATGAATAGCGCAGGCCACCACTTTCTCTTTGTTTCCAGTAACAGGATTCACATCTCTTGGTCATTGAGTCCTTTTCAGTAACAACTTCAGCACAATACGATGGTTGGGCCAGGCCCCATGTAGCACCCGGTCCAGTCATGCCTGATTAGCGTCCGGTCTACCCAAGAGATGTATTTGGACAAACTTTTCCCCTCTCTGTTAATGGATGTGATTGAACTTGTACATCAGATCAGCGATTGTTTCAGCTCTTCCAAAAACAGCACACAAAGCCTCAATGTAGTCCATGGCAACACAAGTCCTCTTGCCCATCCTTAGGTTACGGATCATGTCGGGTACTTGGTCTCGAAGGCTCTCACTGAGTCGCTGTCGTTTCACAGCCTCTGAAACACTCCATTCTTCCATAGCCTATAAAGCTTGACTCATCCAGGTTTCAAACTCGTCTTCTCTCACAGGCGTCGGCAACTGCACCGAGAAAAGCCTAAGTCTTCGATAACTTTGATTAGCATTCCCAGGCCCATTCTTCACCAGGCTATTGACCAGATGACTCATATCTGTGTAGAAAGAGAGTGGAGGGGTGCTGGCCCATTGAGAATCAGTCCCCATAGCCACAGGACTTTTCTAGTGGCTTTTCATTCCCTCGCCTCTCGCTTCTGAGGGGGAATACCCTTGCCATCACTTCCTCCGTTAAGCTGATCTCTTCCTTCTGAAAACACACTGTCACTTCTTCCTGCCAATTTATCAGTGCCCTGACTTGCTCTATCTCTGCAGAGGCTTCAGTTTCCACCAGGTAAGCCCAGTGTCCTGGCACTAAAGCTGTCAGGAACTTACCAGCAATAGACAGGCACAGCTGCGTTCACACAGGCGTCGACGCGTGTTCCCTGCGCGTTCGCGTACGCGTTCGCGTGCGCGTTCGCGTGCGCGTTCGTTTACACGTTAATATGTATCGTCGTGTGTGTCGTTCGTGCGCGCGCTCGTTCGCGTGGTCGTGAGTGGCGTTCGTGCGCTACTTCCCGCCACTGAACGTTTAAAGGTTCCTCAAGCGCGCTGGTGCGGCGCTGTTTCGTCTCAGCTCCTGAGTGCCTGAATATCTGATTCTGAACCTGATTACCTGCTACCGTTACCGACCCGGCCTGTTTGACTTCTCTGCCTTCTCCGAACCCGACCCGGCTTGCCTGACCTCGCTACCTCTCCTGCCTACGATTCCGTTGCCGACCTCTGCCAGTTTTACCGACACTTCTTGCCTCCTGTTGCCACCTGCCTACTTACCTTGACCCGGACCGTCTGACTCTGCTCCAGCCTTCTGCCTGTTCAGTGATCGGCTCCCGAAGCTACTGTCTGCATTTCTCAGCCTTCCAGCAAACCTCCAGTCGCTCAGCCTTTCCAGAGGATCCTCTGCTCTACCATCAGCTCCAGCGGTCCTATCCAGCAGGCACTCCTACCCACTGTGCTCTCGAGACCGCTGTCTCCATTCCAGCGGCTCCTGAACCAGCGTTGTAAGAGAGGTCTCCTCCTACAAGTCGGGCTTCCACACCTGGACCCTAACAGTACGAAACAGCCATGACTGAGCCCGCAGGAGAGACCTCTCCCATGAAGGAGATCTGCACGCATCTGTCGGCCCTTACCCAAGCTGTAAAATCACTGCAGGATGGCTACACCAGACTTGAAGGACAGGTCCAGAACCTTACTGATACCGGTCACGCGGCTCCTGCTCCTTCCTCCCCACCAGTACAGCCTGCCGCCTCACCATCTGTTGTCATGCTTCCACCTGAACCAAGGGTACCCATCCCAGAGAGGTTCTCTGGGGATCGAATCAAATTTCGGGCCTTTCGGAACGCTTGTCAACTGTACTTCGCCCTACAACCATGGACCTTTTCCCTAGAAATTACTAAAGTAGGGTTTGTAATCTCCCTCCTGCAAGGAGAACCCCAGACCTGGGCCCACCGCTTACTTGAAGGAGATTCAGTCTCGACCTTCTCTCTGCAGTCCTTTTTCGAGGCCATGGCCCAGCTTTACGAGGATCCCCAAAGGACTGCCACGGCTGAGTCTGCCCTGTTTGCGCTCCAGCAAGGCCGCAGACCGGCCGAGGATTACGTTATGGACTTTCGACGCTGGAGCGCAGACACGGAATGGAATGATGCAGCTTTGAGACATCAATTTCGCATGGGGTTATCCGAGGGGCTTAAAGACGAACTTGCTCGAGTTGGCATACCAGAAACTCTGGAGGCCCTGATCTCCTTGGCAATCCAGATTGACCGTCGCCTCCGGGAGCGAAGATCAGAGCGCTCCGCTCAGCAAGGCCGCCCAGTTTGGATGACAGCAAAGGCCCCAATGCCTGCTTCCCGTTATGTGCCTCCGACCAGCTCCATTCCGCCTTGTACGACTCCTGACACCTCTGAGCCCATGCAATTGGGACTAATGCGCCCTGCTTTACTCCCGGAGGAACGCGCACGTCGTCGGCAGCTGAACCTCTGCCTCTACTGTGGTGGTTCGGGCCACTATGTCTTCAACTGCCCTGTCAAGACAAGTAAGTGTCTATCTCCTGCTTCTGCCAGTCTCTCTGCATTGTCTGCCAACTCAACCCACCTTGCTGTTCCTCTTCTACTACAGCTCCAAGGAAGGACGGTGACAGTCAACGCTATCATTGACTCCGGGGCGTGCAGCTGCTTTATTGATTCCACCTTTGCTGGCCAGCAGGGCATCCCGTTACGAGGCAAGGCTCATGAACTCTCCGTTTTCCTGGCCGATGGGTCCAGCATCAGTTCTGGGAAGGTAATCCAAGAGACTCTTCCCCTGCCTGTCACCATCTCCTCTCTGCACAAGGAATTCCTGACCCTTGATGTGATCTCTTCTCCAATGTTCCCGATCATTCTGGGCATACCTTGGCTCCAAGCCCATAACCCCTACATCAATTGGGTCACTAGAGAAGTCACGTTTCCTTCTTCCTATTGTTTTAAGCACTGTCTAACAGACTCCACCAAACCTTCTGCCACCCTTTTATGTGTAGACTCTGACCAAGATCTACTTCGGACTGTACCCAAGCATTACCACGACTTTATTGATGTTTTCAGTAAGAAGGGAGCAGACACTCTACCTCCTCACCGCCCCTATGATTGTCCGATTGAACTACTCCCTGGGGCCGAGATCCCTTTCGGACGCATTTTCCCTCTATCAGAAAAGGAGCAGGGGGCACTTAAGACCTACTTGGACGAGAACCTAGAGAAGGGGTTCATTCGCCCTTCAACTTCCCCAGCAGGAGCTGGAATCTTTTTCGTCACCAAGAAGGATCAGACCCTCCGACCATGTGTGGACTATAGGGAGTTAAACAAAATTACGGTTAAGAACCGCTACCCCTTACCCTTGATACCCGAACTCTTTCAGAGACTGAGGTCCGCTATCATATTCACCAAGCTTGATCTAAGAGGAGCCTATAACCTAGTTCGCATTCAGGCCGGGCACGAATGGAAGACAGCCTTCCGGACCCGATTTGGGCATTATGAATACCTAGTAATGCCCTTCGGGCTCTGCAACGCCCCGGCCACATTCCAACACCTAATCAATGACGTATTCAGGGATTTCCTTGATGTATTTGTGATTGTCTACCTGGACGACATCTTAATATTTTCCAGCTCCCTCGATCAGCATCGGGAACATGTCCGCAAGGTCCTAAACCGTCTTCGCCAACATCGACTCTACGCAAAGGCTGAGAAATGCGAATTCGAGTTACAGAGCATCCGATTCCTGGGACTAGTGATCTCCCCAACGGGCATCAAGATGGATCCCCAGAAAGTATCTGCTGTGCTAGACTGGCCAGCGCCTCCGGATAAGAAGGGCGTACAACGCTTCATCGGCTTCGCGAATTTCTATAGAAAATTCATAAGAGGCTTTTCAGCTATAATTGCGCCCATCACGCAACTGACCAAACAGAACTCTCGCTTCTGCTGGACTCAGGAGGCCCAGAGTGCCTTTGAAGAACTTAAAGGACTTTTCACGTCTGCCCCAATTCTCAGTCACCCGGACCCGTCTCTACCCTTCATCCTTGAAGTAGACGCTTCTGAAGTGGCTATAGGAGCGGTCATTTCCCAACGTCGAGGCAACAAGGACCTAATGCACCCTGTGGGGTTCTTCTCCAGGAAACTCTCTTCCGCAGAGAGAAATTACGACGTGGGCGACCGAGAATTGCTTGCTATTAAAGCTGCCTTGGAGGAATGGAGATATCTGTTGGAGGGCGCTGCTCACCCGGTACTAATATATACAGATCACAAGAACTTAGAGTACCTAAGGTCTGCCAAGCGACTAAGACCCCGACAAGCCCGCTGGGCCTTGTTCTTCTCACGTTTCTCCTTTCATATCACGTACCGGCCCGGATCGAAGAACGTGAAACCAGATGCGCTGTCACGAATGTATGACAACCCCAAAGACTCATCTGTCCCTGATACAATCCTGCCTGCCGGAAATTTTTTACTTTTACAGTCAGACCTACTTTCCCTGATCAAGGAAGCATCCTCTGACTCCTCAAAACCCCCCGGAATCACCCTAGTGTCCAGAGACGGCCTGTTCTGGAGGGGAAGTCAAGTTTTCGTCCCCAAAGATGTCCGAGTCAAAGTGTTGTCCCTTCTTCATGACCACCCGCTGGCAGGCCACTTTGGGGTCCGTAAGACCCTTGAGCTCGTACGACGCACGTTCTGGTGGCCCAATCTGAAGGACTTTTGCGAAAAGTACGTCAGCTCCTGTCCCGTTTGCATTCAGAACAAGACACCAAGGAATCAGGCTTGGGGACTGCTAAAACCCTTACCCGTGCCCGACAGACCCTGGAAAATGATTAGCATGGACTTCATTGTCGAGCTCCCATGTTCTGAGGGGTGCTCGACTATCTTTGTGGTGGTAGACCGGCTATCCAAAATGGCCCATTTCTTACCCCTAAAAGGGACCCCATCTGCCGTGGAGACTGCCCACGTATTCATTAAGGAGATTGTGAGGCTACACGGAGTTCCTGCAAATATAGTCTCCGACAGAGGAGTGCAGTTCACCTCACGTTTCTGGAGGGCCCTGTGTGAAATCCTGAAAATTGAGCTGGCCCTGTCCTCGGCCTATCATCCCCATACTAATGGGCAGACAGAAAGGACCAACCAGACTCTTGAGCAGTATGTTAGGTGCTTCACATCATTCGTGCAGAATGATTGGGTGCCCCTGCTGCCGTTGGCAGAATTTGCCTATAACAATGCTTGTCATTCGGCCACCGGTCAATCCCCTTTTTTCGCCAATTATGGCTTTCATTTAACCTTTTTTCCTGATTTTCTTTCAGAAACCTCAGTTCCAGCGGTCCAGGAGACAGTGGACTTCCTCAGCCACAATAACCGGGTGTTGCAGGAGGCAGTGGCCAAGGCCCAGGCAGACGGTAAGAGAGCCTTTGACCGGAAAAGAAGAGGGGAACTGACCCTACAACCGGGCGACCAGGTATGGCTTTCTACCAGTAACATTAAAATGGCTTGTCCTTCCAGGAAGCTTGCACCTAAGTTTATGGGACCTTTCCCGGTTAAGAGGAAAATTAATGAAGTCTCCTATGAGTTAACCCTGCCCGAGTCGCTTAAAATTCACCCTGTGTTTCACGTGTCACTGCTGAAGCCTGCCGTCCCTGATCCTTTTCCTGATAGAGGAACTAGACCTCCAGAGCCCATCCTAGTGGATGGAAATGAGGAATATGAGGTGGAGGCCATCCTCGACTGCAGAAGAAGACAGGGACGCATTCAGTTTTTGATCAAATGGAAGGGGTTTGGGCCGGAGAACAATTCCTGGGAGCCGGATAGCAATATCCATGCCAAGCGATTAATTTGTGCATACCTGTCTGCCCATCCAGAAAAGAGGAACCTGTTGGGCATCTGGAGGCTGCCCCTTGGGAGGGGGCAATGTCAGGAACTTACCAGCAATAGACAGGCACAGCTGCGTTCACACAGGCGTCGACGCGTGTTCCCTGCGCGTTCGCGTACGCGTTCGCGTGCGCGTTCGTTTACACGTTAATATGTATCGTCGTGTGTGTCGTTCGTGCGCGCGCTCGTTCGCGTGGTCGTGAGTGGCGTTCGTGCGCTACTTCCCGCCACTGAACGTTTAAAGGTTCCTCAAGCGCGCTGGTGCGGCGCTGTTTCGTCTCAGCTCCTGAGTGCCTGAATATCTGATTCTGAACCTGATTACCTGCTACCGTTACCGACCCGGCCTGTTTGACTTCTCTGCCTTCTCCGAACCCGACCCGGCTTGCCTGACCTCGCTACCTCTCCTGCCTACGATTCCGTTGCCGACCTCTGCCAGTTTTACCGACACTTCTTGCCTCCTGTTGCCACCTGCCTACTTACCTTGACCCGGACCGTCTGACTCTGCTCCAGCCTTCTGCCTGTTCAGTGATCGGCTCCCGAAGCTACTGTCTGCATTTCTCAGCCTTCCAGCAAACCTCCAGTCGCTCAGCCTTTCCAGAGGATCCTCTGCTCTACCATCAGCTCCAGCGGTCCTATCCAGCAGGCACTCCTACCCACTGTGCTCTCGAGACCGCTGTCTCCATTCCAGCGGCTCCTGAACCAGCGTTGTAAGAGAGGTCTCCTCCTACAAGTCGGGCTTCCACACCTGGACCCTAACAAAAGCTCTCAGACACCTTCTTAATCTAGGCTTTCCTGTAGGTCAAAGTGATCTGTAATGCCCCGTACACACGAGAGGACTTATGTCTGACAGACTTCCAAAGGAGTTCCGCCGGAGTTCCGACGGAGTTCTGACAGACTTTTCGGCCGAACGGACTTGGCCACACACGATCACACTAAACTCCGACGGATTCGAACGTGATGACGTACGACCCGACTCGAATAAGGAAGTTCATAGCCAGTAGCCAATAGCTGCCCTAGCGTCGGTTTTAGTCCGTCGGAGTAGCATACACACGAGCGGATTTTTCGAAGGGGACCGGGTCCGGCGGAGTTCCGTCGGGAAAATTTGAAGCATGCTTCATTTCTAAAGTCCGTCAGACTTTTGCGAAGCTAAAGTCCGTTGCAGCCCACACACGATCGGATAGTCTGACGGACTCGGTCTGACGGACTTTGGATGTTGAAAAGTCCGCTCGTGTGTACGGGGCATTAGGGTTTACAACCACTTTAAGTTGCTTAAAACCAACAAGACGATAGGCATGGAATACTCTTCCCACTTCTGCAAAAAACTCTCTGATATACACACACCACACTTACCCACGTCTTTTCTTTTCTTAGGACGGGCAAGTATTTTCTCCCAAAGTTCTTAAAGCGGTTATATGCCCGCAAAAAAAACCCCCAAAAAAACCTGTAAGACAAAGGCATAATGAGCTAATATGCGCCGCACACATATCATTATGAAATACTTGAAATACCCTAGAACGAAGCGCCAGAATCGCCTCCAGGTCAGGTAGCTAACATGTTTCCTCAGCGTTTCTTCCAGGTTCTGGCGCTGGGAGTGGCCGGAGCTACGATGACATCACTCCCACGCATGGGTGCGGGAGTTCTTTTTCCGGCAAGCAGCGTTAATTTTCCGGCAGCATCTGCCGGACCTTCAGAGCGCATGCACTGCTGACGTCAGCGGCTGCATGCAAGGTGAATATCTTCTAAACTGTACATGTTTAGGGGATATCCATTTTACCTACAGGTAAGCCTTATTATAGGCTTACCTGTAGGTAAAAATGTGAAAGCAGGGTATACAACCCCTTTAAAGGCTACTATTTTTATGCTAGTGAAACCTAGGATCCTCACTTCTGGTCTAGCTATAGACCCTTCTCACTTTTCCACACTGATATAAAACTTCTAGGCAAGATCCCATCCACTAGAATAAACTGTTTCTTGGGATAGCTTATAAAGGACCAGGGAGGCTTCGTGTCCTTAAGGTAGATGGATGACAATGTCCGACACTTTATACAGCTTATTCATTTTGCATGCTCCAGATTTTTGGAGATGATGCTGCTATTCCTTGATGTGAAGGCATCTCCCTTGACATAAGGCCCTTTGGCACGCTTTCATGGCAATATACTGTATATACTTTTACCTCACTGCTACAATCTGGGTGAGCTTGTTGACCCTCAGCCATGAATTTGCAGATGCCCATGATAAGGTTATGTTGTTTACAGATGACATTTCACTGAAAATTTCTGGTCCACATTAACCAGGGTTTTTTTTTCAACGGGAACACGGGGGAACGCAGTTCCGGCACCTCCAGCACTGGCAAGAAAAGCTGAGGTGTGCTGCAAGGGTTTTTATCACAGAAGAGACCCTATTGGTCACTTTTGTCATATGTGCTTCAGTCTGTCAGCATTAATGTGAACAGCTCAGCATACATTTGCGGCAGTGATTATGTGACTCCCATATGGGAGACATGATTGCTGCCTGGCAATTCAAGCGACTGAACAGATCAAACCCAGAAGGAAGAAGGAGAAGATGGAAGCACCTGGGACCAGCTGGAATACTGACACATTTTGGAAGGCATCATTAGACAGGTAAGTCTGCCATAATGCGCTAATATGCGGCGCATGTTAGCATATTATGCTTAACATTTAATAAAGGACCCATTTGATTATAAAAAAGCAAAGTTTAATTATGCTTTAACAGACTAATCTCTGATCTTGCTAGACATGAAAAAAAAAAAATGAATAAAGTTAATCTTTTTATATAAATTACAAATCATACCTAAGGCTTGGAGACGCTTGAATTTTATTAAGGTGAAGCAGAGAATGATGTACACTATGCTTAATGGGAAGCTCACTTCCATAATGAATGATTCCCATTCCAAATTTCTCAAAATGTGGACACTTTGGCTTGATTACCCCTAACTGAACCTTGAACACTCTGATTGCAATGTATCAATGCCTCCCACCCATGGGGGCTCCCATCTGGACTCCATGTCCACTCCCATCTCACCTTTCTGAACCCTCTCCTCTAACTTCCATATTCACTCAATTACCCTGTGTTCACACCTATGCGCTTTTTTATGCATTTTCCATTTTGCAGGAATGCACTACAGTCCATTTAACAGGGGTTCCTATGGTACACGTTCACATGTGTTTTTCAGCCAGGGCATTTTTGGAAAGGGTTTGGGGACTTTTTTACTGCGGCAGATTGCGTTTTGCGTATGATAGACCTAAATGGAGCTGCACCAGAAATGCAAGTGTTGTGTTTTTAAAGAGTTTTTTGATGTGTTTAGCATCTTCTTTTTTTTCACTTTAATACACTGTGTATAGTTGGTTGCTAAGGAGCGGGCTGGGAAGCCGGCTGCTGAATCCTTAACAACCAATGAGTTATTAGGTGTCATCAGGTTACCCGCTTACAGCTGAATGTGAAAAAAAAAATTAATTGCATGAAAAAAAAAAAACTTGGGAAAAAAACGGCATTGGGGTTGTCCTCCCCCAAATACATACCTGGCCCAATGGCCTCTTCCTCACAGCCCTGGGCTGTGGTTGTGGGGGTCTGCAGGCAGGGGGGTTATCAGATCCCGCTCTCCCCCCATGTGAATGAGTATGGGGTACATAGTACCCCTACCCATTCACAAAAAAATTTACAAAGTAAATAAAGACAGTACACAAGTTTTTGACAATTTCTTTATTAAAAAATAAAAAACAATGTCCCCCGATGTAGATCCATTGTCAATCACGACAACTACTGCTCCTGAAAAAACAAAAAAAAACACAAAAAATCTCTGCTCCCGATGAACGTTCCCATGGTCTGTCTGGCCTGCCATGTGACATTTCATAAATAGCTATTCGGTGGGGCAACCCAGCGACAACACCTGGTGCCACGTGGATCTACATCGGTGGACATTGCTTTTTATTTTTTAATGAGGGAATTGTCAAAAACTTGTGTACTGTCTTTGTTTACTTTGTACACTTTTTTGGAGAATGGTAGGGGTACTATGTACCCCATACTCATTCACCTGGGGGGGTCAGGATCTGGGGGTTCCCTTTGTAAGCCCCCTTGCCCGCACACCCCCATAACCACAGCCCAGGGTTGTGGGGAAGATGCCCTTGTCCCCATCAACATGGGGATAAGGAACTTTGGGGTAGCAGGGTGCCAGAGCCCCAAAGCACCCCCCCCCCATGTTGAGGGCATGTAGCTGGTATGGTTTAGGGGGGGGGAGGGGTGCTCCCTTGCTGTGAGTGACAGGTGATTTACATATCTCATGCACTAGCCTAAGAGACATGCATTATGTTTTAATTCCCTCCCACTCCTTTCTTCTGCTGCTCTGCCAGAATTGGATGTTCCCCACCTCAGCATGATTTGGCATGCTGAAGTCATGTGGTTACTTTCCTGTCTTTTCACTGGATGTTAGAGATCATAGCAGAAGTTCAGTGTAAGAAATACACTGGACTGGAGATTATGCATATTGACAAGGGGAGTGTAGAGGTGGGCGGGGAGTCTACTGACATCACGACTCCACCCACCGAGCTCCAGACAACAGACCCACCCACAGGATCTGCAGTTTTTTGGGTCTCATAGCAGACAGAGGGGAGACATTTGACAGGTAAAGATACATGCATCCTTATAGATAACCCCTAAGGCAGTAGTTTAGAAAGGATGACATTGGGTTTACAGCCACTTTAAAGTGAAAAAACAAAACAACCCCCCCACGCAAAACACATCAAAAACACATAAAACGCATCAAAAAAGCATGTTCAAAAACGCACCACAAAACGAGCCTGAAAAACACATCATGCGCAGCCTGCATAGATGTGAACCTAGACTTAAAACTGACTATACACCATGTGAATTTCAGCAGGTTCCCGATGAACCTGCTGAGACTTGCTCTGTTAGTGGCCCTGTTGCCACCCTCCCGCCCAACATTCTTTGATTAAAAAATGGAAGTAGCAAGATGGGTAATTTATGACTGAACATCCAATCAGATGCGGCTGCTGTTCAATAGGTGCAGAAGTAGGTTCATCCATTCGAACTGTATAGCTTGGAGGAATCTATTCAATTTTCTTACTTCAGTCTGCAGGCTAATAAAAAATAAATATCTAAGAGTATATGGCCAGCATAACTAAATTATGCCGGCTTTACCGTCCTACTGCTTTCTTTCCCCTCACTCTTTTTGGTGCATGGTTTTCAGTGGTCTTCATTGTTCTCAACTGATTATGACAATTTGTGGCCTCTCTTCATAGTTCATACAAGCCTTACTTCCAATACGTGATGTAGCCACCCTGCCCCAAGCAAGGGTGACTATTTATATTTAGTCATGCTGGGTGGTCTGATTTAGGCCTCTTGCACACAGGCATAATAATGAATTTATATAATGTTTATACTCAGGAGCTTGTTGCCAAAAAGACCCTGAGTACAATGTTCCGTAAAGACCCTGTGTATACAGGCGTATAGGCGCCTAAACATGCATATGCATGTACATACAGAAATTTTTTTTTAAATCTTTTTTTAAGGAACGCGGTTAATACAATTTGACATTATAACACATGCGTCAAGCTACGAAATTCGGTGATTAACAAAAGAAACAGCTTGCCAAAGAAGTCAGTATATAATATAATGTAGACAAAACAATCACGGTGCAATTGCTTACTGATAGTAAATCAGGAGTCTATAGTATAATATCTCCATAACGATTGTATCTTGTAGCTGGGCCTGCTCAGCAGCAGGGACCTCAAACCCTAAAAAAGGGAAAGTTTTATTGAGTCTATGTAGGCTAATGATTGAAAGCGTTAAGGAAAGGGAAAGACATCCTGAAATTTAAAGCAAATTTGCTCCTTATAGGCAAGTATCTAACCGTTGTAGTTTGGAGGACTAAACTTGGACAATGAATCTTTTACGGTATATAGCTTTCTGTCCTGGGTTCGCGGGAGCGGAACCAAAGGTTTGCCGCAAACCAAGAGAATTTTTCCTTTTAGGGGGAAAGCAGAGTGGACGACACCTAAGGTGTCGGTAAGGAAAATAAAGAATAATAGTAGAGAAAAGGTGATAGAGGGTAAGTAGGGGGGGAGTAACGGATTTCGGTAGGGTCGGCGGTCTCAGTCTTCAAATTCTCCCAAGACAAGTTAATCAAATGTAGGACTTGTATTCGTCCGAAAATCGGAACAGATCCCAGGGTGTTGTGTTCCTCCTCCCTTTCCCCTAGGGCAGCTGTGAGTTGCTCCATCCTCTGAATAGCGCACACCCTAGCAAACCACTGTGATACCACAAGTAGAGATTGTTGCTTCCATACACTGGGAATGCATGCCCTTGCCGCGTTCAGGAGATGTTTCAGTAAGGATTTGCAGTATCGCTTAAATGACATTGGGGTTAGGTTTAAGAGTACTGCTGCTGGGTTACCCTGAAGGGAAACATCCGTGATCTTGTGAATGGTCTGCAGTACCTGCCTCCAGAAAAGGATCAGTTCTGGGCATTCCCAAAAAATGTGAAGTAATGTGCCAGTTTGGGAGCCACATCTCCAACATAGAGGGCTATGGCCTGGGAATATTGATGCTAGTACAGATGGGGTCCTGTACCATCGTGTTAAGATCTTGTAGGTGATCTCCTGGTATTTGCTACACAAGGATGACTTATGTGCAAAAAGGAGGGTTCGGTTCTTTTGATCTTCAGTGAATGTGGTGTTAAAATCTCTCTCCCACTTCCTCAAGTATGGGGGGTCGTGTTGCGATGTGTGCGCAAGTAAAATATAAGAGTGAGAAAGAGATTTCCGCATGGGCTCGTCTCCCAGGCACAGATCTTCAAAGGGCGTTGGCTGTCTGCGAAAGCAGCCTCTATCAGCGAGGGATCGGAGGAAGTGTGTGAGTTGAGAGATCTTCCACTTACCTAGGATTGAGGAATTAAGGCTAGGATACAGCCCTGTAGGGTCAATCCATTCCCAGGGGCCGACGAATGAGGAGGCCCTGACCAGACTCTGGTCTGGTTGGAGCCGAAAGGACCTGTCCTGGTGTAGAAAATTCTTCTTTATTGCCAGCGTTACAATATACGTGCATAAACATGCCTATACACACATATGCGCATACAAATCTGCACTGTTTTAAGATCAGTAAAAAATCAGGCTTTTTTTTTATTCCTGTGTGCGAGAGGCTTGGGTCTAATTATTCATTTATTTTTTTCCTATGCTCAGTGTTGCTGTTTCTCTTTGCTGCCAGTAGGTGACACTGGTACATCTAGTAATAGAATGAGATGGTTTAGTAATAATGAGTTATGAATATTTAAATATTTATATAGCTAGGCAGTAGGGAAGCACAGATTAGTGCCTGCAGGGGTCCCGAAGGCCACACAAAAAGTGCCCAAGGGCAGCATATTGGGCACCAGGGCATTATATTGTATTTTTTAATATGTTTTCTAACAAACTTCCAAAACAGTTCTATACATTTTATGATCATATTTAAAACAAAATAATATTTAAATTTCAAGCAGGTGGATCCACATTCAACACACTATGTGATTTCTTAAAAATGTGTTATACTAGACCTTATATAGGGGTTTTACTGCAAAGGTGGTTAATATTTACTATATGTTATTCCAGATTGTAACACTAAAAATGAGCAAAAGCCAAATGGGGTAGATGCTTATACCAATTGTGCACGTTTACAGCTTTATCATTGTGTAACATGACAACACTGCCAGAAAACATACCACTTTGCATCTCTGATGAATTATACAGCATGACAATATTGCCATCTATAGCCTAATGTAAGTATTGCAGGAAAGCAAGCCCATGAGTGTTTTATACAAGACACTTTCAGGACTGTCCCTCTTTCCCCAGCTGTCTGTCTTTTTAATCTGATGTACAGATAATTATGAAAAATTCCCATTTAACTACCAAAACTGATATTCTGCACTAAAACCTTCATCCTATTTCTTAAAGCAGAGTTCCACCCAAGAGTGGAAGTTCCGCTTTAAGCACTCCTCGACCTCTTCTATGCCACATTTGCCATTTAATTTTTTTGGGGGTGGTGGGGGGGGGGGGGCTAGGCGATTCAATCATAAGTTCTCCTCTCTCCCTCTCTGCAATCTTCTGGGACACATCACAGGTCCCAGAAGATTGCCTGGCTACTGAGGAGGTGCAGCTTGACTCACAAGCTATCACAATTGGGTGCCCACACTTGCAATGCCAGCGCTGGGGAGAGGCAAGAGAGAGAACTGGGGGTTCGGGCGGCCGCATTGCTGGATCGCGGGACAATTGAGTGTGTTTTTGTAGCTGCTGATTTCTAATAAACACAAAAACTACTGGAATGGGGGTATAGCAGTGGTGTGTCCATTGGCTAAACACATTGTGCTAAAAGGTGTTCCTCTGTCTCATCTCAGAAAGTTGGGAGGTAGCCTATAGTTTATATTTTTGTTAAAATAGTGTCCAATGTGCAGAAAATGTGTGCAGTGGTGATTTTGCCCCACAAAATCAATAATGGTGTACTATAAAACACATCACATGATATGTTAGGGAGTCATTAGGGGATGTCTTTAACCTTCCTTCCCTTGGTAATAAACCCTCAGCATTTTTTTTTTTTTTTGCGAAAGATCCAGTGCAGCTCCTGCTGTCTGTAGGAGGGACTTGCTAAAATCACTACCATGGAGTCTGGGGTGATCCAAGGCCAAGAAATGTACTTTGGGAAAGGAGTCTGCATGCACAAGAGCCACATGTTGGCCCAGTGGCAACTCTGGATCAATCTTTCGCATACTATGTACATGTTGGTAAATCCATCTCCAAAGTTCTAATTGTGTTTTACCAACATTCACAGGTAAGTAAATACACAACTACTTTTTCCCCTTCCCCATTTACTATCGTCTTCTGGCCCTCTCCAACGTAACAGGTTTTCAATACATTTATTTTAGATCCTGTCACCGTGCAAGTTTGTGTTTGGCAGTCCTTGTTGGTGTTTTTGCATAGTGGGGTTCCCTTCCCCATCCTTCCTGGACAGCCCTTGGGGCGACGGTAACGCAGTCCATTGAGACCTGCCATTTTGTTTGGCTTTGTGTTCAATTATGATTGTACAACGTGAGTATTACGTCTGTTAACTTATCACCTGTATCACCATTGTATATCGAATGAATATTTACATTTTCATTAATGTAATTTACATTATAGATTGTTATACCCTCTTCTTCCCCTGAAGAGGGAAAACTGTATTTCTGAAACACGTTGGGATGTATCCTGTGAACGCCCTGGTTATCAGGCCTTACACCTCAGAAAGCCAGTTCGGTGCTCCAAATTCGAATGCCCCCTACACACAATGGCTGAAAGTCCGATTGTGTGTATGCTCCATCAAACATTTGTTGTTGGACTTTCCAACAACAAATGTTGGCTAGCAGGTTCTCAAATTTTCCGCCAACAAAACGTTGTTGTCGAAATTTCTGATCGTGTGTACACAAGTTCACGCATGATCGGAATCAAGCAGAAGGAACCACGCAGGGGGGCCTGGCTTGTCCTGATTTTTTCCTTTATTTCATGGCGGCGATGCTCACACATGCCCACAGCTGGCTTACCTCGGATGCCACCAATGCAGCAGTTGCCTTGGAGGCCTCAATTGTGGGATCGTTTGAAGCACTGTGGAACGTTTTCTTTAGGGGCCTTAGAGCTCCACATCCTCTTACTACCTCAATGAGGACAGTGCTGAGGGCGTGGTCTGGGGTGGTCAGCCACCGGCTGGCTGGACCCCGAGTGTGCTCTCCTAATACTCCATTGTGGCTCAATCCCTCCCTACCTGAATTCTACTCTAGTCCGAATCCGATCGTGTGGGCATCAAGGGGCATTCGGTATCTCCATCACATTTGTGAGAATGGTGCATTACTGACATTCGACCAGCTCAGATCTAGGTTTGATTTACCCAATGTGTACTTTTTCCGGTACCTGCAGCTTCGCCATGTGTACGGGACTCAGTTCGGTAACTCGCCTCTAACCCTGTATCAGTCTAATATGGAGTTGCTGCTTAAACCGTTATCCACGATTTACAAGGCTCTGCAGCCCTCGGTTCATAGTGGATTGGAAAAACCTCGCAAATTTTGGGTGGCGGAGCTGCCGGGGCTGGATGGGGAGGACTGGGAGGACATTTGGGACTCCCGCTTTAGACACTTGGTCTCCTCTAGAGACCGGCTGATTCAATTTAAAATACTTCATAAATTTTACTATACCCCATATAGGCTTCAAAGGATATACCCTGACTCTACATCGCAGTGTTGGCACTGTCGGGCGGACTCGGCGGGGTACATTCATATGATTTGGTCTTGCCCTGAGGTGCAACATTACTGGTCACTAGTTCTCTCCTTCATTACTGAGCTGACAACGATTCCTATACCTCAGACGATGGAGATATGTCTGCTTGGCTTGGTGGATGCTTTGGTTCCCTCGCGGGCTGTCCGCACATTACTGGGATTGTTGCTCTTCTATGCCAGGAAACTTGTTGTGCTCCGGTGGAGGGCCCCTATGGCAGCCCTCACCCTGAGTGCATGGAAGTCATTGGTTAACCTTGCAGTGCCCTTGTACAAGGAAGTATATTCTATTCGGGGATGCCCTCAGAAGTTTCAGAAGGTTTGGAATATATGGTTGGAGTCTGAGACAACAACTGTGGAGCAGGATAACCCTGTAGGAGTGTCAACCCAATCTATTCAGTAGACAACTCCTTTAATAGCTTTATCTGGGGTGGCATCTGAGCTGCCCACGCTTATAGACCTTTTGTTTTAGAAGACTGCCTGTAGTGCATTACTCCTGTCACTTTTAGCAGCAAGCTACGGGGTTGGTTTGATGAATGTTGTTTGGGTTAGGTGGATAGTATTAAGATGTTATGCCTTACCTTTTTTTTTTTGTTTTATGCGAGCCGGGGAATGCCCCGAGGCTCTGTTTTTGTACCTTTTCTTTTAAAACGAATAAAAATAATAAAAAAAAAAAAAGCAGAAGGAGCCGCACTGGCTATTGAACTTCCTTTTTCTCAGCTCGTTGTACGTCTTGTACGTCACCATGTTCCCACGTTCGTAATTGTTGGCCAACATTTGTGTGACCATGTGTATGCAAGAGACAACATCCTTTGAACAAAAATCCATGGTTTTGTTGTTGGAAAGTCCGATTGTGTGTACGGGGCATAAGAATAGCAGGGTATCTCAAACTTGAATTGTACACCACTATATAATATGTTTTTATTGTATTTTGTACTTGTCTTCCTACATTGACCTTTTTAGTAATTTTTACAATTGTTTGTAATAAAATTTTGGCATTCGTTTTTTATTGGGACGCCTGTTTTTACATGCACATGAACTTTAATGGCATCCCAGTTTTAGTCCTTAGGGTTCAATATTGAATTGGCTATAACAATTTCAACCCTTCACAAGGTTTAGGAGTGTGTCTATGGGGATGTTTGACCATTCTTCCAGAAGCGCATTAGTGAGGTCAGGCACTGATATGGATGAGAAGGCCTGGCTCACAGTCTCCACTCTAATTCATTCCATGCTGAACTAAAACGGCTGCCAGGGGGAGCAGTTATTCTGAATTGATGTTTTAAAATGTTCATTTCTTTACTGTTGTGCGTTTGCTTGCCTATATGCCTAGTAAACACTGAAATAATCAAAAATGTAAACAGCACTACCACATTAGAAAGCCCTCCCCTTTTTGTGACAATGTAGGATATTGGATTGGTGCAGGGGATCAATGAAGAGAAGAAGGAGGCTGCAGCAGAGGAAGGTAGTGGTGGTGGTGCTGGTGGTGGGGGGGGGGGTATTTTCAGTGCCACTGACTACCAATAATGGTGGGAATTTTTTGTGTGTGTATTTGGGGGGGGGGGGGGCAAAAATAGTGTGTGATTGTAATGGACGTGGGGGGGGGGGGGGGGTTAAAGTGCTGCTAACCACAAACGATGATGGGTGGGAGGTTTTAATATGCCACTGACCAACAATGATAAAGAGGGTAAAAATGGAAGGGGGTGTAACAAGGTGGTATTGAATTGGTTAGAATTGAACATACATGGTCTTAGAACATTTCCATTTATACTTCGTATATGTAGCACCCTCTAGCTAGGTAGGTGCTAAAGTGAGGATTTTTCTTAAGAGTAGGAAAATGTAGGCAGGCCTAGCTGGTGGCTAGGCCTGTTTGCTTTCATTCTGGGCTGGAAGTGGCTCAGGGCAGGGTTGGGTGACTCACAGGCAGCATCACTGTCACATCCCTGTTCCTTCTAGAAAGTGCTGGATGGATGGGAGAGAAGGAGCTGCCTGGGGTATCTTTAGGAGTCTTGACCAATCTCCAACTTGCATTGGCAAGGGGCAGGCTTCCTTAAATACCTGGGGTCAGCCCAGCTGTGGAGGAGTGGTCGGGTGGAAGAGCTGGAGTGAGAGGGAGTGCATGCTGTTGGGGACCATGGGGAGCTCCCCAGTCTGGGGGGGGGGGGGGGCTTGGGTGCATCCAGGAGGAGTGAAGAGATCCTGGAAGGAGAGTCACTTGAGAGAGCAAGTGAGGGGACAGCAGGAGAGAACACTTCTAAGAGTCTCCAGGGAGGATAACTGGTCACAGCCAAGAGGGCTGGTGAGTGAGCAAAGTCAGGAGGACTGGGGAGGCACGCCTGAGAGAACTGGGAGATTGCAGTTTGAGATGTGTGCAGAGCCAGGAGGGAAGGGCTGTGGAATGAGGTCTTTGAAGCCAGGCTGGTTGGCAGGGCCTAAAGAGAGCTATCTGGGAGTAGTAGCTGAATAGGGGACAGCTAGCATCTGAACTATTTCTACACCACAGGTGCCCAAGGTCCCTGCCCCGAAGGTCAGTTCATTGAGGCCTGGCTGAGTTAGCGTCAGATCTAGCCATGAGGTGCTAGCTAGTCTGGAGGAGTGACAGTCTGCAGCAAGGGAAGTGCTGGTTGAGTAACAGTCTGCAGCAAGTGAATTGTTGGAGGAGTAATGGTATGCAGCTAGTGAAGTGCTGGAGGAAGTGAAGGATAAGAGGTCCTAAGCAAGTGTTGTACTGGAGAGAAGACTGGAGTGTATATACTGGAAGTGTATATAGAAGTCCCAAGAAAGTTGCACTGAATTTCCTGGGCATCCTATAATTTCCCATTTCCCATCCAAGTTTAATAGCCTCAATAAAAAAAAACAAAGCTTATGTACTGTTCTATGTCTCTGAGTGACAGAGAGATGGATGTCTGGCTGGGCATGGTGACAGGTGAACCACTATATTAAGTAACCCCTAAGTCGGCATGGCTACATATACATTGATCTTTCCAGGGAATTTAAAGCAGACAAAAGCCCACAAATCTGGAAAGAAAATTACAGCCGTTGGACTGAATATGCTTCTGTCAACTTATCCAAAACAATAAAAATGCAAGACAGGGATAGTTTTAAAGTAGTTTTATTTAATAAATAACTGCATTTAACAATTTTGTAAAAAGTGAACACTAGATAAAATAAAAAGGCACTTAAAAACAGGGATTGTGACGAACATGAAACGCAGGCAAAGGAAAAAGGTCCAAGGCTAAAATACAATGAAACCATATGGCATAAAATGTCGATTGAGCTGTGACAAGGTTGAATAATGAAATGGTCTCAGTGTCAGTAACCTAACAGGACAAGTCTGTACATTTTACAGCTTCAGGTGAAATTCTGATGAAATGCAAAAAGACACCAAAAGATTAGAAAGATAAGGAAAGCACTTGATTTAAAAATAAACATACTCTGAAATTGCACCTTTACACCCCGTTCACACTTGTGCGACTTGACATGTGACTTTGGACCTCAAAGTCCCATGAAAAGTTGTACCCCATGTTTTCCAATCATATCCATGCATGTATATGCAAACTTGGGCATTAAGGCAGCACCATAGACATTTGAGACCTAAGTTTAAGTACTGGGTACGCTCCTGACCACGTAAACATATGTAGAGTTTTGCATACAAGTTTAATGGAATTAAAAATACATTATCCCACCATTCCTAGATCTGCATTGCCAAAGCTGTGGCCTAGAGTTGAGGTCAACCACCACAGAGAAAGCTACTGCTTGGGACAGGTTGCAGATATATTCTTAAATAAGTAAGCTGTGGTGGTAGTTATAGTACAAAATAGGTCAGGAGGTCTAAGAAGGGAGGTCAGAGTACTTTTACTGTAATGCCACATACACACGACTGGACTTTTTGGTAGACTAGGTTCGACGGTCTTCCCGACTGACTTCTCAGCGGAGTTTCGATGGACTTCCCGAACGAACGGACTTGGCCACACACAATCACACCAAAGTCCGACGGATTCGAACGTGATGAACTACGACCAGACTAAAATAAGGAAGTGCATAGCCAGTAGTCACTAGCTGCCCTAGTGTCGGTTTTCATCCGTCGGACTGTCATACAGATGAACTGATTTTTCGACCAGACTCGAGTCCGTCGGAAAGATTTGAAACATGTTTTAAATCTAAAGCCTGTCTGATTTTTAGACAGCAGTGGTCCGATGAAGCCCACACACGATCAAATTGTCCGGCGGATTCGTTCGGTCAAACCTTTGCTGTCGAAAAATCCAGTCATGTGTACACTGCATAAGTTTACTTGTCCTTTTTAAACAAACCTACCATATACAATACATGCTGATTTCCTTCTGAAAATGCAAACTGCCCATCTTGCTCATCCCCTAGGTCCATTATTGTATAATGCCGCGTACACACGAGCGGATTGTATGGCGTACTTAGTCCGTCATACAATCCGACGGACAGTCCGTCGTACTTTCCACTGAACGGACTTGACCACACACGGATACACAAACAGTCCGTCGAAAGCTTGCGCGATGACGTGTACAGCACGTACGACAGGACTAGAAATAGGAAGTCCAAGACACAGCAAAGCACCCTTCCGCCGTGTAAATCCTTTCTGGGCATGCGCCATTCTTAGTCCGTCGAACTAGCATACTGACGACCGTATTGTCCGCTGAAACCAAAGTACGACGGACAGAATTTCGAAAAAAACAAAATTCTTAGTACTCCGAACTGCACGCTGAAAAAGTCCGCTGAAGCCCACACACGAGCGGATTGTCCGCTGAAATGTGTTTCGACGGACTAAGTACGCCATACAATCCGCTCGTGTGTACGCGGCATTAGTGACCTTGTATAATTGTTGTAGGGTCAGCAAGACTAAAAGCTTACGTGGTCAGCAATGGCAACCTTTGTGTTTATCCCATCAGAATAGCAGGGTTCAAACTCCATTGCCACACAAGTGTACGGTTGCCCTTAAATTCAAGCAGTAATTGCCACAGATTTGGAATTTACCATTTACAGAGGCATGCTCCAGGACCATTTATGGCATCCATTAGACAGGAAATATTTTGCTCCCTCTTAGATTCATCCATTAAATCTTTTACAAACTCTGACCTACATTACACCATCCAAAACTTGCTGATCATGCTAAAATCTGAGGTATGCTTTGCATTAATATTGGCTAGTCTGTAAATTTCAACCCTGATTTTCCTTGTGAAGCAGAAGTATAATACTTGGCAAATCCTTAAATGACTTTTTAATAACCATGCTTATATAGATATAACATTAGTGTTATAGTGTTATAATATTAGGAAGTACATAGGTAGGTACCATGAATGGTATCAGTGGGAGGAATGGTGCCCCATCATTGGTGTCAGAGGAGAAGGTATAATGCCCCATCACTGGTGTCAGAGGGAGGAATGGTGCCCTATCATTGGTGTCAGGAGAGGGTATAATGCCCCATCACTGGTGTCAGTGGGAGGACTTTTGCCCCCTTGTTGGTGTCACTGGGAGTAATAGTGCCCTAGGGCCAAATTTAGGCAGGTAAAGGGCCAAATCCAGCTCCTGGGCCGCAGTTTGGAGACCACTGGTCTAAAGAATATGAATATGTGCAAAACATTATTAGAGCCATACGCAGTGTGCAACACATAAGCAAAGCACACAGAAAGTAATACACTTTTATACAGAATTTAAAATGTAGTTCACACCATACACAAAAGTCACCACCATTCATTTTCCCTTATATTTAGGATTCACCACTGTTGTCACTGCACTCTTGTAGATTGGGTTTTCACCCTGGAAAGAGAGTGAAAAAGGCAAGCATTAATGCATGGCACACACAATGAGATTATCGGAGGAATGATCGTCCGTTTTTTTTTTTTTGCATGCTAATCTCATATCAAAAATGAAGAGTTTGCTAAAGTTATGAAAATTCTTGTACAACAGAATAAAAATGTAGAAGTGATGTAATGTGTTGTAGTGTATTTGTATTGCATTTTCAAACGACAACTGTACTGATTAAATTAAAATTGTACGATCTGGCATTGTACGAAAACATTTTCCTGCATATCCGATCGGATAATATCGGATGAACTGTCATGATCAGCTCTCGAAAGCTGTGCACAAATGATCCAATTATCATATGATCGCTCCGGAAAGCGGTATTTTTCGTATGATTTTCTGATCATGTGTACGGGGCTAAGAAAGGGCCTTAGTATATTATGCAAAATATGTAAATTAAACAGTACATACGTAGGTAAGCAGATATAACCAAACCATTCCCACTGAAACCCCCCCAGAAAACAGACATTTATAAGGCAGTCAAACATAAAACTACATCGTTGTGCATCTTCTCACCACAATGACACCAAAAGGGAACCAAACACAAAGCAGAGCTGTTAGAGTAAACTTGTTGCATTTCTTGAAGTGTAAAACAGTTCTTGAATGGGATGCAAACAACTTCCTCCAGTGTAATATCTCTTATATCCAACAAGTGTTTAAAGCTGAACTCGAGGAATCGCAGCACTTTCGATAAAAAACCCTTTGGTCTATAAGGGGTTAAGTCCAACAAGGTGTATGCCACCTCTGACAATGGACCTTTTGTTCTCTAATGCAGCAACTGCAGAGACGTTTGCAGCCACTCAGCCTGCCCCTCCTCTCATCCTCTTGTCCAATAATGGAAGGCTTTGTACTATGAGCACCTATTCGTAAAATACAAGTATACAAGTAATGGACAGCCGAGGGGAGGGATGGGCAGAGCGGCTGCTGTGTAGCAGAGCACACCTCTCCTGTTAGAGCGCTGAAAGTACGGTGATAGCTGCACTCACAGTGCTCATTAAAGATGTATATAGCAATATAACAGAGATAAGTCCATAAGGTGCCATACAGCTAGTTGGACCTAAAGAGTAACTGAAGGCAGCTTATACTCACCTTTCCTCGAACAGTCCCTGTTCCTCGCTGGCCCTGGCATTTTCTTCTGTGTGCTTGTTTTTAGCCACCTTTATTGTCCGGCGCAGGAAAGAATCACTCTGGTGAATGAGCAGGAGACTGCAATTCTGGCACACAGGGATCAGGCCAGCCACTGTATGCCAAGCTGTGTATACACAACTCAATTTATATGCTGGGGACACTACGAACAGGCAGGTAAGTGCACATTATTGCAGAAGAGACATTGCATGTAAAAAAGCCTGCCTTCTCACAGTGAACAACACCAGAACTTTAGTTATGCTTTAACCCTTTCATAAACTAGCATTTACTAAAAGTCCTGCAACTCCTGGAGTTTTGGTTTATAAAAATAACTGATCTTAACCATAGACAGTTCATATTTAAAAGACCAATAAAGTGAAAAATTATGCCTCTTGTATACTCTATACCAGGGATCTCCAAACTACGGCCCTCCAGCTGTTCCGGAACTACACGTCCAATGAGGCATTGTAAAACTCTGACATTCACAGACATGACTAGGCATGATGGGAATTGTAGCGCCTGAACAACAGGTGGGCTATAGTTTGGATACTCATTCTTTATACTGTGAGCAGCAAATACATACATAGCTCCCAACTGTCCCTGATTTTGAGGGACTGTCCCTGATTTGGAACAATATCTCTCTGTCCCTCATTCCTCCTCATTTGTCCCTCATTTTGGTCTGATCTATATAGCTGTAGATAAAAGGCCCTTTTCTATCTATCAAACTGTTTTCCAGCGGGAGCGCATGCGTGGAGCTGAGCGGTATGGTCGCCCATGCCTAAAGCTCTGTTACCTGAAAGACGGAACAGCCGAATGAGGATGGGTACTCAGCGTTTATCTGCAAGTATTCCTCCTTGATCTGTGACACTTGTCAGCGGGCATATTAGGGCTCTTTTCCCAAACATGAACGGCCCTCCATGAAGCTGAAAAACGACAAATCAGCGCAGCCTCAGGAAGTTAAAATGGCACTGCAGCCGGCCCCTCAGAAATGTCACATAATGCTAATGAAGCCTTAAAGGCAACTACACCTTCTCCAGTCCTCTCAGATTTTAATGATTTTGCACTGGAAAAAGCGGATGTTACCACTCAGGATGAAATGGCCACTCCAGCCACATTACAACAAATTGAATTTTTTTTACAAAAATCATTAAAATATACCTCAGACCATATTACCTCTAGTCTCACTAAAGAGATCAGAAATCTGGGGTGGCGTATGTCTGCACTTGAAACTAGAAAATTATACCCTGAATTACTCGACAGAGATTGAGAACCATAAAGAAGAAAATACCATTTTACAAACACGATTGGAAGATTGGAATTTACGCATTAGAGGAATACCTGAATCTGTCATTGACTTACAAGCCAAACTGATAGCGCTTTTTCAGGAATCGCAACCAATACCAGTGGAGCGACTTAAGATGGACAGGGTTCATAGAGCCCTAACGCCCAAGAAATCGCATGGTCCTCCTCGCGATATCGTTGCCAAATTCAATTTTTATCGCACGAAAGAACAACTACTAGCCGCTGCAAGACACAAGGAATATTTAACCCTTCAGGGACATATGGGACATAATTATCAACTATTTGCAGACTTATCGCAACTAACTGTCGACAAACGACGAGCTCTGAAACCGCTACTTCAAATATTGCAACATAATTTAATTACTTATCAATGGGGTTTTCCCTTCTTGATACGTTTCACTTATCAATGCTCAAAATATGTCTGTCATAATGCAAATGATTTTCAAATTATTCTTCGTGATTTGCACCTCTTGAATTCTATGCAAATTCCAGAGGGCTCCCACCAAAGATCTGAATCGTGTTCCTCCGGCGTGTCATCAAACCCAGCAGGCAGAAATGAACATCATGGCACGCACAAAAACGGTCACTTTCGTTCCCCAGACCCAACACAAGATGATTCTATGGACTGAATGTTATTTATGCCTTTTCTTAAGGATTATTTAACTAGTAACTGGTTATGTTCACTGATTGATATGGTTGATTGTTTTTTCAAACAAGTCTTAATGTGGCTTTTTTTTCCACTGAATTCAAGTCCTTGCTTTTCACTTGGACATATTCTGTACTCGCTCTATATATTATTATGTTGCAAACTTAATAGCTGGCTTTCCGTACCCTTCAGGGATGTTCCCTGTGCTCCTTTTCTGCTACCCTCGGCTGTTCATTAATTTGGTGAACTGACAGTAGCTAAGGTTCTCTTGATGAAAGATTTTTTTTTTCTCCCTTCAACGGTAACGTCATAAGCCTATACATATTTTATCTAATACTTTTGACATTTAACTTTACACTTTCTTTTGGATCTTTTTCCATTTCTTTTACTATTTCTTTTTTATTCCTCTTTATTCCCCCCTCCCCCAGAGGAAATCTTCTTTTGAATATCGTTTTTGAATGATTTCTATAACACGTTATCACTATCTCACTCTATGGCCCCTCTGAACATTCTGTCCCTGAAAGTGCAGGGATTGAATGTTCCACAAAAGTGCACTAAAGCTTTTCGATCCTTTGCTTCTAGAGAAGTGCACATATTATGCCTGCAAGGAATCCACTTTACCAGGC
The DNA here is from genome assembly GCF_037356315.1 of Lithobates pipiens. Lineage (NCBI taxonomy): Eukaryota > Metazoa > Chordata > Amphibia > Anura > Ranidae > Lithobates > Lithobates pipiens. Next base: position 92,238,465 of record NW_027507764.1, read on the forward strand.
AATCCACTCCAAAATTCTTCAGCAAAACCTATTCTCAAGTTTATACGACCTCGGCCTCGACAAAGCAACGTGGTGTACTTATTGCGTTTCATCATAGTATCCCATTTTTGCTAGTAAGAGAGATTGAAGACCCTGAAGGCCGATATTTAATTCTTACAGGCCATCTATTAGATACTGATATCACTGTTGTGTCTTACTATGCCCCTAATAAATAACCTCTTTCCTATCCCACTTACTACAAATAGTTGATTCACATAAGATGGGTACTGTAATAGTTTGTGGAGATTCTAATCAGATTCTTTTTCTGTTTTTGGACAAATCACCTATACCTCCCCTAAACGCACCTAATAAACATTCCTTTTCACATCTTGTTATGAAATATAACTTAGTGGATACCTGGCGTGAGTTTAATCCTACTAAAAGGCAATATACTCACTATTCATATCCCCATCAATCATTTTTACAGATTGACCATATATTCTTAACCATAGGAATGGCACCTGAAATTTTGTCATACAAAATCATACCAATTCCATAGTCAGACCATAGCGTCAATTTTACTGTTATTGCTTCTACTATTCCTAGAACACATGATCCCACGTGGATTCTCAGAGACTATTTACTAAAACATTTAGCTAGTAAAATAAATATTGAATCGGCACTTAAGGAATACCTAGAACTTAACTCTTCTCCTGACATCTCCCCCTAATCACTTTATGGGAAGCACATAAACCAGTTCTACGAGACGTATGTTTTCAACAAGCTGCACTGTTGAACGTAAAATTTTATGCCGTGAGTTAGAAACAAATTTTAATGCAAGCTTTATGGCATTTCAAAATAATCCATCTCCAACATCAAAATTTTAATGAGATAAAGCCAAACTTTAATTTGATCTGTTTCTCACAGAATCGGCAGACAAAACTATAATAAGATCAAGACATAATTTCTACATGAAAGCGAATAAACCAGATACATTATTAGCCCGAACACTTAGTCATATCCCTTCCAAACCAATACGCCTTAAAATCTCCAAAGATGTGTACTCCAATAATCCTTTGGAAATTCTGGAAAAATTTAAAAAACATTTCTCCACTTTATACTCCTCTAATAGTGAGCTGGATACTTCCAAAGCAAATTATTTATTTTCCCATATTTCTATTCCGTCTTTATCTAAGACACAATGGGAAGTACTTGAAGAATCAGTGGCAAGTGATGAAGTGTCTAATGCTATCAAAGATTTGAAATTGAATAAGAGACCTGATCCCGGTGGATTTTCTGCTCTTTATTATCAAACTTTTGTAGACATTCTTTCACCCATTAACTACTACCTACAACTCTCTCCTGAAAGGACACTCCTTTAGGAAGGAAACTCTAATTGCTATTATTTGCATTATTCCCAAGCCTCAAACAGATGATACTCTTTGGTCAAATTATTGTCCCATTTCCTTATTGAATTTGGATATTAAAATTCTAGCCAAAATTCTCACCAAAAGACTACATACAATAATCGGCAACCTTATACATCGTGATCAAGTGGGTTTTGTCTCTATTCGTCAAGCCAGCGTTAACATTAGATGTGCAACTCTTTTATCCCATGCTGCTAAGACAGGTTGTATTCCTATTTGCTTTCTTTCTCTTGACATTAAAAAAGCTTTTGATACTATATCATGGTCCTACATGCAATGTACCCTTCACAAATAGGGATTTGGCCCAAATTGTTTAAAATGGATCTCTGCATTGTATTGTGAACCTAGAACGTATTTAAATATGCAGGCTACAAATCAGAAACATTTCCTATAGAAAGGGGCACCCGACAAGGATGCTCGCTCTCCCTACTTTTGTTTGCTTTACTTATCGAACCCCTTGCACAATGAATAAGAACGGAACCCACCACTACTGGCATAGAGTTAGGTGGTTGTCATCACAAGTTATGTTTATTTGCAGATGAAATTCTCTTATTCTTATCTTCCCCACACGTATCCGCCCCTAATCTAATAATTATACTAAATGAATATTCATTCATATCAGGCTTGGAGGTTAATGTTTAGAAATCTACTGAATTGAACATCTCATTGGCTGAGACCGAAAGAATCACTGTACAAGATTTGTTACCCTTTAAATGGGTTGCACGTAGTCTTCCATATCTGGGTGTCCAACTCACTGCTAACATTTCAGACTTATTTGCTGCCAATTATTCAGCTTTATTAAAACTAACTACAAATCTATTAGCTACTTGGTCATCCATACCATCCTCCTGGTTTCGGGAAAATTAATATAATAAAAATGGCTATTCTACCAAAATTCTTATATCTAATGAGAGTCGTTCCAATTCATTTATCTGCCTACTTTTTAAGAGTTGTACAACACAAAGTAACTCAATGTACTTGGGGGAAAATCAAACCAAGATTGCCTAAGAAAACTTTGTATCTACATAAGATTATGGGAGGCCTGGGTTTTCCTAACTTTTCACTGTACTAGAAGGCTGCGCAACTGTCACAATTCTCCATGTACCATTCTACTGTAGAAATTCCTTTATGGGTAACAATTGAATCAGTAGATTGTGACCCTCTTTTCCATAAACAATATCCTATGGCTGCGATCAAGTGACTGTAAAAATGTACAAAATCCAATAACGAAACATTCCCTATCTATTTGGGATAGGCATAGAATTTCACACAGTCTACAATCCACTTACAACCCACTCTTTCTTTTCATAAAAATCCAGCCTTTTATCCAGCATGAATATCTCCCAGGACTTTTCAAGCCTGGTCTAAAGCTGGAATTGTCTACATGATATGATCTCAACATCATCGATCCGTCCATTCTCAGAATTGTGTGAAATTTATGAACTTCCACAAGTTTCGGTACCTTCAAATCAAAAAATGTTATTCCCATCATTTCAATCCTAATTCTACTATTAACTCTCTTTCTAAATTTGAACAAATTTGTTTAAAAACCCCACATGCAGAAGGTCGCATTTCTACCTGTAGTGCTGGCTCCTGACGAGCAGGCGCTATGATTTTTGAAAAGTTAATTTGCCTGAAGCCACAGTTGGGTTTCAAGACTATTTCTCTAAATTTCTGGTTTCAGTACTAGTCCAGCTGGGTTGCAGTGGGTTCTCCTTGACCGCAGGTGTCGCTGTCACCGCCGGTAAGAGTAGAAACACAGTCTAGCTGGGTGCATTGAATGCCACTGTTCTCTCGGAACCAGCCCAGTGGGAGTGTTTTCCTGCTGTGCATTCTGAGGGGTGATATTTAAGGTAAGGGACGCCACATTGGCAGGGTTCTTGGGTGATTATTTTCTGTCTGTTTGGTTCTGGTGGTCCTCCTGACCCAGCCCCATGGCCCTCCTGGCCTGGGGTGTGGAACCATGCATCCTGAGTCTCGGGGCCACCTGGCCCGAGGCAACACAACTGAGGGGACAGGCCCGAGTGGATTTCGGGGCCTACTGATCCAAGGGAGGTCCGGTGCTGTCTCATCTGAAGGAAGAGGCCCAGTAACTGAAGAACCCCAGGGGAGGACTCTTTCAGGAGAGGACCGTGCGCAAGGCTGGTTTCTCTGAAGGAGCCTGGAGGCTTAGTTGAAGGACGCAACCTGGATCAACACTCATACGGTATCGCTGGATCGGCTGAGAGAACCTGGTACCATATGTCAGTTCTTTAAATTTGTCCACATCCCTCAGTAAAGCTCAAGTGTATCTCACAAGTCTATGGCAGAGACTTTGTCGAGCACCCCACCGGCTGCTAGGCCTAGTGAGAGAGGTCTATCCGGGGGTTGCTAAATCCAGTTGTCTCTATTCTCTGGATTTTCTCTAAAGACTTCAATTTTTCCAATCTAAGTACCTGAACTCACTCCTAACCCTCTACCCTTTATTGTAAGACTCTGTTTCTGTTCTAAAGAAATAACCCAAAAGGATTCAGTGTCAGTTTCCACATTCTTTGGGCCATCTACCACGGGAACCCCAAGACGGAGAAGCAAACAAGGAGGTAACGGTAATCCCAAATAAAACCAGCAGCTCCTTCGGGGATCAGTGCTACATGTGGGGGCTCGAGTCCAGGGTTTGCCATTACTTCTCGCAACTAAAGAGAACTGTTTTGTGGAAGTTATATGGTAGAGGTTTTTTTTTTTCGACTGCGCCATTTTACAAGGAGTAATTGCGGGCCACTGCCTGGCGCGTAGACTGTGGGTGGAGTTGAAAAAAGCCTGTGAGTTGCGTGACCGGAGGAACCAGTGGGAGTCTTGCCTGCCCCAATTGAAGCAAGTTATTGCGAAAACATGTCGGGTACTTAGCCTGCTGGCGATATTTTCCACGCATCCAGACGACAGCTTCGTTGTTGTTTTTTTTTTTTGTACCCCTCTTCACTGTGGGCTTGTACATGCATGTATTTCTAATTTTATATATTTTTTAATAAACGTACTTTTTTACTGGATTTAATCTACTCTATGAGGAGGCCTTTTTTCTTTTGCCCTTTCTTATTTTTGATACACCTACTATGATGTGAGTACTTCCTACGTTGGAGTTTATGCTGAGGATATCCTACATTGGACACCCCATTTATACAGAGTACGGAAGACGGCGTGGTGGAGTGGAGGTTCACATCATCCCTTTGAGAGGATTGGTGTTCATTACAGCTTGACGCCTGACTGACTCACCACTAAGGTGTGTGGGTTCACACCTTCGGTTAAGAGTACCCATTACTTATCTCTGTTTATCCAGTACGCTGTATTACCTGCATGAGGAACTTTGGAAGGGTGTCGCTATGATGGTACCTTCAGTGTTCCATTTTACATTTACTGGAAGTTGGGCACTCCTGTCAATTTGGATCACTCCTTACTGAAGAGGAACTAGTTGTTGCTTAAGGGGACGATTATTTTCTTACGTGTCATAGGACTATTGTTTGTTTTGTGTTTTTCACATTATTTGTTTGATCTACGTGGTACGGTTCACGTGGATCTCTTTACTATTCATCCACATACAGTATATTGTGGGGATCTTTACACATTGTTCACGTGGATTTTTGTATTGTTTATCTATACATATTGCATTTGTGTTATTTTTATTATTCTTGGCTTATGCTATGCCACTGTGCAAATTTTTTTTCACCTTTTTCACAAGTAGGTGATTTTTTTCACTTTTAGCGCCACATTTTTTGATATATATATATATATATATATATATATATATATAATTAGATTTTTTGGAGTGTCAAGTTACCACAATAATATTATTATCTTGTATTTTTTATTAACCTCAAGGAGGTTGGTGTTCCTTGTTAATTTGACATTGTCTTTTTTAAATGTGCCTACTCACGAACAAACTGTCCTTTTTGAAGAAAAACACATAGGAAAGTACTTTCTGAAAATAAAATATCCATTTATTCTGTGTAACAAAATAAAGAGGAAGTCAATGCTGGAGAAACTTTTGGAATTTGCGAAGCCTTTTGGCCCTCAGGGCACACATCAAGTCTGTGGAAAAGAAAATTGGAAGCTTGAGGAATCCATATAATAGGGAGCACAATCTGGTCCAGGAATACCAGAGATCAAGACCAGCAGCAGATGACATATTTGTCTCCAGGCTGTGGTACTACACCAGCCTGCATCTTCTGTCAGACCAGACTGACCAGACCAGGCCATCACTTTCTTGTCTTCCCTGCAGTCTTCCCTCCACGCTTCCCTGCAGCCTTCCTTGGAGGCAGGGGCTCTGGTGGTGGACTTGTGGCAGGAGGAGAAGGAGGAGGATGGGCTTGCTCATATATGTGGCTGTTCTCAGTCAGCTGGCCCCTCAACCCATTCTGAAGGGCATAGAAGAAAATTCCCTCACAGAGGAGGCGTTGGCCCTTCTCCAATTCCAGCAACCTGGTGGCTAGATAGTAGCCATAGGCTTCTTCAGCATTGGGGGGACTCCTGAGGACATCGCTGGCTTCTCTGATTAGGCCCAGTGCTTCCTCCTCCATCATTGTCCCCTTCCTGGGCCTTTTGGTGGTAAGGCAGAGGGGAGGCACCTGGGATTGGGTGAGGCTCCTACTGGGCCCAGCCACCTCCTGGCTGCCACTGGGCACGGCCTCCTCCTGGCTGCCACTCGGCACAGCCTCCTCCTGGCTGCCACTGAGCATGGCTTCCTCCTGGCTGCCACTGGGCACGGCTTCCTCCTGGCTGATGCTTTCCAGACCCTCCTCCTGGCAGAGCTCATCCTGTGTATTTTTGCTTCATCAATCACACACAATTTTCAGCTCATGACTTGCAAATGGAATGCTAATAAATAGAAAAGACTATCATTCTTACCCCAGCATTTTTCAAGCTGGTCCCAAACATTTTTGGTCACTACTGTCTAGTGATATGTATACATAATTTTTTGGATAAAATCACTGATTTGTAATGAATTATAACATCTAGTTAACATCATTAATATTAGGACAATGGGCGCATCCACTTCTTCCAGGATGGAAGGCCCAGGTTGTTCCTCGTCAGCCTCTGCTGGGGTTGAGGGAACGGTGGAGGGAAGGCTGCAGGGAAGGGTCAAAAGAGATTCCCTGGCTTCAGCCTGGTCATCCAGAAACCGCAGTTTGATGAAGTACCACAGCCTGGGGACATAAACATTCTCTGCTGATGCTCCTGATCGGAGTGATTTCTGGATCTTATTATGCTCCTCCTTATACATGTTCCTCAAGATCTCAATTTTATTTTCCAAAAACGTATTGTTTGCATCGGGGACCCGAGTCTTCACAAATTCCAGAAGTTTCTCCAGTGATGACCTCCTAGCTTGTTTATTATAATATAAGCTGTGTTTCATCTCCCACAAATTCCTCATCTCCCTGTATCTGTCTATGAAACTGGCCATGAATTCTGGGTCCTTAAAGTGATTCATCTTTGCTGTAAGACAATACACAAGACAAAAACACTAATGTTAGCCTAAACTCTCATTATTATATCCCAATATAGGCCTCAATCTTGAAGCAGTATAGGCCACTGTAATGGGCCAAGTTCAAATTTTACCTTAGTTTAGAATGCTCTCCACTTCCATTCCTCCTTCCTCCACACACAGATCGTACGTACGACACATGAGTATTAGCTTGATATAGACTCTGCATGCGTGAAACTCCATCCGCCCCTAATGTTCTTTCTTGAAGATTCCCTGCTCCATCTCTTTTGTCGCAGTGGGAGAGGAACATGGCGGAGACACAGCACGTGGTCACTACTACTACTAGTAACGAGGAGGAAATCTTCCCGATCCAGGAGGAGGTTTAAGGCCTCCAATATGCCCTTTGAGGAGATAGTGGAGATGGTCCACATATTGAGGAGGGCCGTATATGATGCAAAGATTGGGCCAAACCCCAATCTGCAAAAAGCCAAAATCATGATAAAAGTGGTGAAGAGTCTGCGGCAGAAATTTGGGATATGACGATCAAAGGAGCAATCAAGAAAACGCTGGTCAGACCTAAAATTAAGGGGGAAGGATCAGTACAGAAGTATAAAGAATGTGCTTCAAAAAAGTAAGTACTTGTCGTGTGTTCCTATTATGATTATTAACTATTCTTTACTTTTGTACAGTTTTAAATGGCTACTTTCATGTTTGTGGGCACAGTAATCGTTCATAGGAAACATAGTTTGTTTTCCATCTAAATACGACGTTTTTAGCTGATACGGTGTTAACTACATTTGGTCATGCTAATTTGTATTAAAAGAAGTTTAGGACATTGTTGTCTAGAATTTTTTAAACTTGTAGACTTTAATGTACACATCCGTGTGTAGGGAACTGTGACAAATGCTTTTGCAAAATCCAAGTATACTATATGCACAGACACTAATATTTCTAAGTGTTTGCTTACTTCCTCATAAGAAGAAACTGATTTGTTTGACAACTTTGGTTTTTCAGTCCATGCTGATTATTGCTTAAAATATATATTTTTTTTTAGCAAAAACTCTTCTATGTGGTCTTTTATCAAGTATCTTCCTAACTAGAGAAGTTAAATTAACCAGCCTGTAGTTACTTGATAAAGACTGATTTTTTTATTTAAATATAGGCACCACATCAGCCTTACACCAATCCAGTGGTATTAGGCCAATCATTAAAGAGTCTCTGAAAATGAGAAACAATGGCTTAGAAATAACAGAGCTCAACTCTTCAAAGAACCATGTGTGTAAGCCACCTGGTACATGTACAATATTCACCTTTTTTTGACTAATGCTACGTACAAACGTTCGCAGCTTTCCGACGGGAAATGTTGGATGTGAGCTTGTTGTCAGAGAGTCCGTGCACAAAAGTTTACGTATGCTCGGAATCAGGTACGAGGCGGAAGCGGCCGACCTTGTAAAACTAGCGTTCGTAATGGAGATAGCACATTCGTCACGCAGCAAATTTTGAAATCTCTCAATGCAGCCCATTCTCTTCTTCTTTATAATGCTAGAATAGTGAAGTTGCTTTGCTGCTGATATTCACAGAGTTCTGACAAACTGATTTTTTAATATTTCTCGTGATCGCCTGAATAATCTTTTTTTTGTTTTTTTTTGAGTGATCTCCGTATTTTTTTGTTTTTTCTCATGATCTCCAGAAAAATCTGGTAACCAGAGGAGCACAATACGGTCCAGGACTCCGAGAGATCGGGAGCAGCAGCAGATGACATAAATGTGCTGAGGCTGTGGTCTTGCAACAGCCTGCATCTTTTGCCAGACCACACCAAACCCAGGCCATCACTCTCAACACATCCTTCCATGCTTCCTTCCATGCTGCTGTGGTAGGTTGGGTGGCTCTGGTGTTAGTGGTGTTGCTGGAGGTGGTGGAGGAGTAGTATGATCCAACTCACACAGGTGGGCTTGATTTGTGAGCTGGCCCCTCATCACCTTGTTTAGGGCCTGAAGAATGATTTCCTCACAGATGAGGCGTTGGCCCTCCTCCACATGTTCCAGTTTACTCACTGTCACACATCCAAATGACTCGTGGGACACCAGGGTTCGTTGTAAGTACCACAGCAGCCTGGCGAATTAAAGTAGTCGCGGACTCCTCCGAGTTCCTCAACTTCCTGGTCCTTTTGATTGAAGGGTGGAGGGGAGGAACCTGGGATCTGGTAAGGCTGCTTGCTACGGCCACCTCCTGGCTGAGACTTTCATATGTATGAAAATGATGCATAGTTTTAGTTTTTTGGTCATCAATCACACACAATTTTGAGCTCATGACTGTTGCAAATTTAATGTTAACAAATAGAAAAGACTATCATTCTGACCCCAGCATTTTTCATTCTTGTCTCAATCATTTTTTGCTGCTATTGTCTATTGTTATGTAAACCACTTTGTTAAATTAGAAATTAGTGATTGTTAATAGCATCTAGTTAACATCATTCAATTTTTTACAAGAAATATGTTCAACAATGCTATACCTGGCTCAAGCTGGGCTCCTCCACATCTTCCTGGGTGGAAGGCCTAGGTTGGACTTCAGGAGCCTCATCTGAAGCGGAAGGAAGCGTGGAAGGAAGTGTAGATAGTGATGGCCTGGGTTCAATCTGGTCTGACAAAAAACACAGTCTGTCGTAGTACCACAGCCTGGGGTTAAAGTGGTTGTAAACCCTTACAAACCACTTTGACCTGCAGGCAAGCCTAGATTAAGGCTTACCTATAGGTCTAAGCAATATCTCCTAAACCTTCACGGTTTAGGAGATATTTACTAAAAGACAGCCACCGTTGTCTACGGCGCATGCACCGTAGACAGCGGCGCACAGGCGCACTATCGCCGTTAGCAGCATGCCACTGCTAACAGCGATATGCTGTTAGTGGCGGCTCCCATGTGCATGTGCGGCAATGACGTCATCGCTGCTCTGGCGCTGTGAGTGGCCAGAGCAGCAACACCAGGAAGAAGATGGACGCTCCGAAGTACAGGGGACAGCAGTGACATCACTGGCTCCTGTGTCAGGTAAGTGACACATAATGGGCTACTATGCGATGCATAGTAGCCCATTATGCTTTACCTTTGCAGGGAGACAAAGAAGAAGTAAACCCATCAAGGTTTACGTCCTCTTTAATGTAATGTCTGGTTCTGGCAATATGGATGAAAATCATTGAGAAAAATGGCATGGGTAGCCCCCCCTGGCCATTACCAGCCCCTTTGGGTCTTGTACGGATATTAAGGGGAACCCCATACCCAAATTAAAAAAAGGAAAGGCGTGGGGCCCCAGGGCCTATACAATCAGAACAGCAGTATATAGGCGATGCAGACAAGACAGGGACTGTGTAGGTTTGTTGTTAAGTAGAATCTGTTTGTAATTTTGAACTGGTACATTTTTGAAGTGTAGCTTCAGTCAAAAAATCTATTTTTAAGCTTTTTGGAAAACATAGGGAAGGGTAATCACCCCTGAAACATTTTTTTTTCCGTCTGTGCACCTCTTCAGAAGATTTCACCTCACTTTCTGTCCCAATGACCAATGTTTTTTGAAAATTTGGGTTTTTTAGTAAAACAAGGATTGGGATAAAGCATCACTGGAGAGGAGACACGTTTTTCCCATATCAACTCTTACAGGAGAGAATTTCCCTTCCTAGGGGTAGATTTCATCTCACTTCCTGTTGTCTCCTTCCATTTGCAAGTAGGAGACATTTGTAAGTTGGATGGTTGAAAGTAGGGGCCCTCAAAGTGACTCTTGGTGGGTGTTGGAGTGCCCTGATGTGAACTATTACATCAGGAATTGTAATTACCTGCCATTGTTGAACAGTGGTAGGAAAATTGGGCCTTTGGTGGTTGTGGTGGTGGTGCTGCTGGTGCCACAACACTGTAAGTCCTCACAGTAACTCTCGGTGGGCGCTGTAACGGGCCCTGCTGTGAAATATTATATCAATAATTATAATTACACGCCCTGTTAAACAGGGCCTGAAAAATTGGGCCTTAGCCACTGGTACTGGTGACACCACACTACAACCTCTCACAGATACTCTATTTGGAGAGCAGGATTGAGACCTGCTGCAAAGTATTGCATAAAAAATTGTAATTACACGCCCCTGTTAAACAGGAGCTGAAAAATTGGGCCTTGGGCACTGGTGCTAGTGCCACAACACTGCAACCACTCACAAATATTGTAGTTGAGTGCAGCAACGAACACTCCTGCAAAATATTGCATCAAAAATTTCAATTACACGCCCCTGTTAAAAAATTATTCCGTTACATCTGCTTCAGGTGCTTGATAGTTGGTGGTGAACCAAGACTGATTCATCTTTATGAAGGTCAGTCGATCAACGGAGTCAGTGGACAGGCACACCCTGTGATCGGTTACAAAGCCTCCAGCAGCACTGAATGTGATGGATGAAGAATGCTGGATGCAGGACAGGCCAGTAGCTCAATTGCATACTGTGCAAGCTCTGGCCAGTGATCCATCCTCAAGTAACCCAGAGGATTTTCGGTGGGAAAGGTGTCCAAGTCTGATCTTGTCCCTAGGTATTCCTGCACCATGTAAATTAGACGCTGGCGATGGTTGCTGGAACTGATTATACCTTGGGGCTGTGGACTAAAAAATTGTCTGAATGCATTTTTGAGGCGGCCACCTTCTCCACCGCTCCTTCTGTGACTGATCGAAGCCTCAGCAACACGTTGTCCAGGACCAGGAATTTGTAACATCCCAGTCTCTGAAAACGCTTTGCACAGACCTTTTTGCAAGGCCTACAGAAGATGTCTCATCCTCTGCTCCCTCTGTGATGGCAAGATAAGGTCCGCAACCTTACCCTTTTACCGTGGATCAAGAAGAGTTGCCAGCCAGTAATGATCCCTCTCCTTGATCCGCTGAATATGAGGATCCTTCCATAGGCTTTGCAGGATCAGGGAGGCCATGCAGCATAGGTTAGCTGAGGCATTCGGTCTGGAGTCCTCTGGGTCACTAAGAACAACATCCTCCTCCCAGCCACGTACAAGTCCACGGGTTTCTTGGGACCGTAAATCATCTCTAAAAGACTGCTGCTGATGCCAAGCTCCACCTCCATGCTGACACAATCCTCCTCCTCCTCCCCCTCACCCTCCTAGTCCTCTTCCTGTGTGATCGGCAGGCCAGCAGGAACACTGTCTGGATAAAGGGGGCCTTGAGGGGCAAGGAAGTCCTCCTCTTTCTGCCTCTGTTTTGCCTCAAGTGCCCTGTCCATTATTCCATGCTGCGTGTGCTCCAACAGGTGGACAAGAGGTACAGTGTCACTGATGCATGTACTCTCACTGCTCACCATCCTCGTGCCCTCCTCAAATGGTGACAAGACAGTGCATGCATCCCTGATCATGGCCCACTGGCGTGGGGAAAAAACCAAGCTCCCCAGACCCTGTCCTGGTGCCGTAGTCACAGAGGTACTCATTGATGGCCCTCTGCTGCGTGTGCAGCAGCTGCAGCATGTCCAACGATGAGTTCCAACTGGTGGGCATGTCCCAGATTAGGTGGTTCTTGGGCAGGTTCAATTCCTTTTGGAGCCCAGCCAGCAGAGCACTGGCATTATATGACTGGTGGAAATGCACCCAGACTTTCCTGGCCTGCCTCAGGACATCCTATAAGCCCGGGTACCTGCCCAAGTACCACTGCACCACCAAGTTAAGGATGTGAGCCACACAGGGCACATGGGTCAGTTGTCCCTTAAGAGGGCGGAGAGGAGGTTGGTGCCATTGTCGCAAACCACCATTCCTGGCTTAAGCTGGTGTGGCATCAACCACCTCTCAGCCTGCCCCTGCAGAGCTGACAGAATATCTGCCCCAGTGTGGCTCATGTCCCCCAAGCACACCAGTGCAAAAACGGCATGGCATCTTTTTGCCTGCATACTTGCGTAGCCCCTTGAACGCCTATGGAGCACCTCTGATTCTGAGGACAAAGGAAGGGATGAGGCCATGGAGGAAGAAGAAGAGGAGGGGGTGGAGGAGAGAGGTGTGTCACAACCATTAGTAGCATTTTGGAGGCGTGGTGGCGGAACAACCTCCAACACTACTGCACCTTGTCCTGCATTCTTCCCAGCAGCCAGTAGAGTCACCCAATGCGCCGTAACAGATAGGTAACGTTCCTGTCCATGCCTGCTGGACCATGAGTCAGCGGTAATATGCACCTCACCGCTGACCGCCCTGTCCAGTGAGGCATGGACATTGCCTTCCACATGCTGGCAGAGAGCCGAAATCGCCTTCCATGAGAAAAAGTGGCATTTGGGAACCTGCCACTGAGGAACCGCACATTGCACAAACTTACGGAAGGGGGCAAAGTCTACCAACTGAAAAGGCAGCAGCTGAAGTGCTAGCAATTTAGCCAAGCTAGCATTCAACCGCTGGGCATGTGGATGGCTGGGAGTGAACTTCTTTTGACGGTCCCGCAGCTTGGACAGGGAAATTTGCCTGCTACAATTGGACGTCGGTGCACCGCTAGCAGATTGCCCGCAAGTACTTTGCTGTGACACACCTAATTCTACACCTTCATTCCTCTCAGTGCAGGTTTGGAGATCCCAGCTGATGAGGAGCAAGGAGAGGTCCGCTTTGTTCATTGGTGTGGGTCTTTAAGGTACGCTTTCCAACGAACTGCATGGCAGGTCAACATATGTCTGGTCAAGCATGTGGTGCCCAAGCAGCTGATGTTTTGGCCACACGAGATACGCTTGAGACATATGTTGCAAATTGCAGCTGTGCAATTGAACGCACTAGTCTCAAAAAAGGCCCACACCAAAGAACTTTTGGAATAACGTGCAGAGGCAGCGCCCTGCACAGGCGGAGCTCTGTGGTGTGATTCAGTCAGTGTGCTGCCCTTAAGCTGGCCCCTGTAGGTCATCCTGCCTCCTTGGAGATGTGCCTCCTCCTCCTTTTCCTCCTCCTCCTCTATCCTATCAGGAACCCACGTGGAGTCAGTGACCTCATCATCCCCTCCCTCCTCATCAATGGAGAAAACCTGGCAGTATGCTGCTTCAGGTGTACACTGTTGGAACATGACTGCCAGATTGCTGTCCTTCTTGGGCATCCCCTCTCTCTGGGCTTACGCTACTGCCTTCCTCTATCTGGGTATCATCATCAGAGCCTTCAAAACGCTGGGCATCCTCCTGGAGCATATACCCAACACTGTGCTCAACAGGAGGACATGGTGGGTCTAGGGAAGCAGTCACTGATGCCATTGAGATGAGGGAAGAGGCCGCGTTGGCAGCTGCTTTGCCAGTACCCTGAGCCTGGGTGAGAGAGGATGAGGAGGATGAGTAGGGCTTGGTCATCCACTCTACCAAGTCTTTGGCATGTTGCGGCTCAACATGTCCAGCTGCCGAAAATAAGGACAAGCGTGTCCCATGGCCACATGCTGATGATGATGCACCGCGTCCTTGACCAGCACTGTTGCCTCTAGACACAGAGCCTGCTTGCCCTCTTTTATTGCCTCATGACTGTCTGCCTCTCCTTGTTGGCCTTCCAGACATACCAATGGCTTGCAGGGAGATGAGAACACCACCAATTGGGGTAGCTTTAGGTGCACACTGAGCAGATGACACAGTACACCGACTGTAATTACTGCAGCTGCCTGCGGTATAGGATCAGCAGAACACCAGCATCTGTGATAGCTTTAGGTGCACACTGTGCAGATGACACAGTACACCAACTGTAATTACTGCAGCTGCCTGCCTCTGGTATAGGATCTGAAGAACACAAGGAATTTGGGTAGCTTCAGGTGTACACTGTGCAGGTGGCACAAAACACAGACTGTAACTGGTGCAGCTACCTGTGGTATAGGACTAGAACAACACGAGCAATTGGGGTAGCTTCAGGTGTACACTGTGCAGGTGGCACAATACACTGACTGTAACTGCTACAGCTGCCTGTGGTATAGGACCAGAACAACACCAGCAATTGGGGTAGCTTGAGGTGTAAACTGTGCAGGTGGCACAATACACCAACTGTAATTGCTGCAGCTGCCTGTGGTATAGTACCAGAACAACACCCGCAATTGGGGTAGCTTCAGGCGTACACTGTGCAGGTGGCACAATACCCCGACTGTACCTGCTGCAGCTGTCTGTGGTATAAGACCAGAACAACACAAGCAATTGGGGTAGTTTCAGGTGTACACTGTGCAGGTGGCACAATACACCAACTGTAACTGCTGCAGCTGCCTGTGGTATAGGAACAGAACAACACCAGCAATTGGGGTAGCTTCAGGTGTACACTGTGAAGGTGGCACAATACACCGACTGTAACTGCTACAGTTGCCTGTGGTATAGGACCAGAACAACATGAGCAATTGGGATAGCTTCAGATGTACACTGTGCAGGTGGCACAATACACTGACTGTACCTGCTACAACTGCCTGTGGTATAGGACCAGAACAACACCAGCAATTGAGGTAGCTTCAGGTGTACATTGTGCAGGTGGCACAATACACCGACTGTAACTGCTACAGTTGCCTGTGGTATAGGACCAGAACAACATGAGCAATTAGGGTAGTTTCAGGTGTACACTGTGCAGGTGGCACAATACACCAACTGTAACTGCTGCAGCTGCCTGTGGTATAGGACCAGAACAACACCAGCAATTGGGGTAGCTTCAGGTGTAAACTGTGCAGGTGGCACAATACACCAACTGTAATTGCTGCAGCTGCCTGTGGTATAGGACCAGAACAACACCCGCAATTGGGGTAGCTTCAGGCGTACACTGTGCAGGTGGCACAATACTCCGACTGTACCTGCTGCAGCTGTCTGTGGTATAAGACCAGAACAACACAAGCAATTGGGGTAGTTTCAGGTGTACACTGTGCAGGTGGCACAATACACTTACTGTAACTGCTGCAGCTGCCTGTGGTATAGGAACAGAACAACACCAGCAATTGGGGTAGCTTCAGGTGTACACTGTGAAGGTGGCACAATACACTGACTGTAACTGCTACAGTTGCCTGTGGTATAGGACCAGAACAACATGAGCAATTGGGATAGCTTCAGATGTACACTGTGCAGGTGGCACAATACACTGACTGTACCTGCTACAGCTGCCTGTGGTATA
This sequence comes from Lithobates pipiens, assembly GCF_037356315.1. Lineage (NCBI taxonomy): Eukaryota > Metazoa > Chordata > Amphibia > Anura > Ranidae > Lithobates > Lithobates pipiens. The sequence goes on from NW_027507764.1 coordinate 92,254,407, forward strand.
GGACCAGAACAACACCAGCAATTGAGGTAGCTTCAGGTGTACACTGTGCAGATGGCACAATACACCGACTGTAACTGCTGCAGCTGCCTGTGGTATAGGACCAGAACAAAATTAGCAATTGGGGTAGTTTCAGGTGTACACTGTGCAGGTGGCACAATACACCAACTGTAACTGCTGCAGCTGCCTGTGGTATAGGACCAGAACAACATGAGCAATTGGGGTAGCTTCAGGTGTACACTGTGCAGGTGGCACAATACACTGACTGTAACTGCTACAGCTGCCTGTGGTATAGGACCAGAACAACACCAGCAATTGTGGTAGCTTCAGGTGTACACTGTGCAGGTGGCACAATACACCGACTGTAACTGCTGCAGCTGCCTGCTGCTTCAGGTGTACACTGTTGGAACCTGACTGCCAGATTGCTGTCCTTCTTGGGCATCCCCTCTCTCTGGGCTCACGCTACTGCCTTCCTCTAGCTGGGTATCATCATCAGAGCCTTCAAAACGCTGGGCATCCTCCTGGAGCATGTACCCAACACTGTGCTCAACAGGAGGACATGGTGGGTCTAGGGAAGCAGTGACTGATGCCATTGAGTTGAGGGAAGAGGCCGCGTTGGCAGCTGCTTTGCCAGTACCCTGAGCCTGGGTGAGAGAGGATGAGGAGGATGAGTAGGGCTTGGTCATCCACTCTACCAAGTCTTCGGCATGTTGCGGCTCAACATGTCCAGCTGCCGAAAATAAGACAAGCGTGTCCCATGGCCACGTGCTGATGATGATGCACCATGTCCTTGACCAGCACTGTTGCCTCTAGACCCAGAGCCTGCTTGCCCTCTTTTATTGCCTCATGACTGTCTGCCACTCCTTGTTGGCCTTCCAGACATACCAATGGCTTGCAAGGAGATGAGAACACCACCAATTGGGGTAGCTTTAGGTGCACACTGAGCAGATGACACAGTACACTGACTGTAATAACTGTAGCTGCCTGCGGTATAGGATCAGCAGAACACCAGCATCTGTGATAGCTTTAGGTGCACACTGTGCAGATGACACAGTACACTGACTGTAATTACTGCAGCTGCCTGCCTGTGGTATAGGATCTGAAGAACACAAGCAATTGGGGTAGCTTCAGGTGTACACTGTGCAGGTGGCACAATACACCGACTGTAACTGCTACAGCTGCCTGTGGTATAGGACCAGAACAACACCAGCAATTGGGGTAGCTTCAGGTGTAAACTGTGCAGGTGGCACAATACACCAACTGTAACTGCTGCAGCTGCCTGTGGTATAGGACCAGAACAACACCTGCAATTGGGGTAGCTTCAGGTGTACACTGTGCAGGTGGCACAATACTCCGACTGTACCTGCTGCAGCTGTCTGTGGTATAGGACCAGAACAACACGAGCAATTGGGGTAGTTTCAGGTGTACACTGTGCAGGTGGCACAATACACCAGCTGTAACTGCTGCAGTTGCCTGTGGTATAGGACCAGAACAACATGAGCAATTGGGGTAGCTTCAGGTGTACACTGTGCATGGGGCACAATACACTGACTGTACCTGCTACAGCTGCCTGTGGTATAGGACCAGAACAACACCAGCAATTGTGGTAGCTACATGTGTACACTGTGCAGGGGGCACAATACACCTACTGTAATTGCACTAAGTTCAAAGGAAATGAAGACACTGTCTCTGCCTATCTGTCTCTATGAGCCGCCAGCAACACACTACACAAGGCCGCCGCGTAGGCGACCTTATATATCGCGGGGCGTGTACTAAACCCCCTGAGCCATAATTGGCCACAGGCATCCTGCCTGTGGCCAATTGTGGCTCTCCTCACTGACGGCCCTGTGACAGGCCAAGCATGCGGGTCATAGTGCATGCTTGGCCAATCATCAGCCGGCAATGCACTGCGATGCTGTAGTGCATTATGGTCCGTGAGCGCCACTTGAATTTGGAGCGAACGGCCCATAAAGATCTGGTTTCGCCAAACGGGTGAACAGCCGGTGTTCGACTCGAACACCCAGCTCATCCCTACCTATTACCATGGGCAGAATTTGCTCACAACAGTTCCTTGAATTCTGCCTCCCGATTGTCTCCATTTATGGCGAATTATGGTTTCCAACCTTCCATGTTGCCTGACTCGTTTGTTCCACAGAGTATTCCTACGTTAGAGGAGCATCTTCGTGGTCTTCGTTCCACTTGGGTACAAGTCCAGGAGGCTTTACATCATGCTAATGATAGGTACAGACTCCATGCTAACAGTAGATGCCTTCCTGTGCCTTCCTACCAGGTTTGGGACAGGGTCTGGCTGTCATCTCGCAACCACCGGCTTTGTGTTTTCTCACTGAAGTTTGCACCTCGGTTTATTGGGCCTTTCCGTATCCTTCGCAGGATTAACCCAGTGGCTTACGCGTTGGACCTTCCTCATAGTATGCGCATCTCAAATGTGTTTCATGTCTCCTTATTGAAACCGTTGGTCCGCAACCGATTTACCACCTATACAGGCTGAGAACCATGAGGAGAATGAGGTACAATCCATTGTTGACTCCCGTAGGTTCCATGGGCACATACAGTACCTGGTGCATTGGAAGGGGTACGGTACGGAGGAACGCTCCTGGGTTTCATCCTCGGACGTACATGCCCCTGGCCTCCTCTGCTATTTCCATAGATGTTTTCCCCTCAAGCCCGGTGGCCCTCCGAGGGAGAGGGGTCATTGAGGAGGGGGTACTGTCAGGGCTGGCTTAGCCCTTCCCTATCTGGGCTGGCTGCTCAGCTGTCGGCTAATTGCCAGCTCTCATCTCTCTCCACGGTTACCCAGCTGTTCCTGATCCTGCTCGTCTGACCTGCCTACTTAAAGCCATCTAGCTCACGTCATCTCTGCCTTCGCCTAGGTCACATCACAAGAAACCATCTACAGCGTTCCTGTTTAAAGTCTGGCTTGCTGACATCCCTTCTGGCTCCTTATCCTGCTTGCTGTTCCTCTACTTGGATCCCTGACTTCTGGCCTGGCTGATTATCCGATTTGTTTACTGAAGTCTGGCCTAGCTGACTACTCGATCCGGTTACTGGACTCTGGCTATGCTTTGACTATGCTTACTCTATTTACTTTTTTATTTTTTATTAACAAACAAGTGTGATTTAATTGTTCTTCTGTCTCAGTCTGGTTCATGGTTTCTGACACATTGCTGGGTGAATTGGGAGGCCACAGTGTGACATTCCTGTGGGTTGGAACGAAACTGTGGAGTCAAAAAATCAAAATTAGTACTTTTGCACATAACATTGCAAGCAGATTAGACACAAACATTCTTGGCCAACATAAGTATAACATTTATTTAAATGAGTTTTTAGACCCCTTTCACACCAGGCCGTTTTGCAGGCGCTATAGCGTTAGAAATAGCGCCTGCAATCCGCCCTAAAGAAGCTGCACCATTGTGTGCAGTGTGAAAGCCCCGAGGGCTTTCACACTACAGCGGTGCGCTGGCAGGACGTCAGAGAAAAGTCCTGCCAGCAGCTTCTTTGGAGAGGTGAAGGAGCGGTGTGTTTACCGCTCCTCCACCGCTGCTTCCCATTGAAATCAATGGGGCAGCGCTGTAATGCTGCCGGCAAAACGCCGCTATTGCGGCGTATTGCCGGCGGTTTTAACCCTTTCGCGGCCGCTAGCGGGGGTAAAAGCGCCCCGCTAGCGGCGGAAATGCGCCGCAAATCCGGCGGTAAAACGCCGCTAAAAATAGCGGCGTTTTACCGCCGACGCTATCAGCGGTGTGGTGTGAAAGGGGTCTTAAAGTCAAAAGTATAGGGTCCACTTATCAGATTCCTCACCCCCTCTGATGTCCCATTGTAAAAATTTTAGGGTGGGGGAGATGTTTTGGACAGGTAACTGTCATAAACCAGATGTGACCAGAACTGTGTCACTGCGACAGAGTGAACCAGACATAAATAGGTGAAAATAAGTACATTTATTATTAAAGAAAATGCATATAAATGTGAACACACCACCAATACAAACAGAGAGAACAAACTGAACAACCAAACAGTGATAATAAACCAACCAGCATATATAGCAAAAGGGAGCACTAGAATCGTAGTCAAGCCATGCCAGGGTCATAAACAGGAGATCAGCAGATGGGGGGCCAGGAATAAACAGACAGGGAAACAAGATGGAAGGAATCAGATTGCAGGGCAAGGATCCAGGGATACAGGAACAGAAACAAACAGGTTCAGGATACAGGAATCAGGGTTCAGGATCAGGATTAACAGATAAATAGGCTGCAGGTCAGGGCACAAGGACAATACCAGGGCAAGGTGTGTGTGCACTTGCCGGGTATTTATACTATAGCTGCTATCAAAGTCATGTGAAGCCTGATTGCAGAAGGTAATACCTGCTCCACACTGCCAAGATCCCACTGCTGGTGGACATCAGTACTGCGGCTCAAAGATGACATAATTCCAGCAGAGATCTCAGTACTGCACGCCAAATGATCGATATTACCAGCAGAGGGAATCTTTCCTGACAGTAATCCTTTCCACTTCATTGACAGCTGAATACATAAATAATGTGTGTTACTTTGGCCAGCCCCTCCTTACTTACACTATTGGTAGCCCACTGGACAGGTAAGAAGTGTCATAATCCAAAAATATGCATACAAACTGTCCAAATTGAAGAACATTTTTACATTCTGCAATTACCTATCCAGATAATAGGAGAACAAAACTTTAAAACAGTACCATTTGAAGTATTCAGGCAGACCCTTGCACCAGGGGCGTAACTATAGGGGGTGCAGCAGTCGCGACCGCAACTGGGCCCTGTGCTGCAGGGGGCCCATGCAGCCCCCTCTACATATGGCCGGCAGCAGCATAGGCAGCTAGGGGTACCAGTGCACCATGTACACGGGTGGCTGGAGGTGGAGGGTGACTACCAGAGCTCCATGCTCGACTATCGCACTGGCTGCTCTTTAGTTGTGCATTCCCTGCATGACCTGTGTCCTCGGCCGGCTCCTCAGAGTACCCCTCTCCTGCTCCATGCATTGCCGCTCAGTCCGATGTCTGTTCTCCCCAGCCAGAGTCCCCCCCCCCCGAGTCCGGCCCACACTGCACTACATACTTCTCCCAGGTAAACAAACTTTAAGCACACAGATGCAGTGCAGCCCTATGAGAGCCGGCTCCCGGAGGACACTGCAGGCTTGTCTGCCAGCCCCCCTCCTCCCCCGTCATACACAGATGATGAAAGGCCTTTCTGGGAGATATGCTGATCACCCGCCCAGCACACTGGATGGAGCCCAGGCCAACATGGATGATTGCGCGGCCTGTAGCTTGGTCATAGTGAGAGGACCCCATCCCCCACACACCATTACTTACCCCCTTCATCTCTTCTGGGGACAGGGACCCCATCCTGCCTAGGGACAGTCCCCCAATGGGGCACCTAATAATAATAAAAAAAAAAAAAAAACTACTGATGCCAGTGGTGGAACTACAGGGCTCACAAAGGTCATACCTGTGACCACGCCCTGGAGTTCCACCGCCGGACTCGGAGGGAAGGGCCCTGGCTGGGTTTCAGGGGGGCCCTTCATGGTTTCTTGCATCGGGGCCCTGAAGGTTCTAGTTACGCCACTGCCTTGCACTACATGTTTTGGTGAATTCATTCATAAATATGAACACAAAAGAGGTAGGTATAGTGTGTATGGGTTTGGCAAAGTCAGCAGATAGAGTATTGGTTGACTTAGCGGTTGGGGGGAAGGCCAAGTTTAAGGCCAAGAATAACATTTGGACATATTTTAGGGATTGTTTAGGGTAAGCACTACAATGGAGCTGACAAAATACATTGTTAAGTGACTGGGCCCAGGATAGCATGCTGGGGAGATTAGTGAAGGCAAATATGCATGAAGAACAAAAAAGGAGCATTAAAAGCTTACAGCATGCATGAGGACAAAGAGGACATTCACAGCATATTGCAATCATGGTAATTATGGAATGATGAAATAAATACAATACATTATCAAAAATTAAATACATTAAATACATAGAATGTGATGTTAAAGGATAAAACTTACCTTAATATAGTCCTTCTGCAGGACCTGAATGATGGCAGAACAGGTCTCTGGAATAATGATTCCCAGAGCCTGGGGGGATATCCCAGTCACAAACTTAATATCCTGGAGACTTCTCCCCGTCGCCAAGGTGGCGAGGAGCCTTTGCTCAGGAGTGATGACTTGCCGCATGCAAGTGTTGTGCTTGGTAATATAGGGGGTAAAAATAGCCAACAGTTCGTGAAAAACAGGGTCCATCATCTGGAGATAATTCCTGAAATTGTCAGGATTATTCCCCTGGAGCTCCCGCAGCAAAGGCATGTGAGAGAATTGGTCACGATTAAGTAACCAATTCTTGGTCCATGAACTCCTCCCCCTGTTCATGGAGTGGACTTGGGTCAAAGCAAGAACTCCAACACCGAGCCCAACAATGGCATGAGCTCTCCGACGAGAATGTAACCGCAACATGGCTAGAAAATGGTTGGCTGCTCAGAATGAACTGACAGAACGCACTGAATATCACAAAAGACCTGAGAAGAACGAGCTGAAAATCAGAAATGAGTGGACAAGAACGCACTGAAAAACAGAAACAAACTATAAATAGAACGCACTGAAAGACAAGAGCGAACTGACAACACACACTGAAAAACAGATACAAACCCAGAAGCACAAACTGAAAAGCAGAAACGAGGCTGAAAAGCGCAAATCGTCTTCATCAAACTTTTACTAACACGAGATAAACACGAGATTTGCAGAAGGAGCCCAAAGAGTGGCTCACTGGCTATTGAACCTCCTTTTTATATGATCGTCGTACATGTTGTACGTCACCGCGTTCTCACGTTCGTAATTGTTGGCCAACATTTGTGTGACCGTGTGTATGCAAGACAAATTTGAGTCAACAACCTTTGAACAAAAATCAACGGTTTTGTTGGCGGAAAGTCCGATCAGAAGTTTTGAGCCATTGTGGATCATTTGGGGCAATGTCAATACTATCTCCATTAAGAATTTGATTCTGCTATACCCTGCCAATACTCTGCAATACCCAGAAATACTCTGCAATACCCTGCCAATACCCAGCAATACTCTGCAATACCCTGCCAATACTCTGCAATACCCAGCAATACTCTGCAATACCCTGCCAATACTCTGCCATAAATTGCCATAACCAGCCATACTCAGAGATACTCTGCAATACCCAGCCATACTCTCCAATACCCAGCCATACTCTGTGATACCCTGCAATACCCAGCCATAGTCTGTGATAACCTGCAATACCCAGCCATACTCGGTGATACCCTGCAATACCCAGCCATACTCAGTGATACCCTGCAATACCCAGTCATAGTCAGTGATACCCTGCAATACCCAGCCATAGTCGGTGATATCCTGCAATACCCAGCCATACTCGGTGATACCCTGCAATACCCAGCCATACTCGGTGATACTCTGCAATACCCAGCCATACCGGTCATACTCTGCAATACCCAGCCATACCCGGTGATACTCTGCAATACCCAGCCATACTCGGCCATGCTCAGCCATACTCTGATACCCTGCAATACCCAGCCATACTCGGCCATGCTCAGTCATACTCAGTGATACCCTGCAATACCCAGCCATACTCAGCCATGCTCAGCCATACTTGGTGATACCCTGCAATACTCGGTGATACCCAGCCATGCTCGGCCATGCTCGGCTGTACTCGGCCTCTGTATGTGGCCAGGCTGTGGAAGTCTCACACATGTGGTATCGCCGCACTCAGGAGGAGTAGGAGAATCTATTTTGGGGTGTCATTTTTGGTATGTACATGCTAAGTGTTAGAAATATTGTATAAATGGACAACTTTGTGTTAAAAAAAAATGCATTTTAACCACTTCCCGCCCGCCGGCCGTCATATGATGTCCTTGACTTTGTGCTGGGATATCTGAATGATGCCTGTAGCTACAGGCATCATTCAGATATCAGCTTTTTCAGCCGGCGATTCCCTACACCATAAGAACAATTATAACAGCTGTTCCGCTGCTTGATCATTCTTACAGGAGGCGAGAGGGGACGTCCCCCCCCTCCCGCCGCCCTTCGGTGCTTCTACTGACTCGCCAATACGATCAAAGCCAGAATAGTTTTTTTTTTGTTTTTTTATTTCAGGCTTCCCAGCCTAGAGGATGAGTTATGGGGTCTTATTGACCCCATTTCTCACTGTAAGGAGGGCCTGTCATGCCATATTCCTATTACAAGGGATGTTTACATTCCTTGTAATAGGAATAAAAGTGATCAAAAAATGTATTTTTGGGGAAAAAAGTTAAACTAAAATAAATAAGGTAAAATGAACAATAAAAATATATATTTTTTAAAGCGCCCCTGTCCCCGTGTGCTCGCATGCAGAAGTGAACACATACGTAAGTCCCGCCCACATATGAAAACGGTGTTCAAACTAACATGTGAGATATCGCTGCGAACGTCAGAGCGAGAGCAATAATTCTAGCCCTAGATCTCCTCTGTAACTCAAAACATGTAACCAGTAAAAAAAATTCAAGCGTCGCCTATGGGGATTTTTAAGTAGCGACGTTTGGCGCCATTCCACGAGCGTGTGCAATTTTGAAGAGTAACATGTTAGGTATCTATTTACTCAGTGTAACTTCATCTTTCACATTATGCAAAAACATTGGGCTAACTTTACTGTTTTTTATTTTTTTTAAGCACAAAACTGTTTCCAAAAAAAACACGTTCGAAAAATTTCTACGCAAATACCGTGCGAGATAAAAAGTTGCAACGACAACCATTGTATTCTCTAGGGTCTTTGCTAAAAAAACATATATAATATTTTGGGGTTCTATGTAATTTTCTAGCAAATAAATGATGATTTTTACATGTAGGAGAGAAATGAACGCCTGATGGTGCTTTCTGCATGTCGGGCCTCTGTATGTGGCCAGGCTGTGTAAAAGTCTCACACATGTGGTATCGCCATACTCAGGAGTAATAGCAGAATGTGTTTTGGGGTGTAATTTGGGGTATGCATATGCTGTGTGTGAGAAATAACCTGATAATATGACAATTTTGTGGAAAAAAAAAGGAAAAAAAATCTTGATTTTGCAAAGAATTGTGGGAAAAAATTACATGGCATGTTAGGTTCTCAAGAAATGAGATAGACTGTCAGTCCTTCAAGTGTGATCAATTTTCAGATATTGGCACCATAGCTTGTGGACTCTATAACTTTCACAAAGACCCAATAATATCCACCAATTTGTACTTATTTTTACCAAAGATATGTAGTAGTATAAATTTTGGCCAAAATTTATGAAGAAAAATTACTAATCTGCTAAATTTTGTAACAGAAACGAAGAAAAACTAATTTTTTTACTGAATTTTCGGTCTTTTTTCTTTTATAGCGCAAATAATAAAAAACCCAGTGGTGATTAAATACCACCAAAAGAAAGCTATATTTGTTTGAAAAAAAGAAAAAAAATTCATATGGGTACAGTGTTGCATGACTGAGTAATTGTCATTCAAAATGTGAGAGCACCAAAAGCTGAAAATTGGTCTGGTTATTAAGGGTGTTTAAGTGCCCAGTGGTCAAGTGGTTACTACATTTGCCATCTCTTTGTCCCCAATCACAAACTTAAAATTATCTTGTAGGGCCTCCACGCTCAGTCCTGATTTGTTTTACTAATAGTATACAATATTTGAAGGATTTTTGGGGGTTTGCCCTATTTTCCTTTGCATCCTGTCATTTGAATTGAGTTTTTGCAGCTTTGCTATTCTTTTTACATTTTCTGGTATATTCTTTTGTAATATTTAAATGATAACAGTGTTTCTTCATTTTTATACTTTTTAAATGCTCTTTTCTTATTATTCTTATTTTTCTGTTATTCACATGTAGCTATTTTAACTTTGGATGTGAGCCACGTTGGTTACATTTTTAGCCCTTTAAACTTATTGCACATGGGAATATATTTTGAAGTTGATTTGAAGCATTCCCATTTCTGTTTTCTGTTCTTTAACCACTTCAGCTCCGGACCAATAAATACCTTAAGGACCAGAGGTCTTTTTGCAATTTCGCACTGCGCTGCTTTAACTGGTAATTGCGCGGTCATGCAATATTGCACCCAAACGAAATTTGCGTCATTTTCTTCCCACAAATAGAGCTTTCTTTTGATGGTATTTGATTGCCTCTGCGATTTTTTTTTTTTGCGATATAAATGGAAAAAGAGCGAAAATTTCGAAAAAAAAAGATATTTTCTTCTTTTTGTTATAAGAAAAATCGAATAAACTAAATTTTAGTCATACATTGAGGGCAAAATTTATTCAGCCACATGTCTTTAGTAAAAAAAATGTCAATAAGCGTATATTTTTTGGTTTGCGCAAAAGTTATAGCGTCTACAAACTAGAGTACATTTTCTGGAATTTACACAGCTTTTAATTTATGACTGCCGATCTCATTTCTTGAGGTGCTAAAATGGCAGGGCAGTACAAATCCCCCCCAAATGACCCCATTTTGGAAAGTAGACACCCCAAGGAAATTGCTGATGGGTATGTTGAGCCCATTGAATATTTATTTTTTTTGTCCTAAGGGATTGAATAATGACAAAAAAAAAAAAAAAATTTTTTTTTACAAAAAGTTGTCACTAAATGATATATTGCTCACACATGCCATGGTTATATGTGGAATTGCACCCCAAAATATATTCCGCTACTTCTCCCGAGTATGGGGATACCACATGTGTGGGACTTTTTGGGAGTCTAGTCGCGCACGGCACCCCGAAAACCAATCACCACCTTCAAGATTTCTAAGGGTGCAAATTTTTGATTTAACTCCTCACTACCTATCACAGTTTCGAAGGCCATAAAATGCCAAAATAGCACAAAACCCCCCAAAATGACCCCATTTTGGAAAGTAGACACCCCAAGCTATTTACTGAGAGGCATGTTGAGTCCATGGAATATTTTATATTTTGCCACAAGTTGCGGGAATATTACAAACTTTTTTTTTTTTGCACCAAGTTGTCACTAAATGATATATTGCTCACACATGCTATGGGCATATGTGAAATGACACCCCAAAATACATTCTGCTGCTTCTCCTGAGTACGGGGATACCACATGTGTGGGACTTTTTGGGAGTCTAGTCGCGCACGGCACCCCGAAAACCAATCACCACCGTCAGGATTTCTAAGGGTGCAAATTTTTGATTTAACTCCTCACTACCTATCACAGTTTCGAAGGCCATAAAATGCCAAAATAGCACAAAACCCCCCCAAATGACCCCATTTTGGAAAGTAGACACCCCAAGCTATTTACTGAGAGGCATGTTGAGTCCATGGAATATTTTATATTTTGCCAAAAGTTGCGGGAATATTACAAACTTTTTTTTTTTTTTGCACAAAGTTGTCACTAAATGATATATTGCTCACACATGCTATGGGCAGAAGTCAAATTACACCCGAAAATAAATTCTGCTGCTTCTCCCGAGTACGGGGATACCACATGTGGGGGACTTTTTGGGAGCCTAGCCACGTACGGGACCCCGAAAACCAAGCACTGCCTTCCGGATTTGAATATAAAATGCTACCAAAAAACCTGTTAGCGATGGCAGGGATCAGGCCTGACTCTGCGATCGCTGCAGTTATGTGTTTAGTGTTTTGTAAGTGACAGTGATCGATCGATACTGCACTTGGGTGGGCTGGGCAGAGGGGCAAAACGCAGGTGCCAGCAGGTATTTGGGCTGATCCCGCTAACAATGCGTTTTTTTGGAACCCTAAACTGCTGGGGACGCTAGTATAGATCTGATCAGATCAGATATTGATCTGTTCAGATTCTATACCACTACGGGAGGTGTATGCTTTGCGTGTGGGTGTTAGCGGTACTGGCACTAACCTAGCGCTGCCTGGGGCGACGCAGACCCTGACCCTAAAACCTAATTGATATCACCCGCCGGGTGATCAGGGGGTTAAACCTTTATTGGGTAATAAATGGTGGGTGCCCTGATGCTATAAAAAACAAACTAACCAGAGTCACCCGTAACACTTATACGGTGATCAGTGGTGAAAGGGTTAACTAGGAGCAATCAGGGGGTTCAAATTTTTATTAGGTAGTATATGGGGGTCCCTGGCGCTATATAAAAACCTGACGGGGAACCTAAATAACTAACTGGCTAACCAGCGTCACCAGTGACACTTATACTGTGATCGCTGGTGAAAGGGGGTGAAAGGGTTAACTAGCAGCAATCAGGGGGTTAAAACCATTATTGGGTAGTATATCGGGGTACCTAGCGCTATAAAAACCTGGCGGTGAACCTAAAAAAATAACTAGCTACCTAGCGACACTAGCGACACTGATGCAGCGTTCAGAAAAATTATCGCTTAGTGACACTGGCAAAAGGGGGTGAAAGGGTTAACTAGCGGAAATCAGGGGGTTAAAACCATTATTGGGTAGTATATCGGGGTACCCAGCGCTATAAAAACCTGGCGGTGAACCTAAAAAAATAACTAGCTACCTAGCGACTGTAGCGACACTAATGCAGCGATCAGAAAAACGATCGCTTAGTGACACTTGCAAAAGGGGGTGAAAGGGTTAACTAGCGGCAATCAGGGGGTTAAACCCATTATTGGGTAGTATATCGGGGTACCTAGCGATATAAAAACCTGGCGGTGAACCTAAAAAAATAACTAGCTACCTAGCGACACATGCAGCGATCAGAAAAATGATCGCTTAGTGACACTGGCAAAAGGGGGTGAAAGGGTTAACTCTAGGGGCAATCAGGGGGTTAAATCTTTATTGGGGGGTGATAGGGGGCTACCCTGGACCTAACACTAACTGTCCTGACAGTTTTTACTGTCACAACTGACACTGAATGCATTGATCAGTAAAGAAATGATCAATGCAATCAGTGACACTGTGACTGGGGGGGGAGGGGGGGCGGGGGGGGATCGGGGGGGGATCGGGGGGGGGTTTGTGTGCCTGTGTGTACCTACATGTCAGTGTAGTGTTGGTGCACACTTACTTTTACTCTTCTCCTCGTAGTCCGGTCAAAAAGACCGCCCCGAGGAGAATGACATCACTTCCTCCTTCCTGTGTAAACGTAGGAAGCTTCTCATTGGCCAGGAGCGATCCAGAGGGGGTGGCCGAAAACCAACGGCCATCCCCTCATCACGGAGCGCTCCTGGACCGAATCGGACCGCCGTAACCAGCGGGAGGGGGTCCGATCGGACCCCCCACCCGCTGGAAGGCAATCACGTAGATGTACGTGATTCTGCCTGCCTGTGCCATTGTGCTGACGTACATTGGCAATACGGCGGTCCTGAAGTGGTTAAAGACAACGTTCCCTCCATTCTAAATCTTGGAGAGCTGCCCTCAGGCTTGTAAAATTTGATTCAAAAATTAAATGTTTTTATCTTTCCAGTATGTGCTTATTGTTTACGGCTTACATTAAGTGAAATTAAGGTCACTGTTACCCAGATGTTCTTTTATATGAACATTAGAAATAAGCTCCACAAGTTTTGAGATTAACAGGTCCAACAGAGCATCATTTCAAGCAAGGAATTTGATAAACTGTACCATAAGATTATCTTGTAATAGATTTATAAATTTCTGCCCTTTTACTGTTCGAGCCATGCCATTACTACAGTAAATTTCAGGGTATTTGAAATCCCCCATTATTATCACCATTGCAGCCCTATCCATGCAAAGTTGTTTTTGGGGGTGTTTTATTTTCTCCCCTCCTTTATTTGATACATTTGCTAGCAGTTTTTAAAAGACCTTTTTTGCTGACACTTTTTAAACAGCATTTTTTTTTCTCCCTTCTTTCTTCCTCCCAAATTAGGGGAGGGGTTATTTGTTCACAGGTGTATAAAGGTAGTTATACAAACTCCCCCTTGAGCTTGCTCCCTGATTGTGGCTTGCATGTGGATTTTCTGAACATAAGTGGATTTTTTTGAACTAAAGTGGAGAGTTAATAACCAGGAGTTGAAAACAGGAGTTAAGACAGGAGTCTCTAACCTCTATCCTACATCCATCCTCCCCTCCATTTTAAAGATCCCACTGCAAGGGGCAACCAGACAGCTTTCCAGAAATGTCAGGCTGACAGCAAGCCAGATTCACCGGATCAGAGTGTTTTAAGGGGACAACCGCAGCCAGGTAAGCTCGCACCTCCACTCCCCCCCCCCCCCCAGTGATTGTTCCAGGGACTCTGTCCGACCGCCTACGGGGATCAGGAAGGAATTTTTGCCCCACTGGTGCATTTGGCTGTAGTGATGGACGAACTTCCGACGGGACGTTTCGCGAACGCGAAACGCGAACGGACACAAACGTTCGCGAAAACGACCGTTCGCCGCGGGCTCCATTGACTTCAATGGGAGGCGAATTTCGCAAACCTTTAGGTCGAATTTGCGGCCACGGGGTAATTATTAGGGGGTAGCACGTAGTCCCACCACCTGGACAATAGCATAATACATGTATGAGGTGAATTTGGGATCGATAACTACAAGCATTTTTTTTTTATTTGGGAAATTGTTCTGACAATTCAGGACTATGGAGCTAATGAAGGCAATGGAGGAGAGGGAAGGTCAGGGACCAGGGTAGGCAAACAAGAGGGTGCAGGAGATACAGAGCACTGACAGCAGCACCGTAATACAGAGCACTGACATCAGCACCGTGACATACAGCGCTGACAGCAGCTCCGTGACATACAGCGCTGACAGCAGCTCCGTGACATACAGCGCTGACAGCAGCTCCGTGACATACAGCGCTGACAGCAGCTCCGTGACATACAGCGCTGACAGCAGCTCCGTGACATACAGCGCTGACAGCAGCTCCGTGACATACAGCGCTGACAGCAGCTCCGTGACATACAGCGCTGACAGCAGCTCCGTGACATACAGCGCTGACAGCAGCTCCGTGACATACAGCGCTGACAGCAGCACCGTAAGCAGCCCCAGGAGGAAGTCAGCACAGCACAGGGATGGTGTGATCCCCTCATAATAAGAACCCCCAGGAGGAAGTCAGCACAGCACAGGGATGGTGGGAGCCCCTCATAATAAGAACACCCAGGAGGAAGTCAGCACAGCACAGGGATGGTGGGAACCCCTCATAATAAGCAGCCCCAGTAGAAATATGACACCGCTCAACCTCTTCAAAGAGGAGGGTAGGGGCATATAGTACGGTGTGCTTTTTTGGGTCAGGGAAGTGAGCCAAATGAATTAAGAAGGTCTGTGTGCTTGATTCCAAAAATTGTTTATAGACATATACATGGTCTACTGATCACATGTGTTGAATTCCTCCGAGATCCATGCCTCATTCATTTTTAGAAATGTGAGGTAGTTAACACTGTGGTGAGCTAGGCGAGTACGCTTATCGGTCACAATCCCCCCTGCTGCGCTGAACGTCCTTTCGGACAGGACACTGGATGAGGGGCAAGCCAACAGTTCGATTGCAAATTGGGCAAGCTCTGGCCAGAGGTCAAGCCTGCCCACCCAGTAGTCTAGGGGTTCATCACTCCTCAGAGCGTCCACATCGGCCGTTAACCCAATGTAGTCGGACACCTGACGGTCTAGGCGTTCCCTGATGCTGGATCCGGATGACACCTGTCGATGGGTCGGCTGAAAGAATGACCTCATATCCGAAGTCACCAACACATCTTCAAACCGGCCTCTTCTTGCAGGCGCTGTTGGATTGGTACCCGCAAATCCTTCTCTGGGAGTGGGAATTGCTCCTCTGCCAGCGCACGCAAAAGCAGAATGCAGCATTTCTCGAAGCAAGGCCTGGAAGTGCTGCATTCTGACAGCCCTCTGCGACGGCGGTAACATTTCCGCCATTTTGTGTTTGTACCGGGGGTCTAAGTACGTTGCCACCCAGTACTGGTCCTTGACCCTCATGCTTTTTATACGGGGGTCCCTATTAAAACACTGGAGCATGAAGGCCCCCATTTGCACTAAAGTGGAAGCGGTGTGGTGGCCTGGCTCCTGCTCATCATCCAGGATAATGTCGTCCTCTTCATTCTCCTCTCCCCATCCTCGCACAACAGGGATCCCAGAAAGGTTTAAAGCATGCTCTTCTTGCTCCTGCTCATCCGCCCCGGCACCATCCTCCTCTGACTCCTCATCAGACTCCTGTTGTTGACTTGTCTCAGATAGAGTAGCCCCCCCTGGGAATTCATCCAGCATTGCGACTTCCTCATCTTCCCGCTCCTGCTCCTCCACAGCCTGATCAATGACACGACGCAATGCACGCTCCAGAAAGAAGGCATAAGGTACCATGTCACTGATGGCGCCATGGCTGCGACTGACCAGTTTGGTGATCTCCTCAAATGGCCGCAGAAGTCTGCATGTGTCGCGCATGAGCAGCCACTGGCGCGGTGAAAAAAAACCCAGCTCCCCAGAACCGTTTCTTTCGCAGAGTTCATACAGGTAGACGTTAACTGCACGTTTCTGCTGGAGCAGCCTATCAAGCATATAGAAGGTTGAGTTCCATCGCGTCGGGCAATCGCAAATAAGACGTCTGACCGGCAGATGGTGTCGCCGCTGAATGTCAGCAAGGCGAGCCATGGCCGTGTAAGATCTTCTGAAATGGGCCGAGATTTTCCTTGCCTGCCGCAAGATGTCCTGGACCCCAGGGTATTTGACAAGGAATCGCTGCACGACCAAGTTTAAGACGTGTGCCATGCACGGCACGTGCGTGATTTTGCCCTGTTTCAATGCGCTAAGCAGATTGGCACCGTTGTCACACACCACTTTACCAACTGTCAAATTGAGCGGTGTTAGCCACTCATCTGCCTGTGAACGCAAAGCTGAAAGGAGTGCCGGGCCAGTGTGGCTCTTTGCTTCCAGGCACAACAGACGCAGCACGGCATGGCAACGTCTCACCTGGCATGTGGAATAGGTTCTGGGGAGCTTGGGCGGTGCAGTGGAAGAGACGCTAGCAGCGGAAAAGGAGGAGGCAGCTGAGGAGGAGAGGGAGGAGGATGGAGTAGGAGGAGGAGAAGAGTCAGGCCTGCATGCAATCCGTGGCGGTAAAACCAAATCTACACGGGTGCCACGGGTTACATGCTTGACGGCCGTCAGAAGGTTCACCCAGTGGGCAGTAAAACTGATATACCTTCCCTGCCCGTGTTTGCTAGACCACGTGTCTGTGGTCAGATGTATCTTGGCACCGACACTGTGTGCCAGAGATACATTCACTTGCCGCTGAACATGGCCATATAGCTCTGGGATGCCCTTCTCTGAGAAATACTTCCTTCCTGGGACCTTCCATTGTGGTGTTCCAATGGCCACAAATTTGCGAAAGGCCTCCGAGTCCACCAGTTTATATGGCAGTAGTTGGCGGGCTATGAGTTCTGACAAGCCAGCCGCCAACCGTTGGGCAAGAGGGTTATCCGGCGTCATCATTTTTTTACGCTCAAACATTAGGCCCACGGAAGCCTGCCTTTTTGCAGAAAAATGTGAGCTTGGCGTGATGGAAGGTGGAGTGGAGGACAATTGTGAGGAGAGAGGAGAAGGAGAAGTAGAAGACGAGGCTGGACGGTGAGAGCCTGCAGTGTGGCTTTGTGTGTTCCGTTGCTCCCACTGGGCTCGGTGATGGCTGCTCATGTGCCTTCTTAAGGCGGTCGTCCCTAGGTGAGTATTGGGCTTACCGCGACTAACGCGTTGACTGCAAAGATTGCAGATGGCAACGCTATTGTCAGCAGCGGACACGTTAAAAAAAGCCCACACTGCGGAGCCATGTGCCGGTGTCCTGGGAGCGCCAGATGTGACCGTACATGGTCGATGACTCGCTCCTGATACATTTGCAGTCTGCTTTGTCCCTGCTGTGCAATGTAAGTCATTGCTGCTTCTCCTCCCTATCTGCTGGTCCATATCTCCCTCTGAACTCCCCTCCTCTTCCTCTCTTGTGGGCACCCACGTGACATCACTAGACACGTCATCATCAACGTCACCTTCCCCACCGCTATAAGTAGAGTAGGCAGCAACACCGGGGACCAACCTCCTCCTTGGGCTGATCTGGGTACTGGCGTCAGACTGCTGAGTAGCGCTTGTTGCTACCTCCTCTTCCTGATCCAATACCAAGAGTGGCTGCGCATCAGAAATGTCCTCTTGATATGGATCGGAAAATAATTCCAGTGACTCAAGCGGAAGGTATGTGGTGGTGGTGGTGGTGGTCGTGTTGTTGGTGGTAGTGTCTTTGGGGGTGCACATAGCAGAGAGTGAAGAAGAGGGTGCAGATCGAGAGGATGAGGAGGGTGCAGAAGAGTAAGGCTGAGCGAGCCACTCAACCAAGTCTGGTGCATCCTTTAAAGTAATTGAACGCACCTTCTGCAACTTCCCACTTTGGCTCAAGCCTGTTGCTCCTGCCCTACCCCTACCACCCCTGCGGAAGGGCCTGCCTCTTCCTCTGCATGTCATTTTTTAAATGACCCTGTGACAAAACTCTTAGTCCCTATACCGCTGAAGGACTGCTGCAGTATAGGTGAGCGGTCAGCAGTGGTGCACGTCAACCCTATCTATTGTGGACCTATAGCGGTCCTTACAGAACAGCAGACTGTACCGCACTCAAGCCTATGTACCGTAGCACCCTATACCAAGTTACCAGTCCTTATAAGAACTTTTGTGGACCAAGCAGGTTGTGTATTAGTGTTTAGCAGACTGTACGTCAGTCCCTATACCGCTGAAGGACTGCTGCAGTATAGGGCAGCGGTCAGCAGTGGTGCACGTCAACCCTATCTATTGTGGACCGATAGCGGTCCTTACAGAACAGCAGACTGTACCGCACTCAAGCCTATGTACCGTAGCACCCTATACCAAGTTACCAGTCCTTATAAGAACTTTTGTGGACCAAGCAGGTTGTGTATTAGTGTTTAGCAGACTGTACGTCAGTCCCTATACCGCTGAAGGACTGCTGCAGTATAGGGCAGCGGTCAGCAGTGGTGCACGTCAACCCTATCTATTGTGGACCGATAGCGGTCCTTACAGAACAGCAGACTGTACCGCACTCAAGCCTATGTACCGTAGCACCCTATACCAAGTTACCAGTCCTTATAAGAACTTTTGTGGAACAAGCAGGTTGTGTGTTAGTGATTAGCAGACTGTACGTCAGTCCCTATACCAATGAAGGACTGCTGCAGTATAGGGCAGCGGTCAGCAGTAGTGCACGGCAACCCTATGTATTGTGGACCGATAGCGGTCCTTACAGAACAGCAGACTGTACTGCACTCAGGCCTATGTACCGTAGCACCCTATACCAAGTTACCAGTCCTTATAAGAACTTTTGTGGACCAAGCAGGTTGTGTGTTAGTGTTTAGCAGACTGTGCGTCAGTCCCTATACCGCTGAAGGACTGCTGCAGTATAGGGCAGCGGTCAGCAGTAGTGCACGGCAACCCTATGTATTGTGGACCGATAGCGGTCCTTACAGAACAGCAGACTGTAACGCACTCAGGCCTATGTACCGTAGCACCCTATACCAAGTTACCAGTCCTTATAAGAACTTTTGTGGACCAAGCAGGTTGTGTGTTAGTGATTAGCAGACTGTACGTCAGTCCCTATACCAATGAAGGACTGCTGCAGTATAGGGCAGCGGTCAGCAGTAGTGCACGGCAACCCTATGTATTGTGGACCGATAGCGGTCCTTACAGAACAGCAGACTGTAACGCACTCAGGCCTATGTACCGTAGCACCCTATACCAAGTTACCAGTCCTTATAAAAACTTTTGTGGACCAAGCAGGTTGTGTGTTAGTGTTTAGCAGACTGTGCGTCAGTCCCTATACCGCTGAAGGACTGCTGCAGTATAGGGCAGCGGTCAGCAGTGGTGCACGTCAACCCTATCTATTGTGGACCGATAGCGGTCCTTACAGAACAGCAGACTGTACCGCACTCAAGCCTATGTACCGTAGCACCCTATACCAAGTTACCAGTCCTTATAAGAACTTTTGTGGACCAAGCAGGTTGTGTATTAGTGTTTAGCAGACTGTACGTCAGTCCCTATACCGCTGAAGGACTGCTGCAGTATAGGGCAGCGGTCAGCAGTGGTGCACGTCAACCCTATGTATTGTGGACCGATAGCGGTCCTTACAGAACAGCAGACTGTAACGCACTCAGGCCTATGTACCGTAGCACCCTATACCAAGTTACCAGTCCTTATAAGAACTTTTGTGGACCAAGCAGGTTGTGTGTTAGTGATTAGCAGACTGTACGTCAGTCCCTATACCAATGAAGGACTGCTGCAGTATAGGGCAGCGGTCAGCAGTAGTGCACGGCAACCCTATGTATTGTGGACCGATAGCGGTCCTTACAGAACAGCAGACTGTACTGCACTCAGGCCTATGTACCGTAGCACCCTATACCAAGTTACCAGTCCTTATAAAAACTTTTGTGGACCAAGCAGGTTGTGTGTTAGTGTTTAGCAGACTGTGCGTCAGTCCCTATACCGCTGAAGGACTGCTGCAGTATAGGGCAGCGGTCAGCAGTAGTGCACGGCAACCCTATGTATTGTGGACCGATAGCGGTCCTTACAGAACAGCAGACTGTAACGCACTCAGGCCTATGTACCGTAGCACCCTATACCAAGTTACCAGTCCTTATAAGAACTTTTGTGGACCAAGCAGGTTGTGTGTTAGTGATTAGCAGACTGTACGTCAGTCCCTATACCAATGAAGGACTGCTGCAGTATAGGGCAGCGGTCAGCAGTAGTGCACGGCAACCCTATGTATTGTGGACCGATAGCGGTCCTTACAGAACAGCAGACTGTACCGCACCCAAGCCTATGTACCGTAGCACCCTAGACAGACCAAGTTACCAGTCCTGATAAAGAGCTTTGTGGAACAAGTGAGTTGTGAATGATTAGCAGACTGCAGCAGAAGGGCAGCAGTCAAGTATAATATTCTTTCTATATTTGGAAGAAAGAATATTATACGTGTACAAGCCTATTACCGTACCACTGATACCAGTCCTGAAAAGAACCTTTGTGGAACTAATAGTAACAGCAAGTCTTTAAAATTATCCTCACTGCCTGACACACTGCTTCCTGCCTGTCCCTATACAAATTGGCAAAAAAGAGTAGGCTGGAACGATTAGCTGGAACAGCTCTTTTGTGGACCTGATAGTAACAGCTAATGATGATGATGATGATGATGATGAAGAAAGACTAATCTGGCTGAGCTGTCCCTAAAATAGCAGCATACAGCGCTCTGTCCCTTTATCTAAACTGACAAAAGAAACTCAGGCTGCTGACCTAACACCTATACCAGTCCTGAAAAGAACTTTTGTGTACCAAATAGCTAGCGTTTTCTCTGTCCCTACTCCACACAGGATCCTTTCCCTACAGTGACAGAAGAAAGAATGTAAAATGGCCACCGGATCGGGTGTATTTATAGGTTAGGGGGAATGTCCAAGTGTCCATGAGCTGTCATGTCTCAATTGGTTGTCCTGTAACACATGATAAACGTGTCACGAAAGGTTAAAGTTCTTGTATACATTAAACACGTAAGTCCGCCGGGGCGAACGACGGAAAAAGGCGTTCGAACCCGCGGACGGCGAAAGTCGGAAATTCGCCGCGAAACGACCGCCGGGCGAACCGTTCGGCCATCACTATTTGGCTGCTACTGTCAGGGGTTTTTTTGCCTTCCTCTGGAACAACCATAGGTTAGCATACCCCTACCTCCAGCCTCCTTTCCATTTTTTACGCTATCCTAGGACGACTATTCCAGATCACAGCCAGACTTCTTTTCTAAGCGGAGACCTCCACCTTAAGTAAAGGCAGCTGGAAGAGCCAGCAACCGAATACAACAACTCCTTCCGCATCCATATAGGCATTCCCTGATCAACTTGCGCGCTAATAGCCTCAAGCACGGCGGCAAGTCTGATACCTAGCCCCACCTCAGGATCAATACCCTGATCAGGATCATAATCTTAAGCCCATAGTACCATCAACAGCATCCACAAACCATGTGCTACTTCAAATACTCAGCTGAAGTTCTGCACAGACTAAGGAACATTAACACCACATTGCCATCTTCCATACAAAAAATACTTCAAAGAGAACAACTATTAAAAACCGGACGACAAGCAGCTCCCAACCACAGGAAGACATCTACTCGACCACTACAATTAGATTGCGCCTTGATTAACGCCAGGTCTGCAGTCAAACATAGACTGGAAGTACACGACTTCATCATCGAGAACAATGTAGACTGCCTCTTCATCACCGAAAGCTGGTTAACCTCTGACTGCAACACCATCCTCACCGAATTGGTGCCGGAAAACTACAGGATCCTAACCGAACACCGGATAGGGAAAAAAGGAGGAGGCCTAGCAGTGATCTTTAAAGGTCACCTGGATCTCACTAAACCATCATCTCAGAACCCAGTGTCTTTTATGGAAACCCTGACGCTACATTTTCAACCAACACCCCATGACACCACTCATATACTACTGTGCTACAGACCACCGGGACCAAAGTCTAATCTTCTTTCACCCCTCACGGAATCCTTTGCAATGCACACCCTAAAATTCAAAAATTTCCTGGCACTCGGAGATTTCAACCTTTGGGCAAACGAGCCTAAAGACCCCATCGCGACTGCCTGCATCAATCAACTAGAAGAACTGGGTCTACAGCAACTGATAAAGACTCCCACACATGGGTCAGGACACACCCTGGACCTGATTTTCAAACAGAACATCGACGTCAACATACTCGACAACATAACTCTGCCATGGACGGATCACCACGCCATCAAATTCAAAATCACTACCAACATCACCAACGCAAAACGGAAGCCTGTAACAACGCACTGGACCAGATCGCATAAAAAAACTGTACTCCGAAGCCTTCAAAACCACTCTGTCCAAAAAAATATCTACAATAACCTTAAACCACTCTACGGAGGAAACACTCAACTCCCTGAACAAGGCATTACTGCAATCAGCAGACTCGGTAGCACCAAAACGCAGGGCTCTCATCAGGAAGAAAAATGCTGGATGGTTTAATAGCTCCCTCTCCGTACTAAAGCAAGAACGCAGAAGAGCGGAAAGAACATGGAGAAGAAATCCCACCGAGGAAATCCTATTTAACTACAAAGGTCTGACAGAGAATTATCGGAAAGCAATCTTCAAAGCCAAAAAGGACCACTTCTCATATACAATCTCAACGGCCGCAAACCAACCACGGGAACTGTTTAAACTGGTTAATCAATCAATGAATCCGGTGTGCCTAGAACCCCCAGAAAGCGAATCCCAGGATTACTGTGACAAACTGTCAGATTTTTTCATCGATAAAGTCAAAACCATCAGGGAAACAATTTGTCAGAAGAAAACATCCAACCTCAGCCAGCAAATACATAAAGAGGATGTCCGCACCAACATACCGCAACCGCCAAAATTTTCACTATCCCCAATTACCGTAGACACCGCAAAAAACATCATTAATAAACTGCGTGACAGTACCTCACCTATTGACATCATCCCCACAAAACTACTGAAAGAATGCTCCGACATCGTGGCTCCAACCATAACCCACCTCATAAACCGATCATTCCACGAAGGGATTGTTCCCAGCATCCTCAAACAAGGCATCGTCAAACCTCTACTCAAGAAACCAAACTTGGACCCTCAGGATCCAAACAACCGTAGGCCAATTACAAGCATCAACACCATTTCTAAGATCATGGAGAAAGCTGTAGTACATCAGCTACAACTTCACCTGGATACTCACAAACTCCTGGACCCGCTGCAATCAGGCTTCCGCCCGGGTCATGGAACAGAAACAGCTCTCCTCAAGATTTGGGATGACGCCCTCGAAGCGGCAGATGACGGAGAGCCGTGTCTCCTCGTACTGCTAGACCTAAGTGCAGCGTTTGATACAGTAGATCACAATACTCTACTCGTCCGCCTCACAGAAGTAGCCGAAGTCCAAGACATAGATCTCCATTGGTTCGCGTCCTTCCTAGGAAATCGGTCACAGACAGTGAAACTAGGAAAATTCCTCTCCGAAACTCGGGCAGTCACCTGCGGAGTCCCTCAAGGCTCTCCGTTGTCACCCGTTCTCTTCAACATTTACATTCGCCCACTCCTTCAAATCATCAGATGCTCAGATCTCTGCTTCCACTCTTACGCTGACGACACGCAACTTTATTTCCGGATCAATGGAAAAAAAGATCACCAACAACAACTTGAAAACTGCCTCAAATCAATAGAGGACTGGATGACCACCAACTCCCTCCAGCTGAACCAATCAAAGACAGAGCTTCTTATCTTACACCCAAATCATAAGCCCGCAACCAAAACCTCCTGGTCTCCACCAACCGTCTTTGGGCAGACTATCTCCCCAAAGACCAAAGCGAAGAGTCTCGGGGTTATTTTAGACGCACAAATGTCAATGGATGCGCAAATAGGATCTGTAGTCAGTGGATCTCACCATCTGCTGCGCATGCTTCGCAGACTCATCCCTTTTATCCCAAAGAATGACAAAGCAGTGGTAGTTGGAACAATCATTAATTCACGACTGGACTACGCAAACTCGCTTTACATAGGATTACCACAATATCAACTTGCGCGATTACAACTGATCCAAAACACAGCGGCAAGGCTGATAACAGGAAAAAAACCCTGGGAATCCATCTCTCCTTCACTGAGGAGCTTACATTGGCTAACTGTAAAAAATCGGATCACGTTCAAGACCCTTTGCCTCACCCACAAATGCGTGCATAGAGAAGCTCCGCAATACCTAATGGAGAAAATAAATCATTACACACCAAACCGCAGTCTTCGATCAGCCAACAAAAACCTCCTCCTCGTGCCAAAAGCCCGGTATAAATCCAAGGGGGATCGGAGATTCGCTGTCCAAGGGCCTCGGCTATGGAATGCTCTACCAATCAACATCCGCCTGGAAGAAAATCACCTGGCTTTTAGGAAAAAACTCAAGACCTTCCTCTTTTAGCAGATGATCAAAGCTCGCCACAGCGCCTAGAGGCGATTCAGTTCGCATTGTGCGCTATATAAGTATTTCATTCATTCATTCATTCAAAGCGCTGAGTTTCCACCATCTCATTAAGTTTTCTCCTCATCACCTTCTCATCGCAGTCTTTAGTTTCTGTTTTTTCTCATAAAAAATAGTACAAAAACAAACGCATTAAACAAAAAGCGTTCGTTTTGTTCACGTACGAGAAACATTTTGGAGTTTGTCCCTTCGGGAATTTTCGTTTGCAAAGTCTGAATCAATTGTCGACAGTTGTGTACACACTATATGAAAATCGAAAGATTGATCGTGCCTTGTACTGAATTTTTATTCCGATTTTTTTCATATTGTGTACCCCCCTTAACACTGCTTGACCCATAACAAACTCCAGTAATTAACTTTGAAGTATGTATGTTTTGCTCTACCCAAAAGAAACAGACATCGCTATCTTTAAAGCCGCGTACACACGGGCGGACTGTCTGGCCAACTAAGTCCGTCAGACAATCCGACGGACAGTCCGTCCTACTTTCGAATGTACGGACTTGACCACACACGATGAACAAACAGTCCGTTGAAAGCTTGCGCGATGACGTATACAGCATGTACGACGGGACTAGAAATAGGACGTCCAATACACAGCAATGCAACCTTCCGCCGTGTAAATCCTTTCTGAGCATGCGCCATACTTAGTCCGTCCAACTAGTCTACTCACGAGCGGACTGTCCGCTGAAACCAAAGTTGAACGGACAATATTACGGAAATTCCGAAATACTTAGTCCACCAGACTGCACGCTGAAAAAGTCCGCTGAAGCCCACACACGAGCAGACTGTCCGCTGAAATGTGTTTCGGCGGACTAAGTTGGACAGACAGTCCGCCCGTGTGAACGCGGCTTTAGTTTTACACTGTCTCTCCAAAAGGGCATAACCAGTAATATTAATAGCCCAATCATATGCAGAATGAAGCCAAGATTCAGCATTACCAATTAAATCATAGTTCTCTTAACGCACCAGAGCTTCCAACTCTCCTACTTTGCTTGGCAGACTTCTGTCATTGGTGAAAAAACACTTTAATTTATTGTCCCATTTGCACTTGTGTGTTGCATATCTCTTTTAGAAGTACAAACAGTACCATAATTTTCAATGGTTGTTTGAAACATGGGAAACTCATTATCATCCTCTCCCCATCCCACCCTCCATTAGTGTCTGACCCATGACTAACTTACTGTATCTGCCCAATTATATTCTAATTCTCCCTCCCCCTCAATCCTAGTTTAAATACTCCTCCAGCCTTCCCATAAACCTCTCCCTAAGCACATCTCCCATTTAGGTGCAAACCATCTTTAGCATATAGGATGTGCCCCAATGAAAAGTCAGCCCAATGCTCTAAAAACCAAATTCTTTCCCTCTTACAACAGGTCTTTGTTATGAATAAAGTTCTCTAAGCTTCCCCTGACTTTCCTATGTTGCACAGGCAATATTCCAGACAATATAACCTTGAAGGTCCTTCCCTTCAATTTGAAGCCTAGTTCTTTGACCACTTTGGCTACGGAAGGTTTTATCCCCTTCATGACCAGGGCATTTGTACCCAAATTAAATGTTTATCATTTTATTTCACACAAATCTTTTGGTGGTATTTGATCACCACTGGATTTTAATTTAATTTAATTTTTTTTAAAAGAGAGAACATTTTGAAAAAAAATTATATTTCTTTAGTGTCTGTTATAAAACATGTAGAATAAAATCAATTTTCATCATAAATTTAGGCCAAAAAGTATTTCTGCTGCATGTCTTTGGTAAAAAAAAACAAAAAAAAACATAAAAGTATATTAATTGTTTATTTTAAAGTTATAGTGTCTATAAACTATGGTATATACTGTATTTGAAAATTGATCAGTCCTGATGTACAGAGCTCATTAATTGAGGCCCTAAAATGCTAGGGCAGGACAAAAGTTCCCCCAAAATGTCCCCTTTTTAGAAGATAGACAGGCAAGTTTCTTGAAGCTGTAATTTTTGTCCTATTCTTTTTTTTTATTTTTTTATAAAGGAATATTTTTAAACAAATTTTTTTTAAATTTTCATTTATTACAATTTTTTACATACTTTGATCAGAGTAGTTCAGTGTCACCATAGTAACACTGTACTACTCTGAGGGGATAATCAGATTTTTTAAAATACTTTGCTGTTACAATGAAGTAACAAAAGTTTTGCTGTTACAATGAAGTAGCAAAGTTTTCAACTGTCATGAATGGGTTAACTATTCATAACAGCTGTGATCACTAGTGATTAGCTACAGCTAATTACATGGTACATGGTGTTGTAATTGGCCCAGGTACCGTGTGAAAGCTGTGGGCCAATCAGAGTAGGGGTCAGGTAGTTTAGAGTAGGGGTCAAGTAGGTCAGTGTAATGGTCAGGTAGGTTAGTGGAGGTGTCAGGTAGGTCAGTGTAGGTATGTGAGTGTAGGTAGGTCAGTGTAGGGGTCAGGTAGGTAGGCCAGTGTAGGGGTCAGTGTAATGGTCAGGTAGGTCACATAGGTTACATAGGCAGGGCAAAGGGGGTGGAGTCAGGGGCAGAGCCAGGGGGGCGGAAAAATTAGGTTTCGTCTAGGGTGTCAAAAATTCTTACACCGGCCCTTTATCAAACAGTGCCGAGCAATAGCAACACCCCCTTCCGGCATTAAATACTTACAGCATCCCATTTGGCATTCATTTTCTCTTGTTCAAATTTGGCAAACTCTCTTCTGTCGTGAATAATCATAAGAAGCCTCCATATAAGCAACAATGCCAATCCAATAAGTACAATTGCAGCCACCACACCAGCAACGATGGGAACTATATCAGGCCCACTGGGACACTCTACAACAGGAAATCAGTAGATGTATCCTCATTAGCTGATATATGGGAATGCTTGGGAACAATAATATCTCTGCTAAGGATAAATTACCTGGCTCTCTCACAACATGCACATGAACCTCAGAGCTAGAATTTATAGAGTAAGTATAGTAAAACCAGCAATCATCTACATCCTTCTCTATGCACTCTTTGAGTGTGAGAGCATCTTCCTGTCCTGGCTGAGGTAACTCATCACGGCTGTCCACCAGAGTAAGGTTGAAATGTGAACACTGGGTATCACACCCTTCTTGTTTCTCTCCTTTATGGAATGCTCTGCACTGAACACATTCCCTGGGTAAACAAAAAGAGAGAAAAAAAAGAGACATTAGCAAATAACACGGTAAAGTAGACAAGCTATGTTAAAACAACACATAAAGAGAAATAAAAATTTGCTAGTGGATAAAAGACCAGAATTTGGATGTCATTCTATAGTGTGCACTAATGATCAGAGTTTAAATGTGGATGATGAAGACACACCAGTATAACCCCCCATAAAACTAGAGGAAGCCCTCCTCTGTTCACCTGTCACATCTGACTTAGAGGCATGGCTGTGCAGTTCTATAATCTAGATTCCCCACTTTAAATAGAACATCATGAAGCCAAAATGTATCTATAGGGAACTTAACAACCTAAGTGGTGAAATCAGAAGATGCATAGTTACAGCTACAGAACTTTGGTGTCATAGTCAACAGTGGAGGTGAAAGCCACAGAGAAGTAGGTAACTGCAGGTGAAGTTGCTATTAAAAAGACTTAAGCCAGTCATAGACTGTTTGAATTTCGGTTGGTTCACCAGGAACTGGCATGCGATTCGAACCATGTATGGGCAGGTTGAATGCATCAATCAACTTGGGTGTAACCAGCCTGTTGGATTTTTACATATGATTTTTGCTAGCAGCTGTTATAGCTGCTAGTAATAATTACTGTGTCTCCTGGCAGGGATGGCTTCCTCTGCCCCCCTGCCGGGAAAACTGACTGATGGGGGAAGTAAGTGGTTTTCTTTGCTGCAACCTATCTTTGCAGGAAAAAAAATTGCTATGGCTGGCCTTAGCTATGCACCTGGTGTTATTTGCAAGATCCATTCAGCGTAGAGCCTAGAACACATATCAGGCAGCATCTGCCAGTTCAATAGAAACCGGCCCGCTGGGTTGAACAAAAAAAAACTCAGTTTGTACCAGGCTTAATGATTTAGCTCAGGGGTGCCCAACCAGTGGCCTGGGGGCCACATGTGGCCTGCGGAGCCTTCTGATGTGGCTCGCGGCCTCCTGCTCTGAGATGGCTGGTTGGCAAGCGCGGATCGGTCATCCCAGAGCATCAGTGTTGTGAATGAAGCTGGAGTTAGAGAAAGCAGGCAGCTGAGGAGGAGAGCCACATAAGCCAATGCTTCCTGTATAGTGCTGGCACCTGCAGAGTGATACTAAATATGGGCATATCTGTTCTGCAGTGGTTATTGGGCTGCTTTCAAACTGATCCGCAGGTGCACCGCCTACCTCCAATCTGATCTGCTAAAAAAACAGCATCCACCCCCTTCCGCCTGGATAGGATTTAAGGGCCCATAGAGTAGAGCGGGCTGCAGTGGCGTAACTAGAACATTCAGGGCCCCGATGCAAGAAACCATGAAGGGCCCCCCTGAACCCCAGCCAGGGCCCTTCCCTCCGAGTCCGGCGGTGGAACTCCAGGGAGTGGTCACAGGTATGACCTTTGTGAGCCCTGTAGTTCCACCACTGGCATCAGTAGTCTTTTTTTATCATTATTTTTTCAAATTTTTAGGTGCCCCATTGGGGGACTGTCCCTAGGCAGGATAGGGTCCCCGTCCCCAGAAGAGATGAGGTCCTTTTCTCCAGGGCAGATGAAGTTACTGCCCCCAGGTGAGACAGGGTCCCTGTCCCCAGGGGAGATTGGGGTCCCTGTCCCCACGTGAGAAGGGGCCCCTGTCCCCAGGGGGAGATGTAGGGGGTAAGTAATGGTGTGTGGTGGATGGGGTCCTCTCACTCACCATGACCAAGCTGCAGGCCGCGCACTCATCCATGTTGGCCTGGGCTCCATCCAGTGTGCTGGATGGGTGATAAGCATATCTCCCAGAAAGACCTTTCATTATCTGTGTATGACGGGGGAGGAGGGGAGCTGGCAGACAAGCCTGCAGTGTCCTCCGGGGAGCCGGCTCTCATAGGGCTGCACTGCATCTGTGTGCTTAAAGTTTGTTTACCCGGGAGAAGTATGCAGTGCAGTGTGGGCCGGACTCGGGGGGGGGGGGGGCGGGACTCTGGCTGAGCGGCAATGCATGGAGCAGGAGAGGGGTACTCTGAGGAGCCAGCCGAGGACACAGGTCATGCGGGGAATGCACAACTAAAGAGCAGCCAGTGCGATAGTTGAGCATGGAGCTCTGCTAGTCACCCTCCACCTCCAGCCACCTGTGTGCATGGTGCAGTGGTACCCCTAGCTGCCTATGCTGCAGCCGGCCATATGTAGAGGGGGCTGCATGGGCCCCCTGCAGCACAGGGCCAAGTTGCGGTCGTGACTGCTGCATCCCCTATAGTTACACCCCTGGTGGGCTGTGTCTGTGTCCGCTCTCCATATGCAGAGTGGACACGAACCTGTCATCCTCCCGCTCCACTCATTGTGGCCCGCGACCAGTTACCAAGTCACTTAAGTGGCCCTCACTCTTCAAAAGGTTGGGCATCCCTGATTTAGCTGAACTATAATTCCGTTTTACATTTCTTGAAAATGTGTTCCTTATTAATACTCACTTGTGTTCCATACAAACACCAAGAGTGCTCTGGAATGTCTCACACTTCTGTCCATAGAATTTGGGGTCTGTACATTTACACCTTCCACAGTCACATGTTCCTCTTTCATTACATAGCCGACCGTTAGATGCCATGCACGTTGAGTTATCTTCTGAGCAATCACAAGCACTACCAGAAAAATTAGCAAAACATATGCATTTTCTGCATGTGCAGACTCCATTACCTGTAATAAAAGACATGTTTTAAGTATCCAGTTTGAAAACTGACACACGTAACTGCCATAATTGCCACTTTGAAATTAGCAAACACCTTTCCATTTTAGCCTGCAACTACCTATGATTGTTATTGCTTGTCCTGATTATCAGTGCAGTCCCAACGGTGCTGCCAATCAGTGCCTCCTCATCAGTGTCACCTATCAGTGCCGCCTACCAGAGCCCATCAGTGTAAATCAGTGCCACCTATCAGTGCAGGCTCATCAGTGCAGCCTATCAGTGCCCATAAAAGACCATGGAAGAAAACAAGGAGGGTCTAGCTCGCACTACACAAACTAAGAAGACAAAGATTTCAAAATCATATAGTAAACATCTGATTAAGCCCAAAACTGCCACTAAATGGCAGCATACTACAAAACAATAACATGATGCAGTTCAATATACAATACAGAAAAAAATACATGAATGCACAACAGAAGAGATCCAACTGCATTAAAAAATGTAACCATGTGCGGCCCTAATATCAGGAGAAGTGTTACATAGTTAGTTACATAGTTAGGTTAAAAAAAGACACAAGTCCATCTAGTTCAACCATTAAAAAATAAAATATCATATATCATACAATTCCATATACCCAATTCTATACCCACAGTTGATGCAGAGGAAGGCGAAAAAACCCCCCAGAAAAGCAGGATCCAATTTTCTACAGCAGGGGAAATAATTCCTTCCTGATCCCAGAGAGGCAATCGGATTTTCCCTGGATCAACTTTACCTATAAATGTTAGTACCCAGTTATATTATGTACATTTAGGAAAGAATCCAGGGCTTTCATAAAGCAATCTACTGAGCTGGCCAGAACCACCTCTGGAGGTAGTCATTTTCACAGCTCTTACTGTGAAGAAACCTTGAAATCTCTTTTCCTCTAGACATAAAGAGTGTCCCCTTGTCCTCAGGGTTGACCATAAAGTGAATAACTCAACACCAAGTTCACTATATGAACCCCTTATATGTACATGGTGATCATATCCTCTCTCAATCTCCTCAAGAGTGAACAAATTCAGTTCCTGTAATCTTTCCTCATAGCTGAGCTCCTTCATGCCTCTTAAGCCGCGTACACACAAGCTGAATGTCCGACAGAAAAAGTCAGACGGGAGCTTTTCATCATATATTCCAATCATGTGTATGCCCCATCAGACTTTTTACATCAAAAATTCTGACAGACCTAGAAATAGAACATGTTCTAAATATTTCCAACAGAACCAATTCCTGTCGGGAAAACCGCTCGTCTGACAGATCAAAAACGACGCATGCTCTGAAATGGAAGCTATTGGTTACAGGCTATTGAACTTCCTTTTTCTAGTCCCGTCGTGCGTGTTGTGCGTCACTGCGTTCTTGATGATCGGACTTTGATGTGATCGTGTGTACGCAAGACAGTTTCAGCGGAATTCCATCGGAACTCTGGAGTTTATTCTGATGGGAAAACTGGTCGTGTGTACAGGGCATCATGAGTTTGGTTGCCCTTCTCTGCACATTCTCCAGTTCCCCGATATCCTTTTTTCTTTTCTTTAACTCATTCAACAGCATGCACCTTTTCTTGGGTATCTTAAGGCCCCTCGTTTTCAGCGATATTATTCTAATGCTGTCCATCACCATGTCAGGGGGAAGGGGGTAAAAGGGAAGAGGAGGGGGAGGGAAAGATAGGGCAGAGAGAGGGGGTTAAGTGAGAGAAGAAGGGGAAATTAGAAAGGGGAAGAGTTGAAAAAGAGAACTATCAAGTTCAGGATAGAGGACCCTTAAGTAACTAAAATCGTACGTAACAAACTAATATCAGCACGTAGCTCCCAAAAGCTGGGAGAACATGCTAGCCTACTTGGAGGAGAGGTTAGTCAGGGCCCAAGAGCGGAGGACCCAATCCTCCCACCCACCCCAGCAAAAATCAAAATTATAACCATTATTATAAATGCTATAAAAGAAAAATAATAAAGTGAAAAACAAACACAATCACAAGGAAACATATGGTGCAAAGTATCCACTCCTAGACTTCCTGTGTCCTGTGAGGTTCATCTCCTCTGGTCCCAGCTGTTTGGCCATGTGTGGGAATACGCAGGATATCTGCCATAGCTCGTTACCTCAGGAGGTCCACCTCATGGAAGACAGGACATCCCTGGACGAGTGCGTGGCCACATGTAATGACCCACACTCCTCCTGGGCATGCAGATGAACGAGCAGCAATTCCATCAACTGCACGACTCCCGAGAAGAGCGGTAGGGCACATAACTAGAACAGGCCATAACATCAATAACAGGTACAGGACAGCCTGCCAAGGGAGACTCCTCCCACCTCGAGTGCAGTGGCGGCTGGTGATAAAAAATGTTGGGGGGGCGCAAACCCCTCCAGGTCCCTATCTACCCATCCTCTGCTGTCATGGCTCCTAATACCCGAATACATACACAGAGCGCACAGTACATACAGAGCACACAATGCATACAGAGAACACACAGTACATACACAACACATACAATACACACGGTATATTCACAGAACGCACAGTGCATACACAGAAGACACAGTACATACAGAACATACAACACACACACAGTACATACAATACATACACAGAACACACACAGGACGCACAGTACACACAATACATACACGAAACACACAGTACATACAATACATACGATACACACACACAGAACACACAGTACATACAGAACATACAGTACATACAGTACACACACAGTACATACAATACATACACAGAACACACACAGGACGCACAGTACACACAATACATACACAGAATACACAGTACATACAATACATACGATACACACACACAGAACACACAGTACATACAATACACACACAGTACATACACAGAACACACATAGTACATTACACACACACACAACACACAGTACATACAATACATACACTGAACACACACAGAACACACACAGGACGCACAGTACACACAATACATACACAGAACACACACTACATACGATACACACACACAGAACACACAGTACATACAACACACACACAGTACATACAACACACACACAGTACATACAATACACACACACAGAACACACAGTACATATACAGAACACACAGTACATAGTACATATAATACACACACAGTACATTATATACACACAGTACATACACAGAACACACACAGTACATACAATACACACACACAGAACCCCCAGTACATACAACACACACACACACACACAGAACACCCAGTACATACAACACACACAGTACATACAATACACACACACACACACACACACACACACAGAACACACAGTACATATAATACACACACAGTACATAATATACACACAGTACATACACAGAACACACACAGTACATACAATACACACACACACACACACACACACACACAGAACAGCCAGTACATACAATACACACACATACACAGAACACACTTCTTCC
The DNA here is from genome assembly GCF_037356315.1 of Lithobates pipiens. Taxonomy (NCBI): domain Eukaryota; kingdom Metazoa; phylum Chordata; class Amphibia; order Anura; family Ranidae; genus Lithobates; species Lithobates pipiens. The sequence continues at coordinate 92,288,681 of NW_027507764.1, forward strand.
CAGCCTGAATGTCCGTTTTGAGTTTTCCACATTTTAAAACAACCTGTTGCTGTGAAGCTTCCCCATCTTATCACAGAGTCCCACAAAGTAGCTGGCAGCTGCCATGCCATGAGTTACTGTATCCGGAGCAGTCTACCTGAAGGGGGGTGAAGAGCAGAGTGACATACAGAGTTCTGATGATATCAGCCGATTTGTGAGCAAAATTCAGTGGAGTAAATGCAGGAGGGTTATAATCACACTTGCATTCAATTTTTTGGAATGTGTAGTGAAAGGGGGGGATCTAATCTGGCTTCTAACAGTACTAACAAAAAGCCTCAGGGCTGCAAGGCACTTACCTTGCTTCCAGCTCCGCTCGGGCCATGCAAAGAATGGAGCTGTGAGGTCACGTCCGGTTTTCGTAAAACCCGGAAGTAACCTCTAAATTAAACAACAATGCTCCCGCCCATAGTGATTCTACGGGCGGAAGCTAATTGGCACTTTCATTTGCGCCACAAGGCGGGTTAAAATCCCGCAAATGAAGCTCCACGTCTGCAATCTCATGATTGCATTGACGTGGTGTTTCCCATAGTGCACTATGCCCGGCGCCCGGACACAGTGCACTTAAGGACCTTTTTTCAATTTTTTTTTTTTTTTTAAAGGGCCAGTTTTAAAAAAAAAAATTTTTTTTTCATTTTTTTTTTTTTCATTTTTTTTCTTTGGTGACTGGGGGGGGGGGCGGCGCCCAGGCGCCCCCTATGGACGGGCCGCCACTGCTCGAGTGTATCCATCCAAACTCCCATCTACAGGGCAATAGGCGTGCGCTTTGCATGTTGCCCAGGGCTGCTAAGACTCCAAATGGAGGAGGCTTCCTCCATTTGGACCCAGTGCACCCTGTACTGGTGCACTCACCAGTATAGGGTGAGTGCACACTCATCCCACCCCCCCGGATAACCCCGAGAGGGGGGGCAAGTGCCGCTCCAAAAGACATCCCCAAGACATCCCCCCCCCCCCCCCCGCTCAGCACATTACCCCGGTAACAATGAGAATACAATAATGTAATGCATTGCAACATTTACTATGCAGTAAGCAGTGTTTTAGTCACCCTGATATATAGTATGGCTATAGTTTCATACCAGGGAGTGATACTGGCGTGACGCCAGTGCAAATATTAAGGCATAAAGACCTTCATGGTTGTTGTGTGGGGCATGGGAAACGTAGGAGTCAGTCTTTACCGATCCCCTGGGGCCACAGAATCTTCATAGTACAGAGTCAGTTGGATGGCCTGTAATTGGTCGGTATTGCATGGAGGGTGCTAACTGTGGAGAGCGTTACACAGGCAAAAGAGAGCTTCATGGGGAGCTTTATACTGTATCCACACAGGGCGAGATGAGATATGAGTCAGGGTAAGCTTCTGTTTCATGAGTGTCAGGGGAATAGGGAAGCAATGGGGTGAGGTGCATCTTAAGTAAAGCTGCTCTGTAGTGGGTTGAGTGGGAGTGATAAATGCAGGGTGGAAATGTTTCAAGACTCACGTGGTTCCTCCAGAGACTGCAGTTGTGAGCGGCAATGACTCCTCTGAGGTCTGGGCTGGAAGTTGCACCAAAGGCGTCCAGATAATCTTGGGAGGAAAGTTAGCCAGCTGTCAGGGCTCTGCCCGCGCTGCATGGGCGAATCTGTGCGTGCGCCCCGAGCATCAGTGCGTGTGTGCGCGCCAGTGTGCACCTCAGGCGAATGCAAATGTGCGATGGGCATGTACAGCGTATGCGCACTAGTTGTCCTATTTAAAGATGACAGCTGCGCTTGTGCGGCACCGTTTGTCTGCAGCTTGTACCTGAGACTTCTGCTACCTTCTGCGTCTGATCATGTTTACTGACCCAGCTTCCATCTGACCTTGCTGATCTCTCCGATCCTGATCCCGGCCTGCCGGACCCTGTTTATATACATATATATATATATATATATATATATATTTATTTATTTATATATTTACCCTGACTATATTACCCCCCCGGTCCTTGTCAAATTTTTTTTCCATGAAACCAGTCCCCCATGCAAAAAAGGTCTTGGACAGCTGCTCTAAAGTGACATCACTCCCTTCTAGCGCACTATGATAGAGTTAACAGCGCAGGAGGGAAAAGAGTGACCGATTCCATGGTCAGTGAAGGTTTTGAAATCAGCTTTTTTTGGGAAGGGGGGGGGGGGTGTCCCTGAATGGCAGTTTGGAAATGTGGTCACCCTACCCGACGCGCTGACTTTTTTCTGAGTCTGCTGCTCTCTGACTCGCTGAGACCGTCCCTCCCTCACCCCCAATGCGATGGCTCAGGTCTCAGCTCGGCCACTCAGCCACTCAGTTCCAGTCCCTCCTGTGTACTGTGTAGAGAGAGGTGAAGATCCGGCCGGTGATCTGTGGGACTGTCTAGGGGAGGGACTGTGCTGTACAGCAGCCGCCCAGAGCGGGAGAGAGATCCGGAGAACAGGCAGGCAGGCTGAGTCAAGGAGGTGGAGGAAGCAAGGAGGACTCATGGAATGGAAAATATATATATTAATATTGTAAAGGACTAGTAGTGATGGCCGAACGGTTCGCCCGGCGGTCGTTTCGCGGCGAATTTCCGACTTTCGCCGTCCGCGGGTTCGAACGCCTTTTTCCGTCGTTCGCCCCGGCGGACTTACGTGTTTAATGTATACAAGAACTTTAACCTTTCGTGACACGTTTATCATGTGTTACAGGACAACCAATTGAGACATGACAGCTCATGGACACTTGGACATTCCCCCTAACCTATAAATACACCCGATCCGGTGGCCATTTTACATTCTTTCTTCTGTCACTGTAGGGAAAGGATCCTGTGTGGAGTAGGGACAGAGAAAACGCTAGCTATTTGGTACACAAAAGTTCTTTTCAGGACTGGTATAGGTGTTAGGTCAGCAGCCTGAGTTTCTTTTGTCAGTTTAGATAAAGGGACAGAGCGCTGTATGCTGCTATTTTAGGGACAGCTCAGCCAGATTAGTCTTTCTTCATCATCATCATCATCATCATCATTAGCTGTTACTATCAGGTCCACAAAAGAGCTGTTCCAGCTAATCGTTCCAGCCTACTCTTTTTTGCCAATTTGTATAGGGACAGGCAGGAAGCAGTGTGTCAGGCAGTGAGGATAATTTTAAAGACTTGCTGTTACTATTAGTTCCACAAAGGTTCTTTTCAGGACTGGTATCAGTGGTACGGTAATAGGCTTGTACACGTATAATATTCTTTCTTCCAAATATAGAAAGAATATTATACTTGACTGCTGCCCTTCTGCTGCAGTCTGCTAATCATTCACAACTCACTTGTTCCACAAAGCTCTTTATCAGGACTGGTAACTTGGTCTGTCTAGGGTGCTACGGTACATAGGCTTGGGTGCGGTACAGTCTGCTGTTCTGTAAGGACCGCTATCGGTCCACAATACATAGGGTTGCCGTGCACTACTGCTGACCGCTGCCCTATACTGCAGCAGTCCTTCATTGGTATAGGGACTGACGTACAGTCTGCTAATCACTAACACACAACCTGCTTGGTCCACAAAAGTTCTTATAAGGACTGGTAACTTGGTATAGGGTGCTACGGTACATAGGCCTGAGTGCGTTACAGTCTGCTGTTCTGTAAGGACCGCTATCGGTCCACAATACATAGGGTTGCCGTGCACTACTGCTGACCGCTGCCCTATACTGCAGCAGTCCTTCAGCGGTATAGGGACTGACGCACAGTCTGCTAAACACTAACACACAACCTGCTTGGTCCACAAAAGTTTTTATAAGGACTGGTAACTTGGTATAGGGTGCTACGGTACATAGGCCTGAGTGCAGTACAGTCTGCTGTTCTGTAAGGACCGCTATCGGTCCACAATACATAGGGTTGCCGTGCACTACTGCTGACCGCTGCCCTATACTGCAGCAGTCCTTCATTGGTATAGGGACTGACGTACAGTCTGCTAATCACTAACACACAACCTGCTTGGTCCACAAAAGTTCTTATAAGGACTGGTAACTTGGTATAGGGTGCTACGGTACATAGGCCTGAGTGCGTTACAGTCTGCTGTTCTGTAAGGACCGCTATCGGTCCACAATACATAGGGTTGACGTGCACCACTGCTGACCGCTGCCCTATACTGCAGCAGTCCTTCAGCGGTATAGGGACTGACGTACAGTCTGCTAAACACTAATACACAACCTGCTTGGTCCACAAAAGTTCTTATAAGGACTGGTAACTTGGTATAGGGTGCTACGGTACATAGGCTTGAGTGCGGTACAGTCTGCTGTTCTGTAAGGACCGCTATCGGTCCACAATAGATAGGGTTGACGTGCACCACTGCTGACCGCTGCCCTATACTGCAGCAGTCCTTCAGCGGTATAGGGACTGACGCACAGTCTGCTAAACACTAACACACAACCTGCTTGGTCCACAAAAGTTTTTATAAGGACTGGTAACTTGGTATAGGGTGCTACGGTACATAGGCCTGAGTGCGTTACAGTCTGCTGTTCTGTAAGGACCGCTATCGGTCCACAATACATAGGGTTGCCGTGCACTACTGCTGACCGCTGCCCTATACTGCAGCAGTCCTTCATTGGTATAGGGACTGACGTACAGTCTGCTAATCACTAACACACAACCTGCTTGGTCCACAAAAGTTCTTATAAGGACTGGTAACTTGGTATAGGGTGCTACGGTACATAGGCCTGAGTGCGTTACAGTCTGCTGTTCTGTAAGGACCGCTATCGGTCCACAATACATAGGGTTGCCGTGCACTACTGCTGACCGCTGCCCTATACTGCAGCAGTCCTTCAGCGGTATAGGGACTGACGCACAGTCTGCTAAACACTAACACACAACCTGCTTGGTCCACAAAAGTTCTTATAAGGACTGGTAACTTGGTATAGGGTGCTACGGTACATAGGCCTGAGTGCAGTACAGTCTGCTGTTCTGTAAGGACCGCTATCGGTCCACAATACATAGGGTTGCCGTGCACTACTGCTGACCGCTGCCCTATACTGCAGCAGTCCTTCATTGGTATAGGGACTGACGTACAGTCTGCTAATCACTAACACACAACCTGCTTGTTCCACAAAAGTTCTTATAAGGACTGGTAACTTGGTATAGGGTGCTACGGTACATAGGCTTGAGTGCGGTACAGTCTGCTGTTCTGTAAGGACCGCTATCGGTCCACAATAGATAGGGTTGACGTGCACCACTGCTGACCGCTGCCCTATACTGCAGCAGTCCTTCAGCGGTATAGGGACTGACGTACAGTCTGCTAAACACTAATACACAACCTGCTTGGTCCACAAAAGTTCTTATAAGGACTGGTAACTTGGTATAGGGTGCTACGGTACATAGGCTTGAGTGCGGTACAGTCTGCTGTTCTGTAAGGACCGCTATCGGTCCACAATAGATAGGGTTGACGTGCACCACTGCTGACCGCTGCCCTATACTGCAGCAGTCCTTCAGCGGTATAGGGACTGACGTACAGTCTGCTAAACACTAATACACAACCTGCTTGGTCCACAAAAGTTCTTATAAGGACTGGTAACTTGGTATAGGGTGCTACGGTACATAGGCTTGAGTGCGGTACAGTCTGCTGTTCTGTAAGGACCGCTATAGGTCCACAATAGATAGGGTTGACGTGCACCACTGCTGACCGCTCACCTATACTGCAGCAGTCCTTCAGCGGTATAGGGACTAAGAGTTTTGTCACAGGGTCATTTAAAAAATGACATGCAGAGGAAGAGGCAGGCCCTTCCGCAGGGGTGGTAGGGGTAGGGCAGGAGCAACAGGCTTGAGCCAAAGTGGGAAGTTGCAGAAGGTGCGTTCAATTACTTTAAAGGATGCACCAGACTTGGTTGAGTGGCTCGCTCAGCCTTACTCTTCTGCACCCTCCTCATCCTCTCGATCTGCACCCTCTTCTTCACTCTCTGCTATGTGCACCCCCAAAGACACTACCACCAACAACACGACCACCACCACCACCACCACATACCTTCCGCTTGAGTCACTGGAATTATTTTCCGATCCATATCAAGAGGACATTTCTGATGCGCAGCCACTCTTGGTATTGGATCAGGAAGAGGAGGTAGCAACAAGCGCTACTCAGCAGTCTGACGCCAGTACCCAGATCAGCCCAAGGAGGAGGTTGGTCCCCGGTGTTGCTGCCTACTCTACTTATAGCGGTGGGGAAGGTGACGTTGATGATGACGTGTCTAGTGATGTCACGTGGGTGCCCACAAGAGAGGAAGAGGAGGGGAGTTCAGAGGGAGATATGGACCAGCAGATAGGGAGGAGAAGCAGCAATGACTTACATTGCACAGCAGGGACAAAGCAGACTGCAAATGTATCAGGAGCGAGTCATCGACCATGTACGGTCACATCTGGCGCTCCCAGGACACCGGCACATGGCTCCGCAGTGTGGGCTTTTTTTAACGTGTCCGCTGCTGACAATAGCGTTGCCATCTGCAATCTTTGCAGTCAACGCGTTAGTCGCGGTAAGCCCAATACTCACCTAGGGACGACCGCCTTAAGAAGGCACATGAGCAGCCATCACCGAGCCCAGTGGGAGCAACGGAACACACAAAGCCACACTGCAGGCTCTCACCGTCCAGCCTCGTCTTCTACTTCTCCTTCTCCTCTCTCCTCACAATTGTCCTCCACTCCACCTTCCATCACGCCAAGCTCACATTTTTCTGCAAAAAGGCAGGCTTCCGTGGGCCTAATGTTTGAGCGTAAAAAAATGATGACGCCGGATAACCCTCTTGCCCAACGGTTGGCGGCTGGCTTGTCAGAACTCATAGCCCGCCAACTACTGCCATATAAACTGGTGGACTCGGAGGCCTTTCGCAAATTTGTGGCCATTGGAACACCACAATGGAAGGTCCCAGGAAGGAAGTATTTCTCAGAGAAGGGCATCCCAGAGCTATATGGCCATGTTCAGCGGCAAGTGAATGTATCTCTGGCACACAGTGTCGGTGCCAAGATACATCTGACCACAGACACGTGGTCTAGCAAACACGGGCAGGGAAGGTATATCAGTTTTACTGCCCACTGGGTGAACCTTCTGACGGCCGTCAAGCATGTAACCCGTGGCACCCGTGTAGATTTGGTTTTACCGCCACGGATTGCATGCAGGCCTGACTCTTCTTCTCCTCCTCCTACTCCATCCTCCTCCCTCTCCTCCTCAGCTGCCTCCTCCTTTTCCGCTGCTAGCGTCTCTTCCACTGCACCGCCCAAGCTCCCCAGAACCTATTCCACATGCCAGGTGAGACGTTGCCATGCCGTGCTGCGTCTGTTGTGCCTGGAAGCAAAGAGCCACACTGGCCCGGCACTCCTTTCAGCTTTGCGTTCACAGGCAGATGAGTGGCTAACACCGCTCAATTTGACAGTTGGTAAAGTGGTGTGTGACAACGGTGCCAATCTGCTTAGCGCATTGAAACAGGGCAAAATCACGCACGTGCCGTGCATGGCACACGTCTTAAACTTGGTCGTGCAGCGATTCCTTGTCAAATACCCTGGGGTCCAGGACATCTTGCGGCAGGCAAGGAAAATCTCGGCCCATTTCAGAAGATCTTACACGGCCATGGCTCGCCTTGCTGACATTCAGCGGCGACACCATCTGCCGGTCAGACGTCTTATTTGCGATTGCCCGACGCGATGGAACTCAACCTTCTATATGCTTGATAGGCTGCTCCAGCAGAAACGTGCAGTTAACGTCTACCTGTATGAACTCTGCGAAAGAAACGGTTCTGGGGAGCTGGGTTTTTTTTCACCGCGCCAGTGGCTGCTCATGCGCGACACATGCAGACTTCTGCGGCCATTTGAGGAGATCACCAAACTGGTCAGTCGCAGCCATGGCGCCATCAGTGACATGGTACCTTATGCCTTCTTTCTGGAGCGTGCATTGCGTCGTGTCATTGATCAGGCTGTGGAGGAGCAGGAGCGGGAAGATGAGGAAGTCGCAATGCTGGATGAATTCCCAGGGGGGGCTACTCTATCTGAGACAAGTCAACAACAGGAGTCTGATGAGGAGTCAGAGGAGGATGGTGCCGGGGCGGATGAGCAGGAGCAAGAAGAGCATGCTTTAAACCTTTCTGGGATCCCTGTTGTGCGAGGATGGGGAGAGGAGAATGAAGAGGACGACATTATCCTGGATGATGAGCAGGAGCCAGGCCACCACACCGCTTCCACTTTAGTGCAAATGGGGGCCTTCATGCTCCAGTGTTTTAATAGGGACCCCCGTATAAAAAGCATGAGGGTCAAGGACCAGTACTGGGTGGCAACGTACTTAGACCCCCGGTACAAACACAAAATGGCGGAAATGTTACCGCCGTCGCAGAGGGCTGTCAGAATGCAGCACTTCCAGGCCTTGCTTCGAGAAATGCTGCATTCTGCTTTTGCGTGCGCTGGCAGAGGAGCAATTCCCACTCCCAGAGAAGGATTTGCGGGTACCAATCCAACAGCGCCTGCAAGAAGAGGCCGGTTTGAAGATGTGTTGGTGACTTCGGATATGAGGTCATTCTTTCAGCCGACCCATCGACAGGTGTCATCCGGATCCAGCATCAGGGAACGCCTAGACCGTCAGGTGTCCGACTACATTGGGTTAACGGCCGATGTGGACGCTCTGAGGAGTGATGAACCCCTAGACTACTGGGTGGGCAGGCTTGACCTCTGGCCAGAGCTTGCCCAATTTGCAATCGAACTGTTGGCTTGCCCCTCATCCAGTGTCCTGTCCGAAAGGACGTTCAGCGCAGCAGGGGGGATTGTGACCGATAAGCGTACTCGCCTAGCTCACCACAGTGTTAACTACCTCACATTTCTAAAAATGAATGAGGCATGGATCTCGGAGGAATTCAACACATGTGATCAGTAGACCATGTATATGTCTATAAACAATTTTTGGAATCAAGCACACAGACCTTCTTAATTCATTTGGCTCACTTCCCTGACCCAAAAAAGCACACCGTACTATATGCCCCTACCCTCCTCTTTGAAGAGGTTGAGCGGTGTCATATTTCTACTGGGGCTGCTTATTATGAGGGGTTCCCACCATCCCTGTGCTGTGCTGACTTCCTCCTGGGTGTTCTTATTATGAGGGGCTCCCACCATCCCTGTGCTGTGCTGACTTCCTCCTGGGGGTTCTTATTATGAGGGGATCACACCATCCCTGTGCTGTGCTGACTTCCTCCTGGGGCTGCTTACGGTGCTGCTGTCAGCGCTGTATGTCACGGAGCTGCTGTCAGCGCTGTATGTCACGGAGCTGCTGTCAGCGCTGTATGTCACGGAGCTGCTGTCAGCGCTGTATGTCACGGAGCTGCTGTCAGCGCTGTATGTCACGGAGCTGCTGTCAGCGCTGTATGTCACGGAGCTGCTGTCAGCGCTGTATGTCACGGAGCTGCTGTCAGCGCTGTATGTCACGGAGCTGCTGTCAGCGCTGTATGTCACGGAGCTGCTGTCAGCGCTGTATGTCACGGAGCTGCTGTCAGCGCTGTATGTCACGGTGCTGCTGTCAGCGCTGTATGTCACGGAGCTGCTGTCAGCGCTGTATGTCACGGAGCTGCTGTCAGTGCTGTATGTCACGGAGCTGCTGTCAGCGCTGTATGTCACGGAGCTGCTGTCAGCGCTGTATGTCACGGAGCTGCTGTCAGCGCTGTATGTCACGGTGCTGCTGTCAGCGCTGTATGTCACGGAGCTGCTGTCAGCGCTGTATGTCACGGAGCTGCTGTCAGCGCTGTATGTCACGGAGCTGCTGTCAGCGCTGTATGTCACGGAGCTGCTGTCAGCGCTGTATGTCACGGAGCTGCTGTCAGCGCTGTATGTCACGGTGCTGATGTCAGTGCTCTGTATTACGGTGCTGCTGTCAGTGCTCTGTATCTCCTGCACCCTCTTGTTTGCCTACCCTGGTCCCTGACCTTCCCTCTCCTCCATTGCCTTCATTAGCTCCATAGTCCTGAATTGTCAGAACAATTTCCCAAATAAAAAAAAAATGCTTGTAGTTATCGATCCCAAATTCACCTCATACATGTATTATGCTATTGTCCAGGTGGTGGGACTACGTGCTACCCCCTAATAATTACCCCGTGGCCGCAAATTCGACCTAAAGGTTTGCGAAATTCGCCTCCCATTGAAGTCAATGGAGCCCGCGGCGAACGGTCGTTTTCGCGAACGTTTGTGTCCGTTCGCGTTTCGCGTTCGCGAAACGTCCCGTCGGAAGTTCGTCCATCACTAAGGACTAGTATCAAATGTAGGGCTTTAAGGGCACCACCACTCGCTGGTTATACTTTTTAAGGGCTTTGTTTGCCCATTTTTATTAAAAGCAAGTTCAGCAAACAAACATATGTTTCCCTCGCAGGGGTTTTCAGCATTCCTTTGTCCATCAACAAGATGACATTCAGCCTAGTTGGCTCTCACTTGCAGCACTTCTGCTCTGGCCTTGCCTGGTTGGGACTAGTAGTTCTTCTTCCTGAATGCTTCACTGCAATCCTTCATGTGAGTGGATATTTTGTTCTTAATAAATTGTTTAGTGATATATACTCAGAGGCGCCTGTTTTTCCTGTTTTTGTTTGTTCTCAGACAATGTCAGCTTGATCCTTCTATTAAGCTTTTACATCAGGTTTCTCAAACTTTTGCATGCCAGCACTTTATGTGATAATGACTAAGCCCCTCCCCTTCATGACATTGTCAAAAAGGGGCAGAGCATAGGTGACCTTAAAATGATGCCCCCCCTAAAAAAAGTTCTTCGGACGCCCTTGAAGATGTTGTTACTCCCGCATACACAGCTTAGTGTACATAAACTCAGGCAAAGAAAAGGGCTCAAGATAAAAGAGACCAATAGGGTGTCTTTTGTCAAAAAATCCTACCTGACAGTGTTTTTTATGTTTAACTACTTGCCGACCGCACTATAGTTGAATGATGGCTACAGCGTGGTCATCCAGTTCTGGGAGGCCATCTATGACATCCTTCCGTGATCGCACCGGGACACTGCTGATCATGGATTGAGGTAGGGAGCCAAATCAGCGGCTTTTTACCACATGTTCAGCTGTGTCCAATCACAGCTGAGCATGATGTAAACAGAAGCCATTTATCAGCATTCCTTTCCTCACGCTGACAGCATGAAGAGAACCAATTTCTATCTTGTGTAAAAGGGACATCTACACTGATAATCAGGGCACTGATTATCAGTGCAGTCCCTCCATTGCTGCCAATCAGTGCCCACCAATAGCGCCTCATCAGTGTGCATCAGTGCAGCCTTTCTAGATTGTAAGCTCTAACGAGCAGGGCCCTCTGATCCCTCCTGTATTGATTTGTATTGTAAGTGTACTGTCTGCCCTCATATTGTAAAGCGCTGCGCAAACTGTTGGCGCTATATAAATCCTGAATAATAATAATAATATCAGTGCCCATTAGACATGTGCAGAGTGAAATATTTTGTTTCGGAATTTAGTTTTTCGTCCGAAAAATACATTTAAGCCTCTTTCACACTGACGTCCCGTTCAGGCCCGCCTGTCAGTTTTTCAGGCGGACCTGAACGGGTGCTCCATAGAGGTCTATGGAGCGTCAGATGTCAGCGGTGACATGTCCGCTGACATCCGACCCGCTCCGATCCGAAAAAGTGTAACGGAGGAAAAAGCTATTTTTCCATCCGTCTGCGGATCGGATCGGGTGACGACGGGCACTGCGGTCCGTCGTCATCCGATCTCCCATAGGGGAGAGCGGCGCTGTGACAGGTCCGTCCCTGCTCAGTGTGCAGAGACGGAGCTGTCATCTCCCTGCTCAGCGGGGATCGGCGGAGTGATCCCCGCTGAGCAAACGGACATCCACGGGGCGGATCAGAACTGATCCGCCCCGTGTGAAAGGACCCTTATTTAGTTACTCCCGAAATTCGTTTTTATTTATTTTGTTTTTCGTTCAAAAATTGCATTCGTCTGAAAATCCACATGAATTACGGTCGAATCTGTCTTTAAAGTGGAGGTCCCCCCTAATTAACAGTCCTAGGTCTATGTGATCCCCCCTTCCCTAATCGCTAGGTAACCCCCTTACCTTTCTGCTGTCTTCTTCTTATTTCAAATTTTCTGCCTCTGGAGATTCCGGAAAGGGGCGGAGCCGCTGCGGAAATGGGCGGGGCTTCAGCGGAAGGTCACTTCTTCCTGTTGGCCGCAGGGGCTCCTGGGATCGTTGTTTTTATTTCCCAGGAGTCTGTACGGTGCCCAGGCTCGAGATCTCGCGTGACTTGAGTGGTTGTCAGCGCTCGAGCGGATTGATCTGCGCATGCGCGAGATCACAGCTCATAGGGGCGGTGCATGATGGGAGTTTAGGAGGACTGTGCCCCGGAAGACAATGCCTGTGGGCTTCACATGCCCACAGGCAAAATGGAAAACGCCTGGAGACGTTTTCCTAAGCAGTTTTGAACAAAGAAAAACACTTGGAAGAGACTCGGACAGCACTTAGAAGTAAGTAAAATATTTAGAATACTTAATTTCAAACATTATTGCGGGAAAAAAAAAAAACGGCGGTGGAACCCCGCTTTAAGGCTTATGGTGTCTGTCGAATGTATAAAGAAGATTCGACGGAGCTGCTAAACTCTATATAGCATATTTTGTGTGAACTTTAGAACCCTACTAAAGTCTGTGGGACTCCAACATTCAAAATCTAAAGTGCTCATTTTAAAGGCTAATATGCAAGTTACTGTCCTAAAAAGTGTTTGGGGACCTGGGTCCTGCCCCAGGGGACATGTATCAATGCAAAAAAAAGTTTTAAAAATGGCAGTTTTTTCAGGAGCAGTGATTTTAATAATGCTTAAAGTGAAACAATAAAAGTGTAATATTCCTTTAAATTTCGTACCTGGGGGGTGTCTATTGTATGCCTGTGAAGGGGCGTATGCTTCCCGTGCTTAGAACCGTCCCTGTACAAAGTGTAATTTCTGCAGGAAAAAAAGTAATTTAACCACTTAACAAGCGGCCCATAGCCGAATGACGGCTACAGGGCGGTTGTTTAACTCTGGGAGGCCATCATATGACCTCCTCCCAGAATTCCGCTCTCGCGCGCCCCCTGGGGCAGCAACTCGAGAGCATCCGTGACCGCCGGGTCCTGTGGTCCTCATTGCGGCCGTTTACCATGTGATCGCTCCGTCAAATGACGGAGTGATCACTTGTAGACAAACCAGCGTCATAGGTTCCTCCCTCCCCCTCTCTGTACAGATCGGTACAGCGGAGGGGGAAGAGATCGGTGTCAACAGCGCTGTGGGCTGCATCTGCATTGCCCACATCGCTGCTCACCAAAATTTAACCCCTCAACACCCGCAAATACTCTGCAATACCAGCCAAAACTCTGCAATGCCAGCCAAAACTCTGCAATGCCAGCCAATACTCTGCAATGCCAGCCAATACACTGCAATACCCGCCAATACTCTGCAATACCCGCCAATACTCTGCAATACCCGCTAATACTCTGCAATACCCACTAATACTCTGCACTACCCACTAATACTCTGCACTACCCTCCAATACTCTGCAGTACAATTCCAGCCAATACTCTGCAATACCCTGCCATAAATTGCCATACCCGAAGATACCCAGCCATACTCGGAGATACCCTGCAATACCCAGCCATAGTCGGTGATACCTTGCAATACCCGGCCATAGACACCCCCCCCTCCCGCCACCATCTGGTGCTTCTACCGACTCGCCAATACGATCAAAGCCAGAATCTTTTTATTTTTTTTGTTTCAGGCTTCCCAGCTTAGAGGTGAGATGCGGGGTCTTACTGACCCCATATCTCACTGTAAAGAGGACCTGTCATGCCATATTCCTATTACAAGGGATGTTTACATTCCTTGTAATAGGAATAAAACCGCCCCTGTCCCCATGTGCTCGCATGCAGAAGCGAACGCATACGTAAGTCCCGCCCACTTATGAAAACGGTGTTCAAACCACACATGTGAGGTATCGCTGCGAACGTTAGAGCGAGAGCAATAATTCTAGCCCTAGACCTCCTCTGTAACTCAAAACAAGTAACCAGTAAAAAAAATTTGAAGCGTCGCCTATGGGGATTTTTAAGTAGCGACGTTTGGCGCCATTCCACGAGCGTGTGCAATTTTGAAGAGTGACATGTTAGGTATCTATTTACTCAGTGTAACTTCATCTTTCACATTATGAAAAAATTGGGCTAACTTTACTGTGTTTTTTTTTTTAAGCACAAAACTGTTTTTTTTTCCCAAAAAAAAGCATTCGAAAAATTGCTGCGCAAATACCGTGCGAGATAAAAAGTTTCAACGACCACCATTGTATTTTCCAGGGTGTTTGCTAAAAAAACATATTTAATATTTTGGGGTTCTATGTAATTTTCTAGCAAATAAATGATGATTTTTACATGTAGGAGAGAAATGTCAGAATTGTCCTAGGTGCTCCAGAACTCCTGATGGCGCTCCCTGCATGTTGGGCCTCTGTATGTGGCCACATTGCGTAAAAGTCTCACACATGTGGTATCGCCGTACTCGGGAGTAATAGCAGAATGTGTTTTGGGGAGTAATTTGTGTATGCATATGCTGTGTGTGAGAAATAAATTGATAATATGACAATTTTGTGAAAAAAAAAAAGTAAAAAAAATCTTGATTTTGCAAAGAATTCTGGGAAAAAATTACAACTTCAAAAAACTCATCATGCCTCTTACTAAATACCTTGTAATGTCTTCTTTCCAAAAAGGGGTCATTTGGGGGGTATTTGTACTTTTCTGGCATGTTAGGGTCTCAAGAATTGAAATAGGCCGTCAGTACTTCAGGTGTGATCAATTTTCAGATATTGGCACCATAGCTTGTGAACTCTATAACTTTCACAAAGACCAAATAATATCCACCAATTTGTACTTATTTTTACCAAAGATATGTAGTAGTATAAATTTTGGCCAAAATTTATGAAGAAAAAATTACTAATCTGCTAAATTTTATAACAGAAACTAAGAAAAATTCATTTTATTACAGAATTTTTGGTCTTTTTTCTTTTATAGCACAAAAAATAAAAAACCGAGCGGTGATTAAATACCACCAAAAGAAAGCTCTATTTGTGTGAAAAAAGGGACAAAAATTTCATATAGGTCCAGTGTTGCATGACTGAGTAATTGTCATTCAAAATGTGAGAGCACCGAAAGCTGAAAATTGGTCTGGTTATTAAGGGTGTTTAAGTGCTCAGTGGTCGAGTGGTTAAAATCACCCGTGGCTATAATGAATTGTTGGCTCCCGTAATACAGAGAACACTTATTGAAAGTCATTGATTTAAAAAAAGTGTGGGGTTCCCCCAAATTCAATTACCAGGCCCTTCAGGTCTGGTATGGATATTAAGGGGAACCCTGCGTCAAATAAAAAAAAAATTGATGTGAGGGTCCCCCTAAAAATCCATACCAGACCCTTTATCCGAGCACGCAACCTGGCAGGCCACAGGAAAAGAGGGGGGGACGAGAGAGCGCCACCCCGAACTGTACCAGGCCACATGCCCTCAACATTGGGAGGATGCTTTGGGGTCCCCCCCAAAGCACCATGTCCACATGTTGATGGGGACAAGGGCCTCATCCCCACAACCCTGGCCGGTGGTTGTGGGGGTCTGCGGGCGGGGTGCTTATCAGAATCTGGAAGCCCCCTTTAACAAGGGGACCCCCAGATCCCGACCCTCCCGTTTGAAATGGTAAGGGGGTACAAAAGTACCCCTACCATTTCACAAAGAAAGTGTAAAAAATAGTTAAATAAGACAAACACACTTTTGAAAAAGTCCTTTATTAAAAATAAAAAAAAATAAAAAAAGATTCCAGAAGTGGTAATCCACTCTTGCTATCCAGCGATGGATGATCATCTCTCCAGTGATGGCTGATCTGATCCAGCGCAGCGAATCCATCCATCTTCTGTCTCCACGGAGGAGACACTGCGGGATCCCGAGGCCTGATGTTTCTTATATGCGGAGGGCGGGGCCACTTGTCACCTGACCCTGCCCCCTCTGACGCGAATGGGGAAGCCGGGCTTCCCCAATGACGTATAGGGTGACCACGCCCCCTCTGATGTAAAGCAGGTTTCCGTTACATCAGAGGGGGCGGGGTCACCCATATGTCATTGGGGAAGCCCGGCTTCCCCATTCGCGTCAGAGGGGGGCAGGGTCAGGTGACGGGTGGCCCCGCCCTCCCCATATAAGAAACATCAGGCCGCCGGGATCCCGAAGTCTCTCCTCCGTGGAGACAGAAGATGGATGGATTTGCTGCGCTGGATCAGATCAGCCATCGCTGGAGAGATGATCATCCGTCGCTGGATAGCAAGAGTGGATTGCCAGGTTGTGTGCTAGGATAAAGGGTCTGGTATGGATTTTTAGGGGGACCCCCACGTCAATTGTTTTTTTAAATTTGACGCGGGGTCCCCGCGTCAAAGCCGCGAGTGATTTTAAAAGACTTTTTTTCCTGCAGAAATGACACTTTGTGTCCCGGGACAGTTCTAAGCACGGGAAACATGCGCCTCTTCACAGGCATACTATAGACACCCCCCAGGTACGAAATTTAAAGGAATATCTTTTATTGTTTCACTTTAATCATTATTAAAATCACTGCTCCCGAAAAAACGTCAGTTTTTAAAACTTTTTTTTGCATTGATACATGTTCCCTGGGGCAGGACCCAGGTCCCCAGACTCTTTTTAGGACAGTAACTTGCATATTAGCCTTTAAAATTATCACTTTAGAATCTTTTCTCTCTGTCAAATCTTTTCTCTATATGTCGAATATTTTATCTCTGTCTAATATTTTCTCTATATAATCTTGGACTAATAGAGGTAAGGTTAGGCACATTCAACCACAGGTTCAATGGACACAAATTGTTGTCAGAGTCACGTTGAATCTCCTATTCTATATCGAACTGTTGTAACAACGAAAATGAAAATAAAGCATTTGTTTATGTCAGATCTTTTGTTTTTCAGATTCTGCACTTTCGTTATCGTTTGTCAAAACGAAAATGAAAATTCCTGAAATTCGGACGAAAATGCATTTGGACGAAAACAAATGCACATGCCAAGTACCCATCAATGGCCATCAGTGCCCCCTCAATGCCCATCAGTGCCCAACAGTGCAGCCTATTAGTGCCCATCAATGCCCATCAGTGCCACCTCATCAGTGCCCATCCATGCAGCCAATCAGTGGCCACCAGTAGAGCCTCATCAGTGCACATCAGTGAAGGAGAAAAATTACCTGTTTACAAAATTTTGCAACAAACTATGAAAACTTTTTCATCACCAAGTGAAAATTAAGGAAGAAAACAAAACCAATGCAGCTACCACTTTTAAAGCCTTTTGTTGAGAAAAACAACATTACCCCCTGGGTGATCTATGTACATTGCAAGGATTATAACAACCTTTTTTGCAGATTCCTACCTTTTGTTATTCTAAAGAAATCCCTGTGTTTTTGTCTGTGACTCTGTCCTGAGTGAGTCTAATGGGAGTGTTTTCTTATTTATCAGTCAGCTGTGGCAGCTGTAGGGCTCTAATGAAGAAAGCTGCTGGGCCTGCATCCCTTTAGACGTGTTCTTATTGGGAGTATCTCACCAAAAATGAAATTTTTGTTGCAGGGGATGCCTGAAATCTGACTTGCATCTTAGTATAGACTTCTGGGAAAATTGGGGAGCCAATCACAAAAGCAGGAAATTATGTTTCTGGGAAGTGGTCAGTACACATTCTGTGTACAGAACAACTCTATGTAGCCATATTGCATTGCATTTATAGAAAATTAAAGCGGCTGCAGATTGAAAAGAAAGGTAATTTTTAATAGCATTCAATTACAATATGACTTGTATGGCAATTGTATATGCTAAATTAATTTTAGTTTATTTGCTATTTTTCTTCCCCCGCAAAAGTGGCGTTACCCTTTAAGGATTGGTAAACTGAGATAAAATACAATTTTAATTTGGGATTTAATACAGATTTAAAGCGGAGGTCCACCCTAAAGTGGACCTTCCGCTCATCGGAACCCTCCCCCCCTCCGGTGCCACAATCAGCACCTTTCAGGGGGGAGGGGGGTGCAGATACCTGGATAATCCAGGTAACTGCACCCACTTCCGGGATAGCTCTCTGCGGAAAGGGGCGTAACTTACGCCCCTTTCCGCAAGTGCCCGCCCCTTCCCGCAAGTGCCCCGCTGCCTGCTGGGAAACACACAGATCCCAGAGGCAGCGGGGAGCGTCCTTATTGCGCAGCGCGATTCGCGCATGCGCAGTAGGGAACCGGGAAATGAAGCCGAAAGGCTCCATTTCCTGATTCCCATACCCAAGATGGCGGCGGCAGGACCCGACAGGCGACCTAGAGATCGGCTTCGGGTGCCGACATCGCGGGCGCGCTGGACAGGTAAGTGTCACTATTTTAAAAGTCAGCAGCTGCAGTATTTGTAGCTGCTGGCTTTTAAAAAAAAAAAAAAAACGCGGAGTCCCGGTGGACTGCCGCTTTAAGCATTTTAGCGTTGTTCTTTCTTATGATTAGTGTTGAACTCACCTCCACAAATCAATCTATTGGATCGATCACAATTGAAATTGTCACATTCACAGTATTTCCCAGAGTAGAACTCCTTAGGATTTTCCCTCTTCTTACACACACACTGGCCACAGATACAGTCTCCATTGTTATTGCAGATCTTTGAGCTGTCCTCCTCTCTGCACTGAGCATCCATGTCTTCACTGCTAACTTGCTCTGTGCTGCATTCACATTCTTTTCCAATACGACCCTCGTTGCATCTGAAAATATAGGAATCCCGTGTGAAATGCCATCATACATAAAAAATTATTTATGCCTCCATAACCTCAAGTTTTCACTCCTAGAAAAGTGTATGTTTAGCTTTGTGCTTCCAAAAAAAAAAAAAGTATATGATGTACGTAACATACAGTTGTGCTTATAAGTTTACATACCCTGGCAGAATGTATGATTTGCTGGCCATTATTCAGAGAATATGAATGATAACACAAAAACATTTCTTTCGCTCATGGTTAGTGTTTGGCTGAAGCCATTTATTATCAATCAAATGTTTTTACTATTTTTAAATCCTAATCAATACAGAAACTACCCAAATGACCCTAATCAAAAGTTTACATACCCTGGTGATTTTGGCCTGATAACATGCACACAAGTTAACATAAAGGGCTGTGAATGGCTATTAAAGGTAACCATCCTCACCTGTGATCTGTTTGCTTGTAATTAGTGTGTGTGTGTGTGTGTGTGTGTGTGTGTGTGTGTGTGTATAAAAGGTCAGTGAGTTTCTGGACTCCTGACAGACCCTTGCTTCTTTCATCCAGGAAAGGCACACACCCCCTCCCCAGAACTTGGAGAACTTGTCAAAAGTTATCAGGCGGAACAGAGCAGGAGACAGCTACGGGACATAGTGCTGTGAAGAGAGATAAAAAAACACTGTCGATATATGTGCCCAGCTCAAATTTCATGAATTGGGTTTACAAACCCTTTAACCGCTTTATACCGTTATACTGTGGCAGTTTGGCTCCCGTGCGCGAGCCGTCGTAGCTGTATGTTGGATGTCTCAGTGTGAATCGTGTCCCTGGAGCCGATGCAAGTGCCCGGCGGGCCCGATCGCTCGGGGCGCACAGAGAACCGGGAGCTGTGTGTGTAAATACACAGTTTCCGGTCCTCTGAGCAGTGAACTGACAGATCAGTTCTGCGACTAAAACTAAAATGGAATTTTAGTCAAAAGACTAAAACTGGACTAAAAACTAAAATGCCATTTTATTCAAAAGACTAAGACTAAAACTAAATTGAAATTTTACTTCAAAATTAACACTGGTCTGTAGTGCATGTTCATACCTCAATAGCATAAATAATAACATATTAGATTTTTCACTCCAGCAGTATATAATGAGTTTAGAAATTGTAGAGGAATGTTAACTAATGCATTGCAATTTTAATTACACCCATTAGATAAAATGTAGGACTAAAACTAAAACAATTGCAGAATGCCATTTTAGTCCTAAAGCCCCGTACACACGATCGGAAATCCCGCCAGCAAAAGCCCAATGAGAGCTTTTGGTCAGAAATTCTGAACGTGTGTATGCTCCATCGGACTTTTGCTGGCCGAATTTCGGCCAGCAAAAGATTGAGAGCAGGTTCTCTATTTTTCCAACGGAAAAAGTTCTGATCGGAAATTCCGATCGTCTGTAGCAATTCCGTCACGCAAAATTCTTAAGCATACTCGGAAACAATTCAACGCATTCTCGGAAGCATTGAACTGAATTTCTCATCTCGTCGTAGTGTTGTGCGTCACCGCAGTCTTGATGGTTGAACGTTCAGAGAACTTTTATGTGGCCGTGTATATGCAAGCCAAGCTTGAGCGGAATTCCGTCGGAAAAAACATCCAAGATTTTTCTGATGAAAACTTAGATGGTGTGTATGCGGCATAAGACTAAAGGCCCGTACACATGATCTGACTTTTTGACAACAAACATGCACATTAGCTGTTTTAAGGCAACATCTGGCCTTGTGTACGCTCCATCGGACAAACTTTTCAGTTTTCATCAGACTTTTGTTGGCTGTGTGAACGGACAAACTTTCTGGAAACAAAAGTCTGATAGAGCAAAGTCCTATCGTCTGTACAGAAAACCATAGGCCTTTTGTAAAAAGTACAAACACGCTTGCTCAGAACCAATGCAAAAGATCAAACAACAATACAGAAGCTGACTAAAGGTGGCGGTAAAGAGCAGAAAAACCACGTGATTTGGTCAAAGTTGGCTGAAAAAGTCCTGCCGTGTGTATGCAATACAAGTTCACAACCGACGCCCTTTGTACAAAAATCCACAGGAAAGTTAGTACAAAGTACGATCGTGTGTATGAGCTTTAAGACTAAAACTAAATTGAAATTTTCTGCCAAAATTAACACTGACGTACACATAGCTCTATTTGGAGGTCCAAAAAATGAATTTTGGACTGGTTATATTCATAGGACACAACAATATTCCTGTTATTCATATTTAAAGTATTCAGAAGTGCCATCCCATAAGAGGAGGATGTCATTGATGTATCTAGCCCACAAAATGAGCTCAGTGCTATGCTCATCATGAACAACATCCTCCTCCCATTTGGCCATAAACAGGCTAGCGAGGCTGGGGGCAAATTTTGTCCCCATAGCTACGTCCTTTTGCTGCAAATAAAAACGACTGTCAAACCAGAAATAATTATGCTGAGTATAGTAAGCTTGTGAGGCAGTAATGGTATGATCTCTCCTAAGAAACCAACTCACTGCTTCAACTCCTCTATGATGGGGAATACAGGTGTACAGTGAGGCTACATCTGCTGAAGCCATAATGTAATCTTCTCCAACATTCACTGCCTCCAACAATCTGATTGTGTCCCTTTTATCTTTGAGATACAAAGGGGTTTTTTGGACAAGAGGCTGAAGAAAATGATCAATGTTTCGAACGATAGCCGACGTAATGGAGTCAATCCCGCTAATGATGGGACGACCGGGGGGATGAGTTCTTATGGATTTTGGGTAAGTAGTACATTACCGGAATTCTGGGTGCTAAGGGGACAAGAAACTATTTTTCTATATGGTTAAGCAATTGTTGGTCAAACCCTTTTTGAATAAGGGTATTAAGATCCTTCTTATATGTAGATATAGGATTATTAGATTGTTCATGGTCTCATACCATATACAGTGTTTATCACTACAAGCTTGGTTGACTTAAAGTGGATGTAAACCCACCACTCATGATTCTCAACTATTGCCATCTTTCTTATGTATATATGTATACATGCCTCCTGCATGTATCCCTACTATCTGTATGGCTGAAATCGCACTGCACGGACATTGCATGTGATTTGCACAGCAGTGCGGTGGAAATCACATGCGATCTCGCACAGCACACTGGTGTGAACTGGCCCTAAGCTCATTCAGCCTTACTGGGTGTAATTATAAAAAGTGAGAAATCCACCCCTCCCCCACATAACAAATCCTGGTGATGGAAAGGAATGCTGCAACTGTGATCAGGTGACCTCAGACACACACTGTACTATAACAATCATCAGATCACTGGATGTTCTACTCTGCCCAGCTCGGACTACATACAGCTCCCCTAAATCACTTGTCTGTATATATTCTTCTCGCTGTTCACTGCAGCATACAGGAGGATTACATCCCATGATGAGAAACATCCAGTCAAAACACAGTAAAGGCAGCCAATCCTGGGAGAGCTGGAGGGGAGGGGAGAGGAGGGGAGGGGAGGGGAGAGGAGGGGAGGGGAGAGGAGGGGAGGGGGTGTGAATGGAGGGGGTGTGAATTGTGAACTTTTTACACAGGATGTGCCTGTCTCAGGCTAGTGCACGAGATATGTAAATCACCTGTCACTCACAGCAAGGGGAGGATTTGACAAAGTTTTCAAGACTTTGTCAAGATTTCTCAAACTGAACAATAAAAGAGGATTGCTCAGAGCTGGATTAAATCTGTGTGGCAAGACTGGGCTCAAATGATAGGAAATCTTATTCTCTGCATTATGACATAAAAAAAACAAAACATTTTTTTCAGGTTAACATCCACTTTAAGTGGTATATACCTCTTTAAGCCCATCTTTTCTGGTAAGCCTTCATACAACTGGTGGCGGTGTCCTCACAAGAGTTTCCTCTATTTATTAGTCCTCCCCAGCAAGTTTATTTTGAAGACTTTCTAGATATGTTGTTCCATTGTTAATCAATGGCAATCAACTTTCACGTGGTGGACTTTATTTTTTATATTTATTTTTGTCATTCTATAGACGTTTGTTGTTCACTCATTCATAGGGTGTTTTCATTTTTATTTTATTTTTTTATTTTTTTCACTTTTCAATATTGGTGATACACAATATCATAATTTTCCACACAATATATTTAAGCGCTGCATTTTTTTCTATTTTTGTGTGTGTGTAAACACACAAATCCCAGTTCTTTCAGGGGAGTAGAGACAGATTCTCTGTTTACCGATCTCTCTTCTCTTAGTCAGTCCCATCCCCCCTACAGTTAGAACACACATAGGGAACACAGTTAACCCCTTGATCGCCCCTAGTGTTAACCCCTTCCCTGCCAGTGTCATTTATACAGTAATCAGTGCATTTTTATAGCACTGATCTCTGTATAAATGTCACTGGTCCAAAAATGTGTCAAGTGTCCAATTTGTCCACCAGAATATTGCAGTCCTGATATAAATCACTGATCGCCACCATTACTAGTAAAAAAATAAAATAATAATAAAAATGCCATAAATCTATCCCCTATTTTGTAGATGCTATAACTTTTGTGCAAACCAAACAATATACGCTTATTACGATTTTTTTTTAACCAAAAATATGTAGAAGAATACATATCGGCCTAAACTGAGGAAAAAATGTGTTAAAAAAAAAATGGGATATTTGTTATAGCAAAAAGTAAAGATATTGTGTTTTTTCTCAAAATTGTCGCTTTTCTTTTGTTTATAGTGCAAAAAATGAAAACCACAGAGATGATCAGACACCACCAAAAGAAAGCTCTATTTGTGGGAAAAAAAGGAGGCCAATTTTGTTTGGGTACAGTGTCGCACGAGCGCGCAATTGTCAGTTCAAACGACAGAGTGCCGTATCGCAAAAAATGGCCTGGTCATTGAGCAGCCAAATCTTCCGGGGCTGAAGTGGTTAACCACTTGCTTACTGGGCACTTAAACCCCCCTCAGTCCCAGACCAATTTTCAGCTTTCAGCGCTGATGCACTTTGAATGACAATTGCGCGGGCATACAACACTGTACCCAAATGAAATTTTTATCATTTTTTTCCCACAAATAGAGCTTTCTTTTGGTGGTATTTAGTTACAGCTCGGAGTTTTATTTTTTGCTAAACAAACAAAAAAAGATGCAAAAAAAAAAAAAATCATGTTTTAATAGTTTGTTATAAAATTTTGCAAACGGGTCATTTTTCTCCTTCATTGAAGTGCGCTGATAAGGCGGCACTGATAGGCTGCATTGGTGGGCACTGATGGGCTGCATTGGTGGGCACTGATAGGCTGCATTGGTGGGCACTGATAGGCTGCACTGGTGGGCACTGATAGGCATAGTTAAGGCGGCACTAATAGGCACAGATAAGGCGGCACCGATGGGCACAGATAAGGCGGCACTGATGGGCAAAGATGGGCACAGATAAGATGGCACGGATGGGTGGCACGGATAAGTGGCACGGATGGGTGGCACGGATGGGCACTGATAGGTACCACAGATAGATGGGACTGATGGGCACTGATAGGTGGCACTGATAGGTGGCTCTGATAGGTGGCACTGCTGGGCACTGATGGGCGGCACTGCTGGGCACTGATGGGCGGCACTGCTGGGCACTGATGGGCGGCACTGGGGTGCAGCACCTTTGAGGCAGATTGGGTGGCACTGTGGGTGGCACTGTGGGTGGCACTGTGGGGTGGCACTGTGGGTGGCACTGTGGGCATTATGGGCACAGACGGGGGGCACTTACTTTTACTTTGTTAAACTTCAGGATGGCACTGCGGGAGGCAGGTGGGCACTGGCAGGTGGCATGTGGTGACTTTCATTGCTGGCCGTGATCGGGACTGATGTCCCGATCACGGCCGCCGGCGATCGGCTTTTTTTTTTTCTCCTCGCGCTGTCAGCGCGAGGAGGAATAATAGCCGATTACCGGCTCCGTTCTATCACATGATCAGCTGTCATTGGCTGACAGCTGATCACGTGATAAGGGGTCGGGATCGTCCCCTTACACGGATCGGTGATCAGGCGAGTCTCACGGACTCGCCGATCACAGAGCGCGCCGCGCGCGCCCCTCAGGGGGCGCGCAGGCCGCTCGTAACCGGGACGACGTCAATAGACGTAGTCCCGGAAATCTAGGTCCGCGCTAATGCCGTCATTCGGCAATAGCGCGGTACCCAAGTGGTTAAAGACCAAACCTATTTCTGACACTTGTTGTTTACAAGTTAAAATCTGTATTTTTTGCTAAAAAAATTACAAACCTAATATATATATATAAATTAAGCATGCACCGATACCACTTTTTTGACACCGAGTACGAGTTCCGAACCGATACTTGACATCATGTACTCACCGATACCAATTACCGATACCTGATTTTGGTCACATGACCATTTTTAAAAAAAATTATGAGAAATTACACATTTTCACCATAATATGAGGAATTAAAACACAGTTAAAAGACATTATGAAAGAAAATATGTTTATTTGCTGGTCACAAAGCTGTTAAAATGCAAATTGCACAGAACATGTTAGAACATGTTATATAAAAAAAATAATGTCAAATGTCATTAATGACATGTACATTGCAAGTTCACAATTTAGGCATGAGGAGAAGCAAGAACAGTACAGTAGCTCAGTCAACTCACAACACAAGACATTATAAAATTTAAAAAAACAAAAATTAAACACAACTTCTTACACATGTGTAAGAGAAACACATTTCACTGACAGAACATTCCAGGATGGCAAGGAAGGATGTGTGTTAGGTTGGCATGTAGGTTGCAGTAAGGCCTCATGCACAGCTCAAAGCAGCTGCTTCTCCAGGTGTTTTAGCTCTTCTCTACCTGTTACCTCTTCCCCTCCATGTTAGCCGATGTGTTCATTCATGGCCATTGGCCGAGGAGCACTATGCAGTTTCAGAAGTTTAGTGGCAGGGCAGCTTACAGGCAGCAGGCAAACTTTCCTGCCACTAAACTCCTGAAACGAGTGTGCAATGGGCTGACATGGAGGGGAGGCATTAACAGGCAGGAGCAAAGCTCAAACTCCTTGAGGAGCAGATGCTTTTAGCTGCATTGTACAGGCATTATGCCTTGAAAATGAAAAGCTGAAATGTCACACAGAACATGAAATATCATCATTGTTGATGACGCCACGTACAAACATCACAAGTTCACGCCATCACATCAACCAAACCAAGTGCAATACAATTAAATAATGTTAGGCCTGAGGAGGAGCAACTGAACAGTACCTCAAAACTAACATTATTTTGTAAACATTTTTTAAATAAAAAAAAGTGCTAGCTTCTAGGAAAAACGTTTTTCACAGACCAAAATAGGTTCATTCCAGGATGGCAAGGCCAAGGAGCCAAGGACTTAGCAGCAGTATGGCCACATGCACAATAAAGCTCAAAGTAGCTACTCATACAGGCGTTTGAGCTCCCTGTTTTTGAGCCTTTTGTTTGCCTGTAGTGTTTACCGCTCCAAATTAGGCTATGTGTCCCCCATGCATTGCACGTTGAATCACTTATAGTATGCAATGTGCACACCATAGGTGATTCACTTTTTCACTTAAGGAAAAAGTTTGTGGCGTAGAGTTAAAAAGGCAATTTTTTTTTAAAGGCCAACATGGAGGGGAGTTAACAGGCAGAGGAAACGCTAAAAAAACGCTCAAATGCCAGGTGGAGCAGTTGCTTTGAGCTGAAGTGTGCAACTGTGCATGATGCCTTACAGTTGTACAGTAACAGGCGGTAGATTACTTTTCCAATTCAAACACAAGCGGCAAGTTTTTAAAGAAACAGAATAATCTCTGCATGTTCAGTTAGAAGTCGGTTTCTGGTATCAGTCAGAATGTGTGACGCTGCAATGAACAATCTCTCACTTTCCACACTACTGCAAGGAGCTGAAAGATATTTTTGTGCCATTTGGGCTAAAGTGGGAAATCGCAGTTTATTGACTGCCCAATAGTCAAGAGATTTTTTCCGAACAAGGCACAGTTACCTCTCCAAGATATGCTTCTAGTTGTATGGTAGCAGCTGTGGGAGCACTGTTCTCAAATGTAGAGGAATAAGCAATTTCTCGAAAAACACTGTCCACAGTCACACTGGTACCTGGCTCTTGCTCAGTGCGAGGCCTTTTGGTAGCTGGTTTCTCAAGCACCTTAGGTGTAGCTGCCTGTGCCTGTAGTACCTGTACAGAAGATATTTCTTGCATTTCCAGCACGAACATCTCTTTGGCCTGCCTGCCAGCATCTGCATTTGAGAACCGATCTTTATAAGTATAAGAAGAAAAATACATGACATTAGACAACGTCATGCAAGCAAAGCAACAACTGTGGAAGCTTGCTGTGGGGGCACTGCTAGAAGGAAAGGTGATGGCAGGGTACACGGCAAAAACAGTTGTCTGGCCTGCTCTGTGCAAAACCATTACACAGAGGCAGAGTAGGTAAGTGTGTTTGTCAACCGATTTTGTTTTGTGTTTTATTTTATGAAGGTGAGATTTACAGTGTTATCACTTGCATTACAAATGATGTGAAGTGATAACACTGTAAAATATCACCTTCATCCAAAAAAACAAAAAACAAAATCATATCATCAATATTCAAATAAAAACAAGTCAAAATAGCAGCCAGGAATAAATAATTGATTACCTTGAATCGAGTAAGGTTGCAATGCAGTAAAGTGGATTTTGCTCCATGTCAGAGAACCATTTCTGCAAAGCACAAAGCTATGTGTTCTTCATCATTTCCACTTCTTTAGATAATAATCGCTGTAGCACAGTCACTGCAGGAATTAAATCCGAGGCAAAAGAATCTGAACAACTCACATGCCGAGTCAACTCTTCAAAGGGAGCCAAGATGTTGATCATCTTCTCCATGAGATTCCACTGATTTGCAGTGATCGTTGCAGGCAGCTCATGTTCTGACACATATACTCCAATGGCCTGTTTCTGCTCTATCAGAGACTGCAGCATGTAAAAAGTGATGTTCCAGCGAGTCTGAACATCTTATTGAAGTCTTTTAATGGGTTGATAAAGCTGGATCTGAATATCTTTCAGCCAAGAATATGCCAGGTTTGAATATTTTAAGTGCCCAACTATTTTGCGCCCAACTCCCACAGCTTCCGTAATGCTGCGCTGTGATAAAAGCCCCTCTGAGACAGCCAGCTGCAGTTTATGTGCCACACATGAAAGACTCTGATGACCAGCATCTTGTACACCTTTTATCATATTTATGCCATTATCATGGACTACCACATGGGCAGAACTTTTGGGAATCGCCCAGATGTCAAGCATTTCTTCTAGTATGCTTCTTATAGCTTGGTCTGTGTGGGAGCCTTGAAATTTCTTTGCATGCAGCATGACTTGGTGCAGAGTGAAATTGCCATCAATCCACTGTGCAGTTAAGCTAATTACAGACACGGGACTCACACTACTGCTCCAAATGTCCTTGGTGAAACTGATAGCCTTTATGTCCTCCTGTAGCATGTTGGTAATGTTCTTTTTCACTGTGTTGTGTAATTGTGGCAACAGGACATCTGTGACATGACGGCGGCTGGTAATTTCATACTTTGGCTCCAAAAGATTCATAAGTCGCCGAAAACCCACATTGTCAACTATTGATAGTGGCTGATCATCAAGAACGATGAATTGGGTAACTACTTCAGAATTTTTTTAGCTCTTGGGCTATCCATGGGAAATTTTTCACATCTGGCAAGGGTTTGCTGAAGTGTCAGCTGCTGAGTGCAAGAGCTAGTGACAGCTGTAAATTTGCCATGCTCAGTCTTGTGTTTCATTTTGAGGTGTTTTATGAGATTACTGGTATTATAAGAACTAACTTTTGAACCTCCTCTGGATATTTTGGCAGAACAGAGTTTGCAGTCTGCAAAGCGTTTGTTGGTTTCATCAATTTTAAAGAACTTCCAGACAGCTGACATTTTACTGGCAGTGGCATCCATTTGCATTGCACTTAAAGCCAGAAATAAGTAAGTCTCTCCACCTTAAGGGGGGAAAAAATTAGGAAAATGGGGACATTTTTTTTGAGCCCAAATGATTTGTTTTCTGATTTTTTTTCACACCTGCTACTGATAACACCTACTATTTTTTTGAATAATGAAGCTGGTCTCACCAGTGCTTGTTGTTTGTTCCTCCTGCATCCAGCATCTTGGTATGGCCAAGTAAACCAGTGGCAGTGGGGATGATGAAAATCCATCTGTCGGGTTCGGGTACAAGGGTCACGGTCGGTATCTCTACAATACAGAAAGCAGAAGATGGTCTCAGAAAGGCACATGCAGGAAAATGTTACAATGATGATTTATGTAACAGCAGCAGTCATTTACCGCCATGATGGACATGTTAGGCAACAGAGACAATGTTATGTAACACACACAAACACAGTCCTGCTGCCATGCTGGACAGTGGACATTATGTTAGGCAAGAGAGAGAGACAATGTGGGACAAACTAAGTGTAACACAGGCCGGCCGCCATTTTAGGCAAGAGAGAGAGAGAGAGAGAGAGAATGTGGGACAAACTAAGTGTAACACAAGCCGGCCACCATGTTAGGCAAAGGAGAGAGAGACAATGTGGGACAAACTAAGTGTAACACAGGCCAGCCGCCATGTTAGCGAGAGACGATGTGGGACAAACTAAGTGTAACACAGGATGACCGCCATGTTAGCAAGAGAGAGAGAGACGATGTGGGACAAACTAAGTGTAACACAGGACGACCGCCATGTTAGGCAAGAGAGAGAGAGAGACAATGTGGGACAAAACTAACTTAAGTATAACACAGGCCGGCCGCCATGTTAGGCAAGTTATGTAAGCTAGTAGTACTGTACAGCAATCACTGGCCACGGGACACATAAGTAAGTAAGCAATAGTTAGAAATAGAGAAGAGCACTCACCGGCCGCCATGACGGGACATGGTGTAAGGAGGATGCTCGCCATGTGGGGCAGTCATGTAGCAGATGCAGCAGCAGACGCAGCAGCAGACGCAGCAGCAGACGCAGCAGAAGCAAAAAACATGTCATGAGAGGCCGCAATCTTATCCCGTTCCCGAGCCCCGCCCAAGCTGACATCACTTCCGGTATCGGTGGATTTTCACGAGTACCGATACCCCCGAAGAAGCCAAGTATCGGTACCGATACCGGTGCATCCCTAATAAATTTATATATATATATATATATATATATATATATATATATATATATATATTATTTTTTTTTTTTAGCAGAGACGCTAGAGAATAATATGGGGATTGTTGCAGTACTTTATGTCGTGCAGTGGTCTTACAAGCAAAGATTTTTTGGAAATAAATACACATTTTGTTGAATTAAAAAATAAGAAAACAGTAAAGTTAGCCCAATTTTTTTCTATAATGTGAAAGATAATGTTATGCTGAGTAAATTGATACCTAACAATTCACGCTTCAATTCTGCGCATTTTCGTGGAAACTTTGGTACTTAATAATCTCTGTTTAAAAATCTAGAGGTTACCAGTTTAGAGATACAGTGGAGGCCTTGGGGTAGAATTATTGCAATTACGGCGATACCTCACATGTGTGGTTTGAACACTGTTTACATATGTGGGCGCGACTTGCGTATGCGTTCACTTCTGTGCACGAGCTCGGAGGGACTGGCACTTTACATTTTTTTTATTTTTATTTATTTTACTTTATATTTTTTATTTTTACAATGTCCCTTTAAAAAAAAAATTTGATCACTTTTATTCCTATTACAAGGAATGTACACATTAGGGATGAGCCGAACACCTTCCTGTCAGGTTCACACCAGAACATGCAAATAGGCAAAAAATTTGGCAGAACAAATGAATGCTGTTAAAGTGTATGGGACAGGAACATGAATAATCAAAAGTGCTAATTTCAAAGGCTTATATGCAAGTTATTGTCATAAAAAGTGTTTGGGGACCTGGGTCCTGCCCCAGGGGACACGTATCAATGCAAAAAAGCAATATATATATAAAACTCATTGAAAAATAAGCATGGGACCCCCCCCCCTCCCAGTTCATTTCCAGGCTCTTTGGGCCTTATATGGAAATTAAGGGGAACCCTGCGCCAATTTTTTTTTTAAATGGTGTAGCCCCACCCCCCAAAATATATACCAGACCTGAAAGGATTTTTTGGGGGTTCTAAATAATGTTATAACAAAAAAAAACACTAGTTTTAATACGTATGTAAAACAGATAAGGTTCACGTAAAGGGAACTACCACTAGAAGACTGACATTAGAGCTTTTTTGTATTCCCCAGACTGTGTCACACATCTTCTAAATACACAGAGTATGATATCAGTATCATATTAAGTGCTTAAAGTGGTGCTTCAGTCTCCCCGCAAAAAAATAAAAGTTAGCAGCTACATATATTGGAGCCGCTAACTTTTGTAAGGACATTTACCTGTCCAGGAATCCAGCGCTGTCCTCACCGGAGCCCAGTTGGAAGACTATGATATTTTTTAAAGGGGCATTTCCAAGAAGTAGAGATAGGCCATTTCTCATAACCTCCTCTAAAAGAAGAGAATACATTATTGTGCATGGAAGAAAAAAAAGTTTCATAGATAAAGAAAAAGCAGCAAAAAACAAGTACTGTACCTGCAGGCTCCACATTCAAATGTACCATTACCGAAATGACATTGTGGGCTATCAGGGGTTCCCAACTTTTGACAATCACATTCACAGATGAATTGCAGATGAATCTCAACCTCCTCATTAAACCCCAATGGCTTAATTTTAATGGTTTCATTCTTTTTGGGGCACTTGTGAGAAGTTACACTGATCTCAAATTTAACCTAAAAGAAAAACATATAGTCCACTTGATGCCATGTTGCTAAACAATACAAAAACCGTCCAAATATTACACTGTGATGCAAATCTTTTAGTATAAATTATTTGTATTGAAGATAATGAAGATTTACTAAAACTGGAGAGTGCAAAATCTAGTGCAGCTCTGCATAGAACCCAACTTCCAGGTTTTACTGTGAAAGCTTAAAGTGCTTATAAAGGTTTTTTATTTTTTTAACCACTTCCAGATTTGGCTGCTCAATAACCAGGCAATTTTTTGCGATATGGCTCTGCGCCCATTTAACTGACAATTGCACGGTTGTGCGATGCTGTACACAAACAAAATTGACATCCTTTCTTTACCACAAATAGAGCTTTCTTTTGGTGGTATTTGATCATCTCTGCAGTTTTTATTTTTTGCGCTATAAACAAAAAAAGAGCGACAATTTTGAAAAAAACCCACAATATTTTGTACAATTTGCTATAGTAAATATCCCCAATTCTTTTTAAAAAAGCTATTTTTTTCCTTAGTTTAGGCCGAAATGTATTCCTTTACATATTTTTGGTAATAAAAATCGCAATAAGCGTATATTGATTGGTTTGCGCAAAAGTTATAGCCTCTACAAGGGAAAAGATTTATGGCATTTTTATTTATTTTTTTACTAGTAATGGCGGTGACCACTGACACTTATACAGTGATCAGTGCTGTAAAAATGCACTGATTACTGTGTAAATGTCTCTGGCAGGGAAGGGGTTAACACTAGGGGGCGATCAAGGGGTTAACTGTGTTTCCTTGTGTGTGTTTCAACTGTAGGGGGATGGGACTGACTAGAGGATGACAGATCATTGTTCCTAGCTGGTCTCTCCTCTCCTCACAGAACAGGGATTTGTGTGTTTACACACATACGTCTCTGTTCTGGCTCTCGTGCCCGCGATCGCGACTGTCGGCCATGAGCATCAGCACCCCTGCAGTGTAGTGCACACACCTTCCATCCCTGCTTAAAAAGGCCGACATACAGCTACGAGAGTTCGCGGGAACGTGCTGATCTTCTGCAGTATAATGATGGTGGCTGGTCGGCAAGTGGTTAAATAACAAACATATTATACTTACCTGCTCTGTGCAAGGGTTTTGCACAGAGCAGCCCCAATCTTCCTCTTCTGTGGTGTCCCATCGGTGCTCCTGGCTCCTCCTTTTCATCAGGTGCCCCACGGAGACCCGTATTCCTGGGGGGCACCCATACAGGCGCACTCACGAGTGCTGCTGCTGCATCCATTAACACAGACTGCAGGACTCATCCCCGCCCCAGCTCCCATGTCACTGAATTTGATTGACAACAGCGGGAGCCAATGGCTCCTGCTGCTATCAATCTATCCAATGAAGACCCGAGATAGCGGCTGGAGCCGCTGGGCTCATGCTCGGCCCTGGAACGATCGGGTTCAGGTAAGAAAAAGGTCGGCGCTGGGAGGCAGCTGCAGCATAGGTTTTTAACCTTAAAGCATAGAATGCATAAAATCATAACTTAAGTCATTTTTTCAACTTTCCATCTATTAAATCTTCTGCCCTTGTTGTTTTAACTTTGGATAGTAAAACGTTTTTTTTTTTTCTGCCAGTAAATACCTTATACAGCCCACGCTTAAAGGAGCCAATGTACAGTTATGTTGTTTTCGTCCACCCGTGCCAATCTGCCACAGTAAAACTGCGGTGGCTGGTCGGGACGTGGTTACGATATGAGCAATGCAGCACAATTGATTGGTTCCTTTTATGGTGTATCCCTTCCCCATTCAGAGGAAAATCAGGTCTCCCTGTCTTGTCAAATATGGCTATGCTGTGTGCTATTAAAATCTCAGGAATGGATAGACAGAAATACAAATCTATTAGCATATATGTACAGTGGATATAAAAAGTCTACACACCCCTGTTAAAAATCAAAAAAAAATTAGACAAAGACAAATCATTTCAGAACTTGTTTATCTTGTCTCATTTTTTTACATAACAGAAACCTGACAATCTAACAAGGGTGTGTAGACTTTTTATATCCACTGTATTTCATCTGTGCGTTTAGAAGTTTGGCTGGAGTTCAGATTTAAGAAAACAAAGTACATGCAGCATAAATTATGAAATGTAAATGGTTTGGTTATACTTATAGTGCCACATCCTGTATATGGAGAACAACTTTTCAAAAAAGACAAAATTGGTTGGACTGTTAGGCCTCTTTCCCACTGACAGAAAGATCGGGTCTGCCTGTCAGTTTTTCAGGTGAATGTGATCAGACCATCCATTTCTCTCTATGGAGCAGGCAGATGTCAACGGACATGTGTCTGTTGACAACCATCGACATCCGATCTGATCCTGTCTGGCAAAAAAAAAGATGGATAGGGATTCCCCATCCGTCTGGTCAATCGGATCAGATGACAGTCAGATGTAAACGGACAAGTGTTCAGTTTCCATCTGACGGCCCATAGAGGAGAGCTGGCTGTGTCCGTGTCTGCTATTTATCAGTGGAGTGGACATGGACCTGTCATCCACCTGCTCAGCAGGGATCAGAAGAGAGATCTCCTGCTGAGCAGGTGGATCTGCTGACAGACACCACCAGTGTGAAAGGGGCCTTAAGGCACTTCCTTGACTGTAAGGATCCATAAATACATAAATGCCTTATCACCTGTTACAGCAGTTCAAAGTGTACAGATTGGGTATACTCAATTGTTATTTCAATTAATGGCGGTAAATGGTGTCAGATAGGTGTGATGTTCTAATAAACGTGTTTCACAGAAAACCTTTTATCTGCCTTTCCAGGCATGTATAGATTAATATAGGCCCATATAAAAATGGGTCCCTGCCCCACAGCCAAGGTTGGGATTCATGGAGTGGGCTGACAGGTAGCCAGATGGAAAAGGACAAATACAGGTATACATCTATGATTTAAGTGGTCTTACATAGTGATGGCCGAACGGTTCGCCCGGCGGTCGAATTTCGGCTGTTCGCGGTCCGCCCTATCGGCGGACTATTGCCGCTGTTCACCCGGCGGACTTCCGTGTTTACTGTGTAAAAGAACTTTGACCTATGATGACACATCCATCATGGGGTACAGGACAGCCAATTGAGACATTACAGCACATGGACACTTGGACATTCCCCCTAACTTATAAATAGACCCGATCCGGCGGCCATTTTACATTCTTTCTTCTGTCACTATAGGGAGAGGTTGCTGTGTGGAGCAGGGAGAGATTGCAGTGACCCAAATGGCTAGCTATTTGGTACACAAAAGTTCTTTTCAGGACTGGTATAGGTGTTAGGTGTAGTTCAGGATATAGGTTTGAGGCACTGCTGTGCTACTGATTGTTGCAGCAGCCTGAGTGTCTTTTGTCAGTTTAGAGAAAGGGACAGGACGGTGTGTGCTGCAGGGACAGTCAGTTTAGTCATTAGCTGTTACTATCAGGTCCACAAAAGTGCTATTCAAGTTATTGTTCCAGTAGCCTCTGTTTTGTCGTTTATATAGGGACAGGCAGGAAGCTGTGTGTGAGGCAGTGAGGGTCAGTTTAATCAGTAGCTGTTATTATATTAGGGCCACAAAGGTTCTTTTCAGGACTGGTATCAGTGGTATGGTAATAGGCTTGTACACGTATAATATTCTTTCTTCCAAATATAGAAAGAATATTATACTTGACTGCTGCCCTTCTGCTGCAGTCTGCTAATCATTCACAACCTACTTGTTCCACAAAGGTCCTTATAAGGACTGGTAAGGTCTAGGGTGCTACAGTACATAGGGTTGAGTGAGGTACAGTCTGCTATTCCGTAAGGACTGGTATAGGTCCATAATACATAGGGTTGAGGTGCACTACTGCTGACCGCTGCACTATACTGCAGCACTCCTTCATCAGTATAGGGACTGACGTACAGTCTGCTAATCAGTCACACACAACCTACTTGTTCCACAAAAGGTCCTTATAAGGACTGGTAATCTGGTCTAGGGTGCTACAGTACATAGGGTTGAGTGAGGTACAGTCTGCTATTCTATAAGGACTGGTATAGGTCCACAATACATAGGGTTGAGGTGCACTACTGCTGACCGCTGCCCTAAACTGCAGCAGTCCTTCATCAGTATAGGGACTGACGTACAGTCTGCTAATCAGTCACACACAACCTACTTGTTCCACAAAGGTCCTTATAAGGACTGGTAACCTGGTCTAGGGTGCTACAGTACATAGGGTTGAGTGAGGTACAGTCTGCTATTCCGTAAGGACTGGTATAGGTCCACAATACATAGGGTTGAGGTGCACTACTGCTGACCGCTGCCCTAAACTGCAGCAGTCCTTCATCAGTATAGGGACTGACGTACAGTCTGCTAATCAGTCACACACAACCTACTTGTTCCACAAAGGTCCTTATAAGGACTGGTAACCTGGTCTAGGGTGCTACAGTACATAGGGTTGAGTGAGGTACAGTCTGCTATTCTATAAGGACTGGTATAGGTCCACAATACATAGGGTTGAGGTGCACTACTGCTGACCACTGCCCTATACTGCAGCAGTCCTTCATCAGTATAGGGACTGAGAGTTTTGTCACAGGGTCATTTAAAAAATGACAGGCAGAGGAAGAGGCAGGCCCTTCCGCAGGGGTGGTAGGGGTAGGGCAGGAGCAACAGGCTTGAGCCAAAGTGGGAAGTTGCAGAAGGTGCGTTCAATTCATTTAAAGGACACACCAGACTTTGTTGAGTGGCTCACTCAGCCTTACTCTTCTGCACCCTCCTCATCCTCTCGATCTGCACCCTCTTCTTCACTCTCTGCTATGTGCACCCCCAAAGACACTACCACCAACAACACCACCACCACCACATACCTTCCGCTTGAGTCACATGAATTATTTTCCGATCCATAGCAAGACATTTCTGATGCGCAGCCACTCTTGGTATTGGATCAGGAAGAGGAGGTAGCAACAACCGCTACTCAGCAGTCTGACGACAGTACCCGGATCAGCCCAAGCAGGAGGTTGGTCCCCGGTGTTGCTGCCTACTCCGAGATCTCTACTTATAGCGGTGGGGAAGGTGACATCGATGATGACGTGTCTAGTGATGTCATGTGGGTGCCCACAAGAGAGGAAGAGGAGGGGAGTTCAGAGGGAGATATGGACCAGCAGATAGGGAAAAGAAGCAGGAATAACTTACATTGCACAGGAGGGACAAAGCAGACTGAAAATGTTTCAGGAGCGAGTCATCGACCATGTACGGTCACATCTGGCGCTCCCAGGACACCGACACATGGCTCCGCAGTGTGGGCTTTTTTTAACGTGTCCGCTGCTGACAATAGCGTTGCCATCTGCAATCTTTGCAGTCAACACATTAGTCGCGGTAAGCCCAACACTCACCTAGGGACGACCGCCTTAAGAAGGCACATGAGCAGCCATCACCGAGCCCAGTGGGAGCAATGGAACACACAAAGCCACACTCCAGGCTCTCACTGTCCAGCCTCGTCTTCTACTTCTCCTTCTCCTCTCTTCTCACAATTGTCCTCCACTCCACCTTCCATCACGCCAAGCTCAGGTTTTTCTGCAAAAAGGCAGGCTTCCGTGGGCCTAATGTTCGAGCGTAAAAAATGATGACGCCGGATAACCCTCTTGCCCAACGGTTGACGGCTGGCTTGTCAGAACTCATAGCCCGCCAACTACTGCCATATTAACTGGTGGACTCGGAGGCCTTTCGCAAATTTGTGGCCATTGGAACACCACAATGGAAGGTCCCAGGAAGGAAGTATTTCTCAGAGAAGGGCATCCCAGAGCTATATGGCCATGTTCAGGGGCAAGTGAATGTATCTCTGGCACACAGTGTCGGTGCCAAGATACATCTGACCACAGACACGTGGTCTAGCAGACACGGGCAGGGAAGGTATATCACTTTTACTGCCCACTGGGTGAACCTTCTGACGGCCGTCAAGCATGTAACCCGTGGCACCCGTGTAGATTTGGTTTTACCGCCACGGATTGCATGCAGGCCTGACCCTTCTTCTCCTCCTCCTCCTGCTCCATCCTCCTCCCTTTCCTCCTGGGCTGACTCCTCCTTTTCCGCTGCTAGCGTCTCTTCCGCTGCGCCGCCCAAGCTCCCCAGAACCTATTCGACATGCCAGGTGAGACGTTGCCATGCCGTGCTCCGTCTGTTGTGCCTGGAAGCCAAGAGCCACACTGGCCCAGCACTCCTTTCAGCTTTGCGTTCACAGGCAGATCAGTGGCTAACACCGCTTAATTTGACAGTTGGTAAAGTGGTATGTGACAGCGCATTGAAACAGGGCAAAATCACGTGCGTGCCATGCATGACACACGTCTTAAACTTGGTCGTGCAGCGATTCGTTGTCAAATACCCTGGGGTCCAGGACATCTTGCGGCAGGCAAGGAAAATCTCGGGCCATTTCAGAAGATCTTACACGGCAATGGCTCGCCTTGCTGACATTCAGCGGCGACGCAATCTGCCGGTCAGACATCTTATTTGCGATTGCCCGACACAATGGAACTCAACCTTCTATATGCTTGATAGGCTGCTCCAGCAGAAATGTGCAGTTAACGTCTACCTGTATGAACTCTGTGGCAGAACAGGTTCTGGGGAGCTGGGGTTTTTTTCACCACGCCAGTGGCTGCTCATGCGCGACGCATGCAGACTTCTGCGCCCATTTGAGGAGATCACCAAACTGGTCAGTCGCAGCCATGACGCCATCAGTGACATGGTACCTTATGCCTTCTTTATGGAGCGTGCATTGCGTTGTGTCATTGATCAAGCTGTGGAGGAGCAGGAGCGGGAAGATGAGGAAGTCGCAATGCTGGATGAATTCCCAGGGGGGGCTACTCTATCTGAGACAAGGGAACAACAGGAGTCTGAAGAGGAGTCAGAGGAGGATGGTGCCGGGGCGGATGAGGAGGAGCAAGAAGAGCATGCTTTAAACCTTTCTGGGATCCCTGTTGTGCGTGGATGGAGAGAGGAGAATGAAGAGGACGACATTATCCTGGATGATGAGCAGGAGCCAGGCCACCACACCGCTTCCAGTTTAGTGCAAATGGGGGCCTTCATGCTCCAGTGTTTTAATAGGGACCCCCGTATAAAAAGCATAAGGGTCAAGGACCAGTACTGGGTGGCAACGTACTTAGACCCCAGGTACAAACACAAAATGGCGGAAATGTTACCGCTGTCACAGAGGGCTGTCAGAATGGAGCACTTCCAGGCCTTGCTTCGAAAAATGCTGCATTCTGCTTTTGCGTGCGCTGGCAGAGGAGCAATTCCCACTCTTAGAGAAGGAGTTGCGGGTACCAATCTGACAGCGCCTGCAAGAAGAGACCGGTTTGAAGATGTGTTGGTGACTTCGGATATGAGGTCATTCTTTCAGCCGACCCATCGACAGGTGTCATCCGGATCCAGCATCAGGGAACGCCTAGACCGTCAGGTGTTCGACTACATCGGGTTAACGGCCGATGTGGACGCTCTGAGGAGTGATGAACCCCTGGACTACTGGGTGGGCAGGCTTGACCTCTGGCCAGAGCTTGCCCAATTTGCAATCGAACTGTTGGCTTGCCCCTCGTCCAGTGTCCTGTCCGAAAGGACGTTCATCGCAGCAGGGGGGATCGTGACCGATAAGCGTACTCGCCTAGTTCACGACAGTGTTAACTACCTCACATTTCTAAAAATGAATGAGGCATGGATCTCGGAGGAATTCAACACATGTGACCAGTAGACCTTGTATATGCCGATAAACAATTTTTTTAATCGAGCACACAGACCTTCTTTCTTCATTTGGCTCTCTTCCTTGTCCAAAAAAAACACACTGTACTATATGCCCATACCCGCCTCTTTGAAGAGGTTGAGCGGTGTCATATTTCTACTGGGGCTGCTCATTATGAGGGGCTCCCACCATCCCTGTGCTGTGCTGACTTCCTCCTGGGGCTGCTTATTATGAGGGGCTCCCACCATCCCTGTGCTGTGCTGACTTCCTCCTGGGGCTGTACCTCTGCTGTGCATATTATGAGGGGCTCCCACCATCCCTGTGCTATGCTCATTATGAGGGGCTCCCACCATCCCTGTGCTATGCTGACATCCTCCTGGGGCTGCTTATTATGAGGGGCTCCCACCATCCCTGTGCTGTGCTGACTTCCTCCTGGGGCTGCTTATTATGAGGGGCTCCCACCATCCCTGTGCTGTGCTGACTTCCTCCTGGGGCTGTACCTCTGCTGTGCATATTATGAGGGGCTCCCACCATCCCTGTGATATGCTCTTTATGAGGGGGTCCCACCATCCCTGTGCTATGCTCATTATGAGGGGCTCCCACCATCCCTGTGCTATGCTGACTTCCTCCTGGGGCTGCTTACGGTGCAGGTATCAGTGCTGTATATCATGGTGCTGATGTCAGTACTCGCTATCACGGTGCTGCTGTCTGTGCTGTATATCACGGTGCTGGTGTTAGTGCTTTATGTCACGCTGCTGATGTCAGTGCTCTCTATCACGGTGCTGGTGTCAGATGACTCTATCACGGTGCAGGTGTCATTGCTGTATGTCACACTGCTGATGTCAGTGCTCTCTATCACGGTGCTGCTGTCAGTGCTGTATATCACGGTGCTGGTGTTAGTGCTTTATGTCACGCTGCTGATGTCAGTGCTCTCTATCACGGTGCTGTTGTCAGATGACTCTATCATGGTGCAGGTGTCATTGCTGTATGTCACGCTGCTGATGTCAGTGCTCTCTATCACGGTGCTGCTGTCAGTGCTGTATATCACGGTGCTGGTGTTAGTGCTTTATGTCACGCTGCTGATGTCAGTGCTCTCTATCACGGTGCTGTTGTCAGATGACTCTATCATGGTGCAGGTGTCATTGCTGTATGTTACGCTGCTGATGTCAGTGCTCTCTATCACGGTGCTGCTGTCAGTGCTGTATATCACGGTGCTGGTGTTAGTGCTTTATGTCACGCTGCTGATGTCAGTGCTCTCTATCACGGTGCTGGTGTCAGATGACTCTATCACTGTGCAGGTGTCATTGCTGTATGTCACGCTGCTGATGTCAGTGCTCTCTATCACGGTGCTGGTGTCAGATGACTCTATCACGGTGCAGGTGTCATTGCTGTATGTCACGCTGCTGGTGATCATCTCCTGCACCCTCTTCTTTGCCTACCCTGACCTTCCCTCTCCTCCATTGCCTTAATGCGCTCCACAGTCCTGAATTGTCACAACAATTTCCCATATAAAAAAAGAATGCTTGTAGTTGTCAATCCCAGATTCACCTCATACATGTGTTATGTCATTGGCCATGTGGTGGGACTATGTTTGCACAGCTATTAATTATTTTGTGGCTGCAAATTTGACCTGTAGATTTGCAAAGTTCGCCTCCCATTGAAGTCAATGGGGCCCGCCGCGAACGTTCCGGTTCGCGAACTATCGGCCGCGTTCACGGTCCGCGTTCGCGAAACGTCCCGTCGGAAGTTCGTCCATCACTAGTCTTACATCTTTATTGTTTGGAATATTTTTTATGTCAACTCAGG
Source organism: Lithobates pipiens (assembly GCF_037356315.1). Taxonomy (NCBI): domain Eukaryota; kingdom Metazoa; phylum Chordata; class Amphibia; order Anura; family Ranidae; genus Lithobates; species Lithobates pipiens. The sequence goes on from NW_027507764.1 coordinate 92,329,673, forward strand.
CTAGATACAACATATATGGTCTAGACTGGCATTCCTCCTCTCTGTGATGCCTTGGCTTACCCTTTATATTTATTACAGGTACTTATATAGCAATAAAAGTAAAAAAAAGCTGTGCTTTAATATTTCATATAATTGAGTCCATAAGAAACACACAATGTCACAAAAATATACGAATGCTGTAATCAAAGGTTAATGAACACTGCAGTGTTCATGCACAAACAAAAAATGTGCCCAATCACCGTAGCTGTTGATTAAACTTACCAAATGGCAAGCATTAAAGGCAAGTGGCTTAACCCAGCCTGGGCCTTTAAGCTTGCAGATGACTAGGATGCAGATGTTATTCGAGTGAACCTGTTTAAATCATCCGTCCCAATATCCATGCACTCTCATTAGATGCTTAAAATGCTTAAAGTGCTCTGGAATTTCCTGCTAGAGACTCTGGGACCTTGATTTTCAAATTAAATGCAAAAATGTCCACAGTCCGTGAGGATTTGGGGAGCCATGTCATCTGCTGGTGTTTGTTCACTGTGTTTTATCAAGTCCAAAGTAAGAGCAGCCCTCTACCAGGGAATTCTAGAGCACTTCATTCTTCCCTCTGCTGACCAGCTTTATGGAGATGCTGATTTCATTTTCCAGCAGGACTTTACACCTGCCCACACTGCCAAAAGTACCAATGGTTTAATGATCACGGTATCACTGTGCTTGATTGTCCAGCAATCTCACCTGACCTAAACCCCATAGAGAATCTGTGGGGTTTTGCCAAGTGGAAGATGAGAGACACCAGACCCAACAATGCAGATGAGCTGAAAGCCACTATAAAAGAAATCTGGGCCTCCATAACATTTCAGCAGTGCCACAGGCTGATCGCCTCCATGTCATGCTGCATTGATGCAGTAATTCATGTAAAATGAGCCCCAACCAAGTATTAACTGCATATTATACTGTACATGGACATTCTTTTCAGTGAGCCAACATTTCTGTATTAAAAATCCTTGTTTTTATTGGTCTTATGTAATATTCTATTTTTCTGAAATACTGAATTTTGTTTTTTCACTAGCTGTAAGCCATAATCATCAAAATTAAAAGAAAGAAATGCTTGAAATGTATTGCTCTGTGTGTAATGCATCTATATAAAATATATGAATTTCACTTTTTGAATTAATTACTGAAATAAATTAACTTTTTGATGATATTCTAATTGTATGAGATGTACCTGCATAAAACAATAAAGGTGTAACCACTTGAATCTTACGCATGTACCTGTCAGGTTGCCTGTATTTGGCCTTTTCCATCTGACTACCCATCAGCCCACCCCATAAATCCCAGCATAAGCTATTAATCGGCAAATTCTTACCTGATCTCCAATAGAGATATTGGAGCATTTCCTTCCATTTTCTTCTGTTCCAATAACTCCGTTCTTACAGAATGACTTATAATTGATTGTTACACCTTCTGGCAATTTGCTGTTTTCTAGAATAAGCTCTGAAGACAGTGACTGGATATAAAATATAAAATAAACACAATTTTTACATAAGAAGTACCACAAAGCTTTGAAAACAGGAAGCAAACAGGAGCCAAGATGGTTATCAGCCAGAGTCAGAAGTGTGTACTTACGTTGTAGGAATCAATGATCAGCTGAATTACATTACTAGAGTTTGAAGACAGAGTTCCCACAGCTGATTTTGGGATTAGATTTTTCAGCTCCTAGAAATGAGACGGAACATTTTAATTACTATTTGTGTGGTAGTGGGGTAATTGTCTGGGCTGGTTAAACACAAAGCCGAAAAAAAAACTAAAAAAATTCACAAAAAAACAAAACAAAACACACACACACACACAATTCACATACCTTGTAAAGAGGCTGAAATTCCTCACTAACAGCAAAGATTGTTTGTATGTTGTTTTCAGTGAGCTTCTGGGCTAAATGAGCGATTGAGGGGTAGTCCTGTGAATGTAAGTATTCTGTAAAAATACTGTATATATTTTGGTTGGATTCAAAAGCTATCATTATGCTTATTGGATATAGGAAACGCAGCAAGCTAAGTATTCTTAGAAGATCTAGAATTCATATTTTTTTTCAGTTGCCGACTAAGATCAGTTCTAGAAATATGTAGGGATCTACTTCCCTCTACTTTCTCTATTTACAAGTGTGGCTGTACCATTAATGTCACATAATTATTTATGTATAGCTCTTCCTGTCTCTAGGTTGTTGGGTTGAAAGCCCCAGAAGGAGGAAGTGGAGAGAAAGTCTGAGGCAGCATGGCTTTATAGACACAGGAGCTGCTATATTTCACCCAAGACAGAAAGAGAGACTATTAGGCAAGTATTCCCATATTTTAATACAGACATATCTCTGTCCTATTGTTATTAATTTACACGCACAGTGCCAGATAGGTAGGTCTGTGCTACAGTGTGTAGTGATCCTCTTCCAGTATATTAGTAGATGAAAATGGTTCATTACAGTATAGTTTATATGCAGCTCCTGATATTTTAGTTAGCCTTGTCCCTTCTGATCTGGTATTCTATAGCTAGTTTTAGGTTAGGGCTCAATAACCAACATAGGCTGGAGCCAGGTTAGGCATCTGATGGTCATTTCTTGTAGTTAGAGGTCCGGATGCATAATAAATTAGAAACTATTAAGAACACAGAGTAGATAAGCGACCCTGATTTCCATTGCCACACTGCAGTTTCAGCTGGGGAGAAGTTGCTTTCCAGGCTGGTTAGACAACGGTTTAGAGGGTCTCCCCATCACTGCTGATCTTGTCTTCAGGTCTCTGACACAAAGATGGATGCCACATTATGATCATTCTCAGGGGCCACTGCAACTGAACTTTGCTGCAACATTAATTTGGGGCTATCTTTATTAATAACTATATATACCTGGGTATACGTGCACAATCCATCAGGACTTTTGTTGGACCCTTTGCTGGTAATACTTGTTGCAATGGATTTATGTACCATTATTAACATTTTCTATCTTAAAGCACGTATTATTTCAATACTGGCGGGCATCTTTTTAATTATGGTTAATGTTATAGGCTGGCTGCGGTAATTCTTTTGCTTCTCATTACTGTAGTTAAATTACTAGTTAATTTTCAAGGAAGGGAATCCCCTCTGTTCATGGAGACCTTGTCCCGGGTGGAGGCACTGCCAACTTTTTATCAAACTCACTCCTCACTCTTACACTAAGCAAAGTTTCTGGTTCTCTTATTAACCTACAGGTTAAGTGCAAAATCCTGTTTGGGGAGGGCCATTTCTAATAGACCCTCAAAAGAGGACTGCAAGTATCTAACTGTTATCCCTTTTTTCTTCCACCATAGACCATCAGTAATGCACAACCATATTATGATAGTGAAAAAGACTGAGTGTATCAACACACCAAGTGGATACAAATTAATATCAAAGCGTACCACGTCCTGAATTTGGGTCATATAAAGAAAAAAGAAAAAAGAGGGGCTATGGACTTTTAAGGCACAATCACAAAGACTTTAAATTTAAAACATACAGTTTTGTTTATATATATAACAATAAATACACAAACAACTTTAAAAACTCATAAACAGTCAAGAATTCATCCAACAGATGTTACCGCTATTTATACTATAGCCATAATATACTCAGTAGTAAGAAACAAAAAAACATAAATCTTTCCTTTGACGCTATAACTAGTAAGTATTTCTTCATTATTATCTATTATTTATTTTAATAATAAAATGTTTTTTTTTCTTTTCTTTTCTTACTTTTTATATCATGTTACGTACGCCCCCATAGTGCCCTTTATAAACTGTTTCCCCTCTGCACCGGTGCATCACTTTAGACCAGACTCTTCAGATTGCACTCTTTATCTGATGTTTTAGATATATAATACAATTTACTGTATTGTTTTTTTTATTATCAAAAAAAAAAAAACGTTTTTCCTCTTTTATTAATTAGTCATAATTAGCTCTGGAAGAAGCGTGAAGACACACAAAACATGTCGAGCAAAGCACCAGCATTTAATCACCTCTGATGTTCTGCGATTTTGTCCCTATACCATGTCTTGGAATGTTTCACTTTCAAGAGAAGGTTTTTTGTTTCTTACTACTTCTTATATTATGGCTATAGTATAAATAGCGGTAACATCTGTGGGATGAATTCTTGACTGTTTATGACTTTTTAAAGTTGTTTGTGTATTTATTGTTACATATGTAAATAAAACTGTATGTTTTAAATGTAAAGTCTTTGTGACTGTGCCTAAAAAGTCCATAGCCCCTCTTTTTTATTTTTTGGTTATATGACCCATATGATAGTAATAAGATTATGCCAATAAATTTGACCACCATAACAAGTTTATGGCCGGTTCCATAAACAGCTGACCTCCTGGACAGTCATTTGGAAGAAAGTTTGATCAGGAAAAGATAAAGAAAGATTGAACTCAGCAGCTGTTTACGGAATAATAAGACTAAATGTTTCCATTGAAGCTTTGATATTTGAAAATGCTAATAGCTTCTGTATCTTGTGCTGTGCTATGGAATTTGTGTGTGTGTCTTTAAAAATAAATCAGTGTCATCTTACTTAGCAATTACAGTGAGGCAAAAAAGTATTTAGTCAGCCACCAATTGTGCAAGTTCTCCCACTTAAAAAGATGAGAGAGGCCTGTAATTGTCATCATAGGTATACCTCAAATATGCAAGACAAAATGTGGAACAAATCCAGACAATCACATTGTCTGATTTGGAAAGAATTTATTTGCAAATTATGGGGGAAAATAAGTATTTTGTCAATATCAAAAGTCCATCTCAATACTTTGTTATATAGCCTTTGTTGGCTATGACAGAGGTCAGACGTTTTCTGTAAGGCCGCGTACACACGGGCGGATTGTCTGCCCAACTAAGTTCGTCAGACAATCCGACAGACAGTCCGTCCAACATTTGAATGAACGGACTTGACCACACACGATGAACAGACAGTCCGTTGAAAGCTTGCGCGATGACGTGTACAGCACGTACGACGGGACTAGAAAAACGACGTCCAATACACTGCAATGCAACCTTTGGCCGTGTAAATCCTTTCCGAGCATGCGCCATACTTAGTCCGTCCAACTTGCCTACACACGAGCGGACTGTCCGCTGAAACCAAGTTTGGACGGACAAAACCAAGTTTGGACAGACAAAATTACGGAAATTCCGAAAGACTGTCCGCTGAAAAAGTCCGCTGAAGCCCACACACGAGCGGATTGTCCGCTGAAACACGGTTCAGCGGACTAAGTTGGGCAGACAATCCGCCCGTGTGTACGCGGCCTCAGTCTTCACAAGGTTGTCGCACACTGTTGCTGGTATGTTGGCCCATTCCTCCATGCAGATCTCCTCTAGGACAGTGATGTTTACGCTGGGCAACAAAGACTTTCAACTCCCTCCAAAGGTTTTCTATGGGGGTTGAGATCTGGAGACTGGCTAGGCCACTCCAGGATCTTGAAATGCTTCTTACGAAGCCACTCCTTTGTTGCCCGGGCAGTGTGTTTGGGATCATTGTCATGCTGAAAGACCCAGCCACGTTTCTTCTTCAATCCCCTTGCTGATGGAAGGAAGTTTGCGCTCAAAATCTCATGGCCCCATTCATTATTTCATGTACATGGATCAGTTTTCCTGTTCCCTTTGCAGAGAAACAACCCCAAAGCATGATGTTGCCACCCCCATGATTCACAGTAGGTATGGTGTTCTTTGGCTGCAACTTAGCACTCTCTCTCCTCCAAACACAACGAGCTGTGTTTCTACCAAACAGTTTTACTTTGGTTTCATCTGACCATATGACATTCTCCAAATCCTCTTCTGGATCATCCAAATGCCCTCTAGCAAACCTCAGATGGGCCTGAACATGTACTGGCTTAAGCAGGGGGACACGTCTGGCACTGCAGAATCTGAGTCGCTGGTTGGCGTAGTGTGTTACTGATGGTAGCCTTTGTTACGTTTGTCCCAGCTCTCTGCAGGTATTTCACTAGGTCCCCCCCCTGTGGTTCTGGGATTTTTGCACACTGTTCTTGTGATCATTTTGACCCCATGGGGTGAGATCTTGCGTGGAGCCCCAGATTGAGGGAGATTATCACTGGTCTCGTATGTCTTCCATTTTCTAATTATTGCTCCCACTGTTGATTTCTTGACACCAGGTTGCTTGCATATTGCAGATTCAGTCTTCCCAGCCTGTTGCAGGTCTACAATTTTGTTTCTGGTGTCCTTCGACAGCTCTTTGGTCTTCACCATAGTGGAGTTTGGAGTATGACTGTTTGAGGTTATGGACAGGTGTCTTTTATACTAATAACAAGTTCAAACAGGTGCCATCAATGCAGGTAATGAGCAGAGGACAGAGGAGCCTCTTAAAGAAGAAGATACAGGTCTGTGAGAGCCAGAAATCTTGCTTGTTTGTAGGTGACCAAATACTTATTTTCCACCATAATTTGCAAATAAATTCTTTCAAAAATCCGACAATGTGATTGTCTGGATTTGTTTCCACATTTTGTCTCTCATAGTTGAGGTATACCTATGATGACAATTACAGGCCTCTCTCATCATTTTAAGTGGGAGAACTTGCACAATTGGTGGCTGACTAAATACTTTTTGCCCCACTGTGATTATATCTTTGGATATAGAGCAATAACAAATATACTCAATTTCCCTAAGATTTACAAGTAGCCACTTCAGCTCCTGAAGGTTTACCCCCCTTCATGACCAGGCCATATTTTGTGATACGACACGGCATTACTTTAAATGACTATTGCGGGGTCGTGCAACACTGTACCCAAATATATGTCCTTTATTTCCTCACAAATAGAGCTTTCCTTTGTTGATATTTCATCACCTATGCGTTTATTTATTTTTTGTGCTATAAACAAAAAAGACAGACAATTTTGAAAAAAATAAATATATATATATATATATATATATATATATATATATATATATATATATATATATTTTTACTTTCTGCTATAAAACACATCGAATAAAAAAATGCAAAAAATCTAATTTCTTTATCAATTTAGCCCAACATGTATTCTGCTACAAAAAATCCCAATAAGTGTAAATTGATTGGTTTGCGCAAAGTTATAGTGTCTACAAACTATGGGATATATTTATGTATTTTAAATTTTTTTAAATTTTTTTATAATAATGGTGGTGATCAGTGAACTATAGTGGGACTGCAACATTACGGCGGACAAATTGGACACTGAGTGACACTTTTTTGGGGACCAGTGACACCAATAGAGTTATCAGTGCTAAAAAATATGCACTGTCACTGCATCGTTTAGAACGCAGTGAGGTACAGCACGTACGATGGGACTAGAAAAAGGAAGTTGAATAGCCAATAGCTTCTGTCTCGTAGTTGAATCTGACCATGCGTGATTTTTGGCGTGTCGGAATTGCATACACACGATCGGAATTTCCGATACAAAGTTGTTCCGTAAGGGAAAATTGAGAACATGTTATCAATTTTTGGCTGGTGGAAATTGGGACAGCTAAATTCCGATGGAGCATACACACGGTCGAATTTTTCAATGAAAAGCTCTCATCTGTCTTTTTCTGGCTGGATTTCCGATCGTGTGTATGCGGCATAAGAGAAAAAGAAATTATCAAAAGTCACAAAAACATCTGCAGACTCACATAATAATGGCTCATTGTGTACACATTGTCTTCCATGTGACATTTTCCATCATTTGGTAGAACTATTCCTCCTAAAATGCCATCGCCAGCAAAATGGAAGCCAGCGTCGGTAGAAAATACCAACAAGCGTGTGACATTCCTCCATTTAATGTGTTCCTACATTAAAAAAAAGCATGAAGCATGAAGAAACCCGCAATGCTCAAATGCTTATAGAAACATGAAACTATGTCATAATCTTCTGTGTCCATACCAATGCCCCCATCACAGTGTGAGAAGACTAGGCTGAATGACAGCACATTGTCACTATCTTCACATGGGGGAGATTACGGTGCTCTGTAGCTCTGTAGTGAATTGGACAGGGTGGCTAACACTACTTAAGATGACACATGCAGACAGAGACACATCAACTTGATACGATGGATATAAAAATTCTACACACCCTTGTTAAAATGTCAGGTTTCTATAATGTAAAAAAATGAAACAAAGATAAATCTTTTGAGAACTTTTTCCACTTTTAATGTGACCTATGAACTGGATCTCATTGTTAAAAGGTATCAGTCAGGAGAAGGGTACAAAAGAATTTCCAAGGCATTAGATATACCATGGACAGGGCAGGACTTACCATTGGGCTTGACTGGGCTCAAGCCCATGGGCCCCAGCAAATAGGGGGCCCCGCTGAGATACATAGCCGAGTGTGCTCAGCTCCGCTCACAGTCACGCCAAGTCCCGCCCTATGATGGACATAACACAGGGACTGGGCGTGAATGTGAGCCAAGCCGAGTACACTCGGATACTCTCTGCGCCGCTCAGGACTGCGACAGGACCCGAGAGCCGCCAAGAGGACCCGAGAGCTGCCGAGAAGTATCACGGCGACACCATTTTTAAACGTCAAGGCTACAAATGACAAGGCTGCAAATTACACTGAGGCAAGGCTTCACTGACAAGGCTGCAATGACACTGGACAAGGCTGCAGATGGATGGGCAAGGCTGCAGATGGAATTCCGAGGGAGTTCGGCTGAAAGGGACTTGCCTACACACGATCACACCAAAGTCTGTTTGTTTAGAACGCGATGACATACGATGGGACTAGAAAAGGAAGTTCAATAGCCAGTAGCCAATAGCTACCCTTGCGTCATTTTTGGTCCGTCCGAATTACATACAGACGAACGGTTTTCCCAATTGGAATTGATTCCATTGGAAAGATTTAAAACATGTTCTATTTCTAGGTCTGTCAGAATTTTTGAAAAAAAAAGTCAGATGAAGCCCACACACGATTGGAATATCTGATGAAATGATTCCATCTGACCTTTTCTGCCGGTCCAGTTGTGAGTACGCGGCATGACTGTCTGTATTTCTAGCAGGATTAACAGGTATTTTTGCCCTTTTCAAACAGATATAACAAAATGTTTTCAGTGGTATATTATAACAAAATGCTTTCAGTGGTAACAGACTAAAATTAAGCAAATAGAAGCAGTTCATTGTTATGGTTTACGCACATTTTAGTATTAGACAGGATTGAAAGCATTTAGGACACGAGTAGGCTTATGTTTCAAAACACTGAATTAAAGCATTATGTGTGATGTAGTGACAGGTTATCTTTATGAAACACATGTAGGTGCAGAAATTGTTGATTTCAATGTACGTTATACATTTTCTTCAGTACTTACACCACACACAGCGACTTGCATAATAGCATCAAATCCACCTTCTGGGGAATCCAGATTACCAGAGATTTTCTGTTTCCCTACTAGCTCATTGAAATGACTTCCATTACTTGTGAGGCTGAGTACATTCTTGTAACTGAATGGACTGGTACAATTCTGAGAGGTGCACGGGTTGATAAGTTTAGCAGGAGCAGTACTAATAAATGGCATGACTGTCTTATCTACAAAGGACCCGAAACCTGAGGCAAAACAGACAATATAAAATAAAATTCAGTAAAATTCCAACATACGTACAAAGAGAAACTTAAGCAGGGACCAGCCAAATTTCAATCTATCTGTGGTCATTGCCTTTCAAGAGGAGTCAACCTAATGATTGATTTCTCTCAAATGGGACCGTTGGTATAGTACAACTGTCACAATACAATAGAGCAGCAGGGAGGATTCCCGCCGCCCACAGACCGAGCCACGGTCACGATGTGCAAAGAGGTCTGGTGGCTTCCCTGTGTGTCCCCAGTGTGGAATTAACTTAGTGGTGCAGAGTTGAAACTGAAGTACTTACTTGAAAGCAATGCTTTCCTAAAATGATTCAGAGTCATGTGTTGAAGCAAGTAAGAACAGGCGTAGATTAATGTCTAAATCACTGGCAACAAAAGTAAGTACACCCCTAAGTGAAAATGTCCAAATTGGGCCCAAAGTGTCAATATTTTGTGTGGTCACCATTATTTTACAACACTGCCTTAACCCTCTTGGGCATGAAGTTCACCAGAGCTTCACAGGTTGCCACTGGAATCTACTTCCACTCCTCCATGAAGACATCACTGAGCTGGTGGATGTTGAAGACCTCCACCTTCCATTTGAGGATGCCCCACAGATGCTCAATAGTGTTTAGGTCTGGCCCATCACCTTTACCCTCAGAAACTTTAGCAAGGCAGTGGTCGTTTTGAAGGTGTATTTTGGGTCATTATCATGTTAGAATACTGCCCTGCGGCCCAGTCTCTGAAGGGAGGGGATCATGCTCTGCTTCATTGTGTCACAGTACATGTTGGCATTCATGGTTCCCTCAATGAACTGTAGCTCCCCAGTGCCGGCAGCACTCATGCAGCCCCAGACCATGATATTCCTACCACCATGCTTGACACAATCTGAACCAAATACGTTCATCTTGGTCTCATCAGACCACAGGACAGGGTTCCAGTAATCCATGTCTTTACTCTCCCTTTCTTCAGCAAACTGTTTGCGGGCTTTCTTTAGAAGAGGCTTCCTTCTAGGATGACAGCCATGCAGACCAATTTGATGCAGTGTGCGGTGTATGATCTGAGCACTGACAGGCTAACCCCCCACCCCTTTAACCTCTGCAGTAATGCTGGCAGCACTCATATGTCTATTTCCCAATGACAACCTTTGGATATGACGCTGAGCATGTGCACTCAACTTCTTTGGTCGACCATGGCAAGGCCTGTCCTGTTAAACAGCTGTATGGTCTTGACCACCATGCTGCAGCTCAGTTTCAGGGTCTTGGCAATCTTTTTATAGCCTAAGCCATCTTTATGTAGAGCAATAATAATTTTTTCAGATCCTCAGAGAGTTCTTTGCCATGAGGTGCCATGTTGAACTACCGGTGACCAGTATGAGAGAGTGAGAGCGATAACACCAAATTTAACACACCTGCTCCCCATTTACACCTGAAACCTTGTAACACTAACGAGTCACAGAACAACAGGGAGGGAAAATTGACATTTTCACTTAGGGGTGTACTCGCTTTTGTTGCCAGCGATTTAGACATGGCTGTGCGTTTGAGTTATTTTGAAGGGACAGCAAATTTACACTAACAATGTAATGTCCTGCGAGCCACCACTTGCTATAAGCCCAAAATAGGATCTCCCAAATGACACTATAATTTTGAATCAGCAGCTAGCATTGCACATGTCTCATAAATCATGCAAAGGTCATCCAATATTCTAAAGTATGCTGCGCTTTCAAACTTAAAATCCAAATAGTGAAACGAAAAAATGTGCTATATAACAACAGCAATACAGTGATAACGTGCTAAAATAGATACAATATTCCAAATAAAGTAATTTCATGCAGGATATGATCAAATGTCCATGTGGTGAGAAAAAAATCAATCAATAAAATCCTTAAACCAATATAATGGTGAACCAAACTATATATACATATGTGAGAAAAAAGTGCTACAATGTGCTGTGCAATCAAAAAAAGTTCAAAAGTGCTCCAATGTAATCCATGAGATCAATGCGATTCAGTAGTTGCTATGATATCAATCCAATATTAAGGTGCTGTGTGTGCACTCAGGTGTTCCCCCCAGGTAAGGCCGCTCACCTTAGAGCGTGTGGCCTTGCTGATTAGGCTTGGTCAATACATGCATTGGAACCTGTAAATGGTTCAGTGGTAAATCTGGATTCCTGTGGTAGCCTCACTTTGTGCATCAATATGGTAATGGAGTCCCTTTTGTGCCTCAGTAATACCAATAGAAAAAGGAGGACTTCATAGTGTAGTATATGAAAACTTTTAATATCAACACAGTAAAAAATACCTTGCAGGGTACTCACATTTTCATGGTGCATCTAAAATAGCATAAAAAAAAAGCAGTAGCGGCTGATATCAGGGTGGTATGCTGATCCTCCTCAGTGGGTGCAATGACTAGCGTTCCGTCTTGTCCCCTACGCGTGTCGATACGATATTAATGGCTGTGTGTTGAGTTATTTTTAGGGGACAGCAAATTTACACTGTTATACAAGCTGTACACTCACTACTTTACATTGTAGCAAAGTATTGTTTCTTCAGTGTTGTCACATGAAAAGATATAATAAAATATTTACAAAAGTGTGAGGGGTGTACTTTGGATGTTTTAACCACTTGCCACCCGCCCTATTATAAATTGATGGTGGCAAAGTGGTTTCATAATCCTGATCGGACCGGGGGCGCGCATCGCGGCGATCGTTGTTGCGGGGTGTCAGTCTGACACCCGGCAACTACGATCTCGGTAAAGAGTCTCCGACGAAGACTCTTTACCACGTGATCAGCCGTGTCCAATCACGGCTGATCACAGTGTAAATAGGAAGAGCCGGTGATCGAGTAGAGGAGAGCCGATCGGCTGCTCCTCTGACAGGGGGGTCTGTGCTGATTGATTATCAGCACAGCCCCCCCCGAGGATGCCCACACTGGACCACCAGGGACGCCACCAGACCACCAGGGATGCTAAGCAAAAGGTAATCCTCCCTAGACCACCAGGGATGCCAGTCAGCACAATGGATGCCAATCAGTGCCCATAATGGATGCCAATCAGTGCCCACAATGGGCATCACTGATTGCCATGCATTATTGTTTGGCACTGATTGGCATCCATTAGTACAGTATAACACCTGTGCCGCCTATCAGTGCCCACCTGTGCTGCCTATCAGTGCCCACCTGTGCTGCCTATCAGTGCCCACCTGTGCCGCCTATCAGTGCCCACCCATGCCCATCTGTGCCGCCTATCCATGCCCATCTGTGCCGCCTATCCATGCCCATCTGTGCCGCCCATCCATGCCAATCCGTGCCAGCTATCAGTGCCAATTTGTGCCACCTATCAGTGTCCATCCGTGTCGCCCATCCGTGTCGCCCATCAGTGCCGCCTGTCAGTGCCGCCTATCAGTGTCCATCAATGTCACCTCATCAGTGCCACTTCACTAGTGCCCCATCATTGGTGCCCATCAGTGCCGCCTTATCAGTGCCCATCAGTGTAGCCCCATCAGTGCCCATCAGTGAAGGAGAAAACGTACTTATTTACAAAGTTTTGAAACTGAAACAAAAAAAAACATTTTTTTTTTCAAAATTTTCGGTATTTTTTTATTTGTAGCGCAAAAAATAAAAACCGTAGAGGTGATCAAATACCACCAAAAGAAAGCTCTATTTGTGGGGAAAAAATGATAAAAATTTCATTTGGGTACAGTGTAGCATGACCGCGCAATTGTCATTCAAAATGCGACAGCGCTGAAAGCTCAAAATTGGTCTGGGCAGGAAGGTGTTTAAGTGCCCTGTATTGAAGTGGTTAATGTAAATTTGTTTATTTGTGACGATTATCACTTCATTATTTCCACTTCGCTGTCATATGAATGTGCATTGCATAATTGCATTTTCCTGCAAATCAAAAAAACTTTTATAACCAAGGGCTGCATACCTATTCTTTGGGTTGTTCCTTACATTAATATTTCAAAACTTTGAAACTTTTTCGCAGCCACCTCTGCGCAGTGTAGAGGTTTTACACACAGAATGAGTGTAAATCTGACAAGCCGACATTCAGGTGAAAGTGATTGGGCGGCTGAACAGCCACCTGATCGCTTGTATGCACCCCTGGTAGTGTTACTGAAGTGCAATCTGTGCACTTTTCTTTTTGTTTTGTTTTTTTTGTTTTTGCACAATTAACTTTATTGAAGGGGAGGTGAGACATCAGGGATCTCATTAAGAAGAACCTGTCACAAAAATAGTATCACATAGGGGAGTTTTCGTCCCCTATGCGATAAAAAATAAATAATGTTTACTTAAAAAAAGTTATACCCAAGCAGCACTATACTTTAATACAATTTAAATTGCACAGCTACTGTACGTTGATTTAGAGGAGGGTTCACCTTATCTCTTCAGTACAAACAAACATATGATGTAACTCTTACCGATCTGGAAATCTGAAGTAATATTTTTCATTTTTTCCATGAGAGCAGTGCCAAGGCTTTTTACATTTTCTAAATCATCTTTCATGGAAAATGACAGGTCCATAAGATAGTACAAGTCAATAGGATAATCCTCTGCTCTTCTGAATGTTACATTTATTGTCTGGAGCTCTCCTGTACAAAATATGAGATACAAATTAGAGAATCCATGTGACAATGCTTATACACAGAAACCCACTATGCTCAGGAGTCAAAACCCATTTTTGTACCTGGTCTTAGTTCAAAATTTAACTGCTGGGGTCTGATCTGTGTAATGTTGGAGGAGTTCATAAGTTTTCCTTCCATTTTATTTGTTATAGGATTGTCCTTTAGCTTTTCTTTGCTTCCTCTGGGGTTCTGAATGTCATCCTCTGGACAGCCCTTACTTTTCAAAGCAGCAAGGTCATCACAGCGTGCAGATGTGAGCTCACCTTCTTGCAAAAAATCCTAAAATTAGGAATAAAGTATCAAGATTAAAGTACATGAAAAGTAAATCAAGTGCATGAATAAAATCAACTGCATAAAATAAAAATGGCTTCTAATGCCAGCTTAAGCAGCATGACTTCTACCAAGGGGCGGCCTGTCCATTAAGGGTGCACGGGTACTGCCCCCTCTGTCACACCGCCTTCTCTATGTAGAATGTATGGATTCACGCATAGCATGAATCTATCCATGGCTGCTTTAGCCCCTATTCAGGCGCCTGAACCTTTTCGGATGCCGAGGCGCCTGAATTACAGCGGCAGGGGTATTTTTTTTAAGCACCTGATTAGAGCTATAGGCACTAATAGGCTTAAAAAAGGTGGACTTGGAGCGCAGAGCATTACGCTCGCAGTCCACCCAGGTGTGTTCTTAAAGCAAATTAATATTTTTTTTTCTAACACTGAACCAACTCTCTGCCAATCAGGAGGCGCAGGTCTAATACCCTCACCTGACTGGCTGAAGACACAGGCGATCCCATTGGCCGCCTAGCAGAAGGCAAGGAGAGACGCATGGATGACACGGGAGCCATTGGCTGCATTTGCTGGGCACATTTGGCTGTATACGATGGGCACAGTTGGCTGCATATGATGGGAACAGTTTAATGCATATAATGGGCACGTTGGCTGCATATGATGGGCACAGTTAGCTGCATATGATGGACACAGTTGGCTGCATTTGCTGGGAACAGTTGGCTGCATATGATGGGCACAGTTGGCTGCAATTGCTGGGAACAGTTGGCTGCATATGATGGGCACAGTTGGCTGCATATGATGGGCACAGTTGACTGCATTTGCTGGGCACAGTTAGCTGCATATGATAGGCACAGTTGGCTGCATATGATGGGCACAGTTGGCTGCATATGATGGGCACATTGGCTGCATATGATGGGTGCAGTTGGCTGCATTTGCTGGACACTGTTGGCTGCAATTTGATGGCACAGTGAGGCTGCATTTGATGTTTTTGTTTCAGTATTTTTCTGAACTTTTCAGTTCGTTTGCACCCCCCAAAAAATTTGAGCACCAGCTGCCATTGCTTATACCATTCTTTTTTCTTGATTTAAATGGTTCCATTCAGCCAATGTTGTACATCAAAAGCTTTCAGTATGATCAAATAGGCTGGACACATTTCAGACAAATTCTTGGGTTCAATTAAATAGAACAAAAGGCTTAAAACCATCTGAAAACGTGTCCACATACATGGGATTTCAATGATCAATTAATACAGTAAGGAGATATTTCCTCATGTCAGTATACACCAGTGACAGACACAAAGCTTTTCAATTACCCTTTTCTGTGATTAATCATGGTCCTGTGTATAAGTCACCCATAATAATATTTATATAGTAACTTCATAATGGATTAATGATTTTAGCTAATGCCGTCGTGCATAAATATCAGCATAAACATAAGACATAATAGATTTGCTTGAAAAAATACTGAATAAAAATTAGAAATAACTTTTATAGGTCACATCAGGATGGTTAATGCCTTTTTAAAATTTTGTTGACCCACTGACAGTGTCAGATTTAATAAATGTGCTTTATATACCCCACCCCCGTAAATAACAGTATGCCGGATCACAGAAGCAAAAAAAAAAAGAAAATACGGTAATTTTGAGTTATAGGGAAGCAATAGAAGGCGAATCAGAGTATAGCAAATCCAATAAATCCAGTCCAATCCAATTCAACAAATATGTAGCCACATAATTATAAATGCCTTTTGGATACCGCAAAAAGTTCATTCTAACTTACTACTTTTGTGCACCATCCACAATTTGGTCCAGCTTGTATACATTCTCCACAAGATTTGGCATTTGCTTGTAAACACTCTGTTCCACCTACAAAAAAAAGCCATTATTTACCCTGATATTCAGTCCAACCTAATGCAGTCTCATGCCAGTTTAAGGCAAGAGTTTTCTAAAAGACATTTATATATTTTATTTTTTAACCAGTTCCCCTTTCGAGCTATTTTTTAATTTTTTTTACACTCATTATAGTTTAGCTATAAAATTACCTTGAGCCCCCAGAAAGTGAAAACAGATGCCTTATAGAATAAAAATATACAAATGAGGTGAAACAAATGTCACTGTAAAAAAAAAAAAAAGAAAAGACAAATAATTCCACAGTAGAGCACTAATTAATCTACAAATCTCCTAAATATTTGAATTGTAAAATGATCAACATAAAACAACCATGCATAATAAAAAGTGTCCATATGGCATATCCAAAAAATATATATGCTCCAAAATATGCAAATCAATATGGTAATACAGTCCAACTTAAAGTGGTGAAAAAATAGTGAAACAAAATCTCGTTGATCAACCAAAATTCTTCACCAACGTGATGTGTGCCAATTCCAATCCCTTAGGAATAAAGCTCACCAAATGCTGTTGTCAGCAGCCTGTGGCAGTGAGCTCTTGTAGATTACCAACTCAGGGTTCCCCAGGGCACATAGTTTAAGCCTCAGCCTACTCCTTCACCAGAGCTCCTGATGGTGGGGATGGCCTTGCAGCAAGCTGGAACCAGGTCGTGGCCCCCACGTACGCCTAGCCGAGGTTGCAGAGACCACTCGCGTGTGCAGTGTGCAGTGTAAAAGCGGCAGGCAAAAGGGAATCCAGAAGACAAGTCAAGATCAGGGCGGGCAGCAAACAAGCACAGACAGTAAACAAAGCAGGGGTCAGTACACAGGTATTCATACACAGTATGGACAAGAGGTATGCAAACGGGAGCTCAGAGAACTAAGACATTGCTCAGGCAAAGTGGGTTATATTTAGCATGTCTTATATAGGCAAGCAACTAGGAGGCGAGCCAGGAAGTGAAGGAAGGGAAAGAAATAAAGGTTCACTGAATAGCAGACGACACCCATAGGAGAGCAAAGCCAAACCACACATGTGAAAGGAATCAAATGGAGAAACAATAAGCTAATTTGTGACAGCTGTTGCCATTCAGTCTCGTGTCTGGCAAATATCGCCCCTATTAAATGTTATTGAAGAGCCGCTTATACGTGTCAATCTCCATCCAGATCAATAAAGACACTCCACATACGGGGATACAAATTGAGACAGAGCCTCCGCTAGTGTAAAAACACTTTAAGATAATCGGTTTATTAAAAGTAATGCACTTATATCATAAAAGACTCAAAATCGCCTTATTAAAATTCCAAACATGCCAAGTGACTCAGTGTTGCGATCTCCTCATAGCTTCCTTTGTACCCATGAAGTCACCATCTCAGAGTTACTGTGTGGCCACGTTCCAATGCGTTTCATCACTTACGACTTCATCGTAGGGGTGGCGACACAGCACGGCAACGAAGCTTAAGTATCCTCCTTCTTATCACTTTAACTCATAGTGAGCAAATTTAGTAGACTTTTAAGCCAATAGACATGGACCACCGCAATATTGTCCATCTGTCCAATTAACCCGCCTTCTGCCAGTTAAAATTGTAATTATAAATTATAAAATACTCACAACCGTGGCATGCACATTACTGTGTCTCACCATACACCAACAATGTAACATACTACTCATGTGGAAATTTAAAATCCGGCAGGAAGAGACTAATAGTCTATCCAATTCTAAAGTTCGCAGCACGCACAATACAAAATGAAATGAAATAATGGTAAATATAATCTACAAATATCGAAGCTCACGTTAATTGCCACTACCAATTTAAGGTTTGGAAGAGTGATACTGTTGCTTTTACAAACTTGATTATAATTTATAATCTATATGAAATATTCCTAAATCATATATCTATAAACTTTATCTCATCCCCAAAAAATAAAGAATAAAAACTAAAATAAGGTATATCCTCACAAAATTCTCGAAATATTCAGTTAGAACCCAACTAATAAGTATTTATCATTAATGCTTCTGTGAATAAATTATACCTTCAAACGTATACTGCAAAAATATTTGAAAGATAATTTAAGTAGCGGTCATAACAATGTAACAAATGTGCAAAAAATGTATCACCCCGTGATGCAGTGATATAGAGAACTAAAAGTCCATTTAACAGAATCAGAAAGGAAAGGAATCAATCTTCACAAACTCCTTCAGACTTCCACCACACCAATGTGCTTGTGACACCTCACCAAATGGAAACGCACTCACTGGCAAAAAAGCAGTATAAACCCCACTTGGGTGTATCCTTCGATCATTCCAGGCAAGGCTTATCCATATGTGAAAAGTAAAATGCAATACTCCACATAGCGTGATACCGTTTAAAAATGTATTCAAACAACACACACATCACTTCAATATATCAACTCACATGTTAAAAAAAAAATGCCAGCAACAATTGAAAAGATCACAGGAAACTTTCACCAAAAGATCGAGCGCTGCACTGCGGATATAGTGGAACTCAAAGTGTGCTTTATATGCGCTCACCACTTCCCAGCCACTGCTCCCGATAAGCTGAACCAAACACGAGCATCAGCGTCTTTCTGTCAATGGCGTTAGTGTCCGTGTGGCTACGCCCTCGACATGTTTTGTCACTCTGACTTCTTCCTGGGACTGGCCACACGGACAACCAACCTCCTTCTTGTAGTCCTCCTCACCCAAATCCCATGGGTCCCTAATTATGCGCCTGCGCACACCTTGTATCCCCATAGCCACAATACACCGACCTCTACATGTCAGAGCATCCTTCAGCCGGAGAAACTGCTAGCACACAGAATTTCTTCTGCACATTCCTGCCAGAAATATCGTCGTAATGTATGCTTTTTTTAAAACATTCTGAGCATTATAATCATGTAAAATACATTTAAGGGTATAAAACAATGAGCAAACGGATGATCTATCCCTAAGAATTGTAACAGAAAAGTATGTATATATATCCGTTCCACATATATAACATATATGGAAGACAATGCTATCAGAATAATCCTGTGCAAATAACACTAACAATGAAAATAAATAAAAAATAATAAATAATAAATAAATAATAATAAATGAAATAAAAAATAATAAAAATGACATATGAAAAAACTAATACAAATAAAATAAAAATAAATATAAAAATATTTTTTTTGTGGCCTGGGATTGGCCACACGGAGTTGATGTGTGTGTTGTTTGAATACATTTTTAAATGGTATCACGCTATGTGGAGTATTGCATTTTACTTTTCACATATGGATAAGTCTTGCCTGGAATGATCGAAGGATACACCCAAGTTGGGTTTATACTGCTTTTTTGCCAAACACGAAAGTGGGAGGCAATATCATCAATTTATTCACAGAAGCATTATTCTCAACAAAGTAGCAGCTTTGTTTTTGTCACTGACATTCATTTTTGTTTTTATTTTTCATTTCACATTTTTTATTTTCACTGATAGTTGTCACTGATTATTTATTGGCGCAGTGGGGGCAGTGCATTTTTGGAGGGCTTTACTCATTGCCAGTAGATTAGGATATTTATCATTAATAATCCCTAATGAAAGAGTTAATGTCCAGTGTGATGTTTAACCCCTCAGGGCTCATCGTCTGTAATAAATGAATCCACTTTGTTTCCCTTCTGGGGAGGTCTCTAACTCTATTCAAGCCTCTCCAAGCAGGGAGGACCCTATCCACACATTAAAATTGGAAAGAAGAGGAGTCTTTTGCATGAAAACTCCTTTAGTGTTCTGAGGCACTATGATATTTATATCCTTTTAATATATTAGTTATGTGTTCACCTACTCTTATTTTCAGAGGTATTTTCGTGTGTCCAATATACATCAGACCGCATGGTCAGACTAATGCATATACGACATGAGTAGTGTCACATGTTATGAGGTCAGTGATCTCATACTCTCTACCTGTATGGTTTGAATAAAATGTGGATCGTTTCTATACATTGTTTTTTGCAAACTGACATGTTCTACATTTCCCGCAGGCTATAAAACCTTTTCGACCGGGGGGGCGTGACCGGAAGCCGAGCTGGAAGGACGCTGTGAGTGAGAGCTCTCCTCCAGCCCAGCGCTACAACGGCCTATTTCGGGGGTTTTACAGCACCGCACGATGGGGAGATCGCGAGCCACCAGGTCCTCGTCTGCCCGGGGATCATCCCAGCCACCCCCGGGTCCGTCATCCTCCCTGAAATCATATTTCCAGCCGCCCGTGCTCCCGCCGGGCGAAGGCCGCAAGATGGCGCCGGACGACTCGACCACGATGCCGCGGGACCTCCCACCGCCGCTGATGGGCGAACGCCGAGCGGTGCACCTGCACCCGTCTGCCGTGGACCCCCCTTGGGAGATGGAAGACCTGGGACACCCCCCGTGTGATTCCGGCTGTAGCCAGGCCGCGGGTGTGAGCGGGCCGCGATCCGGCCTAGGCCGCGCGGACGACGTGGAGCCTGCAAGCCTGGAGGCCCAGCGCAGACACACGGAGCCTCTTTACCCTCCTGGCCACACGGGATCCTGGGATGGCCGGAGGGCCCATCAGGAGCCTCTGCTCGCTGCATCAGCACAAGGGGTGAGTCAACAGCCTCCCCCCCACGCCTCCTCCCCCACCTCTCCAGGGACTTTCACTGCCACCCTGCAGCCCCACCAGCCCTTCACACAATGCTCAGAAGCATTCCCCCGTCTGCTGCGAACGGCCTCGGACCCAGAGATGAGAGGGTCCTCTACCCCCGTTTCTTCAGGAGCTACAGGAGACCCCCAAGGCCTCCCCAGCCGAGCGGTAGCAGCAGCTCTCCCCCTCTCTGATGTGGGGCCCCAAGATGCCTTGAGGCTACTCGCTCCCCCCAAGGCCCAGAGACAGCCCCGCTCCCGGGAATCCAGCGCAGTCAGAGGCCAGGACACTGCCCGTCTTTCTTATGCCCAGGCAGCCCATCCCCGTTCCCCACGGTCCCAAGGGGCCTCTCCGGACCCTATGACTCTCTCCCCCCATGCTACATCCTGGCCGGACCACGGACACCCCTTGTCCCCCTGGCCCCCCTCCACGGCCTCGGGACCCCCGCAGAGAGGCTCCCCCCACCGTCCTGCGAGTCCCCGCTCCCCCACGGAGCGACATGGGGATGGACACCCCCCCTGGCACGCATATTTGACCGCTATCCCAACTAAGGACGACTTCAAACAACTGGTGGCGGACGTGAAAGCCACCTGCCGAGCTGAAATCCAGACTCTGCATGCTGGCCTTAAACACCTAGCTGAAAGGGTCGAGATGGCGGAGGAAGAGATTCAGGAGACTAAAATGGCTGTACACCGCACCCAACTGGAGAACTCGGATCACCGCCTCCTCCTGCGGGACATGCAGCGCCATGTAGAGGACCTAGATAATAGAGGTCGCAGGAACAACATTCGTGTTCGGGGACTCCCGGAGACGGATGGACCCGAGGACCTACAGACTTCCCTGCAAACGCTATTTAACGAAATGCTGGGAGAGGACCCGGCCAAACATATTGAGATGGACAGAGCACACCGGGCCCTACGTCCTAAAGGCCCTGCTTCCAAACCAAGAGATGTTGTTTGCAGGATACACTCCTTCCCCCTCAAGGAAGACATTATGTCCAAATCCCGATCAATTCGCAACCTCATGTTTGATAACGCCCCGATCCAGGTGTACCCGGACCTCTCCTGGATAACCCTCCAAAAACGTCGGATGCTGCAGCCTCTCCTCCGCACCTTGCAAGACAGGAACATGCCATACAGATGGGGTTTCCCCTTCTGCCTCACGGCCAGACATCAAGGGAAATCGGCCTCCCTTCGCTACCCGGAGGACCTCGACTCCTTTTGTGACACCCTGGGCATACCTGTCCCTAAACTCCCGGCCTGGGACTTGATAGCCTCCCCGCCACCTCCGCCAGTGCTCTGGCAGAAGGTACCCTCGGCCAAGAGACACAGAGGACCGGACCCGGATCGCAGATCGCCTACGCACAAATGACATGGATTCCCCCCGCCGGTGGAACTCCCTGCAGTTTATTTTTGACCCGCTTTCCTCCTTTTTTCTTTTTTGCCCTCCTCGGAGTGCTCTCTCTCACTTTTTTCTCCCCACATAGGGTCTGCTCCCCATTCCCTCCCCCGAGGGCCTGAGCCTTACAAGGTTTCTACTTGGAACTGTCTTTTACCTTGGGCTGGACTAGGAAGAGTCCGAGAGCAGTTCGACTCCCAGGTTACTGATCCCCCCCGTGGTTCATTCCACCCCTTGGTTCCTCCAGAGACTATTAACTGTTGGTGTCTACCTGCCCGAACCCCCCCCCTCTTTTTTTTGGTGTTTCCGGGCCAGGAGACCTATTGGAACCGTTTAGGCTCGGTGTCCCTGTAGGGCACCCGGACCTAGCGTATGTTACAGCTAATGCTGGTTATGTTCTTTCTCTATGTTTCTCTCTTTTCTTTCTTTTCTAGGTCTTCTCTCTACCCCGCCCTCTGTGTGGATATCGCTAAGAAGCCGTCTTGGTCGCCAGCCCTTCCCCGACGGTCGCCTCTCTCCCCGGGACACTCGTCTCTTCATCGGTCTCAGATAAGTATGACTATCCCCGACCACCCCCCTGACTATGGCTAAGATACTGTCGCTCAATGTCCATGGGCTAAACTCCAACAAAAAACGCCATCTTGCGCTTCGGGAATTTCGGCAATCCGGGGCGGACATAGTGATGGTCCAGGAAACTCACTTTAACCAGGGCGATTCCTTTAAGTTTGCCTCTAGACATTTCCCCCAGGTCTTTCAGGCCTTCAGTACACGCAAGCGGGCGGGGGTGGCTATACTTGTCCGGAAGGGTTCCCCCTTTACGTGCACGTCGACATACCTAGACCCAAAGGGCCATTATGTCATACTCCGAGGTACCTGGCACACGCAGGCCCTCACCCTGTGTGCCCTTTATGCCCCTAACGCACGCCAGCACCGTTTTCTGTCCGGAGTTTTGTCCCGCCTTTTTAAAACACACTCCGAGCTTCTGGTGATAGGGGGGGACTTCAACCTTGCTCAGTCAGTCCCACAGGATCGCCATGTGGGAAATCCACAGGCGCCCCAGCCCAGAGTCCTGAGGGACTCCAAGTTGTTCCGTCAGATCACCAGAAGACGAGCCTTGTTTGACGTTTGGCGAACCCTGCACCCCCAAGCCCGCCAATATACGTTCTACTCGGCCCCCCACCGCACTCACTCACGCATTGACCACTTTTTTGTAAACAATCACACGTTGAGGGCTGTCCGCTCCGCACACATCCTACCTATTTCCTGGTCTGACCACGCCCCGATAACCATGACGCTAGACATTGGGGTCCCGCTTCGCAAGCCTTGCAACTGGCGACTGAATAATTACCTATTGCAGCATCTCCCGTCCAAAGCGGAGCTGGAGTCTTCACTCCAACTGTACTTCGCTGAAAATGACACTCCAGACGTTACCCCCCCCACCTTGTGGGCTGCCCACAAAGCCGTTATACGGGGTCGCTGCCTTGCCCTCTCCTCGGCACTGAAGAGAGACGCACAGGCCGCCAGGCTGCTGGCTGAAGGTCGATTGAAGACCCTCGAGGCTAAGCTCCAAGGAGCCCCTTCCCTGACACTGATTAAGAAAATTGTACAGACGAGAATGACTCTAAGGGATCTTGCTCTGGGATCAGTGGAGAAGGCGCTTGTCCGTCTGCGACAGCTCTATTATGATAAGGGGAATAAAGCACAGACCCTGCTGGCTAGGAAACTGGCTGATCAAACACAAGCCTCTACGCCTTCCCAAATCAAAACCAATAAAGGGGACCTTCTGTCTCATCCACAGGCCATCGCGGACACATTTGCGGCCTTTTACACTGATCTCTATAACAAGCAGGATATACCCCATAATCCACCCTCCCCCGCATTGACTGCCCGCATTAACAGTTACCTGGAAAACATGACACTGCCCAGACTGAAGGACTCGGACCTTCACGACCTTAACGCCCAAATTACAGATGAGGAACTGCTGGAGACTGTAAAAGCGCTCCCGGCTCACAAATCCCCGGGCCCCGACGGATTCCCATACGAGTACTATAAGACATTCCTACCTATCCTGAGTCCCTACATGACCAAGTTGTTCAACTCCTTCCTAGCGCGCACCCCGGTCCCGTCTGAGATGCTGGCCTCCTTTATCTCTGTCATTCCGAAGCCAGACAAGGACCCGACTCTCTGTGCCAGCTACAGGCCTATTGCTCTATTGAATTCAGATTTGAAAATTTTTACAAAAATTCTAGCGAATCGCCTTAACGCGATTCTTCCGGCTCTGATCCATAAGGATCAGGTGGGCTTCGTACCTTACAGACAGGCGGGTGATAACACTAGGAAAGTCATCGACCTAATAGACGTAGCTAATAAGACTGCTCTCCCCTCCCTGGCCCTGAGTTTAGACGCAGAAAAGGCGTTTGACCGCCTGAGCTGGCCTTTCATGATGGCGACTTTACGCCACATGGGATTTCAGGGTCCCTTCATGCAAGCAATACGGCACCTCTATACCACCCCCACCTCGCAAGTTAAAACGCCGTATGCTGCGTCTCCGACCTTCTCTATTGCCAATGGCACCCGCCAGGGCTGCCCCCTTTCTCCTTTGCTGTTTGCTCTCTGTGTAGAGCCCCTGGCGGAGGCCATTAGAAGCAATCCAGATATCAGGGGCATTTTAGTTCGGGATAGGGAATTTAAAATATCTTTATTCGCTGACGATGTCATCCTCACCCTGACTCAGCCTAGGACATCCCTGCCCATCTTGAGCGCGGAGCTGCAGCGATACGGGGAGATCTCGGGTTACAAAATCAATGCCTCCAAATCAGTGGCCCTCCCGATTAATATGCCAGCGACGGAAGAGGCTCACTTACGAGCGGTGTTTCCCTACAGATGGGAGAAATCCTCTCTTAAATACCTGGGGGTTCTCATTACCCCCTCCTTCCACACCCTCTACCAGGCCAACTTCCCCCCCCTCTATAGGGAGATCAGGGCACTTCTCCATAAATGGAAGGCTCACCAAATATCGCTCTTAGGGCGACTCGCTTCTATTGAAATGGTGATCCTCCCCAAACTTCTTTACTTATTCCAGACGCTCCCAATCCCGATCCCTTACGCGCACCTCCGTATGCTCCAGAGGGACTTATTGAAGTTCCTATGGAACTATAAAAAACATCGGGTTCCCGCCTCTGTCATGATTGCCTCGCGCTCGGATGGGGGCCTGGCGTTCCCCGACCTGGTTAGGTACTACCAAGCGACGCAGTTACGGGCTATAGTCTCATGGTACACGCAGTGGTCATACAACAAATGGTCGGAGATAGAGAAGCTATGGCTAGCCCCGATGCACCCGAATAGCCTCCTCTGGGGCACGGACACACAGGTTGATACGAATCGCCTACTGGGGCCGATGGTCCAGCTTAATCAGCTCTGGAGGAAAATCTCCCGGGAACACAGGCTCCACTCGGAGGCGTCCTTGCTAACCTCGTTTCTTTGTAACCCTAAACTCCCGGACGGCCTTACTCACCAGATGTCTTGGCCCTGGGCGTCCCGGGGTCTATTTCATCTGGGACATCTAGTGGACCCCAGATCGAGAAAACTGCTGTCTTTCTCGGACCTACAGACTAAACACGACCTCCCCCAATGGACGTTCTACAGTTATCTACAGATCAGACATTTTGCGCAAACAATAGCACCGAGACTCCAATTTTCCCCGCCCACCCCCTTTGAACTGATCATACTCGAGGGACGGAACCGTCGGGGCATGATATCAGATATATACCGCATTCTTAACGCGCACCACTTTCCCACAAAGGGCAAGCACAAGTATATGCTGAGATGGGAAAGAGAGCTGGGTGAGGAACTCCCCCTCGAAGCTTGGCAGGGGGTGTGGAGGCAGGCGGCCAAATCCTCCTTGTGCACACTTTACAAGGAAAATTTTTATAAAATTCTCTACCACTGGTACCAGACCCCAGCCGTGCTCCACAAAATCTATCCCTCTGCCTCTGATCGATGCTGGCGCTGTCTACAGGACAGAGGTACCCTACTTCATATATATTGGGCTTGCCCTTTGATAGCCCCATTCTGGACATCAACCCAACAGCTCCTTGGCCGGGTATTTGAGGTGCCTATCCCGTTTACGCCCAAGTTCTATCTCTTTGGCCTGTCCCAACCGCGGATGGCTAAGCCGTCCCGGCAGCTCCTGCGGCATATCCTTACTGCAGCTCGTTGTCTAATAGCCCTTAACTGGAAGAGTCGACTGGCCCCATCTATGGAGGCCCTCTACTCCAGGATTAAAGATGTAGAATTAATGGAGAAGATGACGGCCAGACTGAGGGACAGGCCGGAGGAATTTGACCGAATATGGGAGAGATGGCGACTGCGGGAAGACTAGGGGCGAAATGGGTGAGGTATGACGACCTGGATTTCTGGCACTTTCTTCTCTTTCTTTTCTTTCCCCTATCTCTGTTTTTCTTTCTCATCTCTCCAGTTTTTATAGCGATTCTCACTTGCTATGCATTTTATGTCTGGTTTAGACCACTTGGCAGCACGCACTGGGTCGTGGGGGCTATGGGGTGGATGGCTGACTTTTGGTGCCTCCCGCCCCGTGACACTCCATCGCCCGAAATACTGGACTCTACTGCACATGCCTGTGCTCCGCTGCTGCCTGTCACATATCTATATTTACTTTTGCATAGCCCTATATGTGATTGTCTTTTATTGCACTACTGTACTGTTTCTATGCCTCTGTTTTCACTGATGGTGAATAAAACGTTATTTGAAAAAAAAAACCTTTTCGACCCTGACAGAAAGATAGCTTGGACGGAGGATCTAGAATTTTTTGAACTACATTGTCACCAAAATTAGGAGCCCTCCTATAAATAAAGGAGGTTTTTTTGGGGGATTGCAGATTTAAATACTGTATCCATCCTGGGAATATGCCAATGCCTGGAGAATATGCTCACAATTTCCTTATACTGGCATTTGTGTTATTAAAAGAAGTCTACACAAAAAAAGTCATACTCACTTTGCTGAGCATTGCTGTATAAAAGTGAAACAAGACACAGTCCCATGAAGATGAATTTATTTGCCATCTGTAAAGAATCAGAATGCTTTCATTAGTGGCTTAAATTGATGAAAGGTCTCAAACTGTACATACATCAGTCCAACTTTCCACATATTTGATCTTTTAGACTAACAAAACATACCAAATTCTGTTTAATGTGAGGGCTCACCTAAAAAATGTATTTCTAGGCCTTGACACAACACAGAAATTGGTACATTTTGCCACCATATTCTCTTATTATTGGTAAGACAGCAAGTGTTTCATGACTTATGATTGTCTTCTAGACATTGTAAAGTATAATCCACTCATCTTCTGGATGTGTCTAATTGCTTCCTCTGCTGCCCTAGGTCCCAGCCCTCATTCCTCCTTCCAACTCCATACAGGAGTAGGCATTTGCCGAAACATGTTAGCGTTTTGATGTTGCACTGCTGTTTGTGCTCAATAAAGATTCAAGAAGAAGCAGTCGAGATGCCGTCATTCTTTTTGTAATTTTGGTGTAGGGGACACAATGGCCTGAGCACCATTATTCAGTTTATCATCCTATAAACATGCGGTAGAGCTTGGGTGAGTTTTTGTCTACATATGTATATTTAGGCTTCTTTTACATGTGGACAATTCTGTAAGGATAGGTTTACACTACTGTGATAGGCGGGGCTGTCTTAATGAGTGGGCACACCTGGGCACTGCACAGGAGCCCCAGCTGCATGGGGGGCCCCTGCACTTTCCCCAAAGAAGCTGCTCCTTCAGCCCACTCTGCCCAGAAATTGGGGGCCCCATGATGGCAATGTGAGTGATGGATACACAGGGGAGACAGGCTGGCAGAGGTGGGCCATGCTGTGCAGAGCAATACCTATTTCACAGCCAGCAAGGAGGGATGGGGCTGGAGTGCCAGTGATGCTCTGACCCCGCCCCATGCAGCTTGAATGCTTTGGACTTGGAGGACACGGGGTAGGAGCTGGAGTGGGAGCTGCTGATTCGGCAGCACTGAGAGCCCGCCTGTGGAAGTGGCATTGTGGATGGTGTCATGGTGAACCCAGCTGTCAAGCACTGTTTGCACCGAAGGGCTTGGAATGCACGGAGGGATGCTCCCTTCTCCACCCCTCCTTCTGCCTGCATAGCTTGATTGGTATAGGTGAGTCCTCGTCCCAGTGCTGGAGGTGGGCACATAGTCAAGAGTTCCCATGCACTGTATCTCCACTGGAAAAGGGGGTACCACATGGATGGAATAATGGTGCTGGGGGATATCAAGGGTATATGGGGGAAAACATTGTAAAGGGGGATCTGGGGTGTATAGGGGGTAGCAATACATGGGGTATCTTGGGTGGCTATAGTGCTAGTGGTATCAGGGATATAGAGAGGCCACCGTGTAGGAGGCATCAGGGATGTAGTAGGGTCACAATACAAAGGGTATCTTATGGTATATGGTAACAGTGCTGGGGGAATATCTAGGGTGCAGAGAGGGGTCAGAGTGCTGGGGGGGGATATCTGGGGTGTAGAGGGGTCAGAGTCCTGGGAGATATCTGGGGTGTAGAGGGGTCAGAGTGCTGGGGGGGGATCTGGGGTGTAGAGGGGTCCGAGTGCTGGGGGGATATCTGGTGTGTAGAGGGGTCAGAGTGCTGGGGGGATATCTGGGATGTAGAGGGGTCAGAGTGCTAGGGGGATATCTGAGGTGTAGAGGGGTCACAGTGCTAGGGGGATATCTGGGGTGTAGAGGGGTCAGAGTGCTGGGGAGTTATGTATTTGGGGTTGAGAATCCAGGGGTGTGGAGGTGGTAACAGGATAACAATGGTAGCGGGAAACCTGGAGTGTGTGTGTGGGGGGGGGGGGGGGCGGCTGGTTGGGTGTAGTTAGTAGTGCTGGATGTATATAAGATGTAGAGGGGTTACAATGTTGGGAGTATCTGAGGCCCTGTCAGGCTGGATGGTTTTCCAAAATCACACGAAGTCGCATTGATGTGAACATGCAGCATTGAAATAATGTGATTTTTGTGTGGCTGAAATCGCATCTGAATTCACTATAGTATGAACCAGGCCTAAAAGTGACCATGTGTTTTTTTTACAGGCTGGCTAACTTTTATCTTTTTCAGAATGTCAACCGAGTTGCTTTAATAACAGTGCCTTCATTATATGTACCTAGAGATGGATGACACTTTAACAAATAAACTTTTTTTTTTGTTAGGAATGATTTAGGTTTAACATAGCAGCAATAATGCACATTTTGTTGTTGTTGTAACTTCACAATTCTTGATTACTAGTTCTCTATCCTTGGAAATTCCAAAATTAGATGTGTTACAGACCCAGCCATGTAAATAAGCTCTGAAAAAATTCAACGTTCACTAAGTTAGATTTTGTTCTATGCAGTTATGTGCTGCCTGTAGGGCAACGCATTCCTTTCAATGGGCTGCCTTATCTGCTGGAAACACAGGGAAAGATGTCCCTGAACCTTGCGTTTTAGCTCATGCCACACCAATCTACAAGATTTGACATGTGCAAATTCTGCACATTTGCTGGTGCTGGGGGTGCCATTAGGAATTAAATATTTGGTAAATATTTGGTGAAATTTGTATTAAAATGTTCAAAGCTTTATTTTAAATTGTTACTTTTTAAAAATGATTCTGCCTTTAATATTTTCAATTTATTGACATACATTTTTTTTTTTTTACAGACTCCCCTCCCTTATCCCAACACATACTGTATCAAAAAAAAAAAAAAAAAAAAAGAAATACCTATTTTTCACATACAACATACATCTTATTATCACTATAATTCTCCCCTACTCTTCTTCCCTCACACCACCAGGACACTACTCCTGGGAGTTTTACTTTGCACCCCATACCACTGATCTGAAATTACCATTTAGGCTAATTATCTACTCTAGTCTCTTGACCAAATACTATAAATCTCTCCCTTGCTAGTCTCTCAGTGACGTTCTGTTAACAAAAGTCACCATCCGGTACCCCTTTATGTAATTCCTTCACAACCACTAAGCCCCCACAAAATATCCTCATTACCATCACAAACATGTCTACCCCCTTTTCACACACCACATACTGTAAATCACGATTTTTCTTTATCAAATCCACATAAGTTTCTCACCAAAATTCCCAATGTTTCAAAAAAATAAATCAACAAAATCTTTGTGTGACATTAATTCTTCCATTAAACATAAATAATCTACTTTTGTAATCCACTCTTTCCTTGTGGGAATATTTTGTGAACACCAATATTTTGAAATAAGCGCTTTAGCTGCATTTAGTAAATAAGGTATTAGTAATTTCTTATATTGCACACTAAGGTGTTATTTTGAATTGTTATTTTCATAAAGTAATTATTTTATCATCATGGTTCTTTTTCCTCCTCTCCTTAATAGACCTTTTACTGAAACTATGGTATTGCCCCTCTGCTGATACTTTCCAATCGATTACTTTTTTATTTTATATTTTTTATTACAGATGTTTTTATAGCAGTGACAATTTACACACCTCTTTACATACTATACATCTACAGCTTTCAATCTAATTTCTCCATTTCACATGCATACATACAAATACTAGGGCCAATTAACCTACCGGCATGTCTTTGGAGTGTGAGAGGAAACCAGCATACCCTGATGAAACCCACACAAGCAAAGCAAAAACGTGCAAACTGCAATCGGATGATGTCCTGATTATGATTCAGACCAATGCAGCAAGACAGATGTGCCAACCACTAAGCCACGAGCCTCTGACTGCCTTGTCATTCTGTTTCCCCACTGGTGCAGGTAGTCACAGCTAGCTAACGTTAAGTCACTTTAGTGGCGCATACTTCAGAGCAAATCCTCCTCCCAGCCCCCATGTGACAGTATTTGGGTCTGGTTGTGGAAATTTTCAAGTCCTGTTGTCCTTAGGGAAAAGAACCCTGTGAAAGCTATTGCATGAGAAACATATCGACATCAAGATCTTTTATGAGAATATTTCTGTTTTATTCCAAGATCAGTCTGTTTTTATACATTCTTGAGAAATAGATGACTCATTAGTCAAGAATAACTAAGGTGGTCAGCGAATTATCTAGTGTATCTGACAAACATTATTCAATTTCTGATGAGTCTAAAGCTGGGTATACACTAGTAGAATTCAACAATTCTACAATTCTACAATTGTTGTTCTGGGGGAGGGGGGCTTAACAAAAAAGGGAAGAAAAAAAATTAAAAGAGGTAACCTTTTTTTGGTTTGGTGAATGTTATTGCCCTTGTTATGTTCGTGTACCTTTATGGATGCTTTTATGTACGGGTTTTGGCACTGTCTCTAACCTCTGTTTGCTGGTAATAAAAAAATACATAAAAAAAAAATAATTGCCTCTCAAAACAGATTTGATACTGCTCCTGAGTATGGGGATACCACATGTGTGAGACCCTTTTAATATTTATTTACCTGACATTGCAACCTGTGTATCACAAAAAGCAACCAGCATTGTATATAAAAAATGTACTATAATGGTCGCCTCTGTACGAGTGGTCAGTGAATACATCATAGTGTAGCATTACCTACAGCAGTCCCTTTTCCCAAAAAAACAAGCAGGTCTAACCTAATGGTATGTGGCTGCCCCCATAGCACAATGCTATGTTCATCGGCCAGGAAGTACAGAAGACTGAACAAAGGGTAAACAAAAGATTACCTGTGGTTCTAGTAGTGACGCTGTCTGCAGAGGATGGGCGTCACTGGTGCCACACAGGAACAAGCCAGTGGGACATACAGATGGGTCAGTACTAGTAGATATAGATGTGATCATAAAATAGTCAAAGGATTGGTGCAGGTGGCCAGCAGGAACATAATACATAAACAGGCCAGGGTCAGTAAAAGCAGTAGGCATAGACATGGTCAGCAAATAGCCAAACATTGGTCCAGGCAGCAGGCAGAAACATCAGGGTTAGGGCCTTGGTCAGGTAAGACCTGGACTGGAGTAGAAGCTTCTTCCTATCCAAAGTGCCTTAAAGCCTTCAGACTACAGACCCTGATCAGAATCCCGGAAAAACACAGAGAAAAACAAAAGCTTATTTGTTCAGTTCTGAAACGATACTCTGGATCCCCTCACTCTGCATACATGAGGGTCCTGTGTTTATTCAGTCCCACTTTTACAGGGGCAGGCAAAATATTAACCCAGGCAGCAGGCAAAACATATGTTAGATTAACAGGCCGAGGTAAGTTCAGGCGGAAGGCAGAAACATAGTCAATAAACAGGCCAAGATCAGGTCAGAGGGCTGGCAGAGGCATAGTCAGTATGCAGGCAAACTGTTGGTCCAGGCAGCAGGCAGAAACTTGGTTGAGAAAACAGTTAATAGTTGGTACACAGGACATCAGATATAGGCAAAAAATAGGTAGTCAGACATAGGAAAAACACCTTCACCATACCTTCACTAATGTCATAGTAAGGTATGATAGTGACAGAAGTAATCTACTATTCAGAGGCCAGGTTGTGAGGGACACTGGGGGACAATAGTAAAGTGTCATGCCTTATTCCATCTATGGAGCATACACAGACATTTTTGGGGGGGTTTTGACCTGTTTCAGTAGGAGGGAGCATATAGGGGAAGTGTTTCTCATGCAGCCTGCTGACTGCATCAGAGAAAGGTTTTCAGGTGCAGGGTTTGCTGGTAAATAAGGGCAGGTATAACCTCTTTTTATGGTGTTTTAGGAAGGAGCCATATTTTTCTGTGGCCCTGTAGATTATGTAGATTTGTAAATAAACAACTGGACAGTGGCAGCTGCTCCATCTAATCCATGCGCTCAGCCCCTAATCTACATGCAGGGTTGCTGGACACATGGATTTCAATGGTTTTTTCTTTTGAAGCACCTGATTAGAACCTCAGGCTCTAATTGGCTTAAAAAAAGAGTGGTCTCGGGGTGCAGAGCACTGCGCCCTGAGGTCACCAAGGTGTGTGACAATTGCTTTCTTTTTCTCTTTTTTTGTTCTTATCTTTGGAGATACCACAGTTATCTGGCACGCTTACTAGGGATATATTATTTGATGCCCAGTTTGTTAAATGGATGAGAGACTCATCTATACAGACTTTGTCAAGAGCATAAATTCTGAAAAGATTTGAGGAAAAATAAATGATAAGTGGCCTAATTTTGTAAAACTTGTCGTATTAGTGGTGACGTTGGGGAGGGCACAGGGAATTGTTGTTAAAATGCTGGACTATCATAATTATTTTATAGCATGTTCTGATCATAATGGGGGAATACAATGGCATATGATGAATGGGATGTGTGAACCAATACAACTGCATTTCTTTTTGTGAGTTTCATATTTAGGGTAAGGCCCCTTTCACAAGGGTGATCCGATCAGTTTTGCCTGTTGGTTTTTCAGGCGGACCTGATTGGACCTCCAGTTTCTTCTACCCCCTGTTTACCCGAAAATAAGACCTAGTGTGATTGTTGGTGATGGCTGTAATATAAGCCCTACCCCCCAAATAAGCCCGAGTTAAAGTCCTTGTAGGTCTTATTTTCAGGGTAGGGCTTATTTGGGGGGTAGGGATTATATTGCAGCCATCACCGACAATCACGCTAGGTCTTATTTTCAAGGAAACAGGGTATGAAGCGGCGGATGTCAGTGGACACGTCTGCTTACACCTGCCGCCGTCTGATACATTCCTGTTCGCCAATAACAGACAGATGTTGGACCTATTCCCTATCTGTCAGGTGGACCAGACTGGATGGCATTGGATGGATTGCCCCATAGAGGAGAGCGGGACTATGCAGAGCGAACATGGACTTGTCATCCACTTGCTCAGTGGGGATCAGCGGAGAGATCCCCCTCTGAGCAAGTAGATTCTGCTTCACAGAGGCGCCCGTGTGTAAGGGGCCTAAAGCCAAAAAATTTTTTTAATTCTTCAACTGTGACAGGCTTCCACTCAAATGAATGGTCATAAATGGAACAGGATTATTAATTATGTACTGTTGGGCAAAGTAAGTAATTGGTGTAAATTTTTCAGTTTCTACCTGAAAGCCTAGCTGCACTTAGTACGTCTTATTATTTTTGTAGGGACCCTTTTCTTCTCTAAAATTGAGGCTTTTACTGAACCACTGCTCTCCATGGGTTCATATTCAGAAACAAAATCTGACAGTGATGCCGCGAACACATGATCGTTTTTTCTGTCGGAATAAACTCTGACGGCCTTTCCGACGGAGTTCCGATGGAGTTCCGCTGAAACAGTCTTGCCTACACACGATCACACCAAAGTCGTGGTGACGTACAAAACATACAACGGGACTAGAAAAAGGAAGTTCAATAGCCAGTAGCCAATAGCTGGCCATGCATTTTTAGTCCATCAGAACAGCATACAGACGAACAGTTTTCCCGATAGGAAGTGATTCCGTCGGAAAGATTTAAAACATGTTCTATTTCTAAAAAGTCAGCTGAAGCCCACACACAATCGGAAAATATCTGATGAAATGATTCCAACCATGTGTACACGGCATTAGAGCTCATTCCCGCTACTCTCTATTCTGTCATGCTCAGAATTTGAAATACCTCCTCAATTGTGAATCTTTTTTTGGGCAAGGGTTTCATGTTCCGGTAATACTGTTCGGGTGTGATGGTGATCAGAGCGCTGTTGCTGGTTTGAATGGCTCTGCTGACATTGACGTGACTAGGGATCAGAACAGTATTGCTTGCTTTACTGGCTCTGTTAACACTGGCACTGGCACAGTGATGTTAAGGACACTGGTGTTGGTGTATACTGGGCTGACGTTACTGCAGATAGGAACACTGGCACTGGACTGGTAACACTGACTAGTGTCGTTAGCAATATGATACACTGTTCCTGGATGCACTAGTGACACTGGGACAGGTGTGGTAGGCTGCAGTTTATTCACACCAAACTGGTGGGCTAACGATCGATCAGGGACACTGTTAGCTGACTACCAGCAGCACCATACAGTCTTTGATTACATTTGTGATACCTGTGATTGGTCACAACGATCACATGGTACAGGATTGATTTCACTGGTCCTGCAACTGTCATGTGATTTTATGTATCCCAACTCACCACTGCATACTATAGGAGCCACACACAAGTAGCTGATATGGAGGACAGACAGATATGTCTACCTGCATCAGCAAAACATCCATGCAGCCGCTTATATGCAACAGTCAGGCTAGAAATGGTTAACATAATTTGAACAACTGAGGATGAGTTTTTCTTAGCATAGCTAATACTATCTAAGTGTAGCCATCTTCTGGGGGGTGGGGGTGATTATGAGAAATGACCCTCTCCAAACAGGATTTTGCTAAACCTATATGTAAACCAGAAACTTTGCTAAGTGGAAGAGTGGAACTGATAATAAAGTGCTTTCACCCAGGACAGGGCCTCTGTGAATAGAGGGGTTTCCATTCCTGGGAAATGAATCAGTAATCTAATCAAAGTAATTGAAA
Source organism: Lithobates pipiens (assembly GCF_037356315.1). Lineage (NCBI taxonomy): Eukaryota > Metazoa > Chordata > Amphibia > Anura > Ranidae > Lithobates > Lithobates pipiens. Next base: position 92,365,508 of record NW_027507764.1, read on the forward strand.
ATAAAACAACTATCCCAACCACGACACTACCTGCCTGGAGTTTGCATGTTCTCCCTGTGCCTGCGTGGGTTTCCTCCGGGTACTCCGGTTTCCTCCCACAATCCAAAGACATGCAGGTAGGTTAATTGGCTTCTGCCCAAAATTGGCTCTAGTATATGAATGGGGACCTTGAATTGTGGGCTCCTTGAGGGTAGGGACTGATGTGAGTGTGCAATGTACAGGGATATGGACAATTGTAGACACTCTCTCAGGTTGAACTGGATGGACTGGTGTCTTTATTCAACCTTAGCAACTATGAAACTATGAAACTAGTGCAATCAGCATATACAGTAACATTAACCATAAGCATACACAGGGCTCAAGTCCTGCGGGAATGCATGGGAACGGAGTTCCTGTACTTTTTCCACAACAGGAACTCAGTTCCCATTTGCAGCCATGTCCTACAAGACTTTGCAGTATGCGAGCTGTGTGGCAGGTGCTACACCAGCAGCTGCCGACACAGCTCGCAATAGTAAGTGCCGCACACCTGACCATTCAGGCATTGCCAGTAGGGGGCCCCATGACAGCTTCTGCTTCGATCTACCTGTCAATCACAGCTAGCTGATGGGTAGATCAGGTCTAGGTCTAGCTGACGGGTAGATCAGCTATTCTGCTCACAGGACATGCAGGGAGAGAGGTGAGCTGAGGGAGGAACATCAGTTTGGGGTGGTAAGCTGAGCACAATACCTGGCAGTTTAATGCCAGGAGGGAAGTTTATCTGCAAATATGTGAAGAGTTGGAATAGCAGTGAGTGTGTGTTGGAGCCCTGCAGAGTTTGCAGCCCCCCAAGCTAACATACATCTCCTAAGCAGGAACACATCACTATCTCCCCAAACATTGTCCAGATAATGTGCAGTTAATTTATGACCTTTCCGTTTAACCCTGTGTTATCCAACTCTGTTCAATGAAAAGTGTTAACTCAGTCACCACATAAACACTCTATATACAAAATATAATTCCCCAATAAAGATCAGAACATGATGTTCACATTTGCATGGAAGTACAATTGAATGAATGCTGATTATTCAGAGAATTACCGTATTTATATTTATTGAGAATTGTTTTTTTATGTAATAACAGCTTCATACACACAATACGAAAATTGGATGAAAAATACCACTTTTGACACGTTCATGCATATGAGCGTATCATTTTTATTTTTTTTGGTGGGGGAGTGGATCTTGGGTGGGAGTTCCCACACTTTTTTCCCTAGGACTTGACCCCTGAGTAGGGATGGCTGAACTGTTCGCCCGGCGGTCGTTTTGCGGCAAATTTTGCGTTTTCGCGATTCGCCTGATCGGCGGACTATTGCCGCTGTTCGCCCGGCGGACATATGTGTTTACAGTGTAAAAGAACTTTGACCCATGATGACACATCCATCATGGGGTACAGGACAGCCAATGGAGACATTTCTGCAGTGACACAAATCGCTAGCTATTAGGTCCACAAAAGTCCTTTTAAGGACTGGTGTGGTATAGGTGTAGTACAGGATATAGGGTGGAGTGCACTGCTGTGCTAGTGATTGTTGCAGCAGCCTGTCTTTTGTCAGTGCAGAGAGGGACAGGACGCTGTGTGCAGCAGGGACAGTCAGTTTAATCACTAGCTGTTACTATTAGGTCCACAAAGGTCCTTTTAAGGACTGGTATTGGTGTACAGTATATACGGTTCAGTGGACTGCTGTGCTTGTGATTGGAGTAGCCTGTCTTTTGTCAGTGCAGCAGGGACAGTTAGTTTAATCACTAGCTGTTACTATTAGGTCCACAAAGGTCCTTTTAAGGACTGGTATGGTATAGGTGTAGTACAGTATATAGGGTTGTGCACGTATAATATACTTTCTTGCAAATATAGAAAGAATATTATACTTGACTGCTGCCCTATTCTGCAGCAGTCCTTTATCAGTGTAGGACTGAGGTACAGTCTGCACATCACTAGCTACTCGGTTCACAAAGGTCCTTGTAAGGACTGGTATATCTGTACAATATATAGGGTGCTGGTGCACTACTGCTGACCGCTGCCCTATTCTGCAGCAGTCCTTTATCAGTGTAGGGACTGAGGTACAGTCTGCACATCACTAGCTACCCGGTCCACAAAGGTCCTTGTAAGGACTGGTATAGCTGTACAATATATAGGGTGCTGGTGCAGGGCTGTGCTGACTGCTGCCCTATTCTGCAGCAGTCCTTTATCAGTGTAGGGACTGAGGTACAGTCTGCAAATCACTAGCTACTCGGTTCACAAAGATCCTTGTAAGGACTGGTATAGGTGTACTATTTGGTGTGCAGTACATAGGTGTGTAATACACGTATAAAATACTTGCACGTATAGAAAGCATAGTTGGTGCATTTCCACTGTGCAGCATTGTGATTGCTGAGCGGTTCTGCAGCGATACTACAGAGAGCGACAAATGCAATAAAAAAAAGTATTATAACTGGTGTGATAGACCAGTGGCCCCCAAAAACAACAGATTGAATCAGGGTGTCATATACCTTCTTCCACATACATACTGCACTTCTCTAGAGACTTTTGTCACAGGGTCATTTAAAAAATGACAGGCAGAGGAAGAGGCAGGCCCTTCCGCAGGGGTGGTAGGGGTAGGGCAGGAGCAACAGACTTGAGCCAAAGTAGCAAATTGCAGAAGGTGCGTGCGATTACATCAAAGGACGCACCAGACTTGGTTGAGTGGCTCGCTCAGCCTTACTCGTCTGCACCCTCTGGCAGGCTTGACCTCTGGCCAGCTGCTTGCCCAATTTGCAATGGAACTGTTGGCTTGCCCCTCTTCCAGTGTCCTGTCCGAAAGGACGTTCAGCGCAGCAGGGGGGACCGTGACCGATAAGCGCACTCGCCTAGCTCACAACAGTGTTGACTACCTCACATTTCTGAAAATGAATGAGGCATGGATCCCAGAGGAATTCAACACATGTGACCAGTAGACCATGTATATCTTTATAAACAATTTATTTAATCGAGCACACAGACCTTTTTTCTACATTTGGCTCACTTCCTTGTACAAAAAAAGCACACCGTACTATATGCTCGTACCCGCCTGTTTGAAGAGGTTGAGCGGTGTCATATTTTTGGGGCCAGCAGCAATTGGTGATATCAGTGCTGCTGTCAGTGCTCTCTATCTCGGTGCTGGTGTCAGTGCACTCTATCTCAGTGCTGGTCTCAGTGCTCTCTATCACGGTGCTGGTTTCAGTGCTCTCTATCACGGTGCTGGTGTGGTGTCAGTGCACTCTATCACGGTGCTGGTGTCAGTGCTCTATATCATGGTGCTGGTGTCAGTGCTCTATATCACGGTGCTGGTGTCAGTGCACTCTATCACGGTGCTGGTGTCAGTGCACTCTATCACGGTGCTGGTGTCAGTGCTCTATATCACGGTGCTGGTGTCAGTGCACTCTATCACAGTGCTGGTGTCAGTGCTCTATATCATGGTGCTGGTGTCAGTGTTCTATATCACGGTGCTGGTGTCAGTGCACTCTATCACGGTGCTGGTCTCAGTGCTCTATATCACGATGCTGGTGTCAGTGTTCTATATCACAGTGCTGGTGTCAGTGCTCTATATCACGGTCCTGGGGTCAGTGTACTCTATCATGGTGCTGGTGTCAGTGTTCTATATCACAGTGCTGGTGTCAGTGCTCTATATAATGGTGCTGGTGTCAGTGCACTCTATCACGGTGCTGGTGTCAGTGCACTCTATCATGGTGCTGGTGTCAGTGCTCTATATCATGGTGCTGGTGTGAGTGCTCTATATCATGGTGCTGGTGTCAGTGCTCTATATCACGGTGCTGGTGTCAGTGCTCTATATCATGGTGCTGGTGTCAGCGCTCTATATCACGGTGCTGGTGTCAGTGCACTCTATCTCATTGCTGGTCTCAGTGCTCTCTATCACGGTGCTGGTGTCAGTGCACTCTATCTCATTGCTGGTCTCAGTGCTCTCTATCACGGTGCTGGTGTGGTGTCAGTGCACTCTATCACGGTGCTGGTGTCAGTGCTCTATATCACGGTGCTGGTGTCAGTGCACTCTATCACAGTGCTGGTGTGAGTGCTCTATATCACGGTGCTGGTGTCAGTTCTCTGTATCAGGGTGCTGGTGTCAGTGTTCTATATCACTGTGCTGGTGTCAGTGCACTCTATCAAGGTGCTGGTGTCAGTGCTCTATATCACGGTGTTGGTGATCATCTCCTGCACCCTCTTCATAGCCTACCCTCACCTTTCCTCTCCTCCATTGCCTTCATGCGCTCCTGAGTCCTGAATTGTCAAAATTTCACAGATAAAAAAAGAATGCTTGTAGTTGTCGATCCCAGATTCACTTCATACATGTGTTATGTCAGTGGCCATGTGGTGGGACTATGTGTGCACAGCTAGTAATTATTTAGTGGCTGGAAATTTGACCTGTAGGTTTTCAAAGTTCACCTGCCATTGAAGTCAATGGGGCCGACCGCGAACTTTGCGGTTCGCTAACTTTCGACCGTGTTCATGGTTCGCGTTCGCGAAACATCCCGTCGGAAGTTCGTCCATCTCTGCTCCTGAGCATATAGGTGCACAGTAATATAAGAATAACACAAGCTTTATTTAAAAAAGATCAACAACAATACATTCATTCAATGTAAAAACATATATTATCAGCAAAGAGCCCGTCAGGAGTCCCAGTGGAATTGTGCACATATATCCAGGTATATATACTGTACCTATTTATAGAGATACCTCAAGATGAATGTTGCAGCAAATTCCCATTGCAGGGGCCTGTGAGGAAAAAACAGTGTCTGTTTTTGCGTCGGAGACCTGAACACAAGATCTGGGGTGATGATGAGACCTTCCATATGTTACCCAACCAGTCTGGAATGCAGTCCTAGTTATCTGTCACTGTGCATCTGAGATAGTAATAGGACAGAGATACTTTGTCATGAGAATTCAGCAATACACTCAAGAAGCTATGCACAGCTGCAGTTAAATTATTAGAACATAGAAATACTTGTATAATCATCCCTTTTGATCTGGTATTAGTAGCATGGATGGGACACAAGGCTGAGACCTTCTCTCTCTTCACTGCCTCCTTCCAGGATCTTTTCCCAACAACTCTTGAATCAGGAAGTGACATACATAATTTTACTTTATATTGTGATACTAGCAGCTGACAGTAGAGGGCAAACGCTGCTTGATGTAAAAAAAGTTATTTGTATGAGAGATACACTCATAAGAAACTGAATGTTGTTTGTCAGACATGCTAGATACTTTGCTGGCCTTGTTATCTCTTCTAATGAGCCATCTATTTCTGAAGAATGTATAAAAACAGACTAAACATGGAATAAACCAGAAATATTCTCTTCTCTGATTTTAATGTTTAGTGTGATATATTTTTCATGCAATTGCATTCACAAGTTTTTTCCCTAACAGGACAGGACAAAAAATTATGACAAAAAGATCCAAATGCTGTCACATAGGGGGGAAGGGTAGGAGGCTTGATTCTGTGTATGCTCCACTAGAGTGACTTGACATTAATACAGAGCTATGACTTCCTGCACCAGTGGGCAAACAGAATGACAAGGCAGTGAGCAGCAAAGTCACTTAGTGGTTAGCTCATCTGTCCTGTTGCACCAGGGTCCCCAGTTTGAATCCAACCAGGACATTATCTGTTGGCACGTTTTTCCTCTGCTTGTGTGGGTTTCTTCATGGTACGCTGGTTTCCCCCACACACTTCAAAGACATGACGGTAGGTTATTTGGCCCTAGTATTTGTATGCCTGTATGTACGATAGAGAAATTAGATTGTAAGCTCCTTTAGAGCAGAAACTAATGCAAATGTAAAATATATAAAGAGGTGTTTAAATTGTCAGTGCTCTATAAACATCTCTAATTTAAAAAAAAAGTCGGTGACTGGAAGGTATCAGCAGGGTAGCAATAACAACATTTTAGTAAGAGGTCTATTGAAGAGAGGAGGAAAAGAAATCACAATGATAAAATAAATATTTGTGAAAATAATGATACAAAACAAAGCTTTGATCATTTAAATACCCCAGGAATTCCACTCCCTGTCCACACCTATGCATGTTCCACAATGCACGTTACAGTGTGCATTTGTATGTACCTTGTACATGCTTTGTTTGCATACACTGTTTTGGTTCCTATGGACCCTCAATGAACATTTAAGCATCAGAAAATTCACCTAATTTTAACATTGCCCCTGCTGCAAAGTTGCTGGTGGGTCATGTCCCAGCCTTTTTGGCAGAATAGCCTAGTCCTAATTAATTATAAATGAGATCAAGGGTGAGGAAGCTGAACTGATAACAAAATGATATTGGGTTTATAACGTTTTATTATTGTGTTGCTATCTATTCCTTATTAAACAGTAAATTGTGTTGAAAAACTGTTTTTCTGTAATGTCCCTCATTTCCCATATTTAAAAAAAAAAATAGAACAGAAATGTTTACAGTTTTATTTCTAGACATGTAAAAATCTTTCTGAGGTTTGTAAGCTTTGCCATATGTTAAAGTGGTTGTAAACCCTTACAAACCACTTTGACCTACAGGTAAGCCTAGATTAAGGCTTACCTGTAGGTCCAAGCAATATCTCCTAAACCTATATGGTTTAGGAGATATTTGCCCGAAAATGGGCACCACTGTCTACGGCGCATGCGCCGTAGACAGCGGCGCGCAGGCGCACTAAACGCGGCAAGTCCGAGAATAGAGATGCCTAATTTGTCGACTCCCGTGCGCATGCGCGGGAGTGACGTCATCGCGGCCTCGCCGAATGACAGCGGCGGAGCTGCGAGACACGACTCCCGTGCGCATGCGCGGGAGTGACGTCATCGCGGCTTCGCCGCTGTCATTCGGCGGAGCTGCAAGACGCCACCAGCAAGATGGATTGCGGCGGACTACAGGGGACAGCGGCGACTTCGCTGGCTCCTGTGTCAGGTAAGTGACACATAATGAGCTACTATGCGATGCATAGTAGTCCATTATGCTTTGCCTTTGCAGGGAAAAAAAGAGGAAGTAAACCCATCAGGGTTTACTTCCTCTTTAAGGAAGAGCCCTGACTTTGAAACTCCCAATTCTAACTTTTAATCTCAGAATTCTGACTTTGAAATTCAGAATTTTGTTGAATAAATGGCCTCAAGTTTTAATCTCAAAATTCTGATTTTGAAACAAGTAATTGCATACCTGTGACCCACAAGAGAAGTATGACCAAAAGAGCTTTGGCCACAAGGATTCATGTGCATTGGCAACTCCTAAACTTGAGTTTAGAAGCTTTTGGAGTTTTTTTTGCCAAAGCTCCTAAACTCAACTCCATAAAAGCCTATGTGTCCATTCACACATAGACTTTTAGTAGAGTTTAGGAGCTGCTGCGGCTAGGTGAGGTTAAACCTCCCTCTTCTGAGCAACTGCATTCAGGTTAGGAAAAGTTTGACCGTCACCCACGGGAAAATGCAAAACAAGGCAAAAACGTGTTTTGCACTTTTGCTGCGTTTTGCGTATTCCCACGGTCAGGGTAGGCTAGTGTACGTGTAGCCTTAAACAGTTATTAGTATCCTCCTTTTCTTTCCCTCTCTCTTTCTTCCTCTTTTACTCTCTGCTCTTATTATCTAATGCTTCATTTCTTTCATGGGTGAACATTCATAGATATGTGTAAGTCACAGGAGTTCACCCTTCTGTAGAGAGTTCAACTTTTAGATTTTTTGAAATATATTGTATCTTTTACACGATATATGGCCTTTGGTGCAAACCATACACCCCTCATGCCATATTGCCTTTTGATTAACTAGTGTGCCGCTAGTAACTCCATGTGAACAGCCCCAACATTAGACTGCCAACCCATTCCTTGGCTATTATTTTTAGGGATATACCGCATGTGTGTTGACTAGGGATGAGCTTCGAGTTTGAGTCAAACTCGAACATTGCCTGTTTACCTGTTCACCAAGCAGTGAACAATTTGGGGTGTTTGCGGCAAATTCGAAAAGCCACGAACACCCTGTATAAGTCTATGGGAGAAATCTAAAGTGCTAATTTTAAAGGTTTATATGCAAGTTATTGTCATAAAAAGTGTTTGGGGACCTGGATCCTGCCCCAGGGGACATGTATCAATGCAAAAAAAGTTTTAAAAACAGACATATTTTCGGGAGCAGTGATTTTAATAATGCTTAAAGTGAAACAATAAAAGTGTAATATTCCTTTAAATTTCGTACCTGGGGGGTGTGTATAGTATGCCAGTGAAGGGGTGCATGTTTCCCGTGGTTAGAACTGTCCCTGCACAAAGTGTCATTTCTGCAGGAAAAAAAATCATTTAAAATCACTCGCGGCTATAATGAATTGTCGGCTCCCCGTAATACAGAGAACAGTCATTGAAAGTCATTGATAAAAAAAAAAAAAAAATGCCGTGTGGTTCCCCCGAAATATCCATACCAGACCCTTCAGGTCTGGTATGGATTTTAAGGGGAACTCCACGCCAATTAAAAAAAAAAAATGGCGTGGAGTTCCCCCTAAAAATCAATACCAGACCCTTTATCCGAGCACGCAACCTGGCAGGCCACAGGAAAAGAGGGGGGATGAGAGAGTGCCCCCCCCAAACTGTACCAGACCACATGCCCTCAACATTGGGAGGATGCTTTGGGGTCCCCCCCAAAGCACCTTGTCCCCATGTTGATGAGGACAAGGGCCTCATACCCACAACCCTGGCTGGTGGTTTTGGGGGTCTGCGGGCGGGGGGGCTTATCAGAATTTGGAAGACCCCTTTAACAAGGGGACCCCCAGATCCTGCCCCCCCGTTTGAAATGGTAAGGGGGTACAAAAGTACCCTTACCATTTCACAAAGAAAGTGTAAAAAATAGTTAAAAAAGAAACAAACACCATTGCAAAAGTCCTTTATTAAAAATAAAAAAAATAAAAAAAAGATTCCAGCAGTGGTAATCCACTCTTGCTATCCAGTGACAGATAATCATCTCTCCGGAGTCCAGCGATGGCTGATCTGATCCATCGATGGGTGATCTCTCCCTCCAGCGCAGCACATCCATCCTCTGTTTCCACCGGAGACACTGCAGGGATCCCTACAGCCTGACACTTCTTATATGAGGAGGGCAGGGCCACCCATCACCTGACCCCACCCCCCTCTGACGCAAGGGGAAAGCCCGGCTTCCCCAATGATGTGCGGGTGACCTCGCCCCCCTCTGATGTAACGCAGGTTTCCGTTACAGTCCCTGCAGTGTCTCCGGTGGAGACAGAGGATGGATATGCTGCGCTGGAGGGAGAGATCACCCATCGCTGGATCAGATCAGCCATCGCTAGACCCCAGAGAGATGATCATCCATCGCTGGATAGCAAGAGTGGATTACCACCGCTGGAATCTTTTTTTTTATTTTTTTCAATCAAGGACTTTTGCAACGGTGTGTATGTCTTTTTAAACTATTTTTAACACTTTCTTTGTGAAATGGTAGGGGTACTTTTGTACCCCCTTACCATTTCAAACAGGGGGGGCCAGGATCCGGGGGTCCCCTTGTAAAAGGGGGCTTCCAGATTCTGATAAGCCCCCCCGCCCGCAGACCCCCACAACCACCGGCCAGGGTTGTCCTCATCAACATGGGGACAAGGTGCTTTGGGGTGGACCCCAAAGCATCATCCCAATGTTGAGGGCATGTGGCCTGGTATTGTTCAGGAGGGGGGAGCTCTCTTATCCCCCCTCTTTTCCTGCGGCCTGCCAGGTTGCGTGCTCAGATAAAGGGTCTGGTATGGATTTTTAGGGGGAACTCCACACCATTTTTTTTAAATTTGGCGTGGAGTTCCCCTTAAAATCCATACCAGACCCGAAGGATCTGGTATGGATATTTGGGGGGAACCCCACGTCGTTTTTTTTTTATTTGACGCGGGGTTCCCCTTAATATCCATACCAGACCTGAAGGGCCTGGTAATTGAATTTGGGGGAACCCCACACTTTTATTTTTTTATCAATGACTTTCAATAACTGTTCTCTGTATTACGGGGAGCCGACAATTCATTATAGCCGCGAGTGATTTTAAATTACTTTTTTTCCTGCAGAAATAACACTTTGTGCAGGGACAGTTCTAAGCACGGGAAACATGCGTCCCATCACAGGCATACTATACACACCCCCCAGGTACGAAATTTAAAGGAATATTACACTTTTATTGTTTCACTTTATGCATTATTAAAATCACTACTCCCGAAAAAACTGCCATTTTTAAAACTTTTTTTGCATTGATACATGTCCCCTGGGGCAGAACCCAGGTCCCCAAATACTTTTTAGGACAATACCTTGCATATCAGCCTTTAAAATTAGCACTTTTGATTTTGAACGTTCAAGTCCCTTAGACTTTAATAGAGTTCTAAAGTTCACACGAAGTTTAGGTCTGTTCGCAGGTTCTGGTGCGAACCGAACTGGGGGGGGATGTTCGGCTAATCCTTAGTGTTGACACTGAAAGATTGGCATGTGAGAAGCTATGGCATACATTTTTCCTGTTTATTTTTTTAGGCACAATATATTGGGTATGAAAACAATAGTATAAAAATAAAACAGTCCAATTCCTGTAAATTTCAATACTAAAACAGCACTAAATTAAAACGACGATCTTGTAAACAAAACGAAAATTAGTAAAGAGTCCGTTGTGCCGTAATGATAAAGATAGCAGTCCAACCAACATTATAGGTGGTTATTGACGATTATTCTAATGCCGCGTACACACGGGCGGACTGTATGGCCTACTTAGTCCGGCGAAACACATTTCAGCGGACAGTCCGCTCGTGTGTGGGCTTCAGCGGACTTTTTCAGTGTGCAGTCTGGCGTACTAAGTATTTCGGATTTTTTCGAAATTCTGTCCGTCATACTTTGGTTTCAGCGGACAATCCGCTCGTCAGTAGGCTAGTTCGACGGACTAAGAATAGCGCATGCTCAGAAAGGATTTACACGGCGGAAGGGTGCATTGCTGTGTATTGGACTTCCTATTTCTAGTCCCGTCGTACGTGCTGTACACGTCATCGCGCAAGCTTTCGACGGACTGTTTGTGCATCCGTGTGTGGTCAAGTCCGTTCATTCGAAAGTATGACGGACTGTCCGTCGGATTGTATGACGGACTAAGTAGGCCATACAGTCCGCCCGTGTGTACGCGGCTTAAGTGTTGTTATAGCACCATCCACCAGAATTCCACAGATTTCACCGCGTGAGGCACACTCCCCTCAGGGGGTTAAACTCACCAGACAATGCTGATAAACAAGCCTTTAGGGTAGTTGTCCTCATCCATAGAGATCCAACTGACATAAGTGCTCCAAAAACGTCATAAAATAAAGTTTTCCACATATGCCAAACAGACCCCCCTATAATAATCTACGTACACAAAAGATAAAATTAATCCAGCATTAAAAGTATTAAAGAGTGGCTTTGTCACCGTTTCTGCCATCCAGCGTGTCAGCATGTGTCTCCCTGCAGACACTGAGAGACACTTCCTGGACCTGGTCATCGGTGGAGTGCAAGCATCACTTCCGGGAATGTCGTGCGGGTCACGCCCTTACACGTTTTGTCATTTCCGACTTCAACAGAAGGCGTGACCGCACGGCTTTCAGGCAAGCTTATATCACCCCGCCCTCTAACGCACAAGCCAATCAGGCGCCAGCAGCCACAAATGACGGTGCTTGTCACCATTGGCAAACGGACGCCGTAGGCTCTATGCACAACGAAGGGCAGAGGAAACAGAATAATACAGTGTTCTGCCTATATCAATATAACATGGAACTATCTACGATGGTAGCAATGTTATGGTAAAGCATCCGTACTTAGAACAATTAAAAGCTTTAATTCCCAACTATATGAACCAGTGACAGATATAAAATACATTATCAATTATCAAAAATAGATATAAAAAATACTGAATTTTAAAATAATTGGTAAAGACCATGCTTCGCCCTATACTTTTGCAATAAAACAAACCATTACAGATATTTTGCATATGAATATCAATATGTTCTCCATACATTGTGCCATAATCAGGAATGAAACTAACTATGGGAGAGGACATACAACAAGAGGTAGACCAACTAATCCCCAACGACATTCTGCACAGAATAATTATTACCAGGTCCCAGTATATAACAAGTATGATCCACTGTGGCACTATGATAATAGGGAGCGGTATCAATCCCCACGTCCTTTTTTAGGGATAGGAAGAGGCTGGCAGAAAGAGGTCGGGGCTTCCCCCCTCAGAGAGGAGGACCACCAATGCACCCCCAACCAATGCAGGAACCACAATGGAGAGAACAACCCTATTGGGAGAGAAATCACACTCAAAATCCAGGACAGAGGAGAGAAGAACAAGGGGATGTAGAGCCGGACGAAGGATCCTGAAAAAGAAGGCGAGAGAGGGATTAGGAGGAATTTTCAACCTGGCGGATATTTCCCTCATAATGAAACAAATATACTCAATCTTGGATTGAAGTGTGGCCTAAAAAGACTGAGTAATAACTTCAATGTTTTTATAGATGTACATAAATATATGAGAAAAATGAATATGAAGAAATATTTTTTAAATAAGAATTCCCAGCCAGTCACTAGCATTTCATCAGTACAAATGGATAGCGGATTACGCAACAAATCTTTGTTTAACCCCTTAAACGGTGCTAATCAATAGACATGTGCAGAGTAAAATATTTCGTTTCGGAATTTCGTTTTCGTCCGAAAACTTAATTTATTTAGTTACTCCTGAAATTCGTTTTTATTTATTTCATTTTCGTTCAAAAATTGCATTCGTCCGAAAATCCACATGAATTACGTTCGAATCTGTCTTGGAAGGCTTACAGTGGTGTGAAAAAGTGTTTGCCCCCTTCCTCATTTCCTGTTCCTTTGCATGTTTGTCACACTTAAGTGTTTCGGAACATCAAACCAATTTAAACAATAGTCAAGGACAACACAAGTAAACACAAAATGCAATTTGTAAATGAAGGTGTTTATTATTAAAGGTGAAAAAAAATCCAAACCATCATGGCCCTGTGTGAAAAAGTGATTGCCCCCTAAACCTAATAACTGGTTGGGCCACCCTTAGCAGCAACAACTGCAACCAAGCGTTTGCGATAACGTGCAATGAGGCTTTTACAGCGTCCTGGAGGAATTTTGGCCCACTCATCTTTGCAGAATTGTCCTAATTCAGTTACATTAGAGGGTTTTCGAGCATGAACGGCCTTTTTAAGGTCATACCACAACATCTCAATAGGATTCAGGTCAGGACTTTGGCTAGGCCACTCCAAAGTCTTCATTTTGTTTTTCTTCAGCCATTCGGTGGTGGACTTGCTGGTGTGTTTAGGATCATTGTCCTGCTGCAGAACCCAAGTTCGTTTTAGCTTGAGTACACGAACAGATGGTCGGACATTCTCCTTCAGGATCTCTTGGTAGACAGCAGAATTCATAGTTCCTTTTATCACGGCAAGTCTTCCAGGTCCTGAAGCAGCAAAACAGCCCCAGACCATCACACTACCACCACCATATTTTACTGTTGGTATAATGTTCTTTTTATGAAATGCAGTGTTCCTTCTACGCCAGATATACTTGGACACACACCTTCCAAAGAGTTCCACTTTTGTCTCATCGGTCCACAGAATGTTGTCCCAAAAGTCTTGGGGATCATCAAGATGTGTTGTGGAGAAATTGAGACGAGCTTTGATGTTCTTTTTGCTCAGCAGTGGTTTTCTCCTTGGAACTCTGCCATGCAGGCCATTTTTGCCCAGTCTTTTCCTGATGGTGGAGGCATGAACGCTGACCTTAACTGAGGCAAGTGAGGCCTGCAGTTCCTTGGACGTTGTTGTGGGGTCTTTTGTGACCTCTTGGATGAGTCGTCGCTGTGCTCTTGGGGTAATTTTGGGCGGCCGGCCACTCCTGGGAAGGTTCACCACTGTTCCATGTCTTCGCCATTTGTGGATAATGGCTCTCACTGTGGTTCGCTGGATTCCCAAAGCTTTGGAAATGGCTTTATAACCCTTTCCAGACTGATAGATCTCAATTACTTTCTTTCTCAATTGTTCCTGAATTTCTTTGGGTCTCGGCATGATGTGTAGCTTTTAAGGATCTTCTGGTGGACCTTACTGTGTCAAGCAGATCCTATTTAAGTGATGCCTTGATTGTGAACAGGTGTGGCAATAATCAGGCCTGGGTGTGGCTAGAGAAATTGAACTCAGGTGTGGACAACCACAGTTATAGTATGTTTTAACAAGGGGGGCAATCACTTTTTCACACTGGGCCATGATGGTTTTGATTTTTTTTCACCTTTAATAATAAACACCTTCATTTACAAATTGCATTTTGTGTTTACTTGTGTTGTCCTTGACTATTGTTTAAATTGGTTTGATGTTCCGAAACACTTAAGTTTGACAAACATGCAAAGGAACAGGAAATGAGGAAGGGGCAAACACTTTTTCACACCACTGTATGGTGTCTGTCAATGTATAAAGAAGATTTGACGGAGCTAACTATATAGCATACTTTAGAACCCTATTAAAGTCTATGGGACTCCAACGTTCAAAATCTAAAGTGCTAATTTTAAAGGCTAATTTGCAAGTTACTGTCCTAAAAAGTGTTTGGGGACCCGGGTCCTGCCCCAGGGGACATGTATCAATGCAAAAAAAAGTTTTAAAAACGGCCGTTTTTTCGGGAGCAGTGATTTTAATAATGATTAAAGTGAAACAATAAAAGTGTAATATTCCTTTAAATTTCGTAGGGGGGGGGGGTTGTCTATAGTATGCCTGTGAAGGGGCGCATGTTTCCCGTGCTTAGAATTGTCCCTGCACAAAGTGTCATTTATGCAGGAAAAAAAGTCCTTTAAAATCACTCGCAGCTATAATGAATTGTCGGCTCCGGAATACAGAGAACACTCATTGAAAGTCATTGATAAAAAAATAAATAAATAAATTAAAAAAAAAGCGTGGGGGTCCCCCAAATTCAATTACCAGGCCCTTCAGGTCTGGTATGGATATTAAGGGGAACCCTGCCTCAAATTTAAGAAAAAATTTGACGTGGGGTTCCCCCTAAATATCCATAACCAGACCCTTCAGGTCTGGTATGGATATTAAGGGGAACCCCGCGTCAAATTTAAAAAAAAATTGACGTGGGGTTCCCCCTAAAAATCCATACCAGACCCTTTATCCGAGCACGCAACCTGGCAGGCCGCAGGAAAAGAGGGGGGGACGAGAGAGCGGCCCCCCCTCCCTCCTGAACCGTACCAGGCCACATGCCCTCAACATTGGGAGGATGCTTTGGGGGTCTGTGACCCCTCAAAGCACCTTGTCCCCATGTTGATGAGGACAAGGGCCTCATCCCCACAACCCTGGCCGGTGGTTGTGGAGGTCTGCGGGCGGGGGGCTTATCAGAATCTGGAAGCCCCCTTTAACAAGGGGACCCCCAGATCCCGGCCCCCCCCTGTTTGAAATGGTAAGGGGGTACCCCTACCATTTCACAAAGAAAGTGTAAAAAATGGTTAAATAAAACAAACACACTTTTGAAAAATTCCTTTATTAAAAATAAAAAAATAAAAAAAAGATTCCAGCGGCGGTAATCCACTCTTGCTATCCAGCGACGGACGGTCATCTCTCCAGCGATGTCTCATCTCATCCAGTGCAGCGATCCATCCTTCTTCTGTCTCCTCCACGGAGACACTACAGGCATTCCGGCGGCTGACGTTTCTTATATACGGAGGGCGGGGCCACCCGTCACCTGACCCCGCCCCCCTCTGACGCAAGGGGAAACCCGGGGTTCCCTGTGACGTAGGGGTGACCCGCACCCCTCTGATGTAACACAGGCAGGTTTCCGTTACATCAGAGGGGGGGCGGGGTCACCCATACGTCACGGGGAACCCCGGGTTTCCCCTTGCGTCAGAGGGGGGCGGGGTCAGGTGACGGGTGGCCCCGCCCTCCGTATATAAGAAACGTCAGCCGCCGGAATGCCTGTAGTGTCTCCGTGGAGGAGACAGAAGAAGGATGGATCGCTGCGCTGGATGAGATGAGACATCGCTGGAGAGATGACCATCCGTCGCTGGACAGCAAGAGTGGATTACCGCCGCTGGAATCTTTTTTATTTTTTTTTTATTTTTAATAAAGGAATTTTTCAAAAGTGTGTTTGTTTTATTTAACCATTTTTTACACTTTCTTTGTGAAATGGTAGGGGTACTTTTGTACCCCCTTACCATTTCAAACAGGGGGGGGGCCGGGATCTGGGGGTCCCCTTGTTAAAGGGGGCTTCCAGATTCTGATAAGCCCCCCGCCCGCAGACCTCCACAACCACCGGCCAGGGTTGTGGGGATGAGGCCCTTGTCCTCATCAACATGGGGACAAGGTGCTTTGAGGGGTCACAGACCCCCAAAGCATCCTCCCAATGTTGAGGGCATGTGGCCTGGTACGGTTCAGGAGGGAGGGGGGGCCGCTCTCTCGTCCCCCCCTCTTTTCCTGCGGCCTGCCAGGTTGCGTGCTCGGATAAAGGGTCTGGTATGGATTTTTAGGGGGAACCCCACGTCAATTTTTTTTTAAATTTGACGCAGGGTTCCCCTTAATATCCATACCAGACCTGAAGGGTCTGGTTATGGATATTTAGGGGGAACCCCACGTCAAATTTTTTCTTAAATTTGAGGCAGGGTTCCCCTTAATATCCATACCAGACCTGAAGGGCCTGGTAATTGAATTTGGGGGACCCCCACGCTTTTTTATTTATTTATTTATTTATTTTTTTATCAATGACTTTCAATGAGTGTTCTCTGTATTACGGAGCCGACAATTCATTATAGCTGCGAGTGATTTTAAAGGACTTTTTTTCCTGCATAAATGACACTTTGTGCAGGGACAATTCTAAGCACGGGAAACATGCGCCCCTTCACAGGCATACTATAGACAACCCCCCCCTACGAAATTTAAAGGAATATTACACTTTTATTGTTTCACTTTAATCATTATTAAAATCACTGCTCCCGAAAAAACGGCCATTTTTAAAACTTTTGTTTGCATTGATACATGTCCCCTGGGGCAGGACCCAATCTCCTATTCTATATCGAACTGTTGTAACAACGAAAACGAACGAAAATAAAGCATTTATTTATGTCGGATTTTCGTTTTTCGGATTTTGTGCTTTCGTTATCGTTTGTCAAAACGAAAACGAAAATAGCTGAAATTCGGACGAAAATGCGTTCGGACGAAAACGAATGCACATGTCTACTAATCAACAGGTGAATGTCTTCAAAGGATTTGTTTTACGAGATTTAGAAGGTATAATACCTAAAAAAGATGTGAATCCACGGCATATACAAGAAGGGATTAAGATGCTGGAAGAGAGGAAAGAACAAATTATAAGACATGCTGATAAGGGTGGAGGTGTGGTGATACTCACAAAAGAATTCTACCATAACCAACTTACAGAAATATTAAGGGATGAAGACACCTACAAAAAATTTGAAAGAGACCCAACCACACAATATGAAAGGGAGCTAAAAGTATTGGTAGAATTGGGGAGCTCAATGGGAGTCCTATCTAATAAAGAAATAAAATATTTAACACCAAGCAGTAGCAGGATTCCCACCATCTTTACCAAAGATCCATAAAGATATACAATGCCCTCCTGGGAGACCCATTGTTAATGGAATTGGATCCATTGCGTTGCGAATGGGACAATTCCTAGACCTATTTCTACAAAAGAGTGTGGTACAAACAAAGGCGTATCTACGTGATACAAAGAACCTTCTACAGCTTTTTCAGGAGATTGATCTAACAGGAAAAGAAGAAGAGTACTTCATAACGGCTGATGTAGCATCCCTCTATACCATCATATAACATCATGATGCTCTATTAGCCCTCAGTTGGACACTCAACACACAATCCGAAGGTCTTTATAAGAAATGCCTTAGATTTCTGTTTGGGCCATAATTATTTTTGGTATGGTGGAGACTTCTACCCCCAGAGACACGGTGTTGCTATGGGTGCAAAATTCGCTCCCAGCATAGCGAACCTTTTCATGGGTGTATGGGAAGACCAAAAATCTTCTCAATTGAGAGGGATCAACTGCTATTGTACAGAAGATATATTGATGATTTGTTTTTTATATGGTCAGGGTCACTCTCGTCTTTAAATTAATTTTTGGAAGAATTAAACTGTAATACCAGCCACATCAGATTGATAAGTGAAACACGTACAAATAATATAAATTTTTTGGATGTCAACATTTATAGGCAAGGCAATAAATTGGGCACTAAAGTCCACGGATTCAAACAGTTACTTACCCACACAGAGTGGACACCCAGAGGCTATCTAGTGAAAATGGCGCCTATGGCAAGCACTGGAACTACTCCCCTGTCAAAACATTTAAAATCCATCTTTCAGATAATCAGATGATGCCAACACACTATATAACACAATATATTGGTGCACATTGCCCTGCACAGAGAGGTGGCTCCACATTGCTCTGCACTAGGGATGAGCTCAGGTGTGTTTGCATGGAACACGTGCAGAGCCCGCCAGGAAGTCGGTGCAGCGCTACGCTAATCACAGGCAGACTGCTCCACATTAATGTGCACACAGGCTGCTCAACATTAATGTGCTCACAGGCTGCTCCAAATTAATGTGCACACAGACTGCTCCACATTAATGTGCACACAGGCTGCTCCACATTAATTTGCACACAGACTGCTCCACATTAATCTGCACACAGACTGCTCCACATTAATGTGCACACAGGCTGCTCCACATTAATGTGCACACAGGCTGCTCCACATTAATCTGCACACAGGCTGCTCCGTATTAATCTGCACACAGGCTGCTCCACATTAATCTGCACACAGGCTGCTCCACATTAATCTGCACACAAGCTGCTCCACATTAATCTGCACACAGGCTGCTCCACATTGCCCTGCACAACCACAGAGAGACAGACTGCTGTGCCCCCACAGACCACCCCCTCCTCCAATAGTACAGACCTCCCAGAACAAAACACCCTCCTACATAGAATATAGCTCTGTCCAGCAGCAAAAACCAACATCAGCAAGCGCCCCCCAGGCAGTGGAGGACATTGTTACTGCATCAGCTTGGGCGGCTCATGTATACACAACACCCGGGCAGCAGCTGGAGAGTAGAGGATAGTGTGCAGCTGTGCTGCCCTGGTGTAGAGCAGATCATGACAGGCTTGGGAGTGAGAGACAGAAAGGAGGACACATGCAGGCACGATCACGGTGTGTTTTCGGCTAAAGAAAAAAAAAACTGCCAAGGTATCAACTAGCAACGCCACTGCTTACTTACTGGTGGTAAAGTGCAGACAGCAATTCAAACATCCGCCCGGCGCTCCCCCCATACATTACAGTCCCACTTCCGGCTATCCATATCTTCACAAATCTGGCGACCTGTGGAAGGAGGTGGGCAGGTTATAGCAGGCATCTGAATGCTTATTGGCTGAGAGTCAGTGGGTGGGGGGACAATTTCTGCAGGGGCACAGACAGGATCATATTGGATCAGATAGCTCTCGGGCATACTTGGAACATCCTCAGCCACTCATGAGCGCCCCCTTCATATGGCGCCCATGGCACTTGCCATATGTGCCATACCCTGGATACTCCACTGTGGACACCATCCAATGTGGCTGAAAAATATCCCCAAAGGACAACTAACCAGAGTGAAAAGGAACTGTTCAAATGATGAGGATTTTGACTCTGAATCAGGAGTTATAAAGAAAAAATTCTTGGAAAAAGGGTATTCGGAAAAACATCTTGAAAGGATCATTGAGGGTATAGCTTCAGCATCAAGAGAAGAATATTTGAGGGATGTTATCCCCATTCAGAAAACCAATAATCATGAATGGAGCTTCGTTTCAGGCTTCCATGCTCAATATAAGGAGCTTGAAGCTATTTATTCGCCGCATTGGCATGTTCTCCTGATGGAAAAGTCCTTAACCACTTCCCGACCAGCGCACGACGATGTACGTCGACAGAATGGCACGGGCAGGCATATTGGCGTACATGTACGTCCAATATTCGTTGCCGCCGTGCCATCGGGAGCGCGCCGCCGGCGGCGTGCTCCCGCGCTGGTCGGGACCCCTGTGAGTCCGGTTGCGGGACCCGCGGACTCGATTGCCGCGGGCATCCCCGCGATCGTCTCACGGAGCGGCCGAATGGAGGAAATGCTGTATGAACAACATTTTCCCATTCTGCCTAGCAACTAGTGACGCTGATCTCTGCTCCATGTGATTGGAGCAGAGATCAGTGTACACTAAATGAAAGCCCAACCCCCCCACAGTTAGTAACACACCCCTAGGAACACTTAACCCCTACACTGCCACCCACAGGTTAACCCTTTCACTGCCAGTGTCATTTACACAGGAATCACTGCATTTATATAGCAGTGATTACTGTATAAATGACAATGGTCCCAAAAATGTGTCAAAAATGTCCGATGGGTCCCCGACAATGTCGCAGTCACAATAAAAATCGCAGATCGCCGCCATTACTAGTAAAAAAATAAATAATAAAAAATTATTAATAAAAATGCTATAAAACTATCCCTATTTTGTAAACGCTATAACTTTTGCGCAAACCAATCAATAATCGCTTATTGCGATTTTTTTTACCAAAAATATGTAGAAGAATACGTATCGGCCTAAATTGAGGGAAAAAAATGTTTTTTTATATATTTTTGGGGGATATTTATTATAACAAAAGTAAAAAATAATGCGTTTTTTTCAAAATTGTCGCTCTATTTTTGTTTATAGCGCAAAAAATAAAAACCGCAGGGGTGATCAAATACCACCAAAAGAAAGCTCTATTTGTGGGAAAAAAAGGACGTCAATTTTGTTTGGAAGCCACGTCGCACGACCGCGCAATTGTCAGTTAAACGACGCAGTGCCGAATCGCAAAAAGTGGTCTGGTCTTTGACCAGCAAATTGGTCCGGTCTGAAAGTGGTTAAACCATCACTTCCACTTAAACCTGGCTTTACTTATAGAAGAGCACCAAATTATGCAGATAAAAAAGTGAAAAAAGTGTTCTGGGATAGGGATGGGTTCTACGCTTGTAGGAAATGTCGGGCCTGCAGGGAAGTTATTAGACCTCTAAGAGCCCTGGATATATTTCGGTCTACATCAAATAATAAAGAATTCAGAATTAAAGAATTCATTACATGCAACACTGCATATGTAGTTTATGCTATACAGTGCCCATGCGGGTTAATCTATATAGGCCGCACAAAAAGATTACTGAGGATTCTAATCAGAGCATATAGCCAATATTAAGCTGGACTTTAAGGATCATAACATGTCCTTGCACTTTAAAATCCACAATAACCAGGACCCATCTGAGCAAAAGTTTTGGGGTATTGACCACTTGAAACCCTTCTGGAGGGGCTCAAATTTAGTGCAAGAGCTATCTAAACGTGAGACCGAATGGATATATTTGGTAGATACATTGGTGCCGAAGGGGTTAAATGTTGATTTAGACATAAATTGTTTTATCAGTGACTATTAATTCATTCCTTTTACTTAATTTATATATTTATGTACGATCATATTTTATATACTTTCTATACTCACTTTGTATATTCACTATATCAATATATAATTTTACTGTATTTATAGTGGATGTGAATATGTTCTCTTTAGTAAGCTGGTCCTGTATATGGATTACATGCATATACACATATACTAACTATGGATTTACTTTTTTCTATATATTAATAGATTTTTTATATATGTATGTATTTTTTATATTTATATATACAGTACATATATATATATATATATATATTTAATTCCTTTTTTATATATATCGGGTGTGTATCCCCCATATTTTATTTATATATACCTCCTTTAGAATGATTATACATTGTGTATGTGGTGGTTATGGCACAATGTATGGAGAACATATTGATATTCATATGCAAAATATCTGTCATGGTTTGTTTTATTGCAAAAGTATTGGGCGCGGTATTGGGCGCGGTCTTTACCCATTGTTTTAAAATTCAGTATTTTTGATATCTATTTTTGATAATTGATAATGTATTTTATATCTGTCACCAGTTCATATAGTTGTGAATTAAGGCTTTTAATTGCTCTAAGTACGAATGCTTTACTATAATATTGCTACCATCGTAGGTAGTTCCATGTTATATTGAGATATATATATATATATATATATATATATAGGCAGAACACTGTATTATTCTGTTTCCTCTGCCCTCCGTTGAGCATAGAGCCTATGGCGTCCATTTGCCATGGTGACAAGCACCGTCATTTGTGGCTGCTGGCGCCTGATTGGCTTGTGCGTTAGAGGACAGGGTGATATAAGCTTGCCTGAAAGCCGTGCGGTCACACCCTCTGTTGAAGTCGGAAATGACAAAACGCGTAAGTGAGTGACCCACACGACGCTCCCGGAAGTGACGCTTGCGCTCCACCGATGACCAGGTCCAAGAAGTGTCTCTCAGTGTCTGCAGGGAGACACATGCTGACGTGCTGGATGGCGGAAACGGTGACAGAGCCACTTTTTAATACTTTTAATGCTGGATTAATTTTATCTTTTGTGTACGTAGATTATTATAGGGGGGTCTGTTTGGCATATGTGGAAAACGTTACTTTATGACGTTTTTGGAGCACTTATGTCAGTTGGATCTCTATGGATGAGGACAACTACCCTAAAGGTATGTAGATTATTATAGGGGGGTCTGTGTGGCATATGTGGAAAACATTCAATAAAATAGGATTACGCTATGTGCAACTCTCTTTGTATTTTATAATGTTGTTGGAGCACTTATGTCAGCTGGATCTCTTTGGATGATGAGGATGCAGTGTTAACCTATTGAGGGACAACTACCCTAAAGGCTTGTTTATCAGCATTGTCTGGTGAGTTTAACCCTCTGAGGGGAGTGTGCCTCACACAGTGAAATCTGTGGAATTCTGGTGGATGGTGCTATAACAACACTAACAATAATCGTCAATAATCACCTATAATGTTGGTTGAACTGCTATCTTTATCATTACTGCACAAAGGACTCTTTACTAATTTTGGTTTTGTTTACAAGATCATCGTTTTAATTTAGCGCTGTTTTAGTATTGAAATTTACAAGAATTTGACTGTTTTATTTTTATACTATTGTTTTCATAATTTTAACCTATTTAAATAGCTGCTTAGTCTTTCCCTCCTATGGTGTGTACTTTACAGTAAATTAGAAGGGATATCTTGCTATACTGCTGATTAATGGGGGGACTGGTTTTGGCGCTGAGTGGTGTATTATAGGCCATTAGTATACACCTTCTACTTCAATACATTGGGTATGTTTGCCTTTTAAAGCTGCTTACTTATGACGTTTGCCTCCTGTTCATATATGCCATGTAATGGTGAGCACAGGCACTTGCTTTTTTTTGTATGCCATGTTGAAGCCTAATAAAACAAGCCACTAATGAAAGCATTCTGTTTCCTTACAGATGATTTATAAACTTATCTTCATGGGACTGTGTGTTGGTTCAATTTTATACAGCAATGCTCAGCCAAGTGAGTGTGACTTTTTATGGTGTAGAATTCTTTTAAAAATATTTTGGCACTTTGCCTTGTCGTCCTTAAAGTGGTTGTAAACCCTTACAAACCACTTTGACCTATAGGTAAGCCTAGATTAAGGCTTACCTGTAGGTCCAAGAAATATCTCCTAAACCTATACGGTCTAGGAGATATTTACCTGAAGACAGCCACCGCTGTCTACGGCGCATGCGTAATTAAAAAAAAAAAAAAAAAAAAGCGGAATTAACAAATATAAGGTATTTACTTGCACCAAAGGAATGTTTTACTTTCCAAAGTTAACACAGCAAGGGCAGACGATTCAATAGCAGGAAAGATAAAAAAAATGACTGAAGGTTCACTTTAATGGATAGAATGCATTAAGATAAAAAAAAACTTCTGCCTTTATAACTCCTTTAAACTGGCATGAGACTGCTTTAGCTTGGGCTGACAATGTCAGGGTAACAAATTTAATAATATTTTAGGTGGAACAGAATGTTTAAAAGCGAATGCCAAATCTTGTGGAGAATGTATACAAGTTGGACCAAATTGTGGGTGGTGCTCAAAAGTGGTAAGTTGGGATGATGAACTGTTTGTGATATCCAAAAGGAAATGTATAATTGTGTAACTCCATATATATGTGTGGATGGGGGGAATCGGGTCAGTTTTTATTGCGTTGATCAACAAAAAAAACAGACTCATGTATGGCCAGCTTTAGAATCAAACCCTGGCCGAGATTGGAACCATTAATGAGCAGGGTGAATGTACCAAGTTATTATTTTTTTTAATTCATATTTTATTTTTTGAAGTTTTCCATATCAACATATTATACAAGAAGAAAGGACAAAAACACAAAAAAAACGATCAACTTGCCTGCCAGATTCACTTCCGATTATTGCAAGCAGCAGATTATTGCAAGCAGCTGCTATAGCCGCTAGCGATAATCACTGTTTTGAACGTTTCGAATCGAAAAAATCAGTAAATTCGACGAAAATTTCGAACACGAATTCCGATGCACATGTCTAATGTGCATCGGAATTCGTGTTCGAAATTTTCGTCGAATTTACTGATTTTTTCGATTCGAAACGTTCAAAATGGTAAATTTCTGAATTGGTCTAAAACGAAAATGTTCTATAATATTTTTTTTTTTATTTGAATGTAGCAAAGTGAACAAACAAAAGAAAAATCTTCATCAAATGATTACAATGACTCTTTAAATCACCTTTGGCTTAACAAAAACAGCATTATTTCGAAATGGTAGTCTAATAACACACACAGTCTTTGATTTCAGCAATATGTGTACAGTTAGAATTCGACTGGAGTTAAATGTAAAATTTGATTAGAATTTCAGTTAGAATCTCAAAAATCTCGGACGAATTTCATTATGTTATTCAGTAAAGCGTTCAGTAAAATTTGTTTAGATTGTAATTTGGGTATTCCGATATATCTGAATCTCCAAATAATGAAAAATCTGTCCGAATATTAATTTGGAACGAATCTAACCACACATGTCTAAATCACTGTTTGGCAGGGACGGCTTGCCTTCTTGCTCCCGTTTCCCCACTGGGAGAAGAAAATGTCTTGAGGGGGAGGGAGGGATTCCCGTCAGCGCTGTCTGTGTTGATGGGGGACGGCCTTAGACTATTGAGATTTAGAGTGAAGATAATAGTGAGATACATTGACTTATAGAAGCCAGGCAAGAAAAGATCACTTGAAATGATAAGAGATCCTAATTCTCAGACAGACAAAGATAAAAAAAAGTATTTTCTAGAGAAGATTAAGAGTAAAAAATTATTTAAAGAGACAGTATCCATAGGTCTAGGTAACATTCATACAGTATAGGTAGCTACAAACTATCTAATTTAACCCTTCTAGTCCGAGTATAAGGCATGAATTTGATGAAGAGTATACAGATACTCCTTGTTTAATGTCTTACCTGTTTAACCACTTCAGCCCCGGAAGATTTGGCTGCTCAATGACCAGGCCATTTTTTGCGATTCGGCACTCTCTCGCTTTAACTGACAATTGCGCAGTCGTGCAAAGCTGTACCCATACAAAATAGACATCCTTTTTTTTTCCACAAATAGAGCTTTCGTTTAGTGGTATTTGATCATCTTGGCGGTTTTTCTTTGTTACGCTATAAACATAAAAAGGGCGTCAATTTTGAAAAAAACACAATATTTTGTACTTTTTGCTATAATAAATATTGCCGTTTTTTGCAAATTTTTCCTCAGTTTAGGTCGATATGTATTCTTCTACATATTTTTGGTAAGAAAAACGCAATAAGCGTATATTGATTGGTTTGCGTAAAAGTTATAGTGTCTACAAAATAGGGGATAGATTTATGGCATTTTTATTTTTTTATTTTTTTACTAGTAATCGCGGTGATCTGCAATTTTTTTTGGGACTGTGACATTATGGCGGATACATCGGACACTTTTGACACATTTTTGAAACCATTGACAATTATACGGTGATCAGTGCTATAAAAATGCACTGATTACTGTGTAAATGTCACTGGCAGGGAAGGGGTTAACACTAGGGGGCGATAAAGGGGTTAACTATGTTCCCTCGTGTGTGTGATCTAACTGTGGGTGGAGGGGACTGACTATAGGAGATGACAGATTGTGGTTCCTAGATATTAGGAACTCACGATCTGCCTCTCCTCTCCTCACAGAACAGGCATTTGTGTGTTTACACACACGTCCCTGTTCTGCCTCTCGTGCCCGCGATTGCGCATGGCGGGCCACAAGCATCGGCACCTCCGCAATTCAGCGGGCACGTGCGCCTGCTATCCCGCTTAAAGGAACCAATATACAGCTAGGACAGTTTGCGGGATCATGCCAACCACTCGGACTTACGATCAGCTCTCTCTACCCTAACGACGCACTATACATCATTGTATTGTATAATACAGTACAGAATTGTCATTTGCCTTCTGTACTTATGCAAATTAAAACAACTTTATTGAGCTGGAGTTTTGTGTTTAGACCTTTTTTTCACAATACAGTACAGCCCAGTAGTTAAGAATTATTTACTTGTGGCTCCTCGTTTAACAACCAATTTGTTTAATGACCTGGTTTTTGGGACAGAACCTGGTCATTAAGTGAGGAGTACCTGTATATTGAATACTGGAATTACATTAATTTTTGAGTTAAAATTCGATAAAAGCACTCTTTAACCGATTGCCGATCAGCTGCCTTCATTATACTGCAGCAGGTCTGCTCTCCTGCGCAAACCACCGTAGGTATATGTTGTCCCTTGCATAGGAGATAGCAGGCGCAAACCACAGGAGCGTGCCCGCGGGTCTGGCAGACTCGATGTTTGCCGGCGACCCGTGATTGCGGTGTACAGAGGCAGAACTGCCTATGTAAACAAGGCGATTCCCCGTTCTGCCAGATGACATGTCAGAGATCTTATGTTCCCAGTGACCAGGAACAGTGATCTCTGTCATGTTCCAGTGAGCCCACCCCCCCTACAGTTAGAACACACCCAGGGAACACACTTAACCCCTTGATCGCCCCCTAGTCTTAATCCCTTCCCTGCCAGTGTAATTTTTACATTGATCAGTATATTTGTATAGCATTGATCAATGAAATAAAGTCACTGGTCCCCAAAAAGTGTAATTTGTGGTTAGATTTGTTTGCCGCAATGTCGCAGTCCCGCTAAAAATCGCAGATTGCCGCCATTAGTAGTAAAAACAATAAAAAATAAGTAAAAGTCCCTAAATCTATCCCATAGTTTGTAGACGCGATAACTTTTGCGCAAACCAATCAATATATGCCTATTGCAATTTTTTTTTTACCAAAAATATGTAGAAGAATATATTGGCCTAAACTGATGAATAAATTATTTTTTTATATATATTTTTGGGGATATGTATTATAGCAGAAAGTAAAAAAAAAGTTTTATTTTTTTTCAAAATTGTTGATATTTTTTGTTTAGAGCCCAAACAATAAAAAACGCAGAGGTGATCAAATACCACCAAAAGAAAGCTCTATTTGTAGAGAAAAAAAGGACATCAATTTTGTTTAGGTACAATGTCGCACAATTTTCAGTTAAAGAGACCCAGTGCCGTATCACGAAAAATGGCCTGGTCATTAAATTACTTGTAAACCCTTTACAACCACTTTTGACTACAGGTAAGCCTATCATAAGGCTTACCTGTAGCTACTGTGGATATCTCCTAAACCTACACGGGGGGACACATGCGCACTGAAGCAGCGGCTCGTTCGTGCTGTTACTGGCGGCTCCCATGCGCATGACGAGTGACGTCATCGCGGCTTCCAGCAAATCACAGTGCCAGAGTCCCCGATACCCAGAAGTAACTCTAGAAGTCATGTCGCCGGGCAGTGTGCCGGGACTGCTGCAGAGGGCAGTGGCGGCTGGTGAATTTTTAGGATGGAGCGCTCCAGACCTCGCCCTTCCTTTTTGACCCCTCCCACTTGGGGAAAATGGTGTGGTTTGAGCAAAATAGTGGGCATGGCTCTAAGGTGGTGTGGTTAGCGTCTGAGATGAATGAGGGATGGAGGGAGAGGGAGCGAGGAATGAAGGGAGAGAGGAATGAAGGGACAGCAGGCCCAGATCCTACACAACAATAGAAATGTGTATTCTAGAAAGTTTAACAATCAGCAGATAAAGATACTCCAAACACCTGGTGTTAGCACTTCAATCATCCCAGCACCATGGTTGTTATGGTGTCAGGATAATTGAAGCACATTATTTCTATTATTACATTGTAATATAAAATGAAATCATTCAACTCACCATAATGCAGAATCAGTGGGAACCCTGAGCGTGCCACTAGCCATGTCGCCTACAATCAGATGCCATCAGGCCTCCCCAGCAGAGCCCGTCCTTAAATCAGGTGCCCCCAGCTGAGTCCCTCCTTACATGCAGCCTTTGTCACATCAAATGCAGCCTCTGTCCCCCCAAATGCAGCCTCTGTCCCAGCCTCTGTCCCACAAAATGCAGCCTCTGTCCCACCAAATGCAGCCGCTGTCCCCTCAAATGCAGCCTCTGTCCCACCAAATGCAGCCTCTGTCCCCTCAAATGCAGCCTCTGTCCCCTCAAATGCAGCCTCTGTCTGACCAAATGCAGCCTCTGTCCCAGCCTCTGCCCCCCCAAATGCAGCCTCTGTCCCAGCAAATGCAACTTCTGTCCCACCAAATGCAACCTCTGTCCCCCCCAAATGCAGCCTCTGCCCCCCAATGCAGCCTCTGTCCCCCACATGTAGTTTCCACCCCCCAAATGCAGCCTCTGCCCCCCCAGTGCAGCCTCTGCCCACCCAATGCAGCCTCTGCCCCCCCAAATGCAGCCTCTGTCCCCCCCAAATGCAGCCTCTGTCCCCCTCCAAATGCAGCCTGTGTCCCCCAAATGCAGCCTCTGCCCCCCCAATGCAGCCTGTGTCCCCCTCAATACAGCATGTGTCCCCCCACAAATGCAGCCTGTGCCCCCCCAAATGCAGCCTGCCTGTGTCCCAATAAATGCAGCCTGTGTCCCCCCAAATGCAGCCTTGGCCCTCCCAAATGCAGCCTGCCTGTGTTCCATTAAATTCAGCCTGTGCCTCCCCCCCAAATGCAGCCTTCCTGTGTCCCATTAAATGCAGCCTGCAGCGTCTGTCACTTCAAATCCCTCCCCCAGCGGTACTTACCTTGCTGTTGTCCTCTCCTGCGGTGTCTCCTTCCACTGGCAGCGCTGATGGAGGCATACTTCCTGGTTCCTTTCCCAGGTGCAATGGGAGAGAGAGACAGGAAGTGACTTCTAACTGAGGTCAGATGTCAATCAAATCTGAAGTGCCGAGTAGCTTCCGCCCGGCGCCTGTAGTATAGATTACTATGGCTGGGCGGAAGCTAATCTGCGCTTCAGAAAACGCTGCAAGGTGGGCTAAATGCCCGCAAATGCAGCGCCACGTCTGCAATCTCGTGATTGCATAGACGTGGCGCTTCCCATAAGGGCACTGTGTCCGCCATCGGACTGTGTCCGGTGTTCGAACACAGTGCACTTAAGGAACTTTTTTGTATTTTTTTTCTTTTTTAAGGGACCAGTATTAAAAAAAAAAAATTGACATTTTCTTTTTGTGGCTGCCTGGAGGGGGGTGGCACCCAGGTGCCCCTATGGATGGGCCAACACTGGCAGGGGGGCTTCGATATAAGGCAGTGATTCTCAACTAGGGTTCCTCCAGAGGTTGCTAGGGGTTCCTTCAACATTGAGCAATTTATGCCTCTCAGATAAGTTCCCACTGACACCATTGATCTTTTTAGCTATCTGTAAGGAGGTAATACTTCCCAATGACCACAAGTGTAAGGACCATTCTTCCCACTGGCCATCACACTAATGCACCATAAGTTGTAGATTTCTAAATTTTAGCAGGGGTTCCTCAAGACCAGAGAACTATTTCAAGGGTTCCTCCGTGTTGAAAAGGTTGAGAAAGGCTGATCTAAGGGGAGTATTTCATAATACCTTTGTCTTGTAGGTTTTTTTTTGTGGGTTTACAAACAATTTAAGGGGACAAATCCTTCAGGGGCTGAAGTGGTTAAGACATACATAAGGGGATGACTGTCATTCCTGTTATGCAAAAAACACAAATGTTACTGGTGTATGCTGATATGAGTTTCTCCTTACTGTATTAATTAATCATTGAAATTCAATCTATATAGACACATTTTCAAGTGATAATTTAAGCTTTTATTTTGTTTTTTAAATGGTAACTCCACTTTCCTAGGAAATAGATAGCAAATAAAAAATAATAAT
Organism: Lithobates pipiens; assembly: GCF_037356315.1. NCBI lineage: Eukaryota > Metazoa > Chordata > Amphibia > Anura > Ranidae > Lithobates > Lithobates pipiens. The sequence continues at coordinate 92,395,773 of NW_027507764.1, forward strand.
ATAGCACATACAATTGTGACACAAGTCATAATTGACTGTTATTAAACATGACCCTTCCTTTTCAATCGATAGGTCTGTAAAGTGCAATGCAATATGACTACTGGAGGTGTCCTGTACCCAGAATATGTACAGAGCACCCCCCAAAAACATAATTTCCCACTTGTGTGATTGGCTTATTGATTTTCCCAGAAGTCTGCACTAAGATACAGGTCAGATTTCAGGCCTCTCCTGCACCAAAAAAGTACTTTTTTGCTGAGATACTCCCAATAGGAAATCACATCTAAAGGAATGCAGACCCTGCAATTTTCCTCATTAGAGCCCTACAGGTGCAGCAGCTGGTTGATAATTATGAAACCACTCCCATTAGATTCACTTACCATATGGAAACAAACAGGGATTGCTTCAGAATAACAAAAGGTAGGAATTGGCAACAACGTTTTTTGAAATCTTTGTAACGTACATAGATCACCCAGAGGGGAATATTTTTTACTCAACAAAAGTGGAGTTACTCTTTAAACCTTTTGTTCTGGATATTTAACCCAAGAATTTGGCTGAAATGCATCAGTTTCTGGTTTAAAGACTAATTTGCAATTTTAAGCCTTCTTGATCATACTGATAGCTTTTGATGTAGAACATTGGCTGAGTGGAACCAGTTAAACCAAGAAAATATGGTAGAATTCATACTGCTTTAAATGCCATAACAAGTTAGCAACCATTTTTATTTTATGTAGTTGTATTTATTTATGCACTTGATTTACTTTTCATGCATTTTAATTTTTATACCTTATGCAAATGCTTAATTTTAGGATTTTTTACAAGAAGGTGAGCCCACATCTGCACGCTGTGATAATCTTGCTGCATTGAGACGTAAGGGCTGTCCAGCGGAAGACATTCAAAATCCCAGAGCAAGCAAGAAAATGCTTAAGGACAACCCTATAACAAATAAGACCAAAGGGAATTCTGTGAACTCCTCTGCAATTACACAGATCAGACCCCAGCAATTAAAATTTAAACTAAGATCAGGTACAGACAAACATATGTTCTCAGTGTAAGGCCCCTTTTACATGGCTATCCGATCAGGTCTGCCTGTCCGTTTTTCAGTTGGACCTGATCGCAGCCTCCATTCACTCCTATGGAGTGGTGGATGTCAGCAGTGACATGTCCTCCGACACCCGCTGCTATCTGATCCAATCCTGTCCGTGAAATCCAGATGGATGGTGACCCTATTTTCCATCCGTCTGGTGGATCGGATCAGATGAAAATGGACAGGTGGCCTGTTTTCATCTTATCTCCTCATAAAGGAGAACAGGGCTCTGCACAGTGAGCGGAGACTGACCTGTCATCCGCCTGCTCAGCAGGGATCAGCGGATCAATCCCCAGCTGAGCAAAGCTGAGTCCACCGGGCAGACCGCCTGTGTAAAAGGACCCTAACGGGCTTCTGTATATAAGCCTTGACACACAGGGGTTGCTTTACTAAAACTGGACAATGCAAAATCTGGTGCAGCTCTGCATAGATATCGGTCAGCTTCCAGATTTTTTTGTCAAGCCTAATTGAACAAGCTGAAGCTAGAAGCTGATTGGCTACCATGCATAGCTGCAGCAGACTTTGCACGCTCCAATTTTAGTAAATCAACCCAATAGATTTATTGTGTTTTTATTTGTATTTATTCCTTTTATTTTTGTACAGGTGAGCCCCAGACATTTAATGTAACTTTCAGAAGAGCAGAAGATTATCCTATTGACTTGTATTATCTTATGGACCTGTCATATTCCATGAGAGATGATTTAGAGAATGTAAAAAATCTTGGCACAGCTCTCATGGAGAAAATGAAACAAATTACTTCAGATTTCAAGATAGGTAAGAGTTACATTATAAGCTTGCTCTGATGAAAAGGGTATAACCCTTGAAGCGCATTGACCTTCTTGCACTGTGTTGTGGGAACTTTCACATTGGTCATTTAGGTCCTTGAATCTCAAGTGTCCCTGTTGTAGGAATTATTACATTTTCATGCACTGGCAACTTTTGTAATTTTATACATTTTGTTTAAATAAATGGTGCTTGGGATAATGCATGAGGATGGTGCTCCCTTCTCTTCTTTTATTGTTTTGTTTAAAAACACAAATCTGCACATGGTACCATTTGTTTTAAGGGGCTTGCTTAACCTTCCTAGCGGTAATCCCGAGTCTGGCTCGGGTTGGGATTTTAATTACATAAGCGGTAACCCCGAGCCAGACTCGGGATCGCATCGCTCGATGCAGGGGAGGACACAGGGAGAGTTACTCACCTTGTCCCCTGGATCCAGCGATGTCCGCCGCGCTGTGTGATCGAGCTGTCCTCCGCTCGATTCACAGTGCCGAATGCGCCGAGCTCCGTTCCCTGCAACGTTACGAGAACGGCGGCAAATTCAAAAAAGTAAAAACACACAATACACACAAAGGGGGTGTGTATTTTTTAATACAGCACTGTAATACAGTGCTGTATTAAAAAATACACACCCCCTTTGTCCCTAGTGGTCTGTGCAATGCCCTGCATGCACTTTTATATTATAAATACAGTTTTTTCTGCCTGGAATTTGGAGATTGTCCATAGCAACCAAAACATGTCCCTTTTTCAGTTTTTTGGGGATTTGATTACATTATTGAATAATTTTTATTATTCTTTATTATATTATAAACTTTATCATACCCGGGATGTCTGCTAGACTCTGGTTTGAAGAGATTTCAGAGCGTTATTCCTAAGAATTACAGGACTACAAAATAAAAGCCAGATTTCCATGCAAAATAATTGTACCGCTTTCAGCACCTTATTCCAGACTGAATCATACCGCCAGGGAGGTTAATGCGTGTAAATGCACAGATAGGCAGGGTAGCCAGATGCTTGGTTGAGAATGGAGAGTGAGGAAAACTGGCTACAGCTGCTCTCCTGTTGTACTGAGTCAAGCAGCACTGCACTGTGGGAACTGTAGTCCAAAGGAGGAAGACCCTACTGTCATCAAAAGCTTTTGAACTGCATTCTCCAGAGAGAGATCACCAGGAGGAGGGGAAAGAGCTGCATTTTCTCAGGCTCTACAGTACACAGCCTTCTCTTGCCATGAGGGAACCCCAGAGAGTGCACATCCCTGTCCAGTGTGCACCACTACTGTTGCAGAATGACAATGAGCAAGGTCCGGAGTGCTGAGTTCATGGGTACTGACAGCCAGAGTCATCTGGGTGCAGAGCAAAGAGTGGACTAATATGGTGAGTTTAAAATATCACTGGGACTGGTGTGCTGCCGATGTGTGTCAGGAACCTTGAATCAGACTGAGACAGAAATGCAGTAAAAATCACACCTTTTAATGTAATGGTAAAAAAAATGGTACAGATCAGAAAAAGTAGTCAAAATATAAGTCAGGGATTGGAAGCCAAAGCGGGTGGTCAGACAAGCCAGTAATCAGGAAACTAGAGATCAATGTAGTCAGGGGCAGAAGAACAGGAACCAGAAGGGACTTCAGCCGGGCAAAGTCTTTCACAGGAACACAGCAGAGAAACTCCAGATATGTTGACCAGGCGAAGGCAGGAAAGGAATGAACAAGGCAGTTTAAATAGCCAGAAGGGCTGGCTGTAGGTGGGACTGACAAGCAGATAATGATAACCAGGTGAGCCACTGAGGAAATAATGAGCGCTGACAATTATTCAACAGCCGAGCAGCCTGAGCACAGAGAAGAGATCCCAGCCCTGACACTGGAGATTTACTATCGGATGCTAGAGAGACTGAGCTCTTTAGGAACTGATCTACAGCCATCTAGTAGCCTGATTTCTGCCACCTGGCTTGACTGGGACTATTTTCATGTGCACCAATGGTACAACTGGGTCCCAACGCTAGCTGGCTGAAGAGTTAGGACTAAAGATTGTCCTTTTGCAGCTGCTACACAGAGATCTTCACCTATTGCTTATCCTAAGAGATACCGCTCAGGGGACATTGCACCATATTCTAGCTGTTCTCCTAGCGTACACTCTAGATTAGTTATAGTATTTTTACACATATTGCAGTTAATGCTTATATGCACTGTTTATTGCTGACTTTGCTGATTTATGTGTTGATTCCAGTCTATTGGTACAGAACTCTATTCTAGGTTACCTTGGCATAGTGATTATCCTGTGTCTGAACCTTCCATCTTTTACCTACCTATATTTTAAACTTACCTTTATTTTAGGAAATAGTGTATTAGTATTTGGTCTAGATCCATAGCAATAAATGTTAATTCTTTTTGAAATGTATTTTCCTTTTACGTGTGGCTATTTTGACACAATCAATATACAATACACTTGTGTTGCTGTACAGAGCAAAGAAACTGTAGTGTTTGACTTCACAATCGTCAATAGTAATGGTTTCTATGTGAGATGAGAAGAGTTCCACATTCCCATAAATAGCTTGGTTTGTTTGATATACGTTTTTATGTTGTAAATTTACAGAATTTTTCTTTATACTGTCTGTTTTACTTCAGGTTTTGGGTCTTTTGTAGAGAAGACAGTCATGCCATATATTAGTACAAATCCTGCTAAGCTCATAAACCCATGCACCGTTGATCAGCAATGTACCAGTGCGTTCAGTTACAAGAATGTACTCAGCCTCACAAATAATGGAAGCATTTTCAATGAACTAGTAGGCAAGCAGCAGATCTCTGGTAATTTGGATTCCCCAGAAGGTGGATTTGATGCCATTATGCAAGTCGCTGTGTGTGGTGTAAGTAGTGAAGGGACTGTATAGTGCACATCGGAACCATCTATTTCTGCACTTACATATGTTTCATAAAGATAACTCACCACTGTCATGCATAATGCTTTAGTTTTTTTTTTTTTTATGATAAGCCCACTTAAATGCTTTCAACACTTCCTACTGCGGAAGTGTGTGTAAACCATAACATTGGACTGCTCTTATTTGATCCCTTTTGATTACTATACCATTGGAAGCATTTTAAATCTATTACTATTAATATTATTTAAGTCTATTGGGATACAAACACAGAATGATAATAGTCCTTAAAAAATTTCTAAGATTTTTTATGTTTTTACATTTAAATGGATTTATCATATTGAATCATGGACCAATCCCTGTGATATATGAATTATCCAGAAGTATATTTAAGTAAAAATAAAACCACATTGGAGGTTGGAGGTTGGAGGAAGAGGGGAAGGGGAGAAGAACCTGTGGGATTCCCTTCAGGCATGCATGTTGAATACATGTATGGAAACGTCCGGGTCCATGTATCGCAATTTCTGGGGGAATGTCATTGCATAGTATGTTCAATTTTGCTATATTTTGACATAGTTACTAAAAGTTTGTTATTCTATTTAGATGGCACTAATTACAAATCTGTATAGATAGCTGAAGAGGACCATGTCCAGGAAACGTATTGAGCTGTAAAGACTATTATGTGCAATTACTGCAGTATTTGGGATTGATTGTTTTACAATTGTATTTTATTATAGTCTGTTGTTGTATGGACTAATATTGTCTACTTTTAAATTAATTGAACAAATTAAATATATTTTTATAAAAAATGCTGTGCCTCAAAAATCACACATTTATACTATAAATGTACATAAGGTAAGGTGCAGTGCAAGAACAGGTAAATTAAAAATGCAATGATAAATGCAGTATTAAAAGAGCAATCGCAAAAAAGTCCAACAAGAGAGGGGAAGGGGACTAAAAGTCCCAGCAAGCACCAAGAGGATTCCACATGACAAACGCACAATTCAAGGAAGATAATGGTGATAGACCCTCCACATCCAGTAGATTCCCCGGAATATACAAAAGGTAAAGCAAAAACAACTTTAAGTGCTCAGTGTGGATCAGTTACAAAGCAGCATTATTTTAAAAATGGTTACTTACAAACGGCTGTTAGAAAAGGCATTTCCATCACATAGGGCTGAGTGGTGTGTAAGATGCAGGTCAGTAGCGGGTGACATCAGCGTGTAGCTCCTTCCCCATACACGTTACGTTCATAGAACTTCATCAGCAGAGCAGTACCTAACGAACGCCACCCATCCTCCTTAAAACTGTATCCATCGTCATAGAAACCATGATCAGAATGGGGGCGTGGCTAAGCCTCCCCCCTCCCACGGTACACAAATCCCATCAATCAGCGTTCCTGCTGAAGGGGACAGAGAAAAGGATATCACATGACCAAACCACTTCTTCTATATTTTAATATATAAAGGCAACCAAAAAAGAAAGTTAGGGACCCTTTATATATTAAAAATGGCATCTCCTTGTTGGCAACCAAAAAAGATTTTGCTGATAAGGGGGGCGGCCTGGTAGTAACGAATAAATGAAGAAATGTAACATCTATTAGGGGATCACAACACTTACCAAATATTGAAGAGTGACCCTATTCTTCAGTTTAAAGGGTAATTATCAGTATTGGTACAAAAGGGTCTGAAACGTAAGCTTCTCACTAAGAAGGAGGCTTATTTTCTGGATTCAAGTGTGTGTAGGACACTGATTATCTATTGCCTACCAAGAATTCATAAGGATGTCCAGTCTCCAGACCCATTGTGAATGGCATTGACTCAGTGTCCTCCCTTCTTGGACAGTATATAGACTTCTTTTTGAAACCTTTAGTATGTGATACCCCAGCCTTTCTTAGGGATACCAAGCACATCATACAGATCATGGAAACCTTTCTGTGTACCAATAGTAGTGTATTAGTCATGGCCGATGTTGGCTCCCTATGTACTATTATTGGCCATAGGGAGGCCATTGCCTCTGTTAAATGGGCTCTTAATAAATCTAATCTCAGTAACTCACGTAAAAAGTTTTTCCTACAGTGCCTGGAATTCTGCCTTACTAAGAAGTATTTCTGGTATGACAGGCAGTTTTTCCTTAAGATCATGGGCATAGCTATGGGGGTTATGTTTGCCCCTAGTCCGTTTTCCATGACCGCCCTGGGCAACTTGTTTGCTACAAATGCTATATTGATGACTTGATTATGGTCTGGGAAGGCAATACAGACAGCCTTGAAGCTTTCCTGCTTAGACTGAACAACAACACTAAAAATATCTCTCTAACTTGCTTCATTGTTAGAGAACATCTTGTGTTTTTGGATCTTGAAATTTTCAAGGAGGGGGATCATTTTATAACAAACAATTATTTCAAACCAATTGATAGGAATGGGTATATTTCATTAGATAGCTACCATCATAGCACTTGGCTATATAATATTCCTAGGGGCTAATTCATCCGTGACAGGCACAACTGTGCCTTGGATTCCGATTATCGGGCTCAATCTCAAGTCTTGGCAGAGAGGTTTTTTCGAAAGAGGTTACCAAAAGGAACAAGTCCTTATAGATTGTGTTGAGATAGGGAATCGTAACAGATGATCATTGATTGCTGTTTCTAATATGGGGTATAAAAAGAGTGTTAACACGCAGGAGTACAGAATTGTTCTTGATTATAATGTACAATACAGACAGTTTGAATGGATCATCTTGAAACACTGGGATGTCCTCAGGAAAGAGAGGGTGCTTGGCACAGTTCTCCCTAGCTGACCTCGTTTTATTTACAGACGGGCACCAACCCTGCAAGAGGCTATTTCACCTGGAGTCATAGACTCCATTAGAGAGAATAGGATTTTTTCTTTTCTGTCCAGTTTTTATGGTTGTGGCAGATGCCAGCGTGTAAACAATGTAAATGCAACAACAATAAAGTAAAGAATTTGTTTCTTCCTCTACTGGTCAGAGGTATAAGATAAAAAAAACCTTGTAATGGTTGCATAAGATAAAAAACATGTAGCACATAAGGGGTGGTATATGTGCTGGAGTGCAAATGTGGACTCCAGTACATTGGTAGGACCTTTAGACCCCTGAGTATGAGCGTGGGGAAACACGTGAATAACATCAAAAAGGGACTCAGATCCCATAGTGTCTCCAAGCATTTCAGAGTATGCCACAATAGGGACCCCAGGGACTTAAAGTTTTGGGGCATTGAAAAGGTTGACAGACATTGGCGGCGGGGGGGGTAACTATATCCGCCACCTTAGCCAAACAAAGTTCTATGAATGTAACGCGTATGGGGGAGGAGCTACGCACTGATGTCACCCACTGCCGGCCTGCATCTTACACACCACTCAGCAATCTGATGGAAATGCCGTTTTTTAACAGTCGTTTGTGAGTAACCATTTTTAAAATAATGCTGCTTTGTAACTGATCCACACTGAGCACTTGGAGTTGTTTTTGCTTTGTATATTCCAGGGAATCTACTGGAGTTCCTGTCTTTGCCTTGATCATTTACCCTATGAAGGGACCTGTCTATATTTGTCCATCTGTTAATTCAGTGGTCCAATCCTTAAGGTGAGCGAAGCAATTGCTCTTAAGGTGGAGGGTCTATCACCAATATCTTCCTTGAATTGTGTGAGATTGTCACATGGAATCCTCTTGGTGCTTGCTGGCAAGGCAGGACTTAGGGTGGTGGGGTCCCCTGGGCTTGAGTCACTTTTGAGCCCTACCTTCTATACATTACCGTATTTGTTGGCATAACACGTGCCGGCGTATAACACGGACCCCAAATTTAGGAGGGAATTTTGAGGAAAAAAAGTTTTAGGAGGGAAGTTTAAGGAAAAAACTTACATTTAAATGCCCATCAATGCAGCCTTATCAGTGTCCATCTGTGTTTGCGTTTGCAAATGTATGCGGACTAAACCCCTTTTTTTAACGCACTGTTAGACAGGTTCATTTGGCTGTCTGTGAGCTGGTGGTAAGTAGGCTTGGGTTTTTTCCTGGGTATTTCCTAGGCTTTGTTGTTACCTGTTTCAGCCTTCCAGTGCTGCTTACTGCGATAGCCAGCTATAGATGAGGGCAGTGGCAAGTTTTTTGTGAACTCTGCACTCTGTATGTAGCGCAAATCTGAACTCTGCACTTTACGTGTAAACCCCCCGAAACTCTGCACTCTGTACTGGCTATGCAGTGTACTATGCATGGTATTTAATGCCCCTTTAAGGCCCTCCTACTGTTAGTGACATTTAAAAACACCCACTATTTGATGCAGTTTAGAGGGTGTGTGTGAGGTGGGGAAAGGGGGGGGGTTTGAGGGATCATGATTGAGTTCCTGCACCTATTTTATGAGAAAAAAAGCCCTGGTTGTACTTCTACATCAAGGCGATACTATATAAAAGAATGGTACTGTAATCTTATGTGCTGTCATTCGGCCTAGCCTTATAGCACTGTCATGGTAGCATTGCTACACACAGACAATTATGAGACTTTTTCATGTTTCTATAATCATTGGCATTGCATTTTTCTGCCATGAAAACTTGTCCTTTATGTTGTAGTGTTTTGTTTTAGGATCACATTGGCTGGAGGAATGTCACACGCTTGTTGGTGTTTTCTACCGATGCTGGCTTCCATTTTGCTGGTGATGGCAAGTTAGGAGGAATCGTCCTGCCAAATGATGGGAAATGTCACATGCAAGACAGTATGTACACAATGAGCCATTATTATGTAAGTCTGCAGATGTCTTTGTGCTTTTTGATCAGTTTTTAAAATGTGTTTCATTGTAAATCTTAGAAAAATGTGATGTATTTGTTATTGCTCTGTATCCAAAGATATACCGCATTTATCGGCGTATAACACGCACTTTTTTCCCCTTAAAATCAGGGGGAAATCGCGGGTGCGTGTTATATGCCGATACTCCGTGATTTCCGCATGATTTTTTGGGCTCTGGGCGGCTTTCAGCCACCTTCGGCCCTTCTCGCGGCTTTCGGCCCTTCTCGGTGGCTTTCGGCCACCTCGGCCCTTCTCGGCGGCTTTCGGCCGCTCTCGGACCTTCTCAGCGAAAGCCGCCGCGAAGGTCCGAGAGCGGCCGAAAGCCGCAGAGTACGGCCGAGGCACCTGAAAGCCGCCGAGAAGGGCCGAGGCTGGCTGAAAGCCACCGAGAAGGTCCAAGGCGGCCGAAAGCCGATGAGAGCGGCCGAAAGCCGCCAAGAACTTCAAAAAAATAAGCGGACATCACTAATTCACTAAGGCTACAACGACGGACAAGCTGCATGACAAGGCTGCATGACAAGGCTGCAATGAGGACAGGCTGCATGACAAGGCTGCAATGAGGACAGGCTGCATGACAAGGCTACAATGAGGACAGGCTGCATGACAAGGCTGCAATGAGGACAGGCTGCAATGACAAGGCTGCATGACAAGGCTGCAATGAGGACAGGCTGCAATGACAAGGCTGCATGACAAGGCTGCAATGAAGACAGGCTGCAATGACAAGGCTGCAAATGACGCTGACAAGGCTTCAGATGGACACTGATAAGGCTGCATTGATGGGCATTTAAATGTAAGTTTTTTCTCCTTAACCACTACAGATCCGCGCTATTGCCAAATGACGGCATCAGCGCGGACCTACATTTCCGGGACGACGTCTATTGACGTCGTCCCGGATACGAGCGGCCTGCGCGCCCCCTGAGGGGCGCGCGCGGCGCGCTCTGTGATCGGCGAGTCCGTGAGACTCGCCTGATCACCGATCCGTGCAAGGGGTCGATCCCGACCCCTTATCACGTGATCAGCTGTCAGCCAATGACAGCTGATCATGTGATAGAACGGAGCCGGTAATCGGCTATTATTCCTCCTCGCGCTGACAGCGCGAGGAGAAAAAAAAAAGCCGATCACCGGCGGCCGTGATCGGGACATCAGTCCCGATCACGGCCATCAATACAAGGGACCACCTGCCACCTGCCAGTGCCCACCTGCCTCCCGCAGTGCCATCCTGAAGTAAAATAAAACGCAAAAGTAAGTGCCCCCCGTCAGTGCCCCCCGTCAGTGCCCATAGTGCCCACAGTGCCACCCACAGTGCCACCCACAGTGCCACCCACAGTGCCACCCCACAGTGCCACCCACAGTGCCACCCACAGTGCCACCCAATCTGCCTCAAAGGTGCTGCACCCCAGTGCCGCCCATCAGTGCCCAGCAGTGCCGCCCATCAGTGCCCAGCAGTGCCGCCCATCAGTGCCCAGCAGTGCCACCTATCAGAGCCACCTATCAGTGCCACCTATCAGTGCCCATCAGTCCCATCTATCTGTGGTACCTATCAGTGCCCATCCGTGCCACCCATCTGTGCCACCCATCTGTGCCACCCATCCGTGCCATCTTATGTGCCCATCTTTGCCCATCAGTGCCGCCTTATCTGTGCCCATCGGTGCCGCCTTATCTGTGCCTATTAGTGCCGCCTTAACTATGCCTATCAGTGCCCACCAGTGCAGCCCATCAGTGCCCACCAATGCAGCCCATCAGTGCCCACCAATGCAGCCCATCAGTGCCCACCAATGCAGCCATCAGTGCCGCCTAATCAGCGCACTTCAATGAAGGAGAAAAATGACCCGTTTGCAAAATTTTATAACAAACTATTAAAACATGATTTTTATTTTTTTTGCATCTTTTTTTGTTTGTTTAGCAAAAAATAAAACTCCGAGCTGTAACTAAATACCACCAAAAGAAAGCTCTATTTGTGGGAAAAAAAATGATAAAAATTTCATTTGGGTACAGTGTTGTATGCCCGCGCAATTGTCATTCAAAGTGCATCAGCGCTGAAAGCTGAAAATTGGTCTGGGACTGAGGGGGGTTTAAGTGCCCAGTAAGCAAGTGGTTAAATTTCCCTCCTAAAAGTTTTTTCCACAAAATTCCCTCCTAAACTTGGGGTGCGTGTTATACACCGATAAATACGGTAATTAATTATTAATTTAGCTGATGTCACTGATTTATTTTTAAAGGCATATAAACACTAATCCTTCACATTAACTGCTTGACTTGAAGATTTACCCCCCTTCATGACCAGGCCATTTTTTTGGGATACGGCAATGCTTTACTTTAACCACTTAAGGACTGCCCCACATACATTTACTGTGGCAGGGTGGTCCTTAAGCACAAAATCACATCCTTGTACATGATCGCTGTTGTCGGCTCTGGGGTGCAAATGCACTGCAAGAGCCATACTCCCACTGTGATTGGACACAGTGGGAGACACGATTGTTCAGAGGAAAGACAGACCGCCGTTCCGTGAGGGAGGAAAATTGAGATCTTGTGTTTCTGCTAAGCAGAAACATCAATCTCTGTTTTCCTCCAGTCACAGCATTCCACCCACAGTTAGAAAACACTTCCAGGGAACCCACTTAACCCTTTGATTGCCCCTGATGTTAACCCCGTCCCTGTCAGTGTCATTTATACAGTGACAGTACATTTTTTTTTAGCACTGACCACTGCATTGGTGTCATTGGTCCCCAAAAATTGTCACTAATGCCGTGTACAGATGACCGTACTTTCTGGGAAGACTAGGTCGGACGGTCTTCCCGACAGACTTTCCGAATGAACGGACTTGACCACAGACAATCACACCAAAGTCAGACGGATTTGAATGTAATGACATATGACCAGACTAGAATAAGGAAGTTCATAGCCAGTAGCCAATAGCTGCCCTAGCGTCGGTTTTCGTCTGTCGGACTAGCATACAGACTAATGGATTTTTCGACCGAAATCGAGGCCGTCGGAAAGATTTGAAACATGTTTTAAACCTAAAGCCCGTCTGATTTTTAGACAGCAAAGCTCCGAGGAAGCCCACACGATCGAATTGTCTGGCCGATTTGTTCTGGTTGTGTGTACATGGCATTAGTGTCATATTTGTCTGCTGCAATGTCGCAGTCCTGCTAAAAATAGCTGATCACGCCATTACTAGTAAAAACAATAAAAAAATTAAAAGTCCATAAATATATCCCATAGTTTGTAGATGCTATAACTTTTGCGCAAATCAATCAATATACGCATATTGGGATTTTTATTACCAAAAATATGTAGCACAATACATATTGCCCTAAATTGATGAAGAATTTTGAATTTTTTTTTATTGTATGTGTTTTATAGCAGAAATTAAAAATAATGTTATTTTTTTTCAAAATTGTCGGTCTTTTTTTGTTTATAGCGCAAAAAATAAAAACCGCAAAGGTAATCAAATACCACCAAAAGAAAGCTCTATTTGTGGGAAAAAAGAACATCAATTTTATTTGGGTACAGCGTCGCACACCCGTGCAATTTTCAGTTAGAGCAACGCAGTGTCGTACAGCAAAAAATGGCCTGGTCGGGAAGGGGGTAAAATTTTCTGGATCTGAAGTAATTAACTGAAAATTGCACAGTCATGCAACGCTGTAGCCAAATAAAATGTATGTAATTGTTTTCCTACAAATAGAGATTTCTTTTGGTGATATTTGATCACCAATGTGTTTTTTTATTTTTTGGGCTATAAACAAAAAAAATTACTGACAATTTAAAAAAAATAAAATATATTTTCTTTACGATCTGCTATAAAACATATCCAATAATAATAATAAAAAAAATCTAATTTCTTCATAAATTTGGGCTAATATGTATCCTGTCACATGTTTTTGGTAAAAAAATGGCAATAAGCTTATATTGTTTGGTTTACACAAATGTTATAAGGCCTACAAACTATAGTACTATATATATTTATGGAATTTTTATTTACTTATTTTTTTATACTAGTAATGGTGGCATTTAGCGACTTTTAGCGGGACTGTGATATTTCGGTGATCAATTGGACAATAATTGACACTTTGCAGGAACCAGTTACACTAATACAGTGATCAGTGCTAAAAATATGCACTGTTACTGTACTAATGCCACTGGCTGGCAAAGGGTTAAATATCTAGAGCGATCAAAGGGTTAACTGTGTGCGTAGCCAGTGTTTTTTCATAGTGTATATGCTGCTTTTACTAGGGGAATATATGGATTTCATTCCCCGCTTTGCAGGGACACTGTCAGAATGGATTTCTGTTCTGTGTGTTTTACTGATAGAGATGGCCTTGAGTTTCGCCCGGCGGTCGGTTAGCGGCGAACTTTGCTTGTTCGCGATTCGCCAAACCGGCAGACTTCTGGCGCTGTTCGCGGCGGACATATTAGTTTACATTGTGAAGAACTTTGACCCATGACACATCCATCATGGGGTACAGGACAGCCAATTGAGACATTTCAGCACATGGACATACCCCCTACCTTTTAAATAGACCTGATCTGGTGGCCATTTTACATTCTGTCTTTTGTCAGTGTAGGGAAAGGATGCTGTGTGGAGCAGGGACAGTCGGTCTAATCACTAGCTATTCCTATTAGGTCCACAAAAGTCCTTTTAAGGACTGGTATAGGTGTACAGTATATAGGGTTGTAATACACGTACAATATACTTTCTTTCAAATATAGAAAGCATATTATAGTGCACTGCAGTGCTGACCGATTCTGCAGCTGTCTTTTCTCTGTGTAGGGAGGGACAGTTTGGTGTTTGGAGCAGGGACAGTCTGCAATTCACTAGCTACTAGCTAGCTACTATTAGGTCCACAAATGTCTTTTTAAAGAGGAAGTAAACCCTGATGAGTTTACTTCCTCTTTCATTCCATGCAAAGGCAAAGCATAATGGACTACTATGCATCGCATAGTAGCCCATTATGTGTCACTTACCTGACACGGGAGCCAGCGAAGTCGCCGCTGTCCCCTGTAGTCCGCCGCATCCATCTTGTTGGTGGGGTCGCGCAGCTCCGCCGCTGTCATTCGGCGAAGCCGCGATGACGTCACTCCTGCGCATGCGCACGGGAGTCGACACGAGCGGCAGCTCCATTCTTGGAAATGCCGCGCTCAGTGCGCCTGCGCGCCGCTGTCTACGGCGCATGCGCCGTAGACAGCGGTGCCCGTTTTCGGGCAAATATCTGCTAAACCATATTGGTTTAGGAGATATTGCTTGGACCTACAGGTAAGCCTTAATCTAGGCTTACCTGTAGGTCAAAGTGGTTTGTAAGGGTTTACAACCACTTTAAGGACTGGTATAGGTGTACAGTATATAGATTTGTAATACACGTATAATATACTTTCTTTCAAATATAGAAAGCATATTATAGTGCACTGCATGCAGTGCTGCTGACCGATTCTGCAGCTGTCCTTTCTCAGTGTAGGGAGGGACAGTTTGGTGTTTGGAGCAGGGACAGTCTGCAATTTACTAGCTACTAGCTAGCTACTATTAGGTCCACAAAGGTCCTTTAAAGGACTGGAATAGATTAACAGTATATAGGGTTGTAATACACATATAATATACTTTATTTCAAATATAGAAAGCATATTATGGTGCACTGCATGCAGTGCTGCTGACCGATTCTGCAGCTGTCGTTTCTCAGTGTAGGGACAGTTTGGTGTTTGGAGCAGGCACAGTCTGCAATTCACTAGTTACTAGCTAGCTACTATTAGGTCCACAAAGGCCTTTTTATGGACTGGTATAGGTGTACAGTATATAGGGTTGTAATACACGTATAATATACTTTCTTTCAAATATAGAAAGCATATTATAGTGCACTGCATGCGGTGCTGCTGACCGATTCTGCAGCTGTCGTTTCTCAGTGTAGGGACAGTTTGGTGTTTGGAGCAGGGACAGTCTGCAATTCACTAGCTACTAGCTAGCTACTATTAGGTCCACAAAGGTCCTTTTAAGGACTGGTATAGGTGTACTATTTGGTGTGCAGTATATAGGGGTGTAATACACGTATAAAATACTTTCAAATATAGAAAGTATAGTGCATTTCCACTGTGCAGCATTGTGACTGCTGAGTGGTTCTGCAACGATACTACCAAGAGTGACAAACGCAAAGTGTCACAGAGGGCTGTCAGAATGGAGCACTTCCAGGCCTTGCTTCGACAAATGCAGCATTCTGCTTTTGCGTGCGCTGGCAGAGGAATTCCCACTCCCAGAAAAAGAGTTGCAGGTACCAATCCAACAGCGCCTGCAAGAAGAGGGCGGTTTGAAGATGTGTTGGTCACTTCTGATATGAGATCATTCTTTCAGCTGACCCATCGACAGGTGTCATCCGGATCCAGCGTCAGGGAATGCCTTAGACCAACAGGTGACCGACTACATCGGGTTAATGGCCGATGTGGACGCTCTGAGAAGTGATGAACCCCTGGACTACTGGGTGGGCAGGCTTGACCTCTGGCCAGAGCTTGCACAATTTGAAATGGAACTGTTGGCTTGCCCCTCATCCAGTGTCCTGTCCGAAAGGACGTTCAGCACAGCAGGGGGGAT
This sequence comes from Lithobates pipiens, assembly GCF_037356315.1. Classification (NCBI taxonomy): domain Eukaryota; kingdom Metazoa; phylum Chordata; class Amphibia; order Anura; family Ranidae; genus Lithobates; species Lithobates pipiens. Next base: position 92,411,866 of record NW_027507764.1, read on the forward strand.
CGTGACCGATAAGCGTACTCGCCTAGATCACGACAGTGTTGACTACCTCACATTTATAAAAATGAATGAGGCATGGATCTCGGAGGAATTCAACACATGTGACCAGTAGACCATGTATATGCATAACTCTATAAACAATTTATATAATCTAGCACACGGACCTTTTTTCTACCTTTGGCTCACTTGTACAAAAAAAGCACACCGTACTATATGCCCGTACTCTCCTGTTTGAAGAGGTTGAGCAGTGTCATATTTTTGGGTCCCGAAGTGAGTTGCTGGTATCAGTGCTGGTGTCAGTGCTCTCTATCACGGTGCTGGTGTGGTATCAGTGCTCTCTATCAAGGTGCTGGTGTCAGTGCTCTCTATCTTGGTGCTTGTGTCAGTGCTCTCTATCACGGTGCTGGTGTCAGTGCTCTCTATCACGGTGCTGGTGTCAGTGCTCTCTATCACGGTGCTGGTGTGGTGTCAGTGCTCTCTATCATGGTGCTGGTGTGGTGTCAATGCTCTTTATCTCGGTGCTGGTGTCAGTGCTCTCTATCACGGTGCTGGTGTGGTGTCAGTGCTCTCTATCTCAGTGCTGGTGTCAGTGCTCTCTATCACGGTGCTGGTGTCAGTGCTCTCTATCATGGTGCTGGTGTGGTGTCAGTGCTCTCTATCACAGTGCTGGTATGGTGTCAGTGCTCTCTATCTCGGTGCTGGTGTCAGTGCTCTCTATCTCGGTGCTGGTGTGGTGTCAGTGCTCTCTATCAAGGTGCTGGTGTGGTGTCAGTGCTCTCTATCTCGGTGCTGGTGTCAGTGCTCTCTATCATGGTGCTGGTGTGGTGTCAGTGCTCTCTATCACAGTGCTGGTATGGTGTCAGTGCTCTCTATCACGGTGCTGGTGTCAGTACTCTCTATCTCGGTGCTGGTGTGGTGTCAGTGCTCTCTATCAAGGTGCTGGTGTGGTGTCAGTGCTCTCTATCTCGGTGCTGGTGTCAGTGCTCTCTATCACGGTGCTGGTGTCAGTGCTCAGTCTCTATCGCGGTGCTGGTTTCAGACAGTGAGGGAGATAGCAGTGGAGAAGCCAATCAGCGGGCAGTGCCAGCTCCATGGCTGAGGATCAGCACTGGACTGGCACCTCCGGACCACCGCAGTGGAGCCCTGCACAGGTGGGGGTAAGGGCCTGGCAGAGGGAGGGGCTCAAGCATAGGTTGGCACACTGGGACACTTGCACAGGACTGCGCTGCCCTGACTGTGGCACTCATCATCTCCTGCACCCGCTTCATAGCCTGGCTTGACCTTGCCTCTCCTCCATGGCCTTCATGCGTTCCTGAATTGTCAAAATTTCACAGATAAAAAAGAATGCTTGTTGTTGTCTATCACAGATTCACTTAATACTTCTGGTATGTCAATGTCCATGTTGTGGGACTATGTGTGCACAGCTAGTAAGTATTTTGTGGCTGAAAATATGACCTGGAGGTTTTTAAGGTTCGCATACCATTAAAGTGAATGGGGTCCGCAGCGAACCTTGCGGTTCGCGAACATTTGGGCACGTTTGCGGATCGCGTTCGATGAACAGGGGCTGAAAAAATGGCCCTTATGCTGCGTACACACGATCAGACCATCCGATGGACTTAGTCTGGTGGACAAACCGCCGGAAAGTCCGCCGGACTTTCCGAACGAGCGGTCCTGCCCACACACAACCGGACTTTTCCGGAGGACTAAGTCTGCCGGACTATGGCGGGAGTCCGCCGTACTTTTGAAATGAACGGACTTGCCCACACACAGAGGAAAGTCTGTACATTTTGAACGTGACTCCAGGTAGCCGGGACTAGCGAAGGAAGTCAATGTCGCCGCCTTCGGCGGCAAGATTGACACATCTCCTGGTCCACAACCTTATCCTTGTAACGTAGATCAAGGAAGGTTGCCAGCCAGTAATGATCCCTCTCCTTGATCCGACGAATACAAGGATCCTTCAACAGGCTTTGCAGGATCAGGGAGGCCATGCAGCGTAGGTTAGCTGAGGTATTCGGTCTAGAGTCCTCTGGGTCACTAAGGACGACAAGATCCGCAGCCACCTCCTCTCAGCCACGTACAAGTCCACGGGTTTCTTGGGACTCTGAATGATCCCTAAAAGACTGCTGCTGATGCTGAGTGCCAGGCTCCACCTCCATGCTGACACAATCCTCCTCCTCCTCCTCTTCCTTCTTGTCCTCTTCCTGTGTGATTGGCGGGCCAGCAGGAACAGTGTTTGGATAAAGGGGACCTTGAGAGGTAAGGAAGTCCTCCTCTTCCTGCCTCTGTTCTGCCTCAAGTGCCGGCGGTTCTTGGGCAGGTTAAATTACTTTTGGAGGTCAGCCAGCTGAGCACTGACATTATATAACTGGTGGAAATGCACACAGACTTTCCTTGCCTGCCTCAGGACATCCTGTAAGCCCGGGTACCTGCCCAAGAACCGCCGCACCACCAAGTTAAGGACGTGAGGCAAACAGGGCACATGGGTCAGTTGTCCCTTAAGAGGGGGGAGAGGAGGTTGGTGCCATTGTCGCAAACCACCATTCCTGGCTTAAGCTGGCATGGCGTCAACCACCTCTCAGCCTGCCCCTGCAGAGCTGACAAAATCTCTGCCCCAGTGTGGCTCCTGTCCACCAAACACACCAGCACAAGCACTGCATGGCATCTTTTTGCCTGCGTACTTGCATAGCCCCTTGAATGTCTACAGAGCACCACTGGTTCTGAGGACAAAGCACAGGAAGAGGCCATGGAGGAAGAAGAAGAGGAGGGGGTGGAGGAGGTGTGTCAGAATCAAGAGTAATAGCATTTAGGAGGCATGGTGGTGGAACAACCTCCAAAACTACTGCACCTTGTCCTGCATCCTTCCCAGCTGCCAGCAGAGTCACCCAATGTGCCGTGAAAGATAGGTAACATCCCTGTCCGTGCCTGCTGGACAATTAGTCAGCAGTAATATGCACCTTACCACTGACCCCCTGTCCAGTGCGGCCAAGACATTGCCTTCCATATGCCGGTAGAGAGCTGGAATCGCCTTCCGAGCAAAAAAGTGACGCTTGGGAACCTGACATTGAGGAATCGCACATTCCACAAACTAACGGAAGGGGGCCGAGTCTACCAGCTGAAAAGGCAGCAGTTGAAGTGCTACCAATTTAGCCAAGCTAGCATTCAACCGCTGGGCATGTGGATGGGTGGGAGTGAACGTCTTTCGGTGGTGCAGTAGCTGGGGCAGGGAAATTTGCCTGGTACAATCAGACATCGGTGTACCGATAGCAGATTGCTCGCAAGTACTTGACTGTGACACACCTAATTCTACACCTTCATTCCTCTCAGTGCAGGTTTCAGAGAGGACTGAAGGTCTAGTGGGGTTGGAGATGCCAGCTGATGAGGAGCAAGGAGAGGTCCGCTTTGTTCTTTGGTGTGGGTCTTTTAGGTACGCTTGCCAATGAACTGCATGGCAGGTCGACATATGTCTGGTCAAGTATGTGGTGCCAAAGCAGCTGATGTTTTGGCCACGCGAGATACGATTGAGACAAATGTTGCAAATAGCAGCGGCGTGATCTGATGTACTCGTCTCAAAAAAGGCCCACACCACAGAACTTTTGGAATAGCGTGCAGAGGCAGCGCCCTGCACATGCGAAGCTCTGCGGTGTTATGCAGTCGGTGTGCTGCACTTAAGCTGGCCTCTGGAGGGCATCCTGCCTCATTGGAGACATGCCTTCTCCTCCTCCTCTCTCCTATCAGGCACCCACATGGAGTCAGTGACCTCATCATCCCCTCCCTCCTCATCACTGGAGCAAACCTGGCAGTATGCTGCAGCTAGGGGAACATGACTGTCAGATTGCTGTCCTTCTTGGGTACCCCCTCTCCTTAGGCTCACGTTACTTCCTTCCTCTAGCTGGGTATCATCATCAGAGCCTTCAAAATGCTGGGCATCCTCCTGGAGCATGTACCCAACACTGTGCTCAAACAGTTCGGGGGACTCCCCAGGAGGACATTGTGGGGATAGGGAAGGTGTGACTGATGTCATTGACCCGAGGGAAGAGGCTGCGTTGGCAGCTGCTTTGCCAGTAAAAAAGGACAAGCGTGTCCCATGGCCACGTGCTGCTGAGGATGCACCGTGTCCATGACCCGCACTGTTGCCTCTAGACACAGAGCCAGCTTGCCCTCTTTTATTGGCTCGTGACTAACTGCCACTCTTTGTTGGCACTCCAGACATACTAATGGCCTGCAGGGAGATGTAACTGCACAAAGCTGGGACGCATATACTGATTATACTGCAGCTAGCAGAATCAACTGCCTGCCTGTAGTATTATTAGTATGAGAACACCAGCAATTGGGGTAGCTTTATGTGCACACTGTGCAGAGTACACAGTACACCAACTGTAATTACTGCAGCTGCCTATAGTATAGGATCAGAAGAACACCAGCAATTGGGGTAGCTTTAGGTGCACACTGTGCAGATGACACAATACACCAACTGTAATTACTGTAAAATGACACTGTGGTATAGGATCAGAAGAACAACGGCAATTGGGGTCGCTTTAAGTGCGCACTGTGCAGAGTACACAGTAAACCAACTGTAATTACTGCAGCTGCCTGTATTATAAGATCAGAATAACACCAGCAATTGGAGTAGCTTTAGGTGCACACTGTGCATATGACACAATACACCAACTGTAATTACTACATCTGGCTGTGGATAGGATCAGCAGAACACCAGCAATTGGGGTAGCTTTAGGTGCACACTGTGCAAATGACACAATACACCAACTGTAATTACTACAGCTGCCTGCGGATAGTGATGGACGAACTTCCGATGGGACGTTTCATGAACGCGATCTGCGAACGTGCCCAAATGTTCGCGGACCACAAGGTTCACAGCGGACCCCATTCACTTTAATGGCAGGCGAACCTTAAAAACCTCCAGGTCATATATTCAGCCACAAAATATTTACTAGCTGTGCACACATAGTCCCACAACATGGACACTGACATAACAGAAGTATTAAGTTAATCTGGAATCGACAACGACAAGCATTCTTTTTTTATCTGTGAAATTTTGACAATTCAGGAGCGCATGAAGGCCATGGAGGAAAGGCAAGGTCAGGCCAGGCTATGAAGGGGCTGCAGGAGATGATCAGTGCCACAGTCAGGGCAGCGCAGTCCTGTGCCAGTGTCCCAGTGTGCCAACCTGTGCTTGAGCCCCTCCCTCTGCCTGACCCTTACCCCCACCTATGCAGGGCTCCACTGCGGTGGTCCGGAGGTGCCAGTCCAGTGCTGATCCTCAGCCATGGTGCTGGCACTGCCTGCTGATTGGCTTCTCCGCTGCTATCTCCCTCACTCTCTGAAGCCAGCACCGCGATAGAGAATGAGCACTGCCACCAGCACCATGATAGAGAGCACTGACACCAGCATCGTGATAGAGAGCACTGACACCAGCACCGAGATAGAGAGCACTGACACCACACCAGCCCCGTGATAGAGAGCACTGACACCACACCAGCACCGAGATAGAGAGCACTGACACCAGCACCGTGATAGAGAGCACTGACACCACACCAGCACCGTGATAGAGAGCACTGACACCAACACCGAGATAGAGAACACTGACACCACACCAGCACCGTGATTGGGAGCACTGACACCAGCACCGTGATAGAGAGCACTGACACCAGCACTGAGATAGAGAGCGCTGATACCACACCAGCACCGTGATAGAGAGCACTGACACCAGCACTGAGACAGAGAGCACTGACACCAGCACCGTGATAGTGAGCACGGTCACCAGCACCGAGATAAAGAGCACTTCTGCAATTTTCCACTTTGGCTCAAGCCTGTTGCTCCTGCCCTACCCCTACCACTCCTGCGGAAGGGCCTGCCTCTTTCTCTGCCTGTCATCTTTTAAATGACCCTGTGACACAAGTCTCTAGAGAAGTGCAGTATATGTGGAAGAAGGTATATAACACCCCGCTTCAATCTGTCGTTTTGGGGGGCCACTGGTCTATCGCACCAGTTATAATACTTTTTTCTAATTGCTTTTGTCACTCTTTGTAGTATCCCTGCAGAACCGCTCAGCAGTCACAATGCTGCACAGTGGAAATGCACTATACTATGCTTTCAATATTTGAAAGTATTTTATACGTGTATTACACCGATATATACTGCACACCAAATAGTACACCTTTACCAGTCCTTAAAAGGACCTTTGTGGACCTAATAGTAGCTAGCTAGTAGCTAGTGAATTGCAGACTGTCCCTGCTCCAAACACCAAACTGTCCCTACACTGAGAAACAACAGCTGCAGAATCGGTCAGCAGCACTGCATGCAGCGCACTATAATATGCTTTCTATATTTTAAAGAAAGTATATTATACGTGTATTACAACCCTATATACTGTACACCTATACCAGTCCTTAAAATGACTTGTGTGGACCTAATAGGAATAGCTAGTGATTAGACTGACTGTTCCTGCTCCACACAGCGTCCTTTCCCTACACTGACAAAAGACAGAATGTAAAATGGCCGCCAGATCAGGTCTATTTAAAAGGTAGGGGGTATGTCCATGTGCTGAAATGTCTCAATTGGCTGTCCTGTACCCCATGATGGATGTGTCATGGGTCAAAGTTCTTCACAATGTAAACTAATATGTCCGCCGCGAACAGCGCCAGAAGCCCGCCGGTTTGGTGTATCGCGAACGAGCAAAGTTCGCCATGAACCAACCGCCGGGCGAACCGCAAGGCCATCCCTACCTGCGGATAGGATCAGAAGAACACCAGCAATTGGGGTAGCTTTAGGTGCACACTCTGCAGAGTACACAGTACACCAACTGTAATTATTGAAGCTGCCTGCTGTATAGGATCAGAAGAACACCAGCAATTGGGGTAGCTTTAGGTGCATACTGTGATGACACAATACACCAACTGTAATTACTGCAGCTGCCTGTGGTATAGGATCAAAAGAACACTAGCAATCAGGGTAGCTTTAGGTGCACACTGCGCAGAGTACACAGTACACCAACTGTAATTATTGAAGCTGCCTGCTGTATAGGATCAGAAGAACACCAGCAATTGGGGTAGCTTTAGGTGCATACTGTGATGACACAATACACCAACTGTAATTACTACAGCTGCCTGTGGTATAGGATCAGAAGAACACCAGCAATTGGGGTAGCTTTAGGTGCACACTGTAATGACACAATGCACCAACTGTAATTACTACAGCTGCCTGTGGTATAGGATCAGAAGAACACCAGCAATTGGGGTAGCTTTAGGTGCACACTGTGCAGATGACACAATACACCAACTGTAATTACTACAGCTGCCTGCGGATCGGATCAGCAGATGGGGCAGCTTTAGGTGCACACTGTGCAAAGGGCACAGTACACAGGGACGAATCAAAAACAAAAACTGAATACAGTGTATATATATATATATATATATATATATATATATAAGAGGGCCAGTATGGTGGCCCGTAATTATGGGAGGAGCCCGGAGGGTATATAACCAGACCTCGCACACCGTTCAGTGTCGATTCCAGTGCGCGGTAAACGTCACCAGGCCAACCGTTGCTTCTTACTTCGTCTTCGTAAGTGCGTACATACACCATCGCTATCCCGTCTCCATTCGCAAACTTCGTCGACCGTTACGCCTCGTCGTCGCAGGTAGGACTATTCTCGTTATTCTTTACTCAAGTTGGTATCAGTTCGTTAGCTTGTTTTCTTTGCTAAAGTTGTCGCACCTTCGGCTAGTATCTCTTTTACGCTATCTTTCACATATATTTTCTTCTACCTGCCGTATTCACCCGTACGTTCTCATTCTGTACTCGTTCACAGCTTTCGTTAAAATCGGCACGCATTTCCGTCACAGCCAGGGTCATCTTGCTTCCTTTACTCTGAATTCGTATCGATTCGTTACCATGTTTACTTTTTCAAAATCGTTCAGCCTGTAAGTAAACCGAAACCAGTTGCTACCCTTACACGGTTTCAAACATGCACCCCGCCTTGAGTTGGCCTTCTACTCGCTCGTTCAGATCACATACGCACTCCAGACTGCCGATTCAAAATCCGGTCGTCAAACTGTACGATTCGAATATTTTTGCATTTTGTCAAATACCCTTAAATAAAAAAATATATATATATACACTTAGGCAGCCCGAACCCTTGTCATCGACTGACTCACAACTGGTTACGTGGGATTCGCACCTAGTCGCAGCTATGTTTCGAATCCGCACAGAACCAATTATAAAAAATACTGCACCGAGTCTTATCACATCATCGACCAACGGGCCAAATCTTTCACCAACCGTTCTTTCAGGGCTCGCATCCAGCCCGGTTCTAATAGTCACAGCACAAGCTCTACGATACTTTTTCACCTTTCTCGAACCTAATTGCATGTTCATTCACAACTTCTGCACCAAATCGCTCGTAGTTACGCACGGTCAACCCCACATAATCATTTTTCTTACCTTTTATCTTTCTAAACTAAACCGTCTTGCAACCACGGCAAGTCTTTCTGCATTTGGCTCACAAAAACAGCCGAACGTCTCCAGTAGCAACACGGCTACTCATACGTTTTCTCTATCCCTGTTCCTCTTTTAGGTCAGTAAGTTTGCCACTTGGTCCCTCCTGCAACAGGCTCGGACCACCCATTCCAGGTAAAAAAAAAAAAAAAAAAGGGGGTGGGGGAGGGTAGAACACAGGGTAACCTGGTTAAAGTTTTGCATTTCTTCACCAGGGGGTCGGCTATGGCCCCGAAACAGCTTGTAAACCCACCTTATTACTACTCCCATATCACCCCGCTGTAGGTTTTCACACAAATTCAGTCCTTGACCTCAACAGAGTCGCCAGCACCAGGGCTTCAAGGCAGGTGCATCGTTAGAAGGTATGGAAACGTTAAGATTAAAAAAAAAAAAAAAAAAAAAAAAACATTTTTTCCTTTCTCTTACACACTTTCACGACATATTTAACTTCCACACGCATAATTTTATTTTGGTTCCGAGGCGTTAGCAACTGTCACATACTTCTACGCATCTCACTCTGTTTTCGGAGCACAAGCCTCCACTACGCAGACAAGGTCGCCTAAACCCCCATTCTTGCTGGCAGTGCAAGCATTTAGCCGACCGAACACACGTCAAGTTTCTACAGACCGCAACATTCCTACTTAGCACACCAGACTTCCGTTACCCTCCCCGGTCCGCCCCGGGGATTCTGGTGCACTAGTCTGTGCCGAGCACAGTCGGACACCCGAGCTATCGGTTACCTAGCCAGTCACCTCCTGGCTCACCTCGGTTGTCACGCATTCTTATGAGTTTTAAACATTTTTTCACTCAAACAGCGCTCAAGCGCAAACCAACTGTCGCTATGGCTGTCACTCCCCCTGATTTTTCCTACTTCATGCTTTCCTCGAAATACCTTTCTGTCCCCTCCTGTATCCCCAACCTTTTTTGGCCGGCAGCGACATCTCTTCCCCCGACCCGTCATCACCTGGGGCGGGTTCAACCAACGATGACGGACAGCTCTACAGAGCCTGGACCATCCCGAAACTCACGGCAGAACTGCGACGTAGGGATATTCCCTTCCCGGCTACAGCAAGAAAAGCCGAACTCTTCAAATTGCTATTTCCACCATCTACGCCAGCCCCATCAGACTCCCAGGCGTCCCTACACTCCATCGCATCAGCAGTTGCTCAGCTGCACTCCTTAGTGGCTTCACTCTCATCGACAGTCTCTGATGTCCAGACCAGAGTAGTGTCTCTGGAAGAACAACAAGTGCTCCCCACGTCACCCGCCACTACCACCCCCATGCCAATGCCGTTAGGTACGCCCCAGTACAGCTCCACCATCTTCCTGGCACATCTCGTCCCAGCTAACATTAGGAAGGATATTTTAGATGGCCGAGACGTCAATCTCGCGTCCCTCCTTATTTCGGTACACGACGCAGCGGAGAACAAAGCCTATACATGGGGAGATGTCTCCGTCGTCCTAAAAGCAAAAGACCGTAGGCTCACACGTAAGCTCACAGTCACTGAGTTCGTGCTCGCCTTTGGCATGGTCAGAGACATAATTTGCTCCCTCAACCCCAACCAAAGGGAAGAACTAGATCTGTATTTACACGCAGTGACGGATCTAGGTTATAGGTTTGGAGGGAGCGCTTTCTATGACTACCACCGCTCCTTTTCAGCCAAAGCAGCTGCCAGGCTCAGCCAGTTTCAGTTGGCTACCGACTGGAGTGCAGTCGATACAGAACTATTCTGTCGCCATTTCGCGGGACTACGCTCCCCACTGTGCACCAACTGCCAGTCGGCCACCCACACAGCTAGCTGGTGTTCGGAAAACGAGGGCAGACGCCCCCCGTACTTTCCCCCCTTCTCAAACACAGCTCAGAGCTCAGGTACATCCACACAGCGCCCACAAGAAGACAAGTTAGGTCGACCCATTAAAACGCTAGGAGGAGCTCAAATTTGTAACAACTTCAATATCGGGGGTTGCCATTTCCCTCAATGCAGACTCCTCCACGTCTGCCTCGCTTGCCACCAAGCTCACCCCAGAATCGCCTGTGGGATCAAAAAACCTAACCACACATGACTGAGCCGCATACACATCGGATGGCTGCACTTCTACCTTCTTTCACACCCATCACCCTCACTAGCAGCCTTCCTACTACAGGTTTTCACTGTAGGTTTCCACACGGGGTTTATCACTCTTCCAGACACCACCCACGAATGCAGAAATCTTCGGTCAGCAGCCACAGACGAAGAAGCGATCAGCACCTTGCTGCAAAATGAACTTGATCGGGGATACATGATCAGCCCCTTCTCACACCCACCTTTTTCTGTTTGGAGAGTCAGCCCTATCGGGCTTGTGAAAGGGAAATTCTCAAATAAACTTTGTTTAGTCTATGATTTGTCCGCGCCTCATTTTTCTCACGTACCTAGTTTAAATTCCCTTATACCCTCAGAGGAATTCGGCCTCAAATATTCCTCCGTAGACCTTGCCATCCAAACCATCCTCAGCTTAGGAGCTGGCGTCTGGCTGTCCAAAGCCGACATCGCGGACGCTTTTAAGTTATTACCGATCCATCCATGCCTATGGCAATGGCACGGTGTCAAATGGAAGGACCAGTACTATTTCGCCACAAAATTGACCTTCGGCTCCAAAAGCAGTCCGTGGCTCTTCGACACGTTCGCCCAGTGCCTGTCCTGGATTCTTTCACACCACGCGTCCTGTCAGAAAGTGATCCACTACTTGGACGACTTTCTGCTTATTGAGGAACCTGGGGAACCTCCAGTAGATCTAAATAGTCTTAGAGAAGTTTTTGCCAAACTCAATATACCCATAGCGGAGAAGAAGGTGGAAGGCCCCGCACAACGCATCACCTTCTTGGGTATCATCCTCGACACTCAAACCATGCAGGCTAGCTGACCTCTCGATAAACTAACCCGCATCAGGGAGGTCATCCATACCTTTACGGTTACCCAAGGGTGCACCAAGAGACAACTTCAGTCTTTGCTCGGGATGCTCAACTTCGCGGTAAGGATCATCCCCCAGGGTCGATCTTTTGTCTCCCGCCTCTTGGTATTTCTTTCCCAAGTCCAAGACCCCGACCGTGTCTTCAGGCTAGATCAAGCAGCGACAGCCGATCTCAACATGTGGGACGATTTCTTAGCAAATTGGAACGGCATCTCAATGTTTATCCCATCAGTATCCCCCTCTTCACCCCAGATAGTCACTGATGCTGCAGCCTCCACAGGCTTTGCAGCGATCTTTGACCGTCACTGGTTCGCAGGCCCATGGCCGCCAGAAATTCTCGCAATCCCCGGCTTCAGTCTATCATCCTCGCTATTCGAGCTATATCCTATAGTGGCTGCAGCACAAGCCTGGGGCAGTAGCTGGGCAGGACAGACAGTTACGGTTGTCACAGACAATCAAGCCACAGCCAACATCATAAACAAAGGCCGTTCTAAGTCACTGGCCATAATGGCATTTCTTCGCAGGCTGGTACAATTGTCCCTTCAGCACCAATTTAATCTTCTCTGCATCCACATCCCAGGCAAGTGTAATACCTTAGCTGATGCCCTGTCCCGCCTTAATTTCGAATCATTCTTTTCACAGGAACCTGGAGCCGACCCAACCATGACTACTATCCCACACTGGTCTCAGCTAACTCTACATTGAATCCATACCTACGCAATGCTACCAAGTTCATTAACCTTTCGTTATCTCACAACACGATCAAGGCCTATCGTGCTGCCTGGAAAATGTACAACAGATTCCTAGCAGCCTTTCCCGGGGCGAGCCCAGGCGATCTCCATCATATCCTCGCTTTCATTTCATACTGCCACACGCAGATGACTTTGGCTCACAATACTATCAGACTCTATCTGGCAGGCATCCAACACTTTATTTCTTTGCAAGACCCCGCCAAGCCGTCCTTATTCGCCGCTCATGCAGTCAAGACAATTCTGCGTGGTATTCTCAAACAGCAGCCGCCAGTCAGCAGCAAACGTCTTCCCGTGACCGGCGCCATCTTTTGTGAGATATCGCTCTTCCTCTCTCGTTCCCCTTTTGGCCCCTTTCCTAGCCTGGTCATTAAAGCAGCCATTTACCTAGCCTTCTATGGTTTTCTGCGCCCCAGCGAATTTACAGTCACCAGCTCCAGCTGTAAGACACTATGCAGACGGCACCTCACTCGCCACCAAACCTTCTTCACTCTACATCTAGAGGTATCTAAAACACAACAGGTGGGCCCAGGGACGGACATCAAGTTTTTCGAAACCTTCAATACCTGGTGCCCCGTGGCCGTCTTGGACCAATTACTAGCGCACTTATCCGATCCATCACCCGACAGCCCGTTATTACCATTCCCGGTTAAACCTCTTAGCTGTAATCAGTTTATCAGCCATGTCAAGATCCTCCTACGCAATATAGGCCTCGACCCAGCTCGTTATTCAGGACATTCTTTTCGCATCGGAGCAGCATCAGCAGCCTCACGCAACGGAGTTCCAGCACACGTAATCAGGAAGTTGGGAAGATGGAAATCCACTTGCTTCGCTCAGTACATTCCCGACCCACAGTCAGAAATGGCTCAAGCCTTCTGCGGCCTTGCTCTCTAAGCATATTGTCTTACTATAATAAACTACTTTGACCCTAAATCAAGTCTTTTGCGCCCTTCTCTTAGCATACCGCCCAGTAGCACAGGGCTCACTGCCCAGCTCACCTGGGTTTACCTTACCGCAGACCAGGGCACACTTCAGGTCTATTTTATGTTGTTCGTCATGTGGCGTGTTTATGTTTTCCTTCCATATCTTTGAGGACGAAGGGTTTTGACCATAAATAAGAGGGCCAGTATGGTGGCCCGTAATTATGGGAGGAGCCCGGAGGGTATATAACCAGACCTCGCACACCATTCAGTGTCGATTCCAGTGCGCGGTACCCTTCCACCCATTTCCCTTTCTCACAGCACTCAAAAAACAAGTTTCTCTACAGGAACATCCATTACTTTCTTCAGGTATGCACCCTTCTCTTAGCATACCGCCCAGTAGCACAGGGCTCACTGCCCAGCTCACCTGGGTTTACCTTACCGCAGACCAGGGCACACTTCAGGTCTATTTTATGTTGTTCGTCATGTGGCGTGTTTATGATTTCCTTCCATATCTTTGAGGACGAAGGGTTTTGACCATAAATATATATATATATATATATATATATATATATATATATATATATATATACATACACACAACACCTAGGATGCACATATATACACAATACACTGAATGCAGCTAACTGACTAGCCTCCTGCCTGCACTATCTAACTCAAATGAAATGAAATCACACTGTCTATCTCTCTCTCTCTCCATATCACCACGCCATAACACACTACACAAGGCCGACTTCCAGGCGGCCTTATGAACACTGTGATTGGCCAAGCATGCGGGTCATAGTGCATGCTTGGCCAATCATCAGCCAGCAATGCACTGCGATGCCACAGTGAATTATGGGCCGTGACGAGCCACACGAATATGGCGCGAATGGCCCATAACGTTTCGCAATTCGGCGAACGGTCGAACAGCTGATGTTCCTGTTGAACATCGGTTCTACTCGAACGCGAAGCTCATCCCTAGTCTGGAAGTGGTTAAAAAAAGCTTCATAGAGTCACCTAAGCAATGACACACACTTTATACACAAATTTAAGCCACCCTGCAAGATAGAATCCACACATACCTGAGGACTTGGTAACCCTGTTTAGACAACTTTCTTCCTCCTTATTTTGATATCACCCTGCTGTAGCCCTGACACATTGTATCGACTGCCCCCTATATCAGAAAGCTGGATCACCTGCCAGACTAACTTGTGGATACCCTTTCCTCCCACCCTTTGGTATTTCCCCTCCTCTCCTTTTCTTGCTCTCCTCTCTGGCTCCATTTGGTGGCTAGTTGCCCCAAGCCAATCCAAAGCTATGTCTGGGATTGGACATTTAGCAACCATTCTGTCTGTATTATCTTTATTGTTTTTCTTATCAGCTGGATTTTTTTGTTGTGAAACATTGCACATTTTTGATCTACTACATTTTGAGATATTGTGATACTGCTGTTTACATGTTATTCACTAACCCCTCCATGATTCCATCTGTTGCCTCTTAATTCCTGTGCAGAGTTTGGCTAGGCCCTAAGTTGCTTATATAAGTTTCCGATCTATACAGTACATGCCTTATCTTTCAACAAAAATGTTGACTAAGAAAAAAAAAAGCTTCAATGCCAATATAAATGTTATGCCGCGTACACCTGACCGGATTTTTCGACGGACTAGGTCAGGCGGAATGAATCGGTCGGATATTACGATCGTGTATGGCCTCCAGCGGACTTTTTTTCCCCAAAAGTCTGACGGACCTAGAAATAAAACATGTTTGAAATCTTTCTCGCGGACTCAAGTCGAAAAATCCGTTCGTCTGTAAGCTAGTCCGACAGATGAAAACTGACACTAGGGCAGCTATTGGCTACGAACTTCCTTATTCTGGTCTGCTCATACGTCATCACGTTCAAATCCATCAGACTTTGGTGTGCTCGTGTGTGGCCAAGTCTGTTTGGAAAGTCCGTCGGAACTCTGGCGAAAGTCCGTCAGGAAGACCGTCGGACCTAGTCCGTCGAAAAAGTCAGTTTGTGTGTACACGGCATTACTGTTCTATGAACAGCTGCCTAGTGCAGCCCTTCCCTATTTTTACTTATCAACCTTTCTTCCAGATTACTATCCAGGAGGTGGGCCGTGTGTGAAGCTGGCAATTTATTAATTTCATGTATCTATACAGTGGGGAAAATAATTATTTGTTCCGCTGAAGATTTTGTAAATTTGCCCACTTACAAAGAAATGAAGGGTCTATAATTTTTTATCATAGGTGTATTTGAAATGTTAGAGACAGAATATCAACCTAAAATCCAGTAAAATAAGTACTGTATATACTCGAGTATAAGCCGCGGCACCTAATTTTTTATCGCAAGAAACTGGGAAAACGTATTGACTCAAGTATAAGCCTAGGGTGGGAAATGCAGCAGCTACTGGTAAATTTTCAGCATGCGGTGCAGCGCGGAAAACACAGAGGCTGTCGGCTTTACTGTGTCCATCAATGCAGCCTCACTGCCCTTTTATTGCAGCCTTACCATGCCCATCGTTGTAGCCTCACTGTGCCCATCACTGCAGCATCACCATGCCCATCGTTGCAGCCTTACTGTGCCCATCGTTGTAACCTCACTGTGCAGGAAGCTGTGTGCAGCAGAGAGATTACATCATCTCTCTGCTGCCTATCTTCACTCTGGACTCAACAAAAGAACACCTTAGCAGAAAAGTGACACAGTAGGTGACAATCCGCAATGTGTGACAGGCTACGTGGCAATCCGCAATGTGTGGCAGGTGACGTGGCAAGTGACAATCCGCAATGTGTGGCAGACTACGTGGCAAGTGGCAATCCGCAATGTGTGGCAGGTGACATGGCAAGTGACAATCAACAATGTGTGGCAGGCGACGTGGCAAGTGACAATCCGCAATGTGTGGCAGGCTACGTGGCAAGTGACAATCAGCAATGTGTGGCAGGTGACGTGGCAAGTGACAATCAGCAATGTGTGGCAGGTGACGTGGCAAGTGACAATCTGCAATGTGTGGCAGTCTACGTGGCAAGTGACAATCCGCAATGTGTGGCAGGCTATGTGGCAATCCGCATCTGGTGGCGGGTGACATGGCAAGTGGCAATCCGCAATGTGTGGCAGGTGATGTGGCAAGTGACGATCCGCAACGTGTGGCAGGTGACGTGGCAAGTGGCAATCCGCAATGTGTGGCAGGTGACGTGGCAAGTGACAATCCGCAATGTGTGGCAGGCGACGTGGCAAGTGACAATCAGCAATGTGTGGCAGGCGATGTGGCAAGTGACAATCCGCAATGTGTGGCAGGTTACGTGGCAAGTGACAATCAGCAATGTGTGGCAGGTGACGTGGCAAGTGACAATCCGCAATGTGTGGCAGGTGACGTGGCAAGTGACAATCCGCAATGTGTGGCAGGTGACGTGGCAAGTGACAATTCGCAATGTGTGGCAGGTGACGTGGCAAGTGACAATCCGCAATGTGTGGCAGGCTACGTGGCAAGTAACAATCCGCATTTGGTGACAAGTGACGTGGCAAGTGGCAATCCGCAATGTGTGGCAGGTGACGTGGCAAGTAACAATCCGCATTTGGTGACAAGTGACGCGGCAAGTGACAATCCGCGTTTGGTGGCAGGCGACATGGCAAATGACACTCTCAGGGCTCCCACTGATTTTGCATTATGGTGAGTTGAACCATTTAATTTTATATTACAATGTATTAATAGAAATAATGCGCTTCAATCATCCTGACACCATAACAACCATGGTGCCGTAATGATTGAAGCGCAAATACCAGCCATTTCCCATATAAATTGCCCCCAAAAAAACATATTTTATAGAAGTGCCCCTCCCGAGACTAGACTCTGGATCCGCCCCTGGCCCCAGGACAAGCAGCCTAATGCCCGGTATCCCTGCCCTCACTCGAGTATAAGCCGAGGGGGGGTTTTCAGCATAAAAAATGTGCTGAAAAATGTGGCTAATACTCGAGCATATACAGTATTTAATCCCCAAGCAAAACATGACTTAGTACTTGGTGGAGAAACCCTTTTTGGCAAGTACAGAGGTAAGACGTTTCTTGTAATTGGTTGACAGGTTTGCACACATCTCAGAGTCAGGAGGGATTTTGGTCCACTCTACTTTACAGATCTTCTCTAAATCCTTAAGGTTTCTTGGCTCTCGCTTGACAACTTAAAGTTTCAGGTCCGTCCATACATTTTATGTAAGATTAAGGTCTGAAGACTGGCTGGGGAAGAAAGTTCTCATCCAAGATTTCAGAATACATGGCCCCATCCATTGGCCCCTTAAGTGGCAAAGTCAGCCTGTACTATTAGCAGAGAAACAGCCCCAAAGCATAATGTTTCCACCTCCATGTTTGACTGTAGGGGTGGTGTTCTTAGGGTCATAGTCAACATTTTTCTTCCTACAAACACGTTGAGTCGAGTTAATGCTAAAGGGCTCAATGTTGGTCTCATCTGACTACAGGACTTTCTCCCAATTCTTCTCTGAATCATTTAGATGTTCATTGGCTAATTTTAGATGGGCCTGTACATGCGGAGGGGGACCTTGCAGGCCCTGCAGGATTTCAATCCATGGCGGCATAATGTGTTACCAATGGTTTGTTTGGCGACTGTGGTCCCAACTGCCTTGAGATCATTCAGAAGCTTCTCCTGTGTAGTCCTGAACTGATCCCACACTTTTTTCCATGGATCGGATCAGAGTTATCTTTCCTGTACATCCCACAGATGTCCAATTGGACTGAGAGCTGGAGAATTTGGAAGCTTAGTCAACACCCTGAACTCATTGTTGTTCTCCTCAAACCATTCTTGAATTTATCAGACCTGGCCACCTTTTTCCATTGCTTTGTTGTCCAGTTCTGATGCCCACGTGTCCATTGTAGGCATATTTGTTTGTGGACACGGTTCAGCATGAGCACTCTGACAAGTCTGCAGCTACACAGCCTCATACACAATGAACTGTGATGCACTGTGTGTTCTGACACCTTTCTATTGGAACCAAATTAACTTTTTTCTAGCAATTTGAGTTACAACGGCTCTTATATTGGATCAGACCACATGGACCAGCCTTCGTTCCCTACATGTCCTGACGTGATGCACTTTAGCTGTCAATGGTCATAAGTTTTGGCTGATTGGTCTATATATTTACTTGCATTCACAGGACTACCCATCAATCGCTCATTTGGTCCAGAAGCTCAGTGAAAACAACATACAGACAATCTTTGCTGTTACTAAGGATTATCAGGATATTTACAAGGTATGTGTGGTGTGTTTGTGTGTTTTTTTGGGGGGGGGGTTTGTGTTTGACCATCCCTGACAATTGCCCCACTAGTATTGTTCTATTTTATAAATAATAATTAAAGTGTTCCTTTTCATTTCTAGGAGCTGGCAAACCTAATCCCAAAGTCAGCTGTTGGAACTTTGTCTTCAGACTCTAATAATGTAATTCAGCTGATCATTGATTCCTACAACGTAAGTACACGCTTCTGACTCCTCTGGCTCCTGCCTGCTTCCTGTTTTTCAAACTTTGTGGTACTTCTTACGTAAAAAGAATATTTTTTAATTTTTATTTTTTATATCTAGTCACTATTTTCAGAGCTTATTCTAGAAAACAGCAAATTGCCAGAAGGTGTAACAATCAGTTATAAGTCATTCTGTAAAAATGGAGACATTGGAACAGGAGAGAATGGAAGGAAATGCTCCAATATCTCTCTGGGAGATCAGGTAAGAATTTGCAGGTTAGTAACTTATGATGCTGCAAAAAAAAACAAAAAAAAAAACAACCATTATCCTGCAATATAATAGCATAACACATTATGAAATACTTACCTTAAAATCAAGCCCCCCAGAGTTGAGCTGTCACCACTGAGAGGGCTTCCATTTTCACCCGGTCTTCCTTCCGGGTTCGTGGAATCCGGCTGTTTCAGTGGCTGGAGCCGTGATAATGCCACGTCTGTTGCTGGTCTGGTGGAGCAATCTCCTCCCAGCACACAGGGCCTCAAAAGGTTTTGGTGAAGACATTTCCTGATGACCTCAGGACCTTCAGACACCACATTGTACACGGTTGTTTCTCCACTTGATAGGGATAGCCTTCCACCTAGGCTCCAATTTTCTACCTCTCTCGAATTTTTCACTAACACCAAGTCCCCCAGTTGCAGCAATAGTATCTCCCGGGCTGTGTCTTCTGCTATATCTTTATGTTATTTGAGAACTAGCTTTTCCAGAACTATCTACATATTGGTACCAGTGGTCTCAGTGCCCCTGCGCCACTGTTCACAGCACCCTCAACAGCATACGATTGAAACACTCACAGACCCTATTGCCCTGAGGGTGGTATGGAGTTGAGTGAGACTTACAGATTCCACTCAGGCCACACAGTTCACAGAATACCAGTGACTCAATGTTAAGGCCTTGATCTGACAGAATTTGTTTTGGGCACACATAATGCTGTACCACGTGGTTCCAGAACAACTTAGCGATGGTCATGGCAGTCCAGTCTTTAGCAGGTACCACAACAGCGAATTTCGAGAAGTGATCCCCGAACACTAATGCGTAGCGAAATTCAAAAATCTCTGATGTGACAGTGCTCATAGGGCTAGTCTGTTCTGGGGTGGCCTTATGCAAGATACATTCACCACAGGATCACTGTACCCTTTCTGACAGCCTGGGGCAGTAGAAGTATCGCCTGACATGGGCTTCTGTGTGGTCCATCCCAAAATGTCTATGCACCAACTGGCAGATTTGTAAGATGGGGTACCACAGTTTGCAGGATGTCCCGCTGCTCAGTAGGTATGCAAGCTTGACAATGTAGCACACTGTCTAGGAGATTCAAATTCTCCCACTGCCATAGCAGGACTCTGGTTGAGTTGGGCAATCGCTGATATTCCTGTGAGTTAGGCCTTTGCTGTCTAACAGACCCTATAAAATTTCAGGGTGCTTTTGTTGTAGGGTGGCCCATTAAGACAAGATGTATACCTCAGCCACCCCTGAAGAATGATCTGTGAATTGCACCATGGGCACACACAAAGGGGAGGCCCGCTGGGGCAGAGCAGGGGCAACTTCCTGGCCCTGATCCACATCTCCTTTTAGCTGCTCCACAGGGAACTGAGAGAGGGAGTCAGCATGGCCATTGAGTTGCTCTGGCTTCTAGTATATTTTATAATTGAAATGAACCAATAGAGTGACCCATCACTTTTCCGAGGCCCACATTTGGCGGACTGCAGGGGGCAAGGGGACTGTTATCAATGTAAACTTCAGTTTTAGCTCCCATGAGGTATTTGGCAATTTTCTTGCTGATAGCTCAAAACAGGGCTAGAAGCTCCAGTTTGAATGATCTGTAGTTATGGGGGTTTTACCCAGAGGAGCGGAGACTGTGACTTTCATAGACAATTACTCATTCATATCCTATTCTTGGCTAATACAACACCTAACCCTTGTAGGCTTCCATCTGTGTAAACCCAGAAGGGCTTAGTATAGTCAGTGTAGGCCAAGAGAGGGGCTGAAATTAAACTCTGCTTTACGATGTCAAAAGCTTGTTGTGGTTCACACCACTGGGCCTGGATGGAAGGTTAAAGCTGCCCTTTTTGCTCAGAAGACTGCCTGCTCTGCAGATTGGTGAGATGCGCTACAATAAGGGAGAATTTAGGGATAAAACGTCCGTAGTATCATACTAGTCCCAAAAAAGGAATGCAGTTCAGTCACTGTCTTTGGGGGTTCCAATCTTGCACAGCTTGAATCATAGCAGGGTGACCCAATGTCCCAAGTATTGAATTTTCTGTCGCACTAGCTAGGCTTCAGCTTTAACCCGTACTGCGAGAGCGGGTAAACACCTGGTCTAGATGCTGTATGTGGTCTTCGAAGGTTTTAGAAAGGATGATGATATCAACCAGGTAGCTCAGTACTGTTTCAAAGTTGTATTCTCCCAGACATCTCTCCATCAGTCCTATGAATTGGTCCCGTAATAGCTTATTTGGAGTGCCTATATCACCACACCCCAGTGCCTATATCACCACACTCCAGATTAACAGATCATTTTTTTCCAGCTGTTTCCATATTTTTTTGCAGAGCTACAGCAAAGTGAGTAAGGCTCATTTGATCCTGTCAATACACTATTCACTTTGCAAAGGCAGTGGGACAGTACTATTTATTAGCATTGCCCTCACTAAAGATGGCCGCAGATTTCGGCCAGGGCAGCTGCGTCAAATTGGACTGCTACTCCCCTAATGACACGTACAGGGGCTTCAGAGCAACAAAGCTCCTCTCAACCTCCATGCCCCTCTGCACAGTGGCCAGCTGAACAGTGGCACCTACAGCGGAGAGAGGACAAACTGAACCTGCCTAGAACAGTGTGGTATTTGGACAATTTTGCATTGTTTGGAAACATGGTATAAGCTCAAATATATGTTTTTCTTTTAGGTTGAATTTGAGATCACTATAACTACTCACAAGTGCCCCAAAAAGGACCAAACAGAGTCCATTAAAATTAAACCAATGGGATTTACTGAAGAAGTTGAGATTCTTCTAAAATTTATCTGTGAATGTGATTGTCAACAGTTTGGAACCCCTGATAGCCCAAAATGTCATTTTGGGAATGGTACATTTGAATGTGGAGCCTGCAGGTACTTGTTTTTGGCTGTTCTTTATCTACATTATGTAACTTTGTTGATCCACACACAATAATATATCATTTATATTCATATGTGTTATGTGCGCTTTGGGGGAGGCAACATCAGACTGTGGATTTCTGATTACCAAGTATTTGCCTTCATACTTGTCTGGGGACAATAAAAAAACATATGCAGCACATCTCTGCAACACATGCACATTCCTCCTATATTTTACCGCTTTAATGACTAGAGCTCTGCAAAATGTTACCCCCTTCATGACCAGGCCATTTTTTGCTATTCTGCACTGTGCTAATTTAACTGGTAATTAGGTGGTCATCATGCAATGATGTACCCAAATAAAATGTATATATTATTTTTTTACACAAATACGGTAGAGCTTTCTTTTGATGATATTTGATTAGCAGGTCCCAGCCGTGAATCACTGGCCGGGACAGGCTCCCGCTGTGTACAATCACAGTGGGAGCTGGGCGGGGGGCACGCACATGCGCACCCTAAACCCGGAGGTAGGCAGTGATCTACGGGTATATTGCTTTGCCTACAGCTGCCGCTCGCCTGCAGTATATTGCAGGTGTGCAGTCAGCAAGTGGTTAATATCTTAAAGTATATACAAAATACTTGTTGGACTCCCAAAAGTCCAGTGTGATTCCAACTTCCTCTATTGGGATGACAATGCAGTGCCTTTGCTGCACTGCAATCCCAAGCAGTGTTGTCAGTCCTGCCCATCTCTCACCTGGATTACAGAACACCTCCCCCATAAGTTTGTGGATGCTGCTGAATTACATTTATTTAGTTTTGTACATTTTAGAATTGGATGACTCAAGATTGACAGGGAAGATATGCTGCCAAAGCTGAACACCTTGGCTTTGAATTGTATTATTATACTTTGCATATTGCTGTCCTATACGTTGCTTTAAAAATGGTAGTCGGTCCGAGAGGCCAAAAATACAAACAATTTTTATCTATCAGCTTGTCTTTACTTCTTAGTAACAGGAAGCATTTCTTTATCATAATTTCCTGATCTCCATAGCAACTTTACTTCTCCACTTGAAATAGCCTTTTGTGGTTTCCCTAAGCCACGCTGACAACTGAGGGAGTCATTTTGAGGGGTTTTTTGATGCACTGAAGCAGTATGCTGTCCACAGACAGCTTTACTGTCACTGGGAAGTTTTAAAGCCTTTTGGCAATAGTTGTATTATGCAGCACACTTTAATTCACTTTAAGATCTCTCATCTTTTTTAAAGTGTCATTAACCACTTCAATACTGGGCACTTATACACCTTCCTGCCCAGACCAATTTTGAGCTTTCAGTGCTGTCACATTTTGAATGACAATTGCGCGGTCATGCTACACTGTACCCAAACTAAATTTTTATCATTTTGTTCCCACAAATAGAGCTTTCTTTTGGTGGTATTTGATCGCCTCTGGGATTTTTATTTTCTGCTAAACAAATAACAAAAATCTTGAAAAAAAAACATGTATATTTTTGTTTCAGTTACAAAACTTTGTAAATAAGTAAGTTTTCTCCTTCACTGATGGGCACTGATGGGGCTGCAGTGACGGGCACTGATAAGGTGGCACCAATGAAGTGGCACTGATAGGTGGCACTGATATGCGACACATATAGACACTGATAGGTGGCACAAATAGGCACTGATAGATGGCACAGATTGGCACGGATGGGCGGCATGGATAGGCGGCACGGATGGGCATGGATAGACCCTTCTGGTGCTAGAGAGTCAGCTGTGGGTCTAGTTAAAGGGGACACCAACTGAAAGAGCTTTATCCATCTAATCTTCTACTAAAATGGACTCTGCTCCTGTCACTCCAAGAAAGCTGAAGTTCACTGTTTGCTACAAGCACACAAATCTCCAAAAATAAGAAGAAAAAAAACACCCCTAGACTGAGTATTGAAGAAATTCATGAATGAGCCTGTGTGCACGCCTGCAGGGCAAAGCTTGTGGGAAAGACCTGGACAGTATTCCTGCAGCTCCTATGTTAGTAGTGCGCCACACATATATCTGTGTGTAAGTACATATGTAACTTTTTTTTGGGGTGCAGAGCTAAACTCTACAGGCTCTGCAGGCTTTAGGTTATGGAGGTATAAATAGATTATCTTATTTTCAGTATATGTTGGCTTTTAACGCTGGGTTCTTATGTTCTCAGATGCAACGAGGGTCGTATTGGAAAAGAGTGCGAATGCAGCACACAGCAAGTCAGCAGTGAAGACATGGATGCTCAGTGTAGAAAGGAAAACAGCTCAGAGATTTGCAGCAACAATGGAGACTGTATCTGTGGCCAGTGTGTGTGTAAGAAGAGGGAAAATCCCAATGAGGTCTATTCTGGAAAATACTGTGACTGTGACAATTTCAAGTGTGACCGATTCAATGGATTGATTTGTGGAGGTGATTTCTACACTAACCCTAGGAAAAACAACCCTAGATGCTCAAAGTGCGATTAAACCGAAAATTAAAAGTCTAAAAGTGTATTTTACTGCAGCTTACCTAACCTTAAAAGTGGTACTGAAATGTTTTTCTTTTATTTTTTTCCCTTTTTTTTTCTTTATTTTCACTTGGTAATGTGACACGTAATTTACTCCTGTTTCGGGGTGTCTCCCCTCTGGTTGGAGGAGCAATAGAGATGGCACAGCAGCATTGTCAATCTGGAGAGTGTTAGATGTGTTAGATGCACTCAGGGCCGCTGATAAGGCAGTACAGCCAGTTCTCCTTTACTGGGCCCAGGCCTCATCAGTTCAAAAGAGAGGCCCAGGCACCTGCCAAACAGGAGGGCCAGAAGTACTGCCTTATTGATGACATTTGTGAATAATGTGCAGTGTTTCCGGCTTCTACTTTTCTTTTCTTTCTCCAGCTGCACTGCAGGGGGATCTGCGCCCCTTCTCCTTGCTGTCTGGGACCCCTGTGTGTCCCTTTCCCCCTGCAGTGCTGCAGTTTTCACTCCTCTTCTCTTCCTCTGCTGCTGCTGAGGGCACACAGGTGGGTGATTTCAGGATGGCTCACCATCCTGAATGAACACACCACCCTGAATGAAGAGTGGTGGTGCAGATATTGTCTCTGTGCTGCAATTCACTTGAATGGGTCTTGTTCGATGGGGGTATTATTTCTGCCATGACTGCAAAGCATAGCATTGTGGGCATTGCATTTTATCAAAACTGTAATTTTATTTTATTTTTGGAGGAGGTGGGCTCTGTTAGGTAGCCTGTATGGGGCCCTGTGATTTCTATCTGCAGCCCTTAATGCACTAGTAGATATGGAAGAACCTGAATAAAAAAATAAAAGTCAAAGTCCAGTTAACACTTTATTAAGCATTTTATTAAGCAGTTGCAGCAAACGTTTTTTTTCTACTGGGGATAGCCTTTAAACTTCAGGTTGTACTGCCACATACAGGAGGATTGGACACTTGCAACCAAAAAATTGGAGGCTCCAGGATAACCCATCCTACTACCAGGATGTCCCTGCTTTTAGCTGGTGTCCCAGGAGGATGTGTAACTTTTCTTTAGGTCCACTGTGCTAGACTATGCTGCTTTTGCCAGCACTTTTTTTATGTTAAATCAAAATTCTTCTCTGGACTGGTGGTATTGCAGGGATAGCCTCCAAGTGTACAGTATATTTAAATAGTGTCACACAGTAATTATTTACATATTTTGACAAATAACCACAATAATAACACACTCAACTGTACAGTGATACTCCCATAGATAGACCCTGGGAAAACATCTTCTTGGGGACCCCAAGAAGACTGGGGTGGTGAGGGGGCCCATCAATAGACAGAAACTCCTAGGGGTCCTACAACTCCTGGGATCAGTAGTAGTGCTGGGGGGGAGGGGGGGGGGGGTGATCAGTGGCAATGCTGATTTTTTTTACCGACTACCAATATAAAGAGAAGTTTCAACACTGGCTACCAATGTAATAGAGGTTTATACTGACCACTAATGTAATAGAAGTATTCACAGTAACTGCCAAAGTAAGGAGGGGGACCTTCACACTGGCCACTAGTTTGAATAAAAGGATTGTACACCAAGCCCCAATGTAATGAGAGGATTTACAGTGACCACCAATGTAAAAGGGATTTCCACTGACCACTAATGTAATAGGGGCATTCACAGTAACCACCAATATAAGGAGGGATTTACACTGACCACGAATGTAAGGGAGATCTTCACATTGGCCACTAGTGTGAATGAAAGGATTTTACACCAAATCCCAACGTAATGAGAAGATTTACATTGACCACCAATGTAACTGAGAAATTTAGCCTGCATTCACATTTGTGTGTTTCGGGAACGCATGCAAAATCGCTTTCCTGACACCACAGAAACGTGCTGCCCTTTAGCAGATACACAGCAGTGCAATTAATTATTGATGACACCCTCACTCATCTGCTGACATGTTCTGTGCAACCGTGTAATTTTGAAAAAGCGTTAGGGACTTTCTTCCGCATTTCTAGAGCATAGAGTAGCCCATTAAAATAATTGGGCTGCCCTACACGCAACCTACATCTTTATCCACCCTGTCAGTACACCTTTGCATCCTAAAACCCCTGCAAACCTCTGTACACAACACCTCCCCCATCCTCACCACTCCAACCCTCCACCCCTCTAACTCTACCTGCCTCCTCTACTCATTTTTGCACCCACCTTCCTTATCTCTATAAATTCCCTCCTTGCTCACCTGTGCACCCAAACTGCAATTCTTTCTCTGCCTACCTCTGCACAACCCACAATACCCTTCCCCCTATACATTTGCTTACCTTTACAGAACAGGCTGATGTTAGGCTGAATGACCACAGTTGCAGGCAGGACTTTCAAGCATGCCCCTTTATCAACCCAGTGGGCAGCATTCTGTATAGGTGATGGTGGCTATGACCTCAGTGAGGCATGATATACATATTCATATGTACATATACATATGAATGCTGCCTCTATTTACATATGAATGGCCCAATCCATGTCTATTTACATATGAATGAAGCCACTATTTACATATCGATGCTGGTTATTTACATGTAAACACAGGGTCTGCAGGTAAGTCATCTGTACACAACAATAGGGCAGAGCTGGGCAGCATTAGTAGCAGCACTTCACACTGAGATATCGGGACACAGCACAGGACTAAAACTTCAAGGGGAGGGAATTTACTCCTGGATAGTTGGCAAGTATGAGGTAGCTGCTTTGGGCCCCACAACAATGACAGGGCCCAGAGCAGCTGTCCCTTTTGCCCTGCCCTAACGACAGTCCTGGCATTGGTTGCACTGGCTTTTTTTTGGTTAATTGAATAGCCTGGAAGTGACTTTCCAGCACTGCATTCCGCTTGGGGAGCTTTTGAGACTTTGTTCTGCTAAAAGTCAGCTGTGAAACATATTCCAGGTTCAGAGTCACTGACATTGCCTCAACGCTTTCCTGTGCCTTATGACTCGATGAGTGGTCTGGCTAGGCTTAGCACTGGGACCCACCTCAATTTTTATGAACACCTTTATTCCCCATTTGTTTTTGCTGATGGGGGGGGTTAACACTGGAAATGAACACTAATGTAATTTGCTGGGTGAAAGTTTGTACGATCTGTGTTCCTGTGTTTGATCTGTTCTTGCTTCTCCCCCTACAATGACATTGGTCCCTTCTGGCCAACCAACCTTCACCTGCTACTAGCTGTCCGGGTTTGTGGCTTCGTGAGCACCTGAGGTCTTGCCTGTTACATTGAGCCTATACATTGTCTTATTGCCATATGTTTGCAACATATCTGATTCTAGACATGTGGGGTGGCAGGGGTCTGAGCAGTCTCATCCTGCTTAACTTTGAGCAATTTGGCTGTCTCTGCAGTGTAGGACCATCCATTTGGGGGGGGGGGGGGGGTATTTGGTTATCCGATCCAGACGACATAAATTATCAGTGAGGTACCAGATGATTTGCAAGAGAGATAGACTGGATCCTGTCCTGAATAGAATTTCACATTCCAGCCTTATCAGCCATGTACAATTGGACCTGAGGCAGTGGTCACCACACAGAACCTGTGTCACAGCTGGTGAATGCCTGGTGTGGACCTCCTAGCCTCCATATTCAACAACATACTGGTAAAGATTTGTTTCCAATTACAGGAATCCTCTAGCAGAAGCAGTAGATGCTCTGGTGGCTCTTTCAAATCAGTACACCTTAATTTATGACTTTGCTATCCTGAAACCCTTTTCCAAAATTGAGATGGGGAGATTCCAGTGGTCTTCATTGCTCCATACTAGCCCAGTCTGATGTGGTAGGCTTACTTGTAAGACATCTGGCACGTGCTCCACGATTACTGCCAGATCAACAGGATCTTCTGTTACAAACACTGATTTGCCATCCTGCTTCATGGCTGCTGGCTTTACCGACATGGCTGTGGTATAGCCCAGGTTCTTAAGGATGGGGACATCCCTAGGTCTGTGATTTCTGTGATGCTAAAACCTAGGAAGTCTAATTCCTTCAAGCTCTATTGTTACACATAGAGGGAGTACTTCAGGTGGTGTGAGTTGAGTCTCTGAACTTCCACCCTAGGTGTTTATCAGTGGTATGATTCCTCTCCATCCCACAGCTTGGTCTGTACCAGTTTTTGGCTCTCAGCATGATCAACGTTCAGGTTTCTGCCCTTTCTAGTCTGTTTAAAAAACTGTTGGCCTCTCACTCTTTGATTAAGACAGGGGCTTACAGGGTGTCTGTCGTGTAGCTCACCTGTCTGTTTCTCCTGTGACTCTGTGGGATCTGAATCTGGTTCAGATCACCTGAGCTTCAGAAATCGCAGATGTTAATCCATTAGACATTGCTCTTTGCACTCTCACCCACAAGGTGTTGTTTCTTATAGCCATCGCCTCTGTATTGCAAGTGTATAAGTTGGCAGCCTTATGCTGCAAGGAACACTTTCTGGTTTTACAGGTTTAGGTTTAGGCACTTTGGAAAATGGAATTCTCCTGAACAAGCAGTAACAGCCATGTGTAACTGCTGACATGGAAAGTTGTTTTCGAATTACAAAGTGGCGATTATGATAGTTATGTGCATCAGTTTACAAATTGGATTATTTATTTAATATATCTTTTATTACAGGAAATGGAGTCTGCAAATGCAGAGTTTGTGAGTGTTTCCTCAATTTTTCTGGTAGTGCTTGTGATTGCTCAGAAGATATCTCAACGTGCATTGCATCTAATGGTCAGCTATGTAATGGAAGAGGAACATGTGAATGTGGAAGATGTAAATGTGCAGACCCCAAATTCCATGGACAGACGTGTGAGATGTGCCAGACCTGTCTTGGTGTTTGTGCAGAACAAAAGTATGTATTATGGAAGAACACATTTCTCGTTCACAGGAAGCGTAAAAATAAATTTTAGTTCAGCTAAACCATTGTTGTACTACATAGATCTTGTAAATAACACCATGTGCAGAACTAAATCTTTTTAGTGGCAACTTCTCAACTTGCCTGCAATCACCTAGTTCTCTGTAGCTTTCCCCTTCACTATTGACTATAAGGACACCACAGTACTGTAGCTGTAACTGTGTAGCTATGCAGCTTCTGATGTCAGAACTTGGTTGTGACTATGCGGTTTCTGATGTCACCACCAAGTTGTTATGTCCCCTATAGATACATTTTGATACATATAGATACATATAGATACATGATGTTCCATTTAAAGTGGGGAGCCTAGGCTTTAGAAATATACATTCTCTCCTCTACTGTAAGTCAGACATAACAGATAGACAGAGGAGGGCAAGGGTTACGGGTTGTCGGATGTAAACTCAGGGCTCAAGTCTTGTGGTAACACATGGGAACGGAGTTCCTGTACTTTTTCCACAACAGGAACTCAGTTCCCGTTAGCAGCCACGTCCTGCAAGACTTTGAAGTATGCGAGCTGTGTGGCAGGTGCTACACCAGCAGCCGCCGACACAGCTCCCAATAAAAAGTGCCACACACCAGGGGGGACCATGCTCACAGGACATGCAGGGAGAGAGGTGAGCTGAGGGAGGAACATCAGTTTTGGGTGGTAAGCTGAGCACAATACCTGGCAAAGTTTAATGCCAGGAGGGAAGTTTATCTGCAAATATGTGAAGAGTTGGAATAGCAGTGAGTGTGTGTTGGAGCCCTGCAGAGTTTGCAGCCCCCCAAGCTAACATACATCTCCTAATCAGGAACACATCACTATCTCCCTAAGCAGATAATTTGCAGTTCATTTATGACCTTTGCGTTTAACCCTGTGTTATCCAAACTCTGTTCAATGAAAAGTGTAAACTCATCACATAAACACTCTATATACAAAATAACATTCACCAATAAAGATCAGAACATGATGTTCACATTTGCATGGAAGCACAATTGAAGGAATGATGATTATTCAGAGAATTACCGTATTTATGTTTTATGAGGATTGTTTTTTTTTTAATTATTATTATGTACTAACAGTTAAGCTTCATACACACAATATGAAAATTGGATGAAAAATACTACTTTTGAAGTGTTCGTGCATATGAACATATCATTTTTTTTTGGTGGGGGAGTGGATCTTGCGTGGGAGTTCCCACACTTTCTTCCCCAGGACTTGTCCCCTGTGTAAACTCAACGTTCGATTTTCGTTTCATTAGTACAGTTTTTGTACCAAAACAAATTGTAAGAGCAAAATTATGTATGCTCAGAAACGAAAGGATACATTCAAAACGATTCAACACATTATGTCACTTCTGGTGTTGTATTCTAGCATATGAAAATGTTCATATTGTGAGTAACCTCTTCACTTTCGACATGAGACTAGCATGCCACAAAAATGGACATTTGTTCATCTGAAAATCTAAGCGCGTGTATGAGGCTTAAAACCATCCACGCTTCAACTCTGATTCTAAAGCCTTGTACACGCGGTTCGATCGTCGTACGACTGAGTGCCTGATTTATGTCAAAAGCACGTGTACAGAATTTTGTCTAGCATACTAACTATCCGCAAATTTTCATTTAACAAACACGAATGTAGTGACGTAATACGAGAGTATAAAGAGGAAGTTAGTTTCTCGAGCGCCACCCTTAGGGCCCCTTCTGCTAATTTTGTGGTAGTAGAAGTTTGGTGAGTGTTGATTCGCGATTTTCAGATCATTCTTGATCTTCAAATGACAGTTTGGGAGTAGGTAGTTACATTTAAAAAAATACAATATAAAATTAACAAGGGGCACCAATATAGTTGTATCTTTGATCTTAAAAACTCAGGGATGATGGTGTTGTGGTAACTTTCCCCCAAAAAATCAAACAACAACCATAATATTAATATTATTTATATCACTACAAAACAAATACCTTTTAAAACACGTTTGGCATATATACATCAGTATCACCAGCAAACAGCTTCATTATTATCCCATTAAAGAAGATGAGAATGTGCGCTGCATTGTGACATTTCATCAATTGCCACGTCACAAATGTTAATTCTAGATTATGACCGGTAGTTTACAAGACCAAACTCTTCCGGGTCGTTCCTTGATTCCGATCATACGTGTTTGTACTTTTGACTTTTGTGTGACAATTTCTGTACTGACCATCCGAAAATTGGACGTTGAGCTGTCGTTTGTCAATAATGTACTAGTCTGCTAACTTAGCTTTTTTCTGCCGAAAAATTGGATGTCGAAAGGAGCATACTAACGGTAAAGCCCTGTAAACACGATAGGATTTTCCGACAACAAAACCGTGGATTTTTTTCCGAAGGATGTTGGCTCAAACTTGTCTTGCATACACACGGTCACACAAATATTGTCGGAAATTCCGAACGTCAAGAACTCAGCGACGTACAACACATACGACGAGTCGAGAAAAATCAATTTTAATAGCCAGTGCGGCTCTTCTGCTTGATTCCGAGTATGCGTGGACTTTTGTGTGTCGGAATTGTGTACACACACTCGGAATTTCCGACAACAATTTTTGTTGTTGGAAAATTTGAAAACCTGCTCTCAAACATTTTTAGTGGAAATTCCGACAACAAATGTTCTATGGAGCATACACACAATTGGACTTTCCGACAACAAGCTTACATCCAACATTTGTTGTCGAAAAATCCTATCGTGTGTATAGGGCATAGGAATTTTGGACGACAGCCCGTTGAATGACAATTCCCTTCGCATTGCGTGTACGGGTCTTTAGTGCACACCATAGGATCACAAACAAATACTAGTGTTTTATTCATTAGCATATCTTCCTTTTTTTTCTTTTCATTAATTATTTTAGCATAGCTTGTCTATTGAACAGTGCTTTTTGCTATTGCTTGTTTTTTGTTTCTTTTTTACCCAGGGAATGTGTTCAGTGCAGAGTGTTTCATAAAGGAGAGAAACAAGAAGGGTGTGATACCCAGTGTGCACATTTCAACCTTACTATGGTGGACAGCCGTGATGAGTTACCTCAGCCAGGACAGCTAGATACTCTCACACGCTGCAAAGAGAAGGATGTAGATGATTGTTGGTTCTACTATACCTACACTGTAAATTCTAATTCTCAGGTTCATGTGCATGTTGTGAAAGACCCAGGTAATGTAGGCTTAGCAGAGATATTTTTGTTTCCCAGCATTCCCATATAAAGTGATCAGCTAATGAGAATACATCTACTGATTTCCTGTTCTAGAGTGTCCCAGTGGCCCTGAAATACTTCCCATCGTTGCTGGCGTGGTGGCTGGAATTGTACTTATTGGATTGGCATTGTTGCTTATATGGAAGCTTCTTATAATGATTCATGACAAAAGAGAGTGTGCCAAATTTGAAAAGGAGAAAATGAAAGCCAAATGGGATGCTGTAAGTATTCCATGCCATGAGGGAGGGAAGTGGGGGTTGCTAATGTACTGCAGTGTCTGATATTACATGTCGGCAGTTTTCCTGTTAAATATTCTTTCTGGTAACACTGTAATGGTTTAGCAAAGGCAATGTTGAGCCTTCTTAGTGTAATGACTCCAGTGTGATGGGGCAATCTGTTCCCATTTTCTATCATTATTATAGTGTGTGTTTTTCTAAGTTGGGAGCACTGCGGGAATATGTATGGAACTATACTGTGTGTATTTTTCTTGTGAGCACATTGGGGAGGTCTATGGAATTATATTAAAAAATCAACAGGATCTAAACTCAATATCTCTACTCTTGATCCTACCTCTGCACCATAACATACAGTATAAAATTCATAACATTAAAAGACTTAATAAGAGTCCAGCTGGCACTTTAAAAAAATTAAAATAATCACAATTTAACCAGAAAGCAGTAATAGGTATAGTAGGTAAACAGTGGCGATCTAGAATGAAGCATATCATTTATACAATGAAGGAGCACCCAGTGAATAGGTGAGCGATAGCATTAAATAAAATCCAAAATCAACATGTCCACAGCTAGATATGTCAAATGAATAAAGTCTGTGATGGGTCACTGATATTGGGAATAAAGCCTTCACATTAAACCATGTGCAATTCATGTCACCAGATCCCCATAGGATATACACACACCAATGTTAGTTGCCTTTCATTCTCATGTTCGGCTAACACGCATGATCTGGTGAGACACAGAGATGCGGTGCTGAGATGCCGTGTCTGCCATGACCATGATATGCGGTTTACATCTCTAAATGCGAGTAATGTCCTAAATAAATGTGAGTTTGATGTTTGTAGGTTTTTTTATGGTTTATCAATAAATCTTACCAAACAGGATTGCAGAGTTGTGTCATCTCTAATCTCTGAAGATCAACATTGGAGTATTCTTAACCTTGAGGGGCACATTGCCTGTTAGCTGAACATGAGAATGTGAGGCAATTAAAGTTGGTGAGTGCATATCCTATGGGGAGCTGGTGACACGAATTGCAGACAAAAGTATCATCTTCACCCCTGGATATCATCATCCACCTTGCGCGGTTTGTGCTGTCCCCTGACCCACACCCATAACAATATCACTGACTCTGGTTTTCTGGCATCATTTGAACTACAGTTTCCGCCAGAACTACCCCCATCTGACTCGATGGTGTAATGTGGAGGCTTTATTCCCAATATCAGTGACCCATCACAGACTTTATTCATTTGACATATCTAGTTGTGTGGAAATGTTAATTTTGGACTTTATTTAATGCTATCACTCACCTGTTCATTGGGTGCTCCTTCATTGTATATATGATATGCTTCATTCTATAGCGCCACTATTTACCTACTATACCTATTACTGCTTTATGGTAAATCTGTGATTATTATGGAATTATATTGTTTTTACAGTTTACTTGTGAGTACACTGGAGAGGTACATGTAGCTGTGGTGTGAGCCGTTTTCTGGTAAGTACGCTGGGGATATGTATAGGGCTCTGATGTGTACGATTTTCTGCTGTGTACACTGAGGATGTGTATGAAATTATCCTGTGTGTGATTTTCTGGTGAGCACATTGTGGATGTGTATGGAGATCTGGTGTGTACTTTTCTAGTGAGTACACTGGGGATGTGTATGTAGACCACCACGTCCACCTTTGCCTGTGAACACATTTGTTGCTGGCCCACTTACAGTGCCAAGGGAACGTCTGCCTCTCCTTGTTGTTCTCTCAGACATTATTGGGATGGAGGGGGCAGTGCTTACAAGCAAATGTAAAGAAGAAGTTGAAATCTGCACTTTAATCAATCTAAAGAGGTGTTTGGTGCACTTTAATTTGAGTACTCAAGCTACACAGACATACTCCACAGATACACTATAATATACTGCAATGTAATGCGCCAAACGTACAGTGACACACAGAACTATATGGCGTTAAACTGGCAGTAACGCAGGCAAAATGATATGACATTAAACTGGCAGTAACGCATCCAAAATTATATGGCGTTAAACTGGCAATAATGCACACAAAACGATATGGGGATAAACTGGCAGTAACGCACGCAAAACTATATGGCGTTAAAATGGTAGTAACGTACACAGAAGTAAATGGTGTTAAACTGGCAGTAACTCACAAAACGATATGGCATTAAACTGGCAGTAACTCACAAAACGATATGGCATTAAGCTGGCAGTAATACACACAGAACCGTATGGCATTAAACTGGCAGTAACACATACAGAACTATATGGCATTAAACTGGCAGTACGCACACAGAACTATATGGCATTAAACTGGCAGTAACGCACAAAACTATATGGCATTAAACTGGCTGTAGCGCACGCAAAACAATATGGCATTAAACTGGCAGGAATGCACACAAAACAATATGGCGTTAAACTGGCAGTAATGCACACAAAACTATTTTGTGTTAAACTGGCAGTAACGCACACAGAAGTAAATGGCGTTAAACTGGCAGTAATGCACAAAACTATATGGCGTTAAACTGGCAGTAACGCACACAAAATGATATGGCATTAAACGGTCAGCAACGCACGCAAAACTATATGATGTTAAACTGGCAGTAACGCACACAGAAGTAAATGGTGTTAAACTGGCAGTAACGCACACAGAAGTAAATGGCGTTAAACTGGCAGCAATGCACAAAACTACATGGCGTTAAACTGGCAATAATGCACACAAAATGATATGGCATTAAACTGGCAGTAACGCACGCAAAACTATATGGCATTATACTAGCAGTAACACACACAGAAGTAAATGGCGTTAAACTGGCAGTAATGCGCAAAACTATATGGCGCTAAACTGGCAGTAATGCACACAAAACTATATGGCGTTAAACTGGCAGTAACGCACACAGAACTATATGGCATTAAACTGGCAGTAATGCACACAGAAGTAAATGGCGTTAAACTAGCAGTAACGTAATCAAATAGACATGTTCAACTACACTGACGCTATCTGAACTGTCCCTACCCTAGCTATACACTAATGTCAAGATTACTGACACAGTCTCACTACACTACACTGAAACTATATGAGCTGTCCCTACTCCACACTAATGTATGTATGAATGACACAGTCTCATTACACTACAGTGAAACTATCTGAGCTGTCCCTACTCTAGCTGCACACTATGCAAAGCTGAATGATGTTCCTCCTCACTACACTCACACTATCCCTAGACTAACACTAAACTAATATTCTACACTGACAATTGAAGCAAAATAGCACACTAACTAACTGATAGCACTGAACAGAGCGCTGTTCTCTCTCTCCACACGAAAATCACACTGAAAATGGCTTTCATTGAAAGAATACTTTTATACTGTTTGGTGGGAATGAGCCATGATTGGATAAAGTCATGATGACAGTGTCCAATCATTTCTCTGACAGTGCTCTGTGCCCTGATTAGTTGAAGGTTTCACTGCTTCAGCCAATCAGGGCTTGCAATAAACTGTTCAGCACCACAATGCATTGTGGTCGGTTCAGGGGCCCAAACAAACGGTTAAAGTACTCGTTTGTTCGGTTGGTCGTCGAACGTCAAAACTTCTAAAGTTCGGCCCGAACTTATACTCGGGCCGAATCGTTTGCCCATTCCTAATCCTGAAGGGCCATATAACACCAGCAGATTTGTAACAGCTACAACCCTCTTTATTGTTCTCTGTCGATTTTTTAGCTGGCTCAAGAGTTGCTTCTTTGTGTAGCTACAATACTGTTGTATGCTGCTATGAAAATTGCTGGTACGCTATGATCACTAGAGACTGCATTAGATAATGTGCATCTACTGAAGCTGGCTATTCTGTGGGTAACTATATCTCTATGGCAGGATTCATTGACTGCCATTCGATATTTCTTAGTAATAAAAAGGCTAATGCCCTGTACACACGGTCGGACTTTCCGACGGAAAATGTGCGATCGGATCTTGTTGTCGGAAAATCCGATCGTGTGTGGGCTCCATTGGCTTTTTTCGCTCGTGTGTTGAGAATTCCAACGCACAAAGTGCCACACATGCTCAGAAAAAATTTGGAGACAAAAGCTATTGGCTACTGGCCTCTACGTAGTCCCGTCGTACATTTTGTACGTCACCTCGTTCCGAACGATCAGATTTTCCAACAACTTTGTGCGACCATGTGTATGCAAGACAAGTTTTGGCCAAAAACCGTCAGAAAAAATCTGATGGATTTTGTGTTTGGAATGTCCGACTGTGTGTATGGCGCATAAGAGCCAGCCATACAGCCTACAAGCCATGAAAGAAACACTATAACTCACTGCTTCATACGGGCATTAATACACTTCAGGCTGAAGGCCCAATTTATACCTTTACTCATACACCTATTGAAGGATCATATCCCCTGCCCAGCCAGTGGCAAGGTTTGTTCCTACCTGCCCTGACAATGGACTCTAGCGTTTTGAGCAAGTAATGTTGAACATGTCCTAAACTCCACCAGCCCTCTCACATCTTCACTGTAATCCTTGATTCACGTTATAAGCTCTGTATCTTTAGTTGATTCTACCTCTTGGAAACACAGGAGGGCCACCATATTTCTGATCTGTAAGGCCTTGCATATTGTGACTCCAGGCTGTTTCTCTAGGCGAACTCTGTACAACAGCAGGCTCCAAGATGGAGACCAAGCCACTAGGTGTATTACATGAAGTACACCTGTTCCATCACCACTAGGGCTCCCGTTACCCGCTTCCACTGCCAGCTGGGCACTACTCCTTTCATACACCTTCACTACACATTCATAAGGGTTGTCTGTGATGTTTGCTTATTTAACCACAAGGGTCAACTTGGTCAACTTGTAATTGTCTCTTTCTAGGGTTACATGGCTTCACTCCAGTTTTTACATTTTTTTCACCATTGTTGCACCTTGGTTTCACAATCAGGTGACCTTTTCCCCAGTAAGCGACTTAAACATTTCTCTTTGTAACAAAAGGTTTTCTACTCAAACAGACTTGTAAAGTAAAAATAACTAAATAAACATGTATTCAAAACATAAAGTAGGCAGCTGCCTACATGCTACAAAGTGGCTTATGTGTATGCCAGTTGGTGGTTATACCAACCAGGACCCTCCCAAAACTGCACTTTTGGTGGAATTGTCCATTGATAAACATGACATAGTAAAAAAGAAGTCCTGTAGGTTATCGCTAACCTGTAAGTGCTGAAAACTAGAGGAGATCCCAATCTGTATTTCCTCCCAGGACATTTGTGTTGAGCTTCTGTACTTGTCAGTTTGTTCCTGTACATGGGATTGGCAGTATAAATATTATAAGTATTTCTTTCCACAAAGCTGTCCTGTTAGACTTCTGTCAGACTATATGTGTGAATGTTTTTTCTGTGGATTCCTTTCTCCGGTGAAAATCCTATTTACAAGAGTCCTATTAATAATTACAAGAACCCAAACTATGGAAGCAAAGCCGCTCTCTGATTCTCAGTGCTGCCAGGGGTTCTTTGGAAATGTATCTTTTCCATTAACATGTATTTTGTTCATTTTCTTTTTAACTGTTACTGCAACTGCTTAAGGACCCTTGGTAGCATTATAGCTGAGATAGTTGAACTCCAGGAATATGCTGGTTTAGGAAGGGGGTTAAATCCAACAAGGCGTATGCCACCTTGTGGCTTTATCATTATTTACTATTTAAATTTTTACTTAGCACTGTGAGTGCAGCTAACGCTATACATTCAGACAGGAAAGATACACTCTGCCCACCCCACCCCTCAGCTGTCCATTCACAGGATAATTGTATTTTGTGAATAGGTTTACATAATACACATCCTTCTGTTACTGGACAAGAGGAGAGGCAGGCAGACCAGCTGGAAACATCTCTGTAGTTGGTACATTGGAGACCTGAAGGTCCAGTGTCAGTGCATCAGAAGTACAGCGATAGTATACACCTTGTTGGACTTAAAGTGTTGCTAAACCCACAACAGTAAAATCAGTCTGTATATGCAGTAAAGCTTGCTTGTTATTCTCACTGTGGAACCTAAGCAGTTAATCCTCTCCATGCCCATGGTGTATAAAGGTCATTTGAGCCTTCTCTGTTCCTCCCCTTCTTCCACAGTCCTCAATCCATCCCCTGTTAGAACAGAGCCATTGGGACAAGCAGCACATGCTCAGTTTGGTGTGTATTGCTAGTAAGTTTTTTTTTTCCTTGGGAGGGTGCATGTGATCAGCACAGGGTCAATTAGCGCTGTCTAAACAGATGGCTAGGGGTCCTGCAGCCTCAAAGCAGAATGAAAACTCCTCCTACAAGCTTTAACCAGACAATGATAGAAGACACAAGACTGCTCTAACTGCTGCTGAGAAAAGGTATTTTGCAGTTTTTATCTACTAAAGTAATTGCATTTCCATGTTCTGTGTACTATGGGAGACCAGATATAGTGAATGCAGGGTCCCTTTGTTTAGTAACACTTTAATCCTTTATAAACCAGCAGACTTAAAAAAAAAAAAAAAGTACTGCAATTCCTCGAGTTCAGCTTAAAACACTTGTAGCAAACTGGACCTCAGCCTTCCCGGACCCGGACCTTGTCCACAAAATTCTGCTTGGACTTCGTAAGGTACTGCACCTAACCCCTAATGAAACCTGGAGGGAAACCCAGCTTAAGATTGCCCACAGGGCCTATATCCCTTTCCTCTCTCCCAAATCTAATCAAGACGGTGCATCTTGCCCCCACTGCCATCAACCGAAACCACCCCTCTCACACTGCCTATGGTCTTGACCGACTATTTCCACCTTCTGGGACCAGGTCTTGGCTTTTATTTTTGATGTCACACTACTGAAACTACCTAAGGAACCTCTGCTCCTAATCTTCGGTTATTGGGACCCCCTACTGCTGCCATGGTCTGCTCCTTCAGGAACTACCCCTCCCAAAGGGACCCACTCATCTCGTGCTTCAATGGACTGGGTTCTGCTATGCCTTCTTCTGGCCCGACGTCTTATACTCCGGCATTGGCTATCTCCACTTGGCCCTCCAGTCAA
Source organism: Lithobates pipiens (assembly GCF_037356315.1). Classification (NCBI taxonomy): domain Eukaryota; kingdom Metazoa; phylum Chordata; class Amphibia; order Anura; family Ranidae; genus Lithobates; species Lithobates pipiens. The sequence continues at coordinate 92,451,442 of NW_027507764.1, forward strand.
ACAACTCCACAAGGATCTTCTCTCCCTTCTGTACAAAGAAAGGCTTCTGACAGACTTCTCCCACGTCAAACAAAAATCGGCTTTGCTCCCCAGGTGGCAATTGTTTATCTCATCAACTATGCCACCATCCGATCAACATGCATTGGAACAATTTTTTTTTACTTACAACAGGTCGTTCACCCTCTGATATTACTATATGACCTCCTTCATAGGCTCGCTTGTTTCAAAGCCCTTCTCCAGGATTCTTCTCTATGGACACTACAAATGAACCTTTTACAATGTAATTTTTTTATATACTTCCTTAATCCACTACCTCTCTCCCTCCTCCTCTCCCTCCCTTCCCCTTCCTTTTTCCTTCCTCCGCTCCCTCCCTTTACTTTCTTTAATTAGCTTCTAGACCTTGCTTGATAAGTTATAGTTAGGCCTTAGATCTCTTGGAGCCGGTATATAGCTCCTGCTCAGGTTAGGGTTCAAAACAGTCACTGATCTATCCAACCTGGTCTGTATTACACTTGATTATCAAGGTTCTTGCTGTTATTGGACGTCTTTTGTATCTCACGGTATCTTCAGGAACTGCTTTGGATTTGTATCTTTTCCTTTTTATATGTGCCTTTGTATGAGCCTTTGTATTTTCTATTCCCCAATAAAAATTATTTGAAAAAAAAAAACAACACACTTGTAATGCCACATACACACGACCGGACTTTCTGGCAGACTAGGTCCGACGGAATCAGTCCGTTAGACAATCCGATCATGTGTGGGCTAATTCATATGTATTTTCACATACAAAAACTGATGGACCTGAAATAGAACATGTTTCAAATCTGTCCGATGGACTCAATCCCTATCGGGAAAACCGTTCGTCTGTATGCTGGTCCGACTGACCAAATATGACGTAAGGGCAGCTATTGGCTACTGGCTATTGAACTTCCCTTTTCAGTCCCGTCGTATGTCATCATGTTCAAAACTAACAGACTTTTGAATGGACTTAGTCTGCTCGTGTGTGGCCAAGTCCGTTCGTTTGGAAGGTCCGTCGGAACTCCGCCGAATGTCCGTGGGGAAGACCGTGGTACTTAGTCTGCCATAAAGTCCGGTCGTGTGTACGTGGCATAGAACATTCAAGAACTGTTTTACATAACAAGAAATACATTGCACCTTATAGTAATGAATTTACAGCTCTGCTTTTTGTTTAGGTCCCTTTTGCAGTCACAGTGTGGTGATGCACTCTGTGTAGTTTTGTGTTTGGCTTCCTTTTAACTCATAAATGTCTGTTTTTGTGATTTTGTTAGTTGGGAATGGTTTAATTATATCTGCTTACCTACATATTTACTGTTTTATTGATATAGTTTGCATATTATACTAAGGCCTTATATTAAAGCTTGCCTCGTTCATTTTCTTTCCAGGGTGAAAACCCCATCTACAAGAGTGCAGTGACAACAGTGGTGAATCCTGAATATGAGGGAAAATGAATGTGATGATTTTTGTGTATGGTCAGCCAGGCTATATACAAAGTAGCATCTTGATCGGATCAGATGGCGGCATGTGTCCGCTGACATCTGCCACTCCATAGAGGAGACTGCAAGGTCCGATCAGGCCTGCCTGAAAAACTTAATTTTTATTGTTTCACTTTAAGCATCTTTAAAATCACTGCTCCTTTAAAAATGTATCTTTTTTTAAAAGTTTTTTTTGCATTGATGGAAAGCAAAAGGAGGACAAATAAGCGCCAGGCCAATCCTTTAAAAGCCCCATACACACTATCAGTTTTTCCTTCAGATTTACCAAAACCATATAATATGAGGTCAAACCTTAGGAGTTTCAATTTGTATACAATCAGGCAGGCCCTTGCACTACATGATTTTGGTAAACCTGAAGGAAAAAATCAGCAGAAAATCTGATAGTGTGTATGGGGCAAAACAGCTTAGGAATGTATTCAGTATAAAAGTATAAAACAAAACTAAAAACTTGCGTGAAGAATGTTGGAGCACTTGCAGAGTGCTAAAGTGGGTGGGAGTTTCCACGTGCAGTGTCACAGGAGCACAGGAGGACCACCGGGAAGTCTCAGTTGAGAGATCCACGAGTGCCGCGTGTTAGCCGCAGCTGGAGCCTCGGTAAGCCTCATGGAGACGTCGGCTATGTGTCTCTAGGTGTGAGTGGTCCAGGGCTGTCAAACTGGGGAGCTGCCCACACGCTGTCTGGCCAATCAGAACGCGATTCAAAGGCACAGCCTCGCCTTCTTCATCAGCTGAGCTGCAGTTAACACACAACGCTCGTGGATCCCTCAATAGACTTCCCGGTGGTCCTCCTGTGCTCCTGTGACACTGCACGTGGAAGCTCAGACCCACTTTAGCACTCTTCAAGTGCACCAACATTCTTCATGCATGTTTTTAGTGTTGTTTTATACTCATATACTGAATAAATTCCTAAGCTGTTTAAAGGATTTTGTTCACAGTGATCGGGTTTCCCAGCCTGTGCTTGAAGCACCCTCACTCCCTTTACAGCCTCCATTTAGAGACTTTTTTAGAGACTAATTTTTAGAGACTAATTTTTAGGGGTTTATCCCCCAGAACTTTCAATATACTCACCATTCATATGGTTGCACCTTCATGTATCAGCATGCAGATGCATGCCTTTTCATTAAAATGTTAAACTTTATTTTTTTTTCATCAGATGGTTTAGCGCTGAACATTATACCATTATTGTGTATGTGTTTCCTCCTTATTTTTTGCATTGATACATGTCTCCCAGGGCAGTGCCCAGACCCCCATACCCTTTTTATGCCCAATAACTTGCATTTTCATATAAGCATTCAAAATGGGCACTTTTGATTTTTCACGATCGGGTCCCATAGACTTCAAATGGGTTTGATGTTCCAGTCCAACTTTTGCTAAGTTTTGGGAGTTCTGGTTCTTATATGGTCCTATGCCATTGTTGGCCGCCTTGTGAAGATGCCAGTTGCCTGGCTGTCATGCTCGGCCTCTAGACTAAATGTCTGCTGCCTCACTGAAGGTGAACAAGCATTCAGCAAGGAACGTTAATGTATGTCCATAGCATCTAAAATTTTAAAGCTCCTTTACAAAGTTTGTAAGGTATAAACTGCAAAGATGTTTAAGCAAACAAATATTTGTGTAATATGAAATGTTTAGTCCAATTGCCATGTGAATGGCATTGAAATCACTTGGCCCATAAAAACCAGTTAAAAGATTATCTGGGTCAGGGTAAACTTTTCTTATTTTCTAAACTACAAAAGATGCTATTTGGAAATTCCCTTATCCAAAAAAAAAAAAAAAAGAAACGCAAATTATGTTGAATGCTGAATATGAATGTTGCTGCTAGACTAATACACCTCACAAACCGATCCGTGACTGCTGCTCCTCTCTGCCAATCCCTTCACTGGCTTCCCCTACCCCACCGTATAAAATTCTAAATTCTAACCACAACATACAAGGCCATCCACAACATTGCCCCCAGCTACGTCACCAACCTCATCTGCAGATATCGCCCAAATCGCCCCCTCCGCTCCTCCCAGGACCTCCTGCTCCCTTGTTAGCTCCTCTCATGTTTGTCTTCAGGACTTCTCCGAAGCCTCTCCCATTCTCCGGAATTTCCTTCCCCCTGCATATCTGATCAGCCCCTAACCTGTCCACCTTTAGGAGATCCCTGAAATCTCACTTATTCAGGGAAGCCTATCCCACACCCACCTAACAACCCCATGAAATCATTCCCCGCATCTATTACCTTTTGCACCACTACCCCCTTAGAATGTAAGCTCTACGAGCAGGGTCCTCCTGTACCTTCTGTATTGATCTGTACTGTAATTGTCTTGTCCCCCTTCTACATTGTAAAGCGCTGCATAAATTGGTGGCGCTATATAAATAGTTTAATAATAATAATAATAATAATGTTGGTAAAGGATCAGTGAGCTCTTTCAAGTACACATCTAAAATAAAAAAATAATATCACTATATACCTCTTGCTAGGTGTTCCTGCAAACTCATCCACATTAAAAAATGAAAAATCAATATTTAAGATATGTTCATAAATCTGTTTAAACAAGGTTATTACTTTCAGTTTCAAGAAACTGCATTATAGCACTTTGTGCTTTGGAGTTACACTCAACATTAAATATATCCTGCGCTGGATCTCCTCTCCAAAATCCAAGTGACAACAGTTTGTGGGTCAAATCTTAGTTTTAAAATGTACTGTATGTTACCCCAATGTATTTCTGATATGTGCTTTTTGTACAATGTACTTGTATTAATAAATATACTGTTCTCTTTGTATTGCCTCCATTGTGTGAAATTCCTGATGATCCTGCCAGTCGTCCCCCTGCTTTTCTATTTCAAACTGACTATGCTAGGCATGGCACATCCATCTCAGGTCAGTTTTCTGGTTGTGCTGGGAGCATAGTCTGCCTGTCCTCCGATGGCCAAAACTTGTGCTGACATGTCCCCCGCACAGCCATTCATTGGGAATCTCCGTATGCTGCGGTTTCTCTATTCCCTGCACTCCAAACCCCTTATGCAGCCGAGAACAGAGATTATGTGATCACTTATAGAAAAAGGGAAAAAAATGTGTGTGTGTGTGTGTGTGTGTGTGTATATATATATATATATATATATATATATATATATATATATATATATATATATAATTTCTATGGTGACATTTATGCTGTGAATTTACCTGCATTTAGGTGTGGTCAATTTAGCTGTATTTATAGAAAATATAGGTTTTTACATTAAGGGTCTGATAGATGTAACGAAACGTGTGTACATTTGTTTTAAAGCCGAGAAAAGGAAAAGTCTAAGCCCATGAAAAAGAAATACGGAAGTATAAATGTTGTTTGGGCCCCTTGCACACAGATGCATCTAGCTGCTGTGCTTCCCATCTTGGAGCTTGTGTACTGAGCCTAGGCCTTGTTGGTCAGTGTAATATAAGGAGCTCAGGCCCTGGTGGCCAATATATTGTACAGAATCTTGTTCTAGTGGTCATTATGTACAGAACAGTGTCCCTGGTGGTAGGATTAAAGTATAGAGGCTAGTCCCTTGTGGTCAGTACAGGTCAGTGCAATGAACAGAGCGCTGTCCTTGGCAGTCAGTATGCGAGATAGAATAAAGTCCATGGTAGTCAGTATAATATGCAGAACTGAGAACCTTGTGGTCAATATAATGTACAGAGCCCAGTTCCTGGTCTTCAGTCTAATTTATATAACCCACTTTAGTTGTCAGTATAATGTACAGCCCATGGTGGTCATTATAATGTACAGAACCTAAGCCCTGCTGGTCACTATAACGCACAGAACCCTCTGCCTGTTGGTCAGAATAATGTAAAGAGCTCAGTCTCTGGAGGTCCATAAAATTTGCAGAATCCAGGCCCTGGTGGTTAGTTTAATATACAAATCCCTAGAGGCCAGTATAATATACAGAGTCCTTGTGGCACAATATAATGCACAGAACCAAATCCCTGGGAGTCCGTTTAATGTAGAGAGCCAGTCCATTTCATTAAGAATATTGTTCAGAACTAACTCAGTTCAGAGCCAAGTACCTGGTGGTCAGTGCAATGCACAGAGCCCAGTCCCAGGTGGTAATAATAATGTACAGAACCCAAGCCCTGGTGGTCAGTATAAATGCATAGATAGAGCCCTGTCCCCGATGATCAGTATAATGAATAAACCCTTGTCCCTGGTGGTCAGTATAATGCATAGAACCCTGTCCCTGTTGGTAATGATGATGCATAGAGCCCTGTCCCCAATGGTCAGTATAATGCATAAAGCCTTGTCCCTGGTGGTTAGTATAATGCACAGAGTTCTGCCCCTGGTGCAGGGGCGTTACTAGGTGAGGAAAAGACCAGGGGCTTCAGCCCGAAGTCCGAGGCTGACACCGAGGGGGGGGGTGTGTTTTGTTTGGCGGGAGGGGGGGTAAGCTCACCTGCTGGTTGTTGCCTGGCTTACCAGTGCCCACCAATGCTGAGCCACACTGACCTACCTGACCCACACTGACCATTACATTGACCTACCTTACACAAACTGACCATTACACTGACACACACTGACCTACCTGGCTCACACTGATCATTACACTGACCCACACTGACCTACCTGACACACACTGACCATTACACTGACCTACCTGCTGACACACACTGACATGCACTGACCTACCTGACCATTACACGTCAGACTTCAGGTGACCTCCTCTTGCAGCTCAGCTGTAGTGTGCGGCACGCCCATCCAAGTAGACAGCAGGCAGGCAGAGACAGGAGAGGAGAGTAGAGCTGCCCGTCCGAGCGCTGAGAGGGGAACTCATAGTTCTCAGCATGGCTGCATTGCAATTCCGGCCTTCTGGAGCCTGCAGCACCTATGATGGAAGTCACACATCCCGTGGTCCTGGCATTGGACCAGTGGGACATCTATCATAGGCACTGTATGCTTCAGAAGGCGGGACCTGTTGTCACTTACCCACCCTACGAGTCAGTTCGGGTTGCAGCTCGGGGGTTAATAATAGATTTGTGAATGCCCTGGTGGTAATTATAATGCATAGAGCCATGTCCATAGTGGTAGGTATAATGTAAAGAGCCCAATCCCTTGTGGCCAGTAAAATGTAGAAAACCCAGGCCATGGTGGATAGCATAATTTACAAAGCCCAGCCCTGGTGGCCAATATAATATAAAGAGTTCCTCATGGTCAGGATGATGTACAGAGCCTAGTTCCTGGTGGTCAGTAAAATGCAGACAGTGTCTTTAGCAGTCAGATTATCATAGAACTCCCTGATGGTAAGTATAATGTACAGGCTCTGGTGGTCAACATGATGTAAGCTTGCTCCAGACTGATGTGTTGAATACATGCAGAGAGGTTCCTTCATCCATCACTGGATACAAACAGGAGAGGTGACCCTAGCCTGTCCATATTTGGACAGGACTTTGTTTTCAATCAGACATAGGTTCACCCCAAATAGCACCTAGAGTCCATGCAAGACAATATGGTGCCATAGGTGACTTATCTTAGAACAGGGGTAGGTAACCCCCGGCACTGGTGCCGCAAGCAGCACACAAAGCCTCTTTTGCCAGCACTTGACTCCCTGCCCATCAGCAGAGCAACGCAGGGAAGTGACAGTTTGTGGTATTACTGTTGAGTTTCTGATAACTTTGTTGAAATTATTCCTGAACCTTTGCGTCATTTACTACTGAACCCGGGCACTCTGTGTCCCTTTAAGCCAGAGACAGTATTCAGCACAATGAAAATCACACCCAACTTTTCCTGTGGAGCAGAGTGTCGCATTTTTCCTCAGCTGCGGAGGCCCAACTTATGATCCTGGACACAGGCCCACTGCTTTCAAAAAATGCCCCTGACCAGAGCTCATCATTGTGCATCCATTTCAAATGCTTGCATGTGACATCACTTACATCACAGACATTACATACATCACATACATTGCATACAAGCACATGAGCTGGATGCAAGAGGCAGATCAGTAGGATGAGTATGCCAGGACAGGTAGATGTGTCTCATCTCTGCTTCCTTTCACCACTCTGCATATCACGCATTTCATAGATGAGATGAGGGTACAGCGGTGGAGCAGATGAGCAAGAGGGGTTCAGAGGTAGGAAAGATGAGCAGGAGGGTACAATGGTGGAAGAGAAGAGAAAGGGGTTCAGCAGTGAGACAGAGGAGCAGGGGGGTACAGTGATGGGGCAGATGAGCAGGGAGGGGGTTCAGTTTTGGGCCAGATGAGAAGGGGGTTACAAAGGTGGGAAAGATGAGCGGGGGGGGGGGGTCAGTGTTGGGGAAGAGGAGAAAGGAGGTACATTGGTGGAACACATGAGCAGGGGTTTACAGTGGTGGGGCAGATGAGCAGATAAGTTCAGTGTTAGGACAGATGAGAAGATGGTTCAGCGGTGAGACTGAAGAGCATGGGGGTATGGCGTTGGAGCAGATGTGCAGGCAGGTACAGTGGTGGGGCAGATTAGAAAGTGGGAACATTGGTGGGGCAGATGAGCAGGGGGTCACCGTGGTGGGACAGAAGAGCAGGGTGATACAGTGGTGGGACAGAAGAGCAGAGATTTACAGTGGTGGAGCAGATGAGAAAGGGGGTACACTGGTGGGGCAGATGAGCAGGGTGGTACAGTGGTGAGGCAGATGAACAGGGGTATTACAGTGGTGGGGCAGATGAGCAGGGGGTTACAGTGGTGGGGCAGATGAGCAGGGGGGTACAGTGATGAGACAGATGTGCAAGGGGTTACAGTGGTGGGGCAGATGAACAGGGGTGTTTCGGTGGTGGGGCAGATGAGCAGGGGGTTACAGTGGTGGGGCAGATGTGCATGGTAGTATAGTGGTGGGCCAGATGTGCTGGATAGTACATTGGTGGGGCAGATGAGCAGGGGGGTTACAGTGGTGGGGCAGATGTGCATGGTAGTATAGTGGTGGGCCAGATGTGCTGGATAGTACATTGGTGGGGCAGATGAGCAGGGGGGTATAGTGATGATAGTGATGGGGCAGATGAGCGGGGGTACAGTGGTGGGGCAGATGAGCAGGGGGTACAGTGGTGGGGCAGATGAGCAGGGGGTACAGTGGTGGGGCAGATGAGCAGGGGGCACAGTGGTGAAACAGACAGTGATCTGAGGTGTGGAGTTGCATAAATTGGGGCTGATCTGAGGCGTGAGAGTGCAGGATGTTAATTTCCCACTACTAAAGTAGTTTACAGCATTTACTGTATAAAAAAAATAAATCCTTTTTGTGATTGAGAGTACAAAATTTTTTGGTTATAAAATCGGCACGCTCAATTTCTTTGAAAATATTTTTTGGCACACTGTGCTCAAAAGGTTGCCTACCCCTGCCTTAGAAGACAGAACTAATTAGAACTAATTTGAAGTACTTCTCTTGAACGTGATTCTCCTTTAGGAATTATAAGCAGGTGGGGACATCTAGTGGCAAAAAGTGAGAATGACATTCCTAACACCATTCTGCATACAGAAAAATTTAACATATATAGTGTAAGTAATCCACATAACAAGAACACTTTCACAATAAAGTTGTAGTAGCATTTTTTAGCTGTAGCATGACACGGGTAGGTAAGATCTGACCTTGCCCTCTTACTTAATTTTAACCCACTACTTAACACTATCTTATAACCAGCCATAAATAACCACACTACACTATAGGTGGGGTAAATGGCCAAGCATGGCCTTTTATTAACAAAACAACTTTATTAACACAAACAACTTTATTAAACATTTCCAGTCACAATGTACACCCACCTAACTTTACCTGTCCTATATACTGTAACTATTTTGAGATCCTTGATGGTACCAATCTATCCTCTACCCCTTTTAATGTGTCAGAGGCACCATCTAGCTGAGCTGCCACCCCAGCCGCTACTTATGCCGGCTCGGAGCCTAAACCCAACTGACCTCAGCCACCCCAGGGTCCTTACAATACCCGGTCACTATCCAGTGACCCGTTCCCACTCGAGGATACCATACCATAGATGGTTTCCCACCGCTTAACTGAACACACCAACTGCTACCACCGCCAAGGACCCCAAGGTGTACTACCTAACCTCAACTACCAGAACAACCCCAAGGCAAATGTCAAGGGTGGGAGGGCGGGACGCTTGCTAACAGCTTTCCTCCCTCTGTGGTGACCCCTCGCTTCTGCCAACTTTTATATAACTACTACAAGCCCCCCCTCTGCACCAAAACTTGACCAATGACCTCAAAACCCTTTCCTGCTGGTTAGCCTTACCACCCTGTCATGTTCCCCCTCCGCTGATTCCGTTCCTCCCCCAGCTACGGGCTTTCTTGACACGGGTAGGCAAGATCTGACCTTGCCCTCTTACTTAATTTTAACCCACTACTTAACACTATCTTATTGCCAGCCATAAATAACCACACTACACCATAGGTGAGGTAAAAGGCCAAGCATGGCCTTTTATTAACAAAACAACTTTATTAACACAAACAACTTTATTAAACATTTCCAGTCACAATGTACACCCACCTAACTTTACCTGTCCTATATACTGTAAGTATTTTGAGATCCTTGATGGTACCAATCTGTCCTCTGCCCCTTTTAATGTGTCCGAGGCATCATCTAGCTGAGCTGCCACCCCAACTGCTACTTATGCTGGCTCAGAGCCTAAACCCAGCTGACCTCAGCGATCCCAGTGTCCTTACAATACCCGGTCACTATCCAGTGACCCGTTCCCACTCGAGGATACCATACCGTAGATGGTTCCCCACCGCATAACCGAACACACCAACTGCTACAACCGCCAAGGACCCCAAAATGCCACAGCACCGCAGGTGTAAAACCTTACACCTGCACGCCCCACCACAACCTAACCGCCTGCTGTACACCCTCCTCCAAGCCTAGAAACCACAGATCCATGCCCACGGCGTTGAGATGAACACCGTCACCCCGTAAAAATCGCCATGTCTCAGACTCCAGGTCCAAGTGCCTCACCACCAACCCACCATTCTGAACAAGAAAAAGCCCCACCTCCTTATTGACCTTGATCCGAGCTTTATTGATCCTGTCCACTGACCGGGCTCCCTTCCATGTCACCCGTGTGACAATCTCTGACCACACAATAATGGTTCCAGGAAAGTCACGCAGCCTCAGAAAATCAAAACGAATGTCCCTGATCAGGTCCCGAGAACACCGGACGGCCAGATCATTGCCCCTCAGCATGAATAACCAACACGTTCGGGACCCTGTCCCAACGGGCAAAACGATGCACTTTCGGAACCACCCCATGCCAGAGCATGCCTCTCACACCGATCCAGTGTACGCAGGCCACATCCCAAGATAACCCTAATTGCCTGGCCCCGGGCCTAACCTCCGCCCTCCTAGCCCCCCAATACACGAAGGAATGCCCCAGGATCCAGACTAGGCACCTCCGACCTGTAACAAATAAAGAAAAACAGTACCATCCACTACCCACTACTAAACACAAAACTGGACGACACAAACATAAACAGACCACCAGCCTCAGACAAAGGACGAACACCCATGCACGACCACACAGGGAAAGACACCCTCCCGTGACCTAAAGTAGGTGTGGCTGGACATATAGCCGATACTGCTCGGACTCCCATCCACCGATTTGTTTCACCACCGAGTCCCCCAGCCCCCACCTGGACGCCTCGTGAAATCCAAGTGAGACCCATACTGACCTGGATCTAAACCAGCGGCTCGTAAGCATCGACGGAAGATCGCAATAAATTGAAATTGCCATAAATACGAGCCATCCGCATGCATCAGGAGCAGCCCGTCGCCACTAGGCCGGACGGACACCAAACGAGCCACCGCCTCAACCGGACACATGCCGGCCGAGACCCTACACAGCGCAAATCTCACCCCTCTACCTGTCTGATCCGTCTTGGACTTACCTAAGCGGATCCGAACTGCATCACTCAAGAACTCCACGTCCTTGCGTGTAATACCCCCCGCCACGCGTCTGGATGGACTGACCAGTTCCCTGATTCGTAATGCTTCAAAGAAGACCACAAGGAAGGCCGCCCGAAACAAAATCCTTTCATAGGCCCCATCACACACCAATCCGAACACCCCTAATAAAAGCCGCAAAGTGGCGACGCCTACAATCCCTTGACCGTTGACCCGGCAATAACCTTTCATCGCCTGTTGAACCACAAATGTTTTGGTGAAAGTTGCAGAACTTAAACCAAAATGCTAGGCCCGCCAACTTGCGGTCCACCTCTGAAGCACCTCCAAGGAAATTCCTGACAATAAAGTACAGTACCAGCGAAGACCCATCCACCCCAGTCCCAAGCCCCCCTATCTCAGCCAGCAAAGACTGCCATTCCGACCATGCACTGGCATACGCTCCCCAAGTCGCCACACTCAGTGATCCCTGAATCAGTCCTGCGGCGACTCCGATGTGAGTGTCCACAGCCTCGGGGGACAAGGTGTTCCATGCTGCTCTGCTTCCAGTGCCAACACGCAAAACTCCTGCCACTGCGAACGAGACAAGGCATCCGCAATTCTATTACACACTCCAGGAATGTGAACCACATAAACAAAAGCATTCAAATGAAGGCACAACAACACCAAATGGCGCAGCAGACGCACCACCGGCAGAGAAGAGGCCGAAAGATTGTTAATGGCCATCATCTCCCTCAAGTTATCGCAGTGAAAACAGACTTTTCGGTTTCTAAACGCATCCCCCCAAATTTCCACTGCCAACATGATGGGGAACATTTCCAAGAGTGCCAAATTCTTCAACCAACCAGCCTCGCGCCAAGATGACGGCCAGACGCTGGTACTCCACTTGCCTTGAAAAAACGTGCCATACCCTCCTGACCCGGCCGCATCCATAAACAGATCCAAATCAGCATTGCTGCCCGGGCCCGTCATCCACAGTGACCTCCCATTGTATGAGGCCAAAAAATCATCCCAAACCCGAAGGTCTTCCCTGTGGCCACGCGCCATACCTGCGTACCCACGTCTGCACCAAAACTTGACCAATGACCTCAAAACCCCTTGCCAATACCTCCTGACACACCTTTAACCCTTTCCTGCTGGTTAGCCTTACCACCCTATCATGTTCCCCCTCCGCTGATTCCGTTTCTCCCCCAGCTACGGGCTTTCTTTTTTAAACTTTTTTTTTAGAAAAACTATAGTCCCACAAAAGATTATTGCTCAAATAACGCTGATAAACACAGAATTGCTGTGTTTTTCAGCTTTTATCATAGTTTTTACATCTGAAAAACTCATCTTAAAACCCACTAGTACTGGGTTTTTTTCCAGCCATGAAATGCCCCTGCCAAAGAACATTGACAACAGCCTATGTGTACATTGACACATAGGATAACATGCTGGGCAGTTTACTGGCTGAAAAAAAATAAACATCTGAAGCCAAAAACAGCAGCTGTAAAATCATCCAATGTGCATGAAGCTTAAAACATGTTTTAATACACCAGCTCTTTCTGTGAATCTTGTAGCCAACACCCACACTCTATGGACATCTAAATGGTAAGAGGTCAGGTGGCCTTTTAACATTTTCAGACTGGTACCCTTCAATCAAACTTTATGATCCAAACTCCCAGCTCATGTCTTCAAGAAAGAAGAAAAAAAACATAGTGCTCACTGCTTCCTATTATAAATATCATAATGAAAGCCGATTCAAAACATTCACATTAGATCCTAGATCCACTGGCTCTTTAAGATCTCCCAGGCAATTGTCCTCCCTAATCTCTCAATGCAGTGCTCCACAATAAAACCTCAAAAAGGAGAGACAGATATAGCGCCCACTGTTTCACAAAAGTGTATTAAAACCAGTGAAAAACACTCACAATAAAACTTAAAGCACAAGCACTGCAGAGTTTAGTGTAATCCTTCTGTCATTCTCCTACATACAAGCATGTCCCATCTCTGCATTCCACTACCCCAGCTCCTGAAAAGTGTGATGACATCACCCAAAGATAGTTTCACCTTACACATTAGATCCAATTGACTTCATCAGCCTAACATACTGTATCAAAATATGTCTAAATAAAAAATGCATGCATGTATGTAGACTTACCTCCAAACTACCTCTCATTTGGAGGGACTGTTCTTTTTTTGAGGAGTCAAATCCCTCCTTGCTCCTCAGTTGCCTAATATCTTGTTCTGATGTCTGGGACTCTATGAAATAATGTACAATTTAACAGAATTGTTACTGTACACTAGACCTTTAATGCAATATCTAAATTAATAAAATATTTTAATTGTCTTATTTTTTAGAAGCCAGCATAAATGAAAAGTAGTGATGAAAAAAAACAAAAAACATTTGTGGGTTTTCGAGGTGTTTTTACTGATTAATTTTTCATGGTCTGTGTAATTAGTGGTGCAGCGGGGGGTGTGACCTTTTTCTCATCTCAGAAAGCTGGGAAGAATGCACAGGTAAAGCGAGCACTGCTTATTAATAGCAGCTGACGTTAATCAATGCATACAGGAATTAAAAAGAGAGGGCGTAAAGTCCACAACCCAAAATGAGGGAAAAAGGCACTAGCCAAACAATGCTATACACGTTGTAGATAAATCCTCCAGTTATCCAAGAAAAAAACTAAAGTAAAAACAAAAGATCAATAAAATGTACACAGCCCAATCCCTAGGGATCAAGAAAATTTTTAGAGCAAAACCCTGGAGGAAAGTATATTGTACAAAGCCCAGTCCCTGGTGGGCAGTATAATGTACAGAACCCAGCTGCTGCTTGTTTTATAATGTACAGAGCTCAATCTCTTGTAGCGGGTATATTGTACAGGAACCTGACCCCAAGTGTCAGTATACTGTACAGAGCCCCTGATGTCAGTAGAGATGATCCAAACATTACTAGGTTCCATTTGACACAAGTTCCTCAAACATGCCCAAAGTTTGTATTCAAGCCATATCAAAGTCAATGGGAGTCTAGTTTCAGAAATCAGTAAGGCAAAGATTGTTTTCTGTAGCAGACCATAGCTGGAAGTAGCTAACACTATCAAGTACATACAAAATGCCAAAGTGTAAAAGCAAGTCACAAAGAATAGCTTGTGATCTTTATTTCAGTACCACACTTTATTTTATACAAAGTTTAACAATATGTCAACCCAAAGTTCCCCAAAATACCTCAAAACCACAATCCCACATTCAAGATTAGAGGTGGCTGTTAAAGCAAATGTAAAAAATGATAGAGCCATTTTTCAGAGACAACAACCAAACATATGGCACAGTGGCTGGAGAATATGTAAGCTGATTGGGGCCCTGAGCAGCAATGTAAGAGGGAGAAATGTTGATCTTATTCAAGAAATACAGTAACACAGTACGATATATCAAAGGTATTCGCCATAAAGTAGCGGCACATTATGCAAACATTCATACTTGGCCACTATGTCAGAAGAAGAGATCAGGCATATGTTATTCTGAAAAAATCCTGTTTATTATTTCACAGTCAAGAGTGAGATATAAATTACAGACATGGCACACACCGTGTACTGTAAGCCATTGTACACACGGTCGGACATTTCGACAATCAAATCCGTCGGATTTTGTCCGAAACTGTTGCATACACACAGTTGGACAAAGTTGTCAGAAAATCCGATCGTACTTAACGTGATGACGTTATTTCATTACGACGGGACTACGTTCAGGCTAGTAGCCAATAGCTTTGGTTTAGGAATTTGATCTGAGCATGCGTGGCACTTTGTCCGATCGGAATTCTCTACACATGATCGGACAAAGTCCGATCGGAGCATGTTATCAGAAAATTTTATAGACAAGTTGGAAAACTAGGTCCGTCGGATACTCCGATGGAAACAGTCCGATGGAGTCCACACACTGCCGGATTATCCGACAACACGGTCCTATCGGACATTGTCCATCGGAATATCCGACCGTGTGTACAAGGGCTAAGTGTTTTCACTAGATCACAGCAGAAGGAGACTTGGCTGTTGTTACACGTAACAAAATGAAAGTGAAACTTTCCAGAGCCACAAGCATGGAAAACAGAACTTATTTGTTGGGCAGTATGTACCCCAGGACCCTGCATTCACTCTGGACAGTGCTGATTGGCCCTGTGCTAATCACATGCACCCTCCCAAGAAAATAAACTCTCTAGCAATACACATCAAACTGAACATGTGCAGAGTGTCTCTAAAGGCTCTGTCTTATCAGTTGATGGATTGGGGATAGTAAAAGAACCGGAGGACCAGAGAAGACATGATCAAACAGCCTTTTTCTGTTTCAATGTTTTTTTTATTATTAAACGTTTTTACAAGAAGAAAATGTAAAGGAATTACAATTCACAATATGTAATTCAAACAGTATTTTCACACAATGTGGAGGATTAACCCCTTAAGTTATACAGTGAGTATAACAAGCATGCTTTGCTGCATATGCAGACTGATTTTACTGTTCTGGGTTTAGTAACACTTTAAAAAAATGACTGTGCATTTTTTTTTTTAAACTGAAGATGGGAAAATAGTACATATTTGCAGCAGGCAAGGTCAATCATTTACAATAACACCACAGATATTAAGCATGTGTGGACAGGTTGCAATTACTAAGCAATTGAGAAGCCACATTGCATCTGAAAATAAAAAAGTAGTGTCTTGACTAGGAGCCTGAAGAAGGAAAAAAATAACAATTTGGCACCAGAGCTAATAAGCATTTTATTTATTTATTTTATTTATTTATATAGCACCAACATTTAGCACAGTGCTTTATATATATATATATATATATATATATATATATATATATATATATATATATATATATATATACACAGTACAGACCAAAAGTTTAGACACACCTTCTCATTCAAAGAGTTTTCTTTATTTTCATGACTATGAAAATTGTAGATTCACACTAAAGGCATCCAAACTATGAATTAACACATGTCTACAGCCTGGAGGTGTGTTTGGGGTCATTGTCCTGTTGAAAAATAAATGATGGTTCAACTAAACGCAAACCGGATGGAATAGCATGCCGCTGCAAGATGCTGTGGTAGTCACAATGTCACCAGCAAAGCACCCCCACACCATCACACCTCCTCCTCCATGCTTCACAGTGGGAATCAGTCATATAGAGTCCATCCTTTTACCTCTTCTGTGTCGCACAAAGACATGGTGGTTGAAACCAAAGATCTCAAACTTGGACTCATCAGACCAAAGCACAGATTTCTACTGGTCTAATGTCCATTCCTTGTGTTCTTTAGCCCAAACAAGTCTCTTCTGCTTGTTGCCTGTCCTCAGCAGTGGTTTCCTAGCAGCTATTTTACCATGAAGGTCTGATTCACAGTTTCCTCTTAACAGTTGTTCTAGAGATGTGTCTGCTGCTAGAACTCTGTGTGGCATTGACCTGTTCTTTAATCTGAGCTACTGTTAACCTGCGATTTCTGAGGCTGGTGACTCGGATGAACTTATCGTCCGCAGCAGAGGTGACTCTTGGTCTTCCTTTCCTGGGGCGGTCCTCATGTGAGCCCGTTTCTTTGTAGCGCTTGATGGTTTTTGCGACTGCACTTGGGGACACTTTCAAAGTTTTCCCAATTGTTCGGACTGACTGACCTTCATTTCTTAAAGTAATGATGGCCGCTCATTTTTCTTTACTTAGCTGCTTTTTTCTTGCCATAATACAAATTCTAACAGTCTATTCAGTAGGACTATCAGCTGTGTACTGTATCCACCTCCTGCACAACACAACTGATGGTCCCAACCCCATTTATAAGGCTTGAAATCCCACTTATGAAACCTGACAGGGCATACCTGTGAAGTGAAAACTATTTCAGGTGACTACCTCTTGAAGCTCATCAACAGAATGCCAAGAGTGTGTGAAGCAGAAATCAAAGCAAAAGGTGGCTACTTTGAAGACCCTAGAATATAAGACATATTTTCAGTTGTTTCACACTTTTTTGTTAAGTATATAATTCCCCATGTGTTAATTCATAGTTTTGATGCCTTCAGTGTGAATCTAGAAAACTCTTTGAATGAGAAGGTGTGTCAAAACTTTTGGTCTGTACTGTATATATATATATATATATATATATATATATATATATATGTATGTAATATATATATACAGTGGGGAAAATAATAAAATAATTATTCCCCTGAAGATTTTGTAAGTTTTCCCACTTACAAAGAAATGAAGGGTCTATAATTTTTATCATAGGTGTCTTTTAAATTATAGAGACAGAATATCAACCAAAAATCCAGAAAAAACATGATGCAAATGTTATAAATTGAGTTGCAGTTCAGTGAGTAAAATAAGTATTTGATCCACAAGCAAAACATGACATAGTACTTGGTGGAGAAACCCATGTTGGTAAGCACAGGGGTAGGACCTTCCTTTCAGATGATGACCAGGTTTGCACACACCTCAGGAGGGATTTTGGTCCACTCTTTTTTTCAGATCTTCTCTAAATCCATAAGGTTTCTTGGCTTTCGCTTGGAAACTCGAAGCTTCAGCTCCCTCCATACATTTTTATAGGATTAATGTCTGGAGACTGGCTAAGCCACTCCATGACCTTAATGTGCTTCTTCTTGAGGCACTCCTTTGTTGCCTTGGCTGTATGTTTTGGGTCATTGTCATGCTGGAAGACCCATCCATGACCCATCTTCAGTGTTCTAACTGAGGGAAGAAGGTTCTCATCTAGGATTTTACAATACATGGCCCTGTCCGTTGACCCCCTCAATGTGGCAAAATTGGCCTTTACCTTTAGCAGAGAAACATCCCCAAAGCATAATGCTTCCACCTCTGTGCTTGACTATAGGGATGGTGTTCTTTGGGTCATAGGCAGCATTTTTTTCTTTCTCCAATCTCTCATCTGACCACAGGACTTTTTCCCAATCCTGCTCTGAATCATTTAGTAGTAAATTGGCAAACTTCAGATGGGCTTTTACATGTGCCTTCTTGAGGAGGGGGACCTTGCAGGCGGATAAGGATTTCAATCCATGGAGGTGTATTGTATTACCAATGGTTTGTTTGGTGACTGTGGTCCCAAGTGCCTTGAGAAAAAAAAATTCACAAGCTCCTCCCGTGTAGTTCTGGGCTGATCCCTCATTTTTCTCATGATCATCCTTACCCCATGAGGCGAAATCTTGCATGGAGTTCCAGACCGAGGGCGATTGATGGTTATTTTGTATTCCTTCCATTTGTGAATAATTGCTTCAACAGTTGTCTGCTCACTAAGCTTCTTGCTAATGGTCTTGTAGCACAATTCAGCATTGTGCATGCTTTGGGCCCAAACTAGAAAAGCTTGGTATTGTTTCTGACCCCCTGGCCAAATTAATCCTTAATATAAAAGTGTGCACACTTGAAGTCAAACACTGACACAGACAGAGTTCAGTATTCAGATACTTCTGCTTTTTATTTCCTGAACTCCGGCTGATATACTATAGCCGGATATCTTACTATCAAATCAAAAATTAGATAAAAGACAGCGTGTACAAACTACAAATTATACATATTCATTATTGTGACGGAGTATAAGCTTTTTAGCTGGGTTATGTCTAAAAAAGGGAAGAGCAAGCTACGGTAGCTAAAATAGAGTCTTGTTCCCAGCCCCCCTTCTCCTTGGGTGTACTGATGACGAGGTGGCCGAGAACAGGCGCAATTCTTCTCTTTGACGTTGCTCTCTTTCTTTTATCTCTTGCAGTTTCACATGAAGGGAGAAGCTGGCAGACATCTTAATTATGATTAAATGTGTATGATTAAGGTTGATAACTGATAATGAAAGATAAGCACTTATATCTATAAGAGTACCAGAAATAGGCATTTCACTTATAACACTCATGATCACATCCATTACATGCAGATCTACACTCTTGTCCCTGATGTCCTTTGACAGCTCTTTGGTCTTGCCCATGATGGTAAGGTTTGAATGGAGGAAAGAGATTTTGTGGACAGGTGTCTTTTATAAACATAACAAGTTCTCATTAGGTGTACCTTTTTAAATTGACAGGACACATGAGCACATACTGTAGCCAGTCTGTGGGAGCCCGAATTATTGTTGGTTAGTAGGGAATCAACTCACTGAACTACAACTCAATTTATAACATTTGTTTTGTGCTTTTTTCTGGATTTTTGGTTGATATTTTGTCTCTATAATTTAAAATACACCTATGATAAAAATTATAGACCCTTCATTTCTTTGTAAGTGGGCAAACCTATAAAATCTGCTGGGGATCAAATACTTATTCTTGTCACTATATATATATATATATATATATATATATATATATATATATATATAAAGGTCTGGTGCACTCAGATCTCTGGTGCAGCTGTGCATGGTAGCCAATCAGTTTCTAACCTCAGCTTGTTCAAGTAAGCTTTGGCAATAAAACCTGGAAGCTGATTGGTGTTTCTATGCAGAAGTGAGCCTGATTTTGCACTCTTCAGCTTTAGTAAATAAAACCCAGTCTCTTTTTATCGCTCTTTCAGCACTGAGCAATGTTGTTGATAAACAATGTCGGCTGTTTTTTTTTTTTTTACAACTGTCAGCAGGGAACTGCTCCACTTGTTACATGAATTGTGGAAATGCTAGATTAAGATCATGAGGGGAGTTGAATTGAGATTGAGATTTTTTTAACGATTAATCGTGCAGCTCTATGCCTTTCTTTGGGGGTGATAAGCTTTCCATGTATAAGTATATTTAAGGTGTGTGTAAACTAGGGTTGTCCCGATACCACTTTTTTTCAAGTACTCACGAATACCGATTACCGATACTTCTTTTTAATGTCACGTGACAGTGTTTTTTTTGTTTTTTTTTACAATGTTTTCTATTTTTTTCTTTTTTCTAGAGGGGGGGGGGGGTGAATGGTGTCTGTGTGTTTTTATTTTCATTTTTATTATTCATTGCAATACTTTATTATTTTTTTAATCAGCCCTGTTGGGGGGCTTTGTCCCCCTTGAGACAGAGAAAGAGACCAAATATAGACTTCCCAGTTCCTTTCTCTGCAGCCTCAGCTGCACTGAAAATGAATGGAGAGAAGACAGAGGCTCCTCTCCATTCATGAACTGAGACATCGTAATCACGGGAGGTTACAATGTTTCAGTTATGTGAATGGACAGTCAGTGATCACTGTTCATACAGAATGGGAAGGAGGAGGACATGAAGAGGGACAGCAGAACGAAGGGGGACACCGAGGAAAACTAGAGTGGGGCAGCAGCAGAATGGAGGGGGACAGCAGTATTGGGGGGGACAGCAGCAGAACGGAGGGGGACATGGAGGAAGAAAGGAGGGGGATGGCAGAACGGAGAGGCACATAGAGGAAGAAAGGAGGGGGACAGCAGAACAGAGGGGGACACGGAGGAAGAAAGGAGTGGGACAGCAGAACAGAGGGTGCATGGAGGGGGACACGGACGGGGACTGGATGAGGATACGGGGACAGTCAGCGGTGATCGTGTGTGGGGGAGTTACAAGCACCGTTTACCGCTGTATAGATTTCACTAAAGCGGCTGAAAGGGGGAGGGGGGAAGCTTGTAACTCCCCCATGCACCGATCACCACTGTCTGTCCAGGTATCGGGTGAGGCGTCAGGAGCATTTGCCCGAGTTTGTACTCAGCCAAATGCTTGGTATCTGTGCCAATACCGATACTAGTATCGGTATCGGGACAACCCTAGTGTAAACCCGAACAATGAACATCTCTTTTTTTCTCCCTTTTTGGTCTGCTAAATATACCAGTGAAAGTGTTTTGTTATATTTGTTCAATAATAAAAAATCCACTACTAAACACCTTCCTCTTATGTTATAAGGAAGAGGAGAGGGGAAGGTGTTCTAAAGTCTTTTCCTAGGGGAATAAGGCTGCTCCTCTAGAGATAAAATACAGTCAATGAACGTTATTACCCTAGGGCAAAAGCATGCTACTGGCAGGATAAAAAAAAGGAAATATAATTTGAATAAAATAAAACTGATGCAGCCACCACATCTTAGAACTTGTAAGCTGCAATATTTTACATTTCTGTTTTGTGGGTTTAAACACAGATTAACAGGTTACTATTTATACACCGTTTTCTCCACATCAACCACTAGATGGCACATTATTATAATTAGATTTTGTTCTTGAATTTGATCATATTTAGATCGATTAGATTATGAGATTGCATGGTGAAAACAGAGATTCAATCAATAGTTTACAATCATACAGTATAGTCCAACTATCAGTCAAAATCCACTTCCCTGTGTGTGTTATATTGATCAAATGGGTTGTTGACTATAGATTAATTATTTATATTGGGAGAGATCGATCAGAAAATAAACTGATCGTTTATCGAATTGTGTATGGCCACCAAAACCATGTACTGATTAAAACATGGGGTCTATTTATAAATGGATAAATAAAAAAACAAGCGTGCATCCACTACTATTCAATTAAGAAAAGTGAATAAGTGAAAAAATGAAAAAGTAATAACAAACGTGTTGCAAGTGTAATATCTCAAAAAAGGACATTCATATAAAATGCCAATACACAGGAAAAATACATATAAAACAATTAGTGAATTGATCAATATAGAAAGTGATCAAAGAGATTATTGCATATGCTCAAAAAAAAAAAAAAACAATAATAAATAGTCCATATAAGTTTAGTAACCGCGATATGAGACACCGTACAGTGCCTTGCGAAAGTATTCGCCCCCCTTGAACTTTTCAACCGTTTGCCCCATTTCAGGCTTCAAACATAAAGATATAAAATTTTTATTTTTTGTGAAGAATCACCAACAAGTGGGACACAATTGTGAAGTGGAACGAAATCTATTGGATTTTTGAAACTTTTTTAACTAATAAAAAAATGAAAAGTGGGGCGTGTAAAATTATTCAGCCCTCTTGCGTTAATACTTTGTAGAGCCACCTTTTGCTGCGATTACAGCTGCAAGTCGCTTGGGGTATGTCTCTATCAGTTTTGCACATCGAGAGACTGAAATTCTTGCCCATTCTTCCTTGCAAAACAGCTCGAGCTCAGTGAGGTTGGATGGAGAGCGTTTGTGAACAGCAGTTTTCAGCTCTTTCCACAGATTCTCGATTGGATTCAGGTCTGGACTTTGACTTGGCCATTCTAACACCTGGATATGTTTATTTGTGAACCATTCCTTTGTAGATTTTGCTGTATGTTTGGGATCATTGTCTTGTTGGAAGATAAATCTCCGTCCCAGTTTCAGGTCTTTTGCAGACTCCAACAGGTTTTCATCCAGAATGGTCCTGTATTTGGCTGCATCCATCTTCCCCTCAATTTTAATCATCTTCCCTGTCCCTGCTGAAGAAAAGCAGGCCCAAACCATGATGCTGCCACCACCATGTTTGACAGTGGGGGTGGTGTGTTGAGGGTGATGAGCTGTGTTGCTTTTATGCCAAACATATCGTTTTGCATTGTGGGCAAAAAGTTCGATTTTGGTTTCATCTGACCAGAGCACCTTCTTCCACATGTTTGGTGTGTCTCCCAGGTGGCTTGTGGCAAACTTTAGACGAGACTTTTTATGGATATCTTTGAGAAATGGCTTTCTTCTTGCCACTCTTCCATAAAGGCCAGATTTGTGCAGTGTACGACTGATTGTTTCCTATGGACAGACTCTCCTACCTCAGCTGTAGTTCTCTGCAGTTCATCCAGAGTGATCATGGGCCTCTTGGCTGCATCTCTGATCAGTCTTCTCCTTGTCTGAGCTGAAAGTTTAGAGGGACGGCCAGGTCTTGGTAGATTTGCAGTGGTCTGATACTCCTTCCATTTCAAAATGATCGCTTGCACAGTGCTCCTTGGGATGTTTAAAGCTTGGGAAATCTTTTTGTATCCAAATCCGGCTTTAAACTTCTCCACAACAGTATTACGGACCTGCCTGGTGTGTTGCTTGATCTTCATGATGCTCTCTGCGCTTTCAACAGAACCCTGAGACTATCACAGAGCAGGTGCATTTATACAGAGACTTGATTACACACAGGTGGGTTCTATTTATCACCATCAGTCATTTAGGACAACATTGGATCATTCAGAGATCCTCGCTGAACTTCTGGAGTGAGTTTGCTGCACTGAAAGTAAAGGGGCCGAATAATTTTGCACGCACCACTTTTCAGTTTTTTATTTGCTAAAAAAAGTTTAAATTATCCAATAGATTTCGTTCCACTTCACAATTGTGTCCCACTTGTTGGTGATTCTTCACAAAAAATTAAAATTTTATATCTTTATGTTTGAAGCCTGAAATGTGGCAAAAGGTTGAAAAGTTCAAGGGGGCCGAATACTTTTGCAAGGCACTGTATATCTTCCAATATTCTGAAGTCAGGAAATAATATCAATGCTGCTTACCAGATTCGTAGGATCTCAAATTATAGAGAGCATAGACGCCTGTGCACAAGCCTGCCGGCGGGAATACGATCCTCCTGTGGGTTTAAACATAGATTAAAGTGGTTTTAAACCCTTTACAACCACTTTTTTGCTACAGGTAAACCTATTATAAGGCTTACTTGGAGCTACACTGGATATCTCGTAAACCTGCACGGTTTAGGAGATATCCCCTGTATTCGCATGTGCCGACATCATCGGCACATGCACACTGAAGCAAACACATATGTGCTGTTGCTTCAGTTAGACTGTGCCATTACTGGCGGCTCCAGCGCGCATGCGATACCTGGAATTAACTCCAAGAGCGAAGTCGGCCACCGGAGCGGTGAACGAGGACCGCTGTGGGGGGCTTCAATATCAGGTAAGTAATTCATAATGAGCTAATATGCTATGCATACTAGCTCATTATGCCTTTTATTACAGGTTTTTTTTTTTTGTTTGTTTTTTGTTTTTTAGGGTTTACAACCACTTTAACAGGTTACTATTTATACACTGATATTTCCACGTCAACCACTAGATGGCATATTATTATAACTAGATAATATTATAACACATCCTATACTGGATTGTTGCTTGTGTGTTATGAATATAAAGAACTACAAAGCACAACAGAATTGTGTTATTCTGTTTCAGTGAACATTTGGGCACTTTAATCCATTATTGCTCATTCACAGCAGATGGGTTAAGTGCCCGTTCACACAGGGGTGACGCGACTTGCAGCGCGACTCACAGACGCGACCTGCACACGACTTCAGCGCCGACTTGCAAAATGACTTCTGTATAGAAGTCAATGCAAATCACCTGAAGTCACCCCAAAAATAGTACAGGAACCTTTTTCTAAGTCGGAGCGACTTGAGTCGCTCCTATTAGCCCCTGTACACACGGTCGGAGATTTCCACAACCAAATCCGTCGGATTTTGTCCGTCAGATTTAGTCTGACGGATTGTGTCCGAAACTGTTGCACACACACGGTCGGACTAAGTTGTTGAAAAATCGATCTTTCAGAACGTGATGACGTAATTTCGTTACGATGGGACTAGATTCAGGCTAGTAGCCAATAGCTTTGATGTAGGAATTTGATCTGAGCATGGGTGGCACTTGGTCCGATCAAAATTCTCTACACATGATCGGATTACGTCTGACCCGCCCAGTTGGTCGGGAAATATTTCCAACATGTTGGAAAATTGGGTCCGACGGAGATTCGGACGGAATCAGTCCGATGCATACCACACACAGTCGGATTATCTGACGACACGGTCCGATAAGACGCATTCTGACAGATTCTCTGACCGTGTGTACGCGGCATTAGAACGGTTCCATAGTACAGAACGGAGCGCGACTTGTCAGGTGGCTAAGTCGCCTGACAAGTCGCGGTAGTGTGAACCGGCACTAAGGCTATGCTGGCAGCTATGTCCAATCTTGCAGCCCCAATGCATAGAGAAGGCAAAATGTCTTGTGTTGTTTCCTATGGCGTCAGTTCACCACAGTTTTGCAGCAATGTGCTCTGAAACAAGTAATGCACGCAGTACTTTTTTTCAGCACATCAGAGTCGGTTCACACCGAGGCAGCACGACTTGCAGCTCGACTCCCTCAGGCGACCTGCACATGACTTCAGCTGCAGCTTGCAAAATGACTTCTGTATAGAAGTTAATGCAAGTCGTCTGAAGTCGCCCCAAAAGTAGTACAAGAACCTTTTTCTAAGTTGGAGTGACTTGAGTCGCTCCTATTAGAACGGTTCCATTGTACAGAATGGGAAGCAACTTGTCAGGCGGCTAAGTCGCCTGACAAGTCGCCCCTGTGTGAACCGGCCCTCAGGTTGCAACATAAATCATCACATCACATTGCTGCTGTGATGAATAGAACTGTATTAAACATGTCATTAAACATGTCACATTACATTTTGAAAAAGTTCTGTGAAGAAGGAAATTAAGTATGTGATCCATGAGAATGGCGCATCGACTGTGACTCCCAGCGCACACCAATGGTTGTATGTTCAGTGCAGCTCGATGGTGTGAATGAGTCCTTATATTAGAGATGGAACCATTTCACTACCATACATGAGAATTTCAGGAAAATGGGGCAACATTTACACAACTGAGAAGGTAAATTTAAATATGATTATTTGAGATTAGTGATGGCCGAACGGTTCGCCCGGCGGTCGTTTCGCGGCGAATTTCCGACATTCGCGGTCCGCACGTTCGAACGCCTTTTTCCGTCGTTCGCCGCGGCGGACTTACGTGTTTAATGTATACAAGAACTTTAACCTTTGGTGACACGTTTATCATGTGATACAGGACAGCCAATTGAGACATGACAGCACATGGACACTTGTACATTCCCCCTAACCTATAAATACACCCGATCCGGTGGCCATTTTACATTCTTTCTTCTGTTACGATAGGGACAGGTTCCTGTGTGGAGTAGGGAGAGATAAACCACTAGCTATTTGGTACACAAAAGTTCTTTTCAGGACTGGTATAGGTGTTAGGTGTTGATAGGTTTGCTGTGCTGCTGATTCTTGCAGCAGCCTGAGTGTCTTTTGTTAGTTTAGAGAAAGGGAAAGGACGGTGTATGCTACAGGGACAGCCAGATTAGTCTTTCATCATCATCATCATCATCATCATCATTAGCTGTTACTATCAAGGTCCACAAAAGAGCTGTTCCAGTAACCACTAATCGTTCTCTTTTTTTGCCAATTTGTATAGGGACAGGAAGGAAGCAGTGTTGTCAGGCAGTGAGGGTAATTTTAAAGACTTGCTGTTATTATTAGTTCCACAAAGGTTCTTTTCAGGACTGGTATCAGTGGTACAGTAATAGGCTTGTACATGTATAATATTCTTTCTTCCAAATATAGAAAGGATATTATACTTGACTGCTGCCCTTCTGCTGCAGTCTGCTAAACATTCACAACTCACTTGTTCCACAAAAGTTCTTATAAGGACTGGTAACTTGGTATAGGGTGCTACGGTACATAGGCTTGAGTGCGGTACAGTCTGCTGTTCTGTAAGGACCGCTATCGGTCCACAATAGATAGGGTTGACGTGCACCACTGCTGACCGCTGCCCTATACTGCAGCAGTCCTTCAGCGGTATAGGGACTGACGTACAGTCTGCTAATCACTAACACACAACCTGCTTGTTCCACAAAAGTTCTTATAAGGACTGGTAACTTGGTATAGGGTGCTACGGTACATAGGCTTGAGTGCGGTACAGTCTGCTGTTCTGTAAGGACCGCTATCGGTCCACAATAGATAGGGTTGACGTGCACCACTGCTGACCGCTGCCCTATACTGCAGCAGTCCTTCAGCGGTATAGGGACTGACGTACAGTCTGCTAAACACTAATACACAACCTGCTTGGTCCACAAAAGTTCTTATAAGGACTGGTAACTTGGTATAGGGTGCTACGGTACATAGGCTTGAGTGCGGTACAGTCTGCTGTTCTGTAAGGACCGCTATCGGTCCACAATAGATAGGGTTGACGTGCACCACTGCTGACCGCTGCCCTATACTGCAGCAGTCCTTCAGCGGTATAGGGACTGACGTACAGTCTGCTAATCACTAACACACAACCTGCTTGTTCCACAAAAGTTCTTATAAGGACTGGTAACTTGGTATAGGGTGCTACGGTACATAGGCTTGAGTGCGGTACAGTCTGCTGTTCTGTAAGGACCGCTATCGGTCCACAATAGATAGGGTTGACGTGCACCACTGCTGACCGCTGCCCTATACTGCAGCAGTCCTTCAGCGGTATAGGGACTGACGTACAGTCTGCTAAACACTAATACACAACCTGCTTGGTCCACAAAAGTTCTTATAAGGACTGGTAACTTGGTATAGGGTGCTACGGTACATAGGCTTGAGTGCGGTACAGTCTGCTGTTCTGTAAGGACCGCTATCGGTCCACAATAGATAGGGTTGACGTGCACCACTGCTGACCGCTGCCCTATACTGCAGCAGTCCTTCAGCGGTATAGGGACTGACGTACAGTCTGCTAATCACTAACACACAACCTGCTTGTTCCACAAAAGTTCTTATAAGGACTGGTAACTTGGTATAGGGTGCTACGGTACATAGGCTTGAGTGCGGTACAGTCTGCTGTTCTGTAAGGACCGCTATCGGTCCACAATAGATAGGGTTGACGTGCACCACTGCTGACCGCTGCCCTATACTGCAGCAGTCCTTCAGCGGTATAGGGACTGACGTACAGTCTGCTAAACACTAATACACAACCTGCTTGGTCCACAAAAGTTCTTATAAGGACTGGTAACTTGGTATAGGGTGCTACGGTACATAGGCTTGAGTGCGGTACAGTCTGCTGTTCTGTAAGGACCGCTATCGGTCCACAATAGATAGGGTTGACGTGCACCACTGCTGACCGCTGCCCTATACTGCAGCAGTCCTTCAGCGGTATAGGGACTGACGTACAGTCTGCTAATCACTAACACACAACCTGCTTGTTCCACAAAAGTTCTTATAAGGACTGGTAACTTGGTATAGGGTGCTACGGTACATAGGCTTGAGTGCGGTACAGTCTGCTGTTCTGTAAGGACCGCTATCGGTCCACAATAGATAGGGTTGACGTGCACCACTGCTGACCGCTGCCCTATACTGCAGCAGTCCTTCAGCGGTATAGGGACTGACGTACAGTCTGCTAAACACTAATACACAACCTGCTTGGTCCACAAAAGTTCTTATAAGGACTGGTAACTTGGTATAGGGTGCTACGGTACATAGGCTTGAGTGCGGTACAGTCTGCTGTTCTGTAAGGACCGCTATCGGTCCACAATAGATAGGGTTGACGTGCACCACTGCTGACCGCTGCCCTATACTGCAGCAGTCCTTCAGCGGTATAGGGACTGACGTACAGTCTGCTAATCACTAACACACAACCTGCTTGTTCCACAAAAGTTCTTATAAGGACTGGTAACTTGGTATAGGGTGCTACGGTACATAGGCTTGAGTGCGGTACAGTCTGCTGTTCTGTAAGGACCGCTATCGGTCCACAATAGATAGGGTTGACGTGCACCACTGCTGACCGCTGCCCTATACTGCAGCAGTCCTTCATCGGTATAGGGACTAAGAGTTTTGTCACAGGGTCATTTAAAAAATGACAGGCAGAGGAAGAGGCAGGCCCTTCCGCAGGGGTGGTAGGGGTAGGGCAGGAGCAACAGGCTTGAGCCAAAGTGGGAAGTTGCAGAAGGTGCGTTCAATTACTTTAAAGGATGCACCAGACTTGGTTGAGTGGCTCGCTCAGCCTTACTCTTCTGCACCCTCCTCATCCTCTCGATCTGCACCCTCTTCTTCACTCTCTGCTATGTGCACCCCCAAAGACACTACCACCAACAACACGACCACCACCACCACCACCACATACCTTCCGCTTGAGTCACTGGAATTATTTTCCGATCCATATCAAGAGGACATTTCTGATGCGCAGCCACTCTTGGTATTGGATCAGGAAGAGGAGGTAGCAACAAGCGCTACTCAGCAGTCTGACGCCAGTACCCAGATCAGCCCAAGGAGGAGGTTGGTCCCCGGTGTTGCTGCCTACTCCGAGATCTCTACTTATAGCGGTGGGGAAGGTGACGTTGATGATGACGTGTCTAGTGATGTCACGTGGGTGCCCACAAGAGAGGAAGAGGAGGGGAGTTCAGAGGGAGATATGGACCAGCAGATAGGGAGGAGAAGCAGCAATGACTTACATTGCACAGCAGGGACAAAGCAGACTGCAAATGTATCAGGAGCGAGTCATCGACCATGTACGGTCACATCTGGCGCTCCCAGGACACCGGCACATGGCTCCGCAGTGTGGGCTTTTTTTAACGTGTCCGCTGCTGACAATAGCGTTGCCATCTGCAATCTTTGCAGTCAACGCGTTAGTCGCGGTAAGCCCAATACTCACCTAGGGACGACCGCCTTAAGAAGGCACATGAGCAGCCATCACCGAGCCCAGTGGGAGCAACGGAACACACAAAGCCACACTGCAGGCTCTCACCGTCCAGCCTCGTCTTCTACTTCTCCTTCTCCTCTCTCCTCACAATTGTCCTCCACTCCACCTTCCATCACGCCAAGCTCACATTTTTCTGCAAAAAGGCAGGCTTCCGTGGGCCTAATGTTTGAGCGTAAAAAAATGATGACGCCGGATAACCCTCTTGCCCAACGGTTGGCGGCTGGCTTGTCAGAACTCATAGCCCGCCAACTACTGCCATATAAACTGGTGGACTCGGAGGCCTTTCGCAAATTTGTGGCCATTGGAACACCACAATGGAAGGTCCCAGGAAGGAAGTATTTCTCAGAGAAGGGCATCCCAGAGCTATATGGCCATGTTCAGCGGCAAGTGAATGTATCTCTGGCACACAGTGTCGGTGCCAAGATACATCTGACCACAGACACGTGGTCTAGCAAACACGGGCAGGGAAGGTATATCAGTTTTACTGCCCACTGGGTGAACCTTCTGACGGCCGTCAAGCATGTAACCCGTGGCACCCGTGTAGATTTGGTTTTACCGCCACGGATTGCATGCAGGCCTGACTCTTCTTCTCCTCCTCCTACTCCATCCTCCTCCCTCTCCTCCTCAGCTGCCTCCTCCTTTTCCGCTGCTAGCGTCTCTTCCACTGCACCGCCCAAGCTCCCCAGAACCTATTCCACATGCCAGGTGAGACGTTGCCATGCCGTGCTGCGTCTGTTGTGCCTGGAAGCAAAGAGCCACACTGGCCCGGCACTCCTTTCAGCTTTGCGTTCACAGGCAGATGAGTGGCTAACACCGCTCAATTTGACAGTTGGTAAAGTGGTGTGTGACAACGGTGCCAATCTGCTTAGCGCATTGAAACAGGGCAAAATCACGCACGTGCCGTGCATGGCACACGTCTTAAACTTGGTCGTGCAGCGATTCCTTGTCAAATACCCTGGGGTCCAGGACATCTTGCGGCAGGCAAGGAAAATCTCGGCCCATTTCAGAAGATCTTACACGGCCATGGCTCGCCTTGCTGACATTCAGCGGCGACACCATCTGCCGGTCAGACGTCTTATTTGCGATTGCCCGACGCGATGGAACTCAACCTTCTATATGCTTGATAGGCTGCTCCAGCAGAAACGTGCAGTTAACGTCTACCTGTATGAACTCTGCGAAAGAAACGGTTCTGGGGAGCTGGGTTTTTTTTCACCGCGCCAGTGGCTGCTCATGCGCGACACATGCAGACTTCTGCGGCCATTTGAGGAGATCACCAAACTGGTCAGTCGCAGCCATGGCGCCATCAGTGACATGGTACCTTATGCCTTCTTTCTGGAGCGTGCATTGCGTCGTGTCATTGATCAGGCTGTGGAGGAGCAGGAGCGGGAAGATGAGGAAGTCGCAATGCTGGATGAATTCCCAGGGGGGGCTACTCTATCTGAGACAAGTCAACAACAGGAGTCTGATGAGGAGTCAGAGGAGGATGGTGCCGGGGCGGATGAGCAGGAGCAAGAAGAGCATGCTTTAAACCTTTCTGGGATCCCTGTTGTGCGAGGATGGGGAGAGGAGAATGAAGAGGACGACATTATCCTGGATGATGAGCAGGAGCCAGGCCACCACACCGCTTCCACTTTAGTGCAAATGGGGGCCTTCATGCTCCAGTGTTTTAATAGGGACCCCCGTATAAAAAGCATGAGGGTCAAGGACCAGTACTGGGTGGCAACGTACTTAGACCCCCGGTACAAACACAAAATGGCGGAAATGTTACCGCCGTCGCAGAGGGCTGTCAGAATGCAGCACTTCCAGGCCTTGCTTCGAGAAATGCTGCATTCTGCTTTTGCGTGCGCTGGCAGAGGAGCAATTCCCACTCCCAGAGAAGGATTTGCGGGTACCAATCCAACAGCGCCTGCAAGAAGAGGCCGGTTTGAAGATGTGTTGGTGACTTCGGATATGAGGTCATTCTTTCAGCCGACCCATCGACAGGTGTCATCCGGATCCAGCATCAGGGAACGCCTAGACCGTCAGGTGTCCGACTACATTGGGTTAACGGCCGATGTGGACGCTCTGAGGAGTGATGAACCCCTAGACTACTGGGTGGGCAGGCTTGACCTCTGGCCAGAGCTTGCCCAATTTGCAATCGAACTGTTGGCTTGCCCCTCATCCAGTGTCCTGTCCGAAAGGACGTTCAGCGCAGCAGGGGGGATTGTGACCGATAAGCGTACTCGCCTAGCTCACCACAGTGTTAACTACCTCACATTTCTAAAAATGAATGAGGCATGGATCTCGGAGGAATTCAACACATGTGACCAGTAGACCATGTATATGTCTATAAACTATTTTTTTAATCAAGCACACAGACCTTCTTAATTCATTTGGCTCACTTCCTTGACCCAAAAAAGCACACCGTACTATATGCCCCTACCCTCCTCTTTGAAGAGGTTGAGCGGTGTCATATTTCTACTGGGGCTGCTTATGATATCCCTGTGCTGTGCTGACTTCCTCCTGGGGGTTCTTATTATGAAGGGATCACACTATCCCTGTGCTGTGCTGACTTCCTCCTGGGGGTTCTTATTATGAGGGGATCACACCATCCCTGTGCTGTGCTGACTTCCTCCTGGGGCTGCTTACGGTGCTGCTGTCAGCGCTGTATGTCACGGTGCTGCTGTCAGCGCTGTATGTCACGGTGCTGCTGTCAGCGCTGTATGTCACGGTGCTGCTGTCAGCGCTGTATGTCACGGTGCTGCTGTCAGCGCTGTATGTCACGGTGCTGCTGTCAGCGCTGTATGTCACGGTGCTGCTGTCAGCGCTGTATGTCACGGTGCTGCTGTCAGCGCTGTATGTCACGGTGCTGCTGTCAGTGCTCTGTATTACGGTGCTGCTGTCAGATGCCTCTATCACGGTGCATGTGTCATTCCGGTATGTCACGCTGCTGGTGATCATCTCCTGCACCCTCTTCTTTGCCTACCCTGGTCCCTGACCTTCCCTCTCCTCCATTGCCTTCATTAGCTCCATAGTCCTGAATTGTTAGAACAATTTCCCAAATAAAATAAAAATGCTTGTAGTTATCGATCCCAAATTCACCTCATACATGTATTATGTCATTGTCCAGATGGTGGGACTACGTTTTACCCCCTAATAATTACCACGTGGCCGCAAATTCGACATGAAGGTTTGCAAAGTTCGCCTCCCATTGAAGTCAATGGGGCCCGCGGCGAACGTTCGGTTTCGCGAACGTTTGGGTCCGTTCGCATTTCGCGTTCGCGAAACGTCCCGTCGGAAGTTCGTCCATCACTATTTGAGATAAAATGAATGCTTCATCTGATTTTAGGAATGCATTTTTCTTTAAAGCTGAACTTCAGTCATTTTTTCATCTTTCCATCTATTAAATCTTTTGCCCTTGTTGTTTTAACTTTGGATAGTAAAACTTTTTTTTTCTGCCAGTAAATACTTATACAGCCCACTTCCTATTTCTTGTCTGGTAAAAAACCTAGGCTTATGACATCATACACATCTCTCTCTCTAACTCTGTTGAAAGTTTGCCAGGAAGGGAGGGGGTGAGTCATAAGAAGGCCAATGAGAGCTGCAGAGCTGGAGGTGTGCCTATGTGTCTGTGTAAATCCAGGAAATCAACAGGCAGCATCTTCAGCTACTCACAGTTAAAATGATTGCAGCCAGACTCAGTGGAGGGAGATTTCTGCAGCAGATTTGACAAGTACACAATCATAGTATATATAAAATAATATGCAAAGTGGTTGGAGGGAAGCTTCAGAATGGCAAAGATGTTTTTATTACAAATTACTGTATGTGAGTAGACTGCAGTTCCTCTTTAAATCTTAGTAACTATTTTATGCAGAAAGCCAACAATTCTGTTACCTAGTTTCAAAATTTTATTTAGCGTTTTTGGTATTTTCCCATAACTAGCCATAAATAACAGCTTCCAAACCATGAATGAGCATACACAGGATGAGTGCAGGCCTGAATTACAAATATAGCTGCAGGTTCACCATTATCCTTGTTTGCTTGATACTGGTTCATCTTCCTTTGTGACACACAGTTAGCTACACATTTTTCGCCCAGGCCAGCTGAGTTATGCCCCATACACACGGTCGGACCTTCCAAGCACAAAATCCGTCGGATGTTTTCCAACGGATTTTGCCCGCAACTTGTCTTGCATACACACGGTCGCACAAAGTTGTCAGAAAATCTGATCGTTTGGAACAACATAGAGGCCAGTAGCCAATAGCTTTCATCTCCAAATTTTTTTTGAGCATGCATGGCACTTTGTGCGTCGGAATTCTCTACACACGATCGGAAAAAGTCAGATCGGATTTTGTTGGCGGAAAATTTTAGATCCAGCTCTCAAACTTTTTCCGTCACACACACATGACAACATAATCCGATCTGACTTTTTCCGTTGGAATTTCCGACCGTGTGTATGGAGCATTACCGTATTTTTCTACTTTCGTCTAACATATATATATATGTATGTAGTATATAATAGTAAACACTGTCATTTTTGCACAGCCAAAAATTAGATCCATCCTGTCAGATTCCAGCTGTAATTTTCCAGGGTACTTTTGAATCTGATTGGTGCCTGTTAGTATTTAACAGTCATTATTAATCACTTAACGACCAGCGCACGCCGATGTACGTCCTATTTTTGAAGAGGGATATCTCGGTAACGGCAGCAGCTGCTGCCACAACCGAGATATCCATCTCTTCAGGCGCTGGTGGTCTGTATGATAACGGTGGTCTCCGCGGTGGGCTCGCCGCGAGATCACCGCTATCGGCGGCGGGAGAGGTGCCACCCCCCCTCCCGCTGCCCTCCCACGCTCTCCGGCGCTTACCAGAGCTGACGGTAGCGGCGGAGGCGATCGGGTCCTCTTACCATAGGAGAGCGGAAGCGACGTCAAAATGTCACTTCCGCCCATACCTCTTAAAGGTATATTTTTTTAATGTCATTTTTTCAAATTACTTTTTTTTTTTTTATTGCATTTAAGTCCAAATATGAGATCTGAGGACGTTTTGACCCCACATCTCATATTTAAGAGGACCTGTCATGCTTTTTTCTATTACAAGGGATGTTTACATTCCTTGTAATAGGAATAAAAGTGATCCATTTTTTTTTAAAACAGTGTAAAAAAAAAAAAAAAACAATTAAAATAAATAAGAAAAAAAAAGGTTTTTAAAAACACCCCGTCACGACGAGCTCGCATGCAGAACCAAGCGCATACGTGAGTAGCGCCCGCATATGAAAACAGAGGTCAAAGCACACATGTGAGGTATCGCCACGATCGGTAGAGCGAGAGCAATAAATATAGCCCTAGACTTCCTCTGTAACGCAAAAAATGCAACCTGTAGAGTTTTTTAAATGGCGCTTATGGAGATTTTTGAGGCTAAAAGTTTGACGCCATTCCACGAGCGGGCACAATTTTGAAGCGTGACATGTTGGGTATCAATTTACTCGGCGTAACATTATCTTTCACAATATAAAAAAAAATTGGGCTAATTTTACTGTTATGTTATTTTTTTATTCAAAGATGTGAATTTTTTCCAAAAAAAGTGCACTTGTAAGACCGCTGCGCAAATACGGTGTGAAAAAAAGTATTGCAATGACCGCCATTTTATTCTCTAGGGTGTTAGAAAAAAAACAATATAAAATGTTTGAGGGTTCTAAGTAATTTTCTAGCAAACAAAATAGATAGACAAGCAGAATAGATAGACATGATGAGCAGTGTGCTGCTTCTCCTTTCACTGTCCACTCAAAGTCCAGAAGAGTAATGGGGACTTTTACATTTTACCTAACTACAGCAGGGAAAATCCGGTCTCTTTTAGTTTGAAACAGGACTGTATGTTGTTGTGGCAAAATTGTGTAAATTTCAGAATTCAATGAACAGGATTACAGATTTAGCTTTAGTTCAGTTTTAAAGTGTTATTAAAAGATTTTTAATGTTTTTTCAATGGATTTGCACAGAGCAGCCCCAACTCTCCTATTCTGGGGCCACCCCCATGGTGCTCCTGGCTCCTCCTACTTTCGAGTACCCCCTCCCCCATCCAGCAAGCCGCTTGCTGGAGCATACTTGTGCAGGCTCGCTCCTAAGCCGCAGTGTGGCTTGCCTCCGCTCCCCTGCATGTGATGATTGAGTGCAGTGAGAAGAGAGGGCAATGTTGCTCAGACTCAGGTAAGTATAAGGGGGGCTGGGGGGGAGCTGCGCCTAAAAGGTTTTTTTACTTTAACCTGTTCATGAATGCCCCATGCAGATATACTACGTCACTCTGCGCCAGATCACATACTAGGTACGTGATCTGGCACTTCCGGGTATGGGGCGTACATGCGCATCTCCAGTGATTGGACACAGTGGGAGCCAATCAGTATGTCCGCCAGGACCCGCCGGTCATTTGGAAGATAGACATGGGCAGTGGTCTGCCCATGTAAAGAAAGGAAGGCAGAGATCTTGTGTTTCTGCTAAGTATAAACACGGATCTCTACTTTAAAACAGTGCAACCACCCGCCACACAATTAAGCACTCCCAGGAAATACAGTTAACCTTTTGATCGCCCCTGATGTTAACCCCTTCCCTGCCAGTGTCATTAGTACAGTTACAGTGCATCATTTTTAGCCCTGATCACTTTATTAGTGTGACTATCCCCAAAAAGTGTCAGTTAGTTGTTTGTTTTGTCCACCGCAATAACGCAGTCTGGCTATAAGTCGCTGATCTCCGCCATTACTAGTAAAAAAATGAACAATAAACCAAATACCAAAAACATGAAGCAGAATACATATTGGCCTAAATTGATGAAGAAATTTGATCTTTTACATTTTTTTATTGGGTATGTTTTATAGCAGAACGTAAACAATATTTTTTTATTTTCAAAATTGACGGTCTTTTTTTGTTTATAGCACAAAAAATAAAAACCGCAGAGGTGATTAAATACTACCAAAAGAATTCTCTATTTGTAGGAAAAAAAGGACATACATTTTATTTGGGTACATCTCATGTTCACGCAATTGTCAGTTAAAGAAACGCAGTGCCGTATCGCAAAAAATGGACTGGTCATGGGGGGGGGGGGGACTTTCTGGAGCTGAAGTGGTTAATGTAGAGAATGTATTAAAGAGGAATTAAACCCTGATGGGTTTACTTCCTCTTTCATTCCCTGCAAAGGTAAAGCATAATGGACTACTATACATCGCATAGTAGTCCATTATGTGTCACTTACCTGACACAGGAGCCAGCGATGTCACCGCTGTCCCCTGCAGTCTGGCGCATCCATCTTCTCGGTGGGCATCGCGGCTCCGCCGTTGTCATTCGGCGAAGCCGCCACTCCCACGCATGCGCATGGGAGCCGCCACGCGCGGCATATCGCCGTTGACGGGTGCCGCGCTCAGTGTGCTTGCACGCTGCTGTCTACGGCGAATGCAGGTAAGCCTTAATTTAGGCTTACCTGTAGGTAAAAGTGTGTTGTAAGGGTTTACAACCACTTTAAGGTAAAATAAACCTTTATCCTTTACAACCACTTTAACTTATTAAATCCTTTGTCAGGTTTTTATTGCTCTCTGTGTCTGCTGGGGAGAATACTGTTACTGTAGTGTGAGAGGTTGAGTGCAAACAGTTCTCAGGAAGTAGCCTCTAGCTGGGAGTATTAGCACAATTATTATATTTTTGGCTTTGTCTGATACAATCGTCTTCCCGTTGTTAACCAGAAAAGTAATCATCTGAAACTAACCACCTCTGCCCACAGTAGAAGAGGAAATAACATAGGGAAATGGCAAGAAAGTAAACATGATGTCTCAAACAGTACAATTAACTAAAGAACCAACCAACTCAGCTAAAACAAAGGCTGTGACTGTAATGGATAATATGACATCACACATAAACCAGCTGTCAGTAATTCCTGGGAGAAAACCCTCATGCAGAAAACATGATACAATGAGAAGCTAAAAACCTCAAAGAAAGGTCAGTAAGAACAGATTAAGGAAAGCATTCAGTAGGAGAGAAAGTAAAATCCAAGTCTGAATTAGTGCATGAAAATGGACACACTGACTACAGAGCTCAGGCTGATATGATATCTAGGGATGGGCCGAACACCCCCGGTTCGGTTTGCACCAGAACATGCGCATGGGCATAAAATTTGTGCGAACATGCGAACCCTATTAAAGTCACAGCACAGGAGGACATGCACACAGGGGGACATGCACACAGCACAGGGGGACATGCACACAGCACAGGAGGACGTGCACACAGGAGGACATGCACACAGGACACTTACACAGCACAGGGGGGACATGCACACAGGGGGCCACGCACACAGGAGGACATGCACACAGGGGGACATGCACACAGCACAGGAGGACATGCACACAGGACACTTACACAGCACAGGGGGACATGCACACAGGGGGACTCGCACACAGAACAGGGGGACATGCACACAGGGGGACACATGCACACAGGGGGACACATGCACACAGGGGGGCACGCACACAGCACAGGGGGACATGCACACAGGGGGACACGCACACAGCACAGGGGGACATGCACACAGGGGGACACTCACACAGCACAGGGGGAGATGCACACAGGGGGACACTCACACAGCACAGGGGGACACGCACACAGGAGGGACACACACACAGCACAGGAGGGACACGCACACAGGGGGACACGCACACAGGGGGACACGCACACAGGAGGATATGCACACAGGGGGATACGCACACAACACACAGGGATATGCACACAGCACAGGAGGACATGCACACAGGGGGGACACGCACACAGGACAGGAGGGACACGCACACAGGGGAACATGCACACAGGAGGACATGCACACAGGGGGACACGCACACAGCACAGGGGGATATGCACACAGCACAGGAGGACACGCACACAGCAGGACATGCACACAGGACACTTACACAGCACAGGGGGACATGCACACAGGACACTTACACAGCACAGGGGGACATGCACACAGGGGGACATGCACACAGGAGGACATGCACACAGGAGGACATGCACACAGGGGACACGCACACAGGGGGACACTCACACAGCACAGGGGGACATGCACACAGGGGGACACTCACACAGCACAGGGGGATATGCACACAGGGGGACACGCACACAGGAGGACACACACACAGGAGGACACGCACACAGGAGGACACGCACACAGCACAGGAGGATGTGCACACAGGGGGACGTGCACACAGGGGGACACGCACACAGTACAGGGGAACATGCACACAGCACAGGAGGACATGCACACAGGGGGACATGCACACAGGACACTTACACAGCACAGGGGGACATGCACACAGGGGGACATGCACACAGGAGGACATGCACCCAGGGGGACATGCACACAGGGGGACATGTACACAGCATAGGAGGACATGCACACAGGAGGACATGCACACAGGACACTTACACAGCACAGGGGGACATGCACACAGGGGGACATGCACACAGAAGGACATGCACACAGCACAGGGGGACATGCACACAGGAGGACATGCACACAGGACACTTACACAGCACAGGGGGACATGCACACAGGGGGACATGCACACAGAAGGACATGCACACAGCACAGGGGGACATGCACACAGGAGGACATGCACACAGGACACTTACACAGCACAGGGGGACATGCACACAGGGGGACATGCACACAGGACACTTACACAGCACAGGGGGACATGCACACAGCCAGGAGGACACTGTGGGATGGGGGGACCTGAGGCCCAAGCATCTGTCTGTACCCCCCCCCCTCCCACCACCACATCACGTGTGGCGGCCCTGGTGTCTCGGCTTCATTCACCGAGTCACCGGATGCTGAGCCTGAGACACTTCTAATGGCACGCTGCTCCCCGCCGGCCCCTCCACTCTTCTCGTCCGTCCCAGGTGATGTCGCGACGCATACAGTACAAGCACCTGGGATGGACGGGGGGAAGGAGGGGCCGGCGGGGAGCAGCGCACAGTTAGCAATGTTATTATCTGCATCGCGGTATGTAATTCAGCCGCTGCAAGTGGCCCTCATATGGCCGAGTCCGGGCCCCTAATGTCCTCGGTCCCTCGGGCGGCGTCCGAGTGACCGACTGGTCAGTCCGCCACTGTATGTAAACTTTTGATTGGGGTCATTTGGGTATTTTCTGTTCTGTAATTTCTGTTGCCATTATGATTTAAAAAGAGTAAACACAGCTGATTGATAATAAATTACATCAGCCAAACACTAACCATGAGTGAAAGAAATGTTTTTGTGTTATCATTCATATTCGCTGAAAAATGGCCCAGAAATCATAAATTCTGCATGTAAACTTATGAGCACAACTGTATATATATATATATATATATATATATATATATATACTAAACTGCCTGCACGCCACTAACTAACCTGCCTCTAGCTAACATTCTCTTAATACTAACACTATATACAGCCGCTGTGTAAGCAGCCTTACATAGTGTGTGGCGTGGACTTATTCTCCTGAGCCATGATTGGCCTTTGGCTAATCTTGGCTCTCACAGCAGGTCAGGTGCATGCTTTGACCAATCATCAGATGTCAATGCACTGCGATCTCGCTGTGCATTATGGGTCGTTCCGTGGCAGTCTAATTTGCAGCGAATGTCCCATAATGTTCAGTATTCAGCAAACAGCCGAAACGCCTGACGTTCGAGTCGGACTTACGTTCGACACGAACATCGGGCCTATCCCTAATGATATCCAAAATATCAGATTTCAACAAACAACAACAGAGAACCAGCACTGCCAATAATACATTTTTATACTCCCAGAGCAGCAGGCAAAAAAAGTAGTAGCAATGAGCAAAAACCATCACCTTCTATAGAGCAGACAGCAAAAAAAAAAAAGAGGAAGGGCAGGGTACCTTAGGAAAAACACAAATTAGTCAAGCTTAACTTTCTACTTTTTGTTTTTTGTATGTATTTATTTTTAATGTTCTGTATTAGGATGTTCGCATTTTATAGAAAATTCTCTTTTCTGAACAAAAACAAGTATAAGCTGAGTATGTGGGCTTCACACCCAGGATGAGAATCAAAAGTATTAAACTGACCCAAAAGGCCCATTTGCTATTCTCAAAATTGAACTGTTTGCCTCATCTTTGTTTTCATTACCAAACCCAGATATGATGTAATCATAAAACAGTGTTAATTAAGCCGCGTACATACGTAGCCGTCTGTCCGACGTACTTAGTCTGGCGGACTTCCCGCCAGACTGTCCGTCGGACTTTCCGAACGGGCTACTTGCCCACACACGGCACTTTTTCAGCGGACTAATACGGCGTACTAAGTCCGCCGTACTTTTGAAATGAACGGACTCACCCACACACGCGGAGGAAAGTCTGCTCATTTCGAGCGCGTCTCCAGGTAGGCGGGGCCCGCGAAGGATACGTCGTTGGCCCCGCCGCCTGGTATGGACTTAAAGGGGAACCCCAACGCCGAAAAAAATCGGCGTGGGGGTCCCCCCAAGTCCACAACAGACCCTTGTCCGAGCACGCTACCCGGCCGGCCAGGAAAGGGGCGAGCGCCCCCCCTCCTGAGCCGTACCAGGCCGCGTGCCCTCAACATGGGGGGTGCCTTGGGGAAGGGGGGGCCGCGCGGCCCCCCCCCCCACCCCAAAGCACCTTGTCCCCATGTTGATGAGGACAAGGGCCTCTTCCCGACAACCCTGGCCGTTGATTGTCGGGGTCTGCGGGCGGGGGGCTTATCGGAATCCGGGAGCCCCCTTTAATAAGGGGGCCCCCGGATACCGGCCCCCCACCCTATGTGAATGAGTATGGGGTACAATGTACCCCTACCCATTCACCTGTAAAATAAAGTACAAAAAAAAACACAACACACAAGATAAAATTATTTATTGCACAGCTCCGGGCGTCTTCCGTCTTCGGGGGTCTTCTCGCCGGACTCCTCCGCTATCTTCTTGTAGCTCTTTTACTAGCGGAGGAGCCCGGCATTCTTCTTCGTCGCCGCGGCCTCTTCTTCCGACTTCGGGGGTCTTGTCCCCCTCTTCGGTTCTTCTGCCGCCGCCGCCGCCTTCCGTTCTTCTTCTTCTTCTTCTCCAGGAGATGTTGACTCGACGATCTCTCCGGCCGCAATGCCAGGGACGCGCTGCACTGCCACTTATATAGGGACAAGGGGCGGTGTCACATGGGTTTATGTCACATGGGTTGGTCACATGGGTTGATGTCACATGGCCACAGTGCCTTATTAAAGGGGGCTCCCGTATTCCGATAAGCCCCCCGCCCGCAGCCCCCCGACAACCAACGGCCAGGGTTGTCGGGAAGAGGCCCTTGTCCTCATCAACATGGGGACAAGGTGCTTTGGGGTGGGGGGGCCGCGCGGCCCCCCCTTCCCAAAGGCACCCCCCATGTTGAGGGCACGCGGCCTGGTACGGCTCAGGAGGGGGGGCGCTCGCTCCCCCCCCCTTTCCTGGCCGGCCGGGTAGCGTGCTCGGACAAGGGTCTGTTGTGGACTTGGGGGGACCCCCACGCCGATTTTTTTCGGCGTTGGGGTTCC
Organism: Lithobates pipiens; assembly: GCF_037356315.1. Taxonomy (NCBI): domain Eukaryota; kingdom Metazoa; phylum Chordata; class Amphibia; order Anura; family Ranidae; genus Lithobates; species Lithobates pipiens. Next base: position 92,493,735 of record NW_027507764.1, read on the forward strand.
CCTTTAAGTACATACCAGGCGGCGGGGCCAGCGACGTCTCCTTTGCGGGCCCCGCCTACCCGGAGACCCGCTCGAAATGAGCAGACTTTTCTCTGGGCGGGAAAAGTCCGCTCATTTCAAAAGTACGGTGGACTGGCATACACACGGCCGGATTGTCCGCCGAAATGCGAGTCCGGCGGGAAGATTGGAGTGCAACACGGCATTCTAAGTCCGCCGTACTTTCGGGTCAAAAAAGTATGCCGGAGGCTACACACGGGGGGATTGTCCGGCGGACTTGAGTTTGCCAGACTTTTCCACCCGCTTGTTTGATCGTGTGTATGTGGCATTAGAAAGCCCAGACCCCTGTCGTTCAACTTAGATAAAATTGTTCAATATCTGGTGCCCAGTCAAGCCATGATATCCTCTGAAAAATACCAATATCTGATGCACTATATTAAATATATTGAGAATACTTTTTTCCAGTACTTATGCTTTAGTAAAAAGTATAAACAATTTGTTTAGTGCAACCTATATGCTTCACACTCCCTGCTTATTGGAAAGAACACTGTTATTCCTTGGTGCTTAGTGGTCCATATATCGGGAATTCCCAGCATATTACACAAGCCTTTTTCAACCAGGGTCCCTTGGCGAAATCGACTTATGTCTGTGTAGAATGAATCAGGGGGCACTCCAGCTCTTGGACTTCCTGCAGCTGAGCCATTTGCAACTGGACTTCCTTGTTGCGACTAGGAGGGGTCTTCATCCAGATCACCTGTCAACTGTAATGGAATTACTCGACCATAAAGGCCTTCCACCAGGCTCACAACACTCTTCTGAAACTCAACTGGAATGCTCTCCCTCCACTCTAAGCCCTTGTACACACGGTCGGAGATTCCGACAACCAAATCCATCGGAGTAATTCCGACGGATTAATTCCGGAAGAGGTCCGGAAGTGATGTTGCATACACGCGGTCGGACTAAGTTGTCGAAAAATACGATACAAATACAAATACATAACGTGATGACGTTATTTCGTTACGAGGGGACTACGTTCAGGCTAGTAGCCAATATCTTTAGCCTAGGAATTTGATCTGAGCATGCGTGGCACTTTGTCCGTCGGAGTAGGCTACACATGATCGGAGTATGTCCGATCGGAGCATTTTGGCGGAAAATTTTACCGGCAAGTTGGAAAAGTTGGTCCGTCGGATATTCCGATGGAAACAGTCCGATGGAGACCACACACAGTCAGAATATCTGACAAAAAAAAATCTGACATTCCGTCGGCTAAGCCCTTGTACACACGGTCGGAGATTCCGTCAGAATGTGTCCTATCGGACCGTTTTGTAAATCCTCTCTTACCTCTGACATCCTGGGTTAAATCATTTCACCAGCTTTGGTAGTAAATAGAGACACACACAATATTAACCACTTCAGCCCCGGACCATTTTGCTGGTCAAAGACCAGACCACTTTTTGCGATTCGGCACTGCGTAGCTTTAACTGACAATTGCACGGTCATGCGACATGGCTCCCAAACAAAATTGGTGTCCTTTTTTTCCCACAAATAGAGCTTTCTTTTGGTGGCATTTGATCACCCCTGCGGTTTTTATTTTTTGCGCTATAAACAAAAATAGAGCGACAATTTTGAAAAAAAAATGCATAATTTTTTACTTTTTCTTATAATAAATATCCCCCAAAAATATAAAAAAAAACATTTTTTCCCCCAGTTTAGGCCGATATGTATTCTTCTACATATTTTTGGTAAAAAAAAATCGCAATAAGCGATTATTGATTGGTTTGCGCAAAAGTTATAGCGTTTACAAAATAGGGGATAGTTTTATGGCATTTTTATTAATTTTTTTTTACTAGTAATAGCAGCGATCAGCGATTTTTATTGTGACTGCGACATTATGGTGGACACATCGGACATTTTTTACACATTTTTGGGACCATTGTCATTTATACAGCAATCAGTGCTATATAAATGCAGTGATTCCTGTGTAAATGACACTGGCAGTGAAGGGGTTAACCAGTGGGTGGCAGTGTAGGGGTTAAGTGTTCCTAGGGGTGTGTTACTAATTGTGGGGGGCTGGGCTTTAATTTAGTGAACACTGATCTCTGCTCCAATCACATGGAGCAGAGATCAGCGTCGCTAGTTGCTAGACAGAATGGGGAAATGCTGTTTACAACGGCATTTCTCCGTTCAGCCTCCCCGTGAGACGATCACAGGTATGCGCGCGGCGATCGAGTCTGCTGGACCCGCGACCAGACTTACGGGGCTCCCGACCGGCACGCGAGCGTGCCGCCGGCGGCGCTCACGATGGCAGGGCAGCATTAAAGATTGGACGTACCTCTACGCCAATATGCCTGCCCGTGCCATTCTGCCGACGTACATCGGCATGCTCCGATCGGGAACCGGTTAAAGAAACAGTTCAAATATGTTTACTGTTGTACCAAAAACACAAGATACTTATGTATATCAACTTTGATCAATAATGGAAACACTGCTGTATACGCCGCCCTTTATCTCAAACTTTTCTAGTAAACACAATATATTGGTGTAAGGTTCCCTGAATTGTGAATGAACACAAACATTAACTCAATACAGGAACCTATGTGAACAGGTTAACAGAAGAGTAAACACCTAGCACAATATTGTATGTGTCAGATCTCCCCTTCTGCCTCCTCAACTCACAGGCCAGCAACCCTGCACAATATTGAAAGAGTATAAACAATATTATATTTAATAGGATGGCTCCCTTTAGCAGTTCACTGCAATTTGAGCAGATGAGAAGAGAAAATTATAAAAAAGGGTGAGAACCGGTATTCCTTGAAATCCAGATGTCTTCAGCTAGCCTCTTTTTAGTTGTAAATAAAGTAATCCAAAAAGGTAAGGTGTGAAAAAGTTAGCAAAGCTGTGATTTATCCTGGTAGTGGTATTGTTTCCTTATTTTTATAACCCTAACAATATCATCTAATGTGGCTACTGGAATCAGTAATGTGTACTGAGCATAGGCTTCTGCTGACTGTGTCCATTATAACAGAGAGTTTAACTTCCGTGGGACTGCAAGTTCCACCAGCTAAACTGTGTGGGTGTTGTTTAACAGCAGTGTCCTTAACTATAACAAGGGCTATGCCTGCTCACCACTCCAAGTATCAGATGGATTAGATAACGGTGCATATGCTGAGAAGACTCCAGCCGAAACTCTCTCTCTGAGTCCAGCATACACTAGAGGGAGCCAACCCTTCATTAACAATACAAAAAAAGTCTCTAACTTATAAGCATAAGGCCTCATGCACACTGGACCCCTTTTTTGACATTTTTACAGCAGCTGTTTTTGGCTGTAGACATATTTCTACAGTCATTAAACTCTCCATCATGTTGTCCTATGTGTCCATGCACACATAGGCTGTTATCAGCAGTTTTAGGCAGTGGCGTTTTTGAGCAGAAAAAACCCCCCAAAACTAGCGGGTTCTGAGAGACGTTTTTCAGCTGTAAAAATGGTCTAACGCTGAGAAAACGCTGATAAATGTTGATAAATGCTCAAAAACATTGCTCAAAAACGCTAAAAACAATAATAAATGCTAAAAACCGCTATTGCAAAAACATTGAAAAAAGTTGAAAGAAGTTGAAAAACTAACTGCAAAGCTACTGCCGTTTTTATAACGTTATTTTAATGTCCAGTGTGCATGAGGCCTAATAGCTGACCTTTGCTACAATTATTATTGTCCGGAAACTAAAGTATAACTAAAGGCAAAACTTTTTTTTTGGTTTTGGATAGAGTAACGAAAGAATAGAAAACCTAGCACAGTGTCTCTTGTTGTACGTACCACTGTTAAGGAGCTTCCTATTTGTCATGTTTACCGTTATCATTGAAAGTAAATGTAAAGAAAAATCCCCAAATTTGGGTTCTCCCCAGAATAGTAAGAGAGGGGAAATCTTCAAATGGGGACCCTGGATCTCTGGTGACAACCAAGGATTTCCTTACCTGTTTAGGTTATTGGACAGAATGTGAATGGAAATCTCCCCAATGGGACACAGATGGCAAAAAATAAAAGCTGACAGGGGTTATAACCCTTCTGGCCAAGTGTCTATTATTATCACTCAACTCTGCTCACTACTTTTCCCAATAAAAATTTTCAAAAATTAGCTAACACAACCTGGGGAATCATAAAAGAAATAGACTATTCAATTTTTGGGAGCTTTATATGCATACCTTTCCAGGGAACATTGCCTAAAATCTCCCTTTCTGAATTACATTGTAGGTTGGAAGACCTGGACTGAGAATATTAGACTTTAGACAGAATAATTGATTTCTAATAAAACTTGCTGGGTATTAATATATAAAAAGGTTTATTGCTAATGAGGGATGGTAAGGGATGGCTTAGTAAGTTATTTTTTTTCCTGCTATGCGATGAAAATCATTTGCAGAATTTGTTTCCTTTGCACAATAGGAGGAAGGCAAAGTTCATTTCCACTGGTGTGCTGGATAAATGTGCCATATGTAAAATATACAGTAAACATAACTCCCAGTCTATCTCGGTTTAGCTATGCTAGTAAATTTACCTTAGAGCTCCACCCAAAAGGTGAAGCTCCGCTTGTTTGCTCCTCCCCCTTCTCCGCTGTCACATTTTGTAAAGACCAGGTACCCGCTTCCACTTCCGGGTAAGATTGCCGTAATCGCTGCACAGTGATCTACAAAACGTCCCCCCCCCCCCATTGTCTTTTGGGAGACATACGGGTCCCAGAAGACACTGAGATCATTCAGAGAGCGCAGCGCAACCGGAAACAGACTGTTAAGCCGCAAGGCTTCATTTCCTATTTCCCTTAGTGAAGATGACGCTGCACGCACCCCGAGTCGATGGACAGATCGGCTTGGGGTGCCAACAATGCGGAATCCCTGGACAGGTAAGTGTCCTTATATTAAAAATCAGCAGTTACAGTATCTGTAGCTGCTGACTTTTAATGTTTTTTTTCCCCAGGCTGGAACTCCGCTCAGTGGATTACAACAGCAAGTTACTGTTTCTAATCTTATAAAACCCATAGACACACAGTAAGTACATCTCCAAATTTCAGAAGATGCTGTCAAAAGATATATGGCTGAATTGGATTGCAGCTGTCACTTATAAGTGATAAATATTATATGTTATAATAGTTGCTTTATTGATAGAGAGATGAGGAATTAACCAAAAAATTTGAACATGGATGTTTGGTATAGGGATGAGGCTCTGTGTTACCCTGGCTGAAGTGAATGAGAGCTCGATCCCATTCAGCGCTCCTCAATCTAGTCCTCAATTTCAGGTGGAGATTTTATATTAAAGTAATTTTAAACTATAACTTTGTAAAACAACCCATTCAGTTTAAAACAGAAATTAAAGGTCAAACATGTTTGTATAGATATAAAAATACATTATAAATACCCTTTTTCACCTTTTTTATAAGTGATCACATTCCCTCTGTTCTCAGCTGCATAGGAGCTAGGGGGAGGAGAAGCATCAGTACACTGAGCTTCTATGAAGGGGGGTGTGTCAGGACAAGTCTGATCATTGGGGGAGTTCCCAGCATAGCTAGAGAACTGACCACACTGTGTTCTCCTGCTTAGTGTGGTCAGTTTTTAATAGGAAAGCAGAGGGACTAGCAGAAACACCAAGGATTTCACACAAAGGAAGCAATACAAAAAGAACAGGATACTTTTACATACAAGTACAAGGTACAGCAATCACATATCAGGAATATGAAATGTTGGGGTAATAAACACTTTAAGTCCAGTGTTAAGTCTGAAATTAAGTCATAAAAATTACTACAGTATAAGTTGTGTGCACTGCATTGATGTAAACAGGCACCACTGAAATGATTGCGATTTCCTTGTTCAAGTGATTCTGTGCGACCCAAGTTGTATCTAAAATCACACCATTGCGAACCAGGCCTAACTGTGCAAGATTTGTGGATTAATTTCAATTAAGTTAAATGTAATACTACCCAACACAAAATGGATTTAGAAAATAGAAAATATCTAACTTGATTTACAAAGTAATATCATAGAGTAAAGGGTCTCTGACTGAATTAAACTACATATTTCTTAAGGTTGTAGCGCACCCCACGTACGAGCCGCTGGTGAAATGGGATCCCCTATCCTGCACAGCCAGCCACACTGAATTCTCATTGGCTCCCAGAGTCAGAAGGCAGTCCAATGCTTTGTTTTTTAATATTATTATTGAGGGGATAAAAATTGCATGGGGATAGGGGTGTTATGGGATGACCTCAAGGGGTGACTAGGGGGCAACCTCATCGAAAGCTTCCTTAGCACTCCATCTCCATCTTCTACCTGACTGGCCCTGCTGTCATGACCCCAGAGTACTTAAGAGGTGCTCGTCCCCTGCCAACCCACTTGCTGGGGAATGGCTGGGGCCCTGCTCAATACCCTAAGCATCTCCTCCTAGACTGCACCTTCTACTTCTGGAAGCTTCTCCAAGGTTCCAGAGAGCAGGGAGAGTTACCATAGGTGCTGCTTGATGAGTTATCCAGCCTCCCGGAGTCACTCATCCCTAACCCAGATTCAACCCAGGCCTGGCTCTCAGCCAGGCCAATTTACCTACTCTACAGCCTTTGACAGCAGTCTGCAGCCCCCATTGCAATGAACTCTCATGAATAGAGGCTAATGAGGGGTAGAAAGCATGCCAGGCCATGCATCTCCACATACAAATGCATGTTTCAACTACTAATTTGTGGACTTACTCTGTTATGCTATATGTCATTTAGTAACCTTTATTCATTACAGAGGTGAACGAAAGTCCACAGAAAGGCCACAATGGCAATCTAGGAGACGGTCATTGAAATCTAGGATCCTCAAGCCGATCCTCAAGCCTATCCTCAAGCTCCAAGATAGCCTAAATATGTGTATCACTTCTAACATACATATAACCAATATACAAATTAGACAATATCATGTTGTTTTATCTGGACTTTGCAGTCAACATGCCTCTGCAGTTAATGAGATGAAAATATTTCAGTGCACTAGTTTTAGTCTTTTAAAATAAATGGCCTGCCTGAGGTTGACCATATGAAACAGGCCCGCAACCTAAAAAATAAAAATAAAATCTTTATACTTATCTTTTACCCAGGCATCTCTGGTCTGGTGGCATCACAGGTCCTTTTCACACTCTTCTTCCGGGGATAGGGGGATCCTAAATAGTGCAGAGACTGGTGCCACATCAATTAAGAAGTTGCAGCTCCCTACATAATTCTTCTGTTACTCCAGGATTGGGGGCAGAGCCATTAAGGCCTGGACTCACTGGAAGTGAGTGCATGGCAACATTCATGTCAGAAGGAGAGGAGTTGCACAGCAGATCGGTGGACAGGTAAGTCTGCTGGAGATAGGGTGAGTATTAGGGTTAAAGCCACTATTTTTATTTTTTAAAGAGGCTAGGGACTGGAGTTTTGAGGGGTTTTGCCTAAACTCAAGTTGCCCGAAAGACCTGTTATGGATTGTGGGGAAATCATTTTAACTGTCTAGGCTCCTTTGTTTACATTCACCTGTGAGCCGGTGTCTTGTCAAATAGCGTCCTCCATCAGATAGTGTCCCCTGCGTACTGCGCATGCGCAGTACACAGGAACACAGATTTCCAAAAATTGCCGAGGATGAACGGCGCTTGCGCCGTGAGTCCAGGTTCTATCCCCACTATCCAAGTAGACATAGAGGTAGAATAAAAAAGAGCCGAGCGCAGCGAGGCCGAGCCCGAAGCGTGGCGAGCGAAGCTCGCCCGCGAGGGGCCCTCTAAAATCCACAACCCTATGTCCGCTTGGATGGTGGGGCTACCACCTCCACTCACGGCGCAGGCGCCGTTCAGCTTCAGAGATTTTCCGAAGCTTCGTCTGCTCCGTACTGCGCATGCGCAGTACGGAGTGGACACTATGTGATGCCTGGACTCTATACGCCAGAACACCGGATTCCTAGCTGACAGCTGAATGAACAGGACAGGGCGGTTATTAGGATGTGGACGAGTGTCAGCTCCTTAACAACCAGCATCCCTGTTGAAGCTGTCTCATTAGTAGTGGTAGGAATACCTCTGCTAAGTGAATTGAGCAGTCTCCTTTCCCTATAAAAAAAGTGTCAAAAACATTCAATGTTGCACTACAAAATTGCACTGAACATCGGATCAACTCATAGCTGCACTATTGTGAAGCTAGCTCAAGATGTGCACATTTCCTATTCATTTCCTCTTGTTACAGCTCTCCTCTTCTTTTTCTGTATGTCTAGATTTAAAATCAGTAAAGTCCACTGTGATGTTTTATAGGATGTCATACTGCACTGTTGAGCATAAATAGCCATTCCTGTCATTATAAAAAGTACTGTTTATTTAATAACAGGTCTGCATAAATGACAAGTTGCTCCCTCTAATTTCAAACATGACATTGCCAGCAGAAGTGTACTTTCATTTTCCACCTTGTGCTACAATTACCAAATGCTAATTATTTTTAGAAACCTACAATTACATTTGATGTCTTTTTAGATCTTAGACAAAGCAGTAATTCCAACCTCATGATGGTGAGTTGGCCTTTTCAAAGAACTTTACAACAAGAACACAACAGGTGTTTTACTTTGTTTTTGTAGTAGAAAATAGTTGTGCTCATAAGTTTACATACCCTGGCAGAATTTATGATTTTTTGGCCATTTTTCTGAGAATATGAATGATAACACAAAAAATGTTCTTTCACTCATGGTTAGTGTTTGTCTGAAGCCATTTATTATCGATCAATTGTGTTTACTCTTTTTAAATCATAATGACAACAGAAACTACCCAAATGACCCTGATCAAAAGTTTACATACCCTGGTGATTTTGACCTGATAACATGCACACAAGTTGACACAAAAGGGGTTTGAAAGGCTATTAAAGGTAACCATCCTCACCTGTGGTCTGTTTGCTTGTAATTAATGTGTGTAAATAAAAGGTCAATGAGTTTCTGGAATCCTGACAGACATCTTTTCTCCAGTGCTGCACTGACATTTCTGGATTCTGAGTCATGGGGAAAGCAAAATAATTGTCAAAGGATCTGCTGGAAAAGGTAGTTGAACTTTATAAAACAGGAAAGGGATATAAAAAGATATCCAAGTAATTAAGAATGCCAATCAGCAGTGTTCAGACTCTAAACAAGAAGTAGAAAATGAGGGCTTCTGTTGAAACCAAACCACGGTCAGGTAGACCAACTAAAATTTCAGCCACAACTGCCAGAAAAATAGTTTGGGATGCAAAGAAAAACTCACAATTAACTTCAGGTGGAATACAGGACTCTCTGAAAACATGTGGTTTGTCTGTTTCAAGATACGCAATAAGGCTGGATTCACACCTATGCATTTTTAGTGCTTTTTGTATTTTGCAGATTTGCACCACAGAACATTTTCCATAGGAAACCATGTAAAATGGACTGTAGTGCAAATCTGCAAAATGCAAAATGCACCAAAACTGCATAGGTGTGAATCCAGCCTAAGGAGGCACTTAAAGAAAGATGGCCTGCATGGTCGAGTCGCCAGAAGAAAGCCATTACTTCGCAAATGCCACAAAGTATCCTACTTATAATATGCCAAACAGCACAGAGACAAGCCTCAAACCTTCTGGCACAAAGTCATTTGGAGTGATGAGACAAAAATTTAGCTTTTTGGTCACAACCATAATCGCTATATTTGGAAAGGAGTCAACAAGGCCTATGATGAAAGGTACACCATTCCTGCTGTGAAATACGGAGGTGGGCTGCTGATGTATTGGGGATGTGTGAACTACAAAGACACAGGGAATTTGGTCAAAATGAATGGCAAGATGAATGCAGTATGTTATCAAAAAATACTGGAGGAACATTTGCATTCATCAGCCAGGCATGGGACGTACTTGGACATTCCAACATGACAATGATCCAAAACACAAGGCCAAGTCAACCTGTCATTGGCTAGAACAGAATAAAGTGAAGGTTCTGGAGTGGCTCAGTCTCCTGACCCTAATATCATTGAGCCACTCTGGGGAGATCGCAAATGTGCAGGTCATGTAAGACAGCCCAAGAATTTACAGGAACTGGAGGCTGTTTGCCAAGAGGAATGGGCAGTTTTACCATCTGAGAAGATAAAGAGCCTTATCCAAAAATACCACAAAAGAATTCAAGCTGTCATTGATGTTAAAGGGGGCAAAACATGGTATTAAGAACTGGGATATGTAAACGTTTGATCAGGGTCATTTGGGTAGTTTGTGTTGCCATTATGATTTTACAGTTGATTGATAATAAATGGCATCAGCCAAACACTAACCACAAGTGAAAGAAATGTTTTTGTGTTATCATTCATATTCTCTGAAAAATGGCCAAGAAATCATAAATTCTGCCAGGGTATGTAAACTTATGAGCACAACTGTATACTTCACCTTCATAATAATACTTGGGAGATAAAGAGAGCCTTTTCCCCGAGTCGCCCTTAATCTTATTGATTGCAGATTTGAGAGATGACCGGGCATGCAGTTTAAATGATTCCCACACCATCAGAGGGGAGGCAGAGGGATCGTTGTCTAGAAAGTATTGTTTGAACTCACTTAGGAGGTTGTCATCCTCTGACAGCAGAGAGGGCAAAAGGGATTAAGGCACCAGGCTTTTGGTGGTTTGTTAACATTAACACTAATGGTAACCCAATAAGGACAGTGGTCAGAGAGGAGTCTCGGACCAAATGTTGCCGTCTGCAACCTAGGTAGCAATGATTGGGAGAGGAGAATGAGATCAATGCGAGACATAGTATTATGTGTGGATGAGAAGCAGGAGTACTTCCAGACTTGAGGGTTGAGATGCCTCCAAATGTCCACCAAATTAAAATTAGTGAGAAGCCTGGAAAATCTCGTGATGGAGAGAGTTCCCATTTGCGAGTCTGAAGCCCTAAGTCTATCTAGACTGGGGTTGAGTGTTTCATTAAAATCTCCCAGCCAGACCGCTTTAACTATTGGGAAAGGTACGTGAAACCTTCCACAATAATCATTACACTAAAAGGGGGTGGAACATAAAATGCTAGTACTAGAAAAGGTTCTCCATATATTTTGACATGCAAGAAAACATAGCACCCCTGCGGGTCAAAGGAGACATCACATAGTTCAAAGTGCATAGACTTAGCCACCAAAATCAAGACTCCGTGAGCATGGGATGTGTGGTTGGAGTGGAAGGCCCAACTGGAGCCGCCCCTCCACATGAGTCTCAACTACCACCATGACATCCGCCCTTTGCCTCTTAAGGTAGGTGAGGGCTGCCAATCATTTGACTTTCTCACGTTCTATAAATGTTCTATATGAAGACAAACTCAAATTATATAGGATGTATGAACTTTATAAATTAGGGATAAATATGAGGTGATATAAAGGATGAAAAGCCTTGCTATGTATGAGTCTTGTTTTGAGAACTAAGGGCAAGGCAAAAATATTACAACTTTTAGGGTGTAATTTAATCGTGACAGCCTCAGGCTGGCAGGTTTGGGATACTGTTAAATGTGTACCTAAATGTGTCTGCGCTGCTTACCTGCAGCTGTTTGCACCCCATTTCCTCATGACATGATCTCATTAAGGATGTGATTAACCTTTTTACTTTTTTTATCAAATGAATAGAAATCATGGGGCCCCGTACAGCCTACCTGATGGAACCTTCAGCTCCACCCTGGCCCCGCCCCTGGTCCCTCCTTCAGCCCCACCCCTGGCCCCACCCATTGCCCCTCCCAGACCCAGCCTTGAAACAATTGGCGGGGTATGTATTGCAGAGTATTGGCGGGGTATGTATTGCAGAGTATTGGCAGGGTAAGTATTGCAGAGTATTGGCAGGGTATTGGCAGGGTAAGTATTGCAGAGTATTGGCAGGGTAAGTATTGCAGAGTATTGGCAGGGTAAGTATTGCAGAGTATTGGCAGTGTATTGGCAGGGTAAGTATTGCAGAGTATTGGCAAGGTATTGGCAAGGTAAGTATTGCAGAGTATTGGCAGGGTAAGTATTGCAGAGTATTGGCAGGGTATTTATTGCAGAGTATTGGTGGGGTATGCATTGCAGAGTATTGGCAGGGTATTGGCAGGGTAAGTATTGCAGAGTATTGGCAGGGTATTTATTGCAGATTATTGGCGGGGTATGCATTGCAGAGTATTGGCAGGGTATTGGCAGGGTAAGTATTGCAGAGTATTGGCAGGGTAAGTATTGCAGAGTATTGGCAGGGTAAGTATTGCAGAGTATTGGCAGGGTAAGTATTGCAGAGTATTGGCAGGGTATGTATTGCAGAGTATTGGCAGGGTATTGGCAGGGTATGTATTGCAGAGTATTGGGTATTGGCAGGGTATGTATTGCATTTTCAGATGTTGAACTTCAAGCCCCCCCCCCCCCCCAAGCAAGCATACACCTCACCTTGTCACCTGTAATTGTCCACAAGATCTCGACTCGATCGATTTGCCCGGCCCCTGCTCTCTCTGCTCGCCTGAGTCGCCTCTCACTCTGCTACTAAGTTCTTGTCACGCGGAGAGAGAGGATTGGGAATATCACTCCGCAACACCATAACATTATATACTGGCCGGGACTTGTGCGGTGTGCGGAGCGGGTGCAGAAGACGTATTCTTCCCGCGCCCGAAATACAGGAAAGAGTCCCTCCCCTGCAGCCGCATACTGGAATGAACACAGCGCAATGAGCGCATAGCACATAAAAAATACCGAAAAGGGGGGGGGGGGTGGGCAGGGGCGTACCTAGAGCATTTGGCACCCGGGGCGGATCCTATATCTGGCACCCCCCACCATAAAATGTAAAAACACCCACTGTGTCCCCTGCATACCTCTGCATCCTTCAATATCTTTTTGTCACTACTGTGTACCCCCCTCTCCACAACTGCACCTCTGGACTCCTTTAAATTACACAGCACCCTGCACCTCTGGACCCCTTTACATTACACAGCGCCCTGCACCTCTGGACCCCTTTACATTACACAGGACCTTGCGCTTAAGGACCTCTTTACATTACACAGCACCCTGCACCTCTGGACCCCTTTACATTACACAGGACCTTGCACCTAAGGACCTCTTTACATTACACAGCACCCTGCACCTCTGGACCCCTTTACATTACACAGGACCTTGCGCCTAAGGACCTCTTTACATTACACAGCACCCTGCACCTCTGGACCCCTTTACATTACACAGGACCTTGCACCTAAGGACCTCTTTACATTACACAGCAGCCTGCACCTCTGGACCCCTTTACATTACACAGCTCTTGTACCTCTGGACCCCTTTACATAACACAGCACCCAGAACCTCCTGACCCCTTTACATTACACAGCCCTTGCGCCTAAGGACCTCTTTATATTACACAGCACCCTGCACCTCTGGACCCCTTTACATTACACAGGACCTTGCGCCTAAGGACCTCTTTACATTACACAGCACCCTGCACCTGTGGACCCCTTTACATTACACAGGACCTTGCGCCTAAGGACCTCTTTACATTACACAGCACCCTGCACCTCTGGACCCCTTTACGTTACACAGGACCTTGCGCCTAAGGACCTCTTTACATTACACAGCAGCCTGCACCTCTGGACCCCTTTACATTACACAGGACCTTGCACCTAAGGACCTCTTTACATTACACAGCAGCCTGCACCTCTGGACCCCTTTACATTACACAGCTCTTGTACCTCTGGACCCCTTTACATAACACAGCACCCAGAACCTCCTGACCCCTTTACATTACACAGCCCTTGTACCTCTGGACCCCTTTACATTACACAGCACCCTGAACCTCTGGACCCCTTTACATTACACAGCCCTTGTACCTCTGGACCCCTTTACATTACACAGCACCCTGCACCTCTGCACCCCTTTACATTACACAGCCCCTCACAGCTCTGGACCTCCTGCATGTTACACAGACCCCCTACAGTGCAGACCCCCCTCCCTACCATACAGACCCCCATCTACAGTGTAGACCCCCCTACAGTACAGAATCCTCCCCTACAGTGCAGAACCTCCTACAGTACAGGCCCCTCCCATCTACAGCGCAGACCCCCCTACAGTACAGACTCCCCTACAGTGCAGAATCCTCACCTACAGTACAGACCCGCCTACAGTGCCGAATCTTCCCCTACAGTACAGACCCCTCCCCCTACAGTGCAGATCCCCCTACAGTGCAGGGCCCCTTCTACAGTGCAGACCCCCCTAGGGACCCATAATTTACCTCGACCCCAAGGCAGCGGCATTGCAGGGGGGAGGTGCGAGCAGCACCCGAGTGGAGTGACACCTGTCGGCTCAGTGATCCGGGACCCGGCGCAATAATCCTCTTCTCTCTGTGGTCGCGTGACTCACGTTGCGCCGTTCTGATGAGTCTCGGCAGCAACTGTCACTCACAGCCGAGCAGAGTGAAGCCGCCTCCCCCTCCTCCTTTATGTCTACACAGTGCTGTGCATGGAGGAGGGGGAGGCGGCTTCACTCTGCTCGGCTGTGAGTGACAGCCGCTGCCGAGACTGATCAGAACGGCCGCGCAACGCAACCACAGAGACAAGGGGATTATTGCGCCGGGTCCCGGATCACTGAGCCGACAGGTGTCAATCCACTCGGGTGCTGCTCGCACCTCCCGCCTGCAATGCCGCCCACTGCCAGTGCCTCGGGCTCTCTCTGTGTGGGCTGCGAATCCGAGGCACGGCGCTGTCTCATTTTCAGTTGCGGATGGGGGCGCTGGGGGGCGGAGGTTGTAGGGCACTGATCGGTGGAGGAGGAACTTTTTTTTTTATATACATAAAATTTTGCAGTTCAGGTTGCCCGGGCCCCCCTGCTGGTCAGGCCCGGTACAGCAGGGCCAGTTGTACTGGCCTATCAGCGGCCCTGACTATAGGTGTTAATGTCATTAGGGAATGCAGAGTTATTTTTTTTCAATTGGGCCGAACTTGACTAATAGAAATCTTATTGAGATAAGTGTGTAGCACCCTGTTGTTTAGGCAGGGTTGCTCCTAAATTTACCTGCCAGGTGTAGTTATCTTGGCTCATTTTTGGGATCAATTGATTTCACTGTAAGTCTAGAATTGCTGCACTTCTCTCTTCTGCCCTTAGGTGGCCGGGTACCTGGTGGCATTAGATAAGACAAAGGCAAAGCAAGGACAGATTAGCAGTATATGGGGTATCTCAGCCAATGGGCAGGGGTTTTCTTAAATCCCTTGGCAGGCTGGGAGAGCCTGTATCTTTGGGTGGTCAGGTGATCAGGGTTTTCTGCCACCTGGACGGCTGTCTGGGTGGACGTGTGTTGTACTGCCCGGGCTGCTAGGCCAGAAAATTGGGCCTATCCTGGGCATATCTGGCAGGAGCACAGGGTTGGGATTGCGACTTGCAGTGCAACCAGAAGTGACAGTTCTGCCGACTGGAGAACCTGTCGTCGGAAGGTAGAGGGGAAGCTGTCGCCACTAAGGGATCATTCACCTTTCTGCAAGGGACCACAGTGAGTAGCTGAAGCAGGTACCGGATCAGAATTCTCTCCAACCATGGATAGTGAAGAATCGGGAAACTTCAGAAGGTGTCAAGCCAGGGATCCAGCCAGTGGAGGTGACGCTTGCAGAACAGCCTTGTGTGTCAAGCCAGGGACCGAGCAGGCCAGTGGGGTGAAGCTTGATAAGTATCTGATGTGCCAACCTAGGGACCCAGCAGAGAAGCGGGGGTGGCGCTTGAGGAAGATACTACCATGAAAATTGGAAGAGCTCAAGGGATTCAGTAGCAGTTACATAGAAGGTGAGGTTGAAAAAAAGACACATGTCCAACCTATGTGTGTGATTATACCTCAGTATTACCTTGTATATCCCTGTATGTTGTGCAGGTGCTTATTTAATAGTTTTTTGAAACCATCGATGGTCCCCGCTGGGACCACCGCCTATGGAAGGGAATTCCACATCCTGACCGCTTTTACAGTAAAGAACCCTCTACGTAGTTTATGGTTAAACCTCTTTTCTTCTAATTTTGATGAGTGGCCACATGTCTTGTTAACCACTTCAATACTTGGCACTTTCACCCCCCTCCTTCCCAGACCTATGTTCAGATTTCAGAGCTGTCACACTTTGAATGAGAATTGCGCGGTCATGTAATACTGTATGCAATTATTTTATTATTTTTTCACACAAATAAATCTTTCTTGTGGTGGTATTTAATCACCGCTGGGGTTTTTATTTTTTTACGTTACAAATAAAAAAACACCAAAAATTAAAAAAACAAAAACATTTTTCTTAGTTTCTGTTATAAAATTTAGCAAATAATTCATTTCTCTTAATTTTGATTGATTAATTTCTCTAAATTTTGACCAAAAAGGAAGCTGCTACATTTCTTTGGTAAAAATAACAAAATCAGTATTTATTTGGTGTTGGCAGTGATGGGGGACAGACAGATGTTTTATGGGGACACTGACATGTGTATGGGGACAGGGGTATCAGTGGTGCTTGATGTACTGTTTGTGGCA
This sequence comes from Lithobates pipiens, assembly GCF_037356315.1. Classification (NCBI taxonomy): domain Eukaryota; kingdom Metazoa; phylum Chordata; class Amphibia; order Anura; family Ranidae; genus Lithobates; species Lithobates pipiens. Next base: position 92,510,185 of record NW_027507764.1, read on the forward strand.
GTGGAGGCTGGTGCTCAAAATTTTTTTGGGGGGGGCACAAAAAACGCTGCCACTGTGCCCTCAAAAGCTGCCACTGTGCCATCAATTTTAGCCACTGTGCCCATCAAACTCTGCCACTGTGCTCTCAAACGCTGCCACAAAGCCAAAAAAATTCAAAGCAATCCACAGGCACCCCACAAATAGAGAAGAAAATAACAGATTAAATATCAGACTGTGCCTGTACCCCCCAATAGAGACCTCCATTACAGTGAGACAAAAAAAAACATTGCCTTTCAGGAGCCACTGCAAAGATGTGTGTGTGTGTGAACCTGTTAGGGGCAAGGTCTGTAATACCATGCTTTCTCCTGCAAAAGCATCCCTGGTTGCTAGCACACCAGTCCAGTGGCCCTCCATTCACTGTCTCTGGCAGCATTGGTGCCAGTGGCTGGGTGGGAGAGAGAGAGCCTATAGACAGACAGTGCAGTGTGACCCGGCTGCAGGACATTAGCCCCGCTGGAGCGGGGGAAGATGGGGGGAGGTGCGTACTGTTTGGGGGTAGCTGACAGAGGGGGGATAGCTGACAGAGGGGAGAAGGTAGCTGACAGAGGAGGAGGGCTGACAGAGAGGAGGAGCGCTGACAGAGAGGAGGGGGACTGACAGAGAGGAGGGGGGCTGACAGAGAGGAGGGGGTGGTTGACAGAGAGGAGGGGGTGGTTGACAGAGAGGAGGGGGTGGTTGACAGAGAGGAGGGGGGCTGACAGAGAGGAGGGGGTGGTTGACAGAGGAGGAGGAGTAGCTGACAGAGGTGGCGGGTAGCTGACAGAGGAGGGGGTAACTGACAGAGGAGGGGGTAGCTGACAGAGAGGAAGGGGTAGCTGACAGAGAGGAGGGGGTAGCTGACAGAGAGGAGGGGTGGCTGACAGAGAGGAGGGGGTGGCTGACAGAGGAGGGGGTGGCTGACAGAGCAGGGGGCGTAGCTGACAGAGGAGGGGGTGGCTGACAGAGGAGGGGGCGTAGCTGACAGAGGTGGGGGTAGCTGACAGAGGAGGGGGCGGCTGACAGAGGGGGGCCAAAAGAGAGGAAGTGGGTGGCTAACAGAGGAGGGGGGTGACTGACAGAGGAGGGGGTGGCTGACAGGAGGGGGTGGCTGACAGAGGAGGAGGGGGGCTGACAGAGGAGGAAGGGGGCTGACAGAGAGGAGGGGGGCTGACAGAGGAGGTGGGTGGCTGATAGAGAAGAGGGGTTGACAGAGAGGAGAGGGTCTTAAAGAGAGGAGGGGGCGATTGACAGGAAGGGGGCTGACAGAGCACATGAGAGCGACCTCAGGAGACACACAGTGTGAGGCAGGACTCCGGGAGCAATCAGGCGCGTTTATCCATAGTCCAGCCCCGCCTACATGTGACCAGCTCCGCCGGGGCAATCACAGACCCGTTCCGTTCGACCAATCACAGGGCAACTGCTGGGTTTAGAGTGCACCGATGTTCAGGCACTGTGTGACAGTGATAGCAGGCACAGGATGCGCGGCGCCTCTCTAGATGTTGTGGCCGGGGCCAGAGATCCGATGCCACTGGCCACAAAAAGTGGTATATGTGCCCAGGTTTCCGGTGGGTGGAAACCCAGGCACATGTGTCAAAACCCAGACTGTCCGGGTCAAAACCGGACAGGTGGAAACCCTACTCTAGGGGCTTCCACATGTGCTCCAGCAAAAATCTTTCAATCCAGCTTCCTCCAGGCCCTCACCAAAACAAATAAGTTCAGAAATTTAGTTGTGTAATAAAATAGAATGATATGGAGAAAAAGTATTGAACTCGCTAATTGAAATGTATTTAATACTTGGTACAAGTACTTGCTCCTTTGTTGGTAATGACAGCTTCAAGACACCTCCTGTGTGGACAAAATAGTTGCATGCGTTGCTCAGGTGTGATTTTGGCCCTTCCACAGTCTTCAAATCTTGAAGGTTCAGTCAGCCTCTAATATGAACTCTGATCTTTAGTTCTTTCCATAGATTTTCTATTGGATTCAAGTCAGGTGATTGGCTGGACCATTCTAGCAGCTTTATTTTCTTTAGTTGAAACAAATTGAGAGTTTCCTTGGCTTTGTGTTTGGGATCATTGTCTTGCTGAAATGTCCGCCCTCATTTCATCTTCATCATCCTGGTAGATGTCTTGGTAAATTTTTCCATTCATCTTTCCTTCAATGACATGAAGTTTGCCAGTACCGTATTCTGAAAAACTGCCCCACACAGCGATGTTCCTACCTCCAATCTTCACTGTTGATATGGGGGTATTTTTGGGGTGATGTGAACTGCCATTTGACCTCCAAACATGGTGTGTATTATGACATCCAAAGAGTTCAATGTTGGTCTCACCTGACCAGAATCAATTTTCCCAGTATTTAATAGGCCTGTCTGAATGCTGTGCAGCAAACTTTAAACAAGTTTCAACATGCTTCCTTTTTTTTACAGCAATGGAGTCTTGCGTGGTGAGCATGAATACAGGCCATAGTGGTTGAGTGCATTAACTTATTGTTTTCTTTGAACCAATTATACCTGCTAATTCCAGGTCTTTCTGAAGCTCTCCACAAAGGGTCCTTGGCTCTTGGACAACTCTTCTGATAATTATTTTCCCTACTCTGTCAGAAATCTTGTGAGGAGCACCTGGCCGTGGCCGGTTTATGGTGAAATTATGTTCTTTCCACTTCCGGATTATAGCCCCAACAGTGCTCACTGGAACATTCAGAAATTTAGAAATCCTTCTGTAACCAATGCCATCAGTATGTTTTGCAACAATAAGGTTGCAAAGGTCCTGAGAGAGCCTTGGTAATGAGACACCTTTTTATAGGCAATCAGTTGACACTGAACCAGCTGATGTTAATTTGCACTGACAAGGGGCAAGTTTGCTTTCTAATTACTGATATATTTCAGCTTGTGTCTTGGCTTTCCATGGCTTTTTTGCACCTCCCTCTTTACATGTGTTCAATACTTTTTCCCTGTGTAATTTTATTTTATTACACCTTTAGAAATATATTTCTATATTTACCTAGAAAAATGGAGACATGTTCAATACTTACATACAATTTTATATATATATATATATATATATATATATATATATATATATATATTTTTTTTTTTTTTTAATTTATTTAGTTGTTTTTTTTTCATAAAAAAAAAAAAAATATTCAAAGACACAATGCTTCTTTTTCTTTCTCATCCTTTGATAGATGAGAGTCACAGAAATTGTTGAGTTGTATTGCTGTCTACAAGAGAAAAGGACACTGGCAACAAAAAAGCAGTTGGCCAGCACAGGATAACCTTGCCCACAACTATCATGACCATCATTTGCTGTGTTGTGTCCTCAGGAGAATGAATGTGTCTTCTTCGGATGGAAAATTTTCAACTATTTGAGAAAAATTTGGAGGATTCCCCATGGGGATTTTTAGCAGCAATTAAGAGTCAGTATTTCATAAAATTATTGATTTTATTATCAAAAGACAATCGAACATGTGTAGAATACAAAAGTTAAAATATGAACTCTGGTGTACACAATGCGAAACAATCTAGGCTAGGGAAGAACATACAGCAGGGAATAATTCCCTATACAATGATAGAAATACACATAGTGAAATAATGCCCTACAGTATTAATAAGTGCACCATCCGATGTATGGAAATGCCCCAATGCATTTCAACCTCAGGGTTATGGTCTTCTTCAGGGGGTTCTTACATTTCTTTTATTACATCAAAAGTCTCAATATTTTACAAAATGTTATATTTATTGCCTAATACAAACACATTTCTGTATACAATATCATATGTTGAATTATATATCACTGTATATTTACCCTTTCCGCCAAATGGGTTCGCTTAACCAGAGACTTCTTTAAAAACCAAAAGAATTCCCTCAGAGATAATCCCAAATAAAGGATTGTCCACTCCTGCACCCCTAGCCCGCTAAGCTTACAACAGTAGAGCCCCACAGGGGAAGCGTACAGTGGGGATCGAAAGTTTGGGCACCTCAGGTAAAAATGTGTATTAATGTACATAACGAAGCCAAGGAAAGATGGAAAAATCTCCAAATGGCATCAAATTACAGATTAGACATTCTTATAATATGTCAAAAAAGTTAGATTTTATTTCCATCATTTATACTTTCAAAATTACAGAAAACAAAAAAATAGCGTCTGCAAAAGTTTGGGCACCCTGCAGAGTTAATATCTTGTACTGCCCCCTTTGGCAAGTATCACAGTTTGTAAACGCTTTTTGTAGCCAGCCAAGAGTCTTTCAATTCTTGTTTGAGGTATCTTTGCCCATTCTTCCTTACAAAAGTGTTCCAGTTCTTTGAGATTTCTGGGCTCTGTCTGTCACGCACTGCTCTTTTAAGGTCTATCCATAGATTTTCAATAATGTTGAGGTCAGGAGATTGTGAAGGACATAGCAAAACCTTCAGTTTACGCCTCTTGATGTAATCCCCCCGTGGATTTTGAGGTGTGTTTAGGATCATTATCCATTTGTAGAAGCCATCCTCTCTTTAACTTCAGCTTTTTCACAGATGGCATCAAGTTACCATCCAAAATTTGCTGAAATTTTATTGAATCCATTTTTACTTCTACTTGTGAAATGTTCCCTGTGCCACTGGCTGCAATACAACCCCAAAGCATGATTGATCCACTCCCATGCGTAACAGTTGGACAGAGGTTCTTTTAATTAAATTCTGTGCCCTTTCTTCTCCAAAGGTACCTTTGCTCATTCCGGCCAAAAAGTTCTATTTTAACCTCATCGGTTCACAGAACTTGTTTCCAAAATGCCTCAGGCTTGTCTATATGTTCATTTGCAACATTCAAACGCAGATTTTTGTGGTGAGGAGGTAGAAGAGGTTTTCTTCTGATGACTCTTCCATGAAGACCATATTTGTACAAGTATCTCTTTATAGTGGAATAGTGTACCACAACTTCAGTGTCTGCCAGATCTTTCTGGAGGGATCGTGCAGTCAGACGTGGGTTTTGAATTGCCTTTCTCACAATCCTGCAAGCTGTTCTGTCTGATATTTTTCTTGGTCTTCCAGATCTTGCTTTAACTTCCACTGTTCCTGATGACTGCCATTTCTTAATTACATTACGAATAGAGGATATTGACATCTGAAAACGCTTTGCTATCTTCTTATAGCCTTCCCCAGCTTTGTGAGCGTCAACTATTTTCAGTTTTCTAGACAATTGCTTAGAAGAACCCATGGTGCTGATTGTTGGGGCAAGGTCAGATGAGTCTGGCCATTTAAAACCTTTGAGATTGACATCATCTGGTCTTCCTAGACGATGATTATGAACAATCCATGACACTGGCAGGTCTCAGCTTTGCAAAGGGGGCAGTGTATGCTATAAATTCTGCAGGGTGCCCAAACTTTTGCAGACGCCATTTTTTTTTTTCTGTAATTTTTAAAGTGTAAATGATGGAAATAAAATCTAACTTTTTTTGACATATTATAAGAATGTCTAATCTGTAATTTGATGCCATTTGGAGATTTTTCCATCTTTCCTTGGCTTCGTTATGCACATTAATACACATTTTTACCTGGGGTGCCCAAACTTTCGATCCCCACTGTATGGGCGAGAACACCTGAAAATTATAATTATATATAGTTAGCATTTTAAGGAGGGGAATAAAGAAGGGCAGATATTTAAAAAAAAAAAGTTTTTTTAAAAGAGAGGAGAGACCCTCAATGAGAGAAGTCTCCCTCTTGATACTGCCGAGAACCATGGTTTTATAATATTTAACATTTTTGAACTATTATTATTACATTTTTAAGCGCCATGTGTGGTTCACCATGCTCAGGGATGAGAAAAAATGTACATAATCCCCAAACGTTCAGACACCCATGGCCAGTTGATGTTGTACATAGACCCCTTTCACACTGGGGCGTTTTTCAGGCGTTTTTCAGGCGCTTTAGCATTAAAAAAAGTGCCTGTAAAGCGCTTGAAAGAAGCCTCATCTGCAGTCCCAATATGAAAGCCCAAGTGATTTAAGAGCCCTTTCACAATGTCAGCGTCCGAAAAACGCTCGTAAAGCGCTGCTTAAACAAGTGTTATTGGGGCGCTTTTAACCCCTGCTAGTGGCCAAATAAAGGGTTAAAAGCGCCCACAAAATGCTGCTGCCAATAGCGCTTTTCAGGCGTTTTATAGGCGCTTCCCATTGATTTCAATGGGAAGGGGCGCTTTTGGAGCGTGGTATTCACCGCTCCAAAAGCGCTGCAAAGAAGCTGCTTGCAGGACTTTTTTTGACACCCTGCCAGCGCAGCGCCTCAGTGTGAAAGCACTCGGGCTTTCACATTGGGATTGCAGTTGCAGCTTCTTTCAAGCGCTTTACATGCGCTTTTTTTAACGCTAAAGCGCCTGAAAAACGCCCCAGTGTGAAAGGGGTCATAGTGAAATAATTATTTTCTCTTAATATATTTATCAATTGTGAGTTCTCATGGTGACCATCTCGGTGTTTGACATACACCAGATGATCACTGTGCGATATTCAAACTTGTGTGCATGAAAAAAAGTGCGTGATGAATCTGTCGCTACACTTATAGCGACCAGATAAATGTAATATAATCAAAGGAATGCACTCCGTAAGGGAAGATGTAGTGTGTTGACATTATATGGGAGGTGTGCATCAAAGATGAAAAGTAAATAACCAAACTCTTAGGCCCCTTTCACACGGGGCGGATCAGCAATGATCCGCCCCGTAAAGATTCGCTCGCTCAGCGGGGATCGCTCCGTTGTCCCCGCTGAGCCGGCGGCGGACAGGGCGGTCTCCGCACACTGTGCAGGGACCGCCCTGTCAGCTCTCTGCTCTCCTCTATGGGGATCGGATGAGCACGGACCGTCTGTCCGTGTTCATCCGATCCGCTCTGCAGACGGATAGAAAAATAGGATTTTCCTCCGTCTGCAGAATCGGACTGTTGCGGAGGCGGAGGAAATCAGGTGTCTGCGGATGTTCATCCGCAGACACCCGCTATCCCATAGGGATGAATGTATGCCCGTATTTCATCCGCAAACGGATGGATGAAATACGGACATATCATCCGCATGTGTGAAAGGGGCCAAAGTAATAAAAAACTGAAAGTGCGGCAAAACAAATAAATGTGATATTGAGTGTTGCAATTAAATCAGGGGATTGTGAAAAAGTGAGCAACGTTATGTTATGTTTTACTGTAGCATCCACTACAATAAGTGGAAAAGGATGCAAAAAGAAAGTGCTGGATAGGGATGAGCCGAACACCCCCCGGTTCGGTTCGCACCAGAACTTGCGAACGACCCCCGCGTTTGAAACGAACGTTAGAACCCCATTGAAGTCTATGGGACTCGAACGTTCGAAATGGAAAGTGCTAATTTTAACGGCTAATATGCAAGATAGTGTCCTAAAAAGGGTTTGGGGACCTGCCTCCTGCCTCAGGGGACATGGGTCACTGCAAAAAAAAGTTTTAAAAACTGCCGTTTTGGCGGGAGCACTGATTTTAATGACGATTAAAGTGAAAAAAAAGGTGAAATATTCCTTTAAATATGGTGCCTGGGGGGTGTCTGTAGTATGCCTGTGAAGTGCCACGTGTTTCCCGTGTTTGGAAAAGTCCCTGCACAAAATGACATTAAACGGAAATAACACCATTTAAAACTGCTTGCGGTTTTAATGTTATATCTGGTTCCTGCAATATGGTTGAAAATCATTGAGAAAAATGGCATGGGTAGCCCTCCCTGCCCATTACCAGCCTATTTGGGTCTTGTACGCATATTAAGGGGAACCCCGTACCCATATTAAAAAAAGGAAATGCGTGTGGCCCCCAGGCCCTATATACTCAGAACAGCAGTATACAGGCGGTGCAAACAAGACAGGGACTGTGTAGGTTTGTTGTGTTAAGTTGAATCTGTTTGTAATTTTCAACCGGTACATTTTTAAAGTGTAGCTCCAGTCAAACAAACTATTTTTAAGCTTTTTGGAAAACATAGGGAAGGGTTATCACCCCTGTATAATTTGTTTTGTTGTCCATCTTTTTTCATCTCACTTGCTGCTGTCTCCTTGCGTTTGCAAGTAGGAGATGTTTGTAAGTTGGATGTTTGAAAGTAGGGGCCTGCCCTATATTATAGCGGTATGTACTGGGTACAGAGCACGCAGACAGCACGCACTATCTCCTAACACTACTGACTGCAAGCTCTATTATTAACCACTTGACCACTGGGCACTTAAACACCCTTAATAACCAGACCAATTTTCAGCTTTCGGTGCCCTCACATTTTGAATGACAATTACTCAGTCATGCAACACTGGACCTATAGGAAATGTTTGTCCTTTTTTTCACACAAATAGAGCTTTCTTTTGGTGGTATTTAATCACCTCTCAGTTTTTTATTTTTTGTGCTATAAAAGAAAAAAGACCGAAAATTCTGCGAAAAAATGAATTTTTCTTCGTTTCTGTTATAAAATTTAGCAGATTAGTAATTTTTTCTTCATAAATTTTGGCCAAAATTCATACTACTACATATCTTTGGTAAAAATAAGTACAAATTGGTGGATATTATTTGGTCTTTGTGAAAGTTATAGAGTCCACAAGCTATGGTGCCAATATCTGAAAATTGATCACACCTGAAGTACTGACGGCCTATTTCCTTTTTTTTTTTTTTTCCACAAAATTGTCATATTATCAGGTTATTTCACACACAGCATATGCATACCAAAAGACCCTGGAGAATACAATGGTGGTCGTTGCAAATTTTTATCTCACACGGTATTTGCACAGCAATTTTTCAAACGCGTTTTTTGGGGGAAAAAAACTGTTTTGTGCTTAAAAAACAAACAAAAAAAACAGTAAAGTTAGCCCAATGTTTGCATAAAGTGAAAGATGAAGTTATGCTGAGTAAATAGATATCAAACATGTCACTCTTCAAAATTGCACATGCCCGTGGAATGGCGCCAAACGTCGCTACTTAAAAAATCCCCATAGGCGACGCTTAAATTTTTTTTTACTGGTTACATGTTTTGAGTTGCAGAGGAGGTCTAGGACTAGAATTATTGCTCTCGCTCTAACGTTCTCGGCGATACCTCACATGTGTGGTTTGAACACCGTTTTCATATGTGGGCGGGGCTTACGCATGCGTTCGCTTCTGCATGCGAGCACATGGGGACATGGGCGCTTTTTTTTTTATTGTTCATTTTACTTTATTTATTTTAGTTTGACATTTTTTTCCCCAAAAATATATTTTTGATCACTTTTATTCCTATTACAAGGAATGTAAACATCCCTTGTAATAGGAATATGGGGTGACAGGTCCTCTTTACAGTGAAATCTGGGGGTCAATATGACCCCACATCTCACCTCTAGGCTGGGAAGCCTGAAATAAAAAATAAAAAAAAGATTCTGGCTTTGATCGTACTGGCGAGTTGGTAGAAGCACCGGAGGGCGGTGAGGGGTGGGGGGCGTCTATGGCTGGGTATTTCAGGGTATCACCGAGTATGGCTGGGTATCTCCGAGTATGGCTGGGTATGGCAATTTATGGCAGGGTATTGCAGAGTATTGGCGGGGTATTGGCGGGGTACTACAGAGTAATAGCAGGGTACTGCAGAGTAATGGGGGTTACGGCAGAGTAATGGGGGGTACTGCAGAGTAATGGCAGGGTACACCAGAGTAATGGCAGGGTACTGCACTGCAGAGTAATGGCGGGGTACTGCAGAGTAATGGCGGGTACTGCAGAGTATTGGGGGGTACTGCAGAGTATTGGGGGGTACTGCAGAGTAATGGGGGGTACTGCAGAGTAATGGCAGGGTACTGCAGAGTAATGGCAGGGTACTGCACTGCAGAGTAATGGCAGGGTACTGCAGAGTAATGGCAGGGTACTGCAGAGTATGCACTGGTATTGCAGAGTATTGGCAGGGAATTGAGGGGTTAAATTTGGTGAGCAGCGATGTGGGCACTGCAGATGCAGCCCACATCGCTGCTGACACCGATCTCTTTCCCCTCCGCTGTACTGATCGGTACAGAGAGGGGAGGGAGGAACCGGCGTCATAACATGACGCCGGTTTGTTTACAAGTGATCACTCCGTCATTTGACGGAGCGATCACGTGGTAAACGGCCGCGACGAGCGGCCGTTTACCGTGATCCGTGATGCGCCGGGTCCTGTGGACCCGGCGGTCACGGATGCTCTCGAGTGCGCGCCCCAGGGGGCGCGCGAGAGCAGAATTCTGGGAGCCCGTTAATTAAGGGCCTCTCAGAGTTAAACAACCGCCCTGAAGCCGTTAATCGGCAATGGGCAGTTGTTAAGTGGTTAAAGCTAGATCACTAGCTATATAGGTGAGGTGAATATAGTGGTGTATACTGCGGTCAGGGCACAGACAACAACCACTACACAGCAGCAAGATAGGAAATCAGCCAAAAACGATTGGTGTGTACTGTGTTGAAGGTACACAGAACACCCACTGCTTCAGATGCTAACACACTACACGAGGCCGCCTCAAAGGCGGCCTTATATAGTGTGGGGCGTGCACTACACAACCTGAGCTATGATTGGCCACAGGCAGGATGCCTGTGGCCAATCATGGCTCTCCTCGCTGCTGGCGCTACGATTGGCCAAGCATGCGGGGTCACAGTGCATGCTTGGCCAATCATGAGCCAGCAATGCACTACGCCACCGCAGTGCATTGTGGTCCGCGCGCGCCACTCGAATTTTGCACGAACGGCCCAAACGTTCGGAATTCGCCGAACAGCCAATGTTCGAGTCGAACGTACGTTCGACTCGAACACGAAGCTCATCCCTAGTGCTGGAATAGTGTTGTAAAGTGAGCATTAATAACCATGACCAAAAGAAAGGTTAGTACCTGATTATTTTGTTGGCGTTGTTCATACACTGTAAAAACCAGAGTAGGTATGCAGTGCCTGTATAGTCATATCAAAAAGAAATGAATGCTGCCTCTAAATTCGAAAAATCCACAATGAGCTAATCCGTTACAAAGACAAACTTTATTTCGAAACTAATAAAAACCCAGCAGAACGCCAACATCTGTCCTTACCCATTCATCATAGCGTGCAAATCACTTCGCTCTCACCGGGAATCAGCTGTATAATCCTGGTAAAAGACACATCTTAAATACCTTACTTTCTTTTAATTAGAAATCATCCACAATCACTCCGGGGGAGGGGGGCCAGTGAGCCTCTGATCACGGCTCTTCTGTGGCCACCTCGGCATTCCGGAAGGCAAATCTGCCCCGCTTTCCTCGGTCGCCTCCAATGCAATCACATGACAAGGGAGATGAGAGGTGACGCGCACGCGCTGCGGGGAATGCCCACACTTCGTGCGGCAAACGTACAGCGCAAATGCGCGTGACATCACATACCCATCTGACGGCGATCACATAATGCCGCCGACACGGTAAGTGCTCCCCACAGTGGTGGATGTTAGAATTGCGGGGATGAACAAGTCTAATACACGTCTCGGCCCTGTGTCGGGAAGCCTAATAGGTCTAAGGTGTCGCCACCCAAGGGCGAGAGGCAGACAAGACAGTGGAGGTCCAAAGGATCTATGAAGGAAAAAACAGTTCTATGTTTTATAGTAAACTTTACACATGACCAACAAAAAAATCTAACATAGTGACATCAATGTTTCTATGTATAAACATATTCATTTAATAAATTGTTTTTAATGACCAAAAAGAATGGTACGTTGTGAAATATATGGCAAACATTGAAAACATTTTTATAAAGTATGATTTCCTTGAACCCAGTTTGAGGAAGTATAGACCAGTCAGAAATGACTTGGCATGGGAGTAGATCTACAATTCCTAAAAAAAAGAAAAAACAGGGGGGGGACAAAAATAAAAAAATCCTCTTTAGGAGCCTATATTTGTATTAATAGTTCTTGATTTTTTTGAGATTTTTTCCGAAGAAAGAAAATTACTTTTATATCTAGGAAGTAGAACAATATCTTGGATATATTTGGCAAAAAGACTATTGTCATAAAAAGGTAACGCCTGCAATCATAACAATAGGACATTTCCCCATCCTTTCTCCCTTTGTCATTGCTCCCATAGCCCAGCCATCCTAGCTCGTCTTCCCAGAACTGAAACCTTTTAGGAAAGGTACATATGAAATGGACTCATTCAGGTCTGGATAAATCGTGGCCTGAAGTCTATATATCCATTTTTGTTCGATTTGTAAAAGTTTTTTATTCCAATCGCCACCTCGACCTGGAAAGTGTATCCGGTCTAAGGCGGCAAAATAAATTTTTGGCATTTTGTAGTGATGCTGTGTGACTGTGTGTCTCCCTAGGGGAAGATGGATGTTACCAATCTCCATGCTATAGACATGCTTAGATGTTCTGCACCAGAACCTCTGCCTCGTTTTGCCCACGTAAAATGAGCCACACTCACAGGTCATCAAGTATACCACTCCACAAGTTTGTCAGTTTACAAAGTGTTTAGGTTTAAAAACCTGACCGTCTGGGAGAGTAAATACTTTCTCCTTTCTAATTAATGGGCAGTGGGCACAGTGTGCACATGGGAGTGGTCCATGTACCTGAGCAATGTTTTTTGTTGAACTTATGGTATTCACTTTTTACCAATTTGTCTTTCAGGGATGAGGCTCATTTGAAGGTGACAGAGGGGACTGGTGGTACAAAATGCTTCACCTTGTCGTCATCTGTGAGGATCGACCAATGTCTCTCAATGATGTTACGAATCTGTTTATGTTGTTGGGAAAATCGCATAATAATGGGCATTGAGTCTGTCTTTTTGCTGCTTTTTGTTTGCGGCCTAAAGAGCAAATTTTCACGGGTTTGTTGAATTGTTCGATTGTATGCCTTGCACAAACAACAATGACTGTAACACTGATCCAACAGGCAAATTTGAAGCTTACCAGTTTCCATTTTAAATAGTGTCTCATTGGAACAATTCCTCCGCAAATGGAGGTATTTTCCATATAGGATGGAATTCTTCAAGGGAATTAGGTGGAAACTATCCACGTGCAAAACTGTATTCCCTGCTGTACATTTCCTATATAGGGTGCAAGTTAGATTACCCTGTGAATCTCACTCTAGCTTTGCGTCTAGAAAAGTCACAGACCTGGCATCGAGCAACCAAATCTTCCTCAGTACCTTCCCAGATGAGGAAGATGTCATTGATAAACCTGAGCCATGTGAGGTCCTCGTCATGGAAGAGGGACCGCTCCCACTTCCCCAGGTACAAATTGGCATAAGATGGGACACAACATGTCCCCATCACTAAGCCTTGCACCTTGATGTAGTGGGAGCCGTCAAAGGAGAAATAGTTATTATTCAGACTATGGTCAGGTCCATTGAAAATTAAATTGTTAAGAGCCCCATCATACCGGGAGCCCTGTTGCAATACATTCTGGATGGCCAACAATCCTTTCCCATGTGGGATTGAGCAGTATAGAGCCCCAACATCAATTGTGGCCAAAATAGAATTTTCAGATACTGTTAGTTCATTTATTGTCTGTAGAAAGTGAATGGTGTCTTTTGTAAATGAGGGTAATGCCACTATGAATGGTTGTAGATATGAATCAATCACCCTACTTAAATTTTCTGAAATTAAGCCATTTCCAGACAGTATTAGTCACCCTGTTGGCTGAGTGGGATTCTTGTGAATTTTGGGAAGGCTGTAGAAGGTGGGCGTCCTGGGATGCTTAGTTATAATGAAATCATAAAGATCTTTATTGATTGTCCCATTTCTATGGGCTGTATCAATAAGATTATAGAAAGCCTGATTTGATTTATCTATGTGTCTGATATGGATGGTTTTATACCATTCCCTGTTGTGAAGAATGTTTCGGCACATTTGTTTATACATAATGTTGTCCATTAGGACGACGTTGCCTCCTTTATCTGATGGCTTAATTATAAGTGAATTGTTCATGCGTAGGGATTCAAGTGCCCTACTTTCATCGACCAATACATTTTGTGGAATGTCGGTATTATAGGTATACAATGATGGAAATTTGGTTGAGGGTTTTTTTTAAAAGGGTCACTGGATTCTGAATGGACTTATTAACCTCTTTGAACAGTTTATCTAGATCCAATTGATCAATTAGATCGTCTGAGTTACTTTCTTGGAATAACAAGGTCAAATCCCTCAAGGCTTTGAATTCTCTCATGGTGTATTTAGACCCATCTGTAGTGTCTATTTCCTTATCTGTTTATTCATATTGACATTTTAGTAATAATTTTCTGGCAAACAGGTCCGTAGCCAATTCAAACATATCAACATTTTGTTCTGGGCAGAAGCTCAAACAGTTAGATAAAAGGCGAGTCTCCGCTTGTGTGATCACATGGGAGGACAAATGAATAACATTTAGGGGTTGTGTTGAAGGCAGATTACATGTGGTTCCATCCCTTTCCAAATTTTGTTGGATTGTGGGGAGCTCACTCCCCGTTTGGAGTTTAAAGTTTTCTGAGATGTTGTGCGTTCAAAAGAGCTCAATGATCGATTTGTTGCAATGGTGGCATCCGATAGAGACGAATCAGATTCACCTGGTGTTGCATGAGAGGCTTGGCCTCCTCGCAACTGCCCACTGCCCATTAATTAGAAAGGAGAAAGTATTTACTCTCCCTGACGGTCAGGTTTTTAAACATAAACCCTTCGTAAACTGCCAAACTTGTGGAGTGGTCTACTTGATGACCTGTGAGTGTGGCGTATTTTACGAGGGCAAAACGAGGCAGAGGTTCTGGTGCAGAACATCTAAGTATGTGTATAGCATAGATAGGTAACACCCATCTTCCCCTAGGGAGACACGCAGTCACACAGCATCACTACAAAATGCCAAAAATGTATTTCGCCTGCCTTAGACCGGATACACATTCCGGGTCGAAGCGGCAAATGGAATTAAAAACGTTTACAAATCGAACAAAAATGGATATATAGACTTCAGGACTCAATTTACCTAGGCCTGAATGAATCTATTTCATATGTACCTTTCCTAAAAGTTTTCAGCTCTGGGAAGATGAGCTAGGATGGCTGGGCTATGCGAGCATTGCCAAAGGGAGAAAGGATGGTAAAATGTCCTTCTATTGTTTCAATTGCAGGTGTTACCTTTTTATGACGATAGAGTCTTTTTGCTGAATATATCCAAGATATTGTTCTACTTCACAGATATAAAAGTAATTTTGTTTCTCCTGAAATCTCAAAAAATCAAGAATTATTTATACAAATATAGGCACCTAAAAAAAGAGTTGTTCTTTTCGTCCCCTCCCTGTTTTCCTTGTTTAGGAATTGTAGATCTGCTCCCATGCCCAGTAATTTCTATACTCGCCCAAAGTGGGTTCAGGGAAATCATTAGACATGTACAATTTGTTTAATTCCAAATTCATTTTTTAACTAATTTTGACAAATTTGTTCATTCTGAAACTTCAGAATTTCCAAATTTCCAAAATTCGGACTTTTCAAAATTACGAATTTCCGAATTTAGAATTTCCGAAATTACGAAATTCCATATTTCAAATTTCCGAATTTTCAAATTTCCATATTTCACATTTCCGAATTTCACATTTCCGAATTTCACATTTCCGAATTTACGAACCTTTTTATTATTTATTATTAATTTGTTCCTTTCCATTTGTTTAGATGCAGTATTTGTTATTTCAGATAATTTGTAACTTCAGATAAATTTCTATTCGTTATGTTGAAAGGAAATTCCAATACCTATAATTTAATAGTTAGTTATTTCAATTTTAAAGATTTTCTTTCTTTTCTTCTGATTTTTGAATTTTTGGATTTTCAAATTTTTGAATTTCCGAAAAATTCGAAATTTGGAAATTCGAAAATTTGGAAATTCGGAAATTCGAAAATTCGGAAATCTGAATATTAAAATTTTCGCTTTTCTGAATTTCCAAATTTCCGAAATAAGCAAAAAAACGAATGAAATGAAAATGAAAATTTTTTGTCAGTGCACATGTCTACCATTTACTCCCATGGAACTAGAACACGTCAACAAAAAAAGCATTTTACATAAACTGAACAAATTTTAATTGTACAAAAAATTAAAAGCAAACGTTCTAAAACATGCCAATTCTCTGGTTTTACTACTCAACGGTACATACAATGTGCTATAATACCCCTATACCCTCTGGTAGGGTAATTATATGAATGTACAGTGCTGTGAAAAAGTATATCCTGATTTTCTTACATTTTTTTGCATATTTTTTTATTAAATTTAAATTAAATTAAATGATTCAGATCATCAAGCAAATTTTAATATTACACAAAGATAACCTGCGTAAATCCATGATGCAGTTTTAAAATGATTATTTCATTTATTAAGGGACAAAAGCTGTTCAAACCTGCCTGAGCCTATATGAAAAAGTAATTGCCCCCTCCCATGCTGAATCATGAATGAACTGTGATTGAGCACAATTTTTTTCCAGAATTTGTGACACTGATAGAGAGGATAAGTCCTCCTAAAAATGGACACCAGAGTGGCTGTCACCTACATCAACAGGCACCAGAAGCTCCTTCATGATGCAGGAAGTTCGCCCCGTGAAGGAGTGGGCACAACTGAACCTACTGGACTTGAGAGCAGCTTACATTCCGGGTGTCGAGAATCTCCTGGCCGACTCACTCAGCAGAAGCTTTATATCCAACAACGAGTGGTCTCTGAGTCCCCAAGCCTTCACTCTCATATCTCAGACCTTGGGCCACATCGAACATAGACCTTGCCACAACACCAGCAAATTCAAAGTGCCAGAGATTCTTATTGAGAATACCCTTCACTTCAGCGGAGGGAACAGATGGCCTCCAACACCACTGGAACTTTCGTCTTGGCTACATCTTCCCTCTGACTCCCCTCATAGCGAGATTCCTTATGAGGCTCAAGAGGTCGGCGACACTGTTAGTGACTGTGATCCCTTTTGGCCGAGGAGGCCATGGTTCACTACCCTAATACAGCTGAACACGGCAGACCCACTTCTTCTCCCGCTGTCAGCAGACTTGCTCTCTCAAGGCCAGCTACTTCATCTGAACCCGGAGAAACTACATCTGGCGGCCTGGAGGCTGATAGGGCTAGATATCTAGATCCGGGCTGCTCCTAGAGGGTAGTGGATACATTACTCTAGGCCAGGAGGCCTACCACCAACAGCACCTACTGAAGGGTCTGGGAAAAGTTTGTTACCTTTACTCAACAGCAAGGCATACCTGGTCATCTATCTGGACAGAATAGTACTAAGGCCTTTGGATCGCTTTATCCCTAAAGTATCCTTCTCTTTTCACTTTAATCAAGAGATCAACCTTCCAGCCCTTGTCATGGACCAAGGCGACCCTCATCCTCTGGATGTCAAGAGCAACATCCTGGAATACCTTTTGTCAACCAAGCTTATTAGGAGAACGGAAAACCTCTTAATTATTCCGTACGGCTTCAAAAAAAGCCAGGCGGCGTCGGCTCGTACCATCGCTTCATAGCTGGTGAAGACCATCAAAAAGGCCCATTCGTTGAGTACTCTACAAATTCATGAGGGCTTGAAGGCGCATTCCACCAGGGCAGTGGCAACCTCATGGGCAGCCTATTGTAGGGTCTCGGCGGAGACCATCTGTAGAGCAGCTACTTGGTCTTCCAGAAACGCCTTCATATCTCATTATAAGGTGGATTTCGCATTCCTATCAACAGTGGATTTCGGAAAGTCCGTTATCCAAGCCAACTCTTCCATTCTTTGTTAATATACTTGTTTTTCCTTGCATTCCCACCCAGTCTGTGAGTTACTCCCCAGAGTGTATGCTGCCATCTTCATGGCAGCATACAACGACCCACCCTTTTTTGAGGTGATTCATATATACGGAGAATACTGGGGAGGGGGCCATCTCGCCATCTTATAGCTATATGGTCCTATCAGGTTGTGGAGGCGGAGTCACAACCCAGAGTGTATGCTGCCATGAAGATGCGACAGGAAAGGAAAATTACGGAAAGGTGAGTATACAATTTTCCGATTTCGGCACACTGTGCTCAAAAGGTGGCCTACCCCTGGTCTATGGCGATGAAACTCTATCTGGTCTAAATTGTGTTAACAAGTTACAATTTCTTGAAAACCTGATATGAATGTTTTTTTGTTTTTTTTTAACATAAACTGTGCATTGTGAAAATTCAAATATCAAACCCTGTAATTTTCAGTAAATTGCTGTAGATTTACCCATCAGATATCGGTGATGGGTACAGAACATAAACAAAGATGCTACTTTGCATACAGCCTGGCAGATCATTGTCTTGGAAATGTTACAGATAGGCAACTTCTATCCAAAGGCGGATCCAGAGTCAAGTCTCGGGAGGGGCACTGCCAGAAACTAAGGTGTTGCTTACAGAACTCTAACGTATTGTACAGTCCTAACCTTGTTTAAAACAGTGATACTTTTATCATTCCAGATTAGATTATTACATTACAAACAGACAAGATAGGTTTAACCACATATAACTTTATTATTACAAAAAGCATAAGCAGTTTGTATACTTATAACAGAATATTACCAGACAAAATATTCACAAACAATATAAAATTATGTGTAAAAAAACAAATAGCAGAACCCAAACATTATCACTCTCCTCTGTCTCCAAACACACACAACAGAAACATTTTATTTGTAATTTACATAACATGAAAAAGTCACAGAATTAGCTCAAGTCTTCGTTTTCCTTGTTTGGCAAACAGCTCAATAACTCGGTCAGTATTCACAGAAATATCTCTATGAATGTAAAATAAACACAAGCCATTTAACCGGTCCTCCGCCATTCGTGAACGAAGCCATGTTTTAACACGACAGAGGGTTGAGAAAGATCTCTCTGCTGTGGCCACACTTACAGGGAGAGTAGCTAAGATCAGAAGTAAACTTCTGATGGTTGGGAAGAGGTCCTGTTCACACAAGTCCAACACTTCAAGAACTGTTTTTGGAATTTCCTTATGTTGTGATAACTCTCGTTTCCACTTTGTAAGCCATAGACTTAGTTCTCCCTGCAGCAATGTCTCCATTATCTTCTGCTTACCATCAGCTAGAAGAGGGTGGAAACGCTTTGATAATGATTGCACAGCCACAGGAACCATGCTTTCCATTTTTTTACCAAAAAGTACTGCTGGCATTAAGATTTGAATATGGAAACACTGCATCGAATTTTCTGGAAAACGAGTTTTTAAATCATTAATAATGTTGTCCAGCAAGGGAATATACAACGATTTCCTGTAGTATTCTTCAGTTGATTCTACATTGCAATTGAATCTGTGCACTTGCCTGCCTACAAGATGCCAATTCTGTAGCCTCCATATGCAAAGTGGAAAAAGTGCCATCAGCGTTACATTGCATATTCTCCATTCTCCATTCTTGCCATGGTATCAGTCAAACAGTCAGATGCGCTTGTTAAATCAATTGTTGGGGATTGAAGGAAACGACTCAGAGGAAGGGTTACTTTAACCACTTGCCGACCAGCGCACGCCGATGTACGTCGGCAGAATGGCACGGGCAGGCAAATGGGTGTACCTGTACGTCCCTTTAAATTTGCCGCCCTGCCATCGGGAGAGCGCCGCTGGCGGCACGCTCCCGCGCTGGTCGGGACCTCCGTGAGTCCGGTCACGGGACCCGCGGACTCGATCGCCGCGGGCATACCCGCAATCGTCTCACGGAGTGGCCGAATTAAGAACGCCGTTGTAAACAACATTTCTCCATTCTGCCTAGCAACTAGTGACGCTGATCTCTGCTCCATGTGATTGGAGCAGAGATCAGTGTTCACTAAATTAAAGCCCAACCCCCCCACAGTTAGTAACACACCCCTAGGAACACTTAACCCCTAAACTGCCACCCACTGGTTAACCCTTTCACTGCCAGTGTCATTTACACAGGAATCACTGCATTTATATAGCAGTGATTATTGTATAAATGACAATGGTCCCAAAAATGGGTCAGAAAATGTCCGATGTGTCCGCCACAATGTCGCAGTCACAATAAAAAATCGCTGATCGCCGCCATTACTAGTAAAAAAAAAAAGAATACAAAATTATTAATAAAAATGCCATAAAACTATCCCTATTTTGTAAACGCTATAACTTTTGCGCAAAGCAATCAATAATCGCTTATTGCGATTTTTTTTTACCAAAAATATGTAGAAGAATACGTATCAGCCTAAACTGAGGGAAAAAAAGTTTTTTTATATATTTTTGGGGGATATTTATTATAACAAAAAGTAAAAAATAATGCGTTTTTTTAAAAATTGTTGCTCTATTTTTGTTTATAGCGCAAAAAATAAAAACCACAGAGGTGATCAAATACCACCAAAAGAAAGCTCTATTTGTGGGAAAAAAAGGACATCAATTTTGTTTGGGAGCCATGTCGCACAACCGCGCAATTGTCAGTTAAAGCGACACAGTGCCAAATCGCAAAAAGTGGTCTGGTCTTTGACCAGCAAAATGGTCCGGTCTGTAAGTGGTTAAGAACACTGATGAGTGAAATCAAGGAAAATATGAATTCTGTACTGCACAGAGAATGGATGAGAGTAGATGCTGTTGAGCTAGTGCTTGAGCATTTCCATTGAGATATTGCAGATAGTGCACTCACCACTTTTACAAGTTCATCTCGAAATCTTATGAGAGAATCATGGCGCTCTACCCATCTAGTTTCACAAAGACTGGTAAGCTGCTTTAAAATAAAATGACGCTTTGCTGATTGGTTAAAGAATGAAATGGTTGATTTGACCACTGCTACTGCATTGCGAACTGCTGACACTTGTGAGGACTTTGAAATTGAATTGTTCAGACAATGATTGTAGCAAGGGCATCTGCAACTGTTGGGTGCTACATGGAGAATCTCTGATACAGCACCAGCCACCTCTGAAGACATAACACTGCAACTGTCTGTTCCAATGCCAACACAATGAGTGATGTCCAGGGAGAGGTCTTTAATTAGCTGGATAACCATCTGGCCTAAAACCTTTCCTGTAAGCCTTGGTTCTGAATTATCAATTCCCGATTCGTTCTGGGTTGCAAATTCATAAGCATCTACAAATTTTATAAAATCCTCACGAATCGATCCATTGTAGACATATCTAAAGTTCAGTGTAAGTTGCTCAATATGGGAAATGTCTGTAGTTTCATCAAATATTATACTAAAATAGCAAGCCTCTTTAATTCTAGCTACAATGATATTACTGATTTCCTCACCACAACACCCGATTATATCATTTTGTGTGGATTTTGAAATGTATGTAGCGCGAGAAGATGCAGTAAGGAGGTGCTTCTCTAATACTTTGTCTCCAGATGCAACACGGTACCTCAGCAATTCCCGAAAGTTGCCTTCATTCACCTCCGGGGTGGAGTCATCCATTAAAGCACCATCATCTCCGTGGCCACGCAGAGGTATATTTTGTCTACCCAAGAATATAATTGACTCGACGATAGGACGAATTCGCTCTCGGTTTTCTTTCACTTTCTGAAGTCGATGCAAGTTTATTTGATTAACAATTTCATTTTCCGGTCCATGGTAGGTTTTTAAAAATGCATTTCCTTCAAATACACTCTCCTGGTGATAAACAAGCCTTGCATGGACTTCCAAATCTCCATCCTTGACCTTAAGCTTTTTAAAATTAGTAAGGGGCTCCATGACCAATTTTCCAAGGGCCATGCCTTTGTTATGACCAGCTTTCCGATGTTGTGCAAATAATGCACAGTACTTGCAAAACAATCCCTTTTTGGCAGGTGAATATACTAGCCAAGGAAAACTGTCAATATGTTGTTTTGACAAGTATCTCTTTATTTCCAGAGTTTCTTCATTTTTGGAAGTCATGTTCTGAACAGAGAAAGGTAATTCATATCCAGGAGGAGGTTGCCATGGACTTTCCAATAGCAAGCATTTCGTGTAGTCACTGATTTTTTTCCCAAGATGTGTGCCAATGTCATTAAATAACATACTGCTGGTTTGAGGCAGGGTATCAACACAGTGGCGACACATTAGGATCTGTTTCACCAGATATTCTCTCTGCAAATGCACCAGAACAGGATGGGAGGGTAGTGTCAATTTCCATACGTGAAGTGCTTTCTACTATTGTATGTTCTCCTGATAACTTTTTTGCACTGGCACTGAAGAAAGAATCTATAGTCCTGCAGTTCACTCTTTTTTCTGACTCATTTTTCTGTTTCTATAATTAAAGTACAAAAGTGCACACTACATAAAGTAATTGGCTTTATAGAACAGCACAGCACTGCACACACATTGTTGACATGTACATGTACAATAACTGAACTGATTTAAATATGCAAGAATACATTGCAGACATGATACAAGAGATGATCAGAGACTGCAGACATGATACAGGAGATAATCAGAGACTGCAGACATGATACAAGAGATGACCATAGACTGCAGACATGATACAGGAGATAATCAGAGACGGCAGACATGATACAAGAGATGATCAGAGACTGCAGACATCATACAAGAGACGATCAGAGACTGCAGACATCATACAAGAGACGATCAGAGACTGCAGACATCATACAAGAGACGATCAGAGACTGCAGACATGATACAGGAGTTGACCATAGACTGCAGACATGATAAAGGAGATAATCAGAGACTGCAGACATGATACAAGAGATGACCATAGACTGCAGACATGATACAGGAGATAATCAGAGACTGCAGACATGATACAAGAGATGACCATAGACTGCAGACATGATACAGGAGATGATCAGAGACTGCAGACATGATACAAGAGATGATCAGAGACTGCCACCATGATACAATAGATGATCAGAGACTGTAGACATGATACAAGAGATGATCAGAGACTGCAGACATGATACAGGAGTTTATCAGAGACTGCAGACATGATACAAGAGATCAATGCAGCCTCACCAGTGCCCATTAAATGCAGCCTTATCAGTGCCCAACAGCAATAAAAAAAATTTGTCAGGAGTTCTAATGATCAAGTCTGTCGGTCAGTTTTTCAGGGGGACCTGACTGGAAAGCTCAATGCATTCCTATAGACAGGCAGGTGTAAATGGCCCATTTATACCTGCCTACCTCCTCTCTGATTTGCTCTACAAAAATGGAGGGGGATCTGTCCTCTTCTGTGTTGGCAAATCGGATTAGAAGTAGTTGGGTGTAAACAGACAGCGAAGTCCGTTTACACCCAGTCGCTCATAGAGTAGAGCAGGCTTAGTCTGTGTTTGCTCTTCATAAAGTTGGCGGATACAGATGTGTCATCCGCCCACTCTCATCCAATCAACAGTCAGCCACTCCCCTGCTAAATTAAACAGAATCCGTGAAAGGGGCCTAATGTTCTTCCTAAAATGACAGCAACATTGGTTACATTGTTTTCCTCAAAAACTCACCTGTTCTGTTTCCTTTAAGCTATAAACTTTTGTACCACAAAATACCAAAATATTGCACGGAAAACCTGACAATTTTTGCTCAATTGCCATGTCAGTGTTTAAAATTCAGTGTTAGATTTATTGATTTAACAAATGTTTCCAAAATGTAAATATGAAAAATAAATTCAGGTGGCCAGATTAAAGCACTGTTTGCTCTTCTGCAGCTCCACATTTAAAGAGGGATTTCACTGTGAAAAAAAATATTAAAAGCCAGCAGCTACAAATACTGCAGCTGCTGACTTTTAATAAATGGACACTCACCTGTCCCAGGATCCAGCGATGCCAGCAGCCGAGGCAGATCGATCGCTCGGCTCTCGGCTGCTGCCGCCACCATTCTAGGTGAGGGAATCCGGAAGTGAAGCATTGTGGCTTCACTTCCCGGTTCCCTACTGCGCATGCGCGAGCCGCGCAGCTTAATAGGAATGGTATGTGCTGTCTCTGGGACCCGTGTGTGTCAGGGGCGGACTCCAGAACTAAGATTGCTGGCGCTCTGCAGACTGTGCTGGATGCCTTAGTTTTTTAGCGGAACACCCACTCAATGTCTCAGTCACACTGTGATTGATTATCACAGTCACTGGCATATAACATTGACTCCTCCGCTCTCCCTGGCTGCGGCTGCCTGACTTGTTCTCCAGACTCCAGGCTCCAGCAGCTCTGCTCCGCTGAGTCTGTGTCTGTCTCCCTCCCACGTGACTCACTGTGACTGACCGTGACGTCACTCGTTGCTAGACGCCAGGCGTTAGCAACGAGTGCAGGAGAGAGGCTCCACCCACCGCTGTTCCTCCTCCTGGTATCTGATTCTTTCAATGGCCAATGAGGAGGGGGCGAGGCTGATCCAGCTTAGAAGTGTCCATGGAAACTGTCAAAGCTTCAGGATCTTCTGACTCAAGGTCTCAGTGCTGGGCGTAACTACAAGTCTCTCTCTCTCTCTGCGACGCTGATCGGGTTATGTGAGAGAGAGAGACTCGGGCAGAGGAGGCAGCGGCACGCGCGAACAGAGCAAGTGAGAATGGAACAATGACATGTCACTGTCTCACTCTCACTGCTACTATTTCGGGGGGGGGGGGGCAATTGCCCTGTTGCCCCCCCCCCCCTGGATCCGCCCCTGCTTCTATCCTAATATTGATCAGTGGTTCCAAATTAATAAAAACTACTGCAGTAGAGACCGGACACAAAAAAAAACACTCAGCATCTTTCCAAATAACTGTTCTATTTATTCGATGTATTTTTCTAGTTTTTTATAACCATGCTTATGAAGATATCACCTTAATATTACAAATATAGGCAGTATGTAGGTGGGCTAGATTCTTATCAGTGTAAAGAATATGAATATGTGCCAAACATTAATAGTGCCATGTGCAGAATATGAGTGCAGTGTGCAAAACATCAGCAAAGCATAGAGAATGTAATACAGTTTTACTAAGAATTTAAAATTTCTTGCATATTATACTGAAAAAGTAATCACATTCTTTTGTGATTTACCACTGTTGCACTTCTATAGATGGTGTTTTCACCTGGAAAAAAGAGTGACATAGGCCAGTGTTACGACAAGGCTTTACTAAAATGTACAGTACAAAATATGTCAGTGTATCATCTCACCATACGGTGAAGCCAAAAGGGATCCAAACACAAAGCAGAGCTATTAGAGTAAAGTCATTACTATAAAGTAAAACAGAAATAGATGGGTATCAGTGCTAAGGTCAATATAAATCATATTCAAAAGCTATAGTTTGTATATCAATGTCAAAAGCAGCCAGCACAGTTTGTTGATCACCAAACAAAAAATAAGATATAGTCTAAAATGCAGTGTTAAAGAGGAAGTAAACCCTTCAGAAGACAAAGCAAGAAAGGACACTGGGTTTTCAAGACAACACCCGGGGACTTTTAAGGTGCTAAACTAATAGTTAGTTAAGGTCATATAAGCAATATGCTCAAACTAAAAAAAAAATTTTTCATTTACAAACAATAAAAACAATAATATTATCAACATACACCTTACCGTAAATACTCCTGAAGAAGCTGAACAAGCGAAACATGTAGAGTGGTATATTATGGAATGATCAGTGGTTTTATGGTTACGACAAAGATTCGACAAAGCAGCAAAAAACATACAAACGTTGAATCTTTGGCTTATGGTGTCTGTCGAAAGTTCTAAGAAGATTCGACGGAGCAGCTAAACTGTATGGAGTCATACAGTTTATCTGCTCTGTCGAATCTTCTTTGAACATTCGACAGACACCATAAGCCTTCAATGACAGATTCGACCTTAATTAATTTTGATTTTTGGATGAATGCAATTTTTAACCAGTTCCCCACCGGCGCACGCCGATGTACATCAGCAGAATGGCACGGGCAGACAATTGGCGTACAGGTATGTCCATTTTTAAATGCCGCCCTGCCGACGGCGCGCTCGCGTGCCGGTTGGAACCCCTGTGAGTCCGGTCGCGGGTCCTGCAGACTCGATCACCACGGGCATACCCGCGATCGTCTCACGGGGAGACTGAACAGGGGGATAACGTTGTAAACAGCATCTCCCCATTCTGCCTAGCAACAAGTGAAGCTGATCTCTGCTCCATGTGATTGGAGCAGAGATCAGTGTTCACTAACACAAAGCCCAGCCCTCCACAGTTAGTAACACGCCCCTAGGAACACTTAACCCCTACACTGCAACCCCTGGTTAACCCCTTCACTGCCAGTGTCATTGACACAGGAATCAATACATTTGTATAGCACTGATTGCTGTATAAATGACAATGGTCCCGAAAATGTGTAAAAAATGTCTGATGTGTCTGCCATAATGTCGCAGTCACAATAAAAATAGCTGATTGCCGCCATTACTAGTAAAAAAAATTATTAATAAAAATGCCAAAAATGGTCCCAAAAATGGGTCAGAAAATGTCCGATGTGTCCGCCACAATGTTGCAGTCACAATAAAAATCGCTGATCGCCGCCATTACTAGTAAAAAAAAATAATACAAAATTATTAATAAAAATGCCATAAAACTATCCCTATTTTGTAAACGCTATAACTTTTGCGCAAAGCAATCAATAATCGCTTATTGCGATTTTTTTTTACCAAAAATATGTAGAAGAATACGTATCAGCCTAAACTGAGGGAAAAAATGTTTTTTTATATATTTTTGGGGGATATTTATTATAACAAAAAGTAAAAAATAATGCGTTTTTTTCAAAATTGTTGCTCTATTTTTGTTTATAGCGCAAAAAATAAAAACCACAGAGGTGATCAAATACCACCAAAAGAAATCTCTATTTGTGGGAAAAAGGGGACGTCAATTTTGTTTGGGAGCCATGTCGCACAACCACGCAATTGTCAATTAAAGCGACGCAGTGCCGAATCGCAAAAAGTGGTCTGGTCTTAAAGTGGTTGTAAACCCTTACAAACCACTTTGACCTACAGGTAAGCCTAGATTAAGGCTTACCTGTAGGTCCAAGTAATATCTCCTAAACCTACACGGTTTAGGAGATATTTGCCGAAAGACAGGCACCGCAGGCGCACTGAGAGCGTCACAGTTAACGGCGATATCCCGTGTGCATGCGCGGGAGTGACGTCATCGCGGCTCTGACAAATGACAGCGCCGGAGCCGCGAGACCCACCGAGAAGATGGAGGCTCCGTACACAAGGGGACAGCGGTGACTTCGCTGGCTCCTGTGTCAGGTAAGTGACACATAATGGACTACTATGAGATGCATAGTAGTCCATTATGCTTTACCTTTGCAAGGAATCAAAGAGGAAGTAAACCCATCAGGGTTTACTTCCTCTTTAAGCCAGAAAAATGGTCTGAAAGTGGTTAACGAAAAACTAAATTAATTAAAAACAAATTTCGGGAGTAACTAAATAAATGTATTTTTCAGACGAAAACGAAATTCCAAAACAAAATATTTCAGTGTGCACATGTCTACTTATTATGCACATGTTGTTAGGTAGAAGACATATACAATTTACATTTGGAACCAAGATTTGCTTTAGATATGAAAAGTAGCATATCAATAAATTTTGTGGAACTAAAATTCCTTTTCACACTTTCTGTGAAGGAGAATTGTGCTCCTTTCTAATACTCACTTGCGTTCCGCAAAATCACTGACACGGGACAACTCACACGTCTCTCCCAAAAAATTGTCCATACATTTACACCTTCCACATTCACATATTCCTCTTCCATTACATAGCTGACCATTAGATGCCATGCATGTTGATTTATCTTCTGAGCAATCACAAGCACTACCAGAAAAGTTAGGGAAACACTCGCAAACTCTGCAGTTGCAGACTCCATTATCTGTAAGAAAACACATGTTTTAGGGAACAATCCAGTTTGAAAACCGACACACGTAACTACCATATTCACCCCTTTGTAATTAGCAAACACCTTTTCATTTCTGTCTGCAGCTACCCATGATTGTTACTTCTTGTTCAGGGGAATTCACTTTTCCAAAGTGCTTTCCTCCATCCAAAAAGCAAAAGTCAAATGGCAGGCTGTCTGGTAGCAGAGTCTTTGAGTAACAGCCCAACTACAGAACAGTGCATGCTTATAAAGGAATGTTCAATCTCCACTCTGGAGCATGAGCATGAAAAAAATAAAAAATTTGGCGACACGGACAATTGTTAGTGTTACTAAACCCAGGACCCTGCATTCACTATATCTGGTCTCCCACAGTACACAGAACATGGAAATGCAATTATTTAGTAAATATAAACTGCTAAATACCCTTTCTCATCAGCAGTATATAGCAGTCTTGTAACTTCTATCAGTGTCTGGTTAAAGCTTGTAGGATGAGTTTTCATTCTTCCACGATTGTCCTATGAGAATGCAGGACCCCTGACCCTCTGCCTGGACCGTGCAGATTGGCACTGTGCTGATCACATGCACTCTCCAAAGAAAAAAACTCTCCAGAAATACATACCAAACTGAGCATGTGCAGACTGTCACCTGGTTCTGTAAATATCAGGATTTATATTGGAGTCAGTGGAAGAAGGAGGTGATCAGAGAAGGCAGGATCGAACAGCCTTTTTAGGTTCCACAGTGAGTATAACAAGCATTCTTTACTGCATATAAAGACTGATTTTGATGTTGTGGGTTTAGTAACACTTTAAAATGTTCGTAAAACTTTTTTTTAATAAAAATAATAAACATGTTATACTTACCTGCTCTGTGGAAGTGTTTTGCACAGAGCAGCCCTGATCCTCCTGGCTCCTGCTCATCAGGGGGCCCCAGTGGAAAGCCACTTTTCCTTGGGGAACTGTGCGGACTTGCTCCCACCCCTCCCCACTCCCGTGTCACAGGATTTTATTGACAGCAGCGGGAGCCAATACCTCCTGCTGTTATCAATCAATCCAATAAGGAGAGAGACAGTGGCTAGAGCCACTGCACTTGTGTGCATCGCTGGATTGGATCAGGCATATGCATTTCACCTTAATGCATAAAATGCATTAAGATGAAAAACTTTGAGACTTAACTACTTTAAAGGGTAACTCCACTTTCATGGGGGAAAAAAATAGCAAATAAAGTAAAAATAATATAGCGTATACAATTGCAACACTAATAATATTGTAATTTCCATTTCAATCTGCAGCTGCTGTAATTTTCTGAAAATGCAATGCAATATGCCTACCTGGAGGTGTTCTGTACACAGAATGTGTACAGGACGCCCCCCAGAAACATAATTTTCTGTTTTTTGTAATTGGTTTACTGATTTCCCCAGAAGTCTGCCCTAAGATACAAGTCAGATTTCAGGCATCCTCTGGAACAAAAAATGAATGTCCCTTCAAAGGGATGCAGGTCCAGCAGCTTTCCTCATTAGAGACCTGCAGGTGCACAGTTGATTGATAATTGTGAAACCACTCCCATTAGACTCTCTCAGCCTAGAGGCACAGAGGAACAAACAGTGATTTCTTCTGAATAACAAAAGGTAGGAATCTGCAACAAAAATGTGTTAAATCCTTGCAGTGTACATAGATCACCCAGAGGGGATTTTAGTTAGTGGTGCTAGAGTGTACGTTGGGTTTTTCTTTGGTTGTATACGCCGGTGGCGGTATATTGGGGGGGGGGGGAGGGGGGGGGGGTTTGTTGTTATTGTTGACTCAGGGGGTTGTAGTAGTAATCAGCCTGGGTATGCCCAATAGGCTGTAAGTTGTTTTATGTTATTGCAAACTCAATAAAAAGAATGAAAAAAAAAAAAAGAAAAGTGGAGTTACGCTTTAACCACTTTCAGACCGGACCAATTTGCTGGTCAAAGACCAGACCACTTTTTGCGATTCGGCACTTCGTCACTTTAACTGACAATTGCGCGGTCGTGCGACGTGGCTCCCAAACAAAATTGACATCCTTTTTTTCCCAAAAATAGAGCTTTCTTTTGGTGGTATTTGATCACCCCTGCGGTTTTTATTTTTTGCGTTATAAACAAAAATAAAGCGACAATTTTGAAAAAAACGCATTATTTTTTACTTTTTGTTATAATAAATATCCCCCAAAAATATATAAAAAAACATTTTTTCCCTCAGTTTAGGCCGATACGTATTCTTCTACATATTTTTGGTAAAAAAAAATCGCAATAAGCGATTATTGATTGGTTTGCGCAAAAGTTATAGCGTTTACAAAATAGGGATAGTTTTTATAGCATTTTTATTAATATTTTTTTTTTTTTTTACTAGTAATGGCGGCGATCAGCGATTTTTATTGTGACTGCGACATTGTGGGGGACCCATCGGACATTTTTGACACATTTTTGGGACCATTGTCATTTATACAGTAATCACTGCTATATAAATGCAGTGATTCCTGTGTAAATGACACTCGCAGTGAAGGGGTTAACCAGTGGGTGGCAGTGTAGGGGTTAAGTGTTCCTAGGGATGTGTTACTAACTGTGGGGGGGTTGGGCTTTCATTTAGTGAACACTGATCTCTGCTCCAATCACATGGAGCAGAGATCAGCGTCACTAGTTGCTAGGCAGAATGGAGAAATGTTGTTTACAACGGCACTTCTCCATTCGGCCGCTCCGTGAGACGATCGCGGGGATGCCCGCGGCGATCGAGTCCGCGGGTCCCGCGACCGGACTCACGGGGGTCCCGACCAGCGCGGGAGCGCGCCGCCAGCGGCGCGCTCCCGATGGCAGGGCGGCAAATTTAAAGGGACGTACATGTACGCCCATTTGCCTGCCCGTGCCATTCTGTCGACGTACATCGTCGTGCGCTGGTCGGCAAGTGGTTAAACATTGAGTAATATTGTTGCCTACAATAGGTTTATACACTAGCAAACAAACAAATTTAGGCCAGCCCAGGATAACCCCTCATACTACTAGCAGGTCTCCATTTGGTGGAAAGGCAGTACAAAGAGCATAATCATAAACAGAGGAACTGGACTTGTGTTCCTCAATGGTTTTCAGGAAAAGGATGTTATAGCAAGTACAAAATCAAATTTTCATACTTTTCCATTGAGGGACACAGAACTCTAACTTTTGGGATGCCCAAAAACAGTCCAACTGAGGGATGGGAAATACAGCAAACAAATACCAACAGGGCCAAGAAAAAAAAAAAACAATAGAACTGGGGGATACCTACAGCTCAAGCCTAAAAGGATTGTAAGCTCTAACGAGCAGGGCCCTCTGATCCCTCCTGTATTGATTTGTATTGTAAGTGTACTGTCTGCCCTCATATTGTAAAGCGCTGCGCAAACTGTTGGCGCTATATAAATCCTGAATAATAATAATAATAATAAAAGACTTTGTACCCTTTGCTGGCATCAGACCAGACTGAAATGTTGACCTGGTAGAACATGTGAACCAAGAAACAGTTGGCTGATGCCGAAAAGCCCAAGAAGACTTCATAGAATGAGCAGAGTAGCCTTGACAGGAAATGGTGGAACGTGATCATTGAGACCATAGGCTTGGATGATAGTCTTTCTGAGCCATCTACAGCTAGTTTAAAAAGAAGCCAGTGCACCCTTTTGGGGTCAATCCTAGATGACAAGAAAATAAATCAGTCTGACAGAATCAGTGGCTGAGAGGACTCGACAAGGCCCTATGTAAAACAAGAAAGCATTACTTGGAGGATAAGAATGCCAATTTAAACACTCACATTACACAGGTGATGACTGCAAGAAATGGCATCTTGTGGGCGAGTGCAGAGAGGAATGTCTAATGAGTTTAAAACAGCAGTTTCTAAAGTGCAGAGAGAACCAGTCACAGGTGAAACAGACGGGGGGTGCTACATGAGAGACACCCTGGACAAAGGTCTTAATCAAAAGGATGAGGCCAACAGTCTCTGAAACAGACTAGAAAAAGCAGAAACCTGACCCTTGATAATGCTGAGACAACTACAGGAAGTAGAGGATTCATGCCATAGAGTAGAAATCCACACAGACTCGACTCATACCACCTGAAGTATACTTTCTGTGTCTACCTGTAGATCTTGAAGGAAGTGGACTCCCTAGGGTTGAAGTAACACAAATCAGAGACTTAGCTCTTGTACACACGGTCGGAGATTCTGACGGAATGTGTCCGATCGGACCGCTTTGTCGGATATTCCGACTGTGTGTGGTCTACATCGGACTGTCGGATACTCCGACGGACCAAGTTTTCCAACTTGTTGGTAAAACTTTCCGACAAAATGCTCTGATCGGACATACTCCGATCATGTGTAGAGAATTCCGATCGGACAAAGTGCCACGTATGCTCAGATCAAATTCCTACACCAAAGCTATTGGCTACTAGCGTGAACTTAGTCCCGTCGTAACGAAATAACGTCATCACGTCGGATTTTCCGACAACTTTGTCCGACCGTGTGTATACAACAGTTTCGGACAAAATCCGTCGGACAAAATCCGATGGACAAAATCCGACGGATTTGATTGTCGGAATCTCCGACCGTGTGTACAAGGACTTAGAGATGCCCCTATACATCAGAACCTGGGCTTGAAAATTCAGTGACCATGAAGAAGGATGGAAAATTAGTTCCTGGGACAAAAGATTCTGTTGATCTGGCAGTACCCCCGAAGCATATGCCAAATGTCTTACAAGTTGGCCAACCACACTTTGGCCTGGGCCAGTCCAGAGCAATGAAGTCCATTTGGAATCTTCCCATCTTTATTTTGGAAGAGGTTTTAGCGCAGTAAAGGCATATATCAAGGTATACTTATTCCATAGAGCCACCAGAGCATCCACTGTTTCTGCTAGAGGGTCCCTGTAATTGGAAACAAATCTTTCCAGTTTGTTGTTGAGCCTGGAGGCCAGGAAGTGCATATCTGTTATCCCCCACCTGTGACACAGTTCTGGGAAAATTTTGGCATGTACTGACCACTGCATCAGGTCCAAGTACTGAGGAAATATGCCTGCCAACTGTATATGACCCCGGAATATGGACAATATGTCAAGTACTTTTCTGCAGAAGAGAATGACCTTTTGCGACCCGATTTTGGGGCCACGTATCTCGGGGCCACTTGTAGCTAGGAACCCCAAATTTGGTATGCAAACATAGTAGAACTAGCATTACAAAATCACCAAATTTGGGGTTATTTCAACCAAATTCGAAAATATTTCTACCGGATTCGATATGATTTCAACATGATTTGAAATTATTTCAACCGCATTTGAAACTATTTCAACCGGATTCGAAAATATTTTGCGACCCGACTTTAGGGCCATGTATCTCAGGGTCACTTGGTGCTAGAAACCCCAAATTGGAGATGTTTTAGTGCTAGTTCTATTGTGTTTGCATACCAAATTTGGTGTTTCTAGCTACAAGTGGCCCCGAGATACGTGGCCCCAAATTCGGGTCGCAAAATGTAATTTTTTGAATTTGATTCGAATTTCGTTTGAATTCGTTAGCATTGTAATTCGGTAATTGCACAATGAAAATTCGTCCGAATTTCGTTTCGGAACAAAACGAAATGCACATGTCTAGCCCTTGGCTTCTTCTGTTCCACCCTCAGCGGGATCAGAGATGGAGATACAAGAGAGGCCGACCTCGTCAATTCAATCTCCTTTCAGGTGCGTGACGCTTACCTGGTAAATGATCCTATCCAGTCCTGTGTTGTCAGTACTTCCGTCTGTCATGGGCACTGCCAAGTTTTCCTGGTCTTTCTTTTGGACAAATTTTTCAAGATTATGTTACTCCCACACATGCGCATGGGATTCACATCATCACACCCAGAGCAGTGCATAAATGCTCACTGAGCTGCGCATGCCTGGCTTATAATACATAAATTCTGACAGGCAGTAAGAAGGGTTTATGACAAAAGGGACCAATAGGGTCTCTTCTGTCATAAAAAACATTTCCTGTTTGCCAGTGATTTTTTGTTTTTTTTATTTTTTTAGGTTTAATAACAATTTTAACAAACAAAGCTGTCCAGGAAAAGTGGCAGTTTAGACAAACCATTTAACACTGACAAGGGTGCTTACAATGATCAGCTTTTATTCATTTATGCAAAACTATAATCCCAAAAGAAAAAAAAAAAACAACTGCTTAAAGTGTTAACCCTCTACCCAGATTGACAATGCTGCTGTCCAAAGGTGTCTCAAGGAAAATAAAAATAAAAATTAATGCAGCTACTACATTTAAGGATTGTTAAACTGCAATAAATGACAATTTTGATTTGGAGTTTAATAAAGCTTTAAGTATCTAGGGTTGTATTTTTCTAGGGTTTGTAAATATAGTGCTGAACTCACCTCCACAAATTAATCCATTGTATCGGTCACAATTGAAATTGTCACATTCACAGTATTTTCCAGAGTAGACCTCATTGGGATTTTCCCTCTTCTTACACACACACTGGCCACAGATACAGTCTCCATTGTTACTGCAGATATCTGAGTAGTTCTCCTTTCTGCACAGAGCATCTAAGTCTTCAATTTCAATACCGGCTTCCTTTGTGCTGCATTCACATTGTTTTCCAATACGACCCTCATTGCATCTGAGAATAGAAGAATCCAGTGTGAAAAGCCAACGTACACCAAAAATAAAATAACCAATTTTTTGCCTCCATGACCTGAAGCCCGCACTTCTAGCAATTTATAAAATGTAACTTTGTAATCTAACTGTAGCTCTGCACTTCCAATAAAAAAAAAAAAAGTAAGAGGTACGTAACACAAATACCGTATATGCATATATGATTTGCTTTCAAAGTATCTTACCCTTCATATCTAAAAAGTAAAATTCCCAGGAACTAAAGCTGGCCAAGCTGGCCAGCTTTAGAGAGAAATAATGCCTTCGTTGGCCAAATCCTGCCCGACATCCCAAGATCGAAGGAGCCAGTGAAAAAGTGATAGCAGAACAGCACCTGATCAGGTATGTTGACAGCTGGCAAAGCTGGCTGTTAAATTACAGTAGGTGCTGCCGATAATGTGTTTCCAGGGCGATCCTGTCGTGCTGGTTCCCGGCGACAGGCTCCTCTAACCAGCGTCGTGCTGGTTCTCGCACTGGATGCAATAGGAAAATTACATTTTCCTATAGTAGCGAGCGAGAGAGATCAGCGACAATGTCGCCTCACTAATGAGACCTGCATGCCTTCAGGGGCATACCAGGCCCTTAGGTCTGGTAGGGATTTTAAGGGGAAGCCCCTACTCTGAAAAAAAACAGTGTGGGGGTCCCCCAAAATCCATACCAGACCCCTATCCGAGCACGCAGGCTGGCTGGTCAGGAAAGGGGGTGGGGACGAGTGAGCACTCCCCCATCCTGAGCCGTACCAGGCCGCGTGTGCCCTCAACATGCACCCCCCCCCACCCCAAAGCACCCTGTCCCCATGTTGATAAGGACAAGGGCCTCTTCCCGACAACCCTGGCCGTTGGTTGTCAGGGTCTGCGGGCAGGGGGCTTATGGGAATCCAGGAGCCCCCTTTAATAAGGGGGCCCCCAGATACCGGCCCCCCACCCTATGTGAATGAGTATGTACCATGTACCCCTACCCATTCACCTGGTGAAAAAAGTGTAAATAAAAAACACAACACACGTTTTTAAAATACTTTATTAGACAGCTCTGGGGGTCTTCTTCCATCTTGGGGGGGTCTTCTTGCCCGACTCCTTTGCTATCTTCTGCTAGCTCTTTAACTACCAACGGAGCGCAACTTTCTTCTTTGTCGTCGCCGCCGCTATTCCGGGGGTCTTCTTATGACTTTGGGGGTCTGGTCCCCCTCTTCGGGGGTCTTGTCCCCCTCTTTGGTTCTTCTTGTCGGGCCTCCGATATCTTCTTATAGCTATTTTACTAGCGGTGGCCCGGTCTTCTGTCGCCACCTTCTTCTCTTCTTCCGACTTCAGGGGTCTTGTCCCCCTCTTCGGTTCTTCTTGCTGGGCCTCCGCTTTCTTCTTCCAGCTCTTTTACTAGCAGTGGCCCGGTCTTCTGTCATTGCCACTGCCTTCTCGTCTTCTCTTCTTCCTTTCGATGTTGACACGACTCTCTCTCCGGCCATAATGGCAGGGGGGCATTGTGTGGCGACTTATATAGGTATAAGGGGCGGGGTCACCGGGTGATGTCACATGGTGACCCCGCCCCTTATGATGTCACAGTCCCAGCATCATCCGTGGCTGTGACAACATAAGGGGGCGGGGTCACCATGTGACATCACCTGGTGACCCCGCCCCTTGGCCCTATATAAGTCACCGCACAATGTGTCCCTGGCATTGCGGCCAGAGAGAGCGTTGAGTCAACATCTCAAAGAAGAAGAGAAGACGAGAAGGCGGCAGCAACGACAGAAGACCGGGCCACCGCTAGTAAAATAGCTGGAAGAAGAAAGCGGAGGCCCGGCAAGAAGAACCGAAGAGGGGAACAAGACCCCCGAAGTTGGAAGAAGAGAAGAAGGCGGCAACAGAAGACCGGGCCACCGCTAGTAAAAGAGCTATAAGAAGATAGTGGAGGCCCAGCAAGAAGAACCCAAGAGCGGGACAAGACCCCCAAAGTCGGAAGAAGACCCCCGGATGGTGGCGATGACTAGGAAGAAAGATGGGCTCATCCGCTAGAAAAAGAGCTAGCAGAAGATAGCAGAGGAGTCCGGTGAGAAGACTCCCCAAGACAGAAGAAGACCCCCGGAGCTGTCTAATAAAGTCTTTTAAAAACTTGTGTTGTGTTTTTTATTTACACTTTTTTCACCAGGTGAATGGGTAGGGGTACATGGTACCCCATACTCATTCACATAAGGTGGGGGGCCGGTATCTGGGGGCCCCCTTATTAAAGGGGGCTCCAGGATTCCGATAAGCCCCCCACCCACAGACCCTGACAACCAACAGCCAGGGTTGTCGGCAAGAGGCCCTTCTTCTCATCAACATGGCGACAAGGTGCTTTGGGGGTGGGGGGGCCGCCCAAAGCACCTACCCCCCCATTTTGAGGGCACGGCCTCGGCCTGGTACGGCTCAGGGGGGGCGCTCACTCGTCCCCTCCCCCTTTCCTGACCGGCAGGCCTGCGCGCTCGGATAGGGGTCTGGTATGGATTTTGGGAGGGCCCCCACGCCTTTTTGTTCTGAGTAAGGGGTTCCCCTTAAAATCCCTACCAGACCTAAGGGCCTGATATGCTTCCTGAGGGGGAACCCATGCCGTTTTTTTATTTAAAATTTAGCGTGGAGTTCTCCCTTAAGATTCATACCAAATACAGTGCTTGGTATTGGCGGGAATACAATTCGGATCCCCGCACCAGTGTGAGCCCGGCCTTAATGTCAGCGATGCTTGTTGCTTATCGGGAAAGGAAAAGAAACATTTTTCCTTTCCCAATGCGAGCCGGCTTGGCGCTGGCTCCTGTGACGGGGCTCGCAGGGTGTCAATCTCACCGATAAAAGCAAGGCACCTACTGTACAAATGTCCGCAGTGGGAGATTTGTCCATCCGCACTGTGTAGTGTGGACAGAAGAATGTTCAAGGTCTGCACTTGTCTGCGTGTTGGTACAAAACTGGGCCAGTCCCTGCCCTGCTTCTTCTTGGCTAGGACAACAATCCACCGGCTGGTAGCTGGATGCCTTCACCATATTGTACCAAACTCCTGGCCATGGGCCTGCTCAAGGCAGCCCTGTCCATTGGCCTTAAAAATAAAGGAATGTCCACACAAGGAAAATGTTTCCCACACTTTACTGTAGCTTTCAAAGATGGCTGTGACATCTAACATCATAGGGACATAATTCTGTAATTTGGGCACATAACACCAACACATAAATAATAAGCAAAATAAGAAAAAGAAAAGAAAACCATGATTGTGCTAAAAATTATCACATAAAAGCAGCTGCAAGCACACCCTGAGATACTATCATAGTCAGAGATTTTTTTCATTGGGAACGTGGGGGAACGCAGTTCCGGGACCTCCAGCATTAAATATATGTAAGGGGTGTGGGGTGTATTGGAGGGTCTATGATGCTGGCAGCTGGGGGATCTATTGTCACTGCTGGGGATCTCTTTTTGTGTGAGGGTCTATTGTTACTAGTGGGGTATCTATTGTTGCTGGGGTCTTATATCACTGGTAGGAATCTACTATTGAGGGAGAGGTCTATTGTTGATGTATGCTGATGAGTCTATTGATGCTGGCAACTGGGAGATCTGTTGTTGCTGCTGGGGTTCTAATGTTGCTGGGGTGGATCTTTTGTTGCTAGGGGTGGTATTTTGTCATCGGTTTGTCCATTGTTGCTGTGTGGGGGGTCTATTGTTGCTGGTGTTGGGGTCTATTGTTGCTGGGGGTGTCTATTGTTGTGTGAGGGATCTATAGTTGCTGTGGTGAGGTCTATTGTTGCTGAGGGACCTATTGTTGCTGGGGTGCGGTCCAATGTTGCTAGGGGAGTCTGTTTTCGTGATAGCAATCTATTGTTGCTAGGGTGGGATCCTATTATTGCTGAGGGAACCTATTGTTGCTGGGGTTCATTGTTTCTGGGGTGGGGTCCATTGTTGCTGGGGGCGAGTCTATTATTGTGTAAAGCAGGGATATGCAATTAGCGGACCTCCAGCTGTTGCAGAACTTCAAATCCCATGAGGCATAGCAAGACTCTGACAGCCACAAGCATGATGGGACTTGTAGTTTTGTAACAGCTGGAGGTCAGCTAATTGCATATCCCTGGTGTAAAGGATCTATTGATGCTGGGTGGGTTCTATTGTTGCTGGGGGATCTATTGTTGCTGGCTCCAGGGGATCTATTTTACTGCTTTTCTTGTTATTAGATAAGAGCAAATTCCATACAAATGATTTAGAACCACAAAATGGCACTTGGGAGGAGCGCAGGGTGCGTAGACAAGGGGGAACTCAGAAGGAAGGAGTTCCTGCACCTATTCTCTGAGGAAAAAAAGCCCTGATCATAGTAGATAGCATTCACAAAGATGATCCCACCAAGGGACTCAGAGAGTGGACTGCTAACATTACCAACTGGAGTGAACCCCATAAAGTAATATATATCATAAAACTTTAATTATAAGTTCATACATTTCTGGTAAGAGTACATTTGAATCTTCGGATGTGATTCCATTCCAAGAGGTGACTGTGCTGATTAGACATGTGCACTGCCAAAAAATTAATTAATTTTCGTTTCATTCGTTTTTTTTTTTTTCATTCGTAATTCGTAAATTAGAAAATCCCCAAAGTTCGGAAATTAAAAAATCCGAAAAATAGAAAATGTGAAAATTAGTAAATCCGAAAATAAGAAAGGAAAATCTGAAAATTCACAAGAACAAAAATCCGAAAATCCAAAAGTTTGAAATAATAACTAACTAATAATAACTATTATAAATTATAGATATTGGAATTTCCTTTCAAATTTGTCTGTTAGTGAACGTAACGAATACAAATATATCTGAAGTTACGAATTATCCAAAATAAAGAATGCCACATCTAAACAAATGGAATGGAACAAAGCAATAATAAATAATAATATTAATAAGTTTTTATAATTATTATTAATTTTTTACATTCCATTTGTTTAGATATGGGATTTATTATTACGGATAATTTGAAACTCTGATAAATTCATATTCGTTATGTTCACTAACAGCCAAATTTGAAAGCAAATTCCAATACCTATAATTTAATAGTTAGTAACAGTTAAGTTTATTATTAGTTAGTTATTATTGCAGATTTTTTAATTTTGGGGTTTTTGAAATTTTGGATTTTCGTTCTTATTTTTGGATTTTCATTCTTATTTTTGGATTTCCGAACTTATGGATTTTGGATTTTCCGAATTCTCTAATTTTGGAATTTTCAAACTTCCAAAATTTAGAATTTTCGAATTTTAGAATAATTTTTGAATTTATGAATTTTCAAATATTTGGAAAAATTTGGAAATTCGAAAATTCGGATATTTCTGAATAAACAAATTGTTTTAAATTCGTTAAAAAAAGAATTTGGAACTAAACGAATTGCACATGTCTATTGCTGATTCCTTTCCATGTATCTGTTTAAACAATATTGTAGTCCCGCTAAGTCGCTGATCACCGCAATTACTAGTAAAAAAAAAAAAATTATGTTTGGGATAATTAATAAACCATCTTCCCTAATTAACTATGTAAGGTAGCTCTGTCCCAAATTAGTGTGCTAAAGTATGCAATTGGGTGTTAGGCCCCCTTTTAAAGATTTAGTGATGTAATAGGTGAGGTTAGTACCCATATAAGTGCCAGGAGGGGAGGAGCCATAGAAAGACAGGGCATGGGAGCCAAACACCCCTGAGTTATTCAGTAGTCAGCTATTGCCTTCACCTACTGGCAGACTATCTAACTGCTCCTGCAGGCTGAACAGAAAAAATCTATGTGTGTATGATCAGTTTTTTCAATTTATCAGCTTTCACATTAGTGGAGCTTTAAGAGGAACTATGGACATTGTTAGAAAAATTAAATGTCAGCAGCTGCAAATACTGTCGCTGCTGACTTTAAAAAAACAGACACTCGCCAGCCCAGGGTTCCAATGCTGCCTTCACTCAGGTCGCTTCCTCACCTTCATCAGATCCCCAGCACCACCATTGTGACTGTGGGAACCTGGCTGTAACTCCCTGCTCTTTCGCAGCTAGGTCCCCACTGTGTATGCATTGTCTTATTAATTGACAACTTTGTGTAAAAGATAAAATGTATTTTCTTTCCACATTTTTAAAAAAAATTGTGGAAAAAAATAATCACATTTTCAAAAGACTCACTATGCCTCTTAGAATCTACTTTGGGGTGTTTTCTTTCCAAAATGTGGTCATTTTGTGGGTGTTTCCATTGACCTTGTGCTCCAGGGCCTCCAAAAGTGTGATAATATCACACAGGAAATTAGATACGTAATTTATGCCCCATAGAAAGCTTTAAGGTACTCTATGGATTTTGGGCCTCTTTGAAGAAGTCGCACACATGTGGAGGAGTAGCAGATTTTGTTTTGGGGTGTAAATATGCCAATGCTGTGTGTGAGAAAAAAATTGTTAAAATTACAACTTTGTGAAAAATAAGACTTATGAATATACACCTATTTTTTCTTCACCAAAGAAATGTAGCGGAATCATATCTAAATTTATGAAGAAAGATTATTTAATTGCAAAATGTTATGGACATAAACTAAGGAAAATGTTTCCTTTTTTTTTCATTTGTCCTTTATATAGCAAAAAATAAAAAACCTAGTAGTGATTAAATACTGCCAACATAAAGCTCTGTCTTTAAAATTAATTTGGGTACAGCGTTACATAACAAAGTAATCATCATTCAAAGTGTGACAGCGAGAAAACTGGCATGGACTGAAAGGGGGTGAAACAATACAGTATTCAAAAGGTTAAAATGTGCTGCATATTAAAAGTATTAAATTACAAAAAGGCTTTAAAACTTTTCAGTTCTACCAAAACTGTCCGTAGACAGCTTACAGCTTCAATACATCAAAGAAACCCTCAAAAAACTCTCATGTGTCAGCAAGCAGTAAATGTGCATTAGGGCATCCATAAAAAGCTATTTACAAAATGAGTTAAACTGGTAGGGACAGTCCAAATTTCTATCCATGTATGGGCACCCTGGTTGTACACAAGTTGATGATATAGAAATGAAATACAATTTATAAGGTGTTTTTTTCCACAACTTTTTTTTTTTCAATTACATTTTTTAACATTTCTTTCTTTTATTTATTTATTTTACATACTGTCATCAAAATAGTTCATTGTAAGCATAGTGACACTTTACTACTACTACTACTGTGGTGGGGAGAATCAGGGATTTGTTTTTTTTTACAGTGTGATTGCTTGTTACAGTGATCACCGTAACAGCAATCATTTGAACTGTCATGAATGGCTCTCATTGACTTGTTGTTTGCTATCTTGATGCTGTGATTTTCCCATAGCTATCACATAGTACACAGTGCTGTGATTAGCCCAGGTACCATGTGATCACTGGTGACCAATCACAGATCCCACAGTAGTAAACAATGATGTCATGAATATATTCCAAGCACTCAGGATGTGTGGTGGTAAGTGGTTAATAGCGTATTTTCATGTAAGGCTCAAACGTTTTTCATCAACCAATCAGCTGCCTTTACACCTTTGTAAATGGGGAAAGAAACTGTATATCAAGTAAAGATTTTTTTTGCACAATTTTTATTGAATTTTCACAATAATACAACAAAATTATCCAGAAAAGTAAATCCAGATAAGAAAAAATTTAAATAACCGTAAATAAACAGCATAAAATAAGAGAGAAAAAAAAAAAAAGAAATAAGACTTCAAATTGTCAAGTCAAAGAACACTAACCAGCCATGTTCCTATTTAGTTTGTTTATGTGAGCTTCTGACAAACAATAGAAACCAAAGGCCAAAGACCCTATGTATTGGTTATTATACTGACTCAACCTGGAATAACCAGGGAAAGGGAGCTGTATCCATAGTGAAAGCATGGACTGAGAAAGCAACCTTGCTTATATCAAAAGAGGTTTTCCTAAAATATCTCCTAATAAAATAAAATAAAATTAAATTAAATTAAAATAAATAAATCCAACAAATTAACAACAACTGCTATCTCAAGTAGTAGTATATTGTGGGTTGTAGCTTTATAGTATACAGTATGAGTGTTTTGTTTTCGTATTCTCTTAAAGTGGTTATATACCCCTTTTTTTTCCATTTTTACCTACAGGTAAGCCTATAATAAGGCTTACCTGTAGATAAAATTAATATCTCCTAAACCTGTACGGTTTAGGAGATATTCACTTTGCATGCAGACGCTGACGTCAGTGGAGCATTGTGAAGGTCTGGGCAGATGCTGCCGGAAAGAAGTCTCCCACATGTATGCATGGGAGTGACGTCATTGCGGCTCTGGCCACTCACAGCACCGGAGCCCCGAATCCGGAAGACACGTCAAGGGGGAAATGTCAGCTTTTGCCTTACAGGTTTTAAAAAAAAATAATAATTTGTGCAAGTATACAACCGCTTTAATGGGTAAGAGCTGTGAAATGTGGTGTATGATTTTGTAAGATCTTAAATCTTCCCGATTGATTATTTAAGTTTTCCTTAGAATACCAAGTAAAGATTTAGATTGCTAGAGAGGTATTAAGGAAGGACGGGTCTAGAATATAGCATATATGGAACCCACCTAAGTGTATAATATAGATTGGGCATATATGATGGATGGAGTGTCCAAATGTTTATGACAGAGAACTGGGTACTCTGAAGGCTTTTGGTTATAGTATTATTTTGGCAAGTACTCTGTTGGACTTCTATTTTGGGATCTAATAAATGCTTATACTTTTGGATTGAAGGTGTTTTCATTATATACATGTCTCCCAAAACCCTGACAATATTACGCTTCTTCTTGGGACTGGTGGGGTAGTACAGGGGTTTTATACCCAAGTTTGCCCAAATTGCAGCACCCCTCAACCAGCTGTTGTGTGGACAGCCTACCCAGTCAAAGAGCAGAGAATCGCCATCCATGCAGGTCTAATGACATGAACCTCAACAGACTGATTTTAAGACTCCTTAAAAATGGTTGACTTCATCCCGTCTACTAGCTTGTGTGGACTATACCAAGCCCTTTAAAGTCTACACTGCCAGAAGCCTGCAGGGTTTAGGAGCGGTACTGGGTCCAGATCAGAATGGGCTTGCATGAATCATTGTGTATCCTAGTGGCAGTCTTCAACCCTTGCAGCGTAACCCTCACAACAACAGCTCTTTTAAACTGTAACTATTGGCCCTCAGTTGTGCTGTAACAGAGGAATTTGCCGAGTGTGTTACAGAGGCTCAAGTCAATATTTATACTGATATTTATCCCCTTGCCTTAAGTTGATTCAGGTAAACCGGGGGTACTGGAGCAGAGATAGATGGCCTGGCTGGCCCGCTTCAATTACAAAGTTCACTACAAGCCAGGTCGTCTACACTTCTACATAGCAACGTGGATGTGCTGCCTCGCTTTCTCATGGAGGAGCCCCAGGGGGACGTGAACCAATTGCAAGAAGACTTGGAGGTAGTTCCCATACTGGCATCAACACAACCGGAAAATAATGTTTTGGTAGTCAAGTCTTCGCAACGACCTTCCACTGTGGAAAAGGTATACACCTTGGAAGAGTAGGCTGCCTTGCAGCAACATGACAAAGATATCTCTCAGATCTGTGGGTTTCTATCTCAGTACATCAGGCTATGTGGTTCATGCCCTTTTTCTTGATGTTTGGGCACAGTGGTCGTCTGCCTGTGGACTTGATATTTGAGAACAAGGAATCAATCCCTCTTTGTATACCAAATGACTGGGTCCAGGAACAGTGGACTCAGCTGAGGGCCAGACAGGTGGTTCTTGAATGTCACAAAGATTTGTCAGTTAAAGCTACTTTTGTCCTGATATCCTTAGGGTGGGCAGACAGCGTGCTAATTAAAAATCCAAAATTTGAGAGAAGTAGCAAGTCAGAATTCTGCTGGGGAGGCTTGTCCATACTAAGTCCAGAAGCAACCTTTTCTATGTAATGTGGTTGAGAGTCTGGGAAACACTCAGAAATGCCTCCACTGGAACTTGATCAGACCTTGTGTAATGGGTGGGGGCTGTTCTGCAAAGCCCAATGTTGATTTAGGGGAAGACAGCACCATGGATATTCCACTGATACAAGAAGTTTGTCACAAGGTTCAATCACAATCATCCTGCCATCACCCAATTTGTAATTGTTCCAGGTGAATATGTCATATATGTTTTAGTTTGTCCATATTGCATGTACTAAGCAAACCTTAAAAATAAGAATTGGGGTGCACTGTAGGTTCATAAAAAGCAGGTCCACCAAGGGAGTGGAATGGGGGGGGGGTATATTACAGTGTTAGGCTCTGCCAATGTATGAGAATAGGCAGACGACGCACAGGGTTCTCATGAATGTAGTGTGAAAAGCTCCAGAGTATTGTTTTCTG
Organism: Lithobates pipiens; assembly: GCF_037356315.1. NCBI lineage: Eukaryota > Metazoa > Chordata > Amphibia > Anura > Ranidae > Lithobates > Lithobates pipiens. The sequence goes on from NW_027507764.1 coordinate 92,554,806, forward strand.
AGTGGAGAACACTGGCTTGTGTTCTTTAGATTTTGTAATCGGGGGCCTGGAGTTTGAATGCTTCAGAGTGTCTTGGGTGTGATGAATCAATCCTGTGTCTGGGTCTTGCTGGAGAACTGGAGGCTGTGGGAGTGCACAGGTGTGCATATTCATTATAGGTCAGGAGCTGGTCATACCTCAGGGTCCTTATTTGGAGATAGGGGGGTACTCCAGCCAGGGGAGGTGAACCACTTGGGAGACGAGACTCCATGTTGGAAAGAATCACTACCCATAGGACTATGAGGGATAGCTGAGTGAGTTCGCTGGACTGAGAGAGCTAAGGAAACTAGCAAGTCCAGAGGGGGGCTGGAAGGATTCTGTAAGTCTCGGAAGAATGGGAACACTTGAGGTCTAGAGGCCAGGAGTAGGCCCATGCAGTGAAGTGCTGTATTCTACTGTATATGGCTGGATAAGCCAGAGAGTTGTCTATGACGACCAGTGGCAATAGCAGTGGTGCGTCTGACTAGAGAACCAGGTGGCTCTGCATTTTTGGTTATATCTTTGATGAATAAATTCCCCTATGTGGGCATTTGTGTTTGAACTTTTACTTTCGTTTGCTTTTCCTTTTTTATGAAAAATGGGCCAGAATGCCCTTAAACCACAGTTCAGACTGGCGTGACTCATTTAGGCTGAATTCACACTGTGTGTGGTGACAGACTTTTTACGGCATTGTAGAAAGCCTGTCATTGCAAGGACCCACAGAAAACAATTGATTCCTGTGTGCCCCATTCACACTGCAATGCAGCCTGGCGCTGCATTGCAGCGTGCTTTGATAAATTGCAGACATGCTGCATTTTATCGCAGCGCAGTGTGCTGAATCACGTAGTACTGTACAACACCACAGCCCAAGGTGTTACTGTACATGAATGAAGTGTCATTTTTTGTACACTTCATGTAAAGTTTGGAAAAAAGAATTGTGAGCCGTGTGATGTGCTGAATCGCGTACCACAATGCCCCCTACCTCAGCCAGGAACTGAGAGCTGCTGGAGCGGCACTAGCACTGAGTTTATTCACCCTATATCACAATTAGGTTAACTAATCAGGGGAAACATCAGGGGTCTCCATAGGTACCTGTCCCCTGACCAAAGCTATCGCAAGGGGGCTTGTTTTCCTCTTGTGATAGTAATAAAATTAAATGAAAAAGTTAAGTTAAAAAAAGATTTTAAAAGCACCCCTGTGCACACGTGGCATAGGTCCATCACACATACAGTTATGTCCATATTTATTTGGACACTTTTGGCTCTGTATGAATCCAGAATAAAATTAAAATGGAACAATCCAAATTAATTTGAAGTGCAGACTTTTAGCTTTAATTCAAGGGGTTGAATATAAATATCAAGTACAAATGTTAGGAACTACAACCATTTTTATAGACAGCCCCCCCCCCCCCCCCCATTTTTATGGGCTCTAATTTAATTGGACAAATAAATATATAATCATAAATAAAATGTTAATTTTTAATATCTTGTTGAGAATCCTTTACTGACAATGACTGCCAGGAGTCTGGAACCCATGGACATTACCAAAGACTGGGTTTCCTCCTTTCTGATGGTTTGCCAGGCTCTAACTGCAGCTGTCTTCAGTTGTTCTTTGTTTGTGGGTCTTTCTGCCTTTAGTTTTGCCTTCACCAAGTGAAATGCATGCTCAATTGGGTTGAGATCAGGTGATTGAATTGGCCATTTCAGAATATTCCACGTCTTTTCCTTCAAAAGCTCCTGGGTTGCTTTTGCAGTGTGTTTTGGATTATTGTCTATCTGTACAGTGAAGCGCCGTCCAATCAACTTTGCTGCATTTGGCTGTATCTGGGCTGACAGTAAATCTCTAAACACTGCAGAATCCATCCGGCTGCTTCTGTCTTCTGTTACATCATCAATAAACACCAATTTTCCAGTGCCACTGGAAGCCATGCATGCCCATGCCATCACACTGCCTCCACCATGTTTTACAGATGACGTTGTGTGCTTTGAGTCATGAGTTGTTCCAAGAATTCTCCACACTTTTTTCTTCCCATCATTCTGGTACAGATTAATCTTAGTTTCATCTATCCAAAGAATGCTTTTCCAGAACTGGTCTGGTCTGGCTTTTGTAGATGTTTTTTGGCAAAATCTAATCTGGCTTTTCTATTCTTCAGGCTTATGAATGGTTTGCACCTTGTGGGGAACCCTCTGTATTTGCTCTCTTGAAGTCTTCTCTTGATTATAGACTTTGACAATGATACACCCTCCTGGAGAATGTCCTTCACTTGTCTGGATGTTGTGAATGGGTTTTTCTTTACCATAGAGAGGATCCTGCGATCATCCACCACTGTTGTCTTCTGTGGGCGTCCAGGCCTTTTAATGTTGCTGAGCTCACCAGTGCATTCTTCTTTCTTCAGAATGTATTAAGCTGTTGATTTTGCCGCTATCTCTCTGATGGATTTGTTTTGTTCTTGAAGTCTTACAATGACTTGTTTCACGTGCATGGACAGCTCCTTTGAACGCACGACGTAGGTTCACAGCAATAGATTTCAAATGCAAATACCACACTTAGAATAAACTTCAGACCTTTTACCTGCTTAACTGATGAAGAAATAACAAAGGAGCAGCCAAAATCTGGCCATGAAACAGATTTTGATTCAATTGTCTAATTACTTTTGGTCTCTTGAAATTTAGAGGGTAACTCCACTTTAGTGGGAAAAAAAATAACAAAGAAAAAAATAATACAGCGTATACAATTGTGACACAAGTCATACTGTAATTGAATGTTATTCAAAAATTACCTTTTCTTTTCAATCTGTAGCTCTGTAATTTTCTGAGAATGCAATGCAATATGGGTACCCCGGAGGTGTTCTGTACACAGAATGTGTATAGAACCCCCCCGAAACATTTCCTGCTCGTGTGATTGGCTCAGCAATTTTCCCAGAAGTCTGATTTCAAGCATCCCCTGCAGTAAAAATTTCATTTTTGGAGAGATACTTCCAATAGGAAATCACGTTGAAAGGGATGCAGGCCCAGGAGCTTTCCTCATTAGAGCCCTGCAGGTGAACAGGTGGTTGATAATGGACACAGACAAACACACAGGGATTTCTTCAGAATAAAAAAGGGTAGGAATCTGCAACAAAGTTTGTTAAAATCCTTGTAATGTACATAGATCATCCAGAGGGGAATTTTGTTTTCTCAACCAAAGTGGAATTACGCTTTAAGTGTTCTTCATTGCTGTCCCCCACTTGTGTCACCTTCTTCTCCTTCATTACTGTCCCCCACTTGTGTCACCTTCTACTTCATTACTGTCCCCCATTTGTGTCACCTTCTTTTTCTTTTTTTTTCCAAGAAAAGTTTTATTGTAAAAGTTGCATAAAACTTACAGTTCAGCACATCAGAGCAGTATATCACAGTGATGTCACAGTCGATTAATAATCAAGGAACATTGAAGGAAACAAAACACATGTCTACAAGTTAAGGCAAATACCTTTAGAGGAGACAGGGGTCATGAACAAACTGCCCCGTGTACCTAAAATCTCCTCTAGATCAAGAACCGACACAAAGAAAATTTGAACAATACGTGTTGATAAAACAAAACAGGAAAAGTACGTGCTAAGGCATGCGTAACAAACTTAACAATGGGTCATCATGAGTCAAGCATAAAGGTGACTGGAAACTTTAATACCCAGGAGCTTGGGGATTTAATTGGTAGCAATTATGCCGTATTACTATGCCGGGAGAGGTGTGGGGGTGCGGTCACGGACCCCTAGCGACCCCCCTGTGATTGCTACCCGAGAATACACATATAGCTACACAGCAGAAAAACTAAAACAAAGACGAAAGAGAAAAAAAAAAGAAAAAACAACCAACAACAAAACAGGGGAGATGGAGGGGAGCGGGAAGAGAAGGGACATGGAGAGATCCAAGAGTGATGCATACAAACAAAGGGGGTACCCAGACTAGGAAGTAAATGCCCTGCTTACACACGTACACGTCAGATGTGGTATCACTGCTAAGGGATGACAGCTGCCCTCAGAGCCAGCCTGAGGGTGGTAGGGGGGGCTATACCGCAATTACCCTAAGCTATCGAAAGCTGGGGATGCATTCTCTCATTGTGAAAGTAGAAGTTTATATTCATCAGATAACTTAAAGTGGTTCCAGCAGGACCATATCTTCGTGAATTTAGACGCTGTGTCTTTAGCTTGGTGTATGAGATCTTCCATTTCCGCAATTCTAGAAATGCGGTTGAACCAATCCGCAATTGTTGGTACTTTCGTGGAGTTCCAAAATGTGGGAATACACATCTTGGCCGCATTGATTAGGTGGAGAGCTAATGAACGATGATAATGATTAAAGGGGATCGAAGAGTGATGTAATAACATTTGCCCAGGAGTGTAATCTAACTGGTAAGTCGTGATCTTGGAAGTCAGTCGGTGTACAGTTTGCCAGAAGGGTTGGAGTTTGGGGCAGGACCACCATATGTGTAGCATGGAGCCTGTATCCTGCGAGCAACGCCAGCATTTGGAAGAGATATTCGGGGAGATCTTGTTCAATTTGGTCGGAGTTTTATACCATTTTGAGAAGATCTTAAAGCCATTCTCTTGGGTTGACACATTAATAGAACCTTTATGAATCAGCGTGTAGATATTTTCCCATTCGTCTGGGGAAAGATTAAGGGCGAGATCTCTTTCCCAGCTTCGAACGGCCACATTAGATTTAGGATCATGGGTCAAAAACAACATTGGGTAGATATTAGAAATTAAGTGTCTTTGCTGTTCTGTTTGCAAGCACAAATTTTCAAACAAGGTGGGTTGTCTAGAGAAGTCACTGCGCTTATGGGGATCATTTAAGAAGTGTCGCAATTGGAAATAAGTCCACATAGGGCAAGCGCGATCAACATTCCGTGAGGGGATATCAGCCCGGTCTAAAAACGACCCCGCAGAAAAGAAGTGTCTTGCCTGCATCTCATCATGGGGCCAAAATTCCGACAAAAAAGAGGTTGACATGCCCGCAGGGAATGCCGGATTCTGTCTAATTGGGGTTAGGGGACCATTTAATGAGGAAATACGGTGCCCCTTACAGGCCTTCCGGAAACATTTGAAGGGTGCAACCGATTAGTGGATGATGTGTACACGAACTAGGTATGTGTTCTGAGGCCAACCATGGCAATGAACTTATCGGCAGTCCAGTAAATTTTTGTTCTATATTAACCCAAGCTTTCGAGTGAATATGGACATTCCAGTCAATAATACGAGTCAACTGGCATGCCCAGTGGTACTTAGTCACGTCTGGTAAGCCTATACCTCCTGCTATTTTGGGTAGGGCCAGTCTATCAAGACTAAGTCTGGGACGTTGAGAGCCCCATATGAATCGACGTATGGCCATTCTATATGAGGTAAAAAAAGTCTGGGGTACATTGATGGGAATAGTTTGAAAAATATATAGCAAGCGCGGGAGGATATTCATTTTAAGGACAGCAGCCCTTCCAAACCACGAAAACATACCGGACGACCAGTCATTAAGATCTTTTTGAATGTTTCGAATGAGAGGGATATAATTAAGCGCATATAGGTTAGATAGGTGAGTAGGGAGCTTGATTCCTAAATAAGTGATGGCGTCTTTAACCCATCTAAAGGGGGAATTGGCTTTGCATAATGTGAGCGTCTCAGGATCTAAAGATACATTTAGGGCTTCTGATTTGGATAAATTAATTTGAAGATTAGATAGGGTGTTAAAAGTAGCGAAGTCCGCAAGTACATTAGGTAGGGATATATGAGGATCCGTCAAAAATAGGAGAATGTCATCCGCAAAAGCGGCTAACTTGTAAATAGAATCAGATATTGTAACTCCCTTGATGTCAGGGTTAGCCCGTAGTCGATTAAGCAATGGTTCCAGGGTTAACACAAAAATCAAGGGGGAGAGGGGGCACCCCTGGCGAGTTCCATTAGACACGGAGAAGGCGTCCGACAGGCGGCCATTAACTCGGACTCTAGCTGTTGGGGACGAGTACAAAGCTAAGATAAAATGAAGCATGTGATCCCATAGTCCTATCCGCTTGAGAACTGCTGACATATAGTCCCAGGCCACCCTGTCAAACAACTTCTCCGCGTCAAGGGAAAGGAAGAAACCTCGTTGACGGGAGGACGATAACCAGTGGTGAATGTTGATAGCTTTGAGCGTATTGTCTCTTGCCTCTCTGCCCGGTACAAAGTCACCTTCTTTTTCATTACTGTCCCCCGCTTGTGTCACCTTCTACTTCATTACTGTCCCCCAATTGTGTCACCTTTTTCATTACTGTCCCCCGCTTGTGTCACCTTCTCCTTCATTACTGTCCCCCACTTGTGTCACCTTCTTCATTACAGTCCCCCACTTGTGTCACCTTCTTCTTTATTACTGTCCCCCATTTGTGTCACCTTTTCCTTCTTTACTGTCCCCCACTTGTGTCACCTTCTCCTTCATTACCGTCCCCTACTTGTGTCACCTTCTTCTTCATTGCTGTCCTCCTCCCCCACTTGTGTCACCTTCTTCATTACTGCCCCCCACTTGTTGCACCTTCTCCTTCATTGCTATCCTCCACTTGTGTCACCTTTTCCTTCATTACTGTCCCCCTCCCTCACTTCATTACTGTATACTACTATTTCATTCAATGGTATGGTGGTGGGCCACGGGGAGATGAAGCGGTGAGGTGGAGACACTGGCATGAAGAAGATCACACACACACACACACACACACACTGACCAGTCCCTCCCTACTGCCAAGTCACTCCCTCTCATGCTGCTGTGCATCGGAGAAGGAGGAGGTGGGTGGAGACAGCTGTGCAGTGCAGCACTGGACACAGGCCTCTCTTCACTCAACCTCAATCTAAGTGTGACTGTAAAGTCACTGGTTGATAGATGCTGGGGCCTAGCAACCAGCACCGGCAATCTAGTTTAGAAGGGTGGCTGTGTCTCGGAGTCGATAATATTTTCTGGGGGGGGGCAATTGCCCCTGATATTGTAGCTTGTTTGCAGTCTTGACCACAGCTTTTGCCATGCTGTAGTCTGACTATGTCCTGTGGCATTTCAGCAGTCTCTGACCATCCCCTGTAGCATGCCTGTAGTCTCTGACCACGTCTGCAGTTTTTCACAAATTCTTGGGTCATGCCCATAGCCTTTGACCATTTCATGTTTTGCATCTGCTGTTTCTGACACTGAATATGCACTGAATTTTATATGTGGCCCTTTAGTAAAGCAAAAGCCTTCTATATCAAGAGAGTTGACAACCACTGCACTCGAGGAAATTAGAAGCACACTGGATTTTATTTCCAGGCATGTGTTGCAGGGATGTACTGCATTTATTGTCCTCAGCCAAGTAAATATGAAGGCAAAATACCCCCCCCCCCCCCCCCACAGAGTATAATGCTGCCTCCCCCACAGTACATGTGACACATAAGAGTAAACATAAATTATTGTGTACAAATCAATATAGTTTCAGCATGTAGATAAAGAAAAAACAGCCAAAAACAATTACCTGTATATTCCACATTCAAATACACCATGCCAAAAATGATATTCTGGGCTATCACGTGTTCCTGACTTTTCACAATCACATTCACAGATAAATTTCAGAAAAATCTCAACTTCCTCAGTAAATCCCAATGGCTTAATTTTAATGGAATGTCTTTGGTCCTTTTTGGGGCACTTGTGAGCAGTTACACTTATCTCAAATTCAACCTTAAAGAAAAAAACATAGTCCAGCTGATGCCATGTTGCCATACAATACAGATCTGTCCAAATACTACAATGTGATGCAGATCTTTTAGTGTAAATTGAATGCATAGGATATCATTTATATGTCATGTTATCTGCCACTTTGTACCCAGCTTCCTCTATCCTGCAAGAACAAAAGTTTTAAAGCGATATTGAACCCAAAAACAAACTTTTATTATATTGCGCTTACCAATTCTTAGTTCTAGTGGTTGCATTTGTTTTCTTTTTTAGGCTGTTATTTGTATATCTTCATCTGGTAATCCAGCCAGTAAGCCTGTTGATTTTCAAAAAAACTACAAAAAATACATATTATATCTGAGTGTTACTCACCCTAGTACACTCAGTATTGGGACTGCGGGTATACCATACCAGCTAATTTATTTGTCCCTTTATCTATTTATTTTATTATTTCTTTGGCAGTTTTTGTCCAATCGTTCTACTGTGACCTGGCTCCCACACTCATCCGGGATATTGCCTCCTTGGGGGCCTGTAGATGCCCTGCTGGTTTGGTCTGGTCCAGTCTCGGTAAGCTCCCAAATATCCATCTTATATGGCAGTGCCCATGTTTTCAGGGATTACCTATTTTATATGGTTGATTTGATCGCTGGATATTGAACTGGCCCATTTCTATGGCAGAATTGATCTGGGTTTACATATGTTCTAATCCATGCTATCTCTAATATTTACATGTTTTTTGTTTTGTAAACTGATTATCTATTATCTGTTCCTTGTAGAGATATCTACACACATTTTCCTCTGAAGTATACTCCTGAAGAAGCAGATAGGTATACCACGAAACATGTCGAGGTTGAACTGACACAGGTTAAAATCCATGGTCCCCTTGTCTGGGTGGACATGTGTCCAAGTGTCGGGTTCTCCTTCAGAGATTTTATACTGTGTATTATATATTTCCCTCTACAGGCAGTCCCCAGAGTTACGAACAGGTTAGGGACTGCCTGTTTGTTCTTAAATCAGATTTGTTCGTAATTCGGACGCGCATGCGCAGAACGGTGTTTTCCGATGTTTTCTGCTGTTTTCCAATGTGCCCGCCGGCGCCGCCTGCCGTTCGGAAGTAGGAGTTGTTCGCAAGTCGGAGGTTCATAACTTGGGGACCTCCTGTATAGACCTTTTTTAATGATGATTGTCCTAAATAAATTTATATTTTTTTACAAATACGTATATGAGTCCTTGTACCATGAAGAGTCCATAGTTGCCTCAAATCTTTTGCCTCAAATTAATAGGATGACGGTACATTATGTCTATGTTTATGGTTTAGTAGTGATATTATTCACATCTAATGATTGATAAGCTGCAATATAATACATTTTTGGTTTTGGGTTTAATAATGTTTTAAGTCACTGTCCACCACATTGATTGATTGTTGTGTGTGAGATGACATTATGATCAGTGATGTGTTGTTGGTATCTGTTTCTATCAAAATGAACAGAGAATAGTGATTAGCCGAATGCCCAGGGACATGCAGGAAAAATAATAATGCTTAAGGCTGGGTTCACCCTGGTGCTTTGTGGTTTGGCTACAGCGCAGGTCCCATAGAATTTGTGCATTTTTGGCACATTTTCTGAAAGCCCACTAAAGAAAATATGGCAAAAACCTGCAACTTAATAGAGGTCTATGGAACCACGGATAAAATGCATGAAAATGGTGGATACACCAGTGCTGCAGCCAAACCGCAGCATACCAGTGTGAACCTGGCCTAACTCCAGTCAAATAGTTAAATACATCAAACAGATGAAATACATACACTATATTACCAAAAGTATTGGGACACCCGCCTTTAAACGCGCATGAAATTTAATGGCACTCTGGCCTTGGTTTGGAGGGTTCAATATTCAGTTGGCCCACCCTTTGCAGCTTCAACTCTTCTGGGAAGTCCATCCACAAGGTTTAGGGCAGGGACATGCAGTCAGGGGAGGCATGAATATAAAAAAAAAAAAAAAAAAAAAAAGAAAATCGATCTTCGAGGGTTTGTTTTGTAGCTTGGCAACCTGAGGTCATAGAGACCCCAAATTTGAGGGGTATGTAACCTAAGTGCTACCCCACCACTTGGGGCTCCTACGACCTATGGTTTATGGTTCCAGAGATACGGGGCTCCTTGCACAGCCTGTCAGAAACTAAACACAGAGCGGCCACTTTAAGTACAAGCTGTTTCTCTGTTTCTCAGACTGAGAGGTTGAGCTCACAGTGCCTCTCCTCACTTCTTGTCAGAGGCACTGAGCTCAATAAACAGCTTGGAGTCTTGGTCCAAAGGTAAAGTACCATTGGTCCCAGCTGTCCAATAAAAATGCTACAGTGGAGGCATGCCTCTCACTGCAGTGTCATAGAAGGGGGAATGTGTAAAAGACAAATGCCCCCTTCCAGCCCAGCCCTCTTAACTAGAAGGAAATAACATAGGTTTATGTGTGTAAGATTTACCCATAATCCCATTTTTTTCTCACACAGTTAAAATGGTTGTATAGTCTTTTTTTACAACTTATAATAAGGCTTACCTGTAGGTATAAAAAATATCTCCTAAACCTGTACAGTTTAGGAGATATTCTCCTCGCAATGTGCTGCTGACTGCAGTGGCGCATGCTCACAGGGGATTCTCGGCTGAAAGTCCGGCAGACCCCGGACCCAGCCGGAAAGAAATCTCCCACGCGCGCGGGAGTGACGATGCCGCGGCTCAGGCCACTCACAGCGCCCGATACCCGGAAGACATTCCGAGGGAACATGTCAGCTCCCTCAGCGTGGATTGGGCCAGATGTCAGGGCCTCGTTCTAAGATAAGTATTTCATAATGAGCTAGTAGGCGATTGACACCTCGCAAGCCCCGTCACCTGGGATGGACTTACAGGGGAAGCCCTACGCCAAAAAAACGGTGTGGGGGTCCCCCCCAAAGTCCATATCAGACCCTTATCCGAGCACATAGCCTGGCCAGTCGGGAAAGGAGATGGGGACGAGTGAGCACCCCCCTCCTGAGCCGTACCAGGCTGCGTGCCCTCAACATTGGGTGGTGCTTTGGGGAAAGGCGGACCTGCGGCCCCCCTACCCAAAGCACCATGTTGATGAGGATAAGGGTCTCTTCCCGACAACCCTGGCCGTTGGGTGTCGGGGTCTGCGGGTGGGGGCTTATCGGAATCCGGGAGCCCCCTTTAATAAGGGGGCCTCCAGATACCGGCCCCCCACCCTATGTGAATGAGTATGGGGTACGATGTACCCCTACCCATTCACCTGGTGAAAAAAGTGTAAATAAAAAAACACAACACAAGTTTTTAAAATAATTTATTGGACAGCTCCGGTGGTCTTCTCTTTTTCCATCTTGGGGGGTCTTCTCGCCGGACTCCTCTGCTATCTTCTGCTCTTTTACTAGCATCCTCCGGGACTGTGACCTCATAAGGGGCGGGGTCACCATGTGACATCACCCGGTGACCCCGCCCCTTGTCCCTAGATAAGTCGCCACACAACGCATCCCTGTCATTGCGGCCAGAGAAAGCGTGGAGTCAACATCTCAAGGAAGAAGAAGAGAAGGCGAGAAGGCAGCGGCGGCCACAGAAGACCAGGCCAACGCTAGTAAAAGAGCTGGAAGAAGAAATTGGAGGCCCGGCAGAAGAACCAAAGAGGGGGACAAGACCCTAGAAGAGCGGGACAAGACCCCAAAGTCGGAAGACGACCCCCGGACAGAGGAGATGATGAAGAAGAAAGCTGGGCTCCTCCGCTAGTAAAAGAGCTAGTAAAAGAGCAGAAGATAGCAGAGGGGTCCGGCGAGAAGACCCCCAAGATGGAAGAAGAGAAGACCACCAGGGCTGTCCAATAAATTATTTTAAAAACTTGTGTTGTGTTTTTTATTTACACATTTTTCACCAGGTGAATGGGTAGGGGTACATCGTACCCCATACTCATTCACATAGGGTGGGGGGCCGGTATCTGGGGGCCACCTTATTAAAGGGGGCTCCCGGATTCCCGGATTCCGATAAGGGGGCTCCTGGATTCCGATAAGCCCCCCGCCCGCAGACCCAGACAATCAACAGCCAGGGTTGTCGGGAAGAGGCCCTTATCCTCATCAACATGGGGACAAGGTCCTGTTGAGGGCATGAGGCCTGGTACAGCTCAGGAGGGGGGGTGCTCTCTCGTCCCCACCCCCTTTCCTGACCGGCCAGGCTACGTGCTCAGATAAGGGTCTGATATGGACTTTGAGGGGGACCCCCACGCTGTTTTTTCGGCATAGGGCTTCCCCTATAAGTCCATACCAGGTGACGGGGCTAGCGAGGTGTCAATCTCGCCGATGGAGGCAGCAACATTGACTTCCTGTGCTAGTCCCATCTACCTGAAGCCATGTTCAAAATGAATGGACTTTTCTCCATGTGTGGGCAAGTCCGTTCATTTAAAAGTCCTCCGGAAAAGTCCAGTTGTGTGTGGGCAGGTTCGGAAAGTCAGGCGGACCTCCGCTGCAAAGTACAGCGGTTTGTCCGCCGGACTAAGTCCGCCGGATAGTCCGATCATGTGTACGCAGCATAAGAGACACCTTCACATTTTCCCATCTTCACTAACCAATCCATTATTCATCACATATTCCCCACAGGATATTATCCAGGCTACTTGTACACACATCACCTTGGATCATGCGGTGACCACCTTGCGTTCCTTGGGTGCTCTCCTTGCCCCTCGGGGGGCTTCCCTGTCTCAACCCCGGGGAAGATGTTATGCCCGGTATCCCCACTCTCCTGTGCAGACACCGGGTCCAGCTTTAAGGCCATGCAGTAAGTTCTCCATTTTTTGTTCCTATTTTGTTGGAATATATATATCTCTCTACTCCCACTTCAATAGAGGGTATCTTTAACAACCAATATCCCGTTTCTCTTTCTAGTATATTACATAATTTACACTCCTGATGAATGGCTGAAATGGCAAGAAATGCGTTGAGTGCCACTAGATGTCCAAAGATACCTGGTTTCATTATGTATTTTTATCTTTTCATGTATATTTTTCTTATCTATTCATCAATTGTATTGCATGCTATGAGCAGCATGTTTTAGTGTAAGTCATGTGACTACCTATATATTTGATACAATGTTTTTCTCATGAATCAAAGTTTGAGAGCTGGATATAAAATTTTCCGACAACATGATCCGATCAAACTTTGTCCGATTGTTTGTAGAGAATTCCGATCGGACAAAGTGCCACGCATGCTCAGATCAAATTACAAGGCCAAAACTATTGGCTACTAGCTGCAACGTAGTCCCGTCGCAACGATAGAATGTCATCACGTTCCGAACGATCAGATTTTCAGACAACTTTGTCCGACCGTGTGTATGCAACACCAGTTTCAGAAAAAATCTGACGGATTATGTTGTCGGAATGTCCGAGTGTACAAGGGCTAACGATCGTGGCATATGTAACCTGTGTGTATCTGGCTCTGATACTAGCCAGTGTCTCACCAGCCACTGACCTTACCGCACGTCCCTGGTTTAGGAGTGTGTCTATGGGAATGTTTGACCATTCTTCCAGAAGAGCATTTGTGAGTCAGGCACTGATGATGGACAAGAATGACAAGAAACAAGAAAGACCTCTTTCCACTGACCTTCCCACAGTCCTCTCTTCTGCACCCATCTCAAACTGCATTCTCCCAGTTCTCTCAGATGTGCCTCCTCAGTCCTCCCAACTGCGCTCACTCACCAGCCCTCCTGGCCGTGACCAGTTGTCCTCCCTGGAGGCTCTTAGAAGCGTTCTGTCCCACTATCCTCTCCTTGCTCTCTCATGTGCCTCTATTTCCAGAATCTCTTCACTTCCTCCTGGATACACGTGGTCTCCGACCAAGGGTTACCTCCCCTCCCCCCAGACTGGGGAGCTCCCCATGGGCCCCAAAAGCCTCCAGACTTTCTCACTCCAGCTCTTCCACCCAACAACTCCTCCCCAGCTGGGCTGACCTCAGGTATTTAAGGAAGCCTGCCGACTGTCAATCAAGTCAAGGCTCCTTAAGAAACCTCAGGTAGCTCCACCTCTCCTTCCAGCACTTTCTACAAGGGAGAGGGAGTTGACAGTGATGCTACCTGTGAGTCAACAGCTGCTACCCTGAGCCACTCCTAGCCCAGAATGAAAACAAACAGGCCTAGCCACCAGCTAGACCTACCTAAATTTTCCTACTCTACAGAAAAATCCTCACTCTAGCACCTACCCAACTAGAGGGTGCTACAGTTACAGCAGAACTTTAGATCCACTTTAGGAAAATTAAGTACATGCAACATAAGTTATTAACCTGCAAATTCTTACCTGATCTCCAATAGAGATATTGGAGCATTTCCTTCCATTCTCTCCTGTTCCAATCTCTCCGTTCTTACAGAATGACTTATAATTGATTGTTACACCTTTTGGCAATTTGGTGTTTTCTAGAACAAGCTCTGAAGACAGTGACTGGATTTAAAATATAAAAAAATAATTTTAACATAAGAAGTGCATACATCCCAATCTTTGAACTTCAGAATGAGGGACACTTAAGGTGGGGGGATATCGCATCATGCAAAATGTGAGTGTGACCAAAGTCTTACCAATCGGAGGGGCTTAAGAGGTTAAACAAAACAAAGTTTCCTTTTCCCTTTAAAAAATGCAGGGGGTAGGGTTCAAGGGTACACTATGTACAGAGTGCAAAGCCAAGGGGTACACTACATACAGAGTGCATGGTTGAAGAGTGTGCTACATACAGAGTGCAGGGTTAAGGAGTGAGCTACATATAGAGTGTAGAGTTCAATAGTGCACTACATACAGAGTGCAGGATTGAAGAGAAAGCTAAGTACAGAGTGTAGAGATGAGAAGTGCGCTGTGTACAGAGTGCAAGGTTAAGGAGTGCGCTACATACAAAGTGCAGGGTTAGAGGAGCACACTAGATACAGAGTACAGGTTTGAGGAGCACGCTACATAAAGAGTGCAGGGTTGAGGAGCACACTGTGTACACTGTGTACAGAATGGAGGGTTGAAGTGTGCACTACATACTTGTAGGGGCTGTAGAGGTTGTATATGGAGGGGATCCCCCTGTCGTCCCTTAGCAGGGTGAAGCTACCACTGACATTGTCAGAGAGCCACCGGTGGTGGTGGAGGGTAGGGCGGAACTTGTCTGACATGGTGGAGATAGGAGGCAGTGGCTGGAGTGGCATTACGGTGGTGTAGGTGCTGCTCATGCACAGAGTCACAGAGTATGCTCTTGGCATGGTGCAAGGGGATAGACAGCTTGAAATGATAGTCCCCAGTTCCATCCAGGATGGAAGCTATGGTGGAGACCATAGCAGACCTGAACCTTGGAGAGGACAGCTCCTGGTTGATCCTCTGGGGGATGATGGTGGTGGTAAGCACTGTGGCTGCTCATTGGATCCTGTTTGTGGCTGCTCCCACACAGCCGTATGTCACTAGGGTTGGCATCTGACACAGGGCTCCACTCCGGGACTTAGCCTAGATTCGCCCGGGACGTCAGATTTACATCAAATCCCGGGACAGTCCCGGTGAATCCAGGATGGTTGCTAGATATGGAAGTACCACAAAGATTTGAAGGAAGCAGACAGAAGCCGAGATGATTATCAACCAGAGTCAGAAGTGCATACTTACATTATAGGTATCAATGATCAGCTGAATTACATCACTAGAGTTTGAAGACAGAGTTGTGACAGCTGATTTAGGGATCATGTTTGTCAGCTCCTAGAAATAAAAAATAACACTTAATTACAATTGTAGCCACTTTTTATGGGGGAGTATGGAAAATAGACATCACCAAACAGAATATTGCACTAAACTGTAGGTAAATAAGAAAACTAGAAGATTCCCTTCCTGGGAAATTAATTCATAATCTAATATTGGGAGCAGGAGAACTACTGCAACCAGCATATAACATTAACCATAAATATGATAATGCCTCCATGCCTCTGGTTTCCACCCACGCCCACTCATAACTTCTATACCCTTTAGCCAGTACTTGCGTACTAGATGAAATTGCTCCCATGAGAAAACTTCACAGATCGAAGCAAAAAAATTGCAGATTCGATTATTGGAGAGAGGATACTCTAAGCCCTTGTACACACGGTCGGAGATTCCGACGGAATGTGTCCGATCGGACCGTTTTGTCGGATATTCCGACTGTGTGTGGTCTCCATCGGACTGACGGACACAGTTTTCCAATTTTTCCGACAAAATACTCTGATCGGACATACTCCGATCATGTGTAGAGAATTCCGATCGGACAAAGTGCCACGCATGCTCAGTTCAAATTCCTACATCAAAGCTATTGGCTACTAGCCTGAACATAGTCCCGTCGTAACAAAATAACGTCATCACATTCTGAACAATCGGATTTTCTGACAACTTTGTCCGACCGTGTGTATGCAACAGTTTCAGACAAAATCCGTCGGATTACAAAATCCGTCGGATTACAAAATCCGACGGATTTGGTTGTCGGAATGTCCGACCGTGTGTACAAGGGCTAAAACATGCCTCAAGAAGGCCTATAAAAAAATCATTAGAAAAGACCAGATGTGAACTTCTATATTCCCAAAACCCAAAGAGAAATGGCCAAAATGAAAATGTGTCTAGATTAATAGTACCCTATTCTAATCAACATGATAAAATCCTTAACATGGTGCAAAAGTATTGGCATCTTTTGTCCATGGACCTGAACCTGGGCAAATTTGTGTCAACTAAACCACTTATTACATTTAAATGTGCCGCATCAATTAGGGATTGCATTGTCCAAAGTGAGCTTAGAGGTGAAACCTGGGGCGACCCTTGCAAGAGCAAAGGCACATATACATGTGGGGGTTGCACCTTTTATCAGTTCATACAGCTGGGACCCACATGTATACTGCCTAATGGAAAATCTTTCAAAGCAGCACATTTTGCCAACTGCAAGACCAAAGGGGTGGTGTATTTGTTACTCTGCGACTGCGGTTCATTTTATGTGGGCAAAACTAAGATTGAGCTGCGCTCCAGGATGTCTAAACACATCTGGAGCATGAAAAGATGTAATCCAGATCTCCCCCAGGGAGGACACGTAACATCTCTGCATGACACCTTTCTGAGAATCAAGTTTTTGGTTCTCGATAGAGTACATCCAAGTGCATAATAAAATCATATTACAAGAATTTAAATGGATTTTCCTGCTCCAAGCCACAATCGTTCCAGGTCTAAATGAGGCAGTCAATTACAAGCCCTTTCGTGAAGGCTTTGTATCTGGAGGGATGGAAAAATAGCCCAATCTGTATTCACACATTCTTTGTTGTTTGTGTTTTGACTTTTTAGGGTATAACTCGCCATGGGACAACCAAAGCTTTTTATTTCTATCTGTTTAGATATGGTGATATTTATTGTGATTGAGATGTATATGTCAATGCTTTGCCCTATGATTGTGTATTCGTTCATATATGGTTGTTGCTATATGTACACACAGTGTATATTTGTATGCTTTTGAGAAAAAAATCAACTCTAATTCTGCTTTTCTGCTCTTTTGTCTTATTTAAATTCTCTCCTCCTCCCCCCCATTCTTGTTCTTTATTATTCTTTTGATCTCTTTTTGGTAGTGGGATTCAGAGTGGGTCATGTGATTGATCTGCGGGAGACCGCATTCCAGGACCGAACGGCTGTCCAAATCAGAGAAGGGGGTTAAGCGTGCAGCCCTAACAGTACGGTAAGCATATTGTACGACTTCTCTGATTGGGTCGGTTGATTTTGTCTCATTGGCTCCTTTAGATTGTTCAAAGAGGCAGGTAACTTATTTCTCGCCTGGTGCTGTTTTAACAAACCTGCTAATGGTTTTCTGCTGACTGTATTATCTGTTCAGTGTCTGTCATTCTGAAAGACTGCAAATCAGCAGACTGAAAGTGCAGCTGCACGTGTGTGTCCATCCTCACCCCTAGATTCTGCCTCTAATGGTGGGGTGGAATTCTGCAGGTGTTTATAGATGGGTTACTCGAGGTTGGCTGTGTAGGACCTCTGAGGGGTTTCTCAGCTGCGGAAATTGGCAGTCTGAATGAAGGCTTGCTGGAATTGGGCAGTCTTGCAAACGTCTATAAACGGTTTTGTCGGGTGAGCTTTTCCTGAGGGTTTTTCTCAGCTGCGGGAATTGGCAGTCTGAATGAAGGCTTGCTGGAATTTGGCAGTCTTGCAACTCAGGTGAGCGGCTCCTGAGGGCTATTTCAGCTGCTGGAGCTTTCCAGTTCAAAGAGTGGCAGGTGTAATGTCTTGTCCTAAATGTGTGTTCAATACCGCAGGAAGTACTTGACAGAATCCCTGCGTGCCTATGATCCACAGGACCGGAAGACAACTGTCACTTAAAAGATGCCACCAGTTTCAGTCAAGTTCAAAGAGGGTACATCATTGCCCCGGAAACCACAATACCCCCCTTAAAGTTAGCTCAATCTGCAGCTATTTTAAAGCCTGTCAAGGCCCTCGTGTCAAATGGAGCCCTGATACCCTGCGCATCTCCATGCAACACACCTCTGTTCTCTAGGAAGAAGAGAACCCCTAAAAGAGAACCAGCTACTTGTAGGGGTGTCCCTGACTGCAAAGTACCTCACAGTGGTGGACCATGCAAACGCTCTCTTCAGTGTCCATCCTCACCCCTCCTGCTGGTACCTTTTGCATTCACCCACAAAAAAATAAAAAATCAGGAACATACCTAGACAGTTATGCCAAAAAGGGCACAGAACTCTCCAAGCTAGTTTGCAAAAGCTATGGCTATCATCCTTGACACATAACAAGAGGATCACCTGGAAGCGATTCTCCTCCAATATGTTGATGACCTTCTCCACTGTGCAGCTGACTTACCCACTGTTGAAGTCGCCTCAGAAAGCCAGTTGTGCTATCTTGCCAAACAGGGTTGCAAAGCCTCAAAGCAGTGGTGCTCAACATCTGTCATTTTTTCTTGGACACTGTCTTGTCCCATGGGACAAGACACCTCACTGAAGACAGGGTGAAAGCAATCTCCAACATTCCACTGCCACAAGGCCAGAAGCCCCTTCATTCCTTCCTTGGACTAATTTCCTATTGCAGAGCATGGATTCCAGAACTCTCCCTACTGATGTAACCTTTGTATGATGCCCTGAAATCAGACCCCTTCCAGATGTCTCCTGAAGCAATATCCAACTTTGAGGCCCTCGTGCATACCATCTCTGGCGCTAGGGCTCCCAGACTATGACAAAACGTTCAAGCCCTTTGTATCCGAACATCTGGGACATGCTACAGGTGGACTCACCCAATCACACGGCATCTGCCTACGCCCTATAGGATATTATTCCTGTCGGCTGGATGCGATAGCAAGAGGAGGCCCATCCTGTCTGCGAGCTGTCTTTGCTGCAAAAACTGTTTGACAAAACTTCAGGATTGGTCCTCGGACTCTGCCTCGTTCTGCTTGCTCCCCATGACATTGCTCCCATACTCAACCAAGATCCAGCTGAAACATCTGTCCACTGCTAGACACTTGAGACTCCTGTGTTCCTACCTTCTAGACAGCATTATTCTATTACGTTGTCAAACACTGAAACCTACCACCCTTCTTTCACTTCTCGAGGGGGGAAAGGAGGAGGAGTCGAGTCTTGACTTGTCACCCCATGACTGCATTGAACTAATGCGGCTGGAAACCACGCATCTCCCCACCGTGAGTGAAATACCCCTGCAGGATCCAGGTCACTACTGAAAACTCGGTTCTCCAAACTGAAACCTTACCACCGGTGATGTCTGCACAGGTGGCAGAGCTGAAAGCACTTACTACAGCATGTAAATTAGCAGAGGGAAAGAGCCAACATTCATACGGACTCAAGATATGCTTTCAGCGTTGCCCATGATTTTGGTGTTATAAGGACAGAGGGTTCCTGACGGCTGCAGGAACACCTGTGAAACACAGCTCAGCCATCAAGAACTTGATGGACGCCCTGCTTCTCCCAACCCAAGTGACTATTCTAAAAGTAAAGCACACAACAAACTCAACTCGAAGGAAGCTCAAGGCAATCTAGCCGATTCAGCTGCCAAACAGACAGCCAGAGGTCTACGGGAAGTGGACAGCGGGGTGGTAGAAGAAGACCATCATGTGCTTATCCTACAGACTTTCCCAGTGGACAGAGTTTATCTGAAAGAATTACAGGAAGCAGCAAATTCGGATGAGAAGGAAAGCTGTAAAACGGAGAGGAGCAACTCTCAGAGATTGACTATTCGAGTGCAACAAGAAGCCTTGTCTACCCAGGAGTATGTACCCAGCCATGGTGCAATGGGCAAATGGAGCTGCCCACTTGACAAAGACTCTGATGAACTCTCTAATCAAGTACTATGTAGCACCAGGAGTTACTCCATTGACCAACAACTTCTGCAGATCATGCACTATCTGCAATAAATGTAACCCAGAACGTAAAGAAAAGGCACAGAAGAAGCATTTGGCAAAAGCTCTATACCCCTTCCAGAGGATACAAATTGATCACTCCCAAATGCCAAAGGAGTGACAGATTCGAATACGCCCTAGTGGAGGTGGACATGACTGCCAGGACCACAGCTAAGGAACTACTGAGTGAGATAGTATGTAGATTAGAGAATGGATCGATCAGGCCCAGCCTTCACAGCAACCCTTACAAAAGAGATTTGGGCAGCACTGGGGGTTCAGTTGGCTCTGCACACCCCTTACCACCCTTAAAGTAGCGGGAAGGTAGAAAGGATGAAAGGGACACTAAAAAAACAGGATGTTAATGATGACCCAAAAGACTAACATGAGTCGGCCAGACAGTTTGCCCATTGCCCTGTTCAGTGTCAGACACACTCCTCGGGGGAAACATGCTCTATCCCCTTATAGAATGTTGTTTGGTTCAGCCCCCAGACTTGACTGTTACTTTCCACAACAGTTACAGTTGCAATCTGATGTGTTGACTAATTATGTAACCGCATTATCACGGGAATTAACCCAAATGCATGTCCAGGTATTTTCTTCCATTCCAGATCCTGAATTAGATACAGGAACACACCAACTACTGCCTGGAGATTGGGGGCTGGTAAAGAAATTTGTGAGAAAACATTCTCTTGAACCCAGATATGATGGTCCATTCCAAGTTTTGCTGACCACAGCCACCTCAGTTGAATTGGCCGGGAAGAGCACCTGAATACACACTTCCCACTGCAAGAAAGCTCCAACCCCTGAAGACAAAATCCCGCTTGTCCAGATAGGGGTAAGGGTACTAATAATCCTGGTTCTTTTACCCCCGATTGTATGCTGTATTCAACCTTTCGTAAAGAAGTTAATGAGCAAGGCTGTAGACAACAGCACACCTACATTTCTCCACCAAGAAGAAGAAGACCCTCTTATGATGGAGGATGACAAACCCTTCACTCCTCTACAGTCACTCCCTGTCCAGAATCTCACAATCTTGTCCTTGGCGTTGATGTTCTTTTTTCCTAACATCTATGTCCCAGCCTCCACAGCTGTGTAGACTGGCAGATTCGCTGCCTGTCTCTGCGTAGGCGCTGTCTGCCGGCTTGGAGATGATATGTTACTTCTCTTCATCTCCTGCATCGCATACCGTGGTCTCCTAGGTGACCATGCATGCATGACATCTTGGATGTGGGCAGGGGGTGGCGGCTATTTCAGCACACATGCATGTGTGGGTGATTACCATCACCCACACCTGCTAGGAGGGTGAGGCATTTTGATCAGCCCCTATATATAGGGAGGGCTATCAATGGTTCAATCAGTGCTGTGGCTTTTGATGAGGCAACACACCTATCTATGGTCGCTGCTGACACCCCCTATTCAGTGCCAGGCCATTCTTTTGGGTGCTGGCCATCTGAATTACACTGGCGAGGGTGTTTTTTGGAAGCGCCCGATTAGAGCCATAGGCTTGAATAGGTGTCAAAAATGTGAGAAGCAGGCGTAACGCTGTGCGTTGCTTCTCACTCAGCTGTATGTTGGCAAAGCGAAACATTGAACCACCTCTCAGCCAATCTGGTTGCCGGGTCTGTGTTACCTGTCACCTGATTTGCTGAAATGACAGGCGCTGTGATTGGACGCCTATCAGGCATCCAATCATAGCAGGAGCGGGCGAGAGAAGACATCGGGTCGGAGAAGAAATGGAGGACACCGGACACTGCTCACCTCCTGCTGCCATCACCTGCTGCCCACCCGAGACAAGGTACGTGCCAAGCAGATGGCGGGTAACATTTGACACTGTGGCAGTGGCAGCACTTGGGGCACATTGGCGGCACTTGGGGCACAGTGGCAGCATTTAATGGGCACAGTGGAAACATTTGGGGCACAGTGGCAATATTTGGGGCACAGTGGCAGTGTTCAATGGGCACAGTGGCAACATTTGAGACACAGTGGCAACATTTGGGGCACAGTGGCAGTGTTTGATGGGCAAAGTGGCTGTGTTTGATAGGCAAAGTGGCTGCGTTTGATGGGCAAAGTGGCAGCGCTTGATGGGCACAGTGGCAGCGCTTGATGGGCACAGTGAGGTTGCAATTGATGGGGGGGGTTTTTTCAGAAATTTTCAGTTTGTTTGCAACCCCCCAAAAAATTTGAGCACCAGCCGCCACTGGTCCCGAGTAAGTAGTAGTACATGGCTGGGAGGATGTAGTTCCAGATACTATAATCCTCAATGACCACGAGGACTCTACTTCTCATGCCTCTGCAAACTTGCGTTGCATGGGCTCCCTTATTCTTCAAAGCCTGCGAAAGGACCTGAGAATTATTGGCATACTTGACCACTGATGCAAGGGGAAAGTCTCGGAACTCATCCTCCCCTCGCAGATGGAGTATAGGATTAATATCTTGAGGGCACCTTAAAGAGGACTTTATGCCTTTCCAGACTTTGGTAGGTTACAGTCTCATGGAAAAGCTAGTTTTAAGGCTTCTGTTGGTCAAAGGAGAAGCGGTGGAGAAGGGGGCCGCCTCAATGATGCATTTTTAAAAACAAAATTGTCCTCCGTGCCCAGAGCTGTCAGCTTCAAGATCCCAACAGTAGTGTCTGCATCATATGCTGGAAGATTATTTAGGGGCAAAAACGGACATGGACAGCTTTCCAGTAGATGATCCACTGGGTTTCTGGGTCATGAGAATAGACCACTGGCCAGAACTTGCCCAGTATGTTGTTGAGCTGCTCGGCTGCCCTGCATCCAGCGTACTTTCCAAAAGGGCATTTAGTGCTGGCGGAGGTTTTGTGACAGCTAAAAGAGTGTGTCTGTCCACAGACGCCATTGACCGGCTGATATTTGTCAAAGTGAATCAGTCCTGGATTAGCAGCAGCTATCGAGTCCCAAATGCTGATGTCTCTGATTAAGTGTTTTTGGGATCTCAAATCTCTGCAAGACTGTCTAGCTTTGTAGGTGTTGATTTTATCTTGAAGTAATTTTTTGGTATAGGTTTCGTGAGCACAATTAACATCCAAGGACCAATTTTTCTGCACCTGTTTGACAGTGCATCAAATTTAAATTTTTTACAGAAAGGTCAATTCTTGCTTTCATCAAGAGTACTTCTAGAAGGTTACGGGGTGAAGGCACCACCAACACCCAAAGACCAATTTTTCCACAACTGTGTGACAATAGCATTGATTTTCAACTTTTTACAGCAAGGCCAATTTTTGTTTTCGTCAAGAGTACCTCTATAGGATTATGGTGTGAAGGCACCACCAACACTCAAAGCCGAATTTTTCTGCACCTGTTACTTCTATCTAAAGTCTACGAAAGGGACACTAGACTTTATCTAAAAAAAGGTGTTAAACTTGGCCTGAGTGTACTATAATTTGACTTCTTCTTTTAAAGCTTGCTTACTGTGGTGCAAAACTTTATTTCCATCCAAAGTTTGCCAAAGAGACACCAGAATTTATTCAAAAAATCTCTAATCTTGTTCCAAATGCACTAAATTGTGACCTCATCATACAGACTGGATCCCCAAGTTCACAACTCACCTTCTCCCTCCTCATTCACATTCTCTCTTCCCATGCACAACACACCTTCTCCTTGCCCCCCAGCTCATATTCTCACCCCCTTGCCTATCCGTAGATCACATTTTCCCCCCTCCATCCACAGTTCACCTTAGCATGGCCCCCATCTACAACTCACCTTTTTATTCCCTGTCAACATTTCACCTCTACACATCTCCCTATTCACAGCTTACAACCCCCAGTCCACAACTCACCTCTGCCCCTCCCATCCACAGTTTATTTATGTCCCCATCCACATTTCATTTCTGCACACCCCAATCCACAGCTCTCAACCTCTGCAACCCCACATTTTCCCCCACAGCTGTCTTAACTTTGTACCAACATCCACAGCTCTCACTTTGCACAATATAACCCCCCCCCAGCTATCACCTGTACACAACACCCCCACCACCTCTCCACAGCCATATCTCTGTACAACTGCCTCCACAGCTGTCACCTTGTGACCTTGATGCATTAGAGCGGTGCAGGTGGCACTGATCTATTAGGCATGAACTGTTTTTTTTTTTTCTCAGATTACTTCATGTTCATCTGTGCAGGCGGAGACAGAAGCTGCCCCTGGAATCCACACATTTAAAAAAAGGCTAGTGGTTGCAATGTTGGGACCCAGGCCACCCATCAACAGATGTGGGGCACCTGCTGGATACTGGAGCTAGCACACAGAAGCCTGTGGAGAAAGTGATTAGCACAGAAAACCTCCTCTACTGGCTTCTGTGTTAAGTGACAGGCTGAGGAGGACAGGGCTTCCAGAGGCGGTTAAAAAAAACTCTGATTCTTTGTTTCAGAGACCTGAAGACAAGATCAACGCTGATGGGGAGATCCTCCAGCTGTTGTCCAACCAGCGTGGAACACAGCTTCTCATCAGCAGAAATCGGAGTGTGGCACTGAATCTCAGAGTCAGCCTATCTACTATGCACTTTAATCTCTCACTAGTAGTATCTAATCTGACATGTAATCGGAACTCTATCTACCAGAAGTGGCTGGTGGATATCTAACCTGGCTCTAGCCTATGCTAGTTATTGAGCCCGAAGCCAAGTATAGTTATAGAATCCCAGACCAGAAGAGACAGGGTTAACAAAATAACAGGAGCTACATATAAACTCTACTGTAATAAACCGGTTCATCTATTAATACGGTATACTGGAAGGTGACTACTACATATATACAATAGCACGGACCTTGCTATCTGGCAATGTGCATGTGAGATAATAACAATAGGACAGAGGCTTGTCTGTCACTAGGATTCAGATCAAGAAGTTATGGGCAG
Source organism: Lithobates pipiens (assembly GCF_037356315.1). Taxonomy (NCBI): domain Eukaryota; kingdom Metazoa; phylum Chordata; class Amphibia; order Anura; family Ranidae; genus Lithobates; species Lithobates pipiens. The sequence continues at coordinate 92,579,761 of NW_027507764.1, forward strand.
TTATAGTTAAACAGCCAGAACACAGGAACAATTACCTAATACTGTAGTCTCTGTTTCTGGTTTGGATATAATATGCAGCTACTGTATGTGGACATGTGGTGTCAACCCTTCCTCTCTCTCCACTTTCTCCTTCTGGGGTTTTTAATCCCTTGGCGCCAGCCTTGCGTGCTCCCAGCACAGTTAGCATCCCCTAACTGAAAGTTCCCGATTGCTTCAAAAGCTTTCAGACCTTGTGACCACCGTGACAGCCAATCACAGCTGTTACGTGATCTTAAGCCGCGCCCCGCCTCCCGGTGTCATAAACCTCTTAAAGAGGTTAAGCTTTCCCCTCAAGACAGGAAGTGCTAAAACATAATTATACATAACACTGTGATATTAGCAGCTAACACTAGAGAGCAGTAGATCCCTACACTATTTATAAAAATAGAACTATTCTAGTGGGGTAATTATCTGGGATGCTCATACACAAAGTACAAAAAAGAAAAAACACTTCACATACCTTGTAAAGAGGCTGAAATTCCTCAGTAACAACAAAGACTGTTTGTATGTTGTTTTCTCTGAGCTTCTGGACCAAGTGTGCAATTGATGGGTAGTCCTGTGAATGTACGTACTCAGTAAATATATACAGTATATATTTTGGTTGGTTTAAAAGTATATCACTATGCCCATGTTAAACAGGAAATTGTGCAAGCTGTTCTTAGGGGACCTAGAATTCAGACATTTTAGATTCTTTTTCAGCTATCCAGTCCACTAAGATCTGTTCTAGAAGTATCTAACTATACTCCCTGTTTCTTCCACCAAAAGCCTAAACTTCAGCCACGCATGCCAATAATATAGTAGGCAGTAAGAATATGCCAGCATATTTGACCCTTATATATATATTTGACCCCCATGGCCAGAATTACACCTAGCTGACCTCCTGGACAGTAATCTGGAAGAAAGGTTGACAAGGTAAAATTGTAAAGCGTCATGCAAACTGTTGCACAATATATGGCACTATATAAATCCTGTATAATAATAATAATAACAAGGAAAAAATGGAAAGGTTGCACTCAGCAGGTATTAGCTTCATTTTTGCATTGACATTGAAGTGCCAATAGCTTCTGTATCTTGAGCTGTGCTAAGGGATTAGTGTTTATAAGCCTTTAATAAATCAAAAGCATCAGCTTAACCACTTCAGCCCTGGACCATTTTGCTGGTCAAAGACCAGACCACTTTTTGCGATTCGGCACTGCGTCGCTTTAACTGACAATTGCGCGGTCATGCGATGTGGCTCCCAAAGAAAATTGATGTCCTTTTTTTCCCACAAATAGAGCTTTCTTTTGGTGGTATTTGATCACCCCTGCGGTTTTTATTTTTTGCGCTATAAACAAAAGTAGAGCGACAATTTTGAAAAAAGCGCATTATTTTTTACTTTTTGTTATAATAAATATCCCCCAAAAATATATAAAAAAAACATTTTTTTCCCTCAGTTTAGGCCGATACGTATTCTTCTACATATTTTTTGTAAAAAAAAAAAAATCGCAATAAGCAATTATTGATTGGTTTGCGCAAACATTATAGCGCTTACAAAATAGGGGATAGTTTTATGGCATTTTTATTAATAATTTTTTTTTTACTAGTAATGGCGGCGATCAGCGATTTTTATTGTGACTGAGACATTATGGCGGACACATCGGACATTTTTTACACATTTTTGGGACCATTGTCATTTATACAGCAATCACTGCTATATAAATGCAGTGATTCCTGTGTAAAGGACACTGGCAGTGAAGGGGTTAACCAGTGGGTGGCAGTGTAGGGGTTAAGTGTTCCTAGGGGTGTGTTACTAACTGTGGGGGGCTGGGCTTTCATTTAGTGAACACTGATCTCTGCTCCAATCACTGTTTACAACGGCATTTCCTCGTTTAGCCACCCCGTGAGATGATCGTGGGTATGCCCACGGCGATCGAGTCCGCGGGACCCGCAACCAGACTCACGGGGGTCCCGACCTACACGCGAGTGCGCCGGCGCGCTCGCGATGGCAGGGCGGCAAATTTAAAGGGACGTACGCCCATTTGCCTGCTCGTGCTATTCTGCCAATGTACATCGGCGTGCGCCGGTCGGGAACCGGTTAATTAAAAATTAATTATATCTTTGGATACAAAGCAATAGAAATATACCCAATTTTCCTAAGCTTTATAATTATACTCTTACAAATGAAGAATCCACATTATTAACACAGTCTAAGAGGAAAAATATGATCAAAAAGCACAAAGAAGTCTGCAGACTCACATAATAATGGCTCATTGTGTACATATTGTCTTGCATGTAACATTTCCCATCATTTGGCAGAACGATTCCTCCTAATTTGCCATCACCAGCAAAATGGAAACCATTATCCGTAGAGATCACCAACAAGCGTGCAACATTCCTCCATCCAATGTGTTCCTAAAATAAAACACCACAACATAAAGGACATGTTTTCATGGCAGAAAATGCAATGCTTAAATACTTATGGAAACATGAAACTGTGTCATAATCTTCTGTGTCCAATGCCACCATGACAGGACAAGACGGCTAGGCAGAATGACAGCAGGATTACCACCATTCCCGTTATTTTATATACAGTGAGGGAAAAAAGTATTTGATCCCCTTCTGATTATGTACATTTGCCCACTGACAAAGAAATTATAAGTCTATAATTTTAATGGTAAGATTATTTTAACAGTGAGAGACAGAATAACAACAAAAATATCCAGAAAAACTAATTTAACCACTTGCTTACTGGGCACTTAAACCCCCCTCCTGCCCAGACCAATTTTCAGCTTCAGCGCTGATGCACTTTGAATGACAATTGCGCGGCCATACAACACTGTACCCAAATGAAATTTTTATAATTTTTTTTCCCCACAAATAGAGCTTTCTTTTGTTGGCATTTAGTTACAGCTGGGAGTTTTATTTTTTGCTAAACAAACAAAAAAAGATGCAAAATAAAAAAAATAAAAAAATCATGTTTCATAGTTTGTTATAAAATTTTGCAAACAGGTCATTTTTCTCCATCATTGAAATGCGCTGATGAGGCGGCACTGGTGGGCACTGATAGGCTGCACTGGTGGGCACCGATAGGCTGCACTGGTGGGCACTGATAGGCACAGTTAAGGCGGCACTAATAGGCACAGATAAGGTGGCACCGATAGGTACAGATAAGGCAGTACTGATGGGCACAGATAAGGCGGCACTGATGGGTAGTGATGGACGAACTTCCGACGGGACATTTCGCGAACGCGGACCGCGAACGCGGCCGATAGTTCGCGAACCGTAACGTTCGCGGCGGGCCCCATTGACTTCAATGGGAGGCGAACTTTGCAAACCTACAGCTCAAATTTGCAGCCACAAAATAATTACTAGCTGTGCAAACATAGTTCCACCACATGGCCAATGACATAACACATGTATGAGGTGAATCTGGGATCGACAACTACAAGCATTCTTTTTTTATATGGGAAATTGTTGTGACAATTCAGGACTGTGGAGCGCATGAAGGCAATGGAGGAGAGGGAAGGCCAGGGTAGGCAAAGAAGAGGGTGCAGGAGATGATCACCAGCAGCGTGACATACAGCAATGACACCTGCACCGTGATAGAGATATCTGACACCAGCACCGTGATAGAGAGCACTGACACCTGCACCGTAAGCAGCCCCAGGAGGAAGTCAGCATAGCACAGGGATGGTGGGAGCCCCTCATAATGAGCATAGCACAGGGATGGTGGGAGCCCCTCATAATATGCACAACAGAGGTACAGCCCCAGGAAGAAGTCAGCACAGCACAGGGATGGTGGGAGCCCCTCATAATAAGCAGTCCCAGGAGGATGTCAGCATAGCACAGGGATGGTGGAAGCCCCTCATAATAAGCAGCCCCAGGAGGAAGTCAGCACAGCACAGGGATGGTGGGAGCCCCTCATAATAAGCATAGCACAGGGATGGTGGGAGCCCCTCATAATATGCACAGCAGAGGTACAGCTCCAGGAGGAAGTCAGCACAGCACAGGGATGGTGGGAGCCCCTCATAATAAGCAGCCCCAGGAGGAAGTCAGCACAGCACAGGGATGGTGGGAGCCCCTCATAATAAGCAGCCCCAGTAGAAATATGACACCGCTCAACCTCTTCAAACAGGAGGGTACGGGCATATAGTACGGTGTGCTTTTTTTGGACAAGGAAGTGAGCCAAATGAAGAAAGAAGGTCTGTGTGCTCGATTAAAAAAATCGTTTATAGACATATACATGGTCTACTGGTCACATGTGTTGAATTCCTCCGAGATCCATGCCTCATTCATTTTTAGAAATGTGAGGTAGTTAACACTGTCGTGAGCTAGGCGAGTACGCTTATCGGTCACGATCCCCCCTGCTGCGCTGAACGTCCTTTCGGACAGGACACTGGACGAGGGGCAATTCAACAGTTCCATTGCAAATTGGGCAAGCTCTGGCCAGAGGTCAAGCCTGCCCACCCAGTAGTCCAGGGGTTCATCACTCCTCAGAGCGTCCACATCGGCCGTTAACCCAATGTAGTCGGACACCTGATGGTCTAGGCGTTCCCTGATGCTGGATGCGGATGACACCTGTCGATGGGTCGGCTGAAAGAATGACCTCATATCCGAAGTCACAACACATCTTTAAACAGGCCTCTTCTTGCAGGCGCTGTTGGATTGGTACCCGCAACTCCTTCTCTGGGAGTGGGAATTGCTCCTCTGCCAGCGCACGCAAAAGCAGCATTTCTCGAAGCAAGGCCTGGAAGTGCTCCATTCTGACAGCCCTCTGTGACGGCGGTAACATTTCCGCCATTTTGTGTTTGTACCGGGGGTCTAAGTATGTTGCCACCCAGTACTGGTCCTTGACCCTTATGCTTTTTATACGGGGGTCCCTATTAAAACACTGGAGCATGAAGGCCCCCATTTGCACTAAACTGGAAGTGATGTGGTGGCCTGGCTCCTGCTCATCATCCAGGATAATGTCGTCCTCTTCATTCTCCTCTCCCCATCCACGCACAACAACAGGGATCCCAGAAAGGTTTAAAGCATGCTCTTCTTGCTCCCCCTCATCCGCCCCGGCACCATCCTCCTCTGACTCCTCTTCAGAAACCTGTTGTTCACTTGTCTCAGATAGAGTAGCCCCCCTGGGAATTCATCCAGCATTGCGACTTCCTCATCTTCCCGCTCCTGCTCCTCCACAGCTTGATCAATGACACGACGCAATGCACGCTCCATAAAGAAGGCATAAGGTACCATGTCACTGATGGCACCATGGCTGCGACTGACCAGTTTGGTGATCTCCTCAATTGGCCGCAGAAGTCTGCATGCATTGCGCATTAAAAAAAACCAAGCTTCCCAGAACCTGTTCTGCCTCAGAGTTCGTACAGGTAGTCGTTAACTGCACGTTTCTGCTGGAACAGCCTATCAAGCATATAGAAGGTTGAGTTCCATCGCGTCGGGCAAGCGCAAATAAGACTTCTGACCGGCAGATTGTGTCGCCGCTGAATGTCAGCAAGGCGAGCCATGGCCGTGTAAGATCTTCTGAAATGGGCTGAGATTTTCCTTGCCTGCCGCAAGATGTTCTGGACCCCAGGGTATTTGACAACGAATCGCTGCACGACCAAGTTTAAGATGTGTGCCATGCATGGCACGTGCGTGATTTTGCCCTGTTTCAATGCGCTAAGCAGATTGGCACCGTTGTCACACACCACTTTACCAACTGTCAAATTGAGCGGTGTTAGCCACTGATCTGCCTGTGAACGCAAAGCTGAAAGGAGTGCCGGGCCAGTGTGGCTCTTGGCTTCCAGGCACAACAGACGCAGCACGGCATGGCAACGTCACACCTGGCATGTCGAATAGGTTCTGGGGAGCTTCGGCGGCGCAGAGGAAGAGATGCTAGCAGCGGAAAAGGAGGAGTCACCCGAGGAGGAGAGGGAGGAGCATGGAGTAGGTGGAGGAGGAGAAGAAGAGCCAGGCCTGCATGCAATCCGTGGCGGTAAAACCAAATCTACACGGGTGCCACAGGTTACATGCTTGACGGCCGTCAGAAGGTTCACCCAGTGGGCAGTAAAAGTGATATACCTTCCCTGCCCGTGTTTGCTAGACCACGTGTCTGTGGTCAGATGTATCTTGGCACCGACACTGTGTGCCAGAGATACATTCACTTGCCGCTGAACATGGCCATATAGCTCTGGGATGCCCTTCTCTGAGAAATACTTCCTTCCTGGGACCTTCCATTGTGGCATACCAATGGTCACAAATTTGCGAAAGGCCTCCGAGTCCACCAGTTTATATGGCAGTAGTTGGCAGGCCATCAGTTCTGACAAGCCAGCCGGCAACCATTGGGCAAGAGGGTTATTCGGCGTCATCATTTTTTTACGCTCGAACATTAGGCCCACGGAAGCCTGCCTTTTTGCAGAAAAACATGAGCTTGGCGTGATGGAAGGTGGAGTGGAGGACAATTGTGAGGAGAGAGGAGAAGGAGAAGTAGAAGACGAGGCTGGACAATGAGAGCCTGGAGTGTGGCTTTGTGTGTTCCGTTGCTCCCACTGGGCTCGGTGATGGCTGCTCATGTGCCTTCTTAAGGCGGTCGTCCCTAGGTGAGTGTTGGGCTTACCACGACTAATACGTTGACTGCAAAGATTGCAGATGGCAACGCTATTGTCAGCAGCGGACACGTTAAAAAAAGCCCACACTGCGGAGCCATGTGCCGGCGTCCTGGGAGCGCCAGATGGGACCGTACATGGTCGATGACTCGCTCCTGATACATTAGCAGTCTGCTTTGTCCCTCCTGTGCAATGTAAGTTATTCCTGCTTCTCCTCCCTATCTTCTGGTCCATATCTCCCTCTGAACTCCCCTCCTCTTCCTCTCTTGTGGACACCCACGTGACATCACTAGACACGTCATCATCGACGTCACCTTCCCCACCGCTATAAGTAGAGATCTCGGAGTAGGCAGCAACACCGGGGACCAACCTCCTCCTTGGGCTGATCTGGGTACTGTCGTCAGACTGCTGAGTGGTGGTTGTTGCTACCTCCTCTTCCTGATCCAATGCCAAGAGTGGCTGCGCATCAGAAATGTCTTGATATGGATCGGAAAATAATTCCTGTGACTCAAGCGGAAGGTATGTGGTGGTGGTGGTGGTGTTGTTGGTGGTAGATCGAGAGGATGAGGAGGGTGCAGAAGAGTAAGGCTGAGTGAGCCACTCAACCAAGTCTGGTGCGTCCTTTAAAGTAATTGAACGCACCTTCTGCAACTTCCCACTTTGGCTCAAGCCTGTTGCTCCTGCCCTACCCCTACCACCCCTGCGGAAGGGCCTGCCTCTTCCTCTGCCTGTCATATTTTAAATGACCCTGTGACAAAACTCTCAGTCCCTATACTGATAAAGGACTGCTGCAGTATAGGGCAGCAGTCAGCAGTAGTGCACCTCAACCCTATATATTGTGGACCTATACCAGTCCTTAAGGAATAGCAGACTGTACCTCACTCAACCCTATGTACTGTAGTACCCTATACCTTTCCAGTCCTTATAAGGACCTTTGTGGAACTAGTAGGTTGTGAATGATTAGCAGACTGTACCTCAGTCCCTATACTGATAAAGGACTACTGCAGCAGAAGGGCAGCAATCAGCAGTAGTGCACCTCAACCCTATATATTGTGGACCTATACCAGTCCTTAAGGAATAGCAGACTGTACCTCACTCAACCCTATGTACTGTAGTACCCTATACCTTACCAGTCCTTATAAGGACCTTTGTGGAACTAGTAGGTTGTGAATGATTAGCAGACTGTACCACAGTCCCTATACTGATAAAAGACTACTGCAGCAGAAGGGCAGCAGTCAAGTATAATATTCTTTCTATATTTGGAAGAAAGAATATTATACGTGTACAAGCCTATTACCATACTAGTCCTGAAAAGAACCTTTGTGGACCTAATAGTAACAGCTACTGATTAAACTGACTGTCCCTCACTGCCACACACAGCTTCCTGCCTGTCCCTATTTAAACTGACAAAACACAGGCTGCTGGAACAATAACTTGAATAGCACTCAAAACTATATCCTGTACTACTTTACCATACCAGTCCTGAAAAGGACTTTTGTGGACCTAATAGTAACAGCTAATGATTAAACTGACTGTCCCTGCTGCACACAGCGTCCTGTCCCTCTCTCTATACTGGCAAAAGACAGGCTGCTGCAACAATCACTAGCACAGCAGGGCCTCAAACCTATATCCTGAACTACACCTAACACCTATACCATACCAGTCCTGAAAAGAACTTTTGTGGACCTAATAGCTAGCGATTTGGGTCACTTCAGTCTTCGGTCACTTCAGTCTCTCCCTGCTCCACACAGCAACCTCTCCCTATAGTGACATACGAAAGAATGTAAAATGGCCGCCGGATCGGGTCTATTTATAAGTTAGGGGGAATGTCTAAGTGTCCATGTGCTGTAATGTCTCAATTGGCTGTCCTGTACCCCATGATGGATGTGTCATCATAGATCAAAGTTCTTTTACACAGTAAACACGGAAGTCCGCCGGGCGAACGGCGGCAATATTCCGCCGATCGGGCGGACCGCGAACAGCCGAAATTCACCACGAAACGACCGCCAGGCGAACCGTTCAGCCATCGCTACTGATGGGCAAAGATGGGCACAGATAAGATGGCACTGATGGGTGGCACGGATGGGTGGCACTAAGGGGCACTGATAGGTACCACTGATAGATGGGACTGATGGGCACTGATAGGTGGCACTGATAGGTGGCTCTGATAGGTGGCACTGCTGGGCACTGATGGGCGGCACTGATGGGCACTGATGGGCACTGGTAAATGGCACTGATGGGCACGGATATGTGGCACTGGGGTGCAGCACTGTTGTTGAGGCAGATTGTGGGCACTGATAGGTGGCACTGTGGGCACTGATAGGTGGCACTGTGGGTACTGATGGGTGGCACTGATGGGTGGCACTGTGGGCACTGATGGGTGGCACTGATGGGGGGAGCTTTTTTATTAAATAGGTGGCACTGTCAGGGGGCAGATGGGCACTGATACGCTGGCTGTGATCGGGACTGATGTCCCGATCACGGCCGCTGGTGATCTGCTTTTTTTTTTTCTCCTCGCGCTGACAGGAAAAATAGCCGATTCCCGGCTCTGTTGTCTCACATGAACAGCTGTCATTGGCTGACAGCTGATCACGTGGTAAGGGGTCGGGATCAACCCCTTGCTCCGATCCGTGATCAGGCGACTTTCATAGACTCGCTGATCACAGAGCGCGCCGCGCACGCCCCTCAGGGGGTGCGCAGGCCGCTCATGCATGGGACGACGTCAATAGACATAGTCCCGGCAAAGCCGGTCCGCGCTGTAGCCGTCATTCGGCTATAGCGCGGATCTCTAGAGGTTAAAAAAAGTTATAAAGTGATTTGCATTATAATGAGTGAAATAAGTATTTGACCCCATCGCAAAACATGGCTTAGTACTTGGTGGCAAAACCCTTGTTGGCAATCACAGAGGTCAGACATTTCTTGTACTTGGCCACCAGGTTTGCACACATCTCAGGAGTGATTTTGTCCCACTCCTCTTTGCAGATCCTCTTCGAGTCATTAAGGTTTCGAGGCTGAAGTTTGGTAACGCAAACCTTCAGCTTCCTCCACATATTTTTTATGGGATTAAGGTCTGGAGACTGGCTAGGCCACTCCAGGACCTTAATATATTTCTTTCTAGTGCCACTCCTTTCTTGCCTTGGCCATGTGTTTTGGGTCATTATGTTGGAATACCCATCCATGACCCATTTTCAATGCCCTGGCAGGAAAGAGGTTCTCACCCAAGATTTGAAGGTACATGGCCCTGGTCATCTTCCCTTTGATGTGGTAAAGTTGCCCTGTCCCCTTAGCCCTTGTACACACGCTCGGACATTCCAACGGAAAATGTCCAATCGGACCGTGTTGTCGGATAATCCAACCGTGTGTGGTCTCCATCGGACTGTTTCCGTCGGAATATCCGACGGACCAAGTTTTTCAGCTTGGCTATAAAATTTTCCGACAACATGATCCGATCGGACTTTGTCCGATCATGTGTAGAGAATTCCGATCGGACAAAGTGCCACGCATGCTGAGATCAAATTCCTACACCAAAGCTATTGGTTACTAGCGTGAACGTAGTCCAGTCCTAACGAAATAACGTCATCACGTTCTGAACGATCGGATTTTCCGACACCTTTGTCCGACCGTGTGTATGCAACAGTTTCGGACAAAATCCGCCTGAAAAAATCAGACGGATTTGGTTGTCGGAATGTCCGACCGTGTGTACAAGGGCTAAGCAGAAAAACCCCCCCAAAGCATAATGTTTCCACCTCCGTGTTTGATGGTAGGGATGGTGTTCTTGGGGTCATAGGCATCATTCCTCCTCCTTCAAACACGGCGAGTTAGGTTGATGCCAAAGAGCTTGATTTTGGTCTCATCTGACCACAACACTTTCACCAAGTTGTACTCTGAATCATTCAGATGTTCATTAGAAAACTTAAGATAGGTCTGTACATGCACTTTCTTTAGCAGGGGGACCTTATGGGTGCTGCAGACCTTCATTGCATAGTGTGTTACCAATTGTTTTCTTGGTGACTATAGTCCCAGCTGCCTGGAGAGCACTGACAAGAATTTCCAGTGTAGTTCTGGGCTGATTCCTCACCCTTCTCATGATCAATGAAACTCCATGAGGTGAGAACTTGCATGGAGCCCCAGCCCGAGGCAGAATGACAGTTATTTTGTGTTTCTTCCATTTGCGAATAATCGCACCAACTGTTGTCACCCTCTCACCAAGCTTCACGGTGATGGTCTTGTAGCCCATTCCAGCCATGTGTAGGTCTACAATCTTGTTTCTGACATCCTTGAACAGCTCTTTGGTCTTGATCATGGTGGAGATAGTGGAATCTGATTGATTGCTTCTGTGGACAGGTGTCTTTTATACAGGTAACAAGCTGAAAATAGGAGCACTCCCTTCAAGGGAGTGCTCCTAATCTCAGCTCGTTACCTGTATAGAAGACACCTGGGAGCCAGAAATCTTGCTGATTGATAGGGGGTCAAATATTTACAGTATTTCACTCATTAAATGCAAATCAGTTTATAACTTTTTTGAAATGCGTTTTTCTGGATATTTTTGTTTTTATTCTGTCTCTCAAAATCAGCAGGGGATTACCGCTTACCGCCATACTGTGGCCTGCCAGTCCACAGCCATCCTAGCACTGCCAGCGAGTGGGAGCCTCCAAATTCTCCCTGCTCGGCCCCGGACGGCATCTGCACCCGCCTCAGCCGAAATTGTGAAGCTCGGCCGGCCGATTGGGTGTCCACAGGGCCGTGACCGGCTCCACACTTCGGGGACCTGCCTCCATCTTGAGGCCTGCCTTGCCTCCGCCATCCTCAGGCTCGAGTGCCGCGATCCACGGAAAAAGTGGCAGAAAATCCACAAGTCTGTACTGGCTGTCCCTGGGAGCAACTAGGATTGTGAGGGGGACTGGAGCCCCAGAGACACACCGCACCCCTCTTCCTGTGCCACCATCTGTGCCCCAGAGGCGCCGCACTCCCCTTTCCGTGCTGCCATCTGTGCCCCAGCGATATTGCTTCATCTGGACACAGACTCTCAGCCCTACTCCATCTCGGGTGAACCTCGGATGGGCCACCCTAGGACCCGCTACTCCAAATCTGGTCCAAAAGCTCCTCGTGCCCCCCCCCCCCCCCCGGCGGCGGCTGCCTCGTCTACCAGACGGTCCGTGGTTAAAATGGCAACCGATGCGCAGGCGGTTTGCGGGGTCGGGGGAGGTGGCGGCTCCCACAGGAGTGGAGATTTTAGAAGCCATTCAATCCTGCAAGGAAACCCTGACAGCAAGGATCGACTTCCTGACAGTGGACGTTGGGCTTATCTGCCAAGATATGGACAAATTCCGGTCCCGCATTGCTGAGTTGGAGGACAGGGTCTCTACGGTGGTGGACATGGTCCTGTCAGACTCCAGGGAGGTAAAGGCCCTGCAGATCCAGGTGAAAGCACTCCAGGAGCGTGCAATAGATACTGAAAACCGCCTCAGGCAGAACAATATCCACATACTTGGACTGCCCGAGAGAGCTGAGGGCCCTAGACCCGCCGAGTTTACTGAACAGTTGCTGTCCACCTTGTTCAACCTGGGGGACGTACCGCCAACCTTTGTGGTTAAAAGGAGCCCACAGGGTCCCGCCGCTCCCTCCGAGGCTCGGGCCCCTCCCTGCCCTTTCCTGTTGCGGCTGTCGAATTACCGCGATCGAGATCGCATCCTGGCGGCGGCTCATGCGATGCCTGATATTAAATATGAGAATACCAGACTGCTCTTCTTCCCGGACTTCTCTCAGGAAATACAGCAACGACGCAAATCCTTTACTGATGTGAGACGCCGGCGATGGCGATAACACTCATTTCTTTGATACTCCAGAGGCCGCGGCGGCGTGGCTCGATACCCGCTGATGATACAAGGCTGAAGAAATAATGACCGACTACAGCTAGTGGGGAGTAGCCAAGTATCCCTTTTCTTTTTCAAAAGGACTGCCTCCTGATGAATCCCAGCATCAGTTACTCTCTGTCTCCAATCCCTTCCTACCTATTGCATCCCACTTTTGTCCATATTGACTGTTATTTGTCTTCTTTTGTTGGCTGGTCTGCTGATCATTCCTGCCAGAGGAGCTCCAGCGGCAACCACTGAATCACCACACCTTTGCTCAGAGGCTTTTTGCCCCCTCTTTCCTTTCTCATGTATTGGATTCTCCTCCCTCTCAAGATGGGCTGTTTCAGGAAGGGCTCTACCCACCTCCGGCCCTATGGCCTAATGTCTAAGGGTCCTAGGAACCTAAAGACTCTGTTTTTTCTAGTTATGGGACGAAACCCTGCATCAGTTTGTATAGTTCTCTGGCCTATTTTTTTGGTCTCTGAACTGGGTGTTAAGGATGTTTGGGTAGGGTGTTATGTGTTCTGGGGGGAGAGGTTTCTCTGCTTTGAAGAACTGAATATGAACTGTGCTGCTCAAATACTGTTGACTATATATGCCAAAGTTGGGTCTATTTACATCTACCGGTTGGATAGGCGCATCCTGCTTTTGTTTCCCCCTGGTGTTCCATGATGGCCCCTTCAGATGCTGAGTCGCTGACCATTCTGTCGTGGAACGTCAGGGGGCTTAACTCCAAATACAAACGCTCATTGTTGTTCCAATACTTAAAACATAACCCCCACATAGTGTTGTTACAGGAGACACACTTAACTGGTAGTAAGGTTCTGGTGCTCTAAAAAAAAATCCTAGGTGCAGCAGGCGCTTCATGCGACCTACTCCTCGTATTCTCGAGGGGTATCTATACTGATCAGCAAACGAGTCCCATGTGCAATTCAAGAGGTTCATTTGGATCCCCAGGGGAAATTTGCTATGGTGGTAATGAGCATTTATAACCAAAAATATGTAATTGTGAACATCTATTTGCCTCCTCCGAGCCAAGTACACGTTCCGTACACACTATACGAAAGGCTGGCTCCACACTGCCCGGCGTGTGTCCTGTTCATGGGAGATTTTAATGCCACACTGTCCCGTGACCTAGATAGATCTTCCCCACATTCTACTTTCAATCCTGATCTTGGTACGTGGGCTCAGGCTACAGAGTTCCAGGAGGCATGGCGGTGGCTTCACCCCAGGATAGAACGTACTCCTGCTTCTCCTCCACTTTTAAAACATCCTCCCAAATTAATTTAGGTTTTGTAAATGCTGCCCTCCTGGCCAACATCCAGGAGGCCTGTTACCTTCCTTCTGGCCTCTCTGACCATCATCCTCTTAAACTCACCATTAGGACTACCAAGTCGAGGAGCAAAGCCCTCTGGAGGTTACAAGCCCATTGGATCAACAGTGAGACAGTCCATGACAGGGTCTCTCCCTCCCTGCAGGATTACTGGGTTCACAATGCGGGGTCAGCCTCCCTGGAGATGGTATGGTATGCTTCCAAAGCTCACAGCAGGGGTCAGTATATCTCGGCCGTGGCGGTGGTCAAGGCTGAACTTTGGGATAGGGTCTCTGACCTACAACACAAAGTTGATGAGGCTTTAAATAAATATACGGCCTCTGCAACGGTCCCCAACTTCGAGCACCTTTCATAGCTTAGACGAAAACTACATATCCATGTATCAGACACCACCAGGCTTGGTATACAAAATAGCAGACAGAAATATTTTGAGCACGGAGACAAGAACAGCAAATTACTAGCGATGTTGCCGCAGCAGGACAGGCCCTTAGCAGTTATATTAGAAATCCTTACGGCAGAGGGAGTATTAATCACCTCACAGGAGGATATTCTGTCTGCCTTCACTAAGTTTTATACCTCTCTATACGTTTCCTCACTCCCTGATAGATTTGACCCTACACCTATGACCTCCATGTTGGACACACTGGCACTGAGGTGGCTCTCTGATGCAGAGAGGTGACTCCTTGTCTCAGAGATCACACCAGAAGAGGTCATAACGGCCATCAAATCTTTCCCAGCAGGAAAGACCCCGGGGCCGGATGGACTTCCCATAGAATATTATAGAGCCCACGCAGAACTACTTGCCCCCAGATTAGCTCAGATGTTTCAAGCCTGTCTCCATCAGGGCTCCTTACCGTCCTCTATGAGAGAGGCTCATATCATTCTCATCCCAAAGCCTAATAAGGATCCCAAGTTGTGCGCATCCTACAGGCTGATTGCACTCCTAAATTGTGACCTAAAAATATTAACCAAGTTACTGGCCCTTATACTCAATAAAGTAATAAAATCTCTGATTGACTCTGATCAAACAGGCTTTATGCCAGGTAGGTCTACAGACATCAATATAGGTAGACTGTTTTCCAATATTCATGCTGCCCACACTAATCAAGGCACTAGGACTATTGCCACCCTTAATATGGAGAAGGCGTTTGACATGGTGGAATGGGTGTATCTGTGGGAGGTGCTTAGACGAATGGGTTTCCCACTGAAATTTATAGCCTGGGTACGCACACTATACACTGGTCCCCTGGCACGTATAAAACTGAATGGCTCCCTGTCTCCTTCGTTCCCCCTGCAGAGGGGCACCAGACAAGGATGCCCTCTCTCCCCAGCTTTGTTCGCCCTGGCCATGGAACCAATTGCTGAGGCCCTCGGGAGCTCGGCCAAGGTCCGTGGTCTTCAGGTGGGCTGGCTGGAGGAGAGGGTGGCTCTTTACGCGGATGATCTTTTGCTATTTTTGAATGATGCTGGTGACTTTCTTTGGGGCGCACTCTGGATGTCTTCTCTACCTTTACAGGGCTAAGAGGGAATTGGCACAAGTCTCAGCTCTTTCCGGTAGATGAGGGGGCCAGGTCCTCCTCACCCTCCTCTATCCCAATCCAATGGGTTGATAAATTTACATATCTAGGTGTCATCATTTCAAGAGAGAGCAGGGATTTTGCCCGGCTTAATCTTGAGCCTGTCCTGGTAGGGATCAAGCAATAAACTGAAAGTGTGGAGCAACCTTCCCCTTTCCCTCATTGGGCGCATAAATCTTCTTAAAATGAAAGTCCTCCCCAAATTTACATACCGGTACATCTTTAGAAATTCCCCACAATGGCTGACCAAAACCTTCTTTAACTCTCTTAAACAACTTTTTCTCTCATTTATTTGAGGGTCTAAATCACCTAGATTCAAATACACGACTCTGACCAGGCCTGTGGACAGTGGGGGTTTGGCTCTTCTGGATTGCCATAAATATTTCCTGGCCATTCAGCTTGTAACCGCCCATTGGTGGTTGCAGCCAGACCTGACTAATGCAGCAAAGGTGCTGGAGGCGGCTGTAATGGGGTCTCTGGAGGCCTTGCACGGATTGCTATTCAGGGGTCCAAAAACCCCTCACTGCCTCACTCCTTCTTTGAGCACCACCATGCGGGCGTGGAGGGTGGGAGAAGCGTTGAGGGCACCCCAGCTGAACTTCTGGTCCCCTCACACCCCTCTGTGGCTGAATCCTAACCTACCACAGTTTAATACCATCCCAGATCCACAGGCCTGGGTCAAATATAGAATACTGACCCTTGAGCATGTTATCACCAACAGAGAGCTCACTCCCTTTCATGTATTGTGTACTAAGTTTAATGTACCTGCACGGGCCCATTTCAAGTATCTCCAAATCGCTCATGCTTACAAGTGTCAGTTCTTAGGCCGACCAATTACATTGGAATATTCCGAGCTTGAATCCATCCTTCGGGTGAAGAATCTAGAAAAGCCCACGTGTCAGATCTATGGGTCCCTGCTGGTTGCTGCTGTCCCCGAGCTGTCCTCCCTCCGCAGGAAATGGGTGGAGGACATACCGGGGCTGGACGAGGATGATTGGAGGGAGATTTGGGGTTTTCCGTTCTCCCCTCTGGTCTCAGCCAGGGACAAACTGGTCCAATACATTATTATACACAGGGCTCACTACACGCCTCACCGGCTGCACCATATGTCGCAGGCGTATTCTCCGGCGTGTTGGCACTGCTCATACCAGCTGGGGAATTTCTTTCACATTTTCTGGACTTGCCCAGCAATTGTACACTACTGGAAAGAAGTTCTCCAAGTGATCGCTAAGATCACTAGGACTAGTGTCCCTTATGACCCTAAACATTATCTCTTGGGACTGGTGGAGCAGATGTCCATGCTCAGAGCTAGGAAAATACTCATATCCCTGTTATTGTATTATGCACGCAAGGCCACCACGATGAACTGGAGGCAACCATCTCCTCCCCCCTGTCAAATTCTGGAAAAACCTAGTGAACGCCAGTTTACCCCTTTACAAAGCCACCTACTTGGGCAGGGGTTGCCCACACAAATTTGAAAAGATATGGAACTGTTGGCTAGAAGATTGTACCACAGCAACCGATGTAGTAACCAATCCCTAGATTAACATTATGGCTAAAGTATGATAATATACTGACCCAATTACCCTCATGCCACCCCATCCTGTCATTATAATGTTGACCACAGATTCTCCTGAATTAAACCTCTCCCCACATTGGGGTATAGATAAGTTTAGTTAAGTTGTTTATATTGTATGACCTGTCCTGTTGTGGTCTGTTGCTGCATCAGTGACAGGCTATTTATGTTGTATGATGTACCCTGGTGTGGTCTGTTGCCGCATCAGAAGTTCTACCCCTACGTGGGTAATGTTTGGCCCCTGTGTGGGCAACACTGTGTGCTATTGAAAAACCCAATAAAAAATAGTTTTTTTTTAAAAACATTGACCTAAAGCATTTTTTGTGGTGTAGTGACAGGTCATCTTTAAAAAACACATGTGAGTGCAGAAATTGTTGGTTCCAATGAATGCTATACAGTATATTCAGTACTTACACCACACACAGCAACTTGCATAATTGCATCAAATACACCTTTTGTGGAATCCAGGTTTTCAGAGATCTGCTGCTTGCCTACTAATTCATTGAAGATGTTTCCATTACTTGTAAGGTTGAGTACATTCTTATAAATGACACATTTCTGATCATTGGAGCACGGGCGGATGAGTTTTGTAGGTAAAGTCCCAAAACCTGAACCAAAACAGATAGTATAAAGAAAAAAATTGAGTACATTTCCAAAATACAAAGAACAACTTACACTGGTCATAGGTGGATCAAACTTCATCCAGGGAGCGGCCAAATTTTGATCCATTCATGGCCATTCTCATTTGAGAGGAGTCAATCTAATGATCTACTTAAACTGGACTGTTGGTATATTTCCATTCAATCAATGCTTTCAGACACTCAGCTGCAGGGCTGATTTGTGTATTCTGACAGTGGGGGAGTCCCACTATCAGAGAACAATAGAGCAGCAGGGAGAATTTTGCCATTAACCTCGAATGTGTGGATGGGGGATTTAATCAGTTTCTTTCAATCAGCCTTTTGGCTGAGCAAAAAAAGCTCAACAGTGTTTGGCTGTACATCAAACAAACCAAGGAAAAGTATGTGGGCCGCCCAGGCTTGACAGGGAGGGGCTATGTGGACAGTGTATCTGCAGCTGCTGCTGGAGTGCTGACAGGGGATGGAGCTCGCCCTGGCTCCTGCAAAGGTTCAGGGAAGAAAGGGTGACCCCTAGAAGTAGCACATCTATGGTGTTCTACTGCAATGACCAGGCCATGCATTTCAATCAGCCTCCCACTGGAGCTTAGTCATGGGGATCCCCATGTCTAAGCTCTGTGGGGAGGAGTGAAACGCGTCAGAGGGTCAGGGTCCAGGGTGAGGTTGCCACACGATTCATTGCAGTAGGATACTATAGATGTGCTACTTCTAGGGGTCACCCTTTCTTCCTGGAACATCAAACAAACCAAGTTATTTAAGAAAATTATAATCTCTTTTCCTCTTACATACAAAGCATAACGGTTGAAAATTGTCGAGTCAAACACTACAGTTTCTTTGCTTTGTACAGCAACACAAGTGTACTGTATATTGTGTCAAAATATCCCTAAAGACCTGCTCATACTTGGGCCTTTTCCCACAGTAAAAGCATAGCTCCCAACTGTCCCTGATTTCAAGGGACTCTCCATGATTTGGAACAAAGTCCCTGTGTCCCGCATTCCATCTCATTTGTCCCTCATTTTGGTTTGTATATAAAATGCACAATTTATGCACAATTTATATTTCAAAAAGTGTTTCCCAGTGCTAAACCTTTCATCCAAATTCTAAATGGCTGCATTTGTAGATTTCAAAAGCAAATATAAAAGCAAAAAAAAACACCTGTGTGTTTAACTAATAATTGTTTTGTATAATTATCCTTTAAGGGGGTGTGTCCTATGCCTAAATATTTTTGCTAATACAGTGCCTTGAAAAAAAAGTTTTCATACCCCTTGAAATTTTCCACATTTTGTCATGTTACAACCAAAAACGTAAATTTATTTTATGTGATAGACCAAAACAAAGTGGTACATAATTGTGAAGTGGAAGGAAAATGATAAATGAATGTCAACATTTTTTACAAATAAATATGCGAAGTGTGGGGTGAATTTGTATTCAGCCCCCCTGATTCAATGCTTTGTAGAACCACCGTTCGCTGCAATTACAGCTGCAAGTTTGTGGGGACGTCTCTACCAGCTTTGCACATCTAGAGAGTGAATTGAACAATTTTCGAGTCTTGCCACAGATTCTCAATTGAATTTAGGTCTGGAATTTGACTGGGCCATT
The DNA here is from genome assembly GCF_037356315.1 of Lithobates pipiens. NCBI lineage: Eukaryota > Metazoa > Chordata > Amphibia > Anura > Ranidae > Lithobates > Lithobates pipiens. The sequence continues at coordinate 92,598,947 of NW_027507764.1, forward strand.
TTAACACATAAATATGCTTGGATCTAAACCAGGGGTCTCCAAACTATGACCCTCCAGTTGTTCAGGAACTACAATTCCCATCATGCCTAATCATGTCTATGAATGTCAGAGTTTTACATTGCCTCATGAGATGTGTAGTTCTGCAACAGTTAGAGGGCTGTAGTTTGGAGACGCCTGAGCTAAACAATTCCATTGTAGCTCTGGCTGTATGTTTTAGGGTCATTGTCCTGCTGGGAGGTGAACCTCCGCCCCAGTCTCAAGTCTTTTGCAGACTGTAACAGGTTTTCTTCTAAGATTGCCCTGTACTTGGCTCCATCCATTTTCCCATCAACTCTGACCAGCTTCCCTGTCCCTGCTGAAGAAAATCATCCCCACAACATGATGCTGCCACCACCACTATGTTTCACGGTGTGTTCAGGGTGATGTGCAGTGTTAGTTTTCTGCCACAAGCGTTTTGCTTTTAGGCCAGAATGTCTTGGTAGGTTTGTAGTTGTGCCATACTCTTTTCATTTTTGGATGATGGATTGAACAGTGCTTTGTGAAATGTACAAAGCTTGAGATATTTTTTTTATAACCTAACCCTGCTTTAAACTTCTCCACAACTTTATCCCTGACCTGTCTGGTTTGTTCCTTGGCCTTCATGATGCTGTTTGTTCACTAAGGTTCTCTAACAAACCTCTGAGGGCTTCACAGAACAGCTGATACTGAGATTAAATAGAGGTGGACTATATTTACTAATTAGATGACTTCTGAAGACAATTGGTTCCACTAGATTTTAGTTAGTGGTATCAGAGTAAAGGGGGCTGAATACAAATGATCGCCTCACTTTTCAAATATTTATTTGTAAAAAAAATTGAAAACCATTTATTTCCCTTCCACTTCAAAATTATGTGCCACTTTGTGTTGGTCTATCAGATAAAATCCCAATAAAATACATTTCCATTTTTGGTTGTAACAAATTTCAAGGGGTATGAATACTTTTTGAAGGCACCCTTTTTCAAGTGTCCCTAGTCCCCATCTGAAAAGTTGGGAGGTATAGTAAGAGGGAGGTGAATTTCAAATAAGGTTCCCATTTATTGCTATGTGTCTAGATCAAACCTAAGCAATTTTGTTTCCTAAAATATAGAACATGCCACTTTTTTGAGCATTTACATGAATTGAGCAAGCCCAGTAAAAGAAATGGTAGATTCTGTATATGTTCCAATTTCTTTCTTTTTCTGCAATAAATCTAAAATGCCCTGCACACGGTTGGACATTCTGGCGACAAAATCCATCAGATTTTTTCAGATGTATTTTGGCCCAAACTTGTCTTGCATACACACGATTGCAGTTGTCAGAAAAAATCAGATCGTTCAGAACGAGGTGACGTACAACACGTACGACAGGATTATAAAGAGGCCAGTAGCCAATAGCTTTCATCTAGTAATTTATTCTGAGCATGCGTGGCACTTTGTGCGTCGGAATTGTCTACACACGATTTGAATTTAAACGATCCGATTTTTTTGTCGGAAAATTTTAGATCCAGATCTCAGACTTTGTGTGTCAGAAATTCAGACGGAAAAAGTCCAATGGAGCCCACACTTGATCGGAATTTCCAACAACGCGGTCCGATTGCACATTTTCCGTCGTAAAGTCCGACCGTGTATACAAGGCATAAGACCCCAAATCTTTCCTCTACCTTTAAAAGCAAAAGATCAAAAAAACTTCCTGACCAGAGAACAGAGTTGTTTACTTATTCCCTAGACCGGAAGTGGGGTCATGACGTCTTTCTGGTTCTCCAAGATCACGCCAAGCTGCATAAAATTGCTGATGCCATGGAACCACATGATCAATGCATATCTTATGCAGGTGAAAAATATAAGGTACAGGTAGAAAGGTTTATACCTTGATCTTTATTCATAATCTCTATTATAAACCAAATCGATTGGTAAAAATGTGTCTTCAGACCATGGTCATATCTTGCTGCTGACTCTGCAGATCTTTTCTATATGTTTTGCTTGTGTCCTCATACCCAAACCTACTGGTCCAGAATCTGGTCAAGTCTTGGGATACAACTGGGCTTTCCAACACCATATGAAATGTTTTTTCCAGAATATAAATAATAAACATCTTCTAAGAACTAGCACTTATTCAGGTATGTTTGCTACTATGCTACCAATGCAATTATTTTACACTGGATGGATTCCCACCCCCCTCATGTAATTTTTTTTTAAATTTGATAAATTAATTGCTGCCAAAATACAAGTTAATCTACTCAAGCCAAGCATGCACAGCTTAATTTACAAAGATCTGGAACCTTTGTGAAAGCAGGTGAAGTTGGTTAGTCTGTCATTAGGTGGCTCTGTCCCAGAAGCGTGTGTGGTAACAGGGAATAGTGTAATCAGGTGCTAGATCCCCTTTAGCTAAAGTCCTCCTGTGATGATGTCATCAATGAGTCAGTGGGCATATATATGCCAGATTGAGAGTAGCCTAGTTGCAGTTGGGGCATGGGAGACAGAGGCCCCATCAGCATATAGATGTAGGCAGCTAAGCGGAGGCCCTGGATCGAGGCAAGAGTACAAGTTGAGGTAGATCTGCACTCAGAAGGGCCCGCTGTAGTCATCCTGTCACTTATGATGGTAGAGGCTAGAGGAACACCTGGCAAACCCCATACGCATGCCTATGAGTGACAGTAGTGTGGAGTTTTACACACATTGCACTTGTGTAAATCTGACATGCCAATTGTCAGGTGGAATCAATCAGGTGTCTGTTGCACGACAATGTGAAAGCCCGAGGGCTTTCACACTGGAGCGGTGCACTGGCAGGGCGTCAGAAAAAGTCCTGCCAGCAGCTTCTTTGGAGTGGTGAAGGAGCGGTGAGCTCACTGCTCCTCCACCGCTGCTCCTAATTGAAATCAATGGGGCAGTGCTGCAATACCGGTGGCTTTTTGCGGGAGGATTTAACCCCTTTTCGGCTGCTAGTGGGGGGTTAAAACCACCCCACTAGTGGCTGAATAGCACCGCTAAAGCGACGGTAAAGTGGCGCTTTACCACTGATGCCTGGGCAGCTAAGTGTGAAAGGGGTCTTAAGTCTGGATCCACCAGATGCCTGTCTCAGCCTCTCAGCGAAGCCGATGAAAGGCTGAGACAGCCGCTCACTGCCCCTCCACAGTAGGATACATGCCATGGGCAAGTCATCAATGAGTCAGTGGGCATATATATGCCAGATTGAAAGTAGCCTAGTTGCAGTTGGGGCATGGGAGACAGAGGCCCCATCAGCATATAGATGTAGGCAGCTAAGCGGAGGCCCTGGTCAAGGCAAGAGTACAAGTTGAGGTAGATCTGCACTCAGAAGGGCCCGCTGTAGTCATCCTGTCACTTATGATGGTAGAGGCTAGAGGAACACCTGGCAAACCCCATGTGCATGCCTATGATTGACAGTAGTGTGGAGTTTTACACACATTGCACTTGTGTAAATCCGACATGCCAATTGTCAGGTGGAATCAATCAGGTGTCTGTAAAGCCTTTCAATGGCTTCCGTACACCCCTGGTACTGCTAATGGTACACGATCTACAGGGCTGTACTACGAGCATCATGGGCCTGGTGCTTAGGTTTTTTGTTGGAAATAAATAAAATAAAAAATGCAAACATTTTTTTGTTAAAACAAATTGAATTAAATTGGGGTGGGGTTGAGAGAGGAGGGTAAGAGAGAGAGGAAGGGTGAGAGAGAGGAGGATTTAGAGGGTGAGCGAGAGAAAGAGGGGGTGAGAGTGGGAGATGTAGGGAGAGAGGGAAAGGGTGAGAGAGAGAGAGAGAGAGGAGATGGGGGTAAGAGAGAGGGGGGTGAGAGAGAGGGTGCCTTTGGTAGTTTTAGTAGGGTAGTAATGTGGCACACATAGTGTGAACTGTGAATGGTGAACTGTGGGTGGAGCCACGTTGTGGTAAGAGTGGGAGAGGCTCATTAAAGAGAACCTGTGACAAAAAATAGCATCACATAGGGGAACGTTGGTCCCCTGTGTGGGTAAAAAAATAAAATAATAATTCAGTAAATAAAAAAAAGGGGTAAAAAATGTAAAGTTTTACCCAAGCAGTTCTATAATTTAAAGGAGAAGTCCAGCCTGAGCTTGTTTGGCTGGGTTTCTCCTAAGAGGAGAATAGGAGTGCAATGTGTTTTGCATTCCTGTGCCCCGTTTTCAGCAGAGAGCGGTTTGAAGTCTGCTTTCTGCTGACGTCACTGGAATCAATCCAGGCACCAAATCATAAGGACAATAAGACCCCTTTCACACTGGAGCGTTTTGTAGGCGCTATAGCGTTAAAAATAGCGCCTGAAAACCGCCCAAAAACAGCTGCTCCATGCATGACAATGTGAAAGCCCGAGGGATTTCACACTGGAGCGGTGCACTGGCAGGGTGTCAGAAAAAGTTATGCCAGCAGCTTCTTTGGAGTGGTGAAGGAGTGGTGAGCTCACTGCTCCTCCACCGCTGCTCCCCATTGAAATCAATGGGGCAGTGCTGCGATACCACAGGAGGATTTAACCCCTTTTCGGCTGCTAGCGGGGGGTTAAAACCACTGGCTGAATAGCGCAGCTAAAACGATGGTAAAGTGGCGCTTTACCGCTGATGCCTTGGCAGCTAAGTGTGAAAGGGGTCTTAAGTCTGGATCCACCAGATGCCTGTCTCAGCCTCTCAGCGAAGCCGCTGAAAGGCTGAGACAGCCGCTCACTGCCCCTCCACAGTAGGGTACATGGTGGCCCCGTCCCCCTCTGACGCCATGGGGAAGCCATTGGGAAGTCCCCGTGCGCCAGAGGGGAGCAGGGTCATCCAGGTACCCGTTTCAAATTGTTCGCTATCCGGCGAACACCCGATGTTCGAGTCGAACTTGCGTTCAACTCGAACATCAGGGTCATCCCTACTCCACAGCTCAGCGCTCCAATGAGCTTGGAGGAGCAGAGAGGAGAGCTGATTGAGAGGTTGAGGATCTGTGAGAACCGAGCCATCGGCGGTGTGCGATGGCTCGGTTCTCAGTGCAGAGGCAACGGGGGACAGATGCCGCATCGCTCCGATGCTGCATCCACCTAACTAAGTATGATTAGGGAAAAAAAAGAAAACCCATACTTCTCTTTTAATACAATTTAATTTGCACAGCTACTTTTCCTTAGAGAAGGGTTTGTTCTGATCTCTTCCACAACAAGCATATGATGTAACTCTTACCTATCCGAAAATCTGCAGTAATATTTTTAATTTCTTCCATGAGAGCCATGCCAAGGCTTTTTGCATTCTCTAAATCATCTTTCGTGGAATATGACAGGTCCATAAGATAATACAAGTCAATAGGATAATCTTCTGCTCTTCTGAATGTTAAATTAAATGTCTGGGGCTCTCCTGTACAAAACAAGAAACAAAAGTTAGATAATCCATGTGACAAGGCTTATACACAGAAACCCACCATGCTCAGAATATATGTCCGCACCTGATCTCAGTTCAAATTTTAACTGCTGGGGTCTGATCTGTGTAATTTTGGAGGGGTCCATACGCTCTCCTTTGGCCTTATTTGTTATAGGGTTGTCCTTTAGCTTTTCTTTTCTTCCTCTGGGATTCTGAATGTCTTCCTCTAGACAGCCCTTTGTTTTTAATGCAGCAACGTCATCACAGCGTGCAGATGTGGGCTCACCTTCTTGCAAAAAATCCTAAAATTAAGAATAAGGTATAAAGATTAAAATGCATGACAAGTAAACACAATACTGGATAAAATATTAATGGCTTCTAACTTGTTATAGCAGTTCTATCAGCATGAATTCTACCATTTTTTTTTTATTGGTTTAACTGGTTCCACTCAGCACAATGTTGTGCATCAAAAGTTATCAGTATGATCAAGAAGGCTGGACATATTTTAGCCAAATTCTTGGGTTTAAAATCCAGAACAAAAGACTTAAAAAACAAAATAAAGGCTTACGCCTCAGTTCCCACTATGAACCGCACTGCATTCCTGTTCAATTTACATGTGATTTATTAATTTTGAATGAGCTCAAATTGCACTGCAGCCGTGCAGGCAGCAATTTTGTAACCGCACTGCAACCAGATTGCATGGTCGTTTTGTACCATGTGATCTGGTGCAGGCAAATGCACCGCGTTTGGGATGTTGTTATAATTACACCGACCCTCGCTGCAAGTCACAATGACAGTGCGATTTGAATGCAGTGCGGGAAACCCGCGGTCCATGCACGCTTCCCGTACCGCATTCTAGTGTGAACCTAGGTTAAATAACCAAGCAGATTTGTTCATGCATATACATAGGATTTCAATAATCAATTATAAATAATTAATTTAGCTATATTTCGCTAATAATAAAATAAAATCGTTATTAGCAGACACAAATACGATATGCTCCTGCTAAATCATAATAAATAAAGCTCTTTGTGGATAAGGTCTTGGGGCTCATTCACATGGGTGCTGTGGTCTGTACAGTGTGAATCAGTGAGCCACCTGAAGCTGTACAAAGCTGCACGTCCTAATTTGACAAGGCATGGGGATGCAGGTGTACAGCCCAAACACAGAAAGTGTGCATTTGGGGGCCACTCACCTGCACACCTGTCAAAATAGGGCCTGCGGCTGTGTTCGTACAGGCGCTGCACCCCCATAAAATGACAGGCGGCTCCAGCAAAAACCCCTCCTTCACACAGCCAGAGTACCTGTGTGAATAAGCCCTTAATTATATTTTTGTAACAATTTTTTTTGACAACCCTGTAGGGAAGGGGGGACGGGCTTTGGTGGATAATAATTATGACAGATCTCTCAAGCGACACGCTGTCACTACTGAGAGGGATTCCCTCTTCCTTTGGTCTTCTCTCTGGGTTTTTGGGCACCAGCCATTTGGCCAAACCGTGATGATGTAACTCTCACGCATGCGCACAGGAGTCATGGTCCCAGCGCAACTCTCTCAGTGGATGGTATGCTGTCCACCGAGAGTGCAGTGCACATGCGCCAGTGTTATCACTGGCTGCAACGTTTAGGAGATCACTGTACCTACAGGTAAGCTCTATTATAGGCTTACCTGTAAAAAAAAAATGAAGTTTACTACTGCCAGATCAGTAGGTAAATGGTTAAATAGAAGAAGATGTTACATGGTTTGCAGAGGGATCTGGCAGTGTAGGGGAGAGGAAGCAAAGTTGCATAGGTCAGGAAGCAGTCTGGGGCAGAGGAGTGGGAAGCCCAGCTACATAAAGCACACTATTACAGAACTGTGTTTCAGCAGTTAAAATCTGGCAGCAGGGAGAGGGGGAAAGACCAGCTTTCAGCTGCTGGAGGAAGAGTTCTGTAATTGTCATCCCTCACTAACCCCCCTCCCTTTTTCGGGCTCCCCTGTGTGCTCAAGCCCCCTACAAGAGGACCGGTAATCCCCCCCCCCTACCAGAGGCCCTGAGTACAGTAAGGAGAAACTTTCTCATGTCAGCACACTGGTGATGGTCACAAACTTTTCAATGACCTTTCTCTGTGATATCATTCATGGCCTTGTGTATTAGTCAGCCTTATAAATATAGACAAAAAAGGCCATCGACTGCCATGTTCATTAGTACATAGCAAAAAACACAGTGATAAAGTTTGCTGAATTGCATAATATAAAAATTGCTGTAGCAGATATCTTTATAAAATGAATACTCTTTATCTACACCACACAATTTTACTAAATACTACAGTGTATATACTGTGAGGCACTATATATATTGAATGTCCCACTCTCAAGGGTTTATTCTTGCTTCATAAAGTAACAGAGGGGGTTATTTACTAAAGGCAAATCCACTTTGCACTACAAGTTCAAACTGCACTTGAAATTGTACTGAAAGTGCACTTGGAAGTGCAGTTGCTGTAGATCCGAGGGGGACATGCAAAGAAGATAAAAAAGCATTTTAGCTTGCACGTGATTGGATAATAAAATCAGCAGAGCTTCCCCTCATTTCAGATCTACACCTCAGATTTACAGAGACTGCACTTCCAAGTGCACTTTCAGTGCAATTTCAGGTGCACTTTGCACTTGTAGTGCAAAGTGGATTTGCCTTTCGTAAATGACCCCCATAGTGTCATAAAATCATAATGGTTTAATAATTGTAGCTAATACCATTATGCATTGATATGTAAAATGGGTATCAGCAAACATGTTTATTATTGTAACTATACTGTCTGCCCTCATGTTAAGCACTGCGTAAACTGTTGGCGCTATATATAAATCCTGTATAATAATATAATAATTATTGAAAGACATAATGGATTGCTTGAAAAAAAGAACTGGTGCAAAGTTATAGGTAATGGGTCACACTAGGAACACTTACGTGTCTTTTTCAATTTAGTTACCGTAACTCACGGACAATGTAAATTTTAATAGACGTGCTGTACACTATATGCATCTAGACTGTCCTATAATATTCCAAAGCCCCCTGTAAATACTGTACAACACACACTAGTTACACTGAAATATACAGTATACACGCCCGCCTGTGCCCCTAAACTTTATACCTCTTCTACGGGATATTGCCACTTGCCACCTTTTATACCCAGCAACCCACCCCACCACCACCTAAGCTCTAACAGAATGCTGGGTCAAAAAAAAAATATTTTAAGATTTGGAGGAAAGCTGAGATCAAGAAGCTTTTTTTCTGAATGAAAAATACATACTTGAATAAAGTATATATGTTTTAGAACCACCACGTTTAGTGTCACTTTAATAGAGTACAGTAGTTAGTGTAGCACCCTGAGGTTTAGGCAGGGCTGCTATTAAATTTAGTTGCCAGGCGATTATTGCCTTGGCCAATTGTTAGGAGATCAATTGATTTCCCCCTAATTCTGGAATTGCTGCACTTCTCTCTTCTGTCACTAGGTGGCCTGGTATCTGGTGACATTGGATAAGACAAGAGCATCACAGATTATGAATGGATGGTGTGTCTCAGCCAATGGGCAGGGATTTTCTTGGGTCCCTTGGCCTGCTGGGAGAGCCTATTTATTTGGGTGGAGTTAGGTGTTTGGGGTTCTGTTAGGCCTATCCCGGGGGACATCTGGCTGCTAGGCAGTCTGGGGCCTATCCAGAAGCAGGAGAGCAGTGTAGGGTTGGGACTTCAGGCTTGTAGTTCAACCAGAAGTGACGGTTCTGCTGGCTGGGGAACCAGTCATGGTCGGTAGAGGGGAAGCTATCGCCACTACGGGACCATCCACCTTGTTACCAGAGACCACTTTGAGTAAGCTGAGGCCAGTACCCTAGCAGACTTCTCACCAGCTGGGGACGGTGAAGAAATGGGAAAACCTCAGCAAGTGCTAAGTCAGGGACCCAGCGGAACAGCAAAAGGGATGCTTGTGGAGCATCAGTAAGTTCCAAGCCAGGGGGGGTGAAGCTTGAAGAGTCTGCCAATTAACATTGCATCTACCTACAGGTGTCCTGGCCCTAACTCTCTCTCTCCCCCAGTTCTGTTTAAGAGACAATAAATATCTTTGCATTTGTTGCACATATACTGAAAATATGGTCAATAATTCAAATTCTGCGAAGGGAGCGGGCCGGGTGAAACCAGAAGTGTTTTTATTGAAAAGTTTCTGCAATGATACAAACAAGACCTTCAGTCTGGTAGACAGGATAGCAACTGCTATTCTGTTCATCCATAATACTACATGACTATATCTATAATAATAACATTCTCATATATTGGAATAACGTCCTCATAGAAAATAATAAATAACTGCCCATGTCTTGATAGGTTATTTAATCACACAGTAGCGACCGCAGCCTTTACTGATCACAGGGATGTAAATTAAATCAATTTTGCCCTGTTTATAGCCCTAAATATTCCCTCTCTTACCTGCAATGGCAAAAACATGAGCTTCAGTCTGATAGACAGGATATCAACTGCTATTCTGTTCCCACCAGAAACAAAGGTCTGTCTTTTTGGTTCCCCCTGCTATTTTAGCAGTGTTCCATTAAAATGTGCTTTCTGTCATTCAGGCTTTTAAATCTATGCTGCCATTTACTGGTGATTTAATAGAAATTACAAAGCCTGATGAAGGGACACGCATGTCCCGAATGCGAGTTCCTCCCCGCTGACCCGACCCGGAAGTAACCCCGATCAACGTCAGTCATGTGTGCCTGTGTTTGCGCTCCACGCCATCTGGAAGCACCATATCGCAGCGGTGTGCCCAGACCAGGGACTGCACTCAGAAGCCTCTACATTGCTGTCATGTATCAGATAAGACCAGAACTGTGTGGACTGCAACAGAGGAAACCCAAACGTGTATAAGTGAAATATAATGATTTATTAAGGGAAGTGAATAATATAAATACAACCACACAGTGCAATACATCAACCAACAGAGACCCCCAAATAACAACAGACAGATATGTACAATAAATGGAAAATACCAGGATCCTAAACGATAGCCAGGTCAGGGTCATGCACAGAGGATCAGTAAATAAACAAAGAGCAGTCCAGAATCAGAGACACAAGCCAGGCAAAGGTCATACACAGGGAGATTAGCAGATGGGGTAAGGAACACAGGACAGGGAGAGGATGGACAGATCAGACTGCAGGACAGGGATGATAGTAACAGGTGGGACAGGGTAGGGACCAAGACAGGGAAACAGGATCAGAACATCCCGGCACCATGGTTGTTATGGTGTCAGGATGATTGAAGCGCATTATTACATTGTAATATAAAATGAAATAGTTCAACTCACCATAATATAGAATCAGTGGGAGCCCCGAGTGTGTCACTTGCAATGCCGCCTGCCACCAGATGCAATCAGGTGTTCCCCACTGGAGCCCCCCCTTACATCAGGTATCCCCCAGTGGAGCCCCCCTTACATCAGGTGTCCCCCAGTGTAGCCCCCTTTACATCAGGTATCCCCCAGCGGTGTCCTCCTTACATCAGGTATCCCCCAACAGTGTCCCCCTTACATCAAGTGTCCCACAGCAGTGTCCTCCTTACATTAGGTTTCCCCAGCGATGCCCCCTTACATCAAGTACCCCCCTTACATCAGGTATCCCCCAGCGTTGTCCCCCTTACATCAGGTATCCCCCAGCGGTGTCCTCCTTAAATTAGGTGTCCCCCAGCGATGCTCCCCTTACATCAAGTGCCCCCTTACATCAGTTATCCCCCATCATTAGTAAATTATAGATTATCCTCACGCCACAATCTCGCGCCACAATGTTTCAAATAAAGGAAAATACAACAAGGAAAAAAAGGAAACGTCCGGAGTACGAACGTGGTGTCCGTTCGTTTGATGCTGTTGCTTTGTTTATAGTATGCCTATATGCTCCATTGTAAATGTGAGTACCCAGGACTATGTCCTTTTTAGAATAAAGTTTGATTTTATTACATACTTCACTATTGGAGCTCCTTCTTTTCTCCTATGGATGTGAATATTGGTTTGGGGCCGAGGACCTAGAGGGGACCACCCATATTGCCTATACCATCTGTTTGTAAAAGAAATATCTGCTGTTTACCTTACAGCAGTAAGGTAAGGTAGCCATTACACCTAGTGTGTGGACACCTATTCACGAGATCACCGGTGGAATTATTGTTTATTCACGGAGTCATTATATGTTTATGACACAGAATGGATACACAAAGTGCATGTTTTGATATGGACTGAGAATTTTTCCTTTACAGAAATAGACACTATCACTATTACTTCGTTGCACCTTATTGGATATCTGATTATTCATTGTTTGGCTATTTTATATATTTTGTTATACACTATTTAATTTAAAATTTTGTGTTTTACACTATATGCACTATGGATCGAATTATTATATTTCATATTTAATATATATCTATATTTTTAGCTTAATTATATGTATTATTTTCTGGCACTGAATGCACTTTATTGTTTATTGTCACTAGATGCACTTTAGTTGGAAGAGGGATTATATGATAGATCGCATGCGTTTAGATATTTTTTGAAGGAGCATTTACTCACTACTCGAAAGAGATAACAGTTATTATATAATTATTTGCACATTGTATATTGACATATATATCTATATTTATTTAATTGATCTATTTGTACTAATTGTGGAGCGCAACACTATTTAACATATATCCCCCATCATTGTCCCCCTTACATTATGTATCCACCAGCTGTGTCCCCCTTACATCAGGTATCCCCCAGTGGTGTCCCCCTTATATCAGGTATCCCCCAGCGGTGTCCCCCTTACATCAGATATCCCAGCAATCAAGTTTGCACCGCCATTACAGAATTCCAGAGGGGATCACGATAGAGGCAGATCCGGCCGGGTGTCTATAAGAGAAATTGAGCTGCAGCGCCACCCACCCCCGCACCTTTCCGCAACAAGTCACAAACAGACCAGCAGTGGGGCAGGGGTGGGCCGCGCCGCAGCTCAATTTCTTTTGTAGCCACTCGGCTGGCTTCACCTCTTATTTTTTCTTGGTGTTACTTCTTCTGGTCTCCGCCGGCCGCAGACCTCTAGTGGCAGCGGGCGGTGAAAAATCTGGAAAAAATTGATTTCCCGGGACATTTCCCAGGAAACACTAAAATCGGGAAAAGGTCCAAATCCTGGGAATGTCCTGGGAAATTCGGGACAGTTGGCAAGTATGCACCCACCATGCCTTGTAACCCACTCTACACAGAAGGATGTCAGCTGTCCTTGACTCTTGAGGTCACCATTAGGCCTAAAGGTCCAGGACTTTGCTACATTAGCTATTATTTTCCTAAATATCCCTATAACAAATCCATCTAGTAAATATGTAACCGTACAATTATAAATTCCTTTTGGATATCACAAACAGTTCATCATACCAACTTACCACTTTTGTGCACCACCCACAGTTTGGTCCAGCTTCTATACATTCTCCACAAGATCTGGCCCTTGCTTGTAGACACTCCTTTCCAACTACAAAAAATATTATATTAGTTACCCTGACATTATCATACCAAGCTAAAGCAATCTTATGCTAGTTTAAGGTAAGAGCTTTCCAAAAGCCATTTATTTTTTTAACCAGTTCCCCTCTACAGTAATTATGTACACTTAAATTACTTAAAAACCCCCAGAGGCCTTGTAGAATAAAGATACAATAGATATGTTTTTTTATGTCGCTCAGTATTTGCGCAAATTTTTATTAACTAAAGAAAATTTTTAAACATTTTGCACGCTTGTTAAAATGTACACTTTTAACTATGACATTACTTAAAGTGATTGCAAAGTCACATTTTTTAAATAAAAATAATAAACATGGTTTACTTACCTGCCCTGTGCAGTGGATTTGCAAAGAGCAGCCCAGAGCCTCCTCTTCTCGGGTCCCTCTTCTGTGTTTTTGGCCCCTTCCTCCTGTCATGTGTGCCCACAGCAAGCAGCTTGCTATGGGGGTACCCGAGCCGAGCTGCAGCTCCGTGTGCCCATTTAGACATGGAGCCTTGGCCCCACCCCCTCTCTCTCCTGATTGGTTAACTGACTTTAATTGACAGCAGCGGCAGCCAATGGCACCACTGCTGCCTCTCAGCCAATCAGAAGGGAGAGTCTGAGGCACTCTTGGACATCTCTGGATAGAGATGGAGCTCAGGTAAATAGGTGCAGGGGCAGCTGCTGCACACAGAGGGTATTTTAACTTAATGCATAGAATGCATTAAGATAAAAAAAATGCAACCTTTACATTCACTTTAAATCACCCGGAGGCCTTGCATAATAAAAAAGTTAAGTTATTAAGTTATTAAGTTATTAACGTAACTTTACTCTACATTTTCATGAAAAAATAAACTAAAATAAATGTAATTGCACACAAACAATTTAATGGCCAATTTTTTGTACAGAATAAAGGATAACATAAATAGATACCAAATGTGTGTAGCCTCAAAACTGCGTGTGTTCGAAAAATGATGATGAAAAATGATGGTACCCAAGAATTCAGTGACACTGACAGCAGTTTGCAGCAGCACAGATGATGATAACACCTCACCAACACGACACGCCCCTTCCTGAGTCACAGTGACAGTCTCTTTCCATGCCAGGTGATCCCTTCAGTCCACTCCAATCCAAACAACAATGACAGTCCCACTCCCGGCTTGCCTTGCTCCCTTCCCACAGTCCCACACACGAGGATCTGGCCACTCCACACGGCTCGGCTCCTTTGCACCATGATATCACACGACATACTCAGGCACTGCCTCTGCCAGACCCGCCTCCAGCTGGTGCTGCCCAAACACATTGTAGCAGGCATAAAGCTTTTATGTTTTTATTACATTTTTACTTCTTCTTTTTTTTAATTAGCTTTATTGCTATCACAAGAGGCCTAAAAATGATAGAGGATATAGGAGGTAATACTGCCCTCACTGTAAGTCCCCATGCACAGAGGGTGTTTTTACAGCTGCTTTTACCAGCGTAAAAGACAAGAGTTAGAGCCGGTTCACACAGCGGGCGATGCGAGGCGACACGACTCGCCTCGCCTCGCTCTCGCAAGTCTCCCCCGTTCTGTACAATGGAACCGTTCTGAGAGGAGCGACTCGAGTCGCTCTGACTCAGAAAAAAGGTTCCTGTACTACTTTTGGGCGACCTCGGGGCGACTTGCATTGACTTCTATACAGAAGTCATTTGCAAGTCGCCGCTGAGGCCGCGGCAGGTCGCGGCGAGGCAAGTCGAAGTCGCCTCGCCTCGCCTGCTGTGTGAACCGGCCCTAAAAGAAAGAGTGAACAGGCTCTAGTGTGATACCGTTTACTAACAAATTAATGTAGTACACTCACATTGTGTTGATAAAAGCAAGTACATCCATAAAGGCTGTGGTTGCTCTCCTGAGTCCAGAAATCCAAGCTGGATGTAAAGTGAACTGACAGTCTCTGTCTGAATAGTCCACGAGCAAACGCCAACAAACTGCACGAGATTCGCCTGCTCTCAGCGAGGATCCTGGAAAGCAGAGAGACTCCACACGTGCGCGTGATCCTCAGAAGATTGCTAATAAATGGCGATTGATGGTTGCTATGACTACGCATTTCAGAGGACGTGGCCTCCTTCTACCATGTGGTCTCATAGGAGCACTTAAATAGTCTATGGATACGCTTCTTTTTATTAACACTATATGAGTGTACTACATTCATTTGTCTATATCTTTTTTAATAAACGATGTCACACTAGGGCCGGTGGCGCTCTCTATTTGACTTGTCTTTTCAGATATCAGTATTCCTGCTGGTTGATGGAGCAGCATGACTCAACCTATATTACACCTAGGGATGAGCTTCGTGTTCGAGTCGAACGTACGTTCGACTCGAACATTGGCTGTTCGTCCGTTCGGCGAAATCCGAACATTTTGGTCCGTTCACGTCAAATTCGCGTGGCGCTCACGGCCCACAATGCACTGCAATGGCGCAGTGCATTGCTGGCTCATGATTGGCCAAGCATGCACTGTGACCCCGCATGCTTGGCCAATCGCAGCGCCAGCAGCGAGGAGAGCCATGATTGGCCACAGGCAGGATGCCTGTGGCCAATCATAGCTCAGGCTGTGTAGTGCACGCCCCACACTATATAAGGCCACCAACGTGGCGGCCTCGTGTAGTGTGTTGGCGTCTGAAGCAGTGGGTGTTCTGTGTACCTTCAACACAGTACACACCGATCGTTTTCGGCCGATTTTCTATCTTGCTGTTGTGTAGTGGTTATTGTGCGTGCTGTCTGCGTGCTCTGTACCCAGTACATACCGCTATATCCACCTACATAGCTGTTCTCTATTTGAGCCCACTTGCCATCTGCAGGAGTTATTGGAAGTTGTGTGTGCCTCCAGCACAGCACAGTATACATCTGTATGTACCCCTTTATCTCTGGTGTTTTCTGGTTATTGTCTGCGTGCCCTGACCGCAGTATACACCGCTATATTCACCTCACCTATATAGCTAATGATCTATCTTTAATAATAGAGCTTGCAGTCAGTAGTGTTAGGAGATAGTGCGTGCTGTCTGTGTGCTCTGTACCCAGTACATACCGCTATATCCACCTACATAGCTGTTCTCTATTTGAGCCCACTTGCCATCTGCAGGAGTTATTGGAAGTTGTGTGTGCCTCCAGCACAGCACAGTATACACCTGTATATACCCCTTTATCTCTGGTGTTCTATAATAAAGGCATCTGCAGGAGTTAGTGGGTGTTGTGTGCCTCCAGCACAATATAAACTACCCAACTGCTGTTTTACCCAACTCCCTTCAGGCCATTACCATGTCTGGAAGGCCAGCAAGGAGAGGCAGACAGGCGCGAGCCGATAAAAGAGGGCAAGCAGGCTCTGTGTCTAGAGACAACAGTGCTGGTCGTGGACGCGGTGCATTGTCATCAGCACGTGGCCATGGGACATGCTTGTCCTTCTTTTCGGCAGCTGGACATGTTGAACCGCAACATGCCAACGACTTGGTAGAGTGGATGACCAAGCCCTCTTCATCCTCCTCATCCTCTCTCACCCAGTCTCAGGGTAGTAGCAAAGCAGCTGCCAACGCATGGTCTTCCCTCCTCTCAATGTCATCATCAGTGACTCCTTCCCTAGACCCACCACGACCTCCTGAGGAGTCTCCTGAACTCTTTGAGCACAGTGTTGGGTACATGCTCCAGGAGGATGCCCAGTGTTTTGTGGGCTCTGATGATGACACTCAGCTAGAGGAAGGCAGTAGCGTGAGCGCAGAGAGAGGGGATGCTCAAGAAGGACAGCAATCTGGCAGTCATGTTCCACAAGCTGCAGCATACTGCCAGGTTTGCTACAGCGATGAAGAGGGAGGGGATGATGAGGGCACTGACTCCACGTGGGTGCCTGGAAGGAGGGAGGAGGAGGAGGAGGAGGATGAGGCACATGTCCAATGAGGCAGGATGCCCTCCGGGGGCCAGCTTAGGGGCAGCACACCGACTGAATCACACCGCAGAGCTCCGCCTGTGCAGAGCGCTGCCTCTGCGCGTTATTCTAAAAGTTCTTTGGTGTGGGCCTTTTTTGAGACGAGTGCATCAGATCGCACCGCTGCTATTTGCAACATATGTCTCAAGCGTATCTCACGTGGCCAAAACATCAGCCGCTTGGGCACCACATGCTTGACCAGACATATGTTGACCTGCCATGCAGCTCGTTGGCAAGCGTACCTCAAAGACCCACACCAAAGAACAAAGCGGACCTCTCCTTGCTCCTCATCAGCTGGCATCTCCAACCCCACTAGACCTTCAGTCCTCTCTGAAACCTGCCCTGAGAGGAATGAAGGTGTAGAATTAGGTGTGTCACAGCCAAGTGCTTCCGGGAACTCTGCTAGCGGTACACCCACATCCGATTATAGCAGGCAAATGTCCCTGCCCCAGCTGCTGGACCGGCGGAAGAAGTTCACTCCCAGCCATCCACATGCCCAGCGGTTGAATGCTAGCTTGGCTAAATTGCTAGCACTTCAACTGCTGCCTTTTCAGTTGGTAGACTCGGCCCCCTTCCGTGAGTTTGTACAATGTGCGGTTCCTCAGTGGCAGGTCCCCAAACGCCACTTTTTCTCACGGAAGGCGATTCCGGCTCTCTACCGGCATGTGGAAAGCAATGTCCTTGCCTCGCTGGACAGGGCGGTCAGCGGTAAGGTGCATATTACCGCTGACTCATGGTCCAGCAGGCATGGACAGGGACGTTACCTGTCTTTCACGGCCCATTGGGTCACTCTTCTGGCAGCTGGGAAGGATGCAGGACAAGGTGCAGTAGTGTTGGAGATTTTTCCGCCACCACGCCTCCAAAATGCTACTATTGGTTGTGACACACCTCTCTCCTCCACCCTCTCCTCTTCTTCTTCCTCCATGGCCTCTTCCAGTGCTCTGTCCTCAGAACCAGCGGTGCTCCGTAGGCGTTCCAGGGGCTACGCAAGTACGCAGGCAAAACGATGCCATGCCGTGCTTGCGCTGGTTTGTTTGGGGGACAGGAGCCACACTGGGGCGGATGTTTTGTCAGCTCTGCAGGGGCAGGCCGAGAGGTGGTTGACGCCACGCCAGCTTAAGCCAGGAATGGTGGTTTGCGACAATGGCACCAACCTCCTCTCCGCCCTCCGACAGGGACAACTGACCCATGTGCCCTGTGTAGCTCACGTCCTTAACCTGGTGGTGCAGAGGTTCTTGGGCAGGTACCCCGGCTTACAGGATGTCCTGAAGCAGGCCAGGAAAGTCTGTGTGCATTTCTGCCAATCATTTAATGCCTGTGCTCGGCTGGCTGAGCTCCAAAAGGAGTTGAACCTGCCCAAGAACCGCCTTATATGTGACATGCCCACCAGATGGAACTCAACATTGGCCATGCTGCAGCGGCTGCACACGCAGCAGAGGGCCATCAATGAGTACCTGTGCGACTACGGCACCAGGACAGGGTCAGGGGAGCTCGGTTTTTTCTCACCACGCCAGTGGCGCATGATCAGGGATGCATGCACTGTCCTGTCACCGTTTGAGGAGGCCACAAGGATGGTGAGCAGTGACAGTGCATGCATCAGTGACACTGTACCTCTTGTCCACCTCTTGGAGCATACGCTGCGTGGAATAATGGACAGGGCACTTGAGGCAGAACAGAGGCAGGAAGAGGAGGACTTCCTTGCCTCTCAAGGCCCCCTTTATCCAGACAGTGTTCCTGCTGTGCCACCCATCACACAGGAAGAGGATGAGGAGGAGGAAGAGGAGGAGGAGGATGATTGTGTCAGCATGGAGGTGGAGGCTGGCACTCAGCATCAGCATCAGCAGCAGCAGGGATGATTTACAGTCCCAAGAAACACGTGGACTTGTACGTGGCTGGGAGGAGGTAGCTGCGGATCATGTTGTCCTTAGTGACCCAGAGGACTCTGGACCGATTGCCTCAGCTAACCTATGCTGCATGGCCTCCCTGATCCTGCAAAGCCTGCGGAAGGATCCTCGTATTCTTCGGATCAAGGAGAGGGACCATTACTGGCTGGCCACTCTCCTTGATCCACGGTACAAGGGTAAGGTTGCCGACCTTATCTTGCCATCGCAGAGGGAGCAGAGGATGAGACATCTCCGGGAGGCCTTGTAGAAAGGTCTGTGCAACGCGTTCCCAGAGACTGGGAGGTTACAAACTCCTGGTCCTGGACAACGTGTTGCTGAGGCATCGGTCAGAAGGAGCGGTGGAGAAGGTGGCCGTCTGACTGATGCTTTCAGACAATTTTTTAGTCCGCAGCCCCAAGGTATGATCGGTTCCAGCACCCATCGCCAGTGTCTGATTTACATGGTGCAGGAATACCTAGGGGCAAGGTCAGACTTGGACACCTTTCCCACCGAAAATCCTCTGGCTTACTGGGTCTTGAGGATGGATCACTGGCCAGAGCTTGCACAGTATGCAATTGAGCTACTGGCCTGTCCTGCATCCAGCGTTCTTTCGGAACGCACCTTCAGTGCTGCTGGTGGCTTTGTTACCGATCACAGGGTGCGCCTGTCCACCGAATCAGTTGATCGACTGACCTTCATCAAGATGAATCAGTCTTGGATCACCCACAGCTACCAAGCACCTGAAGCTGATGTAACCGAATAATTTTTTTTGAAATACCACATCCCTTCAAGTCTGCCTATGCTGATGCTGAGTGACTGTCCTGTTATGTTGATTGTCTATCCTCTTCCTCCTCCGCTGATATGTTGGAAGAACATTTCTGGTTCTGGTTGATGCCATCAGCCCAATTTTTCTGCCCCTGTTTAACAGGGGCGTTTAAGTACAATTTTTGATGCAATGCTTTGCAGCAGGGCTAATTCCTGCAATAAAACTAGAGTATATGGCAGAGGTTGCAGTGTGGTGGCACCAGCACCAGTGCCATCAGCCCAATTTTTCTGCCCCTGTTTAACAGGGGCGTTTAAGTACAATTTTTGATGCAATGCTTTGCAGCAGGGCTAATTCCTGCAATAAAACTAGAGTATATGGCAGAGGTTGCAGTGTGGTGGCACCAACACCAGTGCCTAAGGCCTAATTTTTCTGCCCCTGTTTAACAGGGGCGTTTAAGTACAATTTTTGATGCAATGCTTTGCAGCAGGGCTAATTCCTGCAATAAAACTAAAGTATATGGCAGAGGTTGCAGTGTGGTGGCACCAGCACCAGTGCCTAAGGCCCAATTTTTCTGCCCCTGTTTAACAGGGGCGTTTAAGTACAATTTTTGATGCAATGCTTTGCAGCAGGGCTAATTCCTGCAATAAAACTAGAGTATATGGCAGAGGTTGCAGTGTGGTGGCACCAGCAGCAGTGCCTAAGGCCAAATTTTTCTGCCCCTGTTTAACAGGGACATGTAATTACAATTCTTGATATAATATTTCACAGGAGGGCCCCTTCCTGTGCCCACCCAGAGTAACGGTGAGGACTTATAGTGTTGTGGCACCAGCACCACAACCACCAAAGGTCAATTTTTCTACCACTGTTTAACAATGGCATGTAATTACAATTCTTGATATAATCGTTCACAGCAGGGCGCTCCAGCGCCCACCAAGAGTCACTTTGAGGGCTTACAATGTTGTGGCAAAACCAACACCTTGTTCCGCCATTTCTGCAGAGCATATAGGGATGGGCCCCTACTTTCAAACATCCAATTTACAAACATCTCCTACTTGCAAACGGAAGGAGACAACAGCAAGTGAGATGAAAAAAGATGGACGACAAAACAAATTATACAGGGGTGATAACCCTTCCCTATGTTTTCCAAAAAGCTTAAAAATAGTTTTTTTGACTGGAGCTACACTTTAAAAATGTACCAGTTGAAAATTACAAACAGATTCAACTTAACACAACAAACCTACACAGTCCCTGTCTTGTTTGCACCGCCTGTATACTGCTGTTCTGAGTATATAGGGCCTGGGGGCCACACGCATTTCCTTTTTTTAATATGGGTACGGGGTTCCCCTTAATATGCGTACAAGACCCAAAGGGGCTGGTAATGGGCAGGGAGGGCTACCCATGCCATTTTTCTCAATGATTTTCAACCATATTGCAGGAACCAGATATAACATTAAAACCGCAAGCAGTTTTAAATGGTGTTATTTCCGTTTAATGTCATTTTGTGCAGGGACTGTTCTAAACACGGGAAACACGTGGCACTTCACAGGCATACTACAGACACCCCTCAGGCACCATATTTAAAGGAATATTTCACTTTTTTTTTTCACTTTAATCGTCATTAAAATCAGTGCTCCCGCCAAAACGGCCATTTTTAAAAACATTTTAGGCATTGACCCATGTCCCCTGGGGCAGGAGCCAGGTCCCCAAACCCTTTTTAGGACAGTATCTTGCATATTAGCCGTTAAAATTAGTACTTTTCATTTCGAACGTTCGAGTCCCATAGACTTCAATGGGGTTCTAACGCTCGTTCGAATTTGGGGTCCGTTCGAAAGTTCTGGTGCGAACCGAACCGGGGGGTGTTCGGCTCATCCCTAGTTACACCCTACTGATTTAACCCCTACTATTTGGATCTCAACAGTTCCTTTCCATACATATACTTTATTGATGGATTCTCTATGTTATTCCATGGCCTCATGCACAAACAGGCTTTTAGGAGCTGTAAGTGGCATAGGCGTTTTCAAGCAGCAAAAAAAAAACAGGACCGGCACGTTCTGAGGACCAACGTTACAGCTACAAAAATTCCTTTACGCTGCTAAATGCGACTTAACACTGGATACAGCGTTGAGCTGCGGTAAGTATTTATTTTTTGTTTGACGTCAAAATCAATGGTTCCTTATCAGAGCCCATTGATTTGACTAGAAATCACATCCAAGTCTGATTATGATTATCCGACTTGTGGAGCGACTTGTGCTCTGAGGATCTTGAAGGGGAACCCCACAGCCAAAAGTAAAACCCTTCAGTCTGGTATGAATTTTGAGAGGAACCCCCACAGCAAGAGAAAACAGCACCAACCTGGGAACAAGGTGCTTTGGGGTGGGGGGCACAGAGCCCATCCTGACCCAAAGCACCCAACCCCCATGTTGAGGGCGTGTGGCCTGGTATGCTACGGGAGGGGGATGCTTGCTCATCCCCTTCCCTTTCCTGATCTGCCAGGCTTCATGCTCAAGTAAGGGTCTGTTATGGATTTTGGGGGGTTCCCCTCAAAATCCATACCAGACTAAAAGCGCCTGGTATGGATTTTGGGAGGGACCCCATGTCGTTTTTTTATTTCATTTTGCCGTGAGGTTCCCCCTCAAGATCCTCAGAGCACAAGTCGCACCACAAGTGGAATCGCCAAATATTCAAATCAATGGGCTGGAAGTCGGATCAGTTAAGACAGCTCTCATAAGCAACCATTGATTTTGAATAGAGGCAGAGAAAAGCTGCTAAAAGCTAATGCGGCTAAATGCACATTAACGCCAATGCAAAAAGCTACTAAAAGCACGTTTTTACAGTTGCTTTTTCCTGGCGTTGGTAGTGGCTTCACAGTTAGTTTTTTCTAACATTCTGTGTGCATGAGGACTAAAGGTGATATTGCCACCCAAGTTACTTTCACGTAACAACTGGGGGGACATTTTTAAAGCCTTCATTTTATGTACATCTAGACATAGGTAATTTATGAAAGATGTCAGTATTAATGTCCCTCCTTGAGCTGATAACTGCTGCATCATCTAAGTGTACCTTTTAATAAAAAAGAATGGAATGCTGTCACAAGCAATGATCAAATGAGTGACTAGAGGTTTCTGGAATGAGAAACATTTATCTGACATAATTTCCAAAGAAGGCAAAACATCAAAATGTTTTTCTTTTAAGAAGGCTACACAGAAAGTCATACTCACTTTGCTGAGCATTGCTGTATAAAAGGGAACCAAGACACAGCCCCATGAAGATGAGTTTATGCGCCATCTGTAAGGAAACAGAATGCTTTTATTAGTGGGTGCATTGCATTAGGAATGGTAGCCTGCTTGACAGGGACCTCAATGTGACAGTCCCTGCCTTTAAATACCATACTGCACAGGAATTCTGCCAGATGAGGCTCCCAGCAATTAAATAAAAGTTCCCAGGCCCTATCAGTTCACCAGCAGGGGTCAGCTATAGAGAGGGGGCTATTTACTCATTTTCAGGATCAGGCAGAGTAATCTTCTGTGCTGCCACTCCAGGCAAATAGTTATGTCCTGCTAAACTGATAGGGCCCCAGCGTGGTACAGCAGAGGGTCCCTCAGATGATGTAGTGAATGACAAAACGCGTCAGGGTGGAGCCATATGATGAATATTATAGTAGTGATGTCAGCACGTAATTCAGGGATGCGGTATCAGGAACCATGAATCAGACCGAGACAGAAGTAAAGTTAAATCACACTTATTCAATAATAATAATAATAATAATAATAATAAGGTAAACAGAGTAAGCGTAGTCAAAATAAGCCAGAGTTCAGTAACCAGATCGAGTAGTCAGCCTAGCAAATGTCAGAGAGCCAGAGATAAACGTAGTAGTACAGCAAGCAGGATCAGGAGCCAGAAGGAACATCAGCCGAGGAAGTCTTCAACAGGAATGCAGGAGAAAGTCCCTGAGATGTTGACAAAATCGAAGGCAGAGATCAAGTGAGCTGGACGGCTTTAAGTAGGCAGGACTGATGAGCAGAATCAAAAACAGCTGGGTATCTGTGGAGAGAGATGGGAGCTGGCAATTTGCTGACAGCTGGGTGGCCAGCTCAGAGAAGGAAGGCCTGAGCCCAGCCCTGACAGTACCCCCTCCTCAATGACTCCTCCCCCCTCGGAGGACCACCGGGCTTGAGGGGAAAACATCTATGGAAATCACAGAGGAGAACAGGGGCATGTACGTCCAAGGATGAGACCCAAGAGCTTTCCTCCAGACCGTACCCTTCCAATGCACCAGGTACTGTAAGCGTCCACGGCACCAACGGGAGTCAACAATGGATTGTACTTCATACTCCTCATGGTTCTCAACCTGTATAGGGTGAGGACGTGGCACAGAGGTGGTAAAGCAATTGCAGACCAAAGGCTTCAATAAGGAGACATGAAGCACATTTGAGATGCGCATACTAGGACGAAGGTCCAAGGTGTAAGCCACTGGGTTAATCCTGTGAAGGATACGGAAAGGCCCAATAAACCGAGGTGCAAACTTTAAAGAAGGAACACAAAGTCGGAAGTTGCGAGACAACAGCCAGACTCTGTCCGAAACCTGGTAGGAAGGTGCAGGCAGGCGTCTGCAGTCAGCATGGAGTCTGTACCTATCGTTAGCATGTTGCAAAGCCTCCTGAACTTGTGCCCAAGTGGAACGAAGACCACGGAGATGCTCCTCTAACGCATGAATGCTCTGCGGAACAAACAAGTCAGGCAACATGGAAGGTTGGAAACCATAATTTGCCATAAACGGGAACAATTGGAAAGCAGAATTCAAGGCACTGTTGTGAGCAAACTCTGCCCATGGTAATAAGTCTGACCAGTTGTTATGATGGTCAGAAATATAGCAATGTAAGAATTGCTCCAAGAACTGATTGGCTCGTTCTGCAGCCCCATTAGACTGTGGGTGATATGTAGAGGAGAAAGCAAGCTGAATTCCCAACTGTGCACAAAAGGCTCGCCAGAACACAGAGACAAACTGATTACCCCTGTCCGAGACAATCACCTCGGGTAGCCCATGTAAGCGAAAGATCTCCAGAGAAAAAATGGAAGCCAGTTCCTTAGAAGTGGGCAACTTCTTAAGTGGAATACAGTGACACATCTATGAGAACCGGTCAACCACCATAAAGATAACAGTGTTGCCTTGGGAGTTGGGTAACTTCACAATGAAATCCATAGATAGGTGGGTCCAGGGCCTCTCTCCATTGGGTATGGGTTGTAGGAGGCCCACTTGAAGGTGTCGTGGAGTCTTACTCTGAGAACACACGGAACAGGCGGCTACGAAGGCAGTTACATCAGCCCATAGACTAGGCCACCAGAATTGTTGGGAAATGGCCCAAACGAGTTGATTCTTCCCAGGGTGGCCAGCTGCCTTAGGAGAATGGTAAGTCTGGAGCACGGTAGTACGGACACTCTCTGGGACAAAGCAGCGGTCACAAGGTTTCTCAGGGGTAGCATGGACCTGAGCAGCAAGAATTCTGTCACCCAAAGGAGAAGTAAGATTGGTGCGAACCGTAGCCAGAATACAATCAGGAGGAATCACAGGAACCAGAACCGACTCCAACTTGGAAGTGGAGAATTGTCGTGACAAGGCGTCAGCCCTTACATTCTTAGTACCGGGTAAGATTGAGACAATGTGATTAAAACTCGTCAAGAAAAGAGCCCATCGCGCTCTTCTGAGAGAGAGGTGCTTAGCCTCAGACAAGAATGTGAGATTATTATGGTCAGTAAGAATGAGAACCGGCACAGTGGTACCTTCAAGGAGATGTCTCCATTCTTTCAGGGCTAAAATGATCGCTGACAGCTCTCTGTCGCCAATCTCGTAATTACACTCTGCAGGTAACAATTTCTTGGAAAAGTAGCCACACGAATGCATAGCGCTCTCAGAGTTAGGACGTTGAGACACAAGGATGCCAACTCCAGTCTCAGAAGCATCAACTTCTAGGATAAAAGGCAATGTAGGATCAGGATGTGCCAACACTGGAGTAGAAACAAAAGCAGCCGTGCAGCCCTGAGACTCTCAAGGTCCTCAATGGACTCCGGAGACCAACACTGTGGGTTACCATCCTTTCTGGTCATATCAGTCAGGGACTTGATCAGAGACAAGAAGTTATGAATAAACTTCCGATAATAGTTGGCAAAGCCCAGGAAACACTGCAGAGGACATAAACCCACATATCAAGGCCACTGTAGAACTGCCGAAAGTTTCTCTGGGTCCATCGAAAACCCAGCAGTGGAAATGACAGCCCAGTAGTGATGGACGAACTTCCGACGGGACGTTTCGCGAACGCGAAACGCGAACGGACACAAACGTTCGCGAAAACGACCGTTCGCCGCGGGCTCCATTGACTTCAATGGGAGGCGAATTTCGCAAACCTTTAGGTCGAATTTGCGGCCACGGGGTAATTATTAGGGGGTAGCACGTAGTCCCACCACCTGGACAATAGCATAAT
Source organism: Lithobates pipiens (assembly GCF_037356315.1). Taxonomy (NCBI): domain Eukaryota; kingdom Metazoa; phylum Chordata; class Amphibia; order Anura; family Ranidae; genus Lithobates; species Lithobates pipiens. The sequence continues at coordinate 92,624,892 of NW_027507764.1, forward strand.
ACATGTATGAGGTGAATTTGGGATCGATAACTACAAGCATTTTTTTTTTATTTGGGAAATTGTTCTGACAATTCAGGACTATGGAGCTAATGAAGGCAATGGAGGAGAGGGAAGGTCAGGGACCAGGGTAGGCAAACAAGAGGGTGCAGGAGATACAGAGCACTGACAGCAGCACCGTAATACAGAGCACTGACATCAGCACCGTGACATACAGCGCTGACAGCAGCTCCGTGACATACAGCGCTGACAGCAGCTCCGTGACATACAGCGCTGACAGCAGCTCCGTGACATACAGCGCTGACAGCAGCTCCGTGACATACAGCGCTGACAGCAGCTCCGTGACATACAGCGCTGACAGCAGCACCGTGACATACAGCGCTGACAGCAGCTCCGTGACATACAGCGCTGACAGCAGCTCCGTGACATACAGCGCTGACAGCAGCTCCGTGACATACAGCACTGACAGCAGCTCCGTGACATACAGCGCTGACAGCAGCTCCGTGACATACAGCGCTGACAGCAGCACCGTGACATACAGCGCTGACAGCAGCTCCGTGACATACAGCGCTGACAGCAGCTCCGTGACATACAGCGCTGACAGCAGCTCCGTGACATACAGCGCTGACAGCAGCTCCGTGACATACAGCGCTGACAGCAGCTCCGTGACATACAGCGCTGACAGCAGCACCGTGACATACAGCGCTGACAGCAGCTCCGTGACATACAGCGCTGACAGCAGCTCCGTGACATACAGCGCTGACAGCAGCTCCGTGACATACAGCACTGACAGCAGCTCCGTGACATACAGCGCTGACAGCAGCTCCGTGACATACAGCGCTGACAGCAGCACCGTGACATACAGCGCTGACAGCAGCTCCGTGACATACAGCGCTGACAGCAGCTCCGTGACATACAGCGCTGACAGCAGCTCCGTGACATACAGCGCTGACAGCAGCTCCGTGACATACAGCGCTGACAGCAGCTCCGTGACATACAGCGCTGACAGCAGCTCCGTGACATACAGCGCTGACAGCAGCTCCGTGACATACAGCGCTGACAGCAGCTCCGTGACATACAGCGCTGACAGCAGCTCCGTGACATACAGCGCTGACAGCAGCTCCGTGACATACAGCGCTGACAGCAGCTCCGTGACATACAGCGCTGACAGCAGCTCCGTGACATACAGCGCTGACAGCAGCACCGTAAGCAGCCCCAGGAGGAAGTCAGCACAGCACAGGGATGGTGTGATCCCCTCATAATAAGAACCCCCAGGAGGAAGTCAGCACAGCACAGGGATGGTGGGAGCCCCTCATAATAAGAACACCCAGGAGGAAGTCAGCACAGCACAGGGATGGTGGGAACCCCTCATAATAAGCAGCCCCAGTAGAAATATGACACCGCTCAACCTCTTCAAAGAGGAGGGTAGGGGCATATAGTACGGTGTGCTTTTTTGGGTCAGGGAAGTGAGCCAAATGAATTAAGAAGGTCTGTGTGCTTGATTCCAAAAATTGTTTATAGACATATACATGGTCTACTGATCACATGTGTTGAATTCCTCCGAGATCCATGCCTCATTCATTTTTAGAAATGTGAGGTAGTTAACACTGTGGTGAGCTAGGCGAGTACGCTTATCGGTCACAATCCCCCCTGCTGCGCTGAACGTCCTTTCGGACAGGACACTGGATGAGGGGCAAGCCAACAGTTCGATTGCAAATTGGGCAAGCTCTGGCCAGAGGTCAAGCCTGCCCACCCAGTAGTCTAGGGGTTCATCACTCCTCAGAGCGTCCACATCGGCCGTTAACCCAATGTAGTCGGACACCTGACGGTCTAGGCGTTCCCTGATGCTGGATCCGGATGACACCTGTCGATGGGTCGGCTGAAAGAATGACCTCATATCCGAAGTCACCAACACATCTTCAAACCGGCCTCTTCTTGCAGGCGCTGTTGGATTGGTACCCGCAAATCCTTCTCTGGGAGTGGGAATTGCTCCTCTGCCAGCGCACGCAAAAGCAGAATGCAGCATTTCTCGAAGCAAGGCCTGGAAGTGCTGCATTCTGACAGCCCTCTGCGACGGCGGTAACATTTCCGCCATTTTGTGTTTGTACCGGGGGTCTAAGTACGTTGCCACCCAGTACTGGTCCTTGACCCTCATGCTTTTTATACGGGGGTCCCTATTAAAACACTGGAGCATGAAGGCCCCCATTTGCACTAAAGTGGAAGCGGTGTGGTGGCCTGGCTCCTGCTCATCATCCAGGATAATGTCGTCCTCTTCATTCTCCTCTCCCCATCCTCGCACAACAGGGATCCCAGAAAGGTTTAAAGCATGCTCTTCTTGCTCCTGCTCATCCGCCCCGGCACCATCCTCCTCTGACTCCTCATCAGACTCCTGTTGTTGACTTGTCTCAGATAGAGTAGCCCCCCCTGGGAATTCATCCAGCATTGCGACTTCCTCATCTTCCCGCTCCTGCTCCTCCACAGCCTGATCAATGACACGACGCAATGCACGCTCCAGAAAGAAGGCATAAGGTACCATGTCACTGATGGCGCCATGGCTGCGACTGACCAGTTTGGTGATCTCCTCAAATGGCCGCAGAAGTCTGCATGTGTCGCGCATGAGCAGCCACTGGCGCGGTGAAAAAAAACCCAGCTCCCCAGAACCGTTTCTTTCGCAGAGTTCATACAGGTAGACGTTAACTGCACGTTTCTGCTGGAGCAGCCTATCAAGCATATAGAAGGTTGAGTTCCATCGCGTCGGGCAATCGCAAATAAGACGTCTGACCGGCAGATGGTGTCGCCGCTGAATGTCAGCAAGGCGAGCCATGGCCGTGTAAGATCTTCTGAAATGGGCCGAGATTTTCCTTGCCTGCCGCAAGATGTCCTGGACCCCAGGGTATTTGACAAGGAATCGCTGCACGACCAAGTTTAAGACGTGTGCCATGCACGGCACGTGCGTGATTTTGCCCTGTTTCAATGCGCTAAGCAGATTGGCACCGTTGTCACACACCACTTTACCAACTGTCAAATTGAGCGGTGTTAGCCACTCATCTGCCTGTGAACGCAAAGCTGAAAGGAGTGCCGGGCCAGTGTGGCTCTTTGCTTCCAGGCACAACAGACGCAGCACGGCATGGCAACGTCTCACCTGGCATGTGGAATAGGTTCTGGGGAGCTTGGGCGGTGCAGTGGAAGAGACGCTAGCAGCGGAAAAGGAGGAGGCAGCTGAGGAGGAGAGGGAGGAGGATGGAGTAGGAGGAGGAGAAGAAGAGTCAGGCCTGCATGCAATCCGTGGCGGTAAAACCAAATCTACACGGGTGCCACGGGTTACATGCTTGACGGCCGTCAGAAGGTTCACCCAGTGGGCAGTAAAACTGATATACCTTCCCTGCCCGTGTTTGCTAGACCACGTGTCTGTGGTCAGATGTATCTTGGCACCGACACTGTGTGCCAGAGATACATTCACTTGCCGCTGAACATGGCCATATAGCTCTGGGATGCCCTTCTCTGAGAAATACTTCCTTCCTGGGACCTTCCATTGTGGTGTTCCAATGGCCACAAATTTGCGAAAGGCCTCCGAGTCCACCAGTTTATATGGCAGTAGTTGGCGGGCTATGAGTTCTGACAAGCCAGCCGCCAACCGTTGGGCAAGAGGGTTATCCGGCGTCATCATTTTTTTACGCTCAAACATTAGGCCCACGGAAGCCTGCCTTTTTGCAGAAAAATGTGAGCTTGGCGTGATGGAAGGTGGAGTGGAGGACAATTGTGAGGAGAGAGGAGAAGGAGAAGTAGAAGACGAGGCTGGACGGTGAGAGCCTGCAGTGTGGCTTTGTGTGTTCCGTTGCTCCCACTGGGCTCGGTGATGGCTGCTCATGTGCCTTCTTAAGGCGGTCGTCCCTAGGTGAGTATTGGGCTTACCGCGACTAACGCGTTGACTGCAAAGATTGCAGATGGCAACGCTATTGTCAGCAGCGGACACGTTAAAAAAAGCCCACACTGCGGAGCCATGTGCCGGTGTCCTGGGAGCGCCAGATGTGACCGTACATGGTCGATGACTCGCTCCTGATACATTTGCAGTCTGCTTTGTCCCTGCTGTGCAATGTAAGTCATTGCTGCTTCTCCTCCCTATCTGCTGGTCCATATCTCCCTCTGAACTCCCCTCCTCTTCCTCTCTTGTGGGCACCCACGTGACATCACTAGACACGTCATCATCAACGTCACCTTCCCCACCGCTATAAGTAGAGTAGGCAGCAACACCGGGGACCAACCTCCTCCTTGGGCTGATCTGGGTACTGGCGTCAGACTGCTGAGTAGCGCTTGTTGCTACCTCCTCTTCCTGATCCAATACCAAGAGTGGCTGCGCATCAGAAATGTCCTCTTGATATGGATCGGAAAATAATTCCAGTGACTCAAGCGGAAGGTATGTGGTGGTGGTGGTGGTGGTCGTGTTGTTGGTGGTAGTGTCTTTGGGGGTGCACATAGCAGAGAGTGAAGAAGAGGGTGCAGATCGAGAGGATGAGGAGGGTGCAGAAGAGTAAGGCTGAGCGAGCCACTCAACCAAGTCTGGTGCATCCTTTAAAGTAATTGAACGCACCTTCTGCAACTTCCCACTTTGGCTCAAGCCTGTTGCTCCTGCCCTACCCCTACCACCCCTGCGGAAGGGCCTGCCTCTTCCTCTGCATGTCATTTTTTAAATGACCCTGTGACAAAACTCTTAGTCCCTATACCGCTGAAGGACTGCTGCAGTATAGGTGAGCGGTCAGCAGTGGTGCACGTCAACCCTATCTATTGTGGACCGATAGCGGTCCTTACAGAACAGCAGACTGTACCGCACTCAAGCCTATGTACCGTAGCACCCTATACCAAGTTACCAGTCCTTATAAGAACTTTTGTGGACCAAGCAGGTTGTGTATTAGTGTTTAGCAGACTGTACGTCAGTCCCTATACCGCTGAAGGACTGCTGCAGTATAGGGCAGCGGTCAGCAGTGGTGCACGTCAACCCTATCTATTGTGGACCGATAGCGGTCCTTACAGAACAGCAGACTGTACCGCACTCAAGCCTATGTACCGTAGCACCCTATACCAAGTTACCAGTCCTTATAAGAACTTTTGTGGACCAAGCAGGTTGTGTATTAGTGTTTAGCAGACTGTACGTCAGTCCCTATACCGCTGAAGGACTGCTGCAGTATAGGGCAGCGGTCAGCAGTGGTGCACGTCAACCCTATCTATTGTGGACCGATAGCGGTCCTTACAGAACAGCAGACTGTACCGCACTCAAGCCTATGTACCGTAGCACCCTATACCAAGTTACCAGTCCTTATAAGAACTTTTGTGGAACAAGCAGGTTGTGTGTTAGTGATTAGCAGACTGTACGTCAGTCCCTATACCAATGAAGGACTGCTGCAGTATAGGGCAGCGGTCAGCAGTAGTGCACGGCAACCCTATGTATTGTGGACCGATAGCGGTCCTTACAGAACAGCAGACTGTACCGCACTCAAGCCTATGTACCGTAGCACCCTATACCAAGTTACCAGTCCTTATAAGAACTTTTGTGGACCAAGCAGGTTGTGTATTAGTGTTTAGCAGACTGTACGTCAGTCCCTATACCGCTGAAGGACTGCTGCAGTATAGGGCAGCGGTCAGCAGTGGTGCACGTCAACCCTATCTATTGTGGACCGATAGCGGTCCTTACAGAACAGCAGACTGTACCGCACTCAAGCCTATGTACCGTAGCACCCTATACCAAGTTACCAGTCCTTATAAGAACTTTTGTGGACCAAGCAGGTTGTGTATTAGTGTTTAGCAGACTGTACGTCAGTCCCTATACCGCTGAAGGACTGCTGCAGTATAGGGCAGCGGTCAGCAGTGGTGCACGTCAACCCTATCTATTGTGGACCGATAGCGGTCCTTACAGAACAGCAGACTGTACCGCACTCAAGCCTATGTACCGTAGCACCCTATACCAAGTTACCAGTCCTTATAAGAACTTTTGTGGAACAAGCAGGTTGTGTGTTAGTGATTAGCAGACTGTACGTCAGTCCCTATACCAATGAAGGACTGCTGCAGTATAGGGCAGCGGTCAGCAGTAGTGCACGGCAACCCTATGTATTGTGGACCGATAGCGGTCCTTACAGAACAGCAGACTGTACCGCACTCAAGCCTATGTACCGTAGCACCCTATACCAAGTTACCAGTCCTTATAAGAACTTTTGTGGACCAAGCAGGTTGTGTATTAGTGTTTAGCAGACTGTACGTCAGTCCCTATACCGCTGAAGGACTGCTGCAGTATAGGGCAGCGGTCAGCAGTGGTGCACGTCAACCCTATGTATTGTGGACCGATAGCGGTCCTTACAGAACAGCAGACTGTAACGCACTCAGGCCTATGTACCGTAGCACCCTATACCAAGTTACCAGTCCTTATAAGAACTTTTGTGGACCAAGCAGGTTGTGTGTTAGTGATTAGCAGACTGTACGTCAGTCCCTATACCAATGAAGGACTGCTGCAGTATAGGGCAGCGGTCAGCAGTAGTGCACGGCAACCCTATGTATTGTGGACCGATAGCGGTCCTTACAGAACAGCAGACTGTAACGCACTCAGGCCTATGTACCGTAGCACCCTATACCAAGTTACCAGTCCTTATAAAAACTTTTGTGGACCAAGCAGGTTGTGTGTTAGTGTTTAGCAGACTGTGCGTCAGTCCCTATACCGCTGAAGGACTGCTGCAGTATAGGGCAGCGGTCAGCAGTGGTGCACGTCAACCCTATCTATTGTGGACCGATAGCGGTCCTTACAGAACAGCAGACTGTACCGCACTCAAGCCTATGTACCGTAGCACCCTATACCAAGTTACCAGTCCTTATAAGAACTTTTGTGGACCAAGCAGGTTGTGTATTAGTGTTTAGCAGACTGTACGTCAGTCCCTATACCGCTGAAGGACTGCTGCAGTATAGGGCAGCGGTCAGCAGTGGTGCACGTCAACCCTATGTATTGTGGACCGATAGCGGTCCTTACAGAACAGCAGACTGTAACGCACTCAGGCCTATGTACCGTAGCACCCTATACCAAGTTACCAGTCCTTATAAGAACTTTTGTGGACCAAGCAGGTTGTGTGTTAGTGATTAGCAGACTGTACGTCAGTCCCTATACCAATGAAGGACTGCTGCAGTATAGGGCAGCGGTCAGCAGTAGTGCACGGCAACCCTATGTATTGTGGACCGATAGCGGTCCTTACAGAACAGCAGACTGTACTGCACTCAGGCCTATGTACCGTAGCACCCTATACCAAGTTACCAGTCCTTATAAAAACTTTTGTGGACCAAGCAGGTTGTGTGTTAGTGTTTAGCAGACTGTGCGTCAGTCCCTATACCGCTGAAGGACTGCTGCAGTATAGGGCAGCGGTCAGCAGTAGTGCACGGCAACCCTATGTATTGTGGACCGATAGCGGTCCTTACAGAACAGCAGACTGTAACGCACTCAGGCCTATGTACCGTAGCACCCTATACCAAGTTACCAGTCCTTATAAGAACTTTTGTGGACCAAGCAGGTTGTGTGTTAGTGATTAGCAGACTGTACGTCAGTCCCTATACCAATGAAGGACTGCTGCAGTATAGGGCAGCGGTCAGCAGTAGTGCACGGCAACCCTATGTATTGTGGACCGATAGCGGTCCTTACAGAACAGCAGACTGTACCGCACCCAAGCCTATGTACCGTAGCACCCTAGACAGACCAAGTTACCAGTCCTGATAAAGAGCTTTGTGGAACAAGTGAGTTGTGAATGATTAGCAGACTGCAGCAGAAGGGCAGCAGTCAAGTATAATATTCTTTCTATATTTGGAAGAAAGAATATTATACGTGTACAAGCCTATTACCGTACCACTGATACCAGTCCTGAAAAGAACCTTTGTGGAACTAATAGTAACAGCAAGTCTTTAAAATTATCCTCACTGCCTGACACACTGCTTCCTGCCTGTCCCTATACAAATTGGCAAAAAAGAGTAGGCTGGAACGATTAGCTGGAACAGCTCTTTTGTGGACCTGATAGTAACAGCTAATGATGATGATGATGATGATGATGAAGAAAGACTAATCTGGCTGAGCTGTCCCTAAAATAGCAGCATACAGCGCTCTGTCCCTTTATCTAAACTGACAAAAGAAACTCAGGCTGCTGACCTAACACCTATACCAGTCCTGAAAAGAACTTTTGTGTACCAAATAGCTAGCGTTTTCTCTGTCCCTACTCCACACAGGATCCTTTCCCTACAGTGACAGAAGAAAGAATGTAAAATGGCCACCGGATCGGGTGTATTTATAGGTTAGGGGGAATGTCCAAGTGTCCATGAGCTGTCATGTCTCAATTGGTTGTCCTGTAACACATGATAAACGTGTCACGAAAGGTTAAAGTTCTTGTATACATTAAACACGTAAGTCCGCCGGGGCGAACGACGGAAAAAGGCGTTCGAACCCGCGGACGGCGAAAGTCGGAAATTCGCCGCGAAACGACCGCCGGGCGAACCGTTCGGCCATCACTACAGCCCAGGAATTTAACCTGTTCACGATGGAACTCTCACTTCTCCAGTTTACAATATAGATTGTTCTCTCTTAGTTTCTGAAGCATACAACAGACATTTGTGTGGTGGCTCTCCAGGGACTTGGAAAATATGAGGATATCATCGAGATAAACCACCACACATAACTGCAACAAATCTCGGAGGACATCGTTAATAAATTCCTGGAAAACTGCTGGGACGTTACAAAGTCCAAAAGGCATTACGAGGTACTCATAATGACCTGTTCTAGTATTAAACGCAGTTTTCCACTCATCGTCCTCCTTAATCCTCAGGAGATTATATGCCCCTCTCAAATAAAGCTTTGTGAAAACCATTGCTCCCTTGAGGTGGTCAAATAACTCCGTAATCAACGGAATCAGATAGGCATTCTTAATAGTGAAACAGTTGAGACCCCTATAATCAATGCACCACTCTTCTTCACAAAGAAGAAACCAGCACCAGCAGGAGACAAGGATTTGTGGATGAAACCTCGAGAAAGTGCATCTGCAACATACTCCTCTGTGGCCTTATCCTCCAAGACCGACAAAGGGTAAACCTGGCCACAAGGGGGTATGGCAACAGGTTGAAGGTCAATTGCGCAATCATACGACCGGTGTGGAAGCAAACTACAGGCTTGACCTTTGTCAAAGATATCGCTAAAATCGCGGTACTCCTCCGGCAGGGAGGAGAGTGAAGAGGTGCACAGGACCTTGGCTACCTTATGGTAGCATGTCTCACTACATTGTGGTGACCAGGAGAGAACTTCAGCATGGAGCCAATCAAAAGAGGGGTTGTGCCTCTGTAACCAAGGATAACCAATAACCAGCAGAAACTTAGGTGAGGAAATAACTTGGAATTGGAGTATCTCATGGTGAAGAACTCCTACGGCCATGGACAATGGAACCGTCTCATGAGTCACATGGTTGTAGAGGTCTCCTGTCAAGAGCCTCAATGGCAAGTGGAGTGTCACGCAGCTGCAGCAGAATCGAGTGCTTTGATATAAAGGCAGCATCAATGAACAGGCCTGCAGCACCAAAGTCGATTAAAGCCTGTATCTCGACGGACGACAAGAAAGGGTGACCAAAACCAGGGGCTTATCCTTCTGGATAACTGGGGATGAAACTACGTCACCTAAGGTCTGTCCATGACAGGACCTCAAGATTTGGGCATTCCCTGGACGGGTAGGACAGGACTTCAAAAAGTGACCTGCCTGGCCACAATAAAGGCACAATCTCTCCCTCCTCCTAAAGGTTCTCTCATCTGCAGAGAGACACATGAAACCCAAGTGCATGGGTTCACCTTCACTGCCTGACTCGGTACCAGGAGGCATGGGAGGTGAGGGAGGCATGGGTGGGATTGCAAATCTCGGAGACAAATTTACAGAAGGGTTCCACAAGCGCTCCTTAAGAGAGTCTTTCTCTGAGTTTGGAGTCAATGAGGATGGCAAACATGATCAACTTCTCCAGTTCAGTGGGTATATCTCAGGCTGCTATCTCATCCTTGATGGTATCCGAGACACCATGATAAAAAGCAGCCACGAGAGCCTCATTGTTCCATGCAATCTCTGCTGCCAGAGTGCGGAATTCAATGGCATAGTCAGCAACAGTTCTCGTACTCTGATGGACAGGAGGTACTTGGCAGCAGAAATGGAGCATGCGGGAATGTCAAATACCCTTTTAAACAAAGCCACAAACTCAGGGTAACTCAAGACAACAGGTTTTTGCGCCTCTCATAGAGGGTTTGCCTAGGCCAAGGCTTTCTCAGAAAGCAAAGATATCATGAAACATACTTTGCTTCTGTGTGAATCGCCTGGGGCAGCATCTCAAAGTATATCTCAACCTGGTTGAGAAAACCCTCTGCATTGTACTGAATCGCCCCCAAATCGCTGGGGAAGAGTAGGTAATACTCAAGGCGGGTGCCTGCACAGAGAATGGAGCAGCAGCAGGGTCGGCCTGCAACATAGGTTGTATCAGGGCGACCACAGTGGGAAATTCCAGGTGAGCCATGCGACTCAGCAGCGTTTGTAACGCCATGGCGAACTGATCCATGCAGTGATCCAGTTCATCCAATCTGGAAAAAACATTAACAACAAGTGGATTGACTGCATCTTGTGAATTAATGGCCTTTGCCTACTGTCAGAAACCATGAAATCAGGCTGAGACAGAAATACAGTTAAATCACACTTGTTTAATAATAAAAGTAAAAGAACAAATGTAGTCAAAACATAGCCAAAGTTCAGTAAACCAGAATGGATAGTCAGCCAAGCCAGAAGTCAGGAATCAATGTAGTGGAACAGCAAGCAGGATCTGGAGCCAGAAGGGATGTCAGCAAAGCAAGTCCAGGATCACAGGAGAAAGTTTCTGTGATGTTGACCAAGGCGAAGGCAGAGCTCCTCTGGACTGGACTGCTTAAGTAGGCAGGACTGGCGCGCAGGATATCGTCAACAGCTTAATAACTGTGGAGAGAAATGGGAGCTGGCAATTAGCCAACAGCTAAGCGGCCAGCTCAGAGAAGGAAGGGTTGAGTCCAGCCCTGACATCCACTCACTGTCTCTCCTTGCTCCTGCTGCCTTTCCAGAGTCTCTCCAACTGCTTTCTGTGGTGCTATCCTTCCAGGCCAGCCTTCCAAGTTCCAGCCCGAGGTAAAACCCCACGCCGCCAGGGGTCCCTCAAAGGCCACCAACAGGCTCCCCTCAGCACTGCTTCTCCATCTTCCACCCGACTCCCCTGCCAGCATGGCTTATTCCTATTTAAGGGTTCCCTAGTTCCCTGCAGGCCCAATTTCCGGTCCCCTAAATATTCAAGGCAACCCATTCTTGCTTCTGTCCCATTATCTTATAGAATGTTCTCCAACTTTCTAGAAACAGGGGGAGGCACCAGGGAGCTGCAAGGATGAGTCATCCAGTCATGACCTCTAATAACCCTAGCCCAGATTCCACGTCTCAGGTTTATCCCTGGGCCACATAAATTTGCCTGTACTCCTGCTAGTAGCATACTAGAAGGTACTACACTAGTAATAGCTGATTTCGGAGCTGGGCCTGCATGAGAAGAGAGCCCTGAATATCATCTTCAATTTCTGTCCACAAGATCCTTAAATTACGGTATACCATCTATAAGTATAGTAAGATGTTTATTTAAGACTGAGATGGCAGGGTCTACTACTGGAACAGTCCACTTTTTAGTTTACTATTTTCTCACTAAATATAGATCAACAATGATTCTCAGAAGAGGGAAATTATTTTCAAGCGTACTCCAATCGTCATAGATTGCCCATTCTATTTGCTCATGAGTGGAGAATGTGATCTTAACCATTTGTGGACCGCCCACCGTACATTTACTGCGGCAGGGTGGCTGCTCTGTGCCAAATCACATACCTGGTATGTGATTCTGACACTTCTGTGTCTGGGGCGCATGTGCGTGCCACCGGCCACCCGCTCCTGCTGTGATCACACGCAGCGGGAGCCCAGCGGTGGGTAATGTGGACTTGATGTCCGCCTGCACCCACTGATCACACAGGACACAGGCAAAATGACAATCTTCCTATATAAACAATAATATCGTCAGAAGGGAAGGTATTGATCCTGTATTTCTGAAAAGCAGGAACACGGATCTTTGCCTTCCTCTATTTAAGGCACCTCTCACACAGTACAACCTAGGCCAAAACAAATCTCTACTTGCGGAGAAAAAAAGGACAAAAAATTTATTTGGGTACAGTGTTCCATGCCCGCGCAACTGTCAGTTAAAGTAACGCAGTGCCGTATCACAAAAGGGCATGGTCATGAAGAAGGGTAAACCTTCCAGAGGTCAATTTGGTTAAACATTGCAGGTCTCTTAGTACCCAAAAGGACGAGACTCAAGTGTAACCATACCTCCAAACTTTTTGAGATGGGAACGAAGAACACCTATTAGCAAAAGTATGTAAGCATAGGATGCACAAAAAGATTAGTTAAACCCACAAGTGCTTTTTATACCACTACTATTCCTACATTTTCAATTGAAGCAATTTAGAAACTGGATGAATGGTTTAGCACCAGAAACATATTTTTAAAGATATAAAGTGCATTTTATATACAACTATATAGATCAGACCAAAATGAGAGACAATTGAGGAGGAAAGAGGGACAAAGGGACTTTGTTCCAAATCAGAGACAGTTGGGAGATATGCAACATCTGCAACAGACACTTATACAAAATATAAACACATTACCTGGAAGTGACTGCTGACACCTTTTTGGTTCACTGGTTGATTTCCCAGTGCATCCTGGGATATCTCATACCTGCAATACTTACAAAACAAAGCAAAGCTAACGCTGAATAAGGTGCTGTAAGTGAGCATTGTCACGGACGTCTATGGAGGTTTTGGAGACGCTTTGAAGCACCATGAAAGCGACATGAGATATAATGTTTGAAGCAAAGGATAGCAAAGCAAACACACAGTGTGAACAGAACTGTAAGGTAACCATTTTATTCACTGATAGGTGCTTTGATTGTCATTCAGTGTACTTTAAAAAAGCATGTCCAATGCCACATTTTGGAGCAAGTGTAAACAAGCCCAAAAGCCATCCCTCAATGAACTACACAAACAATCACCATTCCATGTGCTATGACAGTCCCACATTATGTGTGCATTGTTCCTGCATAGTTTATTTTAAGATTCTCCAGGCTAAAGTCATGCTGGGATAGTTTGGTTGTAGTAGCCTTCAAGGGCTGCTAAATAGGAGCCAGCTCAACTCTCACTGTACTGATTCTGATTTCCATATAAGTAAATCTCTCTTTAAAGCTACTGTGTATTGAAGAGGACATCCTTTCTAATGCCATTGAGACCATGTGTTAAGGAAATGGAGACTGCAACCATGATTTCACACAAAGTGGGTACAGACACAGAGACAGCTGAGGAGGATGTAAAGTGGATAGTGTTACTCACTGTCTGCCTTTTGCTCACTGGTAACATCTGATAGGGTAGAGGTGGAGGAATCCTCTATGGAACAATAATTTAAAGCCTTAGTCTGGCATCTACCAGGGAGATTTTAGAAGAAGAATATTTTGCTGGAGTGCAGGCAAATCACTCCATTCGAGATCCTGGAAAGAGCTGCCAATGCTTTCTCCTTGTTTTTCCTTTTGTTATGATGGAGAGGGAGGGGATAGCGGGAGGGCTCTCAACACATTCCAAATGAAGTATAGAAAGCAGTTTTATCACAATTCCCAAGCTCTAAATTCCTGAGCAGGGATGATGGGATTATCAGCATGAGTAAAGAGCACCACTGTAAACATATCCGCTCACATCCCCATGCAGAACCATTCACAAATGTTTGCCTGAGTGTTTGCTGTCATTCCCTATTGCCTAGTTTCCTTCATTTCTATCAGTAAGTGTATTCCCCTGTGGATTACTCACAGAGCTAAATGCAAAAATGGTTAAAGCGTGTCCAAAAGGGGATACATAGTGACACACCATTCCAAAGCAAAGTCCTCGTGGCTTATTGGCGGAAAGACTGAGCCCTGATTAGGGGAACTTTTACTGCCAAGTTGAAAAATTTCAACACCCGACAAGTGCCAATTCCCTGATAATTTTTGCATAATCAAATACTATACAGGAGACATTTAAATAACTTTACTGCAAGTACTGGAAATTGGTCTCATACCTTGCTGTCCTCACAGCATGGAGTTCGGATACAGTTATTACTGAGGCTACGTTGATCCGGAAGCACTGCTTCTACTGTTATAGTACAGGGCCTCGATACTTTCAAAACAAAGGGTCAGTTTACTGGCCTTCAAACTATAGGGGGGCCAGACTGTGGCTAGTGGGAGTAGAAAATGCCCTGGCATCAGTGTGAGTAAACAACGTTGTAGACTTGGCGGTCAGTTGGAGCAAATAAGTACATCATTGGTTTCAGTAGAAGGAATAGTTCCCCGTCTCTGGTGTCTGTGGAAAAAGTAGTTCCCCATCATTGTTGTCAGTAGGAGGAATAGGGCCTCGTATCAGTGGAAGGAATAATTCCCCAAGGGCTGGATAAAGGCAAGTAAAGCAAAGATAAAGGCAAGCAAAACTTCTCCATAGGGGAGAAGAGGCTCATCACCTAAGGACAGTAGCGAAAAACTGAGGTCTTACAGGGGGTACATCCAGGGGATGTGTCCAAAAGCTTTGCCAGTGTTCAATTACCTGAAGATAGCAGCCTATAACCCATGGTCTATGAATATTCAGACTGTGTCCTTTACTGTACGATTAAGAGAATAGGATTTTGAATGCTTAAAATATCCTAATATCATTCATGATGTGTGTTTTTGAAATTTAACGTTACGCCTGAACTGCAGTTTGGTTTGGGTATAATTATTCAAAATTTTGACCTCAGCATCAGTCTGACTGGACTATAGGGTGTTCGCCCTGGCCATAGGGGGCGCTGTCTCTTCTGGCAGGCATGGAAACACAGTCTGGTTGGGTGCTTTAAGGTTACTTTCTCTTGGAGCCAGGCGGGTGGGAGTGTCACTCTTGCTGTGCTTTCTGGGAGAGGGTACTTAAGATGCGGATGTCATGTGGTTCGGGGTTCCAGACCAGAAGTATGTTCTGACTCCATGGTCCTGGTCCTGCTGACCAGCCCCCAGGAGGCCTATGGCCTGGGGTGCGGATCCACCCGACTTTACATCTCGGGGCTGGCTAGCCTGAGGCGAGGAATCTAAGGAAGGGATTTGGAAGTGGTCCGGTGCCATCTCTAGTTACATAGTTACATAGTTGGTCAGGTTGAAAAAAGACACAAGTCCATCCAGTTCAACCAAAAAAAAAAATATATATATATATATAATAAATATCATACCAACCCATATACCCAATTCTATACCCACAGTTGATCCAGAGGAAGGCAAAAAACCCCAGCAGAGCATGATCCAATTTGCTAAAGCAGGGGAAAAAATTCCTTCCTGATCCCCCGAGAGGCAATCGGATTTTCCCCGGATCAACTTTACCTATAAATTTTAGTACCCAGTTATATTACGTACACTTATGAAATAATCCAGGCCTTTCTTAAAGCAATCCACTGAGCTGGCCATAACCACCTCTGCAGGGAGTCTATTCCACATTTTCACAGCTCTTACTGTGAAGAAACCTTTCCGTATTTGGAGATGAAATCTCTTCTCCTCTAGACGTAAAGAGTGCGTCTTGTCATCTTTGTTGACTGTAAAGTGAATAACTCGACACCAAGTTCCCTATATGGACCCCTTATATATTTGTACATGTTGATCAAATCCCCCCTTAATCTCCTCTTATCAAGAGTGAATAAATTCAGTTCCTCTAATCTTTCCTCATAGCTGAGTTCCTCCATGCCTCTTATCAGTTTGGTTGCCCTTCTCTGCACTTTCTCCAGTTCCCCAATATCCTTTTTGAGAACTGGTGCCCAAAACTGAACGGCATATTCCAGATGAGGTCTTACTAATGATTTGAACAGGGGCAAAATGATATCTCTCTCTCTGGAGTACATACCTCTCTTAATACAGGAAAGGACTTTGCTCGCTTTGGAAACCGCAGCTTGGCATTGCATGCTATTATTGAGTTTATGATCTACCAAAACCCCCTGATCCCTCTCCACTAAGGATTCCCCCAGTTGTACTCCCCCTAGCATGTATGATGCATGCACATTCTTAGTCCCCAAGTGCATAACTTTACATTTCTCAACATTAAACCTCATCTGCCACATAGTCGCCCAATTAGACAGAGCATTGAGGTCGGCTTGTAAATTGGAGACATCCTGTAAGGACGTTGTTCCACTGCATAGCTTGGTGTCATCTGCAAAGACGGAAATGTTACTTTTGATCGCAGACCCAATATAATTTATAAAGATATTAAAAAGCAAGGGTCCCAGCACTGAACCTTGGGGTACACCACTGATAACCTCAGACCATTCAGAGTAAGAATCATTAACCACTACTCTCTGAATTCTGTCTTTTAGCCAGTTTTCTATCCATCTACAAACTGATGTTTCCAAACCTATGGACTTTACCTTACACATGAGCCGTGTGTGCGGAACTGTATCGAACGCTTTTGCAAAATCCAAATATATCACGTCCACCGCCACCCCTCTGTCCAAGGTTTTACTTACCACCTCATAAAAAGAAATCAGGTTTGTCTGACAACTTCTGTCTTTCATGAAGTTGTGGAGAGGCCCAGCAACTTCGTAGTTATCCAGGGGAGGACTCTTCAGAAGAAGGCCATGCAAGGGTTGGCTTCTTAGCAAGAGCCTGGTAAAGCTGAAGGACCTAAATAAATCCAATCTTGCGTGGTATCGCCGGACCGGCTGCAAGATACTGGTGCCACGCGAGTGTTCTACAAGTTTCTAGTTTCCTTGTTCATGTTCTACAACAAAGTCTTTGGCAGAGACTTGTTCTTGACTCAAACACCCTGTTGGCTGCTAGGCCTTGTGAGAGAGGGACTGTCCAACTAGAGTGAACATTCAGCTGTGAATTCAAAGTAAGAAAGTTCTTTATTACTGACTTTGACACTAAGAGTACCTGGACTTTTCACCTAACCCTCTGATCCTATACTGAGAGTCTGAGAGTCTGTTGTTAACTAAATTTTTGCAAATAAAAATCCCTTTAAGCACATCTGTCGTTGGTCTCTAAAGTTTCTGGGCCATCTACCCCGGGAAACCCCTACACACGAGGAGCGAGCGGAAACAGGTAACAGTAGGCCCATTAAAACCAGCCGCTCCTTCGGGAGTCAGGGCTACATATATATATATGTATACACACACACACAGAGTTGTGCTCATAAGTTTACATACCCTGGCAGAATTTATGATTTCTTGGCCATTTTTCAGAGAATATGAATGATAACACAAAAACTTTTCTTTCACTCATGGTTAGTGTTTGGCTGAAGCCATTTATTATCAATCACTGTGTTTACTCTTTTTAAATAATAGTCACAACAGAAACTAACCAAATTACCCTGATCAAAAGTTCACACACCCCAGTTCTTAATACTGTGTATTGCCCCTTTTAACATCAATGACAACTTGAAGTCTTTTGCAGTATTTGTGGATGAGGCTCTTTATCTTCTCAGATGGTAAAGCTGCCCATTCCTCTTGGCAAAAAGCCTCCAGTTCCTGTAATAATTTGATAGCATACTGCATTCATCTTGCCATCAATTTTGACCACATTTCCTGTGCCTTTGTAGCTCACACATCCCCAAAACATCAGCGATCCCCCTCTGTGTTTCACAGTAGAAATGGTGTACCTTTCATCATAGGCCTTGTTGACTCTCCAAATTAAGCGTTTTTGGTTGTGGCCAAAATGCTAAATTTTGGTCTCATCACTCCAAATTACTTTGTGCCAGAGGGTTTGAGGCTTGTCTCTGTGCCATTTGGCGTATTTTAAGTGGGATACTTAGTGGCATTTGCATAGTAATGGCTTTCGTTTGCAGCCCATCTTTCTTCAAGCGTCTCCTTATTGTGCATCTTGAAACAGCCACACCACATGCTTACAGACAGTCCTGTATTTCACCTGAATTTATTTGTGGGTTTTTCTTTGCATCCCGAACAATTTACCTTGCAGTTGTGGCTGAAATTTTATTTGGTTTACCTGGCCGTGGTTTGGTTTCAACAGAACCCCTAATTTTCCACTTTTTGATTAGAGTTTGAACACTGCTGATTGCCATTCCCAATTCCATGGATATCTTTTTATATCCCGTTCCTGTTTTATACAGTTCAACTACCTCTTCCCGCAGATCCTCTGACAATTCTGGAATCCAGAAATGTCAGTGCAGCACTGGATGAAAGATGAAGGGTCTGTCAGGATTCCAGAAACTCATTGACCTTTTATACACACACTGATTACAAGCAAACCGATCACAGGTGAAGATGGTTACCTTTAATAGCCATTTGAACCTTTGTGTCAACTTGTATGCATGTTATCAGGCCAAAATCACCAGGGTATGTAAACTTTTGATCAAGGTCATTTGGGCAGTTTCTGTTGTGATTATTATTTAAAAAGAGTAAACACAGTTGATTGATAATAAATGGCTTCAGCCAAACACTAACCATGAGTGAAAGAAAAGTTTTCCTGTTATCATTCATATTCCCTGAAAAATGGCCAAGAAATCATAAATTCTGCCAGGGTATGTAAACTTATGAGCACAACTGTATATGTCAGTATTTTACCATTATATATACACACACATATAAACCCATATACAATATATGCAGTATTCAAATATAAGTGTAGCACTGACCCCCGAAGGAGCGCCTGGTTTTGTTGGGCTTACCGTTACCTTCTTGGGGGGTTTCCCGAGGTAGATGGCCCAAAGAATTGCAGAAACTGAGACTGGATCCACTTTTGGGATATTTATTTTAAAAAAAGTAGACAAAACAGTCTCTCCATGAAGAGTAAAGAGTTAGGTAGGAAGTTCAGGTACTTTTGGAACTGCAAAAGATAGGAAGTCTCTCACTATAGAAATCCAGAGAACTACCGTTCACAACTGGATTCTCAAGGCTACTGGATAGACCTCCTCTCACTAGGCCTAGCAGCCGATAGAGTGTTTAAGTAGAACAAAGTCTCTGCCACCGACTTGAATGTAGAACACTTGAACAAAGCCTCTGCCACAAACTTGAATGTAACTGAGGGATGTAGATAAATTCAGAACACTATCATATAGTACCAGTATCTCGCAGCCGGTCCGGCGATACCATATGAGTGTAGATTCACTTAGTGTCCTTCAACTGAGCCTCCCTGGTACTTCTGAGAAGCCAGCCTTATGCATGGCCTTCTCCCGAAGAGTCCTCCCATGGTTGCTTCTCCAGTTGCTGGGCCTCGCCACAGATGAGACGGCATGGACCACCTTTGAATCCTCCTCTCAGTTACTTTGCCTTGGGCTAGCCAGCTCCGACACTCGGAATTGTATGGATCTGCACCAGCGCCATGAGGGCCATGGGGGCTGGTCAGGAGGACCAGGACCAAACAGACAGAAAGATCTTCTGGACCGGAACCCAGAAGCACCTGATGTCAGTACCTTAAATACCCTTTCCCAAAATACACAGCAGGATGACACACCCACTGGGTTGGTTCTGAGAAAGAATGACACTCAATACGCATAACTAGACTGCTTTCTCACACTTGCCAGTGGTGACAGCGACACCTGTGGCCAAGGAGAACCCAGCACAATACAGCAAGACTGGCACTGAAATCACAATTTGGCATAATTAACCCTAAAACCCAACTGTGATTTTAGGAACTTTAAATTGGAAAAAACACATAGCGCGTGCTCATCAGGAGCCGGCGCTACATAAGTCTCACAAATGGATAAATCTAAAATCCATAAGTGTGCAGATGAGAGGGTTCCACCACAGCTCTAATTTTATAAATGTAATGCACAGTTTATAAATTCCAAAGTGATTCTGTGACTATCAATACAGAGTCCCACAATCACCAATGTGACCACTCTACAGTAAATACCCCCACCAATCACTCTATGCGCTCACCTAAACACATAGATCTACTATAGGTCACCACACGCTTTCCCAGTGGCGTAACTAGAACCTTCAGGGCCCCGATGCAGGAAACCATGGAGGGCCCCCCCCCCCCCCCCCGACCTCCGGACAGGGCTCTTTTCTCCAAGCCCGATGGTGGAACACCAGGGCCCAGTCCCAAGTGGGTGGCCGCATATAAAGGAACCAATTTAAAAAACATCAATTACAGCCACTGTGCCCATCAAACGCCACCACTGTACCATGAAATGCCACCACTGTACCATGGAACGCCACCACTGTGCCCATCAAACTCTGTCGCTGTGCCCATCAAATGCCACCGCTGTGCCCATCAACTGCCCCCGCTGTGCCCATCAAATGCTGCCACCATGCCCATCAAATGCCGCCACTGTGCACATCAAATGCTGTTGGTGTGCCCATTAAATGCTGCCACTGTGAATCCCCACTGCCCACTCGCTGTCTGCCCACCACTTACCCTGTCTTGGTGGGGCAGCGGGTAACGGCCATGAGCGGGGTCCTCAATGCATCTTCTGCCATCCTCATCTCCCGTCCTCTCCTCCTGATAGGCGTCTAATAGCTGCGCCTATCGTTTCAGCCAATCAGGTGATGGGTAACAGACCCGCACACCTGATTGGTGGAGAGGTGGTTCAGTGTTAGGAAAGTGAATATTAATTCATTTTTCTAACACACCTGGGTAGACTGTGAGCATCAAGAATGGTGCTCGCAGTTCACCTATTTTGAAGCCTATTAGAGCTCATGGCTCTAATCAGGTGCTGCAAAAACACCCCCCCCCCAGCCGCTGTAATTCAGGTGCCCGGCACCCCAAAAGGGACCAGACACCTAAATATGGGGGTGGCAGTGGTGGCCATGGATAGATTCATGCTATGCTATGCATGAATCTATCCATTGGTCATAGAGGGGGTGGCTGGAGAGAGGGGGCGGTACCTGTGCACCCTTTTGGATGCACTGCCACTGATAAACACATGCACATTCACATACATGCACACTCACATACATGCGAGCACACACATGCATACATACACATACATATATGAACACACACACACATGCATGCTCACACACACATACATACAAGCATGCTCTCACAAACACATACATGCATGCTCACACAAACACACACACAAGCATGCTCACACACACACACATACAAGCATGCTCACACGCACACATACATACAAGCATGATCACACACACACATACATACATGCATGCTCACACACACATGCACATACAAGCATGCTCACACACACACACATACATACATGCTCACACATACACATACAAGCATGCTCACACATACACATACAAGCATGCTCACACACACACACAAGCATGCTCACACACACCCACACATACAAGCATGCTCACACATACACATGCAAGCATGCTCACACACACACACACACACACACACACACACACACATCAAATGCTGTTGGTGTGCCCATTAAATGCTGCCACTGTAAATCCCCACTGCCCACTTGCTGCCTGCCCACCACTTACCCTGTCTTGGTGGGGCAGCGGGTAACGGCCATTAGCGGGGTCCTCAATGCATCTCCTGCCATCCTCATCTCCCGTCCTCTCCTCCTGATAGGCGTCCAATAGCTGCGCCTATCGTTTCAGCCAATCAGGTGATGGGTAACAGACCCGCACACCTGATTGGTGGAGAGGCGGTTCAGTGTTAGGAAAGTGAATATTAATTCATTTTTCTAACACACCTGGGTAGACTGTGAGCATCAAGAATGGTGCTCGCAGTTCACCTATTTTGAAGCCTATTAGAGCCCATGGCTCTAATCAGGTGCTGCAAAAACACCCCCCCCCCCCCCAGCCGCTGTAATTCAGGTGCCCGGCACCCCAAAAGGGACCAGACACCTAAATATGGGGGTGGCAGTGGTGGCCATGAATAGATTCATGCTATGCTATGCATGAATCTATCCATTGGTCATAGAGGGGGTGGCTGGAGAGAGGGGGCGGCACCTGTGCACCCTTTTGGATGCACTGCCACTGATAAACACATGCACATTCACATACATACACATACATGCACACTCACATACATGCGAGCACACACATGCATACATACACATACATATATGAACACACACACACATGCATGCTCACACATACATGCTCACACACACATACATACAAGCATGCTCTCACAAACACATACATGCATGCTCACACAAACACACACACAAGCATGCTCACACACACACACACATACAAGCATGCTCACACGCACACATACATACAAGCATGATCACACACACACATACATACATGCATGCTCACACACACATGCACATACAAGCATGCTCACACACACACACATACATACATGCTCACACATACACATACAAGCATGCTCACACATACACATACAAGCATGCTCACACACACACACAAGCATGCTCACACACACACACAAGCATGCTCACACACACCCACACATAAAAGCATGCTCACACATACACATGCAAGCATGCTCACACACACACACACACACACACACACACACACACACAAGCATGCTCACACACACGCACATACAAGCATGCTCACACACACACACACACATACATACAAGCATGCTCACACACACACATACAAGCATGCTCACACACACACATACACAAGCATGCTCACACACACACACACGCATATACAAGCATGCTCACACACACACACACACACACACACACACACATGCATGCTCACACACATAAACACAAATACATTAGCTAGTGTTATAAAAAAAATAAACGGCAGACATTTACCTTGGCTCTTCCTGCCGGGTACTGCACTGTAGGGGGAGACAAAGAGCACACGCTCTGCTTTCACTTTACTCTAATGTGAGGAGCTCCCCCCATAGTGCCGATTACAGTTCGGCTGATGATCTCAGCCTCCCCTCCTATGGAAGAGTACAGGGGGCCCTCAAGGGCCCCCTGCAGCAAGGGGCCCGGTCGCCATGGCGATCTTGGCGACCCCTATAATTCCGCCACTGTGCTTTCCCCTTATTGGGGTCTTATTGGCCACTCCAGGTACTTCCTCCGGATTATACCACCAACATGATGAAATCCAAAATGATGTAAAATTATGTAAAATCACCCAAGCAAGCATTCCACCATCAATACCACTCAAAAGGAATAGAAACTACACATACATACACTTCATTTAATAAAACTGGAGAGTGCAAAGCCTGGTGCATGGTAGCCAATGAGCTTCTAACTTCAGCTTATTAAATGAAAGTGATAGTAAAATCTTGTTTTAAAAAAAACACATCCTTGCCGCTCTTACAGCGGCAAGGATATGTTTTTGTAGTTTAAGATAAAACCTAATTTTTTCTAATTTTTATTAGTGGCCATGTGTCTTGTTAAACTCCCTTCCACAAAAAAGTTTTATCCCTATTGTGGGGTCATCAGTACGGTATTTGTGAATTGAAATCATATACCCTCTCATATCCCCTCTCAAGCGTCTCTTCTCTGGAGAGAGTAAGTTCAGTGCTTGCAACCTTTCCTCATAACTAATATCCTCCAGACCCTTTATTAGCTTTGTTGCCCTTCTTTGTACTCACTCCATTTCCAGTACATCCTTCCTGAGGACCGGTGCCCAGAACTCGACAGCATATTCTAGGTGCGGCCAGTCCAGAGTCTTGTAGAGCGGGAGAATTATCGGTTTATCTCTGGAGTTGATCCTCTTTTTAATGCATTCCAATATTCTGTTTGCTTTGTTAGCAGCAGCTTGGCATTGCATGCTATTGCTGAGCCTACTACTAGTCTACTAGGACCCCCAGGTCCTTTTCCATCATAGATTCCCCCAGAGGTTCTGCCCCCAGTGTATAGATTGCATTCATATTTTTGTCACCCAAATTCATTATTTTACATTATTTTTCTACATTAAACCTCATTTACCATGTACTGTAGTTTCCCACCCTATTAATTTGTTCAGACATTTGGACTATGGAGAAGTTTTTGCCCTGCTTAGCTTAGTATTGTCCCCAAATACAGACATTGAACTGTTTACCCCATCCTCCAGGTCATTTATGAACAAATAAAATAGGATTGGTCCCAGCACAGAACCCCCACTACTCACCCCTGACCATTCCGAGTACTCCCCGTTTATCACCACCCTCTGAACTCGCCTTTGTAGCCACGTTTCAGTCTATGTACTCACCCTATGGTCCATGCCAATAGACCTTATTTTGTACAGTAAACTGTGTCAAATGCTTTTGCAAAATCCAGATACACCACGTCTATGGGCCTTCCTTTATCTAGGTGACAGCTCACCTTCTCATAGAAGGTTAATAGATTGGTTTGGCAAGAACAATTCTTCATGAATCCATGCTTATTACTGATAATGATACCGTTCTCATTACTAAAATCATGTATGTAGTCCCTTATCATCCCCTCCAAGAGCTTGCATACTATTCACGTTAGGTTAACTGCTCTGTAATTCCCAGGGATGTATTTTGGGCCCTTTTTAAATATTGGTGCTACATTGGCTTTTTTTCCAATCCGATGGTACCATTCCAGTCAGTAGAAATTAGGAATAATGGTCTGGAAATTACTTGACTGTGTTCCCTAAGTACCCTCATGTGCAAGCCATCTGGTCCCGGTGATTTATTAATGTTATGTTTCCCAAGTCTAGTTTTAATTCTGTCCTCTGTTAACCATGGAGATGCTTTCTGTGATGTGTCATGAGGATAAACACAGCAGGTCAAGACTGAGAAGAATAAATTCAATACCTTCGCCGTCTCCCCATCCTTTGTAACCAGATGTCCTTCTTCATTCTTTATGGGGCTAATATGGTCTGTCCTCCCTTTTTTACTGTTTACATACTTAAAGAATTTCTTGGGATTTTTTTTGCTTTTCTCCGCTATGTGTTTTTGGTGTTCTATCTTAGCTGTCCTAATTTCACCCTTACATTTCTTGTTGCATTCTTTATAAAGTCTGAAGGCTGATGATCCCTCAACCTTGTATTTTTTGAAGGCCTTCTCCTTTGCTTTTATATGCATTTTTACATTGGTGTTAAGCCATCCAGGACTTTTGTTCGCTCTTTTACATTTATTACCCAATGGCATGTATTGGCTAATGCCCTTATTTAATATGCTCTTAAAGCAAACCCATCTATCCTCTGTGTTCTTTGTTGCTAAGATTTCATCCCAATTTATATCTTCTAGCAAAGTTCATAGTTAAGGGAAGTTGGCTCTTTTGAAATTCAGTGTCTTTGTATTCCCCTTATGTTTCCTATTTGTGTGATTTATATCGAAGCCAATTGGCCTGTGATCGCTGTTTCTTAAATTGCCCCATATTTCCACAACCATGATCAGGTCTGTATTGTTGGTAATCAGTAGATCCAGTAATGCTTTATTTCTAGTTGGTGTGTCTACCATCTGAACCATGAAATTGTCCCGCAAGACATTTTGGAACTGGCGAGCCTTAGAAGAATGTGTGGTTCCCTCTGCCCAGTCTATGTCTGGATAATTAAAATCCCCCATTATGATTACACTTCCCATCTGTGCTGCAAATCCAAATTGTGATAGGAGATCTGTCTCCCCCCTCCTGCCTCAGGTTAGGGGCCCTATAGCCAGGGCCGCTGATAGGCCAGTATGACTGGCCCTGTTGTACCAGGCCCGGCCAGCAGGGGGGCCCGGGCAAGCTGAGCAGATAAATAATTAATATATAAAAAAAAATCCTCCAGCCATGGCCGATCCGGCTCAACTACCAACCAAATAGCCCCCACCACCCCCCGGTTATTTTTACGTTTTTTTTTTTTGTGCAGATAGCTATCTGCAGACTAGGTGGCCAGGGCCGGCGCTCCCACTAGGCGAACTAGGCAGCCGCCTAGGGCGCACTGCCGCCTAGGGGCGCAACCACAGCCGCTGGGTCCCCTCAGGAAGATCGGATTCCCCCTTGGCAGGTGGTGGCTGGTGCGGTGCGGAATGTAACCAGAGGTGGTTCTATCTGGCGGCCGCAGAGTCGCTGGGCGGGGAGAATATGCAGGCAGATCCCCCCCCCCATTCCCCTGAGCCAAAGGCGACCATGCCGATGTTACAGCTCTCTGCCCGCCCCGCCTTCCTCTCTTGGTGATGTGCAGCCATTGGAGGAGCAGGGCGGGTGGCATTGTGCACAGAGAGAGACAGCCAGGATGGATCCACCTAGGCCCGGACTGGCCATAGGAAACTCACTGGGCCGAGGCCGCCGGGCCACTTGTCCTGGAGCTGGAGGATCCTAAGCAAAGCTGCTCCTGCAGCCCGCCCTGCTTAATCAGCCTCACTGCGGCCGCCGGAGCCCGGGGGTGGAACCGAATGATCAGCTGATCTGAACGGGGAGGAGCTGGATGAGGTTCCCCGTGCAGGATCATGGGACTGGTGATGACGACCGATGCCCGCTGCCTGACATGTGGAGTGAGCTGGAAGGAAGTGCCCCAAGGTAAGAACTTGTCAGGTGGTGGGGGAAGCGCTGGGGATGAGTGCCCCAAGTCAGACCTTATCACTGGTGTGTGTGACTCCCTCCACCTTGCTGCACCCACCTCTTGGCTCATCACTCCTTCTGACTCCATCCCTCCACCTGGCTGCACCCCCTCCTGTCCACCTGGCTGCACCCCCTCCTGTCCACCTGGCTCATCCCTCCACCTGGATGCACCCCCTCCTGTCCACCTGGCTGCACCCACCTCCTGTCCACCTGGCTCATCCCTCCACCTGGCTGCACCCACCTCCTGTCCACCTGGCTCATCCCTCCACCTGGCTGCACCCACCTCCTGTCCACCTGGCTCATCCCTCCACCTGGCTGCACCCACCTCATCCCTCCACCTGGCTGCACCCACCTCATCCCTCCACCTGGCTGCACCCCCTCCTGTCCACCTGTCTGCACCCACCTCCTGTCCACCTGGCTCATCCCTCCACCTGGCTGCACCCCCTCCTGTCCACCTGGCTGCACCCCCTCCTGTCCACCTGGCTGCACCCCCTCCTGTCCATCTGGCTGCACCCCCTCCTGTCCACCTGGCTGCACCCACCTCCTGTCCACCTGGCTGCACCCACCTCCTGTCCACCTGGCTGCACCCACCTCCTGTCCACCTGGCTGCACCCACCTCCTGTCCACCTGGCTCATCCCTCCACCTGGCTGCACCCACCTCCTGTCCACCTGGCTCATCCCTCCACCTGGCTGCACCCATCTCCTGTCCACCTGGCTCATCCCTCCACCTGGCTGCACCCACCTCCTGTCCACCTGGCTCATCCCTTCACCTGGCTGCACCCTCCTCCTGTCCACCTGGCTCATCCCTCCACCTGGCTGCACCCACCTCCTGTCCACCTGGCTCATCCCTCCACCTGGCTGCACCCCCCTCCTGTCCACCTGGTTAATCCCTCCACCAGGAGTTCTGGTGCTAAAACTATTGAATTCATTTTAGAATTTTTTTTTGGGGGGGGGGGCGCAATTAGCTGGTTTCGCCTAGGGTGCAAAATAGTCTAGCACCGGCCCTGTAGGTGGCGGCAAGGGAGGGACTATTTCCTCTATTTCGGGTGCAGAAGAATACCTCTTCTGCACCCGCTCTTCATGCTGGCTGTGGCTCAAGTCCCAGCCAGTGCATCCTCTATCGTGCCGTCCCCCTTGGCGCCGTGGAGTTCCTCCCCCTCCTCTTGCGAAAAGTGCCAGTGAGGCGAGCGGCGGTGGCAGAACACAAAAAATAAGTAGCTGGCATCATTGACATGATCGCATCTGAATGGAATCATTTGTGGACAGTTGGACACTCCAGTCCAGGCAGCAGCAGGATCAGGGAAGAAGTGCCTCATGGAGCCCAGCTAAAAATGACACAGGTGTGTGCTTGCTTGGGGGGGAATTCAAGATCTACTACTGATGCAGCAGCCTATATACATTATGGTATTAGCAGCATGGGTGGCACTGTCTGCAGCAGAATATGGCATTGGTGGCACTGTCTGCAAGTAGCACATGCGTTATGGTCCATAAGACATGTTCTGCCTGCAGACAGTGCCACCCATGCTGCCAATGCCATATTGTGCTGCAGACAGTGCCACCCATGACGCTAATGGCATTATGCCATTGGCGGCATGGGTGGCACTGTCTGCAACACAATATGTCATTGGTGGCCTGGGTGCACTGCCAGTAAGTAGCACATGCGTTATGCCATTAGTGTCATGGCTGGCACTGTTTGCAGCACGTTACAGCATTGGCGGCACTGTCTTCCAGGAGCACATGCTTTATGGCCCTAAACGCATTTGCTGCCTGCAGAGACAGTGCCACCTGTGCCGCCAATGCCGTAATGTGCTACAGACAGTGTCACCCATGCCGCCAATGCCGTAATGTGCTACAGACAGTGCCAGCCATGCCTATCACTTGTAGACAAACCTGCACTTTGTTTCAAGGCGGGGTCTGGGGAGGGGCTGGGAGGGGCTGGGATAGGGCGGAGCTGAAGGAGGGACCATGGGCGGGGCCAGGGGTGGAGCTGAAGGGGGCCCGTCAGGTAGGCTGTACGGGGCCCCATGATTTCTATCAGCGGCCCTGCCTATAGCATACTCCCCGTATTATTTTACCCTTAGCTTCATCCCTTTGGAGCTCTACCCATAAGGATTCAACCTCCTCCCTAACTCCCTTAGTGCTGTCATCTCTCACATTAACTTGTACATTATTCTTTTTTACCCTCTCTATGCCTGCAATAAAGTGTATACCCTTGAATGTTTGCCAGCCAATTATGAGAGCTGTTGAACCAGGGTCTGTGATATTCCCACAAAATCCAAATCCTCCTCGTACAACAGTATCTTTAGATCACCCATTTTGTCCGCTAGGCTCCTGGTATTGGTTAACATGCGTAGCTTAGGCCAGTCGCATACTATTCGAGACTGCAACTAGGACTTGTTACTGTACATACCTTGTGTTCATGTGCTTTAGTCAACCTACCACTAATGCCCCCAATACTACCTTTTGGAATATGTTCCATGCTGACTATCTCTACCTCTGGGCCCTCCCCCCCGTCGCCTAGTTTAAAACTCCTCTAACTTTTTGGCCATCTTTACTCTCAGCTTATCTGCACCCTCCTCATTTAGGTGCAGTCCATCCCTTCTGTACTGTGACCGATGGGGAAGTCCGCCCAGTCCTCCAGGAATCCAAACCCCTCCTTACTACACCAGCTCTTCAGCCACTTGTTTACTTCCCTACTCTCCCTGTGCCTTTCTGGTGTAGTTCAATGTACTGGTAGTATTTCTGAGAATACAACCTTGTAGGTCCTTCCCCAGCCCCTCCCAGTAATCTGTCCACCAGATCCGTGATGTGCTGAACCCGAGCGCCCGATAGACAACATACAGTTCAGTGCCCTCTCTGTCCTAAGAATTGAGTCCCCTACCACCAGAATCTGTCTTTCCTCTCCCTTCACTCACACCCCCCCCCCAGAAGAGTTCTTCCCCTGGCAGCTAGTTGAGTAGTTGAGTCCCTCAGCTCCAGCAGTGCTGGTCCCTGACTGGTTTCATCATTGTCACTCAATGGAGCGTACTTATTGGGATACTCCAGCCCTGAATTGGAATAAAAAATATTCCTGCTCCAACCCAATAAATAAGATGTATACTGCTGCAAACGCTGAAGGTAATGTCAGAACCCTAGTAAAAATATATAGAATCAAGATAGTGCTGCGCTGTAATAAAACAATAAAATAGTTCAAATGTGCAAAATAAAGTGACAAAGTGTACAGTGTTAGATACACATCTCCCCCCACGTCCACCCACAAGGCTTACTTGATCCAGCCATACTTGGCAAAAAAGGGGACTCTGATTACAGATACAGATATACACCAGCCGAGCCGGAGACACCAGCCTGGGAGGCTGCCATACATCTACATCCACAAGGAACATATTGGTTTCCTATAAAGATACACCCATATGCTGTTACCTTACAGCAGTAAGGTAAGGGGGCATCTATATACCACATTGCACAGAAGACAGAAAGTTACCAGTCACTCCATTCAAGAGAGTTGCCAACAGCACCATATGTTTGTTTGTTGACACTGAGGGTATACAGTCACCAGCCATCTTGCACTTTATATATTAAATACTATCATGTTTACAATTGCTCACTTGTTTACATTTATGAAAAAGGATAACTTCACATGTACCTAATATTTATACGGATTTATTTGATGCTCCAGCCCTGGATTGGCCTCCCTGGTACAGCCCCCTCTACTCTTCCTGTCACCCATCTACTCTTTTCTACTGCCTGCACCTCTTTGTCTCTGTGTTGGCCCCTGCCGGGTATGTTCCTGGCTCTCCTTTAGTATGGAGGGTTTTCTCAGTGCTGACAGTTGCTTCCCCAGATTCAGAACCTGGGCTTCCAGGGAAACAATGTACTTACATTTTGCAAAGCAGTATTCGCCCTCGATCAGATGATCAGGGAATGCATACATGCCGCAAGATGTACACAGAGTCGCATCTCCACACCCACCGGGCATCATACCTACTAACTTAATGAGGTTTGGGGATTATAACCTGTCCAAATTACCCAACAACTAGCTTCACTAATACTAATACTCAACAAGATAATACCAACACTTCACTAACACTATTACTCAACAAGACAATACACAGGTACTCGCAGAGCCACGTGAACACACAATACACAAGTACTAACGATCCACACACACTACTCAGACAACACTCAGGAACTCACAATACACAGGTACTACCTGACACTAATACTCAATACAGCCCACTGCACTCCCAGCACTCATGTACTTACACTACACAGATACACACTCACAGTACACAGGTACGTTGACCCCTGTTATAACCTCCTGTTATCAACTCTAGTTTTTAACTTACCACTTAGTCCAGTTCCACTTGGTCTAAGTTCCAGAAAACTCAAAGATGAGCAGGCTCAAAATGAGTTCTACAGAAAGTTATATAGGCCTCAAGCACCTGTGACCAATTAACCACTCCCCTTAATAAGTTGACGTAAGAAAAGAAAAGACAGTTTAAACAGTGACAGATAAAGGTGTCAAAAGGCTGCAAGCAAAAGCCCCAAAAAGAACCTAAAAATGCAACACAGCAATCACCAGAAGTCAATAGCAAAACTTGTTCACACTCTGCAGTCAAGGTCCTCACTGTTTAGCTTCCAACCAACAGTCTTCCCTAATAGAATGCATTAAGATAAAAACCCTTTTGCCTTTACAACTCCTTTAAGCTTTGACAATAAAACCTGGAAGCTGGTTGTTTTTTATGCAGAGCTGCACAGGGTCAGGTTTCGCACTCTCCAGTTTTAGTAAATCAACCCCATAGTGTTTTAACACTTCAAAATATAATTCATGATATTGGGATATTCTGAGCATTAATCACATTTTATTTGAGGGCTGTAAATGTCGCACAGCACTTTATAAGAACATATTTATTTGTGGTTTTATGTGGGAACACAGTCAATGATTTGCAGCAACAGTTAGTGAATCTGGAGGAACATTTTTATAATTTTTGCTTTTGAGGAGTTTTTAAACATTGGGTAGTGTACGGATCTTTTTCATTCACTTAGGATTTTGTATTAACTGTAATATCCTTTTCTATGAGTCCATGGAGGGATTAGGTTTTAATGGTAATAGACAACCAATGTTTTTTCTGGCACCTACAGTAGAAATGTAGACACTGGCCACATATAAAACTGAAGGCCAGCCCCCTAGGGCTAGAATGCCTCACACCTGCTCAGTTGTAGCTAATGATAGCATGAGGAGAGGAAGCTGTGTCCCAGAAAAAGATTTTCATGGCAAGTACAAATTTTTAAATCTACTGTCCATTCAGGGACACAGCTTTACTGTACCCTGACTGTACACAGCTGTACTAACTGCTCTAGTGTAGTGGGCATTAAAGGGAAAAAGAGGCACTTTATTTTGCAACTCCTAAGCCTGCAAAGGAACCTGTGAAATCAATTTAGAATTAGTGGACCTGGAAGCCTCATAGTCATAACCTCCTTTAGAGCCTTCTGGAATAACAAACAGGAAATCGGTCTACGTAAAACAAGCAGTGGCTAAGAGGTAAACCCTGATGGCCCTCGCCACATCCAGACAAAGAAGAGAGTTGTCCTTGGCATGAACTGATGAACACAATAAATGTAATGCAATATCTTAAGGGGAAAAGCAGAGCCCACTTTGCGCAAAAAGGAAGTCTGTCAAAAAACAACCTTGTCTTTTTGTAAAATCCAGTGGTGATACTTATGGGTCAATGCTGATAACTTTAAACAGCTAAAAAAAAAGCCAAAAAAGCTAGCAAAAAAAAGACAACACCAATAATAGTAGAATTAAATACCGCAGTTGGAGTGGGGCAGAATAGGGGTGCAACTCCTTGAATGAAGGTAAAAATCTGAGAATTATCATCAACCTTGAAAAAGAACAGACAGGGCGGACATCTGAGTCTTGATGGTGCTAAGGGCCAAACTATGTTCTGCTATCAACTGAAGGAATGAAAGAACACAGCCCACCGAAAAGGCACATGGGAAAGTAGTGCAAAGTTCTGGAATACTGGCATGCAGCTCTTGGAAGACTGATAGAATAAAGCTGCCGATCATGACTCTCCAAGGCCAGAGACCTTGTACGTTAGGTATCTGAAAATACCTCTTAGAAAAAAAGAAAAAAAAAAAAAAACAGAACTTGTTTGAGGACCTTTGTGAACACTGGCTGTGCGGAGGCAAAGCTAAAAGCAATGGCCACAAATTGATTATTGTTGCCTGGTGACCCTAAAAGATAGGAATGTGTAAATCCTTAATATTAATGGATGAGAAGTCTCCTTAATGATGGGTGGCACTAACAGAATAGGTTTTATCCAAAACTTTGAGGACAAAGGTATTGAGAAACCTTTAAATCCAAGCTAGGGTGAAGGCCTCCTCTGGGTTTTAATGCTGTAAACACTTTTGAATAAAAAAAATGAACTCTTTTGGCTGGGGGGGGATCAGGAATGGTAACTCCTGGTTCAATAATCCCTAAAAAGGAGGTCTATCCGATGTTGCTGAAACATGTAAAGACGCAAAGCAAAAAACGGAGGTGGAGGATGAAGTTAAAACAGTTTAATATATGGATACTACCAGGGGTCAAGTCCAGGGGAAAAAAGTGTGGGACTGTCACCCAAGATACGCTCCCCCACCAAAAAAATAAATGATACGCTCATATGCACAAACGCTTCAAAAGTGGTATTTTTCATCCAATTTTCGTATTGTGTGTATGAAGCTTAACTGTTAGTACATAAAAAAACAATCCTCAAACATAAATACGGTAATTCTCTGAATAATCAGCATTCATTCAATTGTGCTTCCATGCAAATGTGAACATGTTCTGATCTTTATTGGGGAATGTTATTTTGTATATAGAGTGTTTGTGGTGAGTTTACACTTTTCAATGAACAGAGTTTGGATAACACAGGGTTAAATAGAAAGGTCATAAATTAACTGCACATTATCTGGACAGATTGCTTGGGGAGATAGTGATGTGTTCCTGCTTAGATGTATGTTAGCTTGGGGGGCTGCAAACTCTGCAGGGCTCCAACACACACTCGCTGCTATTCCAACCCTTCACATAAACTTCCCTCCTGGCATTAAACTTTGCCAGGTATTGTGCTCAGCTTACCACCCCAAACTGATGTTCCTCTCTCAGCTCACCTCTCTCCCTGCATGTCCTGTGAGCAGAATAGCTGTGCTCCTCCTCTGGGTTCTATCATCATATGGCACTGAAGATAGAGGAGCAGGGGATTCAGTGGGACACACAAAGTATGCAGGAGACTAGGGGGGCAGATGAGGAGACAAAATCAGGAGGGGCCGGCGGGGAGGAGCTCATCACAAGAGGTCTGACTAAATACAATCTCTTAGCAACAGGGACCTGATCTACCTGTCAGCTAGCTGTGATTGACAGGTAGATGGAAGCAGAAGCTGTCATGGGGCCCCCTACTGGCAATGCCTGAATGGTCAGGGGTGCGGCGCTTACTAATGCAAGCTGTGTCGGCGGCTGCTGGTGTAGCACCTACCACACAGCTCGTATACTTCAAAGTCTTGCAGGACACGGCTGCTAATGGGAACGGAGTTTCTGTTGTGGAAAAAGTACAGGAACTCCGTTCCCATAGGACTTGAGCCCTGGATACTACTTTCTGAATCCATGAGTCAGCTAGGTTAGTTTTCCAAATGCCATTAGACATCCACCTCACATCTGATGATGCTGGTGGAGGCAGACCTTTATGCTAGGGGGAATGAACCTGCAAGCTTTGAGCTTGATTTGCTAAAGATGTTTGAAATCTGAGGAAATTGTGAAAGTCAACTTGTGGGTCTGGGAACCAGAACCTGGCTGGTCAATGCAACCAATAAATTGAGTATCAACACTGGCAGATGTCTAATCTTCACGTATAGAGATTTAGACTAGTGAACTAAAGTCTGGGACATATGAGCAGTGCCAAGCAAGGGCAGATCCCACAAAGGGGGTAGGTGGATTGAGAACCCTTAATGTCTCCATTTTGCAACTTTGGCATGAGTTAAAAAAAATAAATAATAATAATTGTAGCTACTTTACTGTATCCAGGTGAATTCTACCTTGTTTTTTAGGATAAATTGAGGCTTTTTTTTTATTAAAACAAAGAAAAAATTGTCCCAAAATAACTTCTCCCATTTCTCAGGTTTGTTTTGTTACACACTTGTATATTTGTTGTAAGCACCCATTAGTAGGCCTAGGGAAAGACCGTGTGTATTTTGCTTTTGCTTTTTTTCCTACCTAAAACAGACACATCGTAAATATATATTTTTTTTAAACCTACCTAACGCACACCGAGTCTTGACCATAACGTAGATCAAGCCTGATTCTGTTTTATCTTGGTGGTGGGCTCACATGTTGCGATTCCCCTACGAGTGCTGTGGAGAATCCCTGACAGACACAAATTCGGAGCATCCCCGAGTTATAATACACTGGGAATGTGACGGTGGATGTTTTAATACCTAGCATTAGCTTAGCCATAAAACCTTGCATAACAAAAAGGAACAAACCACTTAAACCCCCCCAGGAGTACTCAGACTCAAAACCTGGAGTTGGTATGTGGGATGTCGGGTTAACTGGCAGTAATGGCTCTGACTCCCCCAGGAGAAGACCGTGATTATTGCTAGCGCCTATAGCAGCCACTTGTGAATACGGCAGGCTGGTTTTACCCAAGTTGATCGATTGATCAACTTGCTGCATTCAGCCTGCCCATTAATAGTTTGAACTGTATATGGCAGCCTTAAGGCCTGTACACACGATCAGACTTTTTGACAACAAATATGCAAATTAGCCGTTTTGGAGCAACATCCGACTGTGTGTACGCTCCATCGGACAAACTTTCTGCTTTCATTCGACTTTTGTTGGCTGTGCGAACGGACAAACTTTGACAACATAAGTCCGATGGAGCAAAGTCTGCAGCCACAGCAGCCAAACAAGGGGGAACAAAGTCCAGCGATGTGGCTTATGAGAGGTAACACTAAAAACTTCTCTCCAACAAGACGGTAACCAGGCGGGAGATGGGCAACACCTGCGTTGGAGATCCATGAAAAAAATTAAATGCCATGCCCACACTTTACGTGAACTGTCACACAAATTATTGTAGTATTAGCATCCAGTGACGAAAAGCAAAAAAATGCAGCAAAAAAAGCAGATGATGACCATGGAGTCAAAACGCGCAAGTGGACCTACTGTTTGCATTGCTCTTTGTACTATACATGCTTTTTTATACTCTTCCAAATGTGAGTGTTTTATCCAATTTTTAATAAATTGCCTTTATACAGTATCACGCTAGGTTAGCCCATCTTGTCATTGCATGATATATCCCTCCAGGCATTTACCTTACACCCTCCTCACAATGACTGGAGCCTTCAAGTCACTATTCAGTGACAGTCCAAGGTCAAGTGACACAGATCTAGGACCAGTTGTTTCCAACAGATGTGTTCAACCTAATAAGCTCTGCAGACTTGGGTGGTGTAAGCGCCACCAAGTCAATAAGTTCTGTTAAGCCTCCCCCTGTTTACGGTGGTGGTACTTCTGTTTTTCCCTTCACAGTTGATACCAGTGAATGGATTTCTTTGGACTTTATAATTCACCATTTTCATTTTTTGGACTTTGTTTATTGTGCAGTTATTATACTAGCACATTTTTCAGAAATTACTCATTTTTTGGACTCACATTGAAGTTTGGAATCGCATTCATTAATGTGTTAATCCTTGTTTATTTGATATGTTTATGTTCAAATATTAACACCCTAATTTCTATCTCTCACCTTATTTATGGTATAGTCACCATACTAGCACATTTTTCACCATACCTGCATTTTTTTCAGAAATGTCACTTTTTCTTTGATTCACATTTCACTTGTATGAATCTCTAATTGATATATTTTAGTTTAAGTCACATTTATATAATTTATGCAAAATAGCTTTTTGTAACCTTAGCGCTGCACTTATTTATTCATAGTTTTTGCTTTTTGTCTACAAGCTGTGCTGGCTGCCAGGTTGCAGGTTCACAGCGCAGTATTCCTTTAAACTTTATTTTTAGACATTTTTATTATGGTTTCCAGACTGAAGTGTGGATTCGGCTAATAAGCATGAGAGGATCTTCATCTGTTCCCTCAAGGATCTGATGAGGCGGTTCTGGCACGGCTAACAGTTTGTGTATTGTATGAACTGAAAGGAGGGAGGAGGGGAAAGGTCACTGCAGGTATGTCTCTGGTTCAACACAGAAAAACCAATGACAAATAAAATGTAAATGGCTGCATTCTGAACAACATGGCTGCCACACACATAGCCTGTTGCTTGCCCAGTATGCACAATTACAATACTCATTATACATTGGCCTTTATTGGGTGTTCAAGGCAAACTGGAAAGAAATTTACAACCAATGGTCTTAATATGCTTATGTAACTTATCCAAAAAATAAATAAAAAAAATAAAGTAAAAAACACAATGAAAGACGGGGGTAGTTTTAAAAGTAGTTTTATTTAATAAATAACTTCAGTTAACAGTTTTGTAAAAAGTGAACACCTGCTAAAATAAAAAGGCACTTAAAAACAAGAGATTGTGACAAACATGAAACACAGGCAAAGCAAAATGGTCCAAGGCTAAAATACAATGAAACCATATGGCATAAAATGTTGATTGAGCTGTGACAAGGCTGAATAATAAAATGGTCACAGTGTAAGTAACCTAAAAAGGACAAGTCTGTACATTTTAGGCCCCTTTCACACATGCAGATGGTATGTCCGTATTTCATCCATCCGTTTGCGGATGAAATACGGGCCATACATTCATCCCTATGGGATAGCGGGTGTCTGCGGATGAGCATCCGCAGACACCCGCTATTGTCCGCCTCCGCAATTATCCGATTCTGCAGACGGAGGAAAATCCTATTTTTCTGTCCGTCTGCAGAGCGGATCGGATGAACACGGACACACGGTCCGTGCTCGTTCGATCCCCATAGAGGAGAGCGGAGAGCTGACAGAGCGGTCCCCGCACAGTGTGCGGAGACCGCCCTGTCCGCAGCCGGCTCAGCGGGGACAACGGAGCGATCCCCGCTGAGTGAGCGGATCATCACGGGGCGGATCTTTACTGATCCGCCCCGTGTGAAAGAGGCCTTACAGCTTCAGGTGAAATTCTGATGAAATGCAAAAAGACACTAAATGATTAGGAAGACAAGGAAGCACTTGATTTAAAAACAAACATACTCTGACATTACTTAAGGCCTTTAAACAAATAATGCACTGTGAAATTTTTGGCTGGGTATTAAAAAAGTATGTACACACTTGTGCAGCGACTGCAGTAACCGAGTGGTGCATCCATCTTGTGTATAGATCACCCTACCCCAGGAATTCGGGATTAAAAGTAATAAAGCCAGAAACCAGATTCTCCCTTATACGAGGAGGATAATCGAACTGGTTGTAAAGGCCAAACCATTCTCCCTGTAGTGTGATAAAGACTGACACAACTTTAGTGGAAACAAGACATACTTGGAACTTGGATATGAAGGCCACACCATGGACACTGAAGTCCTAAATTTAAGCACCATTTACACCTCTGACCACATAAATATGCATACAGTTTAGTGTACAAGTTTACTTTAAATAAAACTACATTAATTCACCATTCCTAGACCGGCCAACTCATTTTATGACCCCCTTCTCCAAGCTGTTTACTTAGCTGAGGCACTGTCCAAGTTGTGGCCAGCGTTGAAAAGGTTTGGGGGGTCGACCACAGTAGATAAAAATCACTGCTTGGGATGGTCACAGCTATCTTGTTAAACAAGTAAACTGAGGCAGGATTTATTATACAAAATAGGCTAGGTGGTCTAAGGAGGGAGGCCAATATACTTTTACTGTAAGCTTACTTGTCCTTTAAAAAAAAAAAACTGACAGTCTTCTGAAAATGCAAATTTGCCCATTCTTTGTGTCAGTGATCTTGTATGCTTGTTCAAGGGTCAGCAAGACAGCCAGGCAACAAAAGCTGAGATTGGTCAGCAACGGCAAGCTTTTTATTTGTCCCTTGACATTTTCTTTTGCCATTATTTTGATGCAGCTATCGGGACAGCAGGATGGAAACTGCAGTGCCACACAAGTGTGCTGTTGCCCTTAAATTGTGGCAGAAATTCCTACAGAGTGGGAATTTACCATTTACAGAGGCATGCACCAGGACCATTTATGGCTTCCATTAATCAGGACATTTTTTCCTCCCTCTCTCATTTGCACTTAGATTCATCCATTATATATATATATCTTACAAAATCTAACCTACATTACACCATCCAAAACTTGCTGATCATGCTGAAATCTGAGGTATGCATCGCATTAATATTGGCTAGTCTGTAAATTCCAACCCCGAATTTCCCTGTGAAGCAGAAGTGTAATACTTGCATTGGCAAACCCTGTAATTACAACCCAAGAAAAAAAAAAAAAAAAAAAAAAAAGAAGAAGAAAAAAAAAAAAAAAAAAGAAGGATCTGCTTGCACAGAGGTAGGAGGTCAAAAAGGCACAATGTGACCTTCCATGACAATGAACCTCTACCCGATCTAAATTTTTTTTTTTTTTTTAACAGTCCAATGGCACAAGCTACATTTTCTCGAAAACCTGACATGAATGATTTTTTTTTTTTTTAAACATAAACTGTACATTATGAAAATCTGAATGTCAAACACTGTAATGTTTCAGTGAATTGCTGCAGATTCACCCATCAGATATCGGTGGTGGGTTTAGAACAAACGCTACTTTGTAAATAGCCTGGCAGACCAAACACAAGTCATCACATTCATTTTCCCTCATATTTAGGATTCACCACTGTCGTTACAGCACTCTTGTAGATGGGGTTTTCACCCTGGAAAGAGTGAAAGAGGCAAGCGTTAGGACAAGATTTTACTAGAATATGTAAAGAAAAAAAAAAAAAATACAAAAACCGTTATAATGAAGCCAAAACACAACACTTCACACAGTGCATCATCTCACCACACTGTGACTAAAAAAGGAATCAAACACGAAGCAAAGCTGTTAGAGTAACCTCATTCTGATAAGGTACAACATTTTTTTAGTATAAAATCAGTTCTTAAATGAAATGCAAAACCCTCCCTCAAGTGTAACATCTCTTACGTCTGTTTAAAACTCAAGAAAAAGGCAAACCGGTGTGGGGGCCCCCCAAAATCCATGCCAGACCCTTATACGGGCACGTAGCCCGGGAGGTCAGGAAAGGGGGTGGGGATGACTGAGCGGGCACCCCCCCTCCAGAATCATAGGAAGGCCGCATGCCCTCAACATGGAGGTGGGTGCTTTGGGAAAGGGGGGGCGCCCTGCCCACCCCAAAGCACCTTGTCCTCATGTTGAGGACAAGGGCCTCTTCCCGACAACCCTGGCTGTTAGTGGGCTTATCGGAATCTGGGAGCCCCTTTAATAAGGGGGGCCAAAGATCCCGCTCCCCCCCATGTGAATGATTATGGGGTACATCGTACCCCTACCCATTCACCTGAGGAAAAAAAAAAAAAAAAAAAAAAGCGTAACAAAAACAAAACACAGGTTTTTAAAGTAATTAGGCAGCTCCGGGGGTCTCTTCCGTCTTCTCCGCTCACTCCGGCTTCTCCCGCTCTCCAGCCAGCATTGGCTCGGTCTTATGAATCGTCTTCTTCCCCCTTCTCTTCCTCCGATGTTGACACGACGCTCTCTCCCGCTGAAATGTCATGTGAGCGGTGTGCAACGACTTGGGGTGACCCCGCCCCTTATGACGTCAGGGTCCCATCATGCCTCGGGCTGTGACATCATAAGGGGGGTGACCACGCTCCATGCCTATATAAGTCGTTGCACACCGCTCACATGGCATTACAGCAGGAGAGTGAATGTCGTGTCAACATTGGAGGAAGAGAAGAGGGAAGAAGATGACGCAGAAGACCGGGCCAACTGGCTAGCAAAGGAGCTGGAAGAAGACAGTGGAGGAGCAGACAGAAGAGCGGGAGAAGAGGAGTGGAGAAGTCGGAAAAGACCCCCGAAGTTGGAAGAAGACCCACGGAGCTGCCTAATAAATTACTTTAAAAACCTGTGAAGTGTGTTTTTATATTGACACTTTTTTCCCCTCAGGTGATAGGGTAGGGGTACGACATACCCCATACTCATTCACATATGGTGGGGGGCAGGGATCTGGGGGCCCCCTTATGCCAGATTCCAATAAGCCCCCCGCAGAACCCGACAACCAACGGCCAGGGTTGTCAGGAAGAGACTCTTGTCCTCATCAACATGGGGACAAAGTACTTTGGGGTGGGGGGGCTGCAGGGCACCCCCCTTCCCCAAAGCACCCACTGCCCCCATGTTGAGGGCATGCGGCCTGGTACGGTTCAGGAAAGGGGGGGGCACTCGTATAGGGGTCTGGTATGGATTTTGGTGGGAACTCAATGTTGGTTTTTATTATTAGAAAGGCGACTTTTCCTGTAAAGTCGCTTCAATATAGATGGAGATCCAACTTGGAGGTGACTTCCATTGAATTCTATGGGTAGAAGTCGGATTGAAGTAGTACAGGAACCTTTTCTGAAGTTGGAGCTACTGCAGTAGTGTGCATTAAGACGGATCCATTCACTTACATTGATTTTTTCATGTAGCGCAACTTGAGACGACTAGGGTCAACTTGAAGTCTGATCCAAAATTGCCCGTGTGAATGGACTCTCAGGCTTTTGATGTAGCAACTGCAGGGCCCCTTCCCTCCGGCAACGGAAGGCTTTGTTTAATTTTCAAAATACAAGTTTTCTGCTAATGAACAGCAGAGGGGTAGGGTGGGAAGAGTGGCTGCTGTATGGCAGAGCACATCTGTCCTGAATGCTGAAAGTATAGCAATAGCTGCACTCATGGTGCTCAGTAAAAAAATGTAAATTATAAATAAGGCGGCATACACCTCATTGGACTTTACCACTTCATAACCCAGCATTTTTTTTTTTAAGTGCGGACATTTTTAGAGTTCTGTTTTAAAAAAAAAAAAAAAAAAAAAAAAAAAAAAAAAAAGAAAGAAAGACCGATTTGACCACAGACAGTTCATATTTAAAGAACCATTGTATAGTGAAGAAAAACTGCTTGTGTACTAAAATACTATTCAGTACACAAATTTCTTTATTTCAACTATAATGCTGTCAGGAGTCCTTAAAAAGAAGGAGTTGGCACCCGCCCCAAAAATGAAAAAAAGGCAGCAGCTACAAATACAGTAGCTGCTGACATTCTGACATTTACTATTAGGGCACTTACCTGTCCAGGCATCCAGCAGTGTCCTCACCTGAGCCGACTCTTGAATCGGCTTTTGGGTGCTGGCTAAGGAAAACCAGCAGTGAAGCCTTGCGGCTTCGCAGCCGGTTTCCTACTGCGTATGCTGGAATCGTGCTGCGCTCTGAACAGGCCAGCGAACTTCTGTCTCACTTTGCTGTGGTGAACTGAGCCGGAAGTGGGAGTAACTTCTATTAGAGTGGCGGATGCATTTCAACAATCCTGCCAGTGTTGAGATGTTGTCAACGGCAGAATCGTCTGAGTGACATGGTCCAGCTATAGTTTGTCCCAACCTCTGTTAGTGTCACTTTTAAAAATGGGACATCAGATCTATATGTAGAAAATGTGCATAAAAAACCCAAACATTTGGATAACCACTTTTTTCGCTCACCTTATACATTAAAATAGTTTGGATTGAAGCGTTTAAATTACCATTTAGCCACATGTAAACCACCCGTGTCAGTTCACTTGTATACAGGAACACTTCACACTGCAGTTTCCAGCAAACAATGAGAGTGTTAAGAGGCAGGACAAGGAGCATGCATGAAGGAAGCAGAAAGGAAAGAAAAAAGGAAATACAAACTGAGAATCAGAGAGCGGCTTTGCGTCCATAGTTTGGGTTCTTGAAATTATTAATAGGACTCTTGTAAATAGGATTCTCTTGCTGGAGAAAGGAATCCACAGAGAAAAGGTTCACACATATAGTCTGACAGAAGTCTGGACAGTGACTGAAAAGCAGGTGAAATCTGAAATACATCTAACAGGACAGCTTTGTGGAAAGAAACTTCTGGCCTGGAAAGGCTAGCAGCTACCAGAAATATCCCAGCTGTAAGCTATCTACACTGCCAATCCAATGTACAGGAACAAACAGACAACTACAGAAGCTCAACACACATGTCCTGGGAAAAAAGGCATATTTGGATCTCCTCTGGTCTTCAGCATGTCTGTCTAGAGGTAGTTCACTATAATCTACTTCATCAGCTCTAGCATAAGTTTATCAATAGACCATTCCATCAAAAGTGCAGTTTTGGGAGGGTGATGGTTTAACTACCAACTGGCTTACACATAAACCAGTAAAATAAATATTATAATATAATGCTCTCCTTAACCGTTTTTTAAAAACGGGAAAAAAAATAAAAATAAAATGTATGGCACTCAAAGAACCCTGCCATAGCAACGTCAGAGATTTATAGCTCTGGTGCCGAGTGATGTACAGTTGATGCTACTTACAGAATGGCCAGCTTCAGTAGACACACATCCAATGCAGTGGCTAGTGATCATAGCACATCAACCATTTTTATAGCAGCATACAGCAGACACACACAGAAGCAACTCTTCAGCCAGCTACAGCTCAGAGAAAAATAAAGAGGGTTGTAGCTGTTACAATGCTGCTGGTGTGAAATGGCTCTTAGGGGTACTACAATGAAGATCTTCACCTGGAGACCAACTGCCATTTATCTGCTTCAAGATAAGCAGCAGTGTCTTCTAAATAGAGAATGCTGGGGGGAAAAAAAAAAAATATATTCGTATTCCATCATCGAGTACTGAAATTCTATGGGTAACATGTCACATGCCATTGAATCATATCTGTGATGGGGAACACACACCTTGTACAACTTTTGGGGCAGCAAGTTCACAAACAAAATGCAATGCTGACACCCTTACTCTTTCATAATTAAGTGTGTGCGGGCGCGCACACACACACACACACACTTGTGCGCATAAGTTTATATAAACTGGCAGAATTACTGGCAGAATTTATGATTTCTTGGCCATTTTTCAGAGAATAGGAACGATAACACAAACGTTTCACTCATGGTTAGCGTTTACCTGAAGCCATATCAACTGTGTTGACCCTTTTCAAATCAATCGCAACAGAAGCTACTAAAAAAAAAAAAATGACCCTGATCAAAGTTTACATACCCTGGTGATTTTGGTTTGATGACATGCACACAAAGTTGACACAATGGGATTTGAATGGCTATTAAAAAAGGTAACCATCCTCACCTGTGTTTGCGAATATATGAATATATATATATATATATATATATATATATATATATATATATATATATATATATATATATATATATATATATATATATATATATATATATATCCATCCTACTGTGAAATACAGGAGGTGGATCGCTGATGTTTTGGGGATGTGGGCACTACAAGGGCATAGGAAATTGGTCAAAATTGATGGCAAGATGAATGCTATGTTTTAAAAAATATACTGAAGGAACATTTTCATTCATCAGCCAGGAAGCTGCGCATGGGACGTACTTTGACATTCCGATTATCCAAAACACAAGGCCAAGTTGACCTGTCTTTGGCTACAGCAGGATAAAGAAGGTTCTGGAGTGGCCATCTCAGTCTCCTGACCTCAATATCATTGAGCCTCTCTGGGGAGATCTCAAAACGTGCAGCTCATGTAAGACAGCCCAAGAATTTACAGGGACTGCAGGCTTTTTGACAAGAGGAATGGGCAGTTTTACCACCTGAGAAGATAAAGAGCCTCATCCACAAATATCACAAAGGACTTCAAGCTGTCATTGATGTTAAAGGGGGCAATACGCGGTATTAAGACCTGGGGTATGTAAACTTTTGATCAGGGTCATTTGGGTAGTTTCTGTTGCAATTATGATTTAAAAAGTAAACACAGTTGATTAAGAATAAATGGCTTCAGCCAAACACTAACCATGAGTGAAAGAAAAGTTTGTCTCATTCATATTCTCTGAAAAACGACCAATAAATCATAAATTCTGCCAGGGTATGTAAACTTATGAGCACAAATGTAAATATCCGCAATTTCAGGCTTCCATCTTTGCCGGTCTTCCTTTCTGGTTCGTGGGCTGCTTCTGCTTGAA
Source organism: Lithobates pipiens (assembly GCF_037356315.1). Taxonomy (NCBI): domain Eukaryota; kingdom Metazoa; phylum Chordata; class Amphibia; order Anura; family Ranidae; genus Lithobates; species Lithobates pipiens. Next base: position 92,669,527 of record NW_027507764.1, read on the forward strand.
TGGTTGAGCAGTCATGACGTCACTCCTCCATGCATTTGCTACACAGATCGAAGGAACGGCACGGTTATGCCGTTCCTTCAGAGCATATACGGTAGGGACGCCACAGCTGCTGCTCGCTTGAATATCTATCTATAGATATTCATTTTAACTACAGGTAAGCTTTATTATAAAAACTTACCTGTGGGTAAATCTAAATGTGGGTTTACTACCACTTTAACAGATAAGAGAAAATAGAGACATTAGCAAGTACTGCAGAGGTGGCTTGAAAAGAGGTCTATAATACAATATGATGGAAAGGAAGAGATGATAAACTTTTAATAGTATTTTTTTTTTTACTTCTAGTAATATCAAATCCACGATGACATTGTGCTTGCCAGAAAAATCACACAGGATAGCGCCATTAACACATCCCCAGTGTACTCACCAGAAAAATCAAAGAATTTCATACACATCCCCAGGGAACACCACAAAACCGTAAACACAAGATAATACCATACACATCCCCAGTGTGCTCATCAGAAATATACACACAGGATAAAGCTAGTTTCACACTATGCTGGTTTCCCAGCAGCCAAGTTTGCATAGGCACAGAAGCCCATTCATTTGGATAATGCAGGGAAAAGGTCCCTGTACCTACTTTAAAACTGCAACCGCAGGAAAACAGCAGGCAGCAATGCAGCTCCAACCATGGTAACCTGCTTAGATTTCCAGTGTGTGGGAACCACTAAGAATTAATGGCACCCCCATTGGTTGGGAAAAAAAGGTGAGCATTTACACATAGTGCCACATATAGTGTGAACCTCTGTTTTTAACGCATACTGTTAGGTTAATTTGGTTGTCTGCGAGCTGGTTGGTAAGCTTGGGTTTTTGCCTGGGCATTCTCCAGGCCTTGTTGTTACATATAGTGTGAATCTAGCCTGTTTTCATTCATTTCCCCAGTGTACACACTAGAAAAGTATGCGCAGGATTTTCTATGTACATTCTCAGTATCCTTACTAGAAATGCACACACAGAATAGTTCCATACACGTCCTCACTGTGCTCATTAGAAAAGCACACACAGGATAGTTCCATTCCCCATAGTGCTCCAAACCTAGAAAGGCACACACGTGAAAACCCACTGCACAACATCATAAAATGGGAATGGATTGTCCCATCACACTGTAGTCATTACTCTTAAAAGAAACCATATTGTTTGTGGGGTAAATCAGTACAGTGTGACCAGGAAACTGCTGGCATGTAATATCCAACAGTGCAGTACAATAGCAACCCACCAGCCCCCTCATGGCAAAAATACTTACAGCATCCCATTTGGCATTCATCTTCTCCTTTTCAAATTTGGCAAACTCTCTTCTGTCGTGAATAATCATAAGAAGCTTCCATATAAGCAACAATGCCAATCCTATAAGTACAATTCCAGCCACCACACCAGCAACGATGGGAACTATTTCAGGGCCACTGGGACACTCTAAAAAATAGGAAATGAGTAGAGGTTTCCTCATTAGCTGATCACTTTATATGGAAATACGGGTGGGGGGGACGACTCTGCAAAGCCTACATTACCTGGGTCTTTTACAACATGCACATTAACCTCAGAGTTAGAATTTACAGAGTAGGTATAGTAGAACCAGCAATCATCTACATCCTTCTCTTTGCAGTGTGTGAGAGCATCTTCCTGTCCTGGCTGAGGCAACTTGTCACGGCTGTCAACCATAGTAAGGTTAAAATGTGCACACTGGGTATCACACCCTTCTTGTTTCTCTCCTTTATGGAACGCTCTGCACTGAACACATTCCCTGGGCAAAAAAAAAAAAAAAAAAAAAAAAAAAAAAAAAAACACAAGCAAGCATTAGCAAATTGCACTGTTAAATAGATCAGCTCAGTTTAAATAACTTATGAAGTTAAAGGAAAAAAACAAAAAAAAACAAAAAAAACATGCTAGTCCATAAAAGACCAGTATTTGTCTGTCATTCTACGGTGTGCATGATGGAACAGGGTTGAAATGTGGATGGTGAAGATTCACCTGTAAAACCCTCCCAACAAAAAGGGAGGAAGCCCTCCTCTGTTCACCTGTTATGTCTGCCTTAGAACTACACAGCCATGCTTCTAAAGCCTAGGCTTCCCACTTTAGACATAACTTTGTGAATCCAAAATGTATGTATGCATGCATGTCTTAAAGCGGTAGTAAACCCGCACTAAAAAAAAAAAATAATAATAGCAAGGCAAAGGCATAATGAGCTAGTACGTAGCATACTATCTTATTATGAAATACTCACCTTAGAACGAGGCGCCGGAATCTCACCCGCTCCACGCCGAGGGAGCTGACTTGTTGCCTCGGCGTGTCTTCCAGGTATCGCGGCTCCGGTACGGAGTGTCCGAAGCCGCCATACATCACTCCTGCGCTCAGTCTTTCCCACCAAGGTCTGGCAGTTCTGCCAGACCTTCAGCCAGGCCTTAACAGCGAATGTGCCGCATGACGTCAGCAGCTGCATGAAAATTAAATATCTCCTAAACTATACAGGTTTAGGAGAAATTTTACCTACAGGTAAGCCTTATTATAGGCTTACCTGTAGGTAAAAAAAAAAAATTAAAAAACACAGACTATACAATCACTTTAACCTCAGTGGTGACAACAGAAGCTTCCTAGTTCCAACTACAGAACTGTGGCATCAGTTACATTATAGTAGTGTATTTCAGCCTTTTTCAACTAGGGTGCCTTAAGGTTTCTTCAGGGGTGTCCTGGCAAAATGGCTAAAAAAAAAAAAAAATTATCAAAATGTTATACAAGCTGGCAGATGGATCAAGCCTGCTATTTAGATACACAAAGCCACGAGTTTTCATTATGAACCATTAAGACTTTCCAGACACTGGCATCCTAACCAATGACATCAGTTAAGGAGGATGTCTGTCGCCTTCACAGCATCCTTGTTTGACCCTCCTGTGCCCCTCTCCCTCAGCACTGGGGTGAGATTAGCATAAATTGAGGGAGAAGAGAAATCAACGGAATACTAGTCAGTACCAGCATGCAAAAGTGTATTTGCTTTGGAAGGATACATAACCTCCAACATTGGGTGCCCTGTGAGTGGATGTTGCTGCATTATGTAAAGCTATTAGAATAGTTTACATTTGAGAATGGGGTGCTTTGAGACTGCCCATAATTTTAAAGGGGGCATCTTGAGATCGTCTAATTTTCAAGGGTGCCTCGAATGAAAAAAACTTTGAGAAACAGGTAAAGTTGATGCGAAAGCCACAGAGAAGTAGGTAATTGCAGGCAAACGGCAAACTTACCACTAAAAAGGCTTAGTTATGCACATGGTACATGCAATTTATTTATTGACCATAGATTTGTTTCAGAGATAAAAACAATGATTTCACTGAACTAAATTTAATTTACACATTCACTGTTAAGGAGAAATGTGTTCTTCCTTACTACTCACTTGTGTTCCGCACAAACACCAACACAGGTCTGGCACATCTCACACGTCTGTCCCTGGAATTTGGGGTCTGTACATTTGCACCTTCCACATTCACACGTTCCTCTTCCATTACATAGCTGACCATTAGATGCAATGCACGTTGATTTATCTTCTGAGCAATCACAAGCACTACCAGAAAAGTTGGGTAAACACTCGCAAACTCTGCATTTGCAGACTCCATTACCTGTAAGAAAAGACATGCTTAAGGAAGAATCCAATTTGAAAAACCCGACATACAACTACAATATTCGCCACTTTGCAATTAGAAACACCCTTCCATTTCTGTTGGCGAAGACCCATTATTGTTACCGCTTGTTTAGGAGAACTCATTTTTCCCAAAGTGCATCTCTACACCCTGAAGTAGAAGGAAAATCACAGGCTGCCTGGTTGCAGAGTCTTTGAGAAACAGCCCAACTACAGACAAGTACATGCTCATAAAAGGAATAGGATTTTTACATTTCCACTCTGGAGCATGAGCAAAAAAACACAAAGATATAAGATTTTTGTACTTTGATTTTAAATCATTTTCTAGGAGTCCATTGAGGGACACAGGAAGTCTCTAACCTTAGAGTTATAATTCTGCCCAGGGGAGGATTATACACGGGAAAAACAAAAATTTGAGGCAAGCCCAGGAAAACTCCTACCAGCAGGTCTCCGTTTAGTGGCTAGGCAGTACTAGTAGCATAAGCAGAAACAGAGGAGTTGGGCTACAGAAGTGCAACTTTTGGAATGCCTCAAAACATTCAAACTGAGGGGTGGGCAACACAGCTGACAGACCCAAGAGAAAATAAATAAAATAAAAACCAACCAACGGGGTTACCTTCAGCTCAAACCTAAAAAGGACCTTGCACAAAGCAAAAAAGGGGCTGGCAACAGACCAGGATGAAACTTCAACTTAGTAGAACATGTGAACCATGAAACCGTTACCCAATCCTGAAAAGCCGAAGAAGCGCTCACAGATTGAGCAGAGTATGCCTTTACCAGAGCAGAGCCTGATCCTTGGAGACCATAGGCTTAGATGATGACCTTTCTGAGCCATCTAGAGATGGTTTAACGAAAGCTGGTGGACCCTTTCGAGGTCCATCCAGGATAACGAAACTGAATCCAGTCTGACAGAAGTAGTTGGTGAGAGATGGTCCTTAACACCACCTTACCCCTATAACAAACCAGAAAGTGTTCCTTGCAGGATAAAACCACCAATTTAAAAAACACCCATCACAGAGAAGAATGTCAAAATGGGATATAAGAGAGCGATTTCTAAGACGCAGACAGAACCAGATTCAGATCTCTTGGAGTCATAGGCGAAACAGACAGGGGTACTACATGAGACCGCCTATACAAAAGGGTCTTAAATCAAAGTTAGAAGGCCATCAGTCTCTGAGACAGCCTAGAAAGGGCAGAGACCGGATCGTTGATAGTTGTGAGAACCAGCTGAATGGAAAGGATTCATTACATGGAGAATTGCCTGGAGTGGAAGGTCAGAGACTCAATTCGTACCATTTAAATATATGCCTTCTATGTCTAATGATAGTCAAAAAGTCCTTTAAGGTCTTCCTAGGTTATTGCAGTACAGAAATAACAGACTTGGAGATGACCCTTTCCCTTAGAACCTGGGCTTCACAGTTATGCCTTCAGAGCTAGAGAACCTGAAACAGGATGACAAATCAATCCTTTCTACCGAAGGTCCTGCTGGTCTGGCAGTAGACACGGCGTGTCTGAGAAAAAAAAAAAAAAAAAAAAAAAAAAAAAAGTCTTATGCCGTGTACACACGACCGTACTTTCCGTCAGACTAGGTCCGACTGACTTTCCGAAAGAACAGACTTGGCCACACACAGACTAAGTCCGCTCGTTTTGAATGTGATGATGTAAACAGGACTAAACAAGGGAGTTCAATAACCAGTAGCCAATAACTTCCCTTGCGTTGTATTTGGCCCATCGGACCAGCACATAGACAAACTGTTTTCCCGATTTTAGTCCATCGGATAGATTTGAAACATGTTCTATTTCTAAGTCCGTCTGATTTTTTATTTTTTTTTCCCCTTCTAAAAACGTATGGACTAGCCAACACACGATCGGATTGTCTGACGGACTAATCCCTTCAGACCTAGTCTGCCGGAAAATCCGGTCGTGTGTACGTGGCATTACAAGACTGCCTACCACATCTGCCTGAGCCAGTCTGGTGCAGCGAAAACCTCTAGAATCTCCCAATCTTGAATTAGAGGGGGGCAGGGGGTGTTAAGATAGTAAAGGGACATATTAAGGTATACCGAGTCCATGGAGTCACCAGAGTTGTTAAACCTGTGACACAGGTACTGGAACAGCTCTGCATGTAATGATCCCCGTTTCAGGTCCAAGCACTGAGTAACTCTGGCTGCCAATTGTCTACACTTGGAATATGCATGGCTAACAAGGCAGGAATGTGAAGTACTACCCAAGACAGGATACACTCTACCAAGTTAAAAGGCAAGACCTCAGGTACTCATGAATCCCAGAAAAGCTAGTAACAAATAAAAGGTCAAATGGCCAGGAGGTAAATCAAAATCACCGTTATCAAGCAGCAGGAACAGAATTTCTTAATGCTGTATGGCAGCAAACAGTGCAGAGCGAGCAATACTCCACCCAGGAGATGACACCAAGGCTCATTCCCACCGCGTTAACCTTTTCTGTGGTTAAAAACAAGTGGGGAATAAGAGGTGTCCATTGAAAATGAGGTAGCTCCAGGCACTCAGCCTGGCAAGCCCACTCAAGTGTTTTTGAAGGTGCCCCAAGAGGAACCCCATTGCTGGAAGGCCCCTTCCAGTCTTTCCGTGCAACATTCATGCCTGTGGAGCCAAGGCATTGTACTTCAAAAAGCCAGGCCTGAGGTCAACTGCAGCAGATTAGCTGATAGAGACAAATCTCTAGCAGCAATGTAGAGAAGAGTCTTGATTTAGGGGGAAAAAATAAATAAAGTTCTGGCAAAAATAGTGCAGTCCAAAACAGCAGAGCTGGGAGAAGAGATGCACATCCTTATAGGACACAAACAAAACAGACCTGTTGGTAAGTAGGAGGAGCATCCTGGGTCAGCCTGGTTTTGTTTGCAAGTGTCAAATCCTCCTGTAGGTGGCAGTACCAGCAGACGATTATAGTCCCCAGTGAAAACAAAACTACCCCCTTGCCATGGAGCTCCCTCTAGAATCAGGTGCTGCTGAAATCCTCTCACACTCTGGCTTGTGGGCAGGTCCCTCTGAGTCCCCACATACAATGCAGAGCTATTGGCCTGCATTGTACCCGATAATGTCAGTGCCTGCCACTGCTGGAGCATCAGGGAGAAAAGACTGTGGGGAACCAAAGTGTGGAGGGAGTAGGGGACTAGGCAAGTAAAAGTCATTCTGGGTACACTAGGCATAAGCAAGAATTTAAACCTTGCAGTGAAGAGGGGCCCAGAGTTCAGTCTTAAAGACTTCCTGTATGTGTCAATGGAAAAGAGAAAAAAAAAAAATAAAAGAAGAAAAAAAAAAAAAAAAAAAGTGTCATTTTTGGAGACACCCTGACATTTGTACCAAGGTTTTTTTATTCCCCCTGCCAGAAAGACAGATCTACAAATTTTGCAGTTCTACAGAAACTTACAGTAAAAGCAAAAAAGGAATGGTCTGACAACTTGCAGTATAGTATGACTTTATACAAATTTTACCTTGAGTACTGTACAGTGGTATCAAAAGCAAGAAAAACAAAAAGACACAAACAAAACCAAAAAAAAAATAAACTGCAGTTTAAGGATCTTTAAACAAGGTGGCTAAATTCGTTTTTGTTTTTTTCACCTTATGATCCAGACAGTCTTATTTCTTAACTTCCTTTAAAGTGGAATTAAACCTCTGTCAATTATTATTTTTTTCTTTTAAAAGGAATTTTTATTGAATTTCCATACAACAGGAATAAAAAAATAAAAAAAATAAAAAAATAAAAAAAAAACCCATCTATGTTAAGTGTAAAGCAAAAAAAGGAAGCAATATAAAGATTACATAACTTTACTCAAGCCAACTTTTTTTTTTTTTTATTGGGACCCAGGAGTGTATGCAAAATGTATTAGCGCATTATGGCAGACTTACCATGTTTTGGATCTTTGGCTGCTTTGATGGTGCAGCCAAGGCAATGTTACTCATTACAGCACAGAGTAGTGCTGTAAATGTATGCGGAGCCATGTGGCTCAATGTACATAAATGCTGACAGGCAGGTGTGAAGGGTTTAGGATGAGAGACCAATAGGGACCCTTCTTTTATAAAAATCCTGCCTGTCAACAAAAAAATGGCAGAGGATTGAGACAAACCATTCAACACCGACAGGGGTGCTTACAATGATCTGATATTCATGTAAAGCCTTTATTGCAAAAAACAAACACACACAAACTATAAACTGATGGAAAATAAATAAGCGTTCAGATTTTTTTAAATTTTTTCTTTATAGTCAAATCCTTTTATATCTGCCAGTGCATCTAACACTATCCTATCCCCACATTGGCAATGCAGCTACCCAGTTTCTGCATTGCGCCTCAATCCTGAGTGGAGACACCCTAAGAAAGAAGTGTTACTAGCCATATTACAAAGTAAGGAAAGAAAGAAAATAAAATAAGAAAAACAAAAGATACCATGTTTAGGGATTGGCAGATTTATTTAGGGTTTAATACATCAAGCATCCAGAGTTGTTCTTTCCTAAAGTTTGTGAATATAGTGCTGAACTCACCTCCACAAATCAATCCATTGGATCGATCACAATTGAAATTGTCACAGTCACAGTATTTTCCAGAGTAGACCTCATTGGGATTTTCCCTCTTCTTACACACACACTGGCCACAGATACAGTCTCCATTGTTACTGCAGATCTCCGAGCTGTTCTCCTTTCTGCACTGAGCATCCATGTCTTCACTGCTGACTTGCTCTGTGCTGCATTCGCACTGTTTTCCAATACGACCCTCATTGCATCTGAGAATAGATTAATCTAGTGTGAAAAGCCAACATACACCAAAAATAAGGGGACTCATTTACAATAGTCAGCCAAACAGCACCTACATCCAATCAGATGCAGACAATGTTTGGGCATCTTGGCAGCTGGCAAAGCGTAAAGGCAGTTTTTTTTGTGTGCAGCAGCCTCCTGAGCCTCATCTCTGTCCAGCGATGTCAATGAGTCCCTCGGTCATCCCTGATGCTTACTCCTGATTGGGCTGAATGGCAGCTCTGTCTAAATGGACACACGGAACTGGAGCTTGGGTGCCCCCATAGCAAGCTGCTTGCTGTGGGGGAACTCGATAGGAGGGAGGGGCCAGGAGAACTGAAGAGGAGGATCCAGGCAAGGATAATATACGTTTATTTTTATTTTTTTAAAACAATCACTTTAATCAAAATGCATTATCTGCAGTGGGAGTCTCGTCCATCTGCACTGTGTGGCATGGATGAAGGAATCTGATTTGTTTGCAGACTGAACAAAAAAAAAAAAAAAAAACGTATGGCCAGCTTTACCATCACATTGGTGGGGCAAAGTAAATATAAATCAATATGTACTAATTTACTATTCTTGAAAAAGCTGCTGCAGTGCTGCACCGTGGCAAGACTGAATATTACAGTAAGTATAAAACAAATTAAGAAGCCATTAAGTTGTCTGTTTACAGAATACAGCTTCAGTACATCAAATAAACCCTCAAAATAATCCCCGTCAGTAGTCAGCAAGGGGAAACCACAAAAAAAAAAAAAAAAAAAAAAAACACAACATTTAAAGTGGAGGAGAAGTTAGACTTCTATGGAAACCTGAAAATGAGAAAAATAAATAAAAAAAAAGCTTCCCGTTACCAAAAAGTGACATTAGGCAAACAGATTAAACTGCTGTAATTATTCTCTCTAAAGTGGTTGTTAAGTCACTCTGCTGTTGTCTCCACACAATCCTCTTTAATAATGCTGTGTGCCCCAGTGACTTTTTTTTTTTTTTAAACACAAAAGGAGGTTGTTCTATACCCGATTTCAGAGCTCGTGACTGGCTGCCTCTCCCCTCTCGATCTGACAGCTACAGCGGGAGAGGCCGAGAATCCCCCTGCTGATGTCTGCCAGGAGGAGAGGAGGAAAGAGGCAGAACCAGGCAGGATCAAACAGGTATTTCAGGTCATACAAGGGAACAAAATTACACAGCACAAGCACAGTGCTGTTATGCATGCTTTAAAAAAGGAAAAGGATCCATCTTTAGGATCATTTGCATTTTTATAAAGCAATGCGTAGGACAATCTGCACAGTATAGTATGTATTGAGGCTGGTGGTAATGTAACAGTGTGTAGTATATTTTTCTGGTAGACACTTGCACATTACTTGAATACAACCGTGTACTTTAAATATTATCTCGGACCATGTGAGGGATTCTTCTCGTGTTCAGACTACCAATATTCCAATGTCAAAGCAATGCATCACCTATTCTACAGCCATGACAAAGCACACTTGGACTAAAGAGGAAAGGTGGTGTGCCACAGAAAAACGTGGTCAACAGAAAATGTGAAAGACTGCCTGATGCCATCTAGTCAGCCTGGACTATTTACAGGGGTGGTGAATGATGGGATATTCATGGAGGCTGTTCTAAGCACTGTAATGTCTTCAGCTTCTCCTGCCCTGCTGATGACATGGGCGGCAGAGCGAGGGACCCTGGAGAGAACACACACAGGCTGAATTCTGAATCCGAAAGTAGGACTGTACAGTAGTACAGAGTAAAAAGAGGGGGGGGAGTGCATGACTGCAAGGGGCACTGTGACAGACTGCACACGATTACAGAGCAGTCCCCTACCTACAGGTGTAGGAAACGTTATCAAAACTACCACAAAAACACTTGCTTTAGGTGAAAAAAAAAAAAGCTGCAAAAAAAGGGAACTACAGTCAGAAAAGTGGCACTAGAAATTTAAAGTGGCTCTAAAAGCATAAGGGTGTTTACCGCAATTCATCTTCTGTGTTAAACGTAGTAGTAAACCGTATATAAAAAAAAAAAAAAAAAAGGGCCTAGGCAGTTTAATGTGCTAGTACGCATAGCATTCTAGCACATTAAGACACTTGCTTGAAAACAAAGCCCTCCAGCACTGCACTGTCACCGCCGACGCTGCTTCCATCTTCACCCGTCTGTCTGTCTTTCTTCCATGTTGGCGGTGTGAATAGCCAAGCTGGCAATGCGGTCACCCCTGGGCATGCACACAGGAGTCACTGAAGGAACTGCACCGGTATGCAGTTCATTCAGAGCACATGCGCTGGTGACATCACCGGCTGTATCTAAAAAACAATATTTCCTAAACGGTGCACGTTTAGGAGATAATTTCTGTACCTACAGGTAAGCCTTATTATAGGCTCACCTATAGGTTAAAAAAAATAAAAAATAAAATAAACCCCCACACACAAACAAGGGAGTTTACTCCTATTTTGAAAGTAAAATAATCTGTGTTCAGCGCACCCTTTTACTTATCCAAGCCTGATCTCAACCCAACGATGTATAGAGGCGCTCCCCACACTGGCTAAAACACAGCAACGAGAGCCTTTGGCTTCTGCTGCAGTCAATCACAGCTATTGAGAAGGGACAGCACGTGGCTTGGGAGCGAGCCTGCACGAGTACCCCCATAGCTAGTGACTATGTTGGCATTCAAGGGGGGGGGGGGGGGGGGGGTAGGGAATCAGAAGTGTCAACTCCGCTTTAAAGAACATATAGGGAAATATGCATATGTTGCAGAGATTTGCTGCATAATGTTATTTATTGTGCGCAGGCAACTTTGAAGGCAAAATACTTGGACATCAGCCCCCAGAGAGTCTGATACTGCCTCCTCCCACAGTGCTTGTAACACATAAAAGCATAAAGGATTGTGCATGGATCAACAAAACATGTAGATAAAGAAAGAACAGCCAAAAACAATTACCTGCAGGCTCCACATTCAAATGTACCATTCCCAAAATGACATTCTGGGCTATCAGGTGTTCCCGACTCTTGACAATCACATTCACAGATAAATTTCAGAAGAATCTCAACCTCCTCAGTAAAACCCAATGGCTTAATTTTAATGGACTCGGTTTGGTCCTTTTTGGGGCACTTGTGAGCAGTTACACTGATCTCAAATTCAACCTGAAAGAAAAACCATTCTAACTTATGCCATGTTTCCAAGCAATCCAAAACTGTCCAAAATACATTGATGCGGGACTTTTAGTGGAGTGCAAATTAAGCATATGGGAGATAGAGGGATTAAAGAGAAAATGTATTCAAAAATAAATAAAATATATTATATACACACACATTTTATATATACATATATAGATACATATATATATATATATATATATATATATATATATATATATATATATATATATATACACATATACATATACATATACATACACACACACACACATCTTTAATCTGCTGTCTTTAATTCAGCTTATTCCTTCTCACAGGAAGAAAAGTTTTAAGTTACTGTTCACCACATTGATTTATTGTGGTGCGAGACAATAATATGATCGGTGAAGGGTTATTGCTGTCTATTTCTTGTTCAATAGTTTTTATTGATATAAAGTAGTAAGTAGAACATTACAGAAGAATCAAAATGGTACAATGATACGAACATGTAGCATATGTATAGTGGGGACGGAAAGTATTCAGACCCCCTTAAATTTTTGGCTCTGTTATGTTGGAGCCATTTGCTTATGGAACCTAACTCGAACGACCAATTAGAACTGCCCCCTTTCCCTATTTAAACCACTTCAAACATGGTAATCCAGATGCCTGATGAAGGAGCACGCATGCTCCGAACGCGTGCAACGTAAACCACAAACGAAACGTCATCGCAGTGCGCCCCTCAACGTAACAACGAACGGACCTCCCGGACGCTGCTACACCGAGCCGTGCGACGCTGGGAACCACCGGCGCCACCGGACGAGAGATACAGCCGAACGAGTTACCGCTTCTCCTTGGGAGCCCTGCGATGTCCTCTAGATACATGATGTGCCTGAAACTTTCTGGTAGAGTGTGAGTGCATAACTTCACAAATTAAATGTCTTTGATTCAACAATACTGCACTTAGATTGGCGCTGTTTTTCTTCTGTTTATATGTCTTTTACAAGGTACCTTCTACCCTTGAACATACTGCCTTCCTGCCTGTGCTAAAGAAATCCTCCCCTTTCTATGGCTATTTTCCACAACCAATAACTGTGGACTATAATTTGTGATCATGCCAGCTATCCATTACTTTTGCTGCATTTACTGACATATACAGCAAGGATTGCAAAACTCTGTGATAAGCAGACTTGACATCCCTAAATCCGCCACGCCAACTTACCAACTTCAGCCTTTTTTTTCCCCAAACCCTTCCCCCCCCCCCCCCCCCTCTTTTTTTCCTTCCTCACTCCCCCCATCCAGGACATATATAATCCAGCAGCGCAACGCACAAAAAAACAATTTCTATTGACAGGTGTGTGGCTTTCCTAATCAAGTCTAATCAGTATAATGAAACACAGCTGGATTCAAATGAAGGTGTAGAACCATCTCAAGGATGATCAGAAGAAACGGACAGCACCCGAGTTAAATATATGGTGTCATAGCAAAGGGTCTGAATACTTAGGACAGTGATATTTCAGTTTTTATCTAATAAATCTGCACAAATATCAACAATTCTGTGTTTTTCTGTCAATATGGGGTGCTGTGTGTACATTAATGAGGAAAAAAAAAAGTGAACTTAAAGGATTTTAGCAAATGGCTGCAATATAACAGAGTGAAAAGTTTGAAAAAATTACACTTTGCTACAATGTAAAGTAGTACTTGTATAATGGTGTAAATTTGCTTTCCCCTCAAAATAACACAGCCATTAATGTCCAAACCGCTGGCAACAAAAGCGAGTACACCCCTAAATGAAAATGTCCAAATTAGCCATTTTCCCTCCCCTGTATCATATGACTCGTTAGTGTTGCAAGGTCTTAAGTGTGAATGGGGAGCAGGTGTGAAACTTGGTGTTATCGCTCTCACTCTCTCTCATACTGGTCACTGGAAGTTCAACATGGCACCTCATGGTAGAGAACTGAGGATCTGAGAAAAAAAAAAGAATCATTGCTATACACAAAGATGGCCTAGGCTATAAGAAGATTGCCAAGACCCTGAAACCAAGCTGCAGCATGGTGGCCAAGACCATACAGCAGTTTTAACAAGACAGGTTCCACTCAGAACAGGTCTCGTCAAGGTCAACCAAAGAAGTTAAGCGCACGTGCCTAGCAGCATATCCAGAGGCTGTCTTTGGGAAATAGATGTACGAGTGCTGCCAGCATTGCTGCAGAGGTTGGGGGGGGAAGGGGTGTCAGCCTGTAAGTGCTCAGACCATACTCCGCACACTGCATCAAATTGGTCTGCATGGCTGTTGTCCCAGAAGGAAGCCTCTTCTAAAGTTGATGCACAAGAAAGCCTGCCAACAGTTTGCTGAAGACAAGCAGACTTAGGACATGGATTACAGGGACCATGTCCTGTGGTCTGATGAGACCAAGATAAACTTATTTAGCTCAGATGGGGTCAAGCTTGTTTTGGGAAACCATGTGAGGAGTACAAAGACAAGTGTGTCTCGCCTACAGTCAAGCATAGTGGTGGAAGCATCATGGTCTGGGGCTGCACGAGTGCTGCCGGCACAGGTGAGCTACAGTTCATTAAGAGAACCATGAATGCCCACGTGTACTTTGACACACTGAAGCAAAGCATGAACCCCCCCTTTCGGAGACTGGGCCACAGGGCAGTATTCCAACATAACGACCCTAAACACACCTCCAAGATGACCACTGCCTTGCTAAAGAAGCTGTGGGGTAAAGGTGATGACTGGCCAAGCATGTCTCCAGATTCAAACCCTATTGAGCATATGTGGGGCATCCTCAAATGGAAGGTGGAGGAATGCAAAGTCTCTAACATCCACCAGTCTTCATGGAAGAGCGGTAGAGGACTCCAGTGGCAACCTGTGAAGCTCTGGTAAACTCCATGCCCAAGAGGGTGAAGGCAGTGCTGGAAAATGGTGGCCACACAAAATATTGACACTTTGGGCCTAATTTGGACATTTTCACTTAGGGGTGCACTCAATTTTGTTGCCAGCAGTTTAGACATTAATGGCTGTGCGAGTTATTTTGAGGAGACAGTAAATTTACACTGTTATACAAGTTGTACACTCACTACTTTACATTGTAGAAAGTGTCATTTCTTCAGTGTTGTCACATAAAAAGATATATTTACAAAAATGAGGGGTGTACTCACTTGTGAGATATTAGAGAATATATATATCCCTTTGGAGGTATACCAACTTCAACTCTTCTTGGAAGGCTGTCCACAAGTTTTAGGAGTGTGTATGCAGGAATGTTTGACCATTCTTCCAGAAGTGCATTTGTGAGGTCAGACACTGAGGTGGAAGAGAAGGCCTGGATTGCAGTCTCTGCTCCAATTCATCCCAAAAGGTGTCCAGGCCAGCAAAGTTTCTCCAACCCAAATTCGCTCATCTATGTCTTTATGAACCTTGCTTTGTTCACTGATCCAAATTATTTGATGGAGGGTGTTATGGTGTGGGGTCATTTTTCAGGGGTTGGGCATGGCCCCTTAGTTCCAGCGAAGGGAACTCTTAAAGCGTCAGCATACCAAGACATTTTAGACAATTTCATGCTCCCAACATTGTGGGAACAGTTTGGGGATGGCCCCTTCCTGTTCCAACATGACTGCGCACCAGTGCAAAGATAGATCCATAAACACATGGATGAGTGAGTTTGGGGTTGAGAAACTTGACTGGTCTGCACAAAGTACTGACCTCAACCGATAGAACACCTTTGGGATGAATTAGAGCGGAGACTGCGAGCCAGGCCTTCTCATACAAAATCAGTGCCTGACCTCACAAATCCGCTTCTGGAAGAATGGTCAAACATTCCCATAGACACACCTAAACCTTGTGGACAGCCTTCCCAGAAGAGTTGAAGCTGTTAAGGGTGGGCCAACTCAACAGTGAACTCTGCGGACTAAGACTGGGGGTGCGGACAGTGGGTAAGAACTTATGTGGAAACACGTAAAGCTGTAACCACATGTCCTGAACAGAAAGCAGAAAATTTAAAGGAAGGGTGACCGGAGAAGACGAAAAGCTGGTAGGCCAGCAAAAGGAGAAGGAAAGAGGGGAAAATAGAAAAGGGCAGGTAAGAGGGAGGCTGCCAACTCCACACCAGTGTAAGGGTTATCTACGTACTATGCAGGATTTGTAGAACTAGGGTTTCAAGAGCATGGAGTAAAAATGTGAAAGGAGGAAAGGATTCACCCATGGTTGCCAAGTTTTCAGATGCTGCAAGATCTTATATAAAATATATAGTCACCTCAATCTTACTAAGGATCATAGATTGGGTCACCCTATTCTCGGTTTCTAAGAGGCAGAGTGATGGGAATTGCCAGGCCTTTGCTATAGTCTGCTTGGAAGTTGTCAAGTTTCAATTGTACTTTTGTGAGGTCAGTGATGCAACAATGCCAGGGCAGTGTCAGAGTACTGCTGTCTATTTTCTAGAAAATGAACAGAGAACATTGAAGAACTGAATGCCCAGGATCATGCAGGTGATATATTACTGTTTAACTCCAAAACAGCTGAATAAATAAGCTGTGTAAATCTTAGGAATGGATGGACAGAATACAAATCTATTGGCAAGTTTCCACCTATGTATCTCACCTGTGTATTCAGCAGTTTGCCTGAAGTTCAGATTTAAGAAAATGAAGTACATGCTGCATAAGCTTTTAACCTGTAAATTCTTACCTGATCTCCCAGAGAGATATTGGAGCATTTCCTTCCATTCTCTCCTGTTCCAATCACTCCGTTTTTACAGAATGACTTATAATTGATTGTTACACCTTCTGGTAATTTGCTGTTTTCTAGGATAAGCTCTGAAGACAGTGACTGGATAAAATAAAAATATATATTTTAAACAGAAATACCACAAAGCTTTGAAAAACAGGAAGCAGACATGAGCCAAGATGGTTATCAGCCAGAGACAGAAGTGTGCACTTACGTTGTAGGAATCAATGATCAGCTGAATTACATTACTAGAGTTTGAAGACAGAGTTCCCACAGCTGATTTTGGGATTAGATTTTTCAGCTCCTAGAAATGAGAAAGAATACTTTAAATTACTATTCATACAAAAGAACTATACTAATGGGGTAATTGTCTAGGATGCTCAAACATGAAACAAAATACAGGAAAAACAAAAAAACGCACACAACTCAAAAAATATCATACATACCTTGTAAACAGCCTGAAATTCCACAGTAACAGCAAAGATTGTCTGTATGTTGTTTTCACTGAGCTTCTGGACCAAATGAGCAATTGATGGGTAGTCCTGTAAACGAACATATGAAACAGTATTGAAGTAACTCCTATTTGGGTAACTGTATTGGAGGGAGAGAGGGAGAGAGAATTTTTCTCCACTGTTCACTTTCAAATAAGATCAGTTCTAGAATTATCTAACTGTTCTCCCCCTACCACAGACCTAAACATCGCTGCTGCACGACCATATGATAGGCAGTAAGATTTTGGTAACACCCCCCCCCCCCCCCTTCCAAGGAAAGGTTGCACTCTGCAGCAGTTCACAGGACAGTAAAACTTAATGTTTGCCTGGTCAATGAGAAGCTCATGGCAAAAATGATATCAAATTTAAGTGGTTTTGGGGATCCCTGGATTTCGCATTGCCTCCCAGGGAATTTTGATTGTCGTCTCCTCAACCTTTTATTCACTGGTCAGACGTAGACAAGGATCATGCACTTGGAGGAGGAGGCGTTTGGGGAGCACTCCTCACCCAACTCCCCCCTCTACTCCCCTTCAATTCTTCTATTGCTCCAGGATAGTTAGTTTCATTCCCCTACACGTGCCATGGTCTTAACTAGGGCCATGTTATCAATGTCCCCACTGGTCACTCTTGCATTCCACCAGATTCCTTATTTGTGTCCTTGTTACTGGGCCGACGAGTATCTTTGTATAGTTATACTTGTAACACTATACCTCAAAATATAGTGTACCGCCTTCGGTTTCTTCGCAAAGCACTTTTGCAATGTTTCATTTTCTTTGAATATTTATACAAAAACTAATACAAATATTAAAGAAAAACTTTTGCATTGGAATTGCAGCTTTATGGAAATGCTAATAGCTTTTGTATCTTGTGCTGTGTTATGGGAATAGTGTTTATATGCCTTTAAAATAAGTCAGAAGTATTAGCATTACAATTAATAGCTTTCAGATACAGAGCAATAAGAAATACATCCAATTTTTATAAGAGTTATAATTAAACTTCAACTGATCCAACTTATTAGCACAGTCTAAGAGGAATTAAAATAATCACAAAGACATCTGCAGACTCACATAATAATGGCTCATTGTGTACATATTGTTTTGCATGTGACATTTTCCATCATTTGGCAGGACGATTCCTCCTAACTTGCCATCACCAGCAAAATGGAAGCCAGCATCGGTAGAAAACACCAACAAGCGTGTGACATTCCTCCATCCAATGTGATCCTACAATGAAGGATATTATTTTCATGGTAGAAAAAAAACAGTAACATTCAAATGCTCATAGAAACATGAAAAACAGCCATGCTATGTGTGTTTAGCAATGCCACCATGGTGGTGTGAGAAGGCTAGGCCAAATGACAGCAAATAGGACTACCAGTGCCATTCTTATATATAGCAAGGTCTTGAGGAATAAGGGCACAGCACTGTAAAATTAGTATATATGGCACAAGTTAGAAGGGGATTATGCTGTTAAAATTGTCATCTTCTTAACAGAGGGAGATGTGGAGTGTAGGGTGTTCTGTAGCTCTCTAGGTAATTGGGTAGGGCTTATAACACATGCAGAGGGGCACATCAACTTGATAACTCACTGTATTTTTGTCAGGATCAACTTTTTTTTTCAAACAGATAAAATGCTTTTAAAATGGTAGATTTATAAGACCAAAAGGAAGCAAAACTGCATAAAAATTGTAGTGTTTACACACACACACACACTCCGCAGTAGGAAGGGTTGAAAGCATTTAGGGCACAAGTGGACTTATCATTCAAAACATTCAACTAAAGCATAGCATTATGTGTGATATAGTGGTGGGTCACCTATATAAAAAACATATGCAAGTGCGGAAATAGTTGGTTCCAATGTTCACTATACACTTTGTTTAGGACTTACACCACACACAGCGACTTGCATGATGGCATCAAATCCACCTTCTGGGGAATCCAAATTACCAGAAATCTGCTGCTTGCCTACTAGTTCATTGAAAAGGTTTCCATTACTTGTGAGGCTGAGAACATTCTTGTAACTGAACGGACTGGTACAATTCTGTTCGGCTGTGCACGGGTTTATGAGTTTAGCAGGAGTAGTACTAATATATGGCATGACTGTCTTCTCTACAAAAGACCCAAAACCTGAAGCAAAACAGAGATGGTATTAAAATTTAGTACATTTCAAAACATACAGAGGGCAACTTGCATCAAACAAAACAAGCCAAAACCCCCAAATCCGAAAAGAAAAAAAAAAAGTCAGAAGTTATACAAGCCATATTTTATTAACAGAAAAACATAGGCGTTTAAACTGAGAAATATGTACCAAAAAAAAATTAAAAAAAAAAGGCAACAAAAAACAAAAAGTGAATGGCACAAAAGGAGGAGCTGGAAGAACGTTTTGCAAACAAATAGATTAATTGGTAACAGTTGAGTAACATAATTGGGTAAAAAAAATAAAAAAAAATAAAAAAAAATGCCAAGTTGCAACTAATCGTCGAACAATTTCAGAATAATGTTAAAGGGTTCGTTAACCCATCTATATAAAAGACTATGCCAGTCCCTCTATTAGAGGCTGGCAAGCTCTATCGTAGCTGTAAAGTGGCCGTGAGACCGGCCTGAAGACAGCTCAAATTTGGCATGTAGAACACTTGTTTTTGAAAACTACTGACAGTGTGCTATGCCAACCTCTAATAGAGAGGCTGGCAGTGACAATTTTAGTTTTTTAGTTTTTTTTTAAACACAAGAAGCAGCCGGGGCCGGAGACAGACACAGAGGGAGATGACAGGCAGGAAGGAAGGGGGCGAGAGGAGAGCTGGGAGGATATACCGGCGTATAACATGCACTTTTTTCCCCCTAAAATCAGGGGGGAAAAAATCGCGGGTGCGTGTTATACGCCAATCCTCCACGATTTCTGGGCGGCTTTAAGCCGCCTCCGGCCCTTCTCGGTGGCCGAACACCGCAGAGAAGGGCCGAGATACAAAGGACATCCCGGCAGCGCCATTTTAAAAAATAAAACCCAACACTGAGGGGACAAGGACGCACAGGCTGCAATGAGGACACTGACAAGGCTTCAGATGGACACTGATAAGGCTGCATTGATGGGCATTTAAATGCAAGTTTTTTTTCCCTTAAATTTCCCTCCTAAACTTGGGGTGCGTGTTATACGCCGATAAATACAGTAGCTGTATGATGCAGGGATGTACTCTGACCACGGTGATCAGCCCTGATTTTGGTCAGCGTAGAGAAGGCATACAGGAAGTGCCAGGTTGGGGGTTTACAGTTGTTTAGAGGGAGGCAGATTACACAGCACAAGCACTGTGCTGTGTAATCTGCTTTAAGGGACCAGGATCTGTATTTTTTTGGGTTAAGACTTTAAAATGCAAAATTGCAACGACTTTAAAATATATAATTTACAGTACATAGTATCAAAAGATTGAGAATCTGGAGAAATCTTTGCATGCAAGGGACAAGGCTGATGTGGGCCGTCAGACAGCACTGCGTTAAAAACAGGCATTATTCTGTGACGGACTTCACTGCATGGGCTCAGGAATACTTCCAAAATCACTGTTTGAACACAGTTCTCCGTGCCATTCAAAAATACATTTGAACATGATCCATAAACGCCACCATCTTCTGTGGAACAAAGCTCATTTAAAATGGTCTTGCAGAGTGGAAAATTTTTCTGTGGTCAGACAAATCAAACTTACGTTTTTGGCAACCATGGGCGCTGCGTTCTATGGCCTTAAGAGAGGGGCCCCTTCTGGCTTGCCATCAATGATCAGTCTAAATCCTGCATTAGTACGTATGAAAATGGGCAGCTTGCATATCTGGAAAGGCCCCATCAGTGATGAAAGATAGCCAGGTTTTAGAGCAGCATATGTATCCAGACAATGGTTTATTTCAGGGAAGGCCTTGCCTATTTCAGCAGGACAATGATAAACCGCATACTGCACCTATGACAACAGCATGGCTTCATAGAAGAGTCAAAAAAAAAAAAAAAAAATAAAAATAAAAAAAACACACAAGACCCAGGACTGTTGAGCTGTTGGAATCCTATATCAGGCAAGATAGGGACAACATCCCTCTCTCCCAAAAAGCCAGCAACTGGTCTGCTCAGTTCCCAGGCATTTAAAGAGTTTTGGTAAAAGAGAAGGGGATGCTACACCATGGTAAACATGGCCCTGTCCCATCTTTGAGATGTGTTGCTGCCCTCAATTTAAAAATTACCTTATTTCCTTCAGGGTTCCCAAAAGGACATCAGACCACAGACGTGACATGAAGTCCAATTTATATCATCCATCGCACTAAAGCATGAGGGTCACCTTCTCTGCTTCTGGTGCCAATTGCAGAGAAGGCTTTTGACCGAATACACTGGGGATATTTTTAGCTAAAGTATTGTCGGCCTTTGGAATTGCAGGCTCAATATATTCATCATATAACCATCATGGTTTTACACACCAAATCTTCGGCTCAGGTATACACTTCTGGCATCCTTTCCACTCCTTTCGCCATTCGGAATGGGACCTGTCAGGGATGTCCACTCTCCCTGTTGATCTTTAAAATCTTATTATGGAACCCATGGCAACTAATATTTGCAACCATCCCTGCATCTCAGGCTTTTAAGTCCAAAACTCACATACCATCAGCCTTTTTGCCTATGACATATTAATGCTCACAGATGTATGGAATTCCCCGGCTTTGGTACACTCTGCTTTAAAACTGTTTAATTGCCTCTCCTACAACAAGGTGAGACAAAATCTTATGTCTTAGGACTGAACCCCCCCCCCCCCCCCCACACCCATAAAACAAACCAAGTCCATCATTTCCCAATGCCTGGAGGGCTACAGGGATACATTTTTGGGTATCACACCAATGGCAAGACTAGAGTAATTCTTCAAAGCTAACTATATCAGTTTCTAGATAAACTATATTTAAAACTTAGCAGCCTTTAAGATGATCCTCCAATTTCTATACCTATTCAGAACTTTGCCATAGCACACACTAAACGTGTGAAAATCTGACAAGACATCCTGTCAGGTGGAAGGGATCCATGCATGATCGATTAACTTAAGAGGTCAGACATCAGTATACAAAATATAAAAAAAAAAAAAAAAACTTTGGTCCCCTAAAACAATGGCGTTCATTAATATATATATAAAAAAAAAAAGTGTAAAATATAAATTAAAGTCACACCCAAGCAGCACTAAATTTTAAATACAAATCAGTCCCAGGTCACACTGCCGTGACTTGTTGTGCGATTTGAAAGTTCAAAGTCGCATGACAAGTCATACCCCATTAACTGCAATGGAACCATTCTAATTCTCAAGTCACTCAGAAAACGTTGCTTGCACTCAAACTGCATAGCTACTTAAAGTGGTTGTATAGCCAAATTGGGGACTTACCTACATGAAAGCCTACAATAAGGCTTACCTGTAGGTTTAAAAAAAAAATATATATATATATATATATATATATATATATATATATATATATATATATATATATATATATATATATATATATATATATATATATATATATATATATATATATATATATATATATATATATAATCTCCTAAACCTGTACGGTTTAGGAGATATTCCCCTCGCAATGTGCCGCTGACTGCAGCAGCGCATGCGCACAGCGGATTCCCGGCTGGAAGCCCGGCAGACGCCGGATCCTTCCGGAGAGAAATCTCCCACGCTCATGCGCGGGAGTGACGATACCCGGAAGAAACGCTGAGGGAACATGTCAGCTCCCTCGGCGTGGATCGGGACAGATGTCGGGGCCTCGTTCTAAGGTAAACATTTCATAATGAGCTAGTATGCGGTGCATACTAGCTCATTATGCCTTTTGCTTTGCAGGTGAGCAAAAAATAAAAAATTTCAGCGAGTATACAACCGCTTTAAGATTTAGAGGAGAGTTTGTTCTGATCTCTTCTCTAACAAGCCTATGATGCAACTCCTCTTACCTATCCTGAAATCTGAAGTAATTTGTTCCATTTCTCTCATGAGAGCAGTGCCAAGGCTTTTTACATTCTCCAAATCGTCTTTCATGGAATATGACAGGTCCATAAGATAATACAAGTCAATGGGATAATCTTCTGCTCGTCTGAATGTTAAATTAAATGTCTGGGGCTCTCCTGTACAAAACAAGAAACAAAAGTTAGATAATCCATGTGACAAGGCTTATACACAGAAACCCACCACGCTTAGAATATATGTCCGCACCTGATCTCAGTTCAAATTTTAACTGCTGGGGTCTGATCTGTGTAATTTTGGAGGGGTCCATACGCTCTCCTTTGGCCTTATTTGTTATAGGGTTGTCCTTTAGCTTTTCTTTGCTTCCTCTGGGATTTTGAATGTCTTCCTCTAGACAGCCCTTCGTTTTTAATGCAGCAAGATCATCACAGCGTGCAGATGTGGGCTCACCTTCTTGCAAAAAATCCTAAGAATAAAAGGTACAAAAAAGGTTAAAATGCATGAACGTAAATACACAATCAACTTCATAAAATAAAAATGACTTCTAACTTGTTATGGCAGTTAAAGCAGTATGAATTATACCATTCTTTTTCTTGGTTTAACTGGCTCCACTTAGCCCAATGTTGTACATCAAAAGTTATCAGTACAATCAAGAAGGCTACCAGTCAGTAACTAAACTAGAAACACACGTTTCAGCCAAGGTCATGGGTTAAATATACAGTAGACTTAAAAACCAAAATAAAAGCTTAAATAACCATTTGGAAATGTGTCCATATACTGTACATGGGATTTCAATAGAGTGAGGAGAAACTTACTCATAGCAGCATGCATCAGTGACAGTCAGAAATGTTTCAATGACCTTTCTCTGCGATACCATTCATGGCCTTGTTTACAAGTCAGCCAAAATAATATTGGCAAAAAAAAAAAAAGGGCCAACAACTGCCATGTTCATTAGAACACAGCAGGAAAAACTGTGGTAAAGTTTTCTGAATTGCATTATATAAAAATTGTTATGAATATCTTTATACAAATTTTACCAAATGCTACAGATATACTGTGAGGCACCATATTAATTGTATACCCAAGGAATCCCTCTTACTTTATATAGTAACTTCATAATGGTTTCATAATTTTATCCAAGACCATTGTGCTTTGATATAAAAAACCGATTCAAGCTAAAATTTTAGTTATTGAAAGATAATCGATAGGGGTAGGATACAGAATTATAGGTAACCGTTATAGGTCACACCAGAAAAGTTAGTGCTTTTTTAAATTTTGTTGACACACTAATAGGGTCAATTTTAACAAATGTTCTGTTGATGCAAAGACAATCAAGATGTTCCCTCCTTGAATAAATGTTGGTTTTGTAGCAATGTCCACAACCTAGAAGAGGTAGCCCTTCATAGTATGCATTATTATCCTTATTTTCAAAATGAATCCATACACATCCGCTACATAAAATGGCCATATAATCTATTTCTCATCAGAATTGTTTTACAATACTGTGTCTTTCTGCCTATTTATAACATCCTCCATGACCTCCCGAACCTCCAGAGAAGGCTGAGAGCAATAGAAAATACTTTTCTAAGTTAAATTACATACGATTCACCCGTCCCCTCTAAGGGGGCTGGTGACAGATTTCAAGGTGGGTGGCAGATAAGATGGAGACACGGGGACTCGGAATGTGGATCAATTCTAAATAATATTTCTGACGAGGGGATATCTTGCTCTGTAGTAACGAGTTATATGGTTTCATTTTATACGATAGTTAATAGCGGGAACTGGGAATCCCCCTTACACTTTAGGGGAATGAAGTACCCTTGCCCCAACCGATAGTCCATTATAGGGCCAGAAGCGGGGGGGAACAAAATAAGAGGACAGGCTTCATTAAAAGTAAAACTACAAGATAACAGACACAGATATATACTTTTAAAAAGCAGTAAAGCTGGCTGGCTGTATGTCTAGATAATCCTATGTCCTCTGTAATGATATATGATGCAAGTTTTTTTGTTCAATGGAAGAGTTTATCCAAAAAAAAAATATATATATATATATATATATATATATATATATATATATATATATATATATATATATATATATATATATATATATATATATATATATATATATATATATATATATATATATATATAAATAATAATAATAATAATAATAATAATAATAATAATAATAATAATAATAATAATACTAAAACAAAAAAAATATAAAAACACACTACATACGATTCAAGTATGCATGTCATTTTTTAAGACCCCTTTCACACTGATGGCATTTTGCAGGTGCTAGAGCATTAAAAATAGTGCCTGCAATCCGGCCTCAAACAGCTGCTCCATTGTCTCCAGTGTGAAAGCCCGAGTGCTTTTACACTGGAGCGGTGCGCTGGCAGGGCATCAGGAAAAGTCCTGCAAGCAGCTTCTTTGGAGCGGTGTGTTTACACTGCTCCTGTCCATTGTAATCAAAAACGCTGCTATTGTGCTGCATTGCTGGCGGTTTTAACCCCTTCTCATCCACAGGGGGGTTAAAAGCGCACCGATAGCGCCCAAAATGCACTGCAAAGCCGAAGGTAAAATGCCATTAAGAATAGTGCAATTTTATCACAGATGCTATGGGCGGCACAGTGCACAATGGGGCTTAAACCAGAGCTTAGTGTCACTTTGGATGTTACCGCCAAGCTTTGTTTTGCTAAATACCCTTACAAAAATTGTAATTATGTAGTTGCACAATTATATATACACACACCTATCGGATACCACAAACAGTACATCATCCACACTCACCACTTTTGTGCACCACCCACAATTTGGTCCAGCTTGTATACATTCTCCACAAGATTTGGCATTAGCTTTTAAGCACTCTGTTCCACCTAAAAAAATAAAAATTAGTTACCCTGGCATTATCAGTCCAAGCTAATTCAGTCTCATACCAGTTTAAGGCAAGAGCTTTCCAAAAGCCACTTTTAACCAGTGTCCCTCTAAAACAAGCAAACAAAATTTATTTATGGTTATTTATCATTCCTTGCCTTTCTCTTCAATATATAGGAGTGTTTTTTTCTAGTGTATATTTACATTAGTATATTGGTGTCCTTATTGTAATCACTGTACATAATTCCGTATAAGATCGGTGTTAACATTCACTTATCTAATTTTGGTGATATATTTTTATTTTATGTTTTTAGCGCAACCCACTCCTTTTTTCCTAGACTTTTAAAAATGTGCATTTTTTGGATAAAAAATAAATGACTTAAAATAAAAATATAGTAGATTTGTTTTGTTTATCAAATCTACATTTTCAGGAAAAAAAAAAAATACATCAAAATAGAATTTCTTGCGCACAAACAAAATTGAATCCCCAAAATTTTTTGCACAAAATCAAAGAGGAGATGGTAACAGAGACCAAATGTGTCAAGCCTCAAAACTGTGTGCATACATAAAATCTTCTCCCCGATTTCACCATCATTCATTCACAGAATTCTTCAAACAGGAAAACTACAAGTGCCTACACCCTTTGCGGTAGTTCTCAAAGCACTACCAGGGCACTGTTGAGCGCTCTAGGTAGTTCATGGATGCTTTTTGTCAGTGTGTAACTGCCTTATGAGGTACAAGCAGACTGCTTTCATAGTCTGAAGGAGCCTTGCATGGCACCTGTTAGCTGCCCATAGCGGGTGCAATGCTTTAAAGGCTCCTATTGAAAAGAAATAAACGCACATTTTTTTTACCTGCAAAAAGATGGGTTTTGTTTGTTTTTAAGTGAATTTACCCTTTAGCCCTAGTTCACACCGATGTGGGGAAACGCACAAGATACCCTGCATTTCCCCAGCATCGCAATCGCACAGCCTCCACGCGATCTGCTGCAGGTGTCAATGTTAGATTTACAGCACCCCGAAACAGATTCACATCGCATGGGTGTTTGCACTCATGCAATGGAGGAGGAAGAAGAGATGGAGGAGGAAGAAGAGATGGAGGAGGAAGAAGAGATGGAGGAGGAAGAAGAGATGAAGGAGGAAGAAGAGATGAAGGAGGAAGAAGAGATGGAGGAGGAAGAAGAGATGGAGGAGGAAGAAGAGATGGAGGAGGAAGAAGAGATGGAGGAGGAAGAAGAGATGGAGGAGGAAGAAGAGATGGAGGAGGAAGAAGAGATGGAGGAGGAAGAAGAGATGGAGGAGGAAGAAGAGATGGAGGAGGAAGAAGAGATGGAGGAGGAAGAAGAGATGGAGGAGGAAGAAGAGATGAAGGAGGAAGAAGAGATGGAGGAGGAAGAAGAGATGGAGGAGGAAGAAGAGATGGAGGAGGAAGAAGAGATGGAGGAGGAAGAAGAGATGGAGGAGGAAGAAGAGATGGAGGAGGAAGAAGAGATGGAGGAGGAAGAAGAGATGGAGGAGGAAGAAGAGATGGAGGAGGAAGAAGAGATGGAGGAGGAAGAAGAGATGGAGGAGGAAGAAGAGATGGAGGAGGAAGAAGAGATGGAGGAGGAAGAAGAGATGGAGGAGATGGAGGAGGAAGAGACGGAGGAGGATCTAATTAAGTCGGAAGAAAGGGGTCTAAAGGATATACTCACTTTGCTGAGCATTGCTGTATAAAAGTGAACCAAGACACAGCCCCAGGAAGATGAGTTTATGCGCCATCTGTAAGATAACAGAATGATTTCATTAGTGGATTCATTGCTGAAAGGTCCCAAACTAGCCATACATCAGCCCAATTTGCCATAAATTTGATCTTTTGGATTAACAACATATTGTATATCAACAACTGTTTAACATGAGGGCCCACCTAAACAATTTCCAGGCTTTTATTACTGGTAAGAAAGCAAGTGTTTCATGGCTCTCTATGATCTGCCAGATTCTAAACTGTGCACAAACTTGCATCAAATATTACCAGAAAAAAAAAAAAAAAAAAAAAAAAAAAAAAACAAACACCATGCCACAGATGTGACAGCTTTTCAATACACAGGCTACTGAGAAAAGGTACATATATTTTGGCTTAACATGTGAGCAATTTTTTTTTTTTTTTTTTTACAAAAGTGCCCCTGTGGTGGTGTGGGGCACTTTAACCTTATACTCTTACAGGATACTAGCCTTTTGTTTAGAAATGCATCAGGGTTGCTTTAATTCTAGTGCCTCCTTAAACTGTATCTAGAGATTACATTTTCCTTAATCTGTTTTTTTTTTTTTTTTTTTTTTTTTTAGCAAAGATTCAAGTGTAAATGCAGCGTTATTCAAATGGTGCAATAATACATCTCAAGCGTTTTACATGTTTGTTGTAGCGATGCAATTTCTGATTACCAGTTCCCCATTTTTGGTAATCCTAAAACTAGATATGTTGCAGACCCATGCCAGCCATATAAATAAGCTCTGAAAAATTCAGCGCTCCCTGAGTAACAGCCTGGAAGACCAGCAACGTATCGGAGGAGTGGAGCAGTCGCCGGATTCCTGAACTACAATGTTTCCATATATGGGCTGGCCTTTGCCTCTATAACAAACACTCCTCTGGGCTGGTTACACCATTACATTGAGCTGTTCCTCTTGCAGTTCAGAACAACCAGACTTGTGCAGTAACACTATATACAGTTCAAAACAAAGAAACAAGCCAGGAAACGATCGGCGAGACATTGGTTAGAGGCCAATGCATCACATATATTTCATAAATTTTTCCTTAAAGCAAAAAAAATAAAAAAAAAGTAGTTACTTGAGGCAAAGCTTACAAAAACTCAAAAAAAAAAAAAAAAAAGATTTTGCACATCTAGAAATATAATTCCCCCCCCCCCCTTCAGAAAAGTACCAGGGCATCCACAAAGTGCATGGTGGGGCTCTTTTTTTTTTTTTTTTTTTTTTATTTGTCATAGAAAATTGTTATTGCAGCCCAATTTACTGTATAACAAAGAATGGAGAGCAATACACTATAATAAAGTTCTAAATCCAATAAAAATTTTCTGACAGTTTAGCTTCCTCACCCTGGATCTCAGGACTATGTTATGCAGCCAAATAAGCAGGAACATCACCCAGCAGCGGTTTTTCAGCAGAGATCTATAGCTACTCATGTAGAAATAGATAGTTGGTTTATACAGCTACAAATCGCAGTGTGCCGTGACCATCAGCAGCTGCACTGGTAGAGCATACTAAGAAGTCAGCCATTCTGCAGCTACCATTATCCGCACAATGACTGAGCCACCAATCACTGGACTTGCTGTGATCTTCCACTGACTGCCATTAAAGTTCACCCCCCGCCATCACTTTTTAAAAAAGTTTTCTTCATTCAACCAGCGAAAACACACAGATACCCACATCCATTCAAATGATGAATGGATGCAGGGATCATCCCCACGGAGTCCGCGCCCCCCCATAATATACATTCGCTACAAGTGCTGATCAAATGCTGTTCAACACAAACCAGTTATTAACCGAATTCTGATGAACAGAGAGGAGGCATGCTTAGCATTAATTTCAATGGCCAGAATAAATGACTATTCTGGCTAACGAAATGAACACCCAACTGCTTGGTGTCTAAATGCATCGAAAAAACACAGCTTAAAGAGGAGGGCCGTTTAAAAAAAAAAAAAAAAAAAAAAGTCAGCAGCTGCAAACACTGCAGCTGCTGACTTAATAAACACATTTACCTGTCCAGGGCGCCCGCGATGTCGGCCGCTCCGTCCCTCGGCTCTCGGGTCCCGGCGCCGCCATTCCCTCTAAGGGAAACAGGCAGTGGAGCCTTATGGCTTCACTGCCCGTTTCCTACTGCGCATGCGCGAGTCCCGCAGCGCTTTCTGAATGGGACGCGCTGTGTTCTGGAACACACAGTTCCCAGAACACAGCGCGACCCATTACCCAGAAGACGCCGCGACGAAGAGAGAAGACAGAAGATCTCCGCGGAGGAGGAAGAGGAAGATTAGGATTATGTGCCTAGCAACAGGCATTTCTGGTAAGTCAAAAAAAAAAAAAATTCTTTTTTTTTTTAGATTTTTTTGTAATTTTTAAAAAAAAATTGTTTTCAGGGTGGCCCTCCACTTTAAGGCCTGTTTTTAAAGCTTATGTCAGGAGAAAAATAAAAATAAAAAATTCAATAAATAAAAAAGGTGTTCAGAAGAGCATAGTATGCACGAGGCCTAAGGGGAAACATACATGATATACAATGCTTCGTTATATGGGCTGCTCTGTATCAAAGACTAGTATTCACTTTTAACATACTGCAACATGCAAAGTTCTATACGGGCCATAGTGAGAGTAAATCATTATGCCACGCTGCCCTCACACAGTGCAATCATTATGGCTGCAGAATAAGGGTCCTTTCACAAGGGCGGTCCGCCCAGCGGACTTCACTTTGCTCAGCAAATCCTCACTGAGAAGGCAGATAACAGGTCAGAGAGATCGGATGAAAACGGGGCGCCTGTTTTTAATCCGAAAAAAGGGTCTCCTTCCATCTGGATTTCACGGACAGGATCAGATCAGATGATGGTGGATGTCAGCGGACAGAGGAGGTGGCAAACATATTAGCCTGGAGCTGCAACGAGTGCAACCAGCACCTGCTAAAGGGCATTCATTAAAACATAGGTGTGTCTATGCATTGCTTACATAAAGGTTTAGCCCTGGAGCCTCTGAAACGTTACAGGATCCACATTTTGTGTTTTTAGGGGTGAGGCTAATATAACAGAGCCCTGATGCAACCCTTTAGGCCAGCGGTGCTAAACATTTTGAAGAGCAAGGGCTACATAAGCGATTTGGTAACCAGCCAGCCACAATGATCTATGGCGTTTCATCGACCCCCCAAACCACAAATGTAAGGGAGCCCTTACTATCCTGAGCCCCCTATAAGACTGATTTCAAACTGATGTGCTGCAATTTACCGCACTGTGGCTGCAGGGCAGGGCACCTGCGGCTTTCTCCTAGGTTATCTGCACTGATCCATGTAAATTCTATTATGTCTGGCGGGTGGTACACTTTCAGAAATTGCATCAAACGCGCAGTATGAATAGAAGTCTATGGCTCAGTGCAACTAACCTATGGGAAAGCTGCAGGTGCACTGCCCTGCACATCAGTGTGAAAGCAGCCCAATACCTTTTTTTATTTTTTTTTATTTTTTTTAAAAGGTGCCAATATGTCCATTGCAAAACTACACTTGAGGACCAAGCCTATTTCTGACATTTGTTGTTTACAAGTTAAAATCAGTATTTGTTGCTAGAAGATTACTTAGAACCCCAAATATACCTTTTTTTTTTTTATTTAGCAGCAGTCTTACAACGCAATTTGTTTTGGGATCGAGAGCGCGAGCGAGATAGAGCGCGAGCGAGATAGAGCGCGAGCGAGATAGAGCGCGAGCGAGATAGAGCGCGAGCGAGATAGAGCGCGAGCGAGATAGAGCGCGAGCGAGATAGAGCGCGAGCGAGATAGAGCGCGAGCGAGATAGAGCGCGAGCGAGATAGAGCGCGAGCGAGATAGAGCGCGAGCGAGATAGAGCGCGAGCGAGATAGAGCGCGAGCGAGATAGAGCGCGAGCGAGATAGAGCGCGAGCGAGATAGAGCGCGAGCGAGATAGAGCGCGAGCGAGATATCCCCTTTTTAATAATGTGAAAGATGTTACACTGAGTAAATAGATACCCCCCATTTCACACTTTAAAATTGCACCCACTTATGGAATAGCGTCAAACTACAGTACTTAATCTCCATAGGCAACGCTTTAAAAAATTCTTTTACAGGTCTAGTGCTAGACTTGTTGCTCTCCTAACATTTGGGGCGACATGAACACGACTTACCTAAGCATTTGTCGCGTCTGCGCGCGAGCCTAGAGGAACGGAGTGCTAATAATTAAACAAAAAAATAATAATAATTCCCCCCTTATTTTTTTATTTTACTTTATTTTCACACTGTCCCTTTAAAAAAAAAAAAAAAAAGTGTTTTGATCACGGTTATTCCTGTTACAAGGAATGCAAACATCCCTTGCAATATAAATAAGCAGGACAGGGCCTCTTTAATGCAAGATCTGGGGGTCAAAAAGACCTCAGATCTCACATTTACACTTAAAACCAAAATAAAAATAAAAAAGGGCCCTTTAAGGCTGGAAGTGATGTTTGATGACGCTCTGCTACGCCAAGGGCATAATGTCAAGTGGGGGCCATCTTGCCCCCACTCGACTTTCTGCCCATTAGCCCAGGTGGTTGGATCATTTTCACCGCTACTGACGGCTGCGGTAAGTAGGGAAAACGAACGAGAAGCGGCGTTAATATCCTTCAGCATCTGTGAGCTCTAAGACAACGGAGAAAGAGCAGAAGGGACATGCAGCCAGGGTGGATTTGAGTTAAGCCTTGGTTCTGACTAGTGCAATCTCAGACACCGAACATGATTTGCGCCCTCACAGCAGGTGCTGATCACATGCAATGTCTGAGCAATGCGAGTTCAGCCATACAGTTGTATGGCTGAACTCGCACAGAAAAAGGTGCATGGACGCGTTTTTCCCTGCATTGGAATCGGATCGCATGGGCGCTCTCACCTATGCAATCCGATTCCTGCACGAATTCACAGTTCGCACAGCGATCTGTGAACCATTCTGGGGGCGTCATTAACATTGTACTGACACCCGCAGCAGTTTGCAGAGGGCAGTGTGAACTGTCTGCTGGACAGAAGAGAAGCGGGAACCGGCGCTGGAATCGCACTTATTCCCACATCGCACTAGTCCGAACCTAGGCTAAAGCAAAATCGATTTAAATCACCATTTAAATCACTCGTAAAAAAAGGCTTTATTTAAAATCAACTCAATTTAAATCAATTTTTAACCACTTGCTTACTGGGCACTTAAACCCCCCTCAGTCCCAGACCAATTTTCAGCTTTCAGCGCTGATTCACTTTGAGTGACAATTACGCGGTCATACAACACTGTACCCAAATGAAATTTTTATCATTTTTTTCCCACAAATAGAGCTTTCTTTTGGTGGTATTTAGTTACAGCTCGGAGTTTTATTTTTTGCTAAACAAACAAAAAAAGATGCAAAAAAAAAAAAAAAAAAAAAAAAAATCATGTTTTAATAGTTTGTTATAAAATTTTGCAAACGGGTCATTTTTCTCCTTCATTGAAGTGCGCTGATTAGGCGGCACCGATAGGCTGCATTGGTGGGCACTGATGGGCTGCACTGGTGGGCACTGATGGGCTGCACTGGTGGGCACCGATGGGCACAGATAAGATGGCACAGATGGGCACTGATAGGTACCACAGATAGATGGGACTGATGGGCACTGATAGGTGGCACTGCTGGGCACTGATGGGCGGCACTGCTGGGCGGCACTGCTGGGCACTGATGGGCGGCACTGCTGGGCACTGATGGGCGGCACTGCTGGGCACTGATGGGCGGCACTGCTGGGCACTGATGGGCGGCACTGGGGTGCAGCACCTTTGAGGCAGATTTTGGGTGGCACTGTGGGTGGCACTGCTGGGTGGCACTGTGGGTGGCACTGCTGGGTGGCACTGCTGGGTGGCACTGTGGGCACTGCTGGGTGGCACTGTGGGCACTATGGGCACTGCTGGGTGGCACTGACAGGGGGGCACTTTATTTCAGGATGGCACTGCGGGTGGCAGGTGGGCACTGGCAGGGGGCAGGTGTCCGCTTAAATTGCTGGCCGTGATCGGGACTGATGTCCCGAACACGGCCGCCGGCGATCGGCTTTTTTTTTCTCTCCTCGCGCTGTCAGCGCGAGGAGGAATAATAGCCGATTACCGGCTCCGTTCTATCACATGATCAGCTGTCATTGGCTGACAGCTGATCACGTGATAAGGGGTCGGGATCGACCCCTTACACGGATCGGTGATCAGGCGAGTCTCACGGACTCGCCGATCACAGAGCGCGCCGCGCGCGCCCCTCAGGGGGCGCGCAGGCCGCTCGTAACCGGGACTACGTCAATAGACGTAGTCCCGGAAATGTAGGTCCGCGCTAATGCCGTCATTTGGCAATAGCGCGGATCTGAAGTGGTTAAAGAGCAACTGTCATCAATGTCACAGCGGCTCCTCCTCTGACCCGCTGTTGACTCACTCAATCACTTTAATGGAATGGCTGGTGAAGTGGCAGTGACACAAGGAGAGGGACGTGGCGGTGGCAGGCGAGTGGATGCCCGCTAACAGGTGCTGCCATGATGGATCTGAAATGACAGGTGCGCTTTAAATGTAAAGGACTCAATCTTGCTGGTAGTTTGAATCTTTAATACTTGCAAACAAAATTGAAAGTTTAACAGTATTTAGAATAAGCTGTCAGGTTAGTAAAACAGCGATATCAGAACCGATCCAATCATACAGTTTGTGGTGTACATACGATTTGCAAAACAATGGGAAAAAGGAATATTCCTGAACTTCTGTTTATCTCATGGTTACTGTGAAATTGTGTGAATGCATCAATGCAGTGCATGTTCTCTGCTTGCAGAGCTTGGATTCATTGAATGAGTTTACCAAAAATGGAATTATTGCAGAGCATACATACAGCTTAAGGCTACACAACCAAGCTCAATTTCATGCTGAATAAACTAAAATGATTAATGTATATTAAACAGAAAACTAGATCTTTAGATAGATTTTTACTTGAAAATCATTTTAATACTTTGCTTTAAAGCGGGAGTCCGCCGGGAATGCGCTTTTTTTTTTTTTTTTTAAAAGCCAGCAGCTACAAATACTGCAGCTGCTGACATAAAATAGTGACACTTACCTGTCCAGCGCGCCCGCGATGTCGGCACCCGAAGCCGATCTCTAGATCGTCTGTCGGGTGCTGCCGCCGCCATCTTGGGTATGGGAATCAGGAAATGGAGCCTTTCGGCTTCATTTCCCGGTTCCCTACTGCGCATGCGCGAATCGCGCTGGCAGGCACCGGGGCCTCTCCCACCACCGATAAAAGTGATCTCACGGTGGATCCGCCAGCAGAGACCACTTTTATCTATAAGTCGACCACCAGCGCCTGTTAGGGGGCATCCACATCCCTCATCTTGTTGTGTCACTGCTGCATCACCAGCCGTCCCATTAAAGTGAATGGGACTGTCAGTGAGTCAACAGCGGGTCAGAGGAGGAGCAGCTGGAGCCTCATGATGCATAACTAAGCTCCATTTCATGCTGAATAAACTAAATTATTAATGTATCTAAAAACTTTTTCTATTTAAGATACATTTTCACTCCAAAAGCATTTCGTTAAAATAAATTTGATAAAAAAAAAAAAAAAAAAAAAAAAGGAAGAAGAAGAGAAGAAGGAAAGTAAATCCACCCTGCTTTGACCTCTCCATCTTACTAATGGCCACTGCCCTGACCTACAGCTGCCCTCCACAGCAAGCAGCACACGGAAGGGCACTGCATACAAAACCAGAGAAAATTCCCCAGCTCAACTCACCAACAGAATTATCCTGTCTAACAGTTTGTGTTAAAGCGGTTCTTCACCCTAAAGGGGAAGTTCCGCTAATCTTATCCCTTCCCCCCTCCGGTGCCACAATCAGCACCTTTCAGGGGGGAGGGGGTGCAGTTACCTGGATAATCCAGGTAACTGCACCCACTTCCGGCCAGAAAGCCGCCCCCCCCCCCCCCCCCGTTGTGTTCTGGGAAACACTCAGTTCCCAGAGACACAGCGGGGGACCATAAGAGACGCTCAGCGTGACTCGCGCATGCGCAGTAGGGAACCGGGCAGTGAAGCCGACATGCTTCACTTCGATTCCCTGACAGAGGATGGCGGCGGTGGCAGCAGCGAGACGAGCGATCGCCCGTCATCTGCCGCCGACATCGCTGGAACAGGTAAGTGGGATTTTATTAAAAGTCAGCAGCTGCAATATTAGTAGCTGCTGGCTTATATATATATATATATATATTTTTTTTTTTTTTTTTTTAGGTGCAGCTCCTCTTTAAAAACAGCAGTTTAGTTAAAACACATTGGCCATTATATCAGGATAATCCCGGTTGCCGAGTTGAGCATTTTCTCCAGTCTTGTTTTCCCTATTTTAGCCTATGTGTCCATGCGGGGAGAGGGGAGAGGGAGCTGTGCATCCAGGAGCAGAGGCTGTTTGGCTGTAAAAACTCCAAACACAAAATAATGCGGTTCTACGCTGTAACAAACCTTAAACCACAATTTTACATTTTAGGGAGTGTTTTTTACTGTAACTACGCTTAAAACCGACAACGCTCAAAAATGTGCATAAATGCTATTAAAAACCCTAAAAGCACATTTTTAATGCCACTTTTTCCTGACAGCAGTGCTAGCATTTTTTTTAAACATCCTGTGTGCATGAGCCCTACTAATTTCACAGTACTCTGTTG
Organism: Lithobates pipiens; assembly: GCF_037356315.1. Taxonomy (NCBI): domain Eukaryota; kingdom Metazoa; phylum Chordata; class Amphibia; order Anura; family Ranidae; genus Lithobates; species Lithobates pipiens. The sequence goes on from NW_027507764.1 coordinate 92,705,545, forward strand.
CAAAATGAAAATGCATTTTAAGGAAAAAAAAAAAAAAAAACACGCAACTGCATTTGACATGCGTTTTCTATTCATTTAAAGGGGGTGGGGAGTACATTTTTGGCGCATTGTTTTACCACGCCAATCATGCAAGACATAGAAAAAAAAGACTAAAGTGGAAGTTGGGGGTCTTGTGCTTTTTATTTTTTATTTTTTTTTCCTCTTTCTTCTCTACACACTTCAGCATCCAGACCTCTTCTTCTGGATAGAAGGCAACCCATTTCCTAGGTGCTCAGACTGCCATGGACACTCCCGCTTGGTCTGGGCTCACATGGCATCAACACCGTTCTCAGCAGCACTGAGGACCATCCACCATGCAGAAGAGGCCCCCCTCTCTTTACAGAACCAGGCAGCAAACATCTGGAATGTAGGTATGTAGGCACGCTACAACTACCAATCCTCACAATGTCAGGAACAGTCAAACCACTGGAGAGGGAGTTGATAGGGAGCAGAGGTCTGAGCCTCTGGATAATGGAATCCACTTCTTAAACAAGCAGAAGTTGTGAAACTATTTTTAAACTATAAAAAATGACATACCAAGAAAATGCTCTACAGATACGAGAGACGCTTAGAACAGCAACCCAACACACAGGCTGACTGAACAAAGGCATCTCAAAGAGTAGGATAGTAGGTAAATATCAATACTGAAACTGCTGAATGAGTACAAAGTACAAAAGGAGAGGTGCAAAAAAGGATAAATGCACTCACAAAAAAAATCATCATATATATAGGTCTGACATGTTCCAGGAAATATATTTCAAATTCTTATTTTATCATCAGAAACCAAAATGACAAATGTAATGTTGGAAAGTTGGCTGTTAGATTAAATTCTGCTTGTGTATGACCAGAGTTGGGCCTCATCCACACGGGGCAATTACACCCATGCCCCATGCATTGTCCCCACCACCATCGATCACAGTTTTTCCATTGCAGTGGATAACAGAAGCCCCATAGTAACTATGGGTGACGTCACTTCCCAGCCGGTGTCTTCTGTACACGCCATCCGTCGCTGGAGACCAGTCTGGAGCAGCTTTAGAAAATGTATAACGAATTCTTCTTTACAGTGTTAGATAGGTTAGTCTTAGATTGTGGCTGCAAGTAGATTTAGAGACTTTAGTTTTATGCTGAATTCCCACTTTAAAGTGGATCTTCAGTAATTTTTTCATCTTTCCATCTATTAAATCTTCTGCCCTTCTTGTTTTAACTTTGGATATGAAAACATTCTTTTTGCCAGTAAATACCTTATACAGCCCACTTCCTGTTTCTTGTCTGGTAAAAATCCTAGGCTTACGACATCATGCACAGCTCTCACTCTTGTGAGAGTTTGCCAGGAAGGAAGGGGGATGAGTCATAAGAGGGCCAATGAGAGCTGGAGGTATGTCTGTAAATACAGGAAGTGAACAGGCAGCAGCTTCAGCTGCCCATAGTTAAAATGGATGCAGCCAGACTCAGTGGAAGGAGATTTCTGCAGCATATTTGGCAAGTACAGAATCACAGTGTACATAAAATACGCAAAGTGGTTGGGGGGGGGGGGAAGCTTCAGAATGCCAAAGATGTTTTTATTACAAATTATCTGAGCAGCTAACTGCAGTTCCTCCAAGTCCTTTGCACTGCAACAAAATTGGATGACTCACCTCTGCCCCCCAAAGCTGCTGGCTAGGAGAGTCCCTGGTTGGCAGCTGAAAGTAAACAAAAGGGATGGTGCCTGGTGACATTACCAAAATGTGGGCCAAATCTGGCTGTCAGCCATCATCCCTGGACCTGTGCTTGCTTACTTAGCAGTCTGACAGGAAATATTCAGGCTAGCAGCAAAAACCCCCACAAAGCTAGTGGGTTCTGAGAGGAGTTTTTCAGCTGTAAAAATGCTCCAACTCTGAAAACGGCTTAACCACTTCATCCCCGGAAGAATTTGCCCCCTTCCTGACCAGAGCAATTTTTGCGATTTGGCACTGCGTCGTTTAACTGACAATTGCGCGGTCATGCAACGTGGCTTCCAAACAAAATTGACATCCTTTCCCCCCCCCCCCCCCCCCACAAATAGAGCTTTCTTTTGGTGGCATTTGATCACCTGTGGTTTTTATTTTTTGCACTATAAAAAAAAAAAAAAAAAAAAAGTGACAATTTTGAAAAAACACATTTTTTATATTTTGCTATAATATCCCCCCCCCCCCCCCAAAAAAAAAAAAAAAATAAATAAAAAAAAAAAAAAAAAAATCTTCCTCAGTTTAGGCCGATACATATTCTACAAAATAGGGGATAGTTTTATGGCATTTTTATTTATTTTTTTACTAGTAATGGCGGCGATCAGCGATTTTTACTATAACTGCGACATTATTGCAGACACATCGGACATTTTTGACACATTTTTGGGACCATTGTCATTTATACAGCAATCCGTGCTATACAAATGCAGATTCCTGTGTAAATGACACTGGCAGTGAAGGGGTTAACCACTAGGGGCGTGGCTAAATGTGACACGTCACTAATCTCTGCTCTCGATCACAGGGAGCAGAGATCAGTGACACTGTCACTAGGCAGAACAGGGAGATGCTTGTTTACATTAGCAGCTCCCCGTTCTTCCTCCCTGTGAGGTGAACGCGGGTATCCCCCCCCCCCCCCCGCCGCTATCGAGTACCCGGGACCCATGACCTGACTCACAGAGCTTACCGCGGGTGTGCGCTGGCCGCCTCTTAAAGGGCAACACACAGGTATGTTAGTTTGCCTGTACGAGCCCTTCTGCCGACGTATATCGGTGTGAGGCGGTAAATAAAAAAAGAAAAGAAAAGAAAAACCACACACAGCTATTCTGCATTTTTGAGCCATAAGCTTTTATTGGAGTATATCGTTTTTCAAATATAAAAATAAAAAAAACTCTTTACATTTCTTCAGTTACTTTCTGGCTTCTTGCCTAGGCAAATGAGGTCATACAGGGTTTTCTCAGTCAAGCAAACTCTCCTGCATGCATGCTTGAACTAAGGGCAGATGGATTCCAGGACATACATGCTACATAAATCATTTGCCCTTTATTTTGTTGATTAAGTATGAAGACATGGATGGATGGGTGAATTTGCTTTGAATATTAAAAATGAATTAAATTGCGTTTTTGGTGATCAGATGCAGTGAAGATTCACTTTAACTGTAACTGAGCACCACAAACCAAAACACCATTTAATTCATTTGTAATATTCAAAACGCCATGTTTCTATGCTTTATTTTGTTGCAAAGTCACTTTGGTGGGTTTTACTTCCTTTTCATTTCCCTGTAAAGGTAGCATAATGGGCTACTATGCACAGCATCACTTGTCTGAAACCGAAGCCTGCAATGTCACTGCTGTCCCCCACTAGTAGGGAGCGTCCATCTTCAGCCCTCTTCCTTCTGGGGCCGCGAACTCCGGCTCTGTGACTGGCCAGAGTCACCAGTCATGGCATGACTCCTATTAGAATGGGCATGATGTGCCCTTTCTAGAGTGCACATGCGCCGTAGTCATCAGTGCTCGGCTTTTTCGTAAATATCTCCTAAACTATGGAGGTTTAGGAGATATTTCCAGCACCTACAGGAAAGCCTTAACATAGGCTTACCTGTAGGTAAAAGTGGTTGTACGGGGTGTGCAACCACTTGAAATGGTTTATCTCAACCCTGTAACTACCACTTTTGCTGGACAGCTTGGTCTGTTAAAGGAATCTAAAACTAACAGACTAACTGGCCGTATCACTGGGTGAAGGTAAAAGCTATAAAGCCTAAGAAAAGTAAACTAATGCAGCCACCACATGTAAAAATTGGTCATTTGCAATACAATAAGTTTATGGTTTAATACTGCTTTAAGTAGAGGAATGCTAGAGCCCCCGTCTTATTTTTAAGGTTTTCTTTTCCTGTTGCAGATGTCTCCCTTATTTCCTGTCTGGTAAATTATTGTCTCCAGATCAGAAAGTAAGAGAGAAACCACTTTAAATGGTACGAAAAAAACAGTTTTCAAAAAGTAATCCTACGATAATACGATCGTTAGTAAACAGCTTTCGAGAGCCGTCAGTTCATCCGATATGATCAGCATGAAAACATTGGAGCCTACAATTCATTTAAATCAGTACAGCGAGTTGTCACTTGACAATACAAATACAATACGGTGCACGAGAATATTAGTAACTTTAGTCAATTCTTAATTTTCAATATGAAGACTAGCATGCAAAAATTTTTTAAATAAAATAAAAAAACGATTTGTCGGATAATCTCAGTGTGTACCAGGCATCAAGGGTCAAAATACACGTTACAATCTGATTGAACAAAAGATTGTCCAATCAATTTTAAATTTTCCAAACTGTGCGATTTGAAAGCCCACCTAATCTATTCAATCAATTTGCATCCAGACAGACTTGTACACAGTTGTTGGTAAGAGATAGTACAGATTGTAGTGATAAACTTGGACCCCTTTCACAGAGGACGGACCCTGTTTCGATCAGCAGGGAATCAGGGGAGAGGAGAGATCTCAGACATCACCTGGGTGGTGACGATATACACAGGCTTACTTTGGAAGGGAGCCAATCACATGAGCAGACTAGAGGTCCCCCTCAGAATAGGCAAGTATAAGCATCTTTCTTATCCAGGAAGGGGGGGGGAGCAGGTAGTAGTAAAACCTGACAGGGGTTCCAACTTTTTCCGACTATCCAAAAGATATATAAACGTTTTGGCTATAGATATTGCACTATTTTGTGCAGAGTAGAGGGAACTCATCTGTATCCAAGGTCACAACATGCAGAGAGAACCCTAGGAGACACCCAGTACCACTCTTCCCACATATAAAAATACTCATTTACATGGGCACCCATATGACAACCATGTAAATTGGGTTACATGGACAGCAGCTGCTCCCAATTTGACATTTATGTGGGTCCCCAAATGCACCGTCTACATCCCAACTGACATGAATGGGATTGTCTTCACAGGGATAGACGGAATACCTGTGTATCCCGATGACAGCAAATACTGCCCTCGCATGGACGTACACCCGTGTGAATGAGCCCTACCATCTGTGTTTCATGTCTGAGTGCCCGAAACATTTACCTCCTAATAGAAGTGTCACAATTAACCATATTGACAAGTTACAAATATTCAATTTTGTGTGTGGGGGGGGGGGGGGGGGGAGTTGGACATTTACAGCTTTAATCTGATTTGTTGGGATGGGGCAACAGACATTTTTAGGCATTTGGATAGAAGAAGCCCATGGGTCACTGGATTATTTGCTAGGGACCTGTCTGCATAGGCAGCCAGGGGGCATTAAACTGACAGTTGAGCCCCAACTCCATATCTAAACAGAAAGAAATGCAGCTGTGAAGGGATGTACACATGCCAAAGTAGGGCATGACTGCTGAAAAAATGTAATGGCATTTCGCATTCAGCAGACCGTACCCACTGCTGAATGTGACCCATTCACTTAAGAGATGTATGGTTTTATTTTTTAGAGTCATTCACCCTGGTGGATGCAGCATCTGTCTCCTGGCACCTCTAACACTGAGATGATGGGTTGGCGGTAGGGATGCAGTTATCGGTATTGGTAGCAGTGCTGATTTTCACAAGTACTCACTCCAACAAACCTGGGTTCATACAGGAACAGAGGGGGAACCACATGTGATGCAGGCAGGAATCGCACCACTTTCCTCTTCAAATTACATGCGATTCTTTGTAGTTCAATTTGTGCCCATTCATTTTGTATGGATGAAAAAACAAAAAAAAAAAAAACACCACACTAAAGTACTCGGTACCGGTGAGCACTTGACCAAAAATATCAATACTTGTACTCGCCAATAAAGAAAGGGTATTGATGCATCTCTAGTTGGTGGTGAGCTGACACTGCCTCCTGACCACCTGTCAAACTCCCCATTAACATCAATCCTCTGTGGGTTGCAATAATAGTTGTGTGCGAGTGAGCCCTAATGTCAGCTCCCACCTGTCTGCCTTCAGCTATGCTGTATATGGATCTCTCAAAGCAGATTATGATCAATTAGTATATCCCCTGGGCGGACTTTTCTAAATCACCAAGGGCCCTTTCACACTGCTCTTTGTTTCAGATGAGTTTGATGTGCATTTCTGGTGCGTTTTTAAATCGCTTGCACTGTGAAAAACCAGACAAGTGACTCAAAACACACACAAAAAAAAAAAAATACAAAAAAAAAAAAAAAAAAAAAAAAAAAAAAAAAAAACACACACACACACCACAAACCGTGGTGCGTTTTTACTGTAATTTGCATTCATTTCAATGGGAAGCTGCGTTTTTCAAAACCACAAAGATGCAGCATGCAGGACTTTTCAAAACGCACCGCACACAGCACAGTGGTGTAAAAAGTCCCATAGAATTTAAAGGGAAACATTTTTCTTGCAAAGTAAAAATGCCAGAAAAAACATTAGTATGAAAGGGGTCTAACTGCATGGAGCTTTGCTCTCATTAACGAATGTTGTAAGGACACTTTACAAAGCATAATTATTCATTTACAATAGAAATTTTTATCTTGGTGAAATATAATACAAGAAACTAATAATAAAGCAAAAAAAAAAAAAAAAAACGCTGAATCTACATTACGGGCATTACAGCCTCACATGGCCTTTCACTCCTTGGAAAACAAAAGAAAGCAGAAAAACACACCTTGAGGGAAGAGAAAATAAAAAGCAGCTCAGACAAGTGCTGACACATCAGCTCCCGAGGCCAGGGCTCAGCCAATCCAACCACAAGCCATGTGCAAAGGCTCAAACATCGGCAAGTCTACAGCTTTTCTATATGACTAATACAGTGCTATTGTGGATTACAGGGGTTCGGTATAGACATCGCATAGGATAACCTAGAAATCTGATAGTATGCGCAGTACTTGTGTAAAATGTAATGTACAAATCAGAGGTTTACAACTCATCCAGCTAAAAATCCATCAAGTGTTCAGGAAAAGTGGAGAACAAGCTGTATGTTTACATCTGAAACTTACATCAGACTTCTTGGCGAAGCTAGCGTGCAAGAATGGATAGAAAAGGCGCAGGGTAGAAATCTGAACAATAAAACAAAGTCATCTAGCAGGTATTTCAGTTTACAGCCATGTGTGCTTTATTTGTAGCAGTCTAGTGTTATAAATAAGCACTATAGGGAGCCCAGCGGGACGAGGCTGACACCCCAACCCCCTCCAACACACCACTCCCAGGATGTCCTGCGTTTCCCTCCCACTGCACATTCCTACAGGGAAACTCCCTGCTGCCTCTGGGGGGGTGGAAAGGACAGTGTACAGCATATGGATATGTCTACTGTACAGACAACCCTGGCTCCGAGGCCTATGTACACACAGGGGGACATATGGCACTTCCATTCAGAGATAACAACCTTGGCACCATCTCACACAAGCTCTGCGGTATCTAAACCGTCACTGCATTACCGAGGGATCATACCAATCCTTTGTGTGCTCATTCACATACAGCTTTCATGAAAACCGGACAGACACTATTTTTTTTTAAAAAAAGATTCAAGAATAAAAATGTACATTTTATTTAAACACAAACTATTAAACTGAATATGACCTATAAAGTATAAAAAAGTAATATTTGTAGCACTGGTTGTGTACGAGGATACATTTATTAAAAGCTACTTCTCACATTATCGGGGTTTAATACAAAACAAAGACGTTTTACCGGACAGTGTGGTAATAGAGGATAGGATTTATTAGTAGGGTAGTAAGTGAAATGCATCCTTCCTACAAATCAGCTGACTGCTACATTTCGGGGAAAGTCTCTGAAGACAGAACTATTTTGGCAGCCAATGATAGAAGATCCTCAACTGACAAATTGCTCTGATTACTGACTTGTCCTTTTATGGCCGACACTACATAACAATCACAAGAGTCAGTAACAGACATTTCCTTTCTATTGGACCCGCGCTCTGTGTACTGCACCCCACACCTAGTTATAGCCAACATACAAACTAAATGCTGATTTACTAAAGACCGGCATGACTATTGTAATATGACAGAAATAATAAAACATTTCCACGCTGCAGTGTCACAAGAGAACCAACAAAAAATATAAATAATAATCTGGCTATTACATCTTGTGAACTACAATAACCAGCATGCCAAGTGTATCCATTATAAACCAACAATCACTGGAGAGACCAGGATAACAAGAGTGTCAGTCCTACATGTCACCCCACCCTGATTATATATATTATACACACACACAGTGGAGGAGGTGTTCAGGACTAGTCATGGTGAAAATAACTTGCGTACAGGCCAGCAGCCCCCGAGGATGGTTGGCTGTGTTCCTAGGAAATTAATCAGTTACCCATTTTCACTGCAGGACAAAATTCAACCAGCTTCCCAACACATCCTCCCCTATTCTTGGCACGGGTCCCCATCCATGGCTCATCCCTGGTGATGGGCCCACATCCCTGGTACGGGCACACACTGATATCCGTCCCTGGTGATAGGCCCAGGCTGACAGCCTGTCCCCGGCATGTTGTCTTCACCAGAATGACCACATTTTGTGATGAGAAGCCAGCAGAAACCTCCATATTATGACCTGTGAAATGCCAACTTATCATCCAGTCCGGCCCATTCCCAAACCAACTGTTCCCGACTTCCATCACATATCCCCCATTGTAATTGGTCCCTGGAAATGTGTCACTAGGCTTTCCCTGTACAATGGATTCTTTATCCTACAAATAGAATATTAAACCTTATAAATACATAAACAAGTCATCAGACATAACAGGAGGAGCACTGGGCTGTGTGATCAGCTGGAAACAATGGCTGCACATCCTGGTCCCTGGAAATGTTGGCCTCTCCATCCTGTGTGATCAGATGGGGGGGGGGGGGGGGGTCGCTGGCACTATCCGCCACCAAGACCGACCACACAGCACAGCATGGAGTGCCTGATAGTTCCAGGGACACTTCTACTGAGCCTGAGATCCCATCTGATCCCACAGGGGTGGGGTGTCCCCAGAAGATCCCATCGGGATCAGGATGTCCCCAGAAGATCCCATCGGGATCAGGATGTCCCCAGAAGATCCCATCTGATCCCACCAGGATTGGGGTGTCCCCGGAAGATGCCATCTGATCCCACGGGGATTGAGTGTCCATCTGATCACACAGGGTGGAGTGTCCCTGGAAGTACTGACCACAAAGGGGATCAGCTGGGATCCCTGGCTCTATGAAGCCACTGACTACTAATGCACTCCATATAGTTACACTGACCCCATAGCACAGTATGGGTTGTCCATGGAACCACTAAGGCACTCCGAGCTGTGCCGTATAACCAGCTCAGAGCCCAGTCGATGGAGCCCACTAGGGCACTCCGTGCAGTGCGGCCGTCCACAGACAGGGCGGAGTGTAGTATAGCGCTCCGGGTAATGGAAGCTGTAGCGCTGTACAAGGTCTCACCTCTATAGCAGCTCCGAGGCGGATCCAGCCGGCCCGGTGTAGTCCTGTGTACCGGGGTGTCCGCTATTCGGTCCCGGTGTAGTCGTCTCTCAGTCCGTTCTCCTCACACGACGCGGTGACGTCCCGAGCTCGCGCTCCGCTGGCGGCACCACAGGAAGCGCATTCCAGGCCGGTGACGTCAGCGGTGTAGGCGGGGCGAGGGACACGTGGGTGCGGAGGGAGAAGAAGGGTGACCTCAGGGTGGGAGATTGCTGTGCTGACGAATAGAATCGTCCAGTCATAGCCGGGGAAGGAGGGGGAGGGGTGTATGGGATAGTCCGCTGTGTGCAGCAAGTCGCTCCGATTTTATTTATTACAGGGATTTATACAGAGCCCCCAATTTACATACATACTGTACGTTCATATCTGTCCCTGACCCCAAGAGCTGACAGTCTGCACTCCATACACATACTAGAGCCAATACACCTCCCAGCATGTCTCTGGAGTGTGGGAGGAAACCGGAGTGCCTGGAGGAAACCCACACAGGGAGAATATGCATACCCCAGCCATGTAACATACCTCCCGACTGACCCTGATTTGGTGCAATGTCCCTCTTTCCTCCTCATCTGTCCCTCATTCCTCCTGATTTGTCCCTGATTTTGGTCTGATCTATATAGATGTATATAAAATGCACTTTTTATTTATTAAAAATAGTTTTCCAGCACTAAACATTTCATCTGATTTCTAAATTGCTGCATTTGGAAATTCCAAAAGCCAATATATAGGAATATTAGTGGTAAAAAAAAGCACTTGTGGGTTTAACCAATCTTGTTTTTTTTGTACAATTCCCCTTTAAGGGGGGCGTGGCAAGGGGTGTGTCCTATGTCTGCATACTTTTGCTGATAGGTGTCCCTCATTCCCATCTCAAAACGTTGGCAGGTATGATGTAATGTCCTGTTTGGGATTTGACTTGGGTTTCCCAAGGGTCGGGACAAGGGGTGGGCAGAAGGGTCGGCTGCCCAGGGCGCAGTGTGTATTGTAGGGATGGGCACACAAGATATTTGGGGGGCACACCCTAAACGATGCATTAAAGATAGTGCAGCCATTTTTTGCATGTGTGCGTTGTAATATTTTGTTCTTTTGTAGGGATGGTGGTGCCGCAAGTTCCTTCTACTATAAGGCTGACAGGAGTAGTGACAGTGGTATCCCTACTTTTGTCAGCCATCGCTGGAGGCAGCAAGGAGAGAGCTGGGAGGAGGTGCAGGCTGTGCTCTCTCTCCCCCTCCCTCCTCATAAGCTCACACATAAGGCCTCTTTTACACGGGCAGCTATTCTACTGCTGTTTAAAGCATGTTTTGTTATTTTGAAATTCCAAGACTCCAGGCACATTGATCAACTGCCGTTGTACATTGCGATTAGCAGCGATTACATGCGTTTACATGCAGCTGTGTTTAGCTGCGGTGGAACATTCTTACCATTTCTGATGTGCTTCCTGTTGTTTTTCTTTCCTCGTTGCCTCTGCTATCCGCAGGAGAAATCGTACACTGTGATCACCTGCAGTTATGTACAGATAGCTGCGATAAATCGGTCCTGGACGCAGTCAAATTTATTTTTTTGAACCGCACCAAACTCCATATAACAAAACCTTCACTAAACGCAGTGTGTGAATGGGGCCATAGGCAAGGGCGTTGCTAGGTCTACAAAAGATCTGGGGCTAGAGCCCATAGCAATGTAGTAAAGAAAGTCATATGTTTGGGTGGGCATACACATGTATATACAGTAATATACCTGTGCATATATATATACCCAGAGAGCCCCCCTTACATCAGGGTCCCCAGAGACCCCCCCACTTACATCAGGGTCCCCAAAGAACCTCCTCTCCCCTTGGGGACCCCTGCAGAGACTTGGGGCTATGAACCCCAAAAGCCACCCCCTAGCGATGCCACTGGCCATTGGAAAGCATCGTGAGTTTAGCTGCAGTAGATAACTTCATCTATCTGTGGCTAAAAGCTGAATTCTTTCCGCCAGTGTGAAAGGGGCTTAATGAAGTGGGGGGTACGATTTGCCATCTTTGCCTTGGGCACTGGATTATCATGTCCCAGCACCCACCCCAATCCTGTAAGGCTGATGTGCTAATCACTAAACCATTGTGCTGCCCCAACAACATAAAAAGCACACAAAGCTAACGTTTTGTATTGGATGGAATAGTGAGTTACAATGGAGAAAATAATTATTTGATCCCCTGCAGATTTTGTAAGTATGCCCACTTACAAAGAAATGAAGGGTCTATCATTTTTTATCATAGGTGTATTTTAAATGATAGAGACAGAATATAAACCGAAAATTCAGCAAAAACACATAATATAAATGCTATAAATGAAAAAAAAAGGTTGTTTTTTTTTTTGTTTAGTTTTGGCCATTCATACTTACCTAGGTGGATGCAGCATCAGTCCCCTGTCACCTCTTCACTGAGAACCGAGTGATCGAACACCACGGATGGCTCGGTTCTCACAGCTCCCTGAGCAGAGAGCTGCTGACTGTCAATCTGCAGCTCTCCACTCTGCTCCTTCTCACTCACCAGAGTGCTGAGCTGTGGAGAAGCTCGGTGAGAGCCTGAGATGGTTCTCACTCCAGGCACCTGAGGGATCCAGACTTTATTGTTCTGATGACGCGGTGCCTGGACTGATTCCTGTGACATCAGCAGAGAGCGGACTTCAGTTCACTCTCTGCTGAAAACGTGTCAGAGTAGTGCAAAACTAATTGCACTCCTGTGACCCTTAGGAGAAGCCCAGCCAAACAAGCTCAGGCTGGACTTCTCCTTTAGGCTAGGTTCACACCGGAGCGATGCGGGAACGCCGCGAATCCGCAGCGTTTTCTCGCATCGCATGCCTCCCGCCGGAAGTTCACACTGCCCTATGCGGACTGCTGGGAGTGTCAGTGAAATGTTAATGACACCCCCAGATCAGTTCGCATATCGCAGTGCGATCTGCAAACTCGGACAGGAATCGGATCGCATGGTGTGAACACCCATGCGATCCGATTCTGCTGCGGACCAAAAAAAGGGTCCCGTGCGAGTTTGCGGCGGGTGCGATGCGAATTCAGTCATACTATCTGTATGGCTGAACTCGCATCGCACAGAGATCGGATGTGATTTTGCACTGCAGTGAGGTGCGAATCACATCCGGTTCTCGCTGCCGCAGCAGTGTGAACCCAGCCTTAAAGCGGGAGTAAACCCGCTGACTATCAACTATCTAACAACTATCAATCAACTAGAAAATTTGAACATTATATGAAAATAATAAAAGTTTCAACTTTTAAAGAACTATGTTTTATTTTAATGTTAAACTTTACTGAAATCATACATAATTTAAATAACAAAAATAAACAGGAATAAATGCACAAGTATTTAGTTAACATCTCGAGTAAATCAGAATTTGCTTTCCTGGCCTTCACAGCTGCAAAATTGAATAAGATCATCAAAATCAATGCACTCACTTTCAACTGATAATATTGCAAGAGCAGAACTGTCCCATTGACTGTACCATTGTAGAATGCAAATAGTTCCTTTGTAAGTTTCACTTATGCCAGATTTTCAGTTTTTATATCAGATTTTCTGCTGATTTTTGTCTTCAGATTTACCATAAACATATAATATGAGGTCAAACCTTAGGAGTTTCAATGTGTTTGCAATCAGGCAGGCCCTTGCACTACATGGTTTTGGTAAATCTGAAGACAAAAATCAGCAGAAAATCTGATAGTGTGTATGGGGCTTCACACACGATCGGGCATTCGACAACAAAATCCATGGATTTTTTCTGACGGATGTTGGCTCAAACTTGTCTTGCATACACACAACTACACAAAGTTGGTCGGAAATTACGAACGTCAAGAACGTGGTGACGTACAACACGTATGACGAGCCAAGAAAAATTACATTCAATAGCCAGTGCTGCTCTGTTTGATTCCGAACATGCATGAAACTTTGTGCATTGGAATTGTGTACAAACGATCGGATTTTATTGTCGTAAAATTTGAGATCCGGATCTCAAATTTTGTATGTCGGAAATTCCGATGGAAAATGTCCGATGGAGCCTACACACGATCAAAATTTCTGATAAAAAGATCCCATCAAACATTTTCCATCTGAAAATCTGACCATGTGTATGGGGCATTACTGTTCCCTGGAGGGCAACAGGATCACAGCGGGGCAACAGGCACAGGGAGGGAGGCAGATTCTGGCAAATAGGTACAATGCATATACTATTTAATATGCATAGTCCAGATTTTGTTTCTTCCTCCTCCCTTCAGGCTCCTCCTCGGCCTGGCCTGCTATCTAGTAGAGCTGCACGATTCTGGATGAAATGAAAATCATAATTTTTATTTGTTTTGCTCCTACAGCACTGCAAAGATGCTTTTTGCAGGACTTTTTTTCACCGTCCTGCAAGCGCACCGCTTCAGTGTGAAAGATTGCCCTCTCTGTCCTTCTAAGAATTGAGTCCCCTACCACCAGAATCTGTCTTTCCTTTCCCTTCACTTCCCCCCACTCTCACTGGAGGAGTTCTTCCCCTGGCAACTAGGAGAGTCCCTCAGCTCCAGCAGTGCTGGTCCCTGACCGGTTTCACCAGTGTCACTCAATGGAGCGTACTTATTGGGATGTTCCAGCCCTGGATCGGCCTCCCTGGCACTTTCCCCTCTACCCTTCCTGACTGTCACCCATCTACTCTATTCTAGTCCCTGCACCTCTTTGTCTCCACCCACCTCTGTGCTGGCCTTTGCCGGGTACGTTCCCAGCTCTCGTTTAGTATGGAGGGTCTTCTCAAATATCATAGATTAAAAAAAAAGTTTCTGACATACAAATCCTTCTGCATCCGCTGACCTGCTCTGCCAAACCCACCACTGGCATCTGCTCACCCAGCAAAAAAAATTAAAATAGTAACAACATACAAAGCCATCCACAACTGTTCCCAGCTTAATTGCCAACCTCCTATCAAAATATTACCCAAACTGTCCTCTTCGCTCTTCCCAAGACCTCCTCCTCTCTAGCACCCTAATCACCTTCTCCTATGCTGACCTCCAGGACTTCTCTAGAGTCTCTCCCACCCTCAGGAACTCCCTACCCTAAACTGTCTAGCTATCTCCTACTCTAGCTTCCTGAAAAGTCATCTCTTCAGTGAAATGTATCCCTGCTCTAACTAATAGATTGTATTTTTTCTTTCTCTATTAGCTCACCCCCTCACAGGTAATACAGTTACCCTTTGTATCACTTGCCCCTCCTTATTAGACTGTAAGCATTCTTGAGCAGGGCCCTCTGACCCCTTCAGTATTAAATTATACTGTAACTCTTCTGTTTCCCTTTATTTAGTAGATCGCTATGAAAAATGTTTTCTGTATATAAATCCTGTACAATATTATAAATAATAATAGATATACTTGAAAACTATTTGTAATATTATGTTGCTCCTGGGTGGTTGTGACGCCATCTAGCAGATGCAATCTAGTTTGATTCACCTATGAACCCCTTTCCCATGTGGCAAGTCACAACAAGGCTGCATTGTAAGTGGAGTTACTTGGTAGGCGGCTCTGACCCCATGGAGCAACAAGGCACATATAATATATTGAACTCTTTGTTTAGGGATGGTGCCACATGAGCCTTGTTTGCTGTGCTGTTGGGAGAACAGTTGAATGTTGAATGCCGCACAATTAACGCATGTGGGCACTTACTGCTCTTTTGCATTTAGCACCCATGTAAATTCACTTACCACAAAAGATATAAATATATATTAGAGCTGCTTGATTCTGGCCAAAATGAGAATCGCTATTTTTTATAGGTCTGATGGAATCATTCCATCCGATATTCCGATCGTGTGTGGGATAATCCAATCGTTTTTTCGTAAAAAATTTCCGACAGACCTAGAAATAGAACATGTAACTCAATTCCTATCAAGAAAACCGTTCGTCTGTATGTTGGTCCGACGGACCAAATACGATGCAAGGCCAGCTATTGGCTACTGGCTATTGAACTTCCTTTTCTAGTCCCATTATATGTCATCACGTTCAAAACTAAGGCCGCGGACACACGGGCGGATTGTCTGCCCAACTTAGTCCGCTGAACCGTGTTTCAGCGGACAATACGCTCGTGTGTGGGCTTCAGCGGACTTTTTCAGCGGACAGTCTGACGGACTTAGTCTTTCGGAATTTCCATAATTTTGTCCGTCCAAACTTGGTTTCAGCGGACATTCCGCTCGTGTGCAGGCAAGTTGGACGGACTAAGTATGGCACATGCTCAGAAAGGATTTACACGGCCGAAGGTTGCATTGCAGTGTATTGGACGTCGTTTTTCTAGTCCCGTCGTACGTGCTGTACACGTCATCGCGCAAGTTTTCAGCGGACTGTCTGTTCATCGTGTGTGGTCAAGTCCGTTCATTCAAAATTTGGACGGACTGTCTGTCGGATTGTCTGACGAACTTAGTTGGGCAGACAATCCGCCCGTGTGTACGCGGCCTAATGGACATTCGAACGGACTTTAGTCCGTTCGTGTGTGGGTAAGTCCTTTCGTTTGGAAGTCCATCGGAACCCAGTCGAAAATCCGTACGCGGACTTTACAAACAGGTCTATTCCATTGACAAATTGTTACAATGTTTATACTTACAGTGCCTTGCGAAAGTATTCGGCCCCCTTGAACTTTTCAACCTTTTGCCACATTTCAGGCTTCAAACATAAAGATATAACATTTTTATTTTTTGTGAAGAATCACCAACAAGTGGGACACAATTGTGAAGTGGAACGAAATCGAAAATGAAAAGTGGGGCGTGCAAAATTATTCGGCCCCCTTGCGTTAATACTTTGTAGAGCCACGTTTTGCTGCGATTACAGCTGCAAGTCGCTTGGGGTATGTCTCTATCAGTTTTGCACATCGAGAGACTGAAATTCTTGCCCATTCTTCCTTGCAGCTCGAGCTCAGTGAGGTTGGATGGAGAGTGTTTGTGAACAGCAGTTTTCAGCTCTTTCCACAGATTCTCGATTGGATTCAGGTCTGGAGTTTCACTTGGCCATTCTAACACCTGGATACGTTTATTTGTGAACCATTCCTTTGTAGATTTTGCTGTATGTTTGGGATCATTGTCTTGTTGGAAGATAAATCTCCATCCCAGTTTCAGGTCATTTGCAGACTCCAACAGGTTTTCATCCAGAGTGGTCCTGTATTTGGCTGCATCCATCTTCCCCTCAATTTTAACCATCTTCCCTGTCCCTGCTGAAGAAAAGCAGGCCCAAACCATGATGCTGCCACCACCATGTTTGACAGTGGGGATGGTGTGTTGAGGGTGATGAGCTGTGTTGCTTTTACGCCAAACATATCATTTTGCATTGTGGGCAAAAAGTTTGATTTTGGTTTCATCTGACCAGAGCACCTTCTTCCACATGTTTGGTGTGTCTCCCAGGTGGCTTGTGGCAAACTTTAGACGAGACTTTTTATGGATATCTTTGAGAAATGGCTTTCTTCTTGCCACTCTTCCATAAAGGCCAGATTTGTGCAGTGTACGACTGATTGTTGTCCTATGGACAGACTCTCCCACCTCAGCTGTAGTTCTCTGCAGTTCATCCAGAGTGATCATGGGCCTCTTGGCTGCATCTCTGATCAGTCTTCTCCTTGTCTGAGCTGAAAGTTTAGAGGGACGGCCAGGTCTTGGTAGATTTGCAGTGGTCTGATACTCCTTCCATTTCAAAATGATCGCTTGCACAGTGCTCCTTGGGATGTTTAAAGCTTGGGAAATCTTTTTGTATCCAAATCCGGCTTTAAACTTCTCCACAACAGTATTATGGACCTGCCTGGTGTGTTCCTTGGTCTTCATGATGCTCTCTGCGCTTTCAACAGAACCCTGAGACTATCACAGAGCAGGTGCATTTATACAGAGACTTGATTACACACAGGTGGATTCTATTTATCACCATCAGTCATTTAGGACAACATTGGATCATTCAGAGATCCTTGCTGAACTTCTGGAGTCAGTTTGCTGCACTGAAAGTAAAGGGGCCGAATAATTTTGCACGCACCACTTTTCAGTTTTTTATTTGCTAAAAAAGTTTAAATTATCCAATAGATTTCGTTCCACTTCACAATTGTGTCCCACTTGTTGGTGATTCTTCACAAAAAATTAAAATTTTATATCTTTATGTTTGAAGCCTGAAATGTGGCAAAAGGTTGAAAAGTTCAAGGGGGCCGAATACTTTCGCAAGGCACTGTAAGTTCAACTGATAAAGAATGTTTTGATTCTTGGCAGACTGCCCAGTTTTTCTCTTCTTTTCTTTTGAAGGCTGTGGCTTCAGAAGAGCAGAGAGAATTTTTTGCATAGAAAGAATTGTGATTCTTGACGATTAATTGTGCATCTCTAATATATATATATATATATATATATATATATATATATATATATATATATATATATATATATATTTTTTTATTTTTTATTTTTTTTCCAGTCCTGTAGACAGGTAGGAGGAACTATGTCCAAAACAAGGTAAATCCCTTCTTGAACGGTTGTCTCTGGTTGTTGTGACATGTGCCCCCCTATTGGAATATTTTCCCTATATTTCTTCAGGTAACAACTAAAAATTTGGAACTTTGTATCACTTTCAGTCGCCGTGACAACTGTCACCAGGTCAAGCAGAGAGCATAAACCTCCTTAGTGGGGACACAGACAGCAATAAGGTACTGATCCTTCCCCACCCTATACAAAACAAAAAAGGCTTTAACCAGATCATTCTAAAATCCGGCCATACACAGCTCAAATTTCAGCTAATTTCTGCTGAATTGGCCACAATTTGAGCTATAGGTGCCCCTGTTGGCACCCTCACAACCACCGAGCCAGGGTTGTGGAGAAGAGGTGCTGCCCCCCCACCCGAAAGCACCCGCTCCCATGTTGAGGGCATGTGGCCTGGTATGGTTTCAGGGTGAGGAGAGGGGTCACTCACTCTCCCCTCCCCCTTTTCTGGCCCGCCGGGCTGCATGCTTGGATAAAGGTCTGGTATGGATTTTGGGGGGACCTCACGCCATTTTTTTTTTTTTTTTAAATGGCGTGGGTTTCCCCTTAAAATCCATACCACACCGAAGGTTCACAGGCTGCCATGATGGAGAAAGGAGAGAATATCAGGGGGCTAAAATAAGACACAATCCCTGTAAATGTAACTATTTTGTGTCTTCCTGGCAGAATTCTTTCCTGCTTTTTTTTTCTCCCTCCCTAATCTGTCCTCCAGACAGTCTGTGTCATTCCTGTTGCTTTCTTCCCCCTTCAGCAACAGTAAATTTTAAAACTGACAGTCTCTAGTCTAGTGCCAAGAACAGAGAGCAACTGAGCATGTGCAGAGGAGGGCGAGTGCATTGCTGGATTTTAACCACCTTCAGACCGGACCATTTTGCTGGTAAATGACCAGAGGTCTTTTTACAATTTGGCACTGCGCTGCTTTAACTGGTAATTGCGCGGTCATGCAATGTTGTACCCAAACAAAATTTGCGTCCTTTTCTTCCCACAAATAGAGCTTTCTTTTGATGGTATTTGATTGCCTCTGCGATTTTTATTTTTTGCGATATAAACGTAAAAAGACCGCAAATTTTGAAAAAAAATGATATTTCCTACTTTTTGTTATTAGAAAAATCCAATAAACTCAATTTTAGTCATACATTTAGGCCAAAATGTATTCAGCCACATGTCTTTGGTAAAAAAAAAGTCAATAATTGTATATTTATTGGTTTGCGCAAAAGTTGTCACATCTACAAACTAAGGTACGTTTTCTGGAATTTACGCAGCTTTTAGTTTACGACTGCCTATCTCATTTCTTGAGGTGCTAAAATGGCAGGGCAGTACAAAACCCCCCCAAATGACCCCATTTTGGAAAGTAGACACCCTAAGGAAATAGATAAGTGGCATGTTGAGCCCATTGAATATTTTATTTTTTTGCCTCAAGCGATTGAATAATGACAAAAAATAAAATATATATATTTTTTTTTACACAAAGTTGTCACTAAATGATATATTGCTCACACATGCTATGGGCATATGTGAAATGACACCCCAAAATAAATTCTGCTGCTTCTCCTGAGTACGGGGATACCACATATGTGGGACTTTTTGGGAGCCTAGCCGCGTACGGGGCCCCGAAAACCAAGCACCGCCTTCAGGCTTTCTAAGGGCGTAAATTTTTGATTTCACTTCTCACTACCTATTACAGTTTTGAAGGCCATAAAATGCCAAGATGGCACAAAACCCCCACAAATGACCCCATTTCAGAAAGTAGACACCCCAAGCTATTTGCTGAGAGGCATTTTGAGTCCATGGAATATTTTATATTTTGCCACAAGTTGCGGGAAAATTACAAACTTTAATTTTTTTTTATTTTTTTTTCACAAAGTTGTCACTAAATGATATATTGCTCACACATGCTATGGGCATATGTGAAATGACACCCCAAAATAAATTCTGCTGCTTCTCCTGAGTACGGGGATACCACATATGTGGGACTTTTTGGGAGCCTAGCCACGTACGGGGCCCCGAAAACCAAGAACCGCCTTCAGGTTTTCTAAGGGCGTAAATATTTGACTTCACTCCTCACTACCTATTACAGTTTTGAAGGCCATAAAATGCCAAGATGGCACAAAACCCCCACAAATGACCCCATTTTAGAAAGTAGACACCCCAAGCTATTTGCTGAGAGGCATGTTGAGTCCATGGAATATTTTATATTTTGCCACAAGTTGCGGGAAAATTACAAACTTTTTTTTTTTTTTCACAAAGTTGTCACTAAATGATATATTGCTCACGCATGCCATGGGCATATGTGAAATGACACCCCAAAATAAATTCTGCTGCTTCTCCTGAGTACGGGGATACCACATATGTGGGACTTTTTGGGAGCCTAGCCGCGTACGGGGCCCCGAAATCCAAGCACCGCCTTCAGGCTTTCTAAGGGCGTTACAGTTTTGAAGGCCATAAAATGCCAAGATGGCACAAACCCCCCCCAAATGACCCCATTTTGGAAAGTAGACACCCCTAAATTTAGGGGTACACTAGTGAGACTAGGTAATAAATGGTGGGTGCCCTGAAACTATAAAAAAAATAACTAACCAACCAGCGTCACCTGTAACAGTTATATGGTGATCACTGGTGAAAGGGTTAACTAGGGGGCAATCAGGGGGCTTTATGCGGTAGTATATGGGGGTCCCTGGCGCTATAAAAAGCTGCGGCGAACCTAAATACCTACCTGCCTAACTAGCGTCACCTGTGACACTAATGCAGCGATCAGAAAAACGATCGCTTATTAGGCTGGGTTCACACTGGAGCGATGCGGGAACGCCACGAATGCGCGGCGGGTTCCCGCATCACATGCCTCCCGGCGGCAGTTCACACTGCCCTATGCGAACTGCTGGGAGTGTCAGTGAAATGTTAATGACACCCCCAGATCAGTTCGCAAATCGCAGTGCGATCTGCAAACTCGGATCGCATGGTGTGAACACCCATGCGATCCGATTCTGCTGCGGACCAAAAAAAGGGTCCCGTGCGAGTTTGCGGCGGGTGCGACACGAATTCAGCCATACTATCTGTATGGCTGAACTCGAATCGCACAGAGATCGGATGTGATTTGCACTGCAGTGCGGTGCGAATCACATCCGTTCTCATAAACCGCTGCAATGTGAACCCAGCCTTAGTGACACTGGCGACGGGGGGTGATCACGGGGTTAAACCTTTATTGGGGGGGTTAGGGGGGTACCTTAGAACTAAAGGGGGCTAACCCTAACTGCCCTAACAGTTATTACAGTCACAAATGACACCCGCCGGGTGATCAGGGGGTTAAACCTTTATTAGGTAATAAATGGCGGGTGCCCTGAAACTATAAAAAAATAATTAACCAACCAGCGTCACCTGTAACAGTTATATGGTGATCACTGGTGAAAGGGTTAACTAGGGGGAAATCAGGGGGCTTTATGCGGTAGTATATGGGGGTCCCTGGCGCTATAAAAAGCTGCGGCGAACCTAAATACCTACCTGCCTAACTAGCGTCACCTGTGACACTAATACAGCGATCAGAAAAATGATCGCTTATTAGGCTGGGTTCACACTGGAGCGATGCGGGAACGCCACGAATCCGTGGCGGGTTCCCGCATCGCATGCCTCCCGGCGGCAGTTCACACTGCCCTATGCGAACTGCTGGGAGTGTCAGTGAAATGTTAATGACACCCCCAGATCAGTTCGCATATCGCAGTGCGATCTGCAAACTCGGATCGCATGGTGTGAACACCCATGCGATCCGATTCTGCTGCGGGCCAAAAAAAGGGTCCCGTGCGAATTTGCGGCGGGTGCGGCGGGTGCGGCGGGTGCGATGCGAATTCAGCCATACTATCTGTATGGCTGAACTCGAATCGCACAGAGATCGGATGTGATTTGCACTGCAGTGCGGTGCGAATCACATTCGTTCTCATAAACCGCTGCAATGTGAACCCAGCCTTAGTGACACTGGCGAGGGGGGGTGATCACGGGGTTAAACCTTTATTGGGGGGGGTTAGGGGGGCACATTAGAACTAAAGGGGGCTAACCCTAACTGCCCTAACAGTTATTACAGTCACAAATGACACCAATGCAAAAAAAAAAAAAAAAAAAAGCAATTGGTGTCACTGTGACTGGGGGGGGCAGGGGTAATTGGGGGGTGATCGGGGGGTAAAGGGGGGGTGTGAGTGTGCCTGGCATGTTCTACTGTGTAGTGTAGTGCTTGTGCAACTCACCGATGCTCTCTCCTCGGTGCCGGAACAAAAAATACCGACACGGAGGAGAGAATACATCACTTCCTCTCCTGTGTTTACATTACAGGAGAGGAAGTGATGTCACGGGACATTTTCATTCGTCGGGAGCGATCGCGAGGGGGTGGCCATGAATGAATGGCCGTCCCCTCGTCCGGGATCGCTCCCGAACGAACACCGACCGGCGCAGGCACCGGGCGGGGGCCCGATCGGGCCCCCGACCGGCGGGCAGGCAAGGACGTACATGTAAGCCCTTATGCCTGCCCGTGCCATTCTGTCGACGTACATCGTCGTGCGGCGGTCGGCAAGTGGTTAAACAGTACAGGCACTTGTAACAGCAACCAAAGTGTAAATCAAAAAAATCCTGATCAACCCCCCCAGAATGTCACAATGTGACACTGGAACTACTCTGATGGACGTATGTAAAAATGTTAGTAAAAAAGAAAAAATATAAAATAATATAATAAAAATGATATATATATTTTTTAACATACTGTCACAAGTTAGTGTTCCTGATCACCGCCTTACCTGTCATATCATGACGCTGTACTGCACTTATGACAGTATTTGAAAAGAAAACAAATGTTATTTAATCTCTTCATCTTCTGAAAAAGTGTGACAAAAAATTTCACTATTAAAAAACCTTGCCATGCTTCTTACTAAATACCTCAGACCGCCTACTTTCCAAAAAGAGGTCATATGGGGGAATTTGTACAGTCCTGGCATTTTAAGGGCCTCAAAAAATGAAATATATACTGTATACCATAGTTTGTAAATGCTATAGCTTTCACTCAAACCATTTACTATACACTTATTGGTATATATTACATATTATATATATATTTTTTTTTACCAACGGCAGGTACCAGAATACATTTTGGCATACATTTCTGAAGAAGTTTTTTTTTTTTTACTGGATATGTTTTATCCAATAGAAAATATAATTTTATTTTCAAAATTTGCAGACTTTTTTTCTTTATATAATAAAGAAAAAAAAATAGTGGTGATCAAATGCCACCAGAAGAAATCTCTATTTGTGTGAAAAAAATAACATACATTTAGTGTTACATGATCACGCAATTGTCATTTAAAGTAGCGCAGTGCAGAATAGCAAAAAAAAAAAAAAAGCCTGGTTGTGAAGAGGGTAAAACCTTCTCAAGCTCAAGTGGTTAAAGCGTAATTCCACCCAAAAGTGGAACTTCTGCTTTTCCGGTTCCTCCCCCCTCCGGTGTCACATTTGGCATCTTTCAGGGTGGAGGGGGGCAGATACCTGTCTAATACAAGTATTTGCCCCCACTTCCAATGATAAACCCGTGCAGATTCCATTGTGATCTATGCAATGCCCGCCTCCCCCCCCCGCTGTTTTCTGGGAGACACAAAGGTCCCACAAGACAGCAGGGACCAGTAAGGATGCTCAGAGTGACTCGCGCATGCGCAATAGGGAACCAGACTGTCAAGCCACAAGGATTCACCTCCTGATTCCATTACTAGCAATGTCAGCGCCTCCACCTGGAAGCTGAGGGACAGATCGGCTTTGGGTGAGGACATCGTGGGCTCCCTGGACAGGTAAGTGTCCTAATATTAAAAGTCAGCAACTGCAGTATTTGTAGCTGCTGACTATTTTTTTTTTCTGATGGAAAAACTTTCTAATTTTGAAAGAGGAAAGCAATCAAACCTTCACCATGCAGCCCAATATAATCACATGCTGCTCAGCCTATCTGGGAGGGTTCTACACTTTATTTTGTAAAACATTGTCCAGATTGCTGCTGCTCTACAAATCCTGTATACTCCTAATAATGGTACCTGTGTACCAGTACTGCTGCAGTAAGCCCGCGGACGCGGCCAAAAGTTTGCGAACTGCAAAGTTCGCGGCGGACCCCATTGACTTTAATGGCAGGCGAACCTTAAAAACCTACACGTCATATTTGCAGCCACAAAATACTTACTAGCTGTGCACACATAGTCCCACAACATGGACACTGACATAACAAAAGTATTAAGTGAATCTGGGATCGACAACGACAAGCATTCTTTTTTTTGACAATTCAGGAGCGTATGAAGGCCATGGAGGAGAGGCAAAGTCAGGCCAGGCTATGAAGGGGATGCAGGACATAATCAGTGCCACAGTCAGGGCAGCGCAGTCCTGTGCCAGTGTCCCAGTGTGCCAACCTGTGCTCGAGCCCCTCCTTCTGCCCGGCCCTTACCCCCACCTATGCAGGGCTCCACTGTGGTGGTCCAGAGGTGCCAGTCCAGTGCTGATCCTCAGCCATGATGCTGGCACTGCCTGCTGATTGGCTTCTCCGCTGCTATCTCCCTCACTGTCTGAAAATAGCACCGTGATAGAGACTGAGCACTGACACCAGCACCGAGATAGAGAGCACTGACACCTGCACCGTGATAGAGAGCACTGACACCTGCACCGTGATAGAGAGCACTGACACCAGCACCGAGATAGAGAGCACTTACACCACACCAGCACCGTGGTAGAGAGCACTGACACCAGCACTGAGATAGAGAGCACTGACACCAGCACGGAGATAGAGAGCACTGACACCAGCACTGAGATAGAGAGCACTGACACCAGCACCGTGATAGAGAGCACTGACACCAGCACCGTGATAGAGAGCACTGACACCAGCACCAAGATAGAGAGCACCGACACCAGCACCGAGATAGAAAGCACTGGAGCATGAAGGCCCCCATTTGCACTAAACTGGAAACGGTTTGGTGGCCTGGCTCCTGCTCATCATCCAGGATAATGTCATCCTCCTCGTTCTCCTCTCCCCATCCACGCACAACAGGGATCCCAGAAAGGTTTAAAGCATGCTCTTCTTGCTCCTCCTCATCTGCCCCGGCACCATCCTCCTCTGACTCCTCTTCAGACTCCTGTTGTTGACTTGTCTCAGATAGAGTAGCCCCCCCTGGAAATTCACCCAGCATTGCGACTTCCTCATCTTCCTCAGCCACTGGCGCGGTGAAAAACAAAACAAGCTCCCCAGAACCTGTTCTGCCGCAGAGTTCTTACAGTTAGTCGTTAACTGCGCGTTTCTGCTGGAGCAGCCTATCAAGCATATAGCAGGTTGAGTTCCATCGCGTCGGGCAAGCGCAAATAAGACGTCTGACCCGGCAGATTGTGTCGCCGCTGAATGTCAGCAAGGCGAGCCATGACCGTGTAAGATCTTCTGAAATGGGCCAAGATTTTCCTTGCCTACCGCAAGATGTTCTGGACCTCAGAATATTGGACAAAAAATCGCTGCACGACCAAGTTTAAGACGTGTGCCATGCATGGCACATGTGTAATTTTGCCCTGTTTCAATGTGCTAAGCAGATTGGCACCGTTGTCATCAGTAGCCACTGATCTGCCTGTGAACGCAAAGCTGAAAGGAGTGCAGGGCCAGTGTGGCTCTTGGCTTCCAGGCACAACAGATGCAGCACAGCATGGCAACGTCTCACCTAGCATGTCGAATAGGTTCTGGGGATCTTGGGCGGCGCAGCGGAAGAGACGCTAGCAGCGAAAAAGGAGGAGTCAGCCGAGGAGGAGAGGGAGGAGGATGGAGTAGGAGGAGGAGAAGAAGAGGCAGGCCTGCATGCAATCCGTGGTGGTAAAACCAAATCTATACGGGTGCCACGGGTTACACGCTTGACGGCCGTCAGAAGGTTCACCCAGTGGGCAGTAAAAGTTATATACCTTCCCTGCCCGTGTTTGCTAGACCCTGTGTCTGTGGTCAGATGTATCTTGGCACCGACACTGTGTGCCAGAGATACATTCACTTGCCGCTGAACATGGCCATATAGCTCTAGGATGCCCTTCTGTGAGAAATACTTCCTTCCTGGGACCTTCCATTGTGGTGTTCCAATGGCCACAAATTTTCGATCTTCGATGTTCTGACAAGCCAGCCCTCAGCCGTTGAAAAAAGGGTTATACGGCATCATAATTTTTTTGCTCTCGAACATTTGGCCCACAGGAGCCTGCCTTTTTGCAGAAAAACGTGAGGACGGCATTATGGAAGGTGGAGTAGAGGACATTTGTGAGGAGAGAGGAGAAGGAGAAGTAGAAGACGAAGCTGGACGGTGAGAGCCTGGAGTGTGGCTTTGTGGGTTCCTTTGCTCCCATTGGGCTCGGTGATGACAGCTCATGTGCCTTCTTAAGGCAGTCGTCCCTAGGTGAGTGTTGGGCTTACTGCGACTTATGCGTTGATTGCAAAGATTGCAGATGGCAACACTATTGTCAGCAGCGGACACGTTAAAAAAAGCCCACACTGCGGAGCCATTTGTCGGCATCCTGGGAGCGCCAGATGTGACCGTACATGGTTGATGCCTCGCTCCTGATACATTAGCAGTCTGCTTTGTTCCTCCTGTGCAATTTAAGTTCTGCCTGCTTCTCCTCCCTATCCGCTGGTCCATATCTCCCTCTGAACTCCCCTCCTCTTCTTCTTTTGTGGGCACCCACGTGACATCACTAGACACGTCATCATCGACGTCACCTTCCCCACCGCTATAATTAGAGATCTCGGAGTAGGCAGAAACAGCGGGGACCAACCTCCTTGGGCTTATCTGGGTAGTGTCGTCAGACTGCTGAGTGGCGGTTGTTGCTACCTCCTCTTCCTGATCCAATGCCAAGAATGGCTGCGCATTGGCAATGTCTTGTGATGGATCGGAAAATAATTCCTGTGACTCAAGCGGAAGGTATATGGTGGTGGTGGTGTTGGTGGTAGTGTCTTTGGGGGTGCACACAGCAGAGAGTGAAGAGGGTGCAGATCGAGAGGATGAGGAGGGTGCAGAAGAGTAAGGCTGAGTGAGCCACTCAACCAAGTCTGGTGCGTCCTTTGACGTAATCGCACGCACCTTCTGCAATTTGCCACTTTGGCTCAAGTCTATTGCTCCTGCCCTACCCCTACCACCCCTGCGGAAGGGCCTACCTCTTCCTCTGCCTGACATTTTATAAATGACCCTGTGACAAAAGTCTCTAGAGAAGGGCGGTATGTATGCGGAAGAAGATATATAACACCCCGCTTCAATCTGTCGTTTCTGGGGGCCACTGGTCTATCACACCAGTTATAATATTTTTTTTTAAATTGCGTTTGTCACTCTTTGCAGTATCGCTGCAGAAACGCTCAGCATTCACAATGCTGCACAGTGGAAATGCACTATACTAAGCTTTCTATATGTGCAAGTATTTTATATGTGTATTACACACCTATATACTGCACACCAAATAGTACACCTATACCAGTCATTAAAAGGACCTTTGTGGACCTAGTAGCTAGTGATTTGAAGACTCTCTCTCAGTCCCTACACTGATAAAAGACAGCTGCAGAATCGGTCAGCACTCAGCTCAGCAGTCAAGTATAATAGGCTTTTTATATTTGAAAGAAAGTATATTATACGTGTACAACCCTATATACAGTACACCTATACCAGTCCTTAAAAGGACCTTTGTGGACCTAGTAGCTAGTGATTTGCAGACTGTCCCTCAGTCCCTACACTGATAAAAGACAGCTGCAGAATCGGTCAGCAATCAGCTCAGCAGTCAAGTATAATGGGCTTTCTATATTTGAAAGAAAGTATATTATATGTGTACAACCCTATATACTGTACACCTATACCAGTCCTTAAAGGGACCTTTGTGGACCTAATAGTAATAGCTAGTAATTAAACTGACTGTCCCTGCTCCACACAGCGTCCTGTCCCTACACTGACAAAAGACAGCTGCAGAATCGGTCAGCAGTGCACTCAGCAATCAGCAGCACAGCAGTCAGCAGCAGTGCACCAGAACCCTATATACTGTATACCCTATATACACCTATACCAGTCCTTAAAAGGACTTTTGTGGACCTAGTAGCTAATGATTTGTGTCACTACAGTCTGTCCCTGCTCCACACAGCAACCTCTCCCTACACTGACAAAAGACAGAATGTAAAATGGCCGCCAGATCAGGTCTAATTATAAGGTAGGGGGAATGTCCAATTGTCCATGTGCTGAAATGTCTAGATTGGCTGTCCTGTACCCCATGATGGATGTTTCATCATGGGTCAAAGTTCTTTCACAATGTAAACGCATATGTCTGCTGCGCGAACAGCGCCAGAAGTGCATGGGTTTGGCGAATCGCAAACACGAAATTCGCTGCAAACCGACCGCTGGGCGAACTGCAAGGCCATCCCTATTCTTCAGTAAAAAATAAAAAAATAATAGAAAAATCAGAATTTTTGGTCAGTAATTTATGCCCCATGCACGCAAATGCGCATTCACTGCCACAATTGTGCACAATATATTAACATATCATGAACCCAAGAAGAAGTTTGCGCACATGTGCGCGAAAATGCACGAGATTGCGTAAGTGCATATGCGCGAAAATTGTGCACAAATACATACAAAAAAAGGCTGAAAAAATAGATGCTGAAACAGGAGTATCGTGTGCAAGATGCCTAAAAAAGAGCCTAAGATAATGAAACATTTCTGATTATTTTAACTCTGTCATTCCCCTTTAACCACTTGCCGACCAGCTGAGCGAAACAACGCTATGTTACGTCGCTTCGCACTATGGCCACTAGGGGCGCACGTGTGCCTGCTGCTTGCCCCTGGAGCCGGTGCGAGTGCCTGGCGGTTGAGATCATCGCCGGGCTCCCGCAATCGCTGGTGACACACTGAGAACCGGGATCTGTGTGTGTAAACACACAGTTTCCGATTCTCTGATGGGAGAAGAAACAGTATGTCTGTTCATACAATGTAAGAACAGCGATCTGTCATCTCCCCTAGACAGTCCCCTCCCCCCTTCAGTTAGAACAAAGAGAGGGAACACAATTAACCCCTTGATCGCCTCTAGTGGTTAACTCCCTTCCCTGCCAGGGAATTTTTTACAGTAATCAGTGCATTTTTAAGTGTCCGATGTGTCCGCCATAATGGTCCCGATAAAAATCACAGATCACTGCCATTACTAGTAAAAAAAATAAAATAATAAAAATGCCATAAAACTATCCCCTTTTTTGTAGACACTATAACTTTTGCGCAAACCAATCAATATACGCTTATTGCGTTTTTTTTTTTTACCAAAAATATGTAGAATACATATCGGCCTAAACTGAGGAAAAAAAGTTTTTTAGATATATTTGCTGGATATTTATTTTAGCAAAAAGTAAAAAATATTGTGGTTTTTTTTTTTCAAAATAGTTGCTCTTTTTTTGTTTATAGCAAAAAATAAAAACCGCAGAGGTGATCTAATACCACCAAAAGAAAGCTCTATTTGTGGTAAAAAAGGACGTCAATTTTGTTTGGGTGCAATGTTGCATGACCGCGCAATTGTCAGTTACATTGACGCAGTTCCGAATGGCAAAAAGTGCTCTGGTCAGGAAGGAGGTAAAATCATCCAGGGCTGAAGCAGTTAAAAGAACTCCAGTCTTCAGAGAAGCATTGCAGCTGCCATTGCTGAGATGTGAAAATTGCTTATAATGGTGGCTCTTGTTTCAGTAATGTAAAACAAGAATATGGAAGTACGCAGATAAGGAAATCTGACATTTCTTTGACTTGTTCTGCATTCCTATTTTGGTTCAGCTACTTCCCCAAAGTTACAATTTACATTTTAATGTATAACTATCATTGCTGATGGCGATCCTGCAAAATCACTTCTGATGCAGCAAAGCTGGATAAAAAGTTTGAAAAAAAATCTTCTCATAACTTGTGATCATGTACAAATTATTACGTGAATAAGCTTACGGGTTCTACATTTTAAAAGAGGTGGCAAGTGGCATTAAAACTGCGCGCCTGTGGTTTCCTGTTCATTTCACTATTGCGGAGTACCTCATTATAGTTTTGGTTTCCAATACACCACACCAAGAGAACATTGGGAGCCTAGTGGTAGCCTGAAGTAATTACATTACGAAAAAAATTTTTTTTCCTGATTCCCAGATTTTTTTTTTATTATTTTATTATTATTATTATTTTTTATTTAAGGTACCTATATAGCGCTGTTAATTTACACATTGCTTTACATATGCATCGTACATTCACATCAGTCCCTACCCTCAAGGCGCTTACAATCTTATGTCCCTAACTCACATTCATACATTAGAAAATCAATACATTTGAACTTAAAGTGGTTATAAACCCTATTACACCACTTTTACCTACAGGTAACCCTATAACAAGGCTTATCTGTAGGTACCTTGAATATCTCCTAAACTTGCACAGTTTAGGAGATATTCAGTATATGTGCTGCTGCCAATGTCATCAGCGCATGTGCACTGAAGAAACAGGCCGCTGGTGCCGTTTCTTTAGTAGCAGTGCCGTGACCGGCAGCTCTCGTGCGTATGCGCAGGAGTGACAGCATTGCAGCTTCGGCCAGTCACAGTGCCGGAGCCACGAACTCCGGAAGTAACTCTGGTGGAAGATGTCCGCGCTGTACTCGGAGGGCCGATGCCGATCCTGGGCATCGTTCTAAGGTAAGTATTTCATAATGAGCTAGTATGCGATGTATTTTTTTTATTTAGGTACGATTACACATATGAATACTATTACTGGTGAGATAGATTACTCCTATTTTTTCTTGGCATTTCTCATTTTCTCTTTTTCATTTGTTTCATCAATAAGAGTCAATATTTGTTTATGTTAAATAGGTAGCGCCAGTTACCCCGGTTATTAGATTCTTTATACTCGCTCATTATGCCTTTGTCTTGCAGGTTTTTTTTTTTTTTTTTTTCAAGGTTTACAACCTTTTTAAAGCGATTGTAAAGTCTTGATTTTTTCCTATAAAAATAACAAACATGTTATACTTACCTTCTCTGTTGCAGTGGATTTGCATGGATCAGCCCTGATCCTCCCATTCTCGGGTGCCTCTTCTGTGCTCCTGGCCCCTCTCTCCTGTTGAGTGCCCCCACAGTAAGTAGCTTGCTATGAGGGCACCCGAGCCGAGTCACAGCTCCCTGAGTCCTTTCAGATACGGAGCCCCAACCCGGCCCCACCCCCCCTCCTGGTTGGCTAGCTGACTTTGATTGACAGCAGCGGCAGCCAATGGCCCCAATCAGGGAGGGAGAATCTTAGACAACTGAGACACTCATGGACATCACTGGACTGCGACATTATGGCAGACAGATGGGAGACTTTTGACAGATTTTTGGGACCGTTCAGGTCCGCCTGTCAGTTTTTTAGGTGGACCTGAAAGGACACTCCATAGAGGTCTATGGAGGGACGGATGTCAGCGGTCTGAAAAAGTGTAACGGAGGAAAAAAACTATTTTTCCATCCGTCTGAGGATCGGATCGGTCCGTCGTCATCCGATCCCTCATAGGGGAGAGCGGCGCTCTGACAGGTCCATCCCTCTACAGCGTGCAGAGACAGACCTGTCATCTTCCTGCTCAGCGGGGATTGATGGTGCAATCCCCCACTGAGCAGAGCGGGCTCCCTACATGGACACGACCGTGTGAAAGAGCCCTAAAAGTCAGCAGCTACAAACACTGTAGCTGCTGACTTTTAATAAGCACACTTACCTGTCCAGGGTGCCTGCGATGTCGGCCGCCCAAGGCCGATCTGTCCATGGGATCGGGTCCCGCCGCCGCCATTCGAACTAAGGTAAACAGGCAGTGGAGCCTTGCGGCTTCACTGCCCTTTTCCTACGGCGCATACCTGACTCTCTCGGCGCTTTGTGAATGGCTGGCTGTATTCTGGGACACGCACAGTTCCCAGAAAACAGCGCGCCCCATTCCCTAGCAGACGCGAGGAGGAAAAGAACAAAGATCACCGCGGAGTAATACGTGGCAGATTAGGATTATCTGCCTGGCAACAGCCATTTCTGGTAAGTAAAAAAAAAAAATTTATACATTTTTTTTCTTTTCCAGATTTTTAGGAGCATTTGTTTGTAATTTTGAGTGTTTACAAAAAAACTGGTAGCTGATTGGCTACTATACAGAGCTGCACCAGATTTTGTACTCCAGTTTTAGTAAATCAAGCCCCAATGTGTGATCTGATTTCAGGTCATCTGTCTGAGGTCTAAAAATATGTTTTCATGTCTGTACCGGAAGGAACTCAAGACTCAAGACTCTAGAACTGTGTGAGTTGTATACATTCTGTTTAAATTTATCAGTTTGTGACTGTTCTAGAATTGTGTAAGTTTAAGTTTTATGAGCCTTTATTAGATATTTGCTCAGGTTGTTGAAATAGATTTTCCGTTAGCTATGAGAATTGCGCTTATGTTAGTCTGCGATGTCTCTGGACTGAGACAATGTAACTTGGTTTATGTTACGCAGTCTTGAAATAGCTGACTGTTGCTAAGTCCAGTAGCTCTCTTATGTCTCCTTCCAATTTTGGAGCTTTGCAAAGAGGCAGATCCTGGAATATGCAGAGCCCGTCATACAAGGGGCAGGAATGAGGCCTGTCATTTATAAGGGGCCCATCAAGCTGAAACATGGCAGGTAGTGACTCAGAGGGATGTGACTCAGCTGCAGTTCTGTCTGTAATTTGACTCACAAGGATGATTCAATTATATTAGCAGAAAAGCAGGCTGTGTACAGCTCCTGTCTAGGAAAAGATAACATTCATAAGGATAATGCCTCGCACTCATAGCAAACCTTGTCTGGGGACAGTAATTCTAAAGCTCTAAAAATGAAGATTTATGAGCCAAAGAATATCACCGTTCCATGGTCTCATCTGACGATCTTTTGATGCTTCGGATTTTTACAAATCATAGACGATTACTTACATTTTTTTGTGTTGTGAGCACTCTAAAATTCAATATATGCTATAAATTGTTCTGATCTATGCAATTAAACCCGCTCTGTTTCAAACAATGATTTATATATTGATATAAAGTGGGGTTCCACCCTGAATTTTTTTTTTTTCAGAATCGGACTCCTCTCAACCTATAAAAAATTTTTGGGAGCCCCTGTCTCCTGTTCATTCATCTTTAGTGCTGAGAAAGGACTGAGGACACAGATTCCCCAGTCCCTTTGTCTGTCTTAACCACTTTCAGACCGGACCAATTTGCTGGTCAAAGACCAGACCACTTTTTGCGATTCGGCACTGCGTCGCTTTAACTGACAATTGCGCGGTCGTGCGACGTGGCTCCCAAACAAAATTGACGTCCTTTTTTTTCCCACAAATAGAGCTTTCTTTTGGTGGTATTTGATCACCCCTGCGGTTTTTATTTTTTGCGCTATAAACAAAAATAGAGCGACAATTTTGAAAAAAACGCATTATTTTTTACTTTTTGTTATAATAAATATCCCCCAAAAATATATAAAAAAACATTTTTTTCCCTCAATTTAGGCCGATACGTATTCTTCTACATATTTTTGGTAAAAAAAATCGCAATAAGCGATTATTGATTGGTTTGCGCAAAAGTTATAGCGTTTACAAAATAGGGATAGTTTTATAGCATTTTTATTAATAATTTTTTATTATTTTTTTTTTTACTAGTAATGGCAGCGATCTGCGATTTTTATTGTGACTGCGACATTGTCGGGGACCCATCGGACATTTTTGACACATTTTTGGGACCATTGTCATTTATACAGTAATCACTGCTATATAAATGCAGTGATTCCTGTGTAAATGACACTGGCAGTGAAAGGGTTAACCAGTGGGTGGCAGTGTAGGGGTTAAGTGTTCCTAGGGGTGTGTTACTAACTGTGGGGGGGGTTGGGCTTTCATTTAGTGTACACTGATCTCTGCTCCAATCACATGGAGCAGAGATCAGCGTCACTAGTTGCTAGGCAGAATGGGAAAATGTTGTTTATACAGCATTTCCTCCATTCGGCCGCTCCGTGAGACGATCGCGGGGATGCCCGCGGCGTTCAAATCCGCGGGTCCCGCGACCGGACTCACGGGGGTCCCGACCAGCGCGGGAGCGCGCCGCCGGCGGTGCGCTCCCGATGGCACGGCGGCAACGAATATTGGACGTACATGTACGCCAATATGCCTGCCCGTGCCATTCTGTCGACGTACATCGTCGTGCGCTGGTCGGGAAGTGGTTAAAGGGGAGATGTCAGGGGTCTGTTGCTGCATACAGAAGCTTTTTTTTAACTTCATGCATAGAATGCATGATGGTAAACAACCTTAAGTATTTACAACCACTTTAATGCATTCTCTGCATTAAAGAGGAGGTCCAACCCCACCACGAAAAATTAAAAGTCAGCAGCTACAAATACTGCAGCTGCCGACTTTTAATATATGGACACTTACCTGTCCAGGGAGCTCACGATGTCGGTAGCACAGCCGATCTTCGGATTGGCTGTCGGCTGCAGCTGCCACCATTCTTAGTAAGGGAACCCGGCAGTGAAGCTTTTCGGCTTCACAGCTGGGTCCCTACTGCGCATGCGCGAAGTGCGCTGCGCTTTCTTATTGGTCTGTTGACAGAAGAAGGAGGGGGGAGGAGAAGGGTAAATGGATGTTTTGCTTTTGAGCGGAACTCCGCTTTAAAGTAAAAAACATTACAGCCCCCCCCCCCCATATACTTACCTGAGCCTGATCTCAATCCAACGATGCAAACAAGAACATTGGCTCCTGCTTCTGTCAGTCACAGCTGGAGGTAGCTGGGGGACAGGGGCGGTGTCGAGCCACGCTCTGTGTGTCTATGGACATACAGAGTCAGCTCGGAAGGAAGCCCACACAAGTGCCCCCATATCAAGCAGCTTGCTATGGGGACACTTAGCAGAGGGTAGGGGCCAGGAGCGCTGGCGGGGGACCCGACAAGAGGAGGATTGGGGCTGCTCCGTGCTATATATCATTCCATTCTCGATCAGTGTTGTGTCAAATGTAGCCCACCCCCCCACAGTTAGAATCACTCCCTAAGACACACTTAACTCCTGCAGTGCCCCCTACTGGTTAACCCCTTCACTGCCAGTCACATTTACACAGTAATCTGTACATTTTTAATCACACTGATCGCTGTATAAAAGTGAATGGTCCCAAAATAGCCCCAAAAGTGTCCAATCTGTCTGCCCTAATGTTGCAGTCACAATAAAAATCGCAGATCGCCGCCATTACTAGTAAAAAAAATATTAATAAAAAATGCCATAAATCTATCCCCTATTTTGTAGACACTATAACTTTTGTGCAAACCAATCAATAAACACTTGAATACATATCGGCCTAAACTGAGGAAAGACATTTTTTTAAAATATATTTTTGGGGCTATTTATTATAGCAAAAAGTAAAAAATATTGAGTTTTTTTCAAAATTGTTGCTATTTTTTTGTTTATAGTGCAAAAAATAAAAACCGCAGAGGTGGTCAAATAGCACCAAAAGAAATCTCTATTTGTGGGGAAAAAAGGACGTCAATTTTGTTTGGGAGCCACGTCGCACGGCCGCGCAATTGTCAGTTAAATCGACGCAGTGCCCAATCGCAAAAAAAGCTCTAGTTTTTGGCCAGCCAAATGGTCCGAGCTGAAGTGGTTAAAAAAAAGAAATAAGGGTTTACGATCCCTTTAATACGAACATATAGATTGCCCAAGTCTGCAAATACTGCAAATGGGTGGAGAACTGGGCTAAAATAAGCAACTTCTTCTTTGTCTCCAGTTAAACACATAGAGTTTCCTTTTTAAATTTCCCTTTTTTTTCAATGAATAATTTCATCTGGCATAAATGTTTTATGAAGCCTGGGATAACACTCCAAATGCTGCGTTTTTCATGTTTCTCCTTCAATCTCACAGTCAGGAACACGACTTGGCCCACGTTCCCACTGTGCTGATTTGGCATTCGATTCAACATGTCAAATCGCATGCCAAATCGGACCCTATTGCTGGAAATGGCACCATCCAAATCAGTGCGACGCCGACTTTGGGGCCCCTAAATACATCCAAAGTCAGTCGCAATAAAAACTTAAAGTTGAAATAAAGACAGGGACAGTTTTTCACAGTTCAGTTTTTCGGAGCTGCCTAATAAACTACTTTAAAAAACTGTCTAGTGTGTTTTTTTATTGACTTTCTTTCCCATTCTTTGAATGGGTAGGGGTACCCCATACTTATTCACATAGGGTGGGGGGCCAGGATCTGGGGGCCCTCTTATTAAAGGGGGCTCCCAGATTCCGATAAGCCCAGCGCCCACAGACCCCGACAACCAACGACCAGGGTTGTCGGGAAGAGGCCCTTGTCCTCATCAACATGGGGACAAGGTGCTTTGGGGTGGGGGGCCCGCAGAGTGCTCCCTTCCTCAAAGCATACACCCCCCCATTTTGAAGGCATGCGGCCTGGTACGGTTCAGGGGGGGCGCTCGCTCACCCCCAACCCCTTTCCTGACTGGCCAGGCTGCGTGCTCGGATAGGGGTCTGGTATGGATTTTGGGGGGACTCCACGCTGTTTTTTTGGTGTAGGAGGTTCCCCTTAAAATCTATACCAGACCTAAGGGACAGTGTCTCCTCTCCCTCGTGCTCGCTGCAATAGGAAAATTTATTTTTCCTATTGCAGTGAGCACGAGATGTACAGTACCCTACAGCCGAGAACCAGCGCAATAGGATCGCGCTGGAAACATTCTCGCGGGCAGGTGCTGTAGCTGCCCTTGCATTGTATTTGGTCCGTCGGACCAGCATACAGACGAACGGGTTTCCTGCTAGGAACTGGGTCCGGCGGAGTTCCGGCTGGAAAACTTAAAACATGTTCTATTTCTAAAGTCCGTCGGATTTTTGGAAGCAAAGGTCCGATGGAGCCCACAACACGATCGAATTGTCCGACAGATTTGTTCCGTCAGACCTTTGCTATCAAAAAGTCCGGTCATGTGTATGTGGCATTAGATTTGTTTTTTTTAACTAACAGATATAAGTGTGTGTGTAGTAGGGATCACATGCCTGAAGAAGGGTCCTGCGTGGCACTATTCTTGTGTTGTGATCATGCGATAAATCATCCATTTGGGCGCTATCTATGTCATTCCATAGTGTGCTGGCAAATATCTTCACTGTGTAGTAATGTTGCCACCTTTTCTTCAAGCCAAACCCGAACACTTTAGCAGCGGCATTTTTTTGGGGGGGGAGGTATACGCTATAAGATTGTAAAAGACCTGGGACACTTTTGGTGGCCTGAAAGAGAGTAGTAAAGTGGCGCATAGCTCACTGCAACAAACAGTGTGCATGGCTGACCTGTGTGTGTTCTGCATGGAATGCAGGGTCAGATATGTCCTGGGAAGAGGGCTAGTGCTAGCAGGGGGGTGGTGAGAGTTAGATAAGTGCTGGGGGGGGGCGGAGAGTTAGATAAGTGCTGGGGGGGGGGGCGCGGAGAGTTAGATAAGTGCTGGGGGGGGCAGTGGCGGCTGGTGCTAAGAATTTTTTTTGGGGGGGGGGGGGGCGCAAAAAAACTGAGGGCCACATGACAAGGCCTGGTAGGCTGGATTCGGCCTGTGGGCCTTGTGTTTGACATATGTGATCTATATCTTCATTATCTTGGCTATTTGCTGTCCTTGTCCACCTTACATTTTTTTTTATTTTTTTGGGATGTTCCCTTTTTACCTTTGAACTCCCAGAGTTCACTTTCACTGTAAGGAGGGACTCTGCGGACTCTGATGTAAGGATGAACTCTGGGGACTCTAAAATGAGGGATGCTCTGGGAGCTCTGATTTAAGGGGAACACTGAGAACTCTGATGTACAGAGAGAACTCTGATGTAAGGGGGAACACTGAGAACTCTGATGTACAAAGAGAACTCTGATGTACGGGGGGAACACTGAGAACTCTGATGTAAGGGGGAACACTGTGGCCTCTGGTGTAGAGGTCGACCGATATATCGGCCGGCCGATATATCGGCCGATATTTGCCGTTTTTTAACCACTTCAGCTCCGGACCAATAAACACCTTAAGGACCAGAGGTCTTTTTGCAATTTCGCACTGCGCTGCTTTAACTGGTAATTGCGCGGTCATGCAATATTGCACCCAAACGAAATTTGCGTCCTTTTCTTCCCACAAATAGAGCTTTCTTTTGATGGTATTTGATTGCCTCTGCGATTTTTTTTTTTGCGATATAAATGGAAAAAGAGCGAAAATTTTGAAAAAAAAAGATATTTTCTTCTTTTTGTTATAAGAAAAATCGAATAAACTAAATTTTAGTCATACATTGAGGGCAAAATTTATTCAGCCACATGTCTTTAGTAAAAAAAATGTCAATAAGCGTATATTTTTTGGTTTGCGCAAAAGTTATAGCGTCTACAAACTAGAGTACATTTTCTGGAATTTACACAGCTTTTAATTTATGACTGCCGATCTCATTTCTTGAGGTGCTAAAATGGCAGGGCAGTACAAATCCCCCCCAAATGACCCCATTTTGGAAAGTAGACACCCCAAGGAAATTGCTGATGGGTATGTTGAGCCCATTGAATATTTATTTTTTTTGTCCTAAGGGATTGAATAATGACAAAAAAAAAAAAAAAACATTTTTTTACAAAAAGTTGTCACTAAATGATATATTGCTCACACATGCCATGGTTATATGTGGAATTGCACCCCAAAATATATTCCGCTACTTCTCCCGAGTATGGGGATACCACATGTGTGGGACTTTTTGGGAGTCTAGTCGCGCACGGCACCCCGAAAACCAATCACCACCTTCAGGATTTCTAAGGGTGCAAATTTTTGATTTAACTCCTCACTACCTATCACAGTTTCGAAGACCATAAAATGCCAAAATAGCACAAAACCCCCCAAAATGACCCCATTTTGGAAAGTAGACACCCCAAGCTATTTACTGAGAGGCATGTTGAGTCCATGGAATATTTTATATTTTGCCACAAGTTGCGGGAATATTAAAAACTTTTTTTTTTTTTGCACAAAGTTGTCACTAAATGATATATTGCTCACACATGCTATGGGCAGAAGTCAAATTACACCCCAAAATAAATTCTGCTGCTTCTCCCGAGTACGGGGATACCACATGTGGGGGACTTTTTGGGAGCCTAGCCACGTACGGGACCCCGAAAACCAAGCACTGCCTTCCGGATTTGAATATAAAATGCTACCAAAAAACCTGTTAGCGATGGCAGGGATCAGGCCTGACTCTGCGATCGCTGCAGTTATGTGTTTAGTGTTTTGTAAGTGACAGTGATCGATCGATACTGCACTTGGGTGGGCTGGGCAGAGGGGCAAAACGCAGGTGCCAGCAGGTATCTGGGCTGATCCCGCTAACAATGCGTTTTTTTGGAACCCTAAACTGCTGGGGACGCTAGTATAGATCTGATCAGATCAGATATTGATCTTTTCAGATTCTATACCACTACGGGAGGTGTATGCTTTGCGTGTGGGTGTTAGCGGTACTGGCACTAACCCAGCGCTGCCTGGGGCGACGCAGACCCTGACCCTAAAACCTAATTGATATCACCCGCCGGGTTAAACCTTTATTGGGTAATAAATGGTGGGTGCCCTGATGCTATAAAAAACAAACTAACCAGAGTCACCCGTAACACTTATACGGTGATCAGTGGTGAAAGGGTTAACTAGGGGCAATCAGGGGGTTCAAATTTTTATTAGGTAGTATATGGGGGTCCCTGGCGCTATATAAAAACCTGACGGGGAACCTAAATAACTAACTGGCTAACCAGCATCACCAGTGACACTTATACTGTGATCGCTGGTGAAAGGGGGTGAAAGGGTTAACTAGCAGCAATCAGGGGGTTAAAACCATTATTGGGTAGTATATCGGGGTACCTAGCGCTATAAAAACCTGGCGGTGAACCTAAAAAAATAACTAGCTACCTAGCGACACTAGCGACACTGATGCAGCGTTCAGAAAAATTATCGCTTAGTGACACTGGCAAAAGGGGGTGAAAGGGTTAACTAGCGGAAATCAGGGGGTTAAAACCATTATTGGGTAGTATATCGGGGTACCTAGCGCTATAAAAACCTGGCGGTGAACCTAAAAAAATAACTAGCTACCTAGCGACTGTAGCGACACTAATGCAGCGATCAGAAAAACGATCGCTTAGTGACACTGGCAAAAGGGGGTGAAAGGGTTAACTAGCGGCAATCAGGGGGTTAAAACCATTATTGGGTAGTATATCGGGGTACCTAGCGATATAAAAACCTGGCGGTGAACCTAAAAAAATAACTAGCTACCTAGCGACACATGCAGCGATCAGAAAAATGATCGCTTAGTGACACTGGCAAAAGGGGGTGAAAGGGTTAACTAGCGGCAATCAGGGGGTTAAAACCATTATTGGGTAGTATATCGGGGTACCTAGCGCTATAAAAACCTGGCGGTGAACCTAAAAAAATAACTAGCTACCTAGCGACTGTAGCGACACTAATGCAGCGATCAGAAAAACGATCGC
The DNA here is from genome assembly GCF_037356315.1 of Lithobates pipiens. Taxonomy (NCBI): domain Eukaryota; kingdom Metazoa; phylum Chordata; class Amphibia; order Anura; family Ranidae; genus Lithobates; species Lithobates pipiens. Next base: position 92,745,971 of record NW_027507764.1, read on the forward strand.
TTAGTGACACTGGCAAAAGGGGGTGAAAGGGTTAACTAGCGGCAATCAGGGGATTAAAACCATTATTGGGTAGTATATCGGGGTACCTAGCGATATAAAAACCTGGCGGTGAACCTAAAAAAATAACTAGCTACCTAGCGACACATGCAGCGATCAGAAAAATGATCGCTTAGTGACACTGGCAAAAGGGGGTGAAAGGGTTAACTCTAGGGGCAATCAGGGGGTTAAATCTTTATTGGGGGTGATAGGGGGCTACCCTGGACCTAACACTAACTGTCCTGACAGTTTTTACTGTCACAACTGACACTGAATGCATTGATCAGTAAAGAAATGATCAATGCAATCAGTGACACTGTGACTGGGGGGGGGGGGGGGCGGGGGGCGATCGGGGGGGGATCGGGGGGGGGGGTTTGTGTGCCTGTGTGTACCTACATGTCAGTGTAGTGTTGGTGCACACTTACTATTAGTCTTCTCCTCGTAGTCCGGTCAAAAAGACCGCCCCGAGGAGAATGACATCACTTCCTCATTCCTGTGTAAACAATACACAGGGGAGGAAGCTTCTCATTGGCCAGGAGCGATCCAGAGGGGGTGGCCGAAAACCAACGGCCATCCCCTCATCACGGAGCGCTCCTGGAGCGAACCGGACCGCCGTAACCAGCGGGAGGGGGTCCCACCCGCTGGAAGGCAATCACGTAAATCTACGTGATTGTGCCTGCCTGTGCCATTGTGTTGACGTACAATGGCAATACGGCGGTCCTGAAGTGGTTAAATAATCGGCATCGGCCGATTGTTCTGATAAAAAGCCGATTTAGAACTACAGCGGGACTTTGAAATGACTTCTGTAAGGCCCCTTTCACACGGGGCGGATCAGTAATGATCCGCCCTGTGATGATCCGCTCGCTCAGCGGGGATCGCTCCGTTGTCCCCGCTGAGCCGGCTGCGGACAGGGCGGTCTCCGCACACTGTGCGGGGACCGCCCTGTCAGCTCTCCGCTCTCCTCTATGGGGATCGGACGAGCACGGACCGTGTGTCCGTGTTCATCCGATCCGCTCTGCAGACGGACAGAAAAATAGGATTTTCCTCCGTCTGCAGAATCGGACATTTGCGGAGGCGGACAATAGCGGGTGTCTGCGGATGCTCATAGGGATGAATGGATGTCCGTATTTCATCCGCAAACGGATGGATGAAATACGGACATATCATCCGCATGTGTGAAAGGGGCCTTAGAAGTCAGTGTGAGTTGCCTGAGTCTTCATAGCAACACTTTCCTCCTCTCTGGGCAGGCTGCCAAGAAAAGAACTAAATGATACAATGTTTACACTTCAATGAATGAAGTCATCTCTGTGTAGAAGTTCTCAGTTTAACCATTTAAAGACTAAATCTTTTCTGACACTTGTTGCTTACAAGTAAAAATCCTGTATTTTCTGCCAGAAAATCATAGACCCCCCAAAAATTATATATATTTTTTTAGCAGAGATCCTAGGGAATAAAATAGCGGTTGTTGCAATATTTTATGTCACACGACATTTGCACAGAGGTCTTTCAAATGCATTTTTTTGGGGAAAAAATACACTATTTAAAAATAAAATAAAAACAGTAAAGTTAGCCCATTTTTTTTTTTTCGTCCAAAAGTTTTGACTACCTTTTTTTTATTTAATACATAGGTTTTTTTTTTTTTTATCTAAATCATACATACAAGTAAACTGATTGGAGGTTTGTTTTGTTTAATAAATGTTTAAATGTAAGAAATTTTCTGTATCACTTATGAAGGCTGCTTTCACACTGGAGCGTTGATGGTAAAACGCAAGTTTTAGCGGCTCTTTACCATCATTTTAGCGGTGCTATTTGGCTGCTAGTGGGGCACATATAACCCAGCTAGCGGCCAAGGAAGAGGTTAAATGCGCCCATGAAGCACTGCTGCCAAATCGCATTGCATGCGCTTCGGCAGTGGTGCCCATTCATATCAATGGGCAGGAGTGGTGGAGGAGCGATATACACCACTCCAAACGTGCTGCTTGCAGGACTTTTTTTTAAGATCCTGCCAGCGCATCGCCTCAGTGTGAAAGCACTCTGTCTTTCACACAGACTGCAGGGGAGCCATTTTGCAGGCACTTTACAGGCGCTATTTTTAGCCCAAAAGCGCCTGAAAAACGCCCCAGTGGGAAAGGTGTGTTAGATCAAGGGGGATTAAAAATAAATAAATAAAATAAAATCGGCCTAACATATCGGCCCAAAAAAATCGGCATCATATATCGGCTATCGGCCGCCATGATTTCTAAATATCGGCATCGGCCAGAGAAAAACCCATATCGGTCGACCTCTACTCTGGTGTAAAGGGGAACTCTGATGTAAGGGAGGAGACTTCAGGCAGAGACAGGGATGGATGGTGAGCTCACTCACCCCCTGGCAGCCAGCACCTCTCATGCAGATGTATAATTTCCTGCCCCCACTTTCCTTTTTTGAGGCCCAGCACCAGGATTGGAGTGTGGGCAGACAAAGAGGGGTAGAGGTGGAAGGATTAGGTGAAGATAGAGCCCTCTCTCCTCTCCCGCCCGTGTGTGTGTTTGGGGGGGGGGATTGTTAATGCTGGCTTTGGACAGTGTAAAAGAAAGAAAGACAGCCACTCTCAGCTTAGACAACTGCACCCATGATCCCTGCTGGGAAGCCATAGTCTGGTCTGAATAATGCGTCCGGGTTTCAGTCAGTCTGAAACCTGGACGCATGATTCCAAACCTGAACTGTCCGGGTGAATCCCGGACAGGTGGCAACCCTACTTCCTGTCCTGACAGGAAATAACAGAAAATCTTCCCAGTGGGCACACAGACTGCCCCAACAACCTCACAGGTGTATACATTCCCATCTCCATCCAAAGGATAAAATATAGGTAGAGACATAATGAAAACAGAAATAAATTTTTACTTCCAAATGAGAGCAGTGCACATGGTTTTCATAAATGCCTGCCTTGCAATCACTAAAAAACTGTTTTATCCCAGAAAGGATTGTGGTGTAAAATTAAGACATTTTTGCTGGCTTAAGACTGGACCACTTTTTGCGATTCGGCACTGCATCACTTTAACTGACAATTGCGCGGTCGTGCGACGTGGCTCCCAAACAAAATTGACGTCCTTTTATCCCCACAAATAGAGCTTTCTTTTGGTGGTATTTGATCACCCCTGCGGTTTTTATTTTTTGCGCTATAAATAAAAATAGAGTGACAATTTTGAAAAAAACACATTATTTTTTACTTTTTGTTATAATAAATATCCCCCAAAAATATATAAAAAAAAATTTTTTCCCTCACTTTAGGCCGATTCGTATTCTTCTACATATTTTTGGTAAAAAAAAATCGCAATAAGGGATTACTTGGTTTACGCAAAAGTTATAGCGTTTACAAAATAGGGGATAGTTTTATGGGATTTTTATTAACTAATTTTTTTTTACTAGTAATGGCGGCGATCAGCGATTTTTATTGTGACTGTGACATTATGGCGGACACATCGGACATTTTTGACACATTTTTGGGACCATTGTCATATATGCAGCAATCAGTGCTATACAAATGCACTGATTCCTGTGTAAATGACACTGGCAGTGAAGGGGTTAACCAGGGGGTGGCAGTGTAGGGGTTAAGTGTTCCTAGGGGCGTGTTACTAACTGTGAGGGGCTGGGCTTTGTGTTAGTGAACACTGATCTCTGCTCCAATCACATGGAGCAGAGATCAGCGTTACTTGTTGCTAGGCAGAACGGGGAGATGCTGTTTTCAACAGCATCTCCCCGTTCAGCCTCCCCGTGAGATGATCGCGGGTATCCATGTGGCGATCGAGTCCGCGGGACCCACGACCGGACTCACGGGGGTTCCGACCGGCACGCGAGCGTGCTGCCGGCGGCATGCATGAGATGGCCGGGCGGCATATAGAAATGGACCTACCTGTACACCAATATGCCTGCCCGTGCCATTCTGCCGACGTACATCGTCGTGCGCCGGTCGGGAACTGGTTAAAGCATCTATTTCTACATATTGGGGTTTATTTACGAAAGGCAAATCCACTTTGCACTGCAAGTGCACTTGGAAGTGCAGTCACTCTAAATCTAAGGGGTAGATCTGAAATGAGTGGAAGCTCTGCTGATTTTATCATCCAATCATGTGCAAGCTAAAATGCTGTTTTTTTTTATTTTCCTTGCATGCCCCCCTCAGATCTACAGCGACTTTACTTGCCTTTAGTAAATAACCCCCATTAGCTTCCTCACAGTTTCCTCATAGCCCTTGTACAAACGGTCGGAGATTCCGTCGGAATGTTTCCTATCGGACCGTTATGTCGGATATCGGACTGTTTCTGTCGGAATATCCGACGGACCAATTTTTCCAACTTGCCGGTAAAATTTTCCGACAAAATGCTCCGATCAGACATACTCCGATCATGTGTAGCCTACTCCGACGGACAAAGTGCCACGCATGCTCAGATCAATTACTAGACCAAAGATATTGGCTACTAGCCTGAACGTAGTCCCGTCGTAACGAAATAAAGTCATCACGTTATGTACAATCGGATTTTCCGACAACTTAGTCCGACCGTGTGTATGCAACATCACTTCCGGACCTCTTCTGTGTCTTCTGTGTATTGTGTCACCGGAGGGGGGGAGGGTTCTGGTGACCAGTAGTTCTACTTGAGGTTTAACCGGTTTACCTTGGAAAGTATTAGGCCCCTTTCACACGGACGGATAGAATGATGCTTTTAGCTGCGGATTTTCTAGTTTTCTACCGCAGCTAAAAGCACACAATGCTTTCCTATGTCCCCATTTCACACACAGCGTTTAGCCGCGATTTCGTTACATGCGGTTCAGTGCGAATAGAAAAAATAGAATTGAATGCGTCCAGGTGCGATGTAGCGCAGCTATATGCACATAACCACAGGTAATCGCAGTCTTTTGTGTCAACTGCGGATAGCAGCGTGAGAAGGGATTCAAGGGACCAAAAAAATAAATTAAAAGAAATTTAAAAAAAGGGTTGCTATGGGAACGACTATATTAGATAACTGCAGCTGAACGCAACTGCACAGAAACGCACGTAAACACATGTACACTGTACAAATGCAGCTGATCGCTGTGCCTGGAGTCTTGAATTTCACAGACAAAAATAAACATGCTAAACTGCGGCAGAACAGCCGTCCGTGTGAAAGGGGCCTTACAGTGTGAAAAAGATATATTGCTAAACTTCCAGCTTCTACCTTTTTATTCTCAGATTTCATAAGCCTAAAAGCATAGCTCCCAACTGTCCCTGGTTTCGAGGGACTGTCCCTGATTTGGAGCATTGTCCCTCTGTCCCTCATTCCTCCTCATTGGTCCCTCATTTTGGTCTGATCTATATAGTTTTATATAAAATACACTTTTTATATTTCAACAAGTGTTTCCCAGTGCTAAACCTTTCATCCAAATTCTAAATTGCTGCATTTGTACATTTTTTAAAGCCAATGTAAAAGAATAGTAGTGCTAAAAAAAAAGCTCTTGTGGATTTAATTAACCTTTTTTTGGGGGTTATTTCTCCTTTAAGGGGGTGTGGCAGGAGGCGTGTCCTATGCCTACATACATTTGCTAATAGCTGTCCCTCATTCCCTTCTCAAAATGTTGGGAGGTATGGTAAAAGCGCTGGAGGACATATGCTGAATGCTCACACATACCGTGTTTGCCAGCTGTCCCCGGGACAGCGGGATGGCAGCTAAGGCGGCACAGCTCACATTAGAAGAGGTAGGTCGCACTGCCTACACACCATGGAAGACTACTTTGTGCTGTTCTAGCACAGCTGGCACCGGAGGGGGGGGGGGGGGGGTGCTGCTTTGCTTTGCATGGAGAGACGGAGCCAGAATTAGACCCCTTTCACACTGGAGCGTTTTGCAGGCAATATAGTGTCAAAAATAGTGCCTGCAAAACGCCCTAAAACAGCTGCTCCATTCACTCTTGGGCTCTCACACTGGAGCGGTGCAATGGTAGGGCGTCAGAAAATCCTGTCAGCAGCTTCTTTGGAGCGGTGAAGGATCAGTGAACTCACCGCTCCTCCACCGCTGCTCCCCATTAAAATTAATGGGGCAATGCTCTGATACCACCAGCAAAACGCTGCTCCGGCGGCATTTTGCGGGCGGATTTAACCCTTTCCGGCCACTAGCGGGGGGTTAAGAACTACGGTAAAGCGGCGCTAAAAATAGCACCGCTTTACCGCTGAAGCCGGTGGCCGCCCAGTGTGAAAGGGGTCTTAGGGGGAAAACTCCACACGTGAGCATCAGTAAAAGCGCCATTGGTTGCTTGGACACTGGTCCTAGTTGCCAATGACTTCAAAGCAGATCATGCGGGAAGAAGGGGGAGGGTGGCAGGCGCCCGGCGGGAGAAAAAACAGAGGGACTCAGAGGCGCTGGATGTATGTTGTGCCCGGGTTTCCAGGGGACAGAAAGCCGGGCACAAGTTGCCAAACCCGTACAGTCCGGGTCAATCCCATACGGATGGCAACCCTAGTGTGTAGGTTAAAAAAAAAAAACGACAACAGTGCTACAGTTTTCCTTTAAATAAAAGTAATGACTTCATGTTTTCTCTACGGCCCCTACATACATCTACACATATATGGCATTTTACTGATACATATTATCAGATCAAATCACAAGTTAAAGTGCAAGATTTTGCTTCATGCAAGTTCGGCTGGCCAGTTTTGCTCATGTACTATCTGTAGAGCTACTTATCTGAAGTGTATTACAATGAACTGTTGTTTGTAATACTTCCTGTGTTTAGAACTGTATTCCTACACTTCATTATGAGAAGCTTCAATGTTCTCAGCAGTCTGCCTCTAGAAGAGATGGTCAGAGGACAGCTGTTTCCTGTTTGTTACCAACTGCAATCCTCAATGTACAGAATGAGAAGAGAGGGACACAGGATGCAGCATAAGCCAATCATATCATCACTTTTATTACTGGTGGTCCCTTTTACTTACAGAGACCAATGTCTAGCAGAGTGCATATTGCTAAGAGGAAGCAATCACTCTGGTCATTCTCAACTTTTGCATTTCTAATGGTCACTTTTCTGAAGAATAGAGAATAATTATGTAGCGCCACCCCCATAGGGGCCGCTAGTATCCTCTATTGCATAGCTCCCAATTGTCCCTGGTTTCGAGGGACTGTCCCTGATTTGGAGCAATGTCCCTCTGTCCCTCATTCCTCCTCATTTGTCCCTCATTTTGGTCTGATCCATATAGTTGTATATAAAATGCATTTTTTATCTTTCAAAAAGTGTTTCCCAGTGCTAAACCTTTAATTCAGTTTCTAAATTGCTGCATTTGTACATTTTAAAAAGCCAATATAAAGGAATAGTGGCTAAAAAAAACCCTTGTGGATTTAATTAACCTTTTTTTTTTGGTTAATTCTCCTTTAAGGGGGTGTGGCAGGGGGGCGTGTCCTATGCCTACATACATTTGTTAGCAGGTGTCCCTCATTCACATCTCGAAATGTTGGGAGGTATTCTATTGTTTCAGGTCTTCAGTCAGGCACACAGTATTTTCCACAGCCAGGCACTCATCAGTCTAGGGATTTATGGTTGTTTTTAATGTTTTGTTGAGAACTTGGATAAGGAAGGGAATGTGGTGAGATGGTCTAGATTGAACTAATTACATTGAGGACAGCTTCTTTACTGAACTGTGGAATGCCTACTTGATGCACTTTGCAATCTTGAGCAGGTTCTCTTGCTAGAATAATGGACGGTTGCTCTTCAGGACACTAGCCGGGATCGCCTTTCTGCTGAACCCAGTAGCTGACTTTCCTAGCACAGAGGGGTAACCTAAATAACTAGGCCCCAAGATCTCTACAGTCTGTACTTACAAGGCCTGTGGACCAAATGGTTGCCACCTTCCATTCCTCCAGCAGCACCTTCCTGAGTCTCAAACAGATCCTCACAGGCACAGCTCCCCTTCAGTCAGCTTTTCAGAACACTTGGGTCAGCTCTCCAAATTCTAGGCTTCCCACCCGAGGCCACATGGCAGCAGGTGCTGTAGTGTTTCCACTTCATCCCTTTAAAACAGAACACATATTAATTACACAGGTTCTGTTGCTTATTAAAGTGGAGTTCCACCCAAAAATGGAACTTCCAATTTTCGGATTACTCCCCCCCCTCCGGTGTCACATTGGCACCTTTCAGGGGGGAGCAGATACAGTATCCGCGGCTATATACGCCATGTCCGTCCTCCTCCGTCTCCCCCGGTGTCTTCTGGGAGACATACAGTTCCCAGAAAACAGCAGGGACCAGTGAGTTTGCGCAGCGTGACTCACACATGTGCAGTAGGGAACCAGGCTGTGAAGCAGCAAGGCTTCACTTTCTGATTCCCTTAAGATGCCAGCGCCTCCACCCACGAGCCGAGGGACAGATCGACTTCGGGTGAGGACATTGCAGGCGCCCTGGGCAGGTAAATGTCCTACAATTAAAAGTCAGCAGCTGCAGTATTTGTAGCTGCTGACTTTTATTTTTATTTTCAGCGGAACTCCATGTATCGACCATAACCCGTTGCAGGGCGGCCTTAACTTAATGGGCTTACCGGTTACCTTCTCTCGGCCTGCTCTTCCACTTCTAGGGGTTCCCAGGGTTGATACCTAACGACTTGTACACTGACACAGATGAAGTCCTTTCAAAAAAGTTTTATTTTGCAGTAGAACTTTCACAAACACAGTCTCTTAGGGAACAGATGGCACGGGTGAAGAACTCAGGCGCCTTGAACTGCAGGTCTAGCAAAGTCTCTATTTCCACCCAGAGAGTAGCCACTCGCAGCTGGATACTTAAAGGCTGAACAGATCTCTAGCCAGAGATCATGGCAGTCAGCACATTGACTCAAACTTGAACAAACAACTAAGGATAAACAGGAACCCTTTTCCCCCCCGTACCTGGAACGTTTCCCGTCTCCTTTATGGTACTGGAAAAGTGGGAATTCATCAATGTCCTTCTCAACTCAGTAACCAGGCACTTCTCAGGATGCCACTTGCTGGCCTTCCTCCGAAGAGTCCTCTCCCAGTCACTTCCAGGAGCTGCGATGTCCCTCCAAGCCGAGAGCTCACCCGGACACTTTGAATCCTCCCTCAGTTAGTGCGCCTCGGACCAGCAGGTTCCGAGACTCGGGAACGGACGGATCCCTACCCCAGACCAAGCAGGTCTATCAGGGGCCACTGACAGGAACATGTTGCGGGGTGTCAAACACCCAGTGACCGGGACCCCTCACGGGGCTACCCCGGTGCCTCGTGAGGGGAAAAAATCAGCTCAAACTTCTCCCACTGGGCGCTGGCTCCTGTATATTTTGTGGGCTTCTGATACAGGCTCCTCCCATGCTTACGCACCTCAGTGAAAGTCTCTCCAAAATGGCGCTGATCTCTGTGGCGCAGTTCGAAAAACACATTCTTCACCCTCTGTTCCCAGGCCCTGCGAGGTAACGGTAAATCACGGACTACGAGCCCCCACGTGTAGCGGCCATAACCCGTTGCAGGGTGGCCTTGACTTAATGGGCTTACCGGTTACCTTCTCTCGGCCTGCTTTTCCACTTCTAGGGGTTCCCAGGGTTGATACCCAACGACTTGTACACTGACACAGATGAAGTCCTTTCAAAAAGGTTTTATTTTGCAGTAGAACTTTCAATTAACACAGTCTCTTAGGGAACAGAGGGCACGGGTGAAGAACTCAGGTGCCTTGAACTGCAGGTCTAGAAAAGTATCTATTTCCACCCAGAGAGTAGCCACTCGCAGCTGGGTACTTCAAGGCTGAAAAGATCTCTAGCCAGAGATCATGGCAGTCAGCACGTTGACTCAAACTTGAACAAATTAAGGATAAACAGGTAAAGTGTGAATTCATCAATGTCTTTCTCAACTCAGTAACCAGGCACTTCTCAGGATGCCACTTGCCGGCCCTCCTCCGAAGAGTCCTCCTCCGGTCACTTCCACGAGCTGCGGTGTCCCTCCAAGCCGAGAGCACACCCGGACACTTTGAATCCTCCCTCAGTTACTGCGCCTTGGACCAGCAGGTTCCGAGACTCGGGAACAGACAGATCCCTACCCCAGACTAAGCAGGTCTATCAGGGGCCACTGACAGGAACTTGTTGCGGGGTGTCGAACACCCCGTGACTGGGACCCCTCACAGGGATAACCTGGTCCTGGAACCAGACTAGACCATGCGGGTCTCTCGAACAACTCCGGAACCCTGAACACTTGACCCACACCCCTTTAAGTATCCCTTCTCAGACTCCTCAGCAGGCCCACTAATTGGCTCCGAGAAGGCCAATACCTAAACATCCAACCAGACTTGGTTCTAGCCTGTCAGGTGCACCTCACCGTCCACAGGACCAGGCAGAACTTCCAAACACAGCCTGACAGACTGGTGTTAAGGCCCACCTACACAATTAACCCTCAGACCCTTTACTGTTCTGAGACCAAAAACTAAATTTACAGGCGTGTGACATTTGATCCCAAATGTCATTTAAGATGGTAATTAAACTCAGTAACAGGGCTAGTGCTACCACATACAACAAAATACACAGTTTGGAAAATGGGAGTAGTGACACACTAACCTCCTCACCACGCTTCCTCTTTCAATAGACACCGGAAGTTACGTCAGAATGCTCCACCCGATGCGTAGCATCACTGGTCACATGACTACCTCAGGGATCAACTGCGGATTTTGTTCTTACTTGGTATAAACAGATTTTTAATAAACGTGTTATATTTTTGTTTGCCAATATTGCACTATAGATGTATTTTGTTCTCTCTGAGTGACATGTATACAAGAAGTAGTGCTTTTTGAAGCAAGCCTATCTCTATTTGTGGAAATATTCTGTGGTGAGCAGATGATGTTTTGATGCCAGGACCATATCCAGCACTGCGTTGGGTGTCTCCCCAGATCCTTCAGCAGGATCCCCCAGTTGATATCTGATGAGCCTTGTCTGACCTTCTTGGTCATCCTTGGAGGTGAGCGGCCAATCTACATTTTTCAATCGATGTTGGATTGATGTTTTGGTTTCCTTCCATCAAGCTACAGATCTATTAGTCATTTACTTATTTAAGAACTGATACCCTCCTCCAATTTTTCACTTGGACTATTTTTGCAGTTGTTTATTTTTTCTTTCTTTCACTTGGTTTTTGAGCTATTAGTATACAATATGGAATAAGCGCACCATTACCTTCTTTCTTTTGATTTGTTATGCAGTGACTTTTAGTGGTTGCAGCTTTTCACATTCATTGTTTTTTGAGTTTCATTTCACACACTATACCCTCACATGATGTGTGTTGATGTTTAATATTTCTTTTTAACTTTCAAAAGATACATAGCAGCGCGCAAGTCTCTCCCCTTCATAAACTCACTTAGTGCCTTACCTGCATTAAATTAGGCTAAGAACTTGTGTAATTAATATGTGGATGAGGTGGCAACCTTAAGGTGCTGAGGAGGGTAGAGTGCCCACTCCACAGCTGGACTCTCCTCTCTGGGCAAAGACCCCTTCCTGTGTGTCTTACTGAATACCTTTCCCAGCATGCATAGGAGCCCCTATGCCTTTAATTGGCTGGGATGCCATTCATATTCACGCTACTAATCTGCATGAGTCGCTCCTGTTCATTCAGCACTTTTCAAAACTGCCTGGATACAGAGAAGCCAACACAGATACAGCACCACTGTGAAACATACTGGACTCCCTTGACCTAGATGAACCAATATAGCTTTCCTGTTAGGCAAGAAGACTGCTATGTTTTTCATCTAGTCTCCTGTTAAGCAGCAGACCACACTATGCTAGCTATATACATCCTAATGGCCTACCTAGGAGGGTGCTACACTTACAATCGACTTTTAAAAGGAAAACTTTCATTTAAAGAGGAAGTGAAGCCTCTGAAAAAAAATAAAAAATACACCCAGCAAGACAAAGGCATAATGAGCTAGTATGCATAGCATACTAGCTTATTATGAATTACTTACCTGAGATCGAAGCCCCTGCATCAGCCCTCGTTTGCCTCCTCTGATGCCGCCATCTATCCCGGAGTGACTTCCGGGTATCGCGGCTCTGGCGCTGTGACTGGCTGGAGCTGCGATGGCGTCACTCCCACGCATGCGAGCTGATGCCGCCACTAACGGCTTGATCGCCGTTAGAAATGGCACGCTCGGTGCGATTGCGCCCGATGTCTACGGCACATGCACGTAGACATTGGTGCCGCCATTTCTGCAAATATCTCCTAAACTTTTTAGGTTTGGGAGATATTTCTTCAGGTAAGCCTTAATCTAGGCTTACCTATAGGTTAAAGTGGTTGTAATGGGTTTACAACCACTTTAAATCTTATGTAATGAGATTTGAGCCCCATTCACACCAGTGCATTTTCTCATGAATCTGCCCTACTCCTTGCATCCCCATAACACTTTTTTTTAGAAACACTGCTTTGAATCTAGCCTTATTCTGGCCAGTCCACTGACATCACAAGTCCTTCCTCTCATTGTCAAATGGCAGGGATGGGTGATTTTAATTGCTATGAGCCCAAGCCAGCATGATAACCCACCCCCTAGGTGTATGTCCAGAGCTGACTCAACTCACAGGAAGAGAATTTAATGACACTGGTCATTATTTAACCCCCAAAACTGAAACTGGAGGTCTGCATTCAGTCATGTGAAAATTCAACCTTGAGCTGCTGAGCCCTGTAAACAACAAGCTTTTTTTCAACATAACAGCTACGAATAGACAGGTGAGTACGTGGAAATGAGCCTACGGCTTCACCTGCTGCATGGTAATAAAATTAAATATTTCATATTATATACTATATTATATTTAGCTGATGAAAAATAAAGACTTTGAAAGAAAGGACAATTTGCAGAAAGCACTATTTGTTCTCCTTAAATGGTGATCTACCTGGAGTTTAGCTTTAAAGCTGTCAGTTTTGCAAACCTATCAATCACCTGAAAACACGTCAATAATACCATCTCAGCTGCCTTTATATTTCCGCAGAAGAGGATTTAATGGCAAACGGATAGTCTGTTGTGTCTTCCTTGCTTAGTGTTATAGATAAACAAGCGGGAATGTAACATGAGCTATGCTGTAAACTACAATACTGATAATGCAGACATTGATTTATGGCTCTAAGCGGCTGTGAATGAATAACTTCTGATTTCTTTTCCCAGGAAATGTGGTTATGCAATATCTCAGTCAACTTTTTTCTTTTCCGTAGGATATAATTATAACAATGAATGTAATTAATTTCATTAGGTGTTTTTAGTGCAAACAATATTTAGAAAATGCTGATCGGTTTATATGGTTTGGTTAATTTTTTTTACATTGTTATATCATATATCGCTATTCTTCAGGTATTTAAAGGCAATTTAAAGTTGAAAGAAAAAATGTTTTTTACTTTGCAGGTGAAATAAACTTAGATACAAGAATTTTTTTTTTAAAACTCATGGGCAGCAGCACAACTTAATGAGTGCTTTTCCATCTAATGAATGCAGAATAAAGGATTTTATGGTGAGTACGAAAAAATCCTATTTTTTTTTCTTTGATGGCGGAAACAGCTTGGCTTAAACTGGTTTTAAAGATGTTGTACCCTTCTCCTAAACAGGGCTACTAGTAAATTTAGTTGTGCTAGGTGGTAACTAGCCTGGCTAATTTGTAGTCTTTAATTCACTGGTTTCTGTCCTAAGCTTGAGCTTAATTTGTAGTCTCCCTCTTCTGTCAATAGGTGACACTGTTGTCTTTGGCATTTAGATGATAGATTACAATGAATTCAGGTTATGAGTAAATATGTTGTCTCAGCCAATTAGCAGGAGTCTCATTTGGTGGCTTTGCATGCTGGGATAAGCTATTTATTTGGAAGAAGTCAGGTGATCGGGGTATGTGGAGCAGCAGAGGGTAGCTGAGAGTCCAAGAAGTCCAGTGGAATACTGCGAGCTGAGCTTGAAGAATATAGTAGGAAGCTGTAAGTGAAGCTTGATAAGTCCAACAGGAAGCAGATCTACAGTGAGATATTGTGAGTGAAGTTGTTGCTATAGGAGACATCAGTTGCTACAAGATACATATCGCCGCATTCAGTTTAAAGTCCTTTTTCTGTATTGCTGTCTGCCTAGTTCTATTTTTGTTTGCGGAGTCTGCCAAGTTGCTATTGCATTTGCCTAAGGGTGTCCTGTGCCCTAACCTTCCTGTTAAGAGAAATAAAACCTCTCTTTGTTCATTTTTAAAAGTGACTGGCGCCCATCTTTCCATCTTGCACTACACTCACCATGCCTGGTAACCTGCACCGTGAGGAGAAATGTCAGCTCTCCCTGACTCTGGGGGTCACCATCAGGCGAAAAGACAAAAGGTTTTATACCCTAATGCATAATTAAGGTATAAAACCTTCTGCAAGCAGCACCCCCACCCCCCCCCCCCCAGCCCTCCTAAACACTTAAATACTTAACGGAGCCTAATCTCGATCCAGTGATATGCACAGGAGGTTTAGAGGCTCTCTCAGCTTCCTTTCTCCTCTTTGACCTAAACACAGCAGTGGGAGGCATTGGCTCCCACTGCTGTCAATCACAGCCAGTAAGGAGGGAACTGGGTTGGTCTCGGGAGCAAGCATGCACGAATGTCCACAGAGCTTGCAACATGCTATGGTGCTGTGGGGGCACTCATCAGGGGGGAAAAACCAGGAGCGCTGGCTGGGGACCCGAGAAGAGGAGGATCAAGGCTTCTCTGTGCCGTTGCACAGAACAGGTATGTATGACGTGTTTGTTATTTTAAAAAAAGTGAGCCTTTAGAATCATTTTAGGATAATTTCCACTGGAAGCATAATGAAGTGCGCCCCAGCACTCGTTACCATGATTTTCTATGGTCTCCTGCCTTTTTTGCCTCAGTGTATCTCCTACCCCCTCCCAGTGCTTCTCTCCTACTTTTGGAGGAGGAGAGTGATATATTCCACAGGGCCCTCCAATCATGTTGACAGCTTTTCAACTATTGCAATTTATCAGCTACTGAGTTATATTTGTGAGACCCAACACACTGGAAAGCTATACCATCTGACTGTTCGACCTCATTTCTTTTAATCCATAAAATATCGTATGCCCATATTTGCAGATTTTTTTATGCAGTTTTTGCTATGTAAGTAATGGGAACCATATTACTATTGCTGTTTTGTCTCTATTGACTTGTATTACTTGTTTGTTTGCTTCTTTCCCTGATACCCTGTCATTTGTGTCTTTCACTAGAACTCTGTTCCACATAATTTGTACTTACCCCTGATGAAGGAGGGAAAAATTCCTCCGAAACGCGTAGGGTAACGAGTGTTGGGGCGCACTTCATTATGAATGGGTGCTCAACTCTGCAATATTAACATTGTTCTCTTATTTTTAATTGTTTTGTACTATTTTGCGTTTATTTTTTGTGATTACGTTTATATAGACTTTGTATCAATAAAAATATAGTTTTGTACTTTATCATATAGTAGTACGTGCCTTTAAAGTCCACCAATATGGATTTCCTTTTTCTGCAATTGGAGGGAATAGAGAGAACCTCTTTCAAGTTTTCAATGCTTTTTGTATCCTGAGATTTTTTTTCATAGCCCATCAGTGTATATGTATAGCAAAAACACTTTTTTTAGTTTGTTATAGAGAAGGGAAGGGTTGATTACATTTGAAACATGTCTAAATAGTAGTTTAATTGGCTCCTATCTAAAGTGGCCTGTGTATATGTATGAATGGGAGTTAGAGACATTAGATTGTAACCTCCTTGAAGGCAGGGACTGATTTGAATGTACAATATATATGTAAAGAGCTGCATAAATTGAGGGCGCTATATAAGTACCTGAAATAAATAAATGCAAGTCTTAATAGCTGTGAGAAACTTGTATGAATGAATGAAATACTTGTATAGCACACAATGCGAACTGAATTGCCTCTATATTTTATTACATCAAAGTTTTTGTGTATGAGAGACAACAGCAAGGAGTTTGCAGTGGGTGTGTTTGGGAATTACCAGTAGAAGGAATTGGGATAGATTGGCACATTGCCTTGTTGAATAACTGAAATCTTGAGGAGGTAGGTTCTGTTACCTGTGCCTCCATGTCTCCATTTATATTTTTAAGTTTAGGTGACAGAAATTCTTTCCAAAGTAAGGGGAATCCCAGGGGCGGACTGACCATTAAGCAACTCGGGCACTGCCCGAGGGCCCCGGGCCACTAGGGGGCCCCATCAGGGTTGCCAACCTCAGTAAAACCAGGGACAATATATACTATGTGTACATGTATGTGTATACTGTGTGATTGTATACTGTGTTTGTGTGTTTTTGTATACTGTGTGGCCCCATAATCTCTTATTGCCTGGGGGGGCCTATAATCTTCTATTGCCCGGGGGCCCCATGAGTTGTCAGTCCACCCCTGGGGAATCCCCAAGTGTTGCCATTGGAAGAGTTCCCCTTTATTTCTATTCTGGTAATAACTCATAACTTTGGAACCGGGCGCACTAATCCCTTTACACTCTGTCCAAATATAAAAAAAAAAAAGTAATACTCTAGATAAACGTTACAGTACACTTAGCTCATTTTATTGCCAAATATGCCTTGGGATGAGCAAACAACACCAGTTTTATTTTTGCAGATGAGAAAATAAGGTTACGGTAGAGAAGATAGTGCTATAATGCAAGTTCTACATAAATGACTCCAGCAGAAGATAGATGGTTCTAACCAGAGTCTAAATGGGGACATTGTTTTCTCTCGGGCAGCATGCACTGTCACATGCCTTGGAGGGCTGATACAGAACAAAAGTGCTTTTATTATGATAGGCTTAACAGTTTGAGATGATTGGGAATAGGAAAACCTGTCCCCAACCAGTCACCAAGAAGGAGAAGGGGGAAGAAGAAATGGACTATCACAGTACCAGCTTGAACAGAGTACACAAAATTAATAAAAATATATGTTTTATTAAAACAAAGTATTAAAATTTAGGATGAATATTTCGGAATAGCATAAAAAAATGTTTTTATGTTATTCTGGGATATTCATCCTAAATTGTAATACTTTGTATTAATAAAACATATAAGTTTATGAGTTTTGTGTATTCTGTTCAAGCTGGTACCGCGATAGTTCCCTCTTCTTGGTGACCTGTTGGGGACAGGTTTTCCTTGTCCCAATCTTCTCAATGCATTTATGAGGCCTAAGCTTTATTGATAGCCTTGACAGTTTAATATTTGTGTGCTGGCTTACAATAACTTTATTAGAGACTACTATTTTGTAGAGTTAAGAAAATTAACCTGTAGGTCCATAAAGGGTGAATTTTACTCATCACGCACTCAGTTGTTATCTGTGCTTGATGCTATCATTCTCAATGCCAGCAGATGTTGAAGCTCTATAAGGCTCCCTTCAAACTGGAGTGACTTTAAAGTCACATGATTTCTAGTGCGACTTTTGAGATCGACTTTGATGCAACTTTACACTCTCTAACACTCAAGTCACATAAAAGTAGTGAAGGAACCTTTTCAAATATGCATAGATCGGATGCCATTGAAAACAATTGGCTGTGACTTGTCATGCGACTTTATGTGTTCAAAGTTGAATGACGGGTCGCACACGTGTGAATGGAGCTTTAAAGTGATACTAAAGTCTAGGTTTTTTTTTTCTTTTAGAAAAAATAACAAACATGTTATACTTACCTGCTCTGTGCAGTGTTTTTGCACAGAGCAGCCCCAATCCTCCTCTTCACGGGTCCTTTTCTGGCCCTCCTGGCCCCTCCCGCCTGCAAGCAGCTTGCTATCGAGGCACCCGAACCGAGCCGCTGCTCTGTGTGTCCATTCAGACATGGAGCCACGCCTAGGCCCTGCCCCCCTCTCCTCATTGGCTTACTGACTTTGATTGACAGGAGCCAATGGCGCTCTGCTGCTGTCTCAGCCAATGAGGAGGAAGAGTCCCAGGCAGCCAAGTCTCTCCTGCAACATTTCTGGATAGAGATGGGCTCAGGTAAGTATATGGGGGGCTTGGGGGAGCTGTTGCACACAGAAGTTTTTTTTTTTTCATCTTATTGCATAGAATGCATTAAGATAAATAACCTTCGCACTTTACAACCAATGCCACTTTGATCAGTAAACAAAGGTCACAGAAGCAACATTGCTTCTGTGCTGCTCTAACCCCCCCCCCCAAGTCCTTTTCACTAAGAATAAACTACTTCATGCAAATTAATGTACCTGTTGACGTTGGTACTTTGACCTAAATATGTTTGTCTGAACATCCGCCGTTAAGAGCGAAACTTCACTCAAAAAGTCCTGCTGGCTTACTCCCTTTAACCCAGCCTGTGACTGAGTTCCAGTTTTTTTTTCTTTTTGGGAGACAGCTAGTGCCAGCTCTGCAATCCCACCCAGGCAAGGATGATGTCCATTGCCCTGCCCCCTCCCCTCCCACTGTCTTCTGAGAGGCTGCAGGACCATTAAATAAACACAGGTTGCAGGACATTTCAAGCTCACACGTGTGCAGTGGGGTGCCAGTTGTGGTTCCTCAGGAAGCCACAGCCAGCTCCCTTATCCAAAATGGCGGCACTATGAAGCCTGGCAGCAAAAATAAGTGACTATGGGAGGACAGTGCTAGATCCCAGGCACTGGTAAGTATGCATTAAAGAAACAAGCCCCTATACTAAAAACAAATGCCCCTCCACATCCCCATCCTTGGCTTTCCAGAACTTTCTATGATTTATGGCAGTCTTGCTGGTCCACTTAAATTTCCATGTTTTCCCATAATGCAGTGCATAGTGCCAGGGCCGGATTTGCCAGTAGACAAAGTAGGCTTGCACTAATGGATGGCAAATGCAGCTTTTGCCTGTATAGTTACCAGATGTGCATTTGTTTCCACACCAGAACAAATGGCATCATCCAGTGTAAGGCTATTTATACATTATTCTAATTTTCTAATGCCGCGTACACACGGGCGGACTGTATGGCGTACTTAGTCCGTCGAAACACATTTCAGCGGACAGTCCGCTCGTGTGTGGGCTTCAGCGGACTTTTTCAGCGTGCAGTCTGGCGTACTAAGTATTTCGGATTTTTCGAAATTCTGTCCGTCGTACTTTGGTTTCAGCGGACAATCCGCTCGTCAGTAGGCTAGTTCGACGGACTAAGAATGGCGCATGCCCAGAAAGGATTTACACGGCGGAAGGGTGCTTTGCTGTGTATTGGACTTCCTATTTCTAGTCCCGTCATACGTGCTGTACACGTCATCGCGCAAGCTTTCGACGGACTGTTTGTGCATCCGTGTGTGGTCAAGTCCATTCAGTCGAAAGTATGACGGACTGTCCGTCGGATTGTATGACGGACTAAGTACGCCATACAGTCCGCTCGTGTGTACGCGGCATAAGCCAAGTTAGGACCAGAAACCAAGGAAATCCCAATAGTGGGGGTGTCGGGGGGAGTGTGGGGATTTCATCGCCAAAGGTTGCATGCTTACAGGCTCCAGTAATGGAAATCGCACCCTCATCAGTGTATGAGCAGCCATTTATCTGGCCCAAGAGCCTCCACCTTGGGGCTGAAGGGAGCCTGATAAACAACATGCAGTTGTCAACTTTCAGAAAGCTGAAGTCTGTGCAGTTGTCTAGGGCTACTATAGTTTCAGGTGAGCACAGGGAATCTACATGCATTGCAGCAAATCTGTTCTCTTTGTTTTTTTATGGGCAGATTCACCTTACACAGTACAAATTTCACCTATAGCAGTGTTGGACCCCATAGCAGTCACATGGTTTGCAGTGCCTTTAAAGGACATTTTTGCGCACTTATCAACTTTTTGTTCCTATGAACAAACTAATTGGGTATTTTGCTTGTTTTGTTTACAATTACCATGAATAGGAGATGCATTGGATAACGAATTCAGCTTCATCACACTGAGAATGAGCTCACATAAAATATTACTATGACCATGGTGTGAAATAAAACAGCATCTTGTTCCCCCCGGTAACTGGATGTCACAAAACACCAGCAATATGTCTGAGATGATCTTTCTTATGTCTCATATTTTGGATTGTGTATTCTGCCACATACTAAGCCATTATAATTGGAACAGTATGTACTCTTGAATTACAAGATATGCAATGCAGAGGACGGACTAATCATCCTGAAAAATACATTGCCTAATTCTTGCAGCGTAGCCAGAAAGATGAAAGCAATCTTATAAAAGGATATATTTAGAAGTGAAATTCTTCTCTCAGTGAACCATATGAGCAATTTAAAGAGGACCTGTCATAAATATAATATGGGGGTTTCCATATCTACAGCAGATCTATTAGACACTGATGAAGTAGTGAGATTACTGTGACATAGTGCTCTGCTACGTGTATGCCTAAATATCTCTGTCCATAGTACACCCATTTGAAAGAAATAAAAATTCTTCAGACTAGGTGCCCATTGATGGATTTCACCACTGTGCAAGAATTTGATATAGGACAAGGGCAAACAATGATCATAAATTAGGTCAGACTTAACATTGCCTAGGTAATTTAGAACAGTGGTTCTCAACCCTGTTCTCAAGTACCCCCAACAGGCCATGTTTGCAGGTTTTCCTTTATCTTGCACAGGTGCTTTAAATCAGAGTCAGTGGCTTGGTATTTTGGACAGCTATTTTATCTAAGAGAAATTCCCAAAACATGGCCAATTGGGGTACTTGAGGACAGGGTTGAGAACCACTGTATTAGAACACTTTAGTGGGGGTGAACTCAATGTCAGAACAAGGTCCTCTGGTAGCCAAGGTCAAGGTGCCTATGTGTGCCCCCTCCTTCCCCAAGCTGAGACAACCATACCTGCAACCATGACCAGCACAAGTTGCAAAAATGGCTGTATCTGTCTACCAACCCTAGGGGTTGATTACAACCTTTTCATACATTAAAAACCAAACAAGGGTGATAATAGTTAAACCAGTGTAATGTTGCCATAAGGAGCATGGTGAAACAGAAATGGGTTTTCATTAATATGGTAACGAAAATATGTTTTTCCATGTGCAAATTAGCATAGTTTACAACTCAACAAGAGTGCAAACTTCATTCTTTGATTGCCCATGTACAGTGCCTTGAAAAAGTATTCATATCCCTTGAAATTCTCCACATTTTGTCATGTTATACCTGTAGCACCCTGGTGTTTAGGCAGGGCTGCTAACCAATTTATTTTTGCCAGATAGTAATTGTCGTGGCTAATTCTTAGGAGATCCACTGATTTCCCCCTAATTCTGGAATTGCTGCACGTCTCTCTTCTTTTACTAGGTGGCATTATAGCTGATGACATTAGATAGACTAGGGGCATAGCAAGGACAGACCACGAATGGATGGGGTGTCTCAGTCAATGAGAAAGTGTTTCTTTAAGCTCCTTGGTCTTCTGGAAGAACCTATTTATTTGGGTGGAGTAAGGTGATCGGTGTTCTGTGCCACTCAGATGGCTGTCTGGGTAGATGTGTGTTATGTGGCCCTGTGCTGCTAGGCCTGAAGCCTGAGGCCTATCCCAGGGGCATCTGTCTGCTAGGGTGAGGGCCTATTCAGAAGCAGAAGAAGCAGAGCAGGGTTGGGATGGCATGATTGGAGTCCAACTGAAAGTAACGGTTCAGCCGGATGGGGAACCAGTTGTGGTTGGAGGTAGAGGGGAAGCTGTCGCCAACTAGGGGACAACCTTGTTACTGGAGACACTGTGAGTAAGCCAGAGCCAGTACAAAAGCAATCTTCTCACCAACCAGGGATGGTGAAGTGGGAAAACTTCAGCAAGTGCTAAGCCAGCAACCCAGCGGGACAGCAGAGGTGACGATTAGGAGTATCTGTGAGTGCCAAGCCAGGAACCCAGCAGGGAAGCGGGGGGGATGCTCGAGGAAGATACTGAGTATGGAAGTGGAAGAGCTCAGGGGATCCAGTGGTGATTGGGTCTGAGAGTCTAGTGAGAGACTGGGAGCTTGGTGAGTGAAGACCTACAGTGAGAGACTGAAGAGTGCGAGGAGAACTATTTGTGTTACCAATAGTTAAATACAACTACCGTTGGCACCTGTTACAAGATTTGTTGCCATAGGAGACAGTGGTTCTACCTATACAGAAGTAGTGTATGGCTGGGGGCCTTCCACTGTATAGCTGTCTACCAATAGAAGTGTCAGAGTTTGGCAATTATCATTGCATCTACTTGAGGGTGTCCTGGCCCTAACCCACTCTCCCACAGGTCTGTTAAGAGATAATGAATCTCTCTTGCATTAAAAAATTGTCTGACGCCCATTACTCCATCTTGCATTACACCCACCATGCCTTGTAACCCACTCTACAAAGACATATGTCAGCTATCCCTGACTCTGGAGGTCACCATAAGGCCTTTGGATGTTCGGGACCTTGCTATACAACCAAAAATGTAAATGTCATTTATTGGGATTTGATGTGATAGACCAACACAAAGTGGCACATAATTGTGAAGCGGAAGAAAAATGATAAATGGTTTTCATCATTTTTTACAAATAAATATCTGAAAAGTGTGGTGTGCATTTGTATTCAGCCCCCCGAATCAATACTTTGTAGAATGATCTTTCACTGCAATTACAGCTGCAAGTCTTTTTGGGGATGTCTCTACCAGCTTTGCATATATAGAGAGTGAAGTTTTTGCCCATTCTTCTTTGTAAAATAGCTCATGCATTGTCAGATTAGATGGAGAGCATCTGTGAACAACAATTTTCAAGCTTTGCCACAGATTCTCAGTTGGATTTAGGCCTGGACTTTAACTAGGCCATTCTAACATATGAATATTCTTTGATCTAAACCATTCCATTGTAGCTCTGGCTGTATGTTTAGGGTCGTTGTCCTGCTGGAAGGTGAACCTCCACCCCAGTCTCAAGTCTTTTGCAGACTCTAAAGCCCCGTACACACGAGAGGACTTATGTCCGACAGACTTCCGAAGGAGTTCCGCCGGAGTTCTGCCGGAGTTCCGACAGAGTTCTGACGGACTTTTCGGCTGAGCGGACTTGGCCACACACAATCACACTAAACTCCGACGGATTAGAACGTGATGACGTACGACTGGATTCGAATAAGGAAGTTCATAGCCAGTAGCCAATAGCTGCCCTAGCATCGGTTTTAGTCCGTCGGAATAGCATACACACGAGCGAATTTTTCGAAGGGACCGGGTCCGGCGGAGTTCCGTCGGAAAAATTTGAAGCATGTTCTATATTCTAAAGTCCGTCAGACTTTGGTGAATCAAAAGTCCGTTGCAGCCCACACACGATCGAATAGTCTGACGGAATCAGTCCGTCGGACTTTGGATGTTGAAAAGTCCGCTCGTGTGTACGGGGCTTAACAGGTTTTCTTCTAAGATTGCCCTGTGATATAGCTTCTACCACCCCCATCACTATCCCTGCCTACAGGCTTTTATGCTGTCTAACCATTGTGTTCTTTGGTGGCTTTTTTGCCATTACCAATCTATGACAAGTCCAAAACAGGTGAGTCTGAGTTTTGTAATCTTGTTATCCAACAAAATGTCTGGTTTTAGGCACTCCATTATTTGCTTGTTTGTTATCTTTGATGTCAATGGAATGTGCAGGAGCTCTCTAGCCCAGGGGTCTCAAACTGGTGGCCCTCCAGCTGTTGCAGAACTACAAGTCCCATCATGCCTCTGCCTATGGGAGTCACACTTGTAACTGTCAGTCTTGCAATGCCTCATGGTAATTGTAGTTTTGTAACAGCTGGAGGGCCGCCAGTTTGAGACCCCTGCTCTAGCCCCATAGTTAAAACACAATTTTCTTCCGGTCTATTTTTTTCATGGTCCAACTTTCACAACCGCAGAAAACTGGGGGGCATAATTGCGCAGAAAAATCTGTATTTGCAGACTAATCTGCTTAGCCTTTTAAGAAGGGATAAAAGCTAAAAATGTGTACTAGCACCAAAAAATTATATAAAAAATCCAGTTACCATTTCCTGATTAGGATTAAATCTGGAGATTATCAGCAGGTATTCACAACCCTTCGTATACACATTGATGCTTGTATCATTTCATAAAAATGTTTGCATCAGTGCCCTTCCTGTGAAACATTCTGATTTTTACTTTACACTGAGCATGAACAGACAATAAACTTGCAACCTTTGTTAATATTTACCAAGTCATGCCTTTGCTTGCAGTGGGACTGAAATTACTTCCTGTAGTTCAATGTGCTGATTAACACCATGATCACACAGTGATGAATATGCAGAGAATTCAGTATTGCTATTGTTTTAGTCTAGATAAACTCCAGTCAGGCAGCTGATAGCAGTGTTGAGATACAGTCTATATTTAAGAAATGTTTTACCTGCAAAAATATTTGTGGTTTAGATCAACCAGTCTTTTGTTTTACACACCCCGGGCACCATGCATGGGATGGTGGGTGACCTAATTTGTTTCCATTACAGGTAAGCAAATCGACTTTGTCACTTTCCAACCAACAACTTACAATGAAGGAGCCCCAGTACATTGATAATTTCACTGTACTCTTCTCCTGTAAGCAACTTCCCAACCTCAGACTGAAAATACTCTTCAATGCTTTGTATCTCTCAATTTGCTGGGCCAACCTTAAAGTGGTTGTATAGTCAATTTTAAGACTTTTACCTATAGGAAAGCCTATAATAAGGCTTACCTGTAGGTAAAAAAAATATCTCCTAAACCTGTACGGTTTAGGAGATATTCCCCTCGCAATGCTCCGCTGACTGCAGCGGCGCATGCGCACAGGGGATTCTCGGCTGAAAGTCCGGCAGACGCCGGACCCTGCCGGAGAGAGATCTCCCGCGCGCATGTGCGGGATTGGCGATATTGCGGCTCCGGCCACTCACAGCGCCGGAGCCGCGATGCCCGGAAGAAACGCCGAGGGGAACATGTCAGCTCCCTCGGCGTGGATCGGGCCAGATGTCGGGGCCTCGTTTTAAGGTAAGTATTTCATAATGAGCTAGTATGCGGTGCATACTAGCTCATTATGCCTTTTTCTTTGCAGGTGAGTAAAAAAATAAAATAATAATAATACAGCGGGTATACAACCGCTTTAAGCTGGGACCTAGGCAGGGCAATCTGGGAGACTAAAATTAAGTGAGATTCTAGAAACCTTTTACGTTATACAGTGGTGTGAAAAAGTGTTTGCCCCCTTCCTCATTTCCTGTTCCTTTGCATGTTTGTCACACTTAAGTGTTTCGGAACATCAAATCAATTTAAACAATAGTCAAGGACAACACAAGTAAACACAAAATGCAATTTGTAAATGAAGGTGTTTATTATTAAAGGTGAAAAAAAATCCAAACCATCATGGCCCTGTGTGAAAAAGTGATTGCCCCCTAAACCTAATAACTGGTTGGGCCACCCTTAGCAGCAACAACTGCAACCAAGCGTTTGCAATAACGTGCAATGAGGCTTTTACAGCGTCCTGGAGGAATTTTGGCCCACTCATCTTTGCAGAATTGTCCTAATTCAGTTACATTAGAGGGTTTTCGAGCATGAACGGCCTTTTTAAGGTCATACCACAACATCTCAATAGGATTCAGGTCAGGACTTTGGCTAGGCCACTCCAAAGTCTTCATTTTGTTTTTCTTCAGCCATTCGGTGGTGGACTTGCTGGTGTGTTTAGGATCATTGTCCTGCTGCAGAACCCAAGTTCGTTTCAGCTTGAGTACACAAACAGATGGTCGGACATTCTCCTTCAGGATCTCTTGGTAGACAGCAGAATTCATAGTTCCTTTTATCACGGCAAGTCTTCCAGGTCCTGAAGCAGCAAAACAGCCCCAGACCATCACACTACCACCACCATATTTTACTGTTGGTATAATGTTCTTTTTATGAAATGCAGTGTTCCTTCTACGCCAGATATACTTGGACACACACCTTCCAAAGAGTTCCACTTTTGTCTCATCGGTCCACAGAATGTTGTCCCAAAAGTCTTGGGGATCATCAAGATGTGTTGTGGAGAAATTGAGACGAGCTTTGATGTTCTTTTTGCTCAGCAGTGGTTTTTTCCTTGGAACTCTGCCATGCAGGCCATTTTTGCCCAGTCTTTTCCTGATGGTGGAGGCATGAACGCTGACCTTAACTGAGGCAAGTGAGGCCTGCAGTTCCTTGGACGTTGTTGTGGGGTCTTTTGTGACCTCTTGGATGAGTCGTCGCTGCGCTCTTGGGGTAATTTTGGGCAGCCGGCCACTCCTGGGAAGGTTCACCACTGTTCCATGTCTTCGCCATTTGTGGATAATGGCTCTCACTGTGGTTCGCTGGATTCCCAAAGCTTTGGAAATGGCTTTATAACCCTTTCCAGACTGATAGATCTCAATTACTTTCTTTCTCAATTGTTCCTGAATTTCTTTGGGTCTCGGCATGATGTGTAGCTTTTAAGGATCTTCTGGTGGACCTTACTGTGTCAAGCAGCTCCTATTTAAGTGATGCCTTGATTGTGAACAGGTGTGGCAATAATTAGGCCTGGGTGTGGCTAGAGAAATTGAACTCAGGTGTGGACAACCACAGTTATAGTATGTTTTAACAAGGGGGGGGGGGGGCAATCACTTTTTCACACAGGGCCATGATGGTTTGGATTTTTTTTCACCTTTAATAATAAACACCTTCATTTACAAATTGCATTTTGTGTTTACTTGTGTTGTCCTTGACTATTGTTTAAATTGGTTTGATGTTCCGAAACACTTAAGTGTGACAAACATGCAAAGGAACAGGAAATGAGGAAGGGGGCAAACACTTTTTCACACCACTGTATATAATGATTTTTTGATGAATGAACTGGATTGAAGGATGATTTTTTACGATGTTTGGCTCAGATTGGTTCAACTTTAACTAGGCTTTATGAAGTTATCTAGAGGTTAAATTTGAAGCTGACTTTGAAAATAAAATGGCACTTTGAAGTTAATTGCTAGCTGTGTAGCAATATACATTTCTTACTATAATTCTGTAAAAGTATGGGCCTAACCCAAGAGAAGACACTGGTTGAAAGCAAAATACTTTTTTAAGGATAAATGTATGATTCGTGACTGTGTAATTAATGGGAGTAAACTAAAGTAAATTAAGTAAATATGACAGTAAACCTGACTGATATTGTAATTTTTTTTTTCAGATCCAATAAAAAGAAATATAACAGGAAGCATGAGAAAAATTTTTACGAAGTGAGAGGAAATCCCTACTGATGGCTGTCACTTGAAAAGATTGATATGTGCCTTCACCTCTTATTTGGGTGACAAATCTAATGCCACGTAGACACGATCGGAACTTCGGCCCGCAAAAGACCGATGAGAGCTTTTGGTCAGAAAAAATGCGATTGTGTGTATGCTCCATTGGACTTTTGCTGGCCGAATTTCAGGCAGCAAAAGATTGAGAGCATGTTCTCAATTTTTTCGGTCAAAAAGGTCCTATCCGAAAATGCGTTTGTGTGTATGCAATTCCGACGCGCAAAAAAATCACGCATGCTCAGATTCAACTAAGAGACGGAAGTTATTGGCTACTGGCTATTGAACTTCCTTTTTCTAGTCTCATTGTACATGTTGTATGTCACCGCGTTCTTGACAGTCGGAATTTGGTGTGACCGTGTGTATGCAAGGCAGCTTGAGCGGAATTCCGTCGGAATTCCGTCGGGAAAACCTGGAACCAGCAAAAGTCTGATGAAGCATACACACGATCGCATTTTCTGACCAAAAGCTCTAATTGGTCTTTTGCTGGCCGAATTTCCGATCGTGTATACATTAGATTTGTCACCCAAATAAGAGGTGAAGGCACATATCAATCTTTTCAAGTGACAGCCATCAGTAGGGATTTCCTCTCACTTCGAAGAAATTTGCTCATACTTCCTGTTATATTTCTTTTTATTGGAATCTTAAAAAAAAATTACAATATCAGTCAGGTTTATTGTCATATTTACTTAATTTACTTTAGTTTACTCCCATTAATTACAACATACATTTATCCTTAAAAAAGTATTTTGTTTTCAACCAGTGTCTTCTCTTGGGTTAGGCCCATACTTTTACAGAATTATAGTAAGAAATGTATATTGCTTCACAGCTAGCAATTAACTTCAAAGTGCCATTTCATTTTCAAAGTCAGCTTTAAATTTAACCTCTAGATAACTTTTTAAAGCCTAGATAAAGTTGAACCAATCTGAGCCAAACATCGTAAAAAATCATCCTTCAATCCAGCGCATTCATGAAAAAATCATTATATATAACGTAAAAGGAATCTGGCTTAAATCAAAATTCCGATCGTGTGTACGCAGCATAAGGCTCCATTGACGCCATTGTGACAGGGTAGTGTGAGAAACATGTCAAAGTAGCTCCTGCATGTTTTTTTGGGCAGTAAGCCTCACACGTTTTTCTACCGTGTGACAAAACATGTGTGTTCTAGCCACACTTGGGGTGCCATTAAAAAATAATGGCACCACAGGTGCGTTTTGGCACACTTTTCCTGCAATTCCTGGAAAATGAAGATGTAAATGGGACCTTAAATAATTAATTTCCCTTCACTCTCTATCCCAATGATAATGATCACAGGACAAGAAAAGAGGATGATTTTTTTCCAGTAAGCAATAAAATCCAATCTTTCCCCGCTATCCAAACTATAAGAATTTTTGCTTTAGATATACTTTAAATCTGACTATACTACTGTTCACGTTCCTTTACTCTTATTTGATTACAAGCCTCTGGGATTTTTAAAACATTTGTTTCTTAAAGATTTTTTTATTTTTTTTTAAGATTAAGGGAGTCATTCAGATTTTTGGAAGTTTCAGATTTATACCGTAGTGTAATACCTGAAGAATGTTCTACTAAAATCCTCTTCACCCCTCACTATTACAAAAATGCTCCATTTCCATTCTATGATTGTGAAATATTCCATAAACATAAGGCTTTGTAATGGCTGTGTCTGGAATGTGTTAAAGGACTTTCAGCCTTGACAATTATAACAGCGCATCTTTATCTGGTACAAACAATTTCAAATGGCCTTGCTTGCTGATATTATGTATAGACTTATAACCTATTTTAAGTTACAGTACTTATTGGCAACATTGTACTTCTGATATCCTAAGGTTTGTTCACACCTTGGCGAATGGGGGCAACAATTGTGGCAAAATCGTGTACTTATCATGTACTTCTTTTGGGCGACAGGCGTCCCGCGATTCTGTTCACTGCGATTGTCACCCGGCGAATCGTGGGAAAATCGCACCACGTTTGGGGTGCTATTGAAATTGACTGGTAATGCATGGGGAACACACGGGCTTCCCACGATTTGCCGATATTGTGAATTGTGGATAGAAATGCAGTCAGAATCACGGCGATTCTGCCTGCGATTCAGAATGCGAAGATGTGAACAGAGCCTAAAGTGCATCTAAACCCAAACCACGGAAATGTAATTTATTAGAGTTTACCAGTCAGGATGTGATGGCTGTATTCGTTTTCTTTTTCACTTTATTTTAACCTGTCAGTAACACACTTCCTGTCCAGGGGTGACTCACTCGCTGTACTACTGTAAAGTTTAAACAGTTAAGCAGATTCATTGTCAAAGCTAATCACCTGTAACCAACAGACACATGTACAGTGCCTTGAAAAAGTATTCCTACCCCTTGAAATTTTCCACATTTTGCTATGTTACAAATAAAAACATGTATTTTATTGGGATTTAATGTGATAGACCAACACAAAGTGGCACATAATTGTGAAGTGGAAGGAAAATGATAAATGTTTTTCACATTTTTTTACAAATAAATATCTGAAAAGTGTGGCATGCATTTTTATTCAGCTCCCTGTACTCTGATACCCCTAACTAAAATCTAGTGGAACCAATTGCCTTCAGAAGTCACCTAATTAGTAAATCGAGTCCACCTGTGTTAATTTAATCTCAGTGTATATATACAGCTGTTCCGTGAAGCCCTCAGAGGTTTGTTAGAGAACCTTAGTGAACAAACAGCATTATGAAGGTCAAGGAACACTCCAGACAGGTCAGAGATAAAGTTGTGGAGAAGTTTAAAGCAGGGTTAGGTTATAATAAAAATATCCCAAGCTTTGAACATCTCCCAATTCGGATTGGCAAATGCAGTGGGAAGGGCACTATGGGCTCAGGGGGCCTGTGTTTGTCTTCTTGGTGGCTTGAACTGCGCTTAGAGAACTCGCCACATCACCAAGTGTTAGCGCAGGATGTACTAGGCCACTGGTGCTTGCCAGTTCACCAGAAAGATGAGCGGCACTAGTACTGGCTGTCTGCTCCATACGGGAGCCCTGTGGTTCTTGCACCTCAACAACAGCAGAAGAACGGGGTGGGGTACGCCTGACCTTGGCAGGAATAACTACTCCGTTGTCAGGGTGCTGTTACCTTCTACTGGTTTGTATTCTGAGCCTGAATCTGACAGATGGGTGACTTTGTCTGCACTCTCATCTGTCAGGCTCAGAAACGTGTAGGCCTCTTCATTAGTGTACCTTCGATTGGACATTGCGGCCTCTAAATTTACTGGTACAACTAGTGAAACTCACAGGAAAAAAGAGCCCTTGATTGTCAGCGACTGCTTCAAACGCTACCAAAAAAAAAACTGTTATGCCCCGTACACACGAGAGGACTTATGTCTGACAGACTTCCAAAGGAGTTCCGCCGGAGTTCCGCCGGAGTTCCGACGGAGTTCTGACAGACTTTTCGGCCGAACGGACTTGGCCACACACGATCACACTAAACTCCGACGGATTCGAACGTGATGACGTACGACCTGACTCGAATAAGGAAGTTCATAGCCAGTAGCCAATAGCTGCCCTAGCGTCGGTTTTAGTCCGTCGGAGTAGCATACACACGAGCGGAGTATTCGAAGGGGACCGGGTCCGGCGGAGTTCCTTCGGGAAAATTTGAAGCATGCTTCATTTCTAAAGTCCGTCAGACTTTGGCGAATCAAAAGTCCGTTGCAGCCCACACATGATCGGATAGTCTGACGGACTCGGTCCTTCGGACTTTGGATGTTGAAAAGTCCGCTCGTGTGTACGGGGCATTAGCGTTCACAGGGATCAGGTCTGATTCTGCGAATGCCTCAGTTATGTGTTTTGTGACAGTGATCAATTGATACTGCACTTGGGTGGGCTAAATGCAAGTGCTAGCAGGTATCTGTGCTGATCCCGCTAACGCCACATTTTACGGAAGCCTAAACTACTGGGGATGCTAATATAGTTCTGATCAGATCAAAGATATCGATCCACTCAGACACTATACTACTAAGGGAGGTGTATGGTGCATGCGTGAGTGTTAGCCCTACTGGCACTAATCTGACACTGCCTGGGACGAATCGGACCCTAACTGACGATAAAACATAACTGATGTCCCCCGCTGGGTGATCAGGGGGTTAAACCTTTATTCAGCAATATATGGAGGGTGCCCTGATGCTATAAAAACCTGACGGTGACAGTAACTAGCTAACTGGCTAACTACACACTAACAGGGGGTGATCAAGGGGTTAAAACTTTATTGGGGGGGGGGGGTCACTAGACCTATCTGGGCCTAATACAAAGTTCCCTTAATGCTGATTAGTGTCACAAATGACACCAGTACAATGATCAAAGAAAAATATGAAAACTGCACTTGGTGACACTGCGACAGGGAGTGAAGGGGTTAACGGGGGGGGGGGGGCATCGGGGGGTAACAAGTGTGCCTATGTGTGTATCAGTGTAGTGCAGTTAAAGCAGGGTTAAGTTATAAAAAAAAATATCAAGTTTTGAACATTTCATGGAGCGCTGTTCAATCCATCATCTGAAAATGGAAAGAGTATGGCACAACTGCAAACCTACCAAGACATGGTCCTCCACCTAAACTGACAGACAATGGCAAGAAGAGCATTCATCAGAGAAGCAGCCAAGAGGCCCATGGTAAATCTGGAGGATCTGCAGAGATCCACAGCTCAGGTGGGAGAATCTGTCCACAGGACAACTATTAGTAGTGCACTCCACAAATCTGGCCTTTATGGAAGAGTGGCAAGAAGAAAGCCATTGTTGAAAGAAAGTCATAAGAAGTCCCATTTGCAGTTTGCGAGAAGCCATGTGGGGGACACAGCAAACACGTGGAAGAAGGTGCTCCTTTTGAGACCAAAATTGAACTTTTTGGCCTAAAAGCAAAACACTATGTGTGACGGAAAACTAACACAAACACCACGGTTGATGTGGTTGCGGAGTGGTAATTATTAGCAAAATCCCTCTTTGGCAAAAAAAAAAAATGCATTTTAGGAATACTGCCTCCTGTATTGCCTCTTGTCTCTTGAAACCACTGCTCTGCTGCCCTCTAAAAAACATTCTACAATGGATTGCTTTTCAGATTGATGACACCGGTGTAAGCACAGACTATTCATCACTTTATACTAAGATCCACCAGGACATCAAATATATGTAGCAAAACACAGGTGAATCAAATAGCGAAGATCACTATTATGCAGGGGCGTAACTATAGGGGGTGCAGCAGTCGCAACCGCAACTGGGCCCTGTGCTGCAGGGGGCCCATGCAGCCTCCTCTACATATGGCCGGCAGCAGCATAGGCAGCTAGGGGTACCAGTGCACCATGCACACGGGTGGCTGGAGGTGGAGGGTGACTCCCTGGCTCCTCAGAGTACCCCTCTCCTGCTCCATGCATTACCGCTCAGCCTGATGTCTGTTCTCCCCAGCCAGAGAAAAAAAAAATAATAAAAAAAAAATACTGATGCCAGTGGTGGAACTACAGGGCTCACAAAGGTCATACCTGTGACCACGCCCTGGAGTTCCACCGCCGGACTCGGAGGAAAGGGCCCTGGCTGGGGTTTAGGGGGGCCCTTCATAGTTTCTTGCATCGGGGCCCTGAAGGTTCTAGTTACGCCACTGCTATTATGAAATAGTTGAATAAAATAAATACATTGGTCATAATGCACTTACAAATATTCTGAGGGTAGGTACAAGTAAGCATAAAACCCTTGGCCAAACAGAGTAAAGCTAAACTGATCCCAAGGCTAATCTCTTCTATAGCCAGTGGAAGATGGACTGTTTCTACCCCACATACTATAAGTGATTGGGTATCTGACATGAATACATTTGTAATGTTCGATAAACATACTGTACGTACCTTTGCCATAATGCCATGCTTAAATTTGATGCAATCTGGTCCAACTGGGAAGAAGTGATGTGCCCCCTCCGCGCTGGTTGCTGTACTCAGAAAGTTTAAACGAATCCCCTAGTTACCAATCTCACTCCTGCTGTAAAGATATGTATTATTCAATATGTGACTGCTGCTGCCATTCCCTGTGTCTTGTGCTGCACAATTGTTCTTCCTCTGTACTTGTCTTTTTTGCATGGCAGCTTGTTTCTTTGTTTCTGTGTTAAAAAATGTCAAAAACATTTGAAAAAATCTGATTGGAAAAAAAGAAAATGAACTGTTTAACTGCATGCCGACCGCTGCACGCCAATATACATTGGCACAATGGCAGCGATGGGCAAATTGGCGCACCTGTATGTCCCCTTTAATTGGCAGGACTAGCGGGCGCAAGCCCGCTGTGTACAGCGTGACCATGCCCGCGGGTCCCGCGGGTTCGATGTCTGCCGGTCCCCCGGTGATCGTGTCACTGAGCGGAAGAACGGGGGAATGCCTATGTAAACAAGGCATTTCCCTGTTCTGCCTTGTCAGTGATAGCCCATCCCCCCCACCGTTAGAATCACTCCCTAGGACACACTTAACCCTTGATCGCCCCCTAGTGTTTAACCCCTTCCCTGCCAGTGTCATTTATACAGTAATCATTGCATTTTTATAACACTGATCGCTGTGTAAATGACAATGGTCCCAAAATAGTGTCAAAAGTGTCTGATGTGTCCGCCATAATGTCGCAGTCATGATAAAAATAGCAGATCACCACCATTACTAATAAAAAAATAAATTAATAACAAAAATGCCATAAATCTATCCCCTATTTTGTAGACACTATAACTTTTGCACAATCCAATCAATATATGCTTATTGTAAAAAAAATTTGCAGCAAAAGTATGTAGAATACATATCGGCCTAAACTGAGGAAAAAAAATAGTTTTTTTTATACATTTTTGGGGGTTATTTATTATAGCAAAAAGTAAAAAATATTGCTTTTTTTTCTAAATTGTCGCTCTTTTTTTGTTTATAGTGCAAAAAATAAAAACCGCAGGGATTATCAAATACCACCAATGAAAGCTCTATTTGTGGGAAAAAAAAGGACGTCAATTTTGTTTGGGTGCAACGTCACACGACCGCGCAATTTTCAGTTAAAGCGACGCAGTACCAAATCTCAAAAAGTGCTCTGGTCAGGAAGGGGGTAAAATCTTCCGGGGCTGAATCGGTTAAAGGGGTAAAACTGGATGTATGTGATATTACCAAAAAATAAAAAAGATATTAAAATGCTTGTAAACGATCACCTTGTGAAACAACTCAGTTTAAAATAGCAATGAAAGTTGCATAGATATAAAAAAAACATTTATAAATAAAAGTTTTTCCCCTTTTTTTTATAGGTGATCACATGCCTCTGTTCTCAGCTGCACAAGAGCTGGGGGGAGGAGAAGCAGCAGCAGCACACTGATCTTCCTGGTGAAAGGCTGTGCAGGGGAAAGGGACAAGTCTGATCATTGGAGGAGAGCAGACTGAGTTCCCAGCATAGCTAGAGAACTGACCACTTTGTGCTCTCATGCCTAGTGTGGTCAGTTTTTAAAGATTTCACACAAAGGAAGGAATACAAAGAGGACAGGTTACTTTTTCATATAGGTACATGGTACAGCAGGCACACATCAGGAATACCAAATGTTGGGTTTACATATTCTTTAACCACGTGCCTCCCGCCATATAGCAGAATGACTTCAGCGAAGTGGTTTCAATATCCTGACTATGCATCATATGACGTCCTCACAATATTAAGCCGCTGTGCACCCCCGGGGGCGCCTCATCGTGGCGATCGTTGTTTTGGGGTGTCAGTCTGACACCCCGCAACACCGATCTAGGTAAAGAGTCTGTGGCAGAGACTCTTTACCATGTGATCAGCCGTGTCCAATCACGGCTGATCACGATGTAAATAGGAAAAGTCAGTTGACAGGCTTTTCCTCACTCACGTCTGACAGACGCGAGTAGAGGAGAACCAATCGGCGGCTCTCCTGACAGGGGGGGGGGGGGGTATGTGCTGATTGATTGTTTGTCAGAGCAGCCCCCCCTAGGATCCCACCCAGGACCACCATCCTGCTGCCCAGGACCACCAGGATGGCCATCCACACTGGACCACCAGGTATGCCCACCTAGACCCCCAGGGAAATGCACATCTGTCCCCAGGCAGCTGCCAATCAATGCCCACTGACAATGCCTACCACTGCTAGTGCCACCAGGGATGCCCATCAGTGCCTCATATCAGTGCCGTGTATCAGTGCCACATATCAATGCCCATCAGTGCCCAGAAGAACCACCTATCAGTGCCCAGCAGTGCCCAACAGTGCCACCTATCAGTGCCACCCATAAATACCCATCTTTTCAGCCTTTCAGTGCCCATCAGTGTCGCCTATCAGTGCCCATCAGTGCCCACCTGTGCCAGCCATGAGTGCCCACTAGTGCCGCCTATCAATGCCCATCGGTGCTGCATATCGGTGCCCATCAGTGCCGCCTACCAGTGCCCATCGTTGATGTCCGTCAGTGCCCGCTCATTCGTGCCACCTCATTGGTGTCACTTTATCAATGCCCGTCAGTGCTACCTTATCAGTGCCCATCAGTGAAAGAGAAAACTTACTTATTTACAACATTTTATAATGGAAACAAAAGCAAAAATTTTTGGTCTTTTTTATTTGTTTAGCAAAAAATAAAAACTGTATCGGTGATCAAATACCACCAAAAGAAAGCTCTATTTGTGGGAACAAAATGATAAAAATTTAGTTTGGGTACAGTGTTGTATGACCGCGCAATTGTCATTCAAAGTGCGACAGCGCTGAAAGATCACAATTGTCCTGGGCAGGAAGGTGTATAAGTGCCCGGTATTGAAGTGGTTAAAGGATGAAAGACTTTTCAGGTACCCAAAAGAACATTATAAAAATATTTTAAACCAGAACATTTTTATGAATATCTCATTAAAATATATTAAACCTCTGTTGCTATCAGATCCATCAAGTTTTATTTTAGTTGTCATATATTAGATTCCTCAGTCAAGTGATTGTACATACGGTACTATATATTTTTAACAAAATGTGAAATAAGGAGTGTATATCTCGAAGGCCCGGGCCCCTCTCTGTTGCCCCTTCTCTTGCCCTGGGCATATTTTGAAACGGTTGTGTCCCGGCTGAGCTCAGTCATGTAACAGAAACAGCCTAATTGTGTTCCTGAAGAAGGGAAATGTATGAAATCTGTTGAGAAAGATCTCTGTTAAAAATGTATAATATGTACAATCACTTGACTGAGGAATCTAATATGAGAATATATCAATGGTCAATGGGTATAACTGACACAAAAATAATGTATCTGGTAGCAGCAGAGTTTTAAAATATTTAAATGTGATAATAATAAGATTATACTGTTTTATATTATTTCTATAAGTTCTTCTTGGGTATCTGAGAAGTCTGTCATCCTTCACTATATTTTTATTTTTGGTAAAATCAGCCCAAGAGAAGAATCCCTGTGTGTAGTCCAAGAATCAGCCCAAGAAACAAACACAACCAGGACAGCATGTCTGCTTAGCATGTCCCTGTACAAATGTACATCACTACTGACGTGTTTCAGGGCCATGCCACTTTATCAGTGTGTGTACATTTCATATGTTTTTGGTAACCTTGAGTAGGTATGTTTTTTATGGTATTTGGAACGGTTTCTATATTGCTCTTAGGAAAACCAGTAGGATTCTGCCTCTCTGTTGTGTATCATGCTTGAAATACTAAAACTTGGTCATTAAAAT
This sequence comes from Lithobates pipiens, assembly GCF_037356315.1. Classification (NCBI taxonomy): domain Eukaryota; kingdom Metazoa; phylum Chordata; class Amphibia; order Anura; family Ranidae; genus Lithobates; species Lithobates pipiens. The sequence continues at coordinate 92,782,795 of NW_027507764.1, forward strand.
ACATTAATTCTCAGTTAGAGCAACTATATCTTGTGGCTGAGTTGTAGTACCAAACTTTACCAACAGGTGGAAGTAAAATCTGAAGCTACATGTCATGGTAAAATTTTTAAGTTTTGGGAGTAAATAGCAACTTAGTCTTTGTTCATAGAGGGAGTCCAAATAGGAGATTCGGGCTGGGTTCATAGTATTGCAAATTGGATGTGGTTTTTCCGCATCCGTTTCGCATAGCAGGAGATTGTGACCAGCTCTCTATGGAGCCGGTTCACACATCTCCGCAGTTGCTCCGCAGGAGTCCTGTGCATCTTTTGGTCAGTTTCAGGTCCAAATTCAGCCCAAAATTCAGGTTGAAATCGGACCTCAAACGTTGAATGGAGACACACTGGACTTCTGCTGTGAACCCAGCCTTAATCTATCTGGGAAATCAAATTTAAAGTGTTACTAAACCCAGGAGCCTGCATTCAATATATCTGGTCTCCCAGAGTACACTGAACATGGAAATGCAATAGTTTTAGTAAATTTAAACTGCTAAATATCTTTTCTCATCAGCAGTTAGAGCAGTCTTGTGACTTCTATCAGTGTCTGGTTAAAGCTTGTAGGAGGATTTTTCATTCTCGCCTGATCCGCTGTCTGGACAGTGCTGATTGGCCCTGTGCTGATCACATGCACTCGCCCTAGAAAAAACTCTCCAGCAATACACACCAAACTGAAAATGTGCAGCCTGACTCCTCATGCCCTGTTCTACCAGTAGATGGGTTGGAGTCCGTTAAAGAAGGGGAGGATCAAAGAAGACAGGATCAAGCATCCTTTTCACACAATGCAGAGGATTAACCCCTTAGGTTTCACAGTGAGTATAACAAGCGTGCTTTACTGCATATACAGACTGATTTTACTGTTACGGGTTTAGTAACCCTGTAAAATGATCAGGGCGGTATTTACCATAGTGGCACTTGTAGGCCAGTGCCTAGGCAGAAGGGTTAGAGAGGGCAGCACCAAGCCTCAAACATTTTTAAACTGTGGTATCATTTTCTGTCTTGTTTGTTTCCTCTTCCCTCAAATATATCGTACCTCTGGAAATGTGTGGCTTGTTGAGAGGAGTCAGAAGACGCGCTGCAGTTCAGGACTGTCCTATCAGTGTATGTCATGCAATAATAACAGCTAAGCAATAAAGAAAATTGAGTACTGTCCGTGATACTTTTTTTATTTGCACTAACATACAATTTTTCAGGACAAGCTTTCGGGTATGTCCCCTTCTTCAAGGTCCAAGCAGTACTGATTTACAAATTTTTAAGCAATAACAAATATATTTCTTGATAATGTAGTATGTGAACACTTCCATGATTTATATGGCAAATACAGGGAAAAACATATTTGAGATGCTTGTGACTTTCAGGGTGACATCAGAGGGAACTGTACAGATGGTTATCACTGCTGTCCAATACAGAGGAAGATAAAGAAGATAACAAAACTGTTTACCAGATGTAAAGCTTTTAAAGTGTTGAGTGCTTTACCCTTTGATGTGTCCTGTGACTCTGAAGCCCTAGATTGTGGACAGATGATTATTCTCTACCTTCTGCAGACTGATCCAAAGGCCAGCTGCAATCAAATGGGATTTAGTATCACAATGAGCAATTGCATTGTACTGTATACACAGTGCCTTGAAAAAGTATTCATACCCCTTGACATTTTACACATTTTTTCATGTTAAAACCAAAAACCTAAATGTATTTTATAGGGATTGTATGTGATAGACCAACACAAGTAGCACATAATTGTGAAGTGGAAGGAAAATGATAAATGTTTTTCAAAATGTTTTACAAATATCTGAAAAGTGTGGCGTGTATTTTTATTCAGCCCCCCTGAGTCAATACTTTGTAGAGCCGCCTTTCGCTGCAATTACAGCTGCAAGTCTTTCTGGGGATGTCTCTACCAGCTTTGCACATCTAGAGAGTGACATTTTTGCCCATTCTACTTTCCAAAATAACTCAAGCTCTGCCAGAATGGATGGAGAGTATCTGTAAACAGCAATTTTCAAGTCATATCACAGAGTCTTAATTGGATTTAGGTCTGGACTTTGACAGGGCCATTCTAACACATGAATATGCTTTGATCTTAAACCATTCCATTGTAGCTCTGGCTGTATATTTAGGGTCATTGTCCTGCTGGAAGGTGAACCTCGCAAGTCTTTTTCAAACTCTAACAGGTTTTCTTCTAAGATTGCCCTGTATTTGGCTCCATCCATCTTCCCATCAACTCTGACGAGCTTCCCTGTCCCTGCTGAAAAAAGCATCCCTACAACATGATGCTCCCACCACCATGTGGTTGCTCAGGGTGATGTGCAGTGTTAGTTTTCCGCCACAATTAGCATTTTGCTTTTAGGCAAAAACGCTCACTTTTGGTCTCTGACCAGAGCACCTTCTTCCACATGTTTGCGGTGTCCCCCACATGGCTTCTCGCAAACTGCAAACAGGACTTCTTATGGCTTTCTTTCAACAATGGTTTTCTTCTTGCCACTCTTCCACAAACGCCAGATTTGTAGAGTGCACGACTAATAGAAAAATGTATCTAATTCTCCCACCTGAGCTGTGGATCTCTGCAGCTCCTCCAGAGTTACCATGGGCCTCTTGGCTGCTGCTTTAATTAATGCTCTCCTTGTCCGGCCTGTCAGGTTAGGTGGACGGCCATGTCTTGGTAGTTTTGCAGTTGTACCATACTCTTTCCATTTTTGGATGATGGATTGAACAGTCCTCTGTGAGATGTTCAAAGTTTGGGATTTTTTTTATAACCTAACCCTGCTTTAGACTTCCACAACTGTATCCCTGACCTGCCTGGTGTGTTCCTTGGCCTTCATGATGCTGTTTGGTCGTAGTACATAGTACGCTGTTTGGTTGCAGTACGGAGATTTTGGTTAATTTCTGGAGTACAGCTTTAAAAAGAATTTATAAGATAATAATTCGTTAGAGGAAACGTTGCCACCCTTACAGTCACAGCTTTGACTCGTGACAGACACTTTTCCGATATGCAGTGCCTGCGGTGAAGGGCACACTTTATTTTGCTTAGTACTATGGAAGTAACAGCTAACCACAACCCTATCAGCCCCACCTCTCTCTGTGAGATATTGCTGGCACACATCTGTTACCATATCTGCAGAAACTCTTCAATTCCTGTGCATGTTTGGACACCTCAGCCCGCTTGTGCAGCTTGTAAAATAAAAAACAGAAAAAAGAAAAAAAAGCAGCCACGTGTTTGTGGTTATGCTAGCAATGGGGCCTATTTTGTAAAGGGTTATTGATTTTATTGGTAGATTTATCCAATCTTCTATTTAATTCTTGATCATATAAACACAACTTTCTACAAAACATGATATCTAATGTGCTACACAATATGTAGCTTTTTAAAGAAGCCTTAAATCTGCAGATATCATATCCAAGATGGTGCAGCCCAGCAGAAGCCTCAGGGGCTTATTGGATGTCTACACACAGGAGTTTTTCACAGGTAAACATGTGTAAAATGTGTTAAATCCATGTTCATTCTTACCAGAAGTTTGTTGTTAAAATGACTGGTCTGGCAATAGGAAATATTTAAAGAAGTATAGCCAAAGCTCGTTTTGGCTACACTTTTCCTATGGATCACAGGAGTGCAATTCATTTTGCACTCCTGTGACCCATTTTCAGCAGAGAGTGGGCTGGAGTCTGCTCTCTGCTGACATCACAGGAGTCGGTCCAGGGCCAGCGTCATCGTGACAATGGAAGTCAGGACCTGCTAGGACCAACACCCGGCTCAGCCTGAACCGGCTACTCCCCACCCCTCCACAGCCCAGCACTCCTGTGAGCAAGGAGGGGGGCAGAGCAGAGAGCTGGCATTGACAGTCTGCAGCTCTCTGCTTGGGGAGCTGTGAGAACCAAGCGATCAGTGGTGTTCGATCGCTCGGTTCTCAGTGTAGAGGCACCAGGGGACAGATGCAGCATCTGACTACGGTAAGTAATAATCTAAAAAAAAAGAAAAAAAAGAAAGAAAGCCATTTTTGTCTTTTAATGTTATGTTACCCAAATGAGAGCTGGGGAGTAATGCTGCTCTCAGCTTTTGATTGGCTGTTCCTTTTTTTCCTGGTTGTTGAGCAGCTTTATTTTAACTAAAACCAGTCTTGCTTTCTTCTACATATCTCATCCCATGGAAAAGAGTTGTTTTGAAAAAAAATGAATACAAGGATCAAAACTGTAAAAATTCTAAATCTCAAAATGGAAAGGTTCTCGTTGAGCCTGCCAATACATGGCTATGAATTGATTATTAATAAATTAGTAGCAGATTTCTACTCTGAAGAAATAGTTGTTTGTTCTTTCCCTGGGCAGACTGATTCTCAATGGCAGGATGTGAGTTCATAATAATCAGTTGGTGCACTCTCTGTGTTCTGATGAGAAAAGCTGCAGGGTCTTTGGAGTACCTTACCAAAAATGAAATTTCTTTTGCAGTGGATGCCTAAATTATGACTTGTATCTTAGTGCAGAGCTCTGGGAAAATCAGTGAGCCAATCACAAAAGCAGGAAATTACATTTTTGGAGGCGTTCTGTACACTATTTGTGTACTGAACACCTCCAGGTACCCATTGCGTAGGGCTTCCCACTATAGGGGCCACTCAGAATGTACCCAGGTCTCCCTTGCTAGTACAAAGGTTGCCGTCCGCAAGCACAGTTCCATCCAATAGGACCAACAACACAGGCTCAGTCTATGGGATGTCTTCTTAGAATTTATTGCGGAGTTCCACACAAAAATGGAGCTTCTGCTTTTCGGAATCCCCCCCCCCTCCGGTGTCACATTTGGCACCTTTCAGGGGGGAGGGGGGAGCAGATACCTGTCTAATACAGGTATCTTGCTCCCACTTCCAGGGAATAAATACCCACGCCACCTGCGGGTATCTACGCCACTTCCCATTTTCCCCCCGCTGTCTTCTGGGAGACACACGGGTCCCAGAAGAGAGCAGGGACCAGTGGGAATGGCCAGCGCGTGTCGTGCATGCGCAGTAGGGAACCAGGAAGTAAAGCCGCAAGGCTACACTCCCTGCTTCCCTTACTGAAGATGGCGGCGGCAGCACCCGAGAGCCGAGGGACAGGTCGGCTTCAGGTGCCGACATCGTGGGCGCCCTGAACAGGTAAGTGTCCATATTTTAAAAGTCAGTAGCTAAAGTATTTGTAGCTGCTGACTTTAAAAAAAAAAGAGGAACTCTGCTTTAAGCAGGAGAGTGGTTTAAGGACCAGGATGCTCCAAACAATAGCAGGAATAATAGGAGGACAGCTTCTTGCTAATCTTCTCTAAGCCTTTTTCTGGAGGTAACAGGGGATGGCCAGTATATCTAGGACAAGTCCCAGTCCAGTAGTATCTTCTGGTACTTAGTTCCCTTCTAACACTTGCAGACTCAAAAGCCCACAGCAAAGTCTTTACTCACACTGTTCCGGGAGCTGTATGTCACCCAGCATCCACAGGTAGATCCTCAGCGAGGGAAGTAAAAGATCCTTCTCCAGACCAGGACTTCAGGATGATGCCCTCCAGCAAAAAATCCTTTAGCAATCTTCTCGAGGCCCTCAGCTCAGCACCTGCTAAGGCACAGACTGTTCTTTCTCCTCTCACTAGCTATCTCCCAGGGGCAGCATCCCCAGGAGGACTGGAACCCTCACTTGGGGGTAAGAACACTCTAGAAAGCCATATTTATCTCCTCCCCAGCTACCTTCTGTCTGTCTCCTTCCAGGGATTGGCTGGGGCATGATGAATATTCATAACTGGATGATCAACCATCCTACTCTATTATCTGGAATAGGCAAGGTAAATCAATCACTAAGCTTAGAAAACCCTCACCAGACCTAGGCAACAGATCACTGCTCCATTGACTAGAGTGAAGCCAAAAAAAAAAAAAATTAAATTTAGCCTACCAGCCTAACTCAAGGAGGGCACAACCACCACATTGCACTGTGGCTGCAAACTGAAAAGGAAAGGTCATTTTTAATACCATTCAAGGTAAACTGTTGGTACTATATAAATCTTTTTAATAATATGACTTGTGAAAGTGTTTAGCCTTTAATCATTTTCATCTCATATTTTTATTTTTTTATTACAATCAGATCACACTGACAGATAGGGGAGACCCTGTGATGAGAAAGGCATTCTGGGAGCAAAACTATATAATACAATTGGGTGTAGTGCGAGGAAATGTAAACCACTCCCGAAATGATTTCACAACTTTCCAAAGAACTGGGTCATCGCTAGACTCAGCTGCCAGGTTTCTGTGAAATCGCAGTGAATGTATTATATTTAAAGGGAAGTAGTGTCTTTACAAACATATACACCTCCCCTACACCCCCCCCCCCCCCTCTAAAATAAAAGTTGAGTGCAGGCAGGCTTTTTTATTGCAGAATTGACACACCATGTCTATTCTGTAATAAAAACTTCTTACCTGCCTCTGCCCACAAGCTTGCAGTGCACATTCTTTTCGTACCTCGCTCCAGGGATGAATAAACTCCTACGCACATATGTGGAAGTTACATCATCCCAAGGACAGCCAAACATGATGGCCAGCAGATGCCAAACTCGGAAGAAGACTGGGACAAAGAGTAACTCCACTTTTGTTGAGAACCCCCCTCCTGGGTGAGCTACTGTATTGCGGGGATTTAACAAACTTTTTGTCAGATTCTCACCTTTTGTTATTATAAAGAAATAGCTGTTGGATTTTCTGTGTCCATGTGCAAAATGAATGTGCATGAGAACAGGGGCAACTGGTGTTTTTCTTTTGGGAGGGGCACCAAACAAAGCACCCGCTGCTACCCCCCCCCCGGTCGGTTCACAAACTGCACAGAAGGTCACAGGAGACACCCACTGTCCTTTCGGTCAGTCACGGCCCGCACTTACCCCATCTTGCGGGCAGCACTCTGGGCATTGACAGCTTCTCCCTGGGCTGTGGGTGGCTGTTTTCTCGGTTCCCCAGCGTTTCCCCCCTCCTCTTCCTGGTGGCCAATCCAATCGGCTCTCCTTTCCGCCAAACGAATGACGAGTCTCGTGACGACTGGCTTCCTGATTGGCCGGGAGGAGAATCAGTGTTACAATAGCAAATATTCATTCACTGGGTGGGCTTGGAGTGCAGTGCTCTGCGCCCCAAGCCCAATTTTTTTTTAAGCCTATTAGAGCCTCTGTCTCTAATCATGTGCATAAACCCCCACCCCCATTGGAATCCATGTGTCTGGTGCCCTGCATGTAGATCAGGGGGCCGGAAGTATGAATAGGGGGGGGTGGCACCCGTGCACACCTAATGGACAGGTCGCCACTGCATGGGAGTGATTTTTTTAAATTATCAATCAACTGCTGCACATGCAAGGCTCTAATGAGGAATGTGACAGGGTCTGCATCCCTCTAGATGTAATTTGCCTTTGGGCGTATCTCAGTAAAAATGAAATTTTTGTTGCAGGGGATGCTAAAAATCGGACTTGTATCTTAGTGCAGACTTCTGGGAAAAACAGTATGACAATCACACGAACAGGAAATTACATTTCTGGGGGGTCTTCTATACATCATCTGTGTACAGAACTCCTCCAGGTTGCCACATTGCATTTTATTATGATTTGTTTTGCTATTTTTTTTACCACAAAAGTGGAGTTACTCTTTAAATCCCTTGAAGGCCCATTCACATGAGTGCAGATGTCTATGTATTGTATAAAACAAGTGTATTTTTATACCTGGAAGGTAAAGGCATTGCATACAGTCTCCAGTACAATCAAAGGCAGGCTGCGGCTTTACACTGGTAAGCGGGGGTCTTGAATCATATGTGTTTAGTTGCTGCCTCCATGACCTAAAAATAGTAAGCATCTGAATTTTGAAGGATCTAAAAATAGTAAGCATCTCAAAATTTGTTTTTTTTTAAAGTAGAACTGAAAGTAAACCTTTTTTTTTTTTTAACTTTGGATACTGTAAAGCCTCGCAAACAAGATCGGACTTTCCAACGGGAAATGTTCGATGTCAGGCTGTTGTCGGTAAATCCGAACATGTATACACTCCATCGGACATTTGCTGTCAGACTTTCCGCCAGCAAATGTTGGCTAGCAGGTTTTCAAATTTTTCGCTGACAAGTGTGTGTTGCGATCATGTGTACACAAGTCCGTTCGACAAAAGTCCAAAGTACAAACACGCATGCTCGGAAGCAGAAGTGGCCGGTCTTGTAAACTAGCATTCGCAATGGAGAGTTAACATTCGTGACGTGGCAAATTATGAAATCTCGAAATGTAGCGCGCATTCTCTTCTTCTTTAATGGGATAATAATGAAGCTGCTTTGCTGGTGATACTGATGGAGTTATTGCAAACAAATTTTCAAAGGCTTTTTTTTTCTAGTGATATCAAGAATAATATTATTAAGCATTTTATTTTTTTATTTGGGCAAGTTACCACAACACAATTATCCTGTAGTTTTTAAGATCAAAGATACAACTATGTTGGTGTCGCTTGTCAATTTTACGTTGTATTTTTTATATGTAACTGCCAACTCCCAAACTGTCATTTGAAGTAAAACACATAGCCAAGTATTATTCTCTACAATTTCTCATTGGGCATTAAAAAATAAAAAAAATAAAATTAGAAATGCTATCTGCCAATAAAAAATAACCAAAAAGTGCATTCTATGCATCCAAAGATATAGAAAATATACAAAATCAAATCATTATTCAATAATGTCAAAGCAATAACTCCAAGGCCAATAATAAATTACACGTTATCTCCTCCGATTCCGCAACACGTCTGGTTGACAAACGGCTGTTCAGAAATGAGTTGAAAAGCACGAGATGAAAAGCGCAAACTGAAAAAGCATGAAATGAAAAGCGCAAACTGAAAAACGCAAAATGAAAAACGCAAAATGAAAAGCGCAAATCAACACTCACTAAACTTCTACTAACACGGGTGGCACAGTGGTGTAGTGGTTAGCACTCTTACCTAGCAGTAAAAAGGGTCGCTGGTTTGAATCCCAACCGATTCTGCAACACGTCTGGTTGACAAATGGCTGTTCAGAAATGAATTGAAAAGCATGAAATAAAAAGCACAAACTGAAAAACGCAAAATGAAAAGCGCAAATCAACACTCACTAAACTTCTACTAACACGGGTGGCACAGTGGTCTAGTGGTTAGCAGTAAAAAGGGTTGCTGCTTCAAATCCAAACCACAGCACTACCTGCCTGGAGTTTGTATGTTCTCCCTGTGCCTGCATGGGTTTCCTCCAGGTACTCCGGTTTCCTCCCACACTCCAAAGACATGTTGGTAGGATAATTGTCTTCTGTCCAAAAATTGGCCTTAGTATATGAATGGGGGCCTTGGATTGTGGGCACCTTGAGGGTAGGGACTGATGTGAGTGTGCAATGTAAAGGGAAAGGGACAATTGTAGACACTCTCTCAGGTTGAACTGGATGGACTGGTGTCTTTATTCAACCTTACTAAATATGTAACACTAAGTTAGCAGAAGGAGCCCAAACTGTCGTGCTGAAAAACCACATAGTACATCACTATGTTCATAATTGTTGGCCAACAATTGTGTGGCCGCGTGCATGCAAGACAAGTTTAAGCCAACACCCTTCAGACAAAATTCCATGGTTTTGTTGGCCAACAATCCGATCGTGTGTACGGGGCATGTGGGACAGTTTTAACCCCTGTCAGTTTTTTTTTTGAAATCTGTGTCCTCTTAAGAACATTTTTCTTATTTTCCTGTCCTATAACCACCACAGGAAGTTAGAGGAAATTCCCTCAAAGCAAAGCCAATCATTGGTATTTACTACCGTCACCAGAACTGGTGTCCCCAATGGAAGCTATTCAGATGACTTCCTAAAAATTGGGATTTTTCGGGGGGGGGGGGGGGGTGGCGTGGCGCAATAAGAGTGACCAAGACAATATGAGAGGGTGAATCTCCCTAACGGGGGCACAGTCTGCAAAAGAAAAAAGAACCCTGACAGATGTTCAAACCCCTCTATACTCTATTTATTACCCCCCCCCCCCAGAAAAAATAACTATAAAAGGGCAATGATACAGAGTTTATTTCATTTATTATTCTGTAAAGATCTTTTGCATTGATCTGTTTAAAAGTTTTGTAACAGGAGCAGAACATTAAACATCAACAAAGTCTTTGTTTTGTAAAAACAATTCAATTTGCAGCCTTGACGCCATTGTCTTACTGGAAAAGAAATGTTATATATTGAAGCTAAAAGCTTTTGGATCTGTACCAGGCTAGAAGTTCAGTTTAAATGTTAAAAAAATGAAATCATGTTTTTATAGACTGCTTATAAATACAACACCCCTTTTGAATCCAAAAAAGGAAAATGTAATTGATTTAAAAGGAAACATTATGCTTTTAAGGAAAATAAAACAACATTACTGAAAAAGAATTACAGATCTCATGTTAAAAATTGCACTTATGGGTCACTGCAGGAGGACTTTTTTTCAAAACAATTTTTTCAGCAGCATTTATAAATGAAACCATGTGTGGTTTTGGGACCTGTGTAATAACATAGAAGAATTCTCCTACTGTTGCCGAGTGCTGCAGTTACAGACTTAGCGCCACCTGCTGATGAAATCGAATACTGTGTGCAACTCTAAAACTAATTGAGCGTTCATGAGAATTACTGTATTTGTATGGTCTGCCTTTATTTAGCCAGTGTGGGCAGGCCTTTTACATAGGTTTGCCACCTTTCTTTCAAGCCAAACCCAAACACTTTACGGCCTGGGACACCTCAAGGAGAGTAGTAATGGGATGATAATAGGGTGCGATAGCAGACAGTGGGTGTGGCCAAATTGCTCTTGCTGATATCATCGCACTGCCAGCCAGTGATGCTGAACCTGCCCCCAGACAGCCGGATGTGTATGACTATCTTGGTTACTTGGGGAGCCACAAATCAAGCTAAATAATGATTCCATGTTTCAGTCCGCCTGAAACCCGGACACATGATCAAAACCCGGACTGGCCGATTGAATACCAAACAGGTGGCAACCCTACTTTTACAACAGGACTGGGGCCCTAACTAAATAAGGAGTTTCCAATTAATTTTTTTTCCTTTTAATACAGCGTCCCATTGAGACACACATACATGAATATACACATACACCCACCCCCCGATCACACCTGGTCAATCGCTTGGTAACACAAATTGCTAATCAGCCAATCACATGGCAGCAACTTTATGCGTTTAGTCATTTAGACATGGTAAACACGACTTGCTGAAGTTCAAACTGAGCATCAGAATGGGGAAGAAAGGGGATTTAAAGGGGTTGTAAACTCTTGTGTTTTTTCACCTTAATGCATCTTATGCATTAAGGTGAAAAAACACCTGGCAGTCACTGGCCCCCCATTTTACTTACCTAAGCCCCTTCATCTCCTCGGCAGGGATGCACTGTCCCTCTCTCCACGGGGCCCTGGTTCTTGATTGGATAGATTGATAGCAGCGCAGCCATTGGCTCCCGCTGCTGTCAATCAAATCTAATCACCCAGGTGCCGGAGGGCGGGGCCAATTCCGGCATTCGTGTCTATGGACTCAAATGCTGGACTCGGGAGCGCGCCCGCAAGGTAACCCCCTCTTCTCCTAGGGGGTTATCTGATGCAGGGAGGAGCCGCGAGAGCCGCTGAGGGACCTTAGAAGACTAGATTCGGGGCCACTCTGTGTAAAACGAGCTGCACAGTGGAGGTAAGTTTGATATGTTTGTTTTTAAAAATAAAAATAAAAAAGATCCTTTACAATCACTTTAAAGTGGTGTTGCCAACAAAAAAAATTAAAAGCTGCTTAGAATTTGTAAAAAAAATAAAAATAATAATTGGCAAAAACCAACTCTAAATACCTGTTGCTAGGGGGTCCCTCGTAGCCTGCTTTCTTCATTGCCCGGGCTGGTGACATCACTTCCCCTCGCGCCGAACATTCACCTGGGACCTGTCACGTGTCCCAGGTGACTGTACGGCGTATCACATGTGCAGTGGCTCGTGCATGTGCAGTGGGTGCCCGGCTGTGCCCACAGTACACATGACGGCGCCGCGAGCGGAGCGGGGAACGAGGGGGGGGGGCTTCGTTCCCCCGCATCGCTGGACCCTGGGGCAGGTGAGTGTCCGATTATTAAAAGCCAGAAGCTGCAGTATTTGTAGCTGCTGACTTTTAATTTTCTTTTTTTAGGGGGTACCCCACTTTAAGTGACTTTGAACGTGGCATGGTTGTTGGTGCCGGGTGGGCTGGTCTGAGTATTTCAAAAACTGCAGATCTACTGGGATTTTTTACACACAACCATCTCTAGGGTTTACAGAGAATGGTCCTAAAAGAGAAAATATCCAGTGAGCAGCATTTGTGTAGAGGAAAATGCCTTGTTGATATCAGAGGTCAGAGGAGAATGGGCAGACGTGATGATAGAAGGCAACAGTAACTCAAACAACCATTCGTTACAACCAAGGTATGCAGAATACCATCTCTGAATGAACAACACATGGAGCCTTGAAGCAGATGGGCTACAGAAGCAAAAGAGCACGCTGGGTGCCACTCCTGTCAGTTAAGAACAGAAAACTGACGCTACAATTCACACAGGCTCCCCAAAATTGGACAATAGAAGATTGGAAAAACATTGGTCTGATGAGTCTCAATTTCAGCTGCAACATTCAGATGGTAATGTCGGAATTTGTCATAAACAACAGGAAAGCATGGATCCATCCTACCTTGTATCAATGGTTCAGACTGGTGGTGTAATGGTGTGGGGGATATTTTCTTGCCACACTTTGAGCCCCTTAGTACAAACTGAGCATCGTTTAAATGCCTACCTGAGTATTGTTGCTGACCATGTCCATCCCTTTATGACAACAGTGTACCCATCTTCTGATGGCTCCTTCCAGCAGGATAATGCACCATGTCACAAAGCTCAAATCATCTCACTACTGATTTCTTGAACATGACAGTGAGGTCACTGTACTCCAATGGCCTCCACAATCACCAGATCTCAATCCAATCCTTTGGGATTTGGTGGAACGGGAGATTCGCATCATGGATGTGCAGCCGAGAAATCTGCAGCAACTGCGTGATGCTATCATGTCAATATGGACCAAAATTTCGGAGGAATATTTCCAACACCTTGTTGAATCTATGCCATGAAGAATTAAGGCAGTTTTGAAGGTAAAAGGGGGTCCAACCCAGTACTCGCAAGGTGTACCTAATAAAGTGGCCATTGAGAGTATATATATATATATATATATATATATATATATATATATATATATATGTAAATATTACATTTACTAGTACATTTTTGCAATTGATAGTGGGTCAAAGAGGTGGTGATCAAAAACAACATGGCAAAAATAGTGCCCAAACACTATAGTAATCCAGCTTTGTTCCACTGTATGTGGCCAACAAGGCCCTTCATTTACCCAGAATGCAATTCTATTGTACAGGTATGTTGGAAGACATCCCCACTTTTGCCTGCAAGACTGTGCTTTACTGGTTAACCTTGGATTAAATTTGCCAAATAAATCCACTTGCTTGGTCAAGCAGATTGTATTTAAAGTAGACCATTTGGGACAGAGTAAGGGAAACTTATAACCAGGGGCGGCACGCCGTGCCGCCCCCTCTCTCCAGGCCATCCCTTATATGCAATGGATATATTCATGCATAGCATGAATCTATCAATGGCTGCCGCAGACACCCCCTAATCGTGCTTCCCTTTCAGGGCACCAGGCACATGAATTACAGCGGCCAGAGGCTCTAATAGGCTTCAAAATAGGGTGCACTCGAGATGCATAGAGTGCGATCGAAGCCCACCCAGGTGTGTTGAAACACTGATCCTCCTCCCGGCCAATCAGAAAGCGGGTCTAATACCGTCACCTGATTGGCTGAAAGGACAGGCGATCCTATTGGATGCCTTGGAGGAGGAGAGGAGGCGCATGGCAGAAGCGAGGAGAAGAGACGCTAGCCGATGCCTGGATGGCCAATCCCCGCTGCTCCTTGGATGCCTGATCCCCCTGCTGCTCCTCAGATGCCCGCCGAAACCTGCCACCTAGATGCCACCCCCCCAAAAAAAAAACACCAGCCGCCACTGGTTATAACCTCTGCAAGACTTTTATTTTTTGCCATCTGTGTCCCATTTGGGAGATTTCCCTTCATTTCCTGTCCCATGGCTAAAACAGGAAAGTGATGGGAAAGCCCCCTCCCCCCAAAGTAAGGAAATCTCTGGTTTGTCACCAGGGTCACCAGAAATAGGGATTTTCTTTCACTTTCACCTTTAGTGGGTGGGATGTGGGAAAAGTTTGAAAAATATTGGAAAGTGCTAGGCAACAGCCTCGACTCCATCGTGTAGAAGTGAAGTTAATGACCAGCATGGATTTATCACTGTGACAAACATGAGAGAGAAGCTCACTCACCTGCTTGACCCTGATTGGATCAAGGGGCGAATCTTACAGTCCGCTATCATGAATAGGGTAAACGTTGTCAGCAATTTTTACCCGAAAATTACGAGATTGGTTGAATTCGGGCCGGGCATGGCCCTGGGTTGGAATTCGGGACGAATGACATAGCAGAGTGTTGGTCAAAGTCGACAGAGAATAGAGGACCTTCCTTCCTTATATTTGTCATAGAAATTTAATTATATGTTGAGGGGCCCTCAAACTTCAAGTGCCCCGGGCCCCCAATGTCTAAATCCAGCCCTGCTCTGCTAAAAAAAAAAATTTTTGCCCTTAGTTCTGCTGTAAGCATTCTATACGTTGGGCCACAAAGTTACCCATTCAGGGGAAGTTTTCTATTGAAATATACTTTTATACATGGAAAAAAGAATAATATGACCAATCACGCTCCAATGTCTGTCTTGAATAGCAGTATTAACAGTAGGTACACCCTTTATGTTTATGTTAAAGATTTTAGTTAAGGCCACAAACTTTTTTTTATATATATTATTTTTGGATAGTGTGGAAATGGATTAGAACACCTGTCAGGATTTATTGCTGTGTGTGTCCCCTTTAGGGAGATTCACCCTCTCTATTTATCCTGTTTACCATAATCATCACAAGCAAAAGTAAAAGAAAATCCCTAATTTTGGGTTGACACCAGGACAGTAATAGAGGGGAAATCAACCAATGAGGGCACTCATTCTGGTGCCACTCTGGGGTTATCTCACTTTGGAGGGATTTCTTGTCACTTCCTGTTTTAGCTAAAGGGCAGGAAGGGAAATCTCCCCTATGGGACACATATGGCAAAGAAAAAATGAGAGGAGGTTTAACCCTCCCTTACGCTATCCAGAATAAAAAAAAAAAAGCTTTGCCTGTAGCTACATTTTAAGAAACTCAGAAAGAGGAACACTAATTAGCACAATGCATACAGGCACAAACACACCCTGCCACACCTCATGCTTTCTAGCCAAATGACACATCCTTGTCATGCCTTAGCTTGGTTATTCTAGACTTGGTTCTTCTAGACTCTAGTTTCTCCTTAAACCAGGGAAATTTACCTTTTTGCTGACTCTAGGAGCCTGACATGCCCCTCACTGCCATAGCAACCAACACCTCTGAAGAGAGTACCATTTTGAAATTAAATTACATAGAGGTGGACTCTATTTACTAATTAGGTGACTTCTGAAGGCAATTGGTTCCACTAGATTATAGTTAGGAGTATTAGCCCTTGTACACACGATCAGAGATTCCGACGGAATGTGTCCGATTGGAGCGTTTTGTCGGATATTCCGACTGTGTATGGTCTGCATCGGACTGTTTCCGTCGAAATATCTGTTGGACCAAATTTTCCAACTTGCCGGAAATATTTTCAGACAAAATGCTCCGATCGCACATACTCCGATCATGTGTAGAGAATTCCGATCGGAAAAAGTGCCACGCATGCTCAAATCAAATTCCTACATTAAAGCTATTGGCTACTAGCCTGAACGTAGTCCCATCGTAACGAAATTACGTCATCACGTTCTGAAAGATCGGATTTTCCGAGAACTTTGTCCGACCGTGTGTATGCAACAGTTTCAGACAAGATGCGACGGATTTGGTTGTCGGAATCTCTGACCGTGTGTACAAGGGCTTAGAGTAAAGGGGGCTGAATACAAAAGCATGCCACACTTTTCAGATATTTATTTGTAAAACGTTTTGAAAATCATTTATCATCTTCCTTCCACTTCACAATTATGTGCTACTTTGTGTTGGTCTATCACATAAAATCCCAATAAAATACATTTACGTTTTTGGTTTTAACATGAAAAAATGTGGAACATTTCAACGGGTATGAATACTTTTTCAAGGCACTGAATTACCAGCTGTTAAACAGCTGGTAATGCAATTACAGGATCTGCTGGAGAGAGGATTTGGCAGTAATGACTGAGCAATATAAAGCAACATAAAGAAGAAATGAAAAAACATTAAGGATGGGAGTCTCCTTACCATACTAATGCAGAAAAGTAAAATAATGTAAACTGCAGTTCTGCTCTAAATTACTTCCCTATATAAGGGCATGTGGACATAAAGGCATGCATATTTTTTATGAAAGCTTTACATTTTGTTTATATATTGTAAAAAGTAAAAATAGGCCAGCCCATTTCATTGCTTAATATAATTCTAAGACCCCTTTCACACTGGAGCCCTTTGCAGACGCTATAACACTAAAAATAGCGCCTGTAAAGCGCCCTGAAAGAGCTGCTGCTGTCTCTCCAATGTGAAAGCCCCGAGTGCTTTCACACTGGAGCGGTGCGCTGGCAGGACGCTAAAAAAAATTCTGCTAGCAGCATCTTTGGAGAGGTGAAGGAGCAATGTATACACCGCTCCTAAACTGCTCCTGCCCATTGAAATCAATGGGGCAGCGTGGCTACACTGCCGGCATAGTGCTGCTGTGGCAGCACTTTGCGGTGGTTTTAACCCTTTCTCGGCCACTAGTGGGGGTAAAAGCTCCCCACTATCAGCCGAATTGCACCGCAAAATTTACGGTAAAGCGCCGCAAAAAATATTTGAGCTTTACCGCAATAACCCTCCCCACCCCAGTGTGAAAGGGACCTAACAGGGAACAAGCCAAGGGTAGTTTCTTCTCTCTTCTCTTTGATGGTCTGTGGTGCTCTGCTGTCACTCATGTCTTCCACCAAGTCATCCTTCTCTGCTGTTATGAAGTGATTGCCACTTACACACCAATTAAGGTGTTTGTCATGTAGAAAATGCTGTTTACACTCACAGACTATTGCAAAAAAACGACTGGAATGATAAAAAGGTAAAATTTAGCGCTTTCAATTTTTAGGACTCGTTCACACCATGTCAGTTGAGCTGCACTGATTTACCCTGAACAACATAGGCTTAAGGCTCAAACAAAAGAATTGGAGGCTACCAAATAAGCTGATGACAAGGTCTGTGCTTGTAATTTACCCTGGAAAAATATCATTGTAGGTCCAGTTCCATTTTGGTTTATTCACATTGTTGCCAAGCAAGCTCTGATGAATAGGGTGCTCTTGAATTCCTGAAAAACGTTGGTTAGGTTTTGGATCATACCCCTGACTTTTATTGGTATAAAGATGTATCTGGACCTGTTAGCAGTGATGTGGCGCTTCAATTTAATTTTTTTAAAAACTTATTTAAAGGTAGACTGTGATGTAAGAAGAGGCAAGAGGACAGTGATGTAAGGGGGGATGTGAAATTAAAGGAGGACTACTGTGATGTAAAGGGGAGGCTGAGGACATTAATGTAAAGTGGGACTGTGATGCGAAGAGGGACTGTGATATGAAAGGGGACTGTGATGCGAAGGGGGACTGTGATGCGAAGGGGGACTGTGATGCGAATGGGGACTGTGATGTGAAGGGGAACTGTGATGTGAAGGGGAACTGTGATATAAAGAGAAGGCTGAGGACACGGATGTAAAGGGGGACTGTGATGTGAAGGGTTACTGTGATATGGAAGGGGACTGTGATATGAAGGGGGACTGTGATGTGAAGGGGGACTGTGATGTGAAGGGTTACTGTGATATGAAAGGGGACTGTGATGTGAAGGGGGACTGTGATGTGAAGGGCAACTGTGATGTGAAGGGCGACTGTGATGTGAAGGGCGACTGTGATGTGAAGGGCGACTGTGATGTGAAGGGGAACTGTGATGTGAAGGGGAACTGTGATGTGAAGGGGGACTGTGATGTGAAAGGGGACTGTGAAATGAAGGGCGACTGTGATGTGAAGGGGAACCGTGATGTGAAGGGGAACCGTGATGTGAAGGGGGACTGTGATGTGAAGGGGGACTGTGATATGAAAGGTAACTGTGATGTGAAGGGTTACTGTGATATGAAAGGGAACTGTGATGTGAAGGGGGACTGTGATGTGAAGGGGGACTGTGATGTGAAGGGGGACTGTGATGTGAAGGTGGACTGTGAAATGAAGGGGGACTGTGATATGAAAGGTAACTGTGATGTGAAGGGGGACTGTGATGTGAAGGGGGACTGTGAAATGAAGGGCGACTGTGATGTGAAGGGGAACCGTGATGTGAAGGGGAACCGTGATGTGAAGGGGGACTGTGATGTGAAGGGGGACTGTGATATGAAAGGTAACTGTGATGTGAAGGGTTACTGTGATATGAAAGGGAACTGTGATGTGAAGGGGGACTGTGATGTGAAGGGGGACTGTGATGTGAAGGGGGACTGTGATGTGAAAGGTAACTGTGATGTGAAGGGGGACTGTGATGTGAAGGGGGACTGTGAAATGAAGGGCGACTGTGATGTGAAGGGGAACCATGATGTGAAGGGGAACCGTGATGTGAAGTGGGACTGTGATGTGAAGGGGGACTGTGATGTAAAGGGGGACTGTGATATGAAAGGTAACTGTGATGTGAAGGGTTACTATGATATGAAAGGGGACTGTGATGTGAAGGGGGACTGTGATGTGAAGGGGGACTATGATATGAAAGGGGACTGTGATGTGAAGGGGGACTGTGATGTGAAGGGGGACTGTGATGTGAAGGGGGGCTGTGATGCGAAGGGGGACTGTGATGTGAAGGGGGACTGTGATGTGAAGGGGGACTATGATATGAAAGGGGACTGTGATGTGAAGGGGGACTGTGATGTGAAGGGGGACTGTGATGTGAAGGGGGGCTGTGATGCGAAGGGGGACTGTGATGTGAAGGGGGACTGTGAAATGAAGGGGGACTGTGATGTGAAGGGGGACTGTGATGTGAAGGGGGACTGTGATGTGAAGGGGGGCTGTGATGTGAAGGGGGACTGTGAAATGAAGGGGGACTGTGATATGAAAGGTAACTGTGATGTGAAGGGGGACTGTGATGTGAAGGGGGACTGATATGTGAAGGGGGGCTGTGATGCGAAGGGGGACTGTGAAATGAAGGGGGACTGTGAAATGAAGGGGGACTGTGATATGAAGGGGGACTGTGATATGAAGGGGGACTGTGATATGAAGGGGGACTGTGATATGAAAGGTAACTGTGATGTGAAGGGGGACTGTGATGTGAAGGGGGACTGATGTGAAGGAGAACTGTGATGAGCTGGGCCCTCAGATTCCTCCTGTATTGAATTGTATTGTAACTGTACTGTCTGCCTAACATTTTAAAGCACTGTACAAACTGTTGGTGCTATATAAATCCTGTATAATAATACAAATAATATAGCACAAACATAGAGATTTGGACTTCTGTTTGAGGAAAATTGTAACGACTAGATCTTTTTGAATTCTAATTCACTGCCTCTGCACTATAGGAACTCTTTTTTTATTTCTGTCTGTGTCCTCACTGGTGAGTTTTCCATATATATTCCCTATAAGGTTAGAATGTCTGAGCCTAGGGAACTAGGGGTGTTTTACCTAAAGATGACCTTTTCAGTAAATGTTCTCCTTGCAGCAGGGGTGTATTTAGGTTTTGTGCTGCCCTAGGCCTGACTAAACTCATGCACCCCCTAATTTAAATATGACCAACCATTCCTATCAAGGCCACACCCCTTCCTATTTAAGGCACGCCCTATCATCTGTAAATCACACCCCTTCCTCTTCAGGCTCTGCCTTTTCCTTTCAGAGCTCCACCTCTTCCCCTCTTTGCTCCGGACCGGGGAGCAAATGCAATGTAAAGATGGTGTGCAGAGGAGGCGGAGCATTAGGCCAGTTAAATTACGTGCCCTTGGTCTGTTCAGTCACTGCCCTTTTTTTGCCAACTCCCCACACAGTGTCGACCTAGGCCTGGGTCCTGAAGGCCTGGGCCAAGATACAGCACTGTCCACAGTACCACCCTGTGAGGACAGCCCAAAAGTACTTGTATTATGAACATACATTGGGCATGAAGGCATTTACATATTCTTAAGAAGCAATTAAAAACATGCACTCCACAACTTCTGAGGCTGCAGATACTCTAATGAAATAACCTTCAGCCTATGTTCAGACTGATGCGATGCATGGAACTGCAAGAAATTCAGAGAGGAATCGCACTGCATTCCTGTTCAAATCACATTCGGTTCTTTGCAGTGGAATTTGAGCCCGTTCATTTTGTATGGTTCAACTCTCACTGCACCTGCACAACAAAGGTACATGCCCTTTTTTTTCCATGCCGGAATCAGACTGCATGGGTGTGAACACTCATGCAATCCAGTTTAGCCAACCACACTGCATTTTGTAAACAGCTTTTGTGGTGTCATTATTTTAACATAGATGCCTGCAGCGGTTTGCATGAGTGCGATTATGATGTAGTGCAGGAAATGCTCAGGAATCGTGAACCCTATGCCGCATCAGTGTGAATCCTGGCTTAAATTCACAATAGAAGCACTAAAATTGCAACTCTTGCCAGCCTTCTAATGTAAACAGCTGTTAGTATCGACTGGAACCCAGCTTCAGTGTCTGTTGTGATCTTAAAGCTGCTCCTCTTCACTGGCTGTGTGGCTGTCCCCCTCACCAATGTCATCATATACAAAGCAGGACCAGCAGTCCTGAGCAGTACTTGAGAAAGTTGACAACCCACCCACATTCCAGAAATGGATTGGAGGAGAGCATCAGCTGTAACAGTCAGTATTACTCTCTGCTAACCCCCTAAGACTGGGTTCACACCTATGCAAATTGCATGGGGGTTTCCCTGCATCCAATTCGCATAGCAGGAGAATGTGACCGGTTCTCTATGGAGCCGGTTCACATATCTCCAGGGTGGCTGCGGAGCGTGCTGCGCATCTTTGGCTCCATTTCAGGGCATAATTCAGGCAGAGATTCAGCCCTGATTCGTCCCTGAACCGGAAAACAGGGACGCACAGCGTTCCTGTGTGATCCGCAGCCGGTTACAGTGTGAACTGAGTCTAAAAGGCCTTTAGAGATTTACTATGTGCTAACTGTTCTTACTTGCTTGTTAAGAAAATGTAAAAACAGAAATGTGCTGCTTATTCCCTAGGGTAATCACTGGGCATTCCGCATCGTAAACACAGACCTGTCCTAGGGTTGCCAATGTTTTCCATTGATGGCAATTTGTTCTGCAAAGCCACCAAGCCTGCCAGTGCAATCCTGCAGGTTCCTCAATGGTCCCAGCACATTCAGTACATTTTTGTTGGTGGGATAATTTGCTGTGTAAATACAATTTGGGATTCAGAATACTAAAGCTGCTGGGTATACATGTTTTACAATTTGACCTGCTTCAATGCATATATATCCCTCTCATCAATTTGTACCTGCTGCTGTCCTAGCTGCCACTTGGGGGTTCCCATCGTCCTCCTCTCTCTCTCGCTCCTCCTCCTATCATCACAAAGAGACCCTGCCCCGGGCCCAGTGTCAGAAACCATGAAATCAGGCTGAGACAGAAGTACAGTTAAATCATACTTGTTTAATAATAAAAGTAAAAAGAACAAACGTAGTGAAAACAAAGTTCAGTAGTCGATAGTCAGCCAAGCCAGAAGTCAGGGATCAATGAAGTGGAACAGCAAGCAGGATCTGGAGCCAGAAGGGATGTCAGCAAAACAAGTCTGGAACAGGATCGCAGTAGACCGTTTCTGTGATGTTGACCAAGGCAAAGGCAGACGTTCTCTGGACCGGATGGCTTAAGTAGGCAGGACTGACGAGCAGGATATCATCAATTGAGTAACTGTGGAGAGAGATGGGAGCTGCCAATTAGCTGACAGCTGAGCGGCTAGCTCATAGAAGGAAGGGCTAAGCCCAGCCCTGAAACCCAGGAGCAGAGGCAATGATGCCACGCGGAGGAGGGTGGCATTAGTCTCTGCCTCAACCAGGTTAAACTGCACCCAGTCTGGCCAGTCACCAGTCATTCTATGGGAGCACCAGCCGCTCCCCCCTGGCCTAAGTATGCCCCATACTGCCCATGATATTAACAAGTGCTGCACCACAACAAGCTGGCCATGGGAGGTTGTATCTATGCGAGAGGTGGCCACAGGAGCTGTGACTCAGGAGGATGGGTGGGGGGGAGTTTTCGTGCGGGGGGCTGCTTTTTTGCTGCACCCCACAAAGTGCCATCCTAGGCCTGGGCCTTGTCGGCCTAGGCCAAGATACAGCACTGCCTTGCAGGATGTATAACAGTTGTTAAGACAGAATATCACACTTAGCTTGTGGTTATAGAGTGAACATTGTCTAT
The DNA here is from genome assembly GCF_037356315.1 of Lithobates pipiens. Classification (NCBI taxonomy): domain Eukaryota; kingdom Metazoa; phylum Chordata; class Amphibia; order Anura; family Ranidae; genus Lithobates; species Lithobates pipiens. Next base: position 92,805,323 of record NW_027507764.1, read on the forward strand.
GTAATGGAATTACTCAGGCTCTGCGTGGTATGTGAAGCCGGTCATTTTAGATTTTTGTTATTTCTCGTAAGACAAATGACCTCTACTGTAAAGTTTAAACCACAGAACACAGAGGAAGGCAGAAACAAAAGTGCTTTCCTTTACTAAACATTGATGATTTCCTTTTTGAAACTAAAAGGATTCAGCTCTTCAAAGCATTTGTAACCAAGCACAAGCATATTTTTGCAGCTTTTAAGGAGACTTATAATTTTTTCAAGTTTCTCATGGAGGAACTGTTCATGTTGGTGGCAATATCAGAAATTCATTCTCCAAAGAGGAGAAGCAGAGGAGAGGGTGCTGCGGGAAGCGAGGGAAATGGTTATGAATGAAGCAAGTTTTGTAAACTGTCCAGTAAAAGGTTCCTGCAAGAAGTCCTGTCTGTAGATGTGGAACTGGTCAGGAGACTAACATCTCATGTATATAAGTCTGGGTTCCTTTAGATTGGCACAAATGACAAGATGAGCACCGTGTAAGTTGCCCCCGATAAGGCAGTACAGCCCCAGGGCCCCTGATAAGGCAGTACAGCCAGCCCTCCTGTTCAGAGTCTGGCCCCATCAGTTCAAATTCAAAAAGGGGGCCCGGGCACCTGCTGAGCAGGAGCGCCGGCTGTACTTTCTTATTGCAGATACCAATCCTCTCTTGTCTCCCCCTGGAGCAGTACCAGCTTCTCTTCCTCTCCCTCCCTCCGGCTGCACTCCACCACTTCCATCTACTGTTCGGCCACCTTGTTTGCCTAATTTCCCTGCAACGCTGCTGGCTTTCCTCCTCTCCAGCTGTTGTGGGCACGCTGGGGGATGTTTCAGGATGGAGAGTGGAAGAAGGGGCCGGTACATATGTAATTTACCGGCTCCTTCCTTTCCGGAATGAACATAGAGAGCAATCGGTACCAATCACTCTTGTGTCCATTCAGTGCTGAAACATAGTAAACTGTGTTCACTATGCTTCAGTCTGAATGAGCAGGAAGCCTCGGAGCGATTCCTATTCTCTCATCTGTGCAGCTGAGGCTGTAGAGCAGGGATATGCAATTAGTGGACCTCCAGCTGTTGCAAAACTACAAGTTCTATTATGCCTCCGCCTCTGGGTGTCATGTTTGTGGCTGTCAGAGTCTTGTTATGCCTCATGGGACTTGTAGTTCAGCAACAGCTGGAGGTTCACTAATAGCATATCCCTGCTGTAGAGAAAGGGACTGATAGATTCTCAGTCACTTTTGGCCAAGGGAAGGGGTCCTGTCAGGTAAGCTGTATGGGGCTCGTGATTTCTAACAGCAGCCCTGCCTATCTTATTTGCCCCCCATTATCTGTATATATTAGTTGGCGCCCCCTGCTGTCTCTTCTTGGCCCTACAGGTGACTGTACCAGCCTATCCATTGTGTTGTTTGGACTCAGGCACTCTGCATTTGATAAGGAATTTCACCAGAGGTCTTTAACAGAGAGTGGGGATCCAGGACTGTATGGTATCAAATAGTACAGGGACTAATAAGTATAACAAATATTACAAATCTTTAATCATTATTAGCTAATAAAATTAGCTATACAGAACATAAAAGGAGTTACATAAAAACTCTTCCAAGTGTTTCAACTTGTATGTCTTCCTCAGGGGGTTACATGTTTTCAAAATAGTTTTTCTGCAAAAAATGAATGTCTTATTTCAAACCCTGTGTGCATGCTTAACACTGGATTAGGGTACAACAATTTTCAACCATGCATTTTTCAATATATGATGTTGTAAATATGACTCTCTTCAGTGTCATATTAAATATATTGATGCATGTATTTTTTTCAAAAAAACTATTTTGAGAACATGTCGAACCCCGAGGAAGACATACAAGTTGAAATGCGTCGAAGTGTCTCATTTAACGTACTTAAAGAGCAGTGGTTGTTGTTATATATAGAATACAATAGTGTATGGAGATGTTTTAATGTAACTTTTTCTATGTTCCAAATAACTAATTTTAATGGCTAATAGTTGATAAAGACCCCATCTCTCTGTTCCTTTCTTCTGATTTCATTTTTTTATATATATTTTTATAAATTTTCATGTTATACAAAATATTCGTACATTTATTCATGGCAAAAACTTTCCTAAATACAATATATGTATCTATACTCCCTCTTCTCCCCCTGTACTTCCTCCTTATAGCTCCTCCCTCTTCTCTATCCCATATATACACATATCTCTCTTTCCTCTTTCCCTCTACTTAGTCTACTTGGCTTTTATTCCTCAAGTCCCGTATCCTCTTGTGTTCTTAAATTCTGACCAGCCTTTCCATATTTTTACACATCTTTCTATTTTGTCTTCCCAGGATGGTATAGCTCTTCCATATTATGTATTGATCCTATCTTTCTAACCCAATCACTTAATGTAGGGCATTCTGGGTTTAACTACTTTCCACCCAGCCACTGTACATAAACGGCTGGGTGGGCACTCTCTCCTTCTGAGAGGACTTTCAGGAACGACCTTCAGAAGGAGGGGGATCGCGTGCGCAGGCCCGCCCAGCGGTGTGATCTCGATGCGCTTGTGTCACCCGGACTTGGCTCATCTCCGATCGGCAGGAGGGCTCTGTGATTGGCCCACCTGATCACATGACGGCCGTGTCCAATCACAGCCATCATGTGATGTAAATACAGAGTTGCTAGGCAATCGGTTCTCCTCTCCTCACACAGAAGTTGACGGTGAGGAGAGGAGAGCGGATCGCTGCAGCCAGCTGGTGATCAGTGAGTATGAGCTGTTTTTTACAGCTTTTTACTCACTGATCACTAGCCTAGTGTCCCCACAATGTAAAAAACACAAAGTAAACACACATGTCCCCAAAACACATGTCCCTAAAACACGTCTCCAAATAGTAAAAGCACATTGTCCCCCACATATGTAACAGTAAAATCACATGTCCCAATGATTATCTACACACATGCCCGTGATCACCTGCGCACATCTGTACATGATCATTTGCGTACCTATGTCCGTGATCACACAAACCAATTATTATACACTTAACAGAATTTATTTATTTATGACAAAATTCGATTTTATTGGATTTATTTTAAAATTGAAAGAAGGAAATATTGTTTTTTTTTCCCAATTTCCGCTCTTTTTTCACTTTTATCGCAAAAAATTAAAAACGGAGTGGTGAATAAATACCACCAAAAGAAAGCTCTATTTGTGCAAACAAAATGATAAAAAATTAATTTGGGTACAGCGTTGTATGACCGCGCAATTGTCATTGAAAATGTGAGAGCGATAAAAGCTGAATATTGGTCTGGGAAGAAAGGGGGCGAAAGTGCCCGGTATTGATGTGGTTAACCAATATCTTGAAATTAAACTTTTTGCCACATTTATCAAGTTTTGTATTCTTTGATTGTTAATTTATTACTATGCAATAGATAGGTTTCAGGGCTTTTAGGCATTTTCATTCCCGTAATCTCTTGAATCTGTTGATCAAGATGATCTACCAAAATTTCTTGATCTTTGGGCATTCCCACCATATGTGGATCATTGTCCCTCTTGACCCACATCCCCTAATTTGATGGGTGTTAAGTACCATCTTGATAAGCACTTATAGTTCATCTCTCTCTTGTTGATGTCTATTGCTGTTCCTTCAGCCAACTTCAATAATTTTCTTTTTTCTTGTTCGCTCCTTTTTCGTCAAGCTCCACTTTCCATCTCTCCAAAAAAGGTGGAACTACTGGCTCTATCATTCCTGTAATAATCTTATAAATCTGGGAAGTACAGTGCTTCGGTGCAATCTGTGAGCTAAGAATTTTTTTCTAAGGGCAATAAGTTTTCACTTGCTCTTATTGGTTTAGGCACTGTCTCTATAAAATGTGTTAATTGTCTATATCTCAGCTCATTTATTGATATAATATCACTCTTATGTACTTAATTCCTGTACCGTGCAAATGTCCCCTTCTTTTATAATCTCTTAATTGTACATCATTCTTCCTTAACTAAATCCTTCTTCTGATTTCAATCATTGTGGATGTGGTACTGCCCATTTGTTATTTCTTTATGAGCCCTGTTTTTATCTGCTTATGTAAGCTGCCATTTGTCTTTTTTATCACAATAAACAGGGTTATACTACACTCAGATCTCGCCCTCCTCTTCTTCAATGTATTATCCAGAGCTACTTCAGTCTCTCCAGAGGTGCTGCACCAAGTGTCTGAGGCCAGCAAGTCACCCTGGATGTTCCAATTGGACTTATGGACTTTTTGTTGAACTCCTTTAACTGTGTACATACTGTACATCACTCACTTTACCATATATTCCCCCCTACCTTAAAATAATTTCTGTTTCCCGTTAATGTCACATATGCTTCTTAGTCCCTGCATGGAAACAGAACAGCCATATTGTATTTTTAGCAACTGTAATATTATTGGACAATGTACCTTTAATTATAACAGTACTTTAAGTTTTTATTTAAGCAATGCTTTCTGGGGGCTGACATTTTTCCTTCTTTGTCCAAGCTGTAGCTGGGTTTAACTACATGCATACTAATGTGTTAGTGTACTCAGGCAGGGCTCAAGTCCTGCGGGAACGCATGGGAACGGAGTTCCTGTACTTTTTCCACAACAGGAACTCAGTTCCCGTTAGCAGCCATGTCCTGCAAGACTTTGAAGCATGCAAGCTGTGTGGCAGGTGCTACACCAGCAGCCGCCGACACAGCTCGCAATAGTAAGTGCCGCACACCTGACCATTCAGGCATTGCCAGTAGGGGGCCCCATGACAGCTTCCGCTTCGATCTATCTGTCAATCACAGCTAGCTGACGGGTAGATCAGGTCCCTGCTGCTAAGAGATTGTATTTAGTCAGACCTCTCGTGATGCGCTCCTCCTCGCCGGCCCCTCCTGATTTTCTGTCTCCTCATCGCCCCCCCCCCCCCCAGTCTCCTGCATACTTGCTTTGTGTGTCCCGCTGAATCCCCCCTCCTCTATCTTCAGTGCCTTATGATGAGAGAACCCAGAGGAGGAGCACAGCTATTCTGCTCACAAGACATGCAGGGAGAGAGGTGAGCTGAGGGAGGAACATCAGTTTGGGGTGGTAAGCTGAGCACAATACCTGGCAAAGTTTAATGCCAGGAGGGAAGTTTATGTGGAAATATGTGAAGGGTTGGAATAGCAGCATGTGTGTGTTGGAGCCCCAGCAGAGTTTGCAGCCCCCCCCCAAGCTAACATACATCTCCTAAGCAGGAACACATCACTATCTCCCCAAGCAATCTGTCCAGATAATGTGCAGTTCATTTATGACCTTTCCGTTTAACCCTGTGTTATCCAAACTCTGTTCAATGAAAAGTGTAAACTCATCACATAAACACTCTATATACAAAATAACATTCCCCAATAAAGATCAGAACATGATGTTCACATTTGCATGGAAGCACAATTGAATGAATGCTGATTATTCAGAGAATTACCGTATTTATGTTTATTGAGGATTGTTTTTTTATGTACTAACTGTTAAGCTTTATACACACAATACGAAAATTGGATGAAAAATACCACCTTTGAAGCGTTCATGCATATGAGCGTATCTTTTTTTTTTTTTTTGGTGGGGGAGTGGATCTTGGGTGGGAGTTCCCACACTTTTCCCCAGGACTTGACCCCTGTACTCAGGGTATATGTTAGTATCGTCTAGGTATTTATTACCTATCACTAAAATCACAGTACTCCCCCAATAATTTCTTCATCTGCTTTTCTCTTCAGAATTCGGTTCCATCTTTGTTCAGGCATCACCCAGGGTCTCATCCTGGGCATAGTTACTGGACTGGAGCCAAAGCACTTCCTTTAAAAGTGGTTCCAAAGCCTACAGTATTTTGTTTTTTGTTACCCTAATGCATTCTATGGGTTGTAATCCCATAAAAAAAAAAACCCTGCAAGACAAAGCATAATGAGCTAGTATGCATTGCATACTAGCTCATTATGAAATACTTACCTTAGATCAAAGCTGTTGCAGTGGTCCCTGTACATCGCTGTGACCAGTGACATGTCTCTCCGGAGTTATTTCCAGGATCGTGGGCTCAGGCGCTGTGATTGGCCGGACCTGCGATGACATCACTCCTGCGCATGTGAGCTGGAGCGGCCGGTCATGGCACAGCTACTGAAAAAACATCACGAGCGAACCATTTCTTCAGTGGGCATGTGCCGATAACGTTGGCACATGCGGATACAGTGAAAATCCCCTAAACGGTGCAAGCTTAGAAGATATTCACGGTACCTACAGATAAGCCTTGTTATAGGCTTACATGTAGTGAAAAGTGGTCTGTAGGGGTTTACAACCACTTTAAGGTAAAAAAAAACCTTCTGTGCAACAGGATCCCCCCCAAGTTCCCCTTATATTTGCCTGAGCCCATTCTTGCTCCAGCGATGTGCACTAATGTGTCTTTCCTTCCCCAGAATAATAGCAGTGAGTGTAATTGGCTGCCTCTGCTGTCAATCAAATTCTGTGACGAGTGAGTGGGGGCGGGACCAAGAAGCACTGTCTGTGTCAGTATACGCAGACAGGGTGGCTTGGGAGCCTGCACCATTGCCCCCATAGAAAGCTACTTTCTATGGGGCATTTGCTAAAGAGGAGGAGCCAGGAGCGCTGGCAGGGGGCCCCAGAAAAGGAGGATTGGGGTTACTCTTTGCAAAATCATTGCACAAAGCAGGTAAGTATATCATGTTTATTATTTTATATAAAAAAAAATAAGCTTTAATATCAGTTTACATTTTTCGAACACTGTATAGTATACTGTTGCTATATATTGTAATATATTTGGAATGTATTATGCTATTGAAATGTTCACTTTAAGCTGATCATGTATATGTGCATTCTGTGATATTAGAATGGAAGCTGCAATTTTAGGCCGCGTACACACGGGCGGACTGTATGGCGTACTTAGTCTGTCGAAACACATTTCAGCGGACAGTCCGCTCGTGTGTGGGCTTCAGCGGACTTTTTCAGCGTGCAGTCTGGCGTACTAAGTATTTCGGATTTTTCGAAATTCTGTCCGTCGTACTTTGGTTTCAGCGGACAATCCGCTCGTCAGTAGGCTAGTTCGACGGACTAAGAATGGCGCATGCTCGGAAAGGATTTACACGGCGGAAGGGTGCTTTGCTGTGTATTGGACTTCCTATTTCTAGTCCCGTCATACGTGCTGTACACGTCATCGTGCAAGCTTTCGACGGACTGTTTGTGCATCCGTATGTGGTCAAGTCCGTTCAGTGGAAAGTATGACGGACTGTCCGTCGGATTGTATGACGGACTAAGTACGCCATACAGTCCGCTCGTGTGTACGTGGCATTAGTTGGAATTTCGTACCTGTTTCTGTGGAATATGGATGAGATTCAGGCCAGAGCAGTCCCTTTACTGGTCACTGTGAACCTACAATAATGCATATCTGTTTTCATATGGCTGAGTAGAGGCACCAATAGGGAGCTTTCACTGCAAACTGCACTGATCTTGTCACGTCCCTGCACTGATCTTGTCACGTCCCTGCACTGATCTTGTTACTTCCCTGCACTGATCTTGTCACGTCCCTGCACTGATCTTGTCACGTCCCTGCACTGATCTTGTCACGTCCCTGCACTGATCTTGTTACTTCCCTGCACTAATTTTGTCACGTCCCTGTGCAGATCCAGCTCCTCTCAGCAACCAGTGGGCAGTAAATTGGCAGGGATATAGTAGGGGTGGCAGTAACAGGTTTGCACATATACCTGAGATGCTAGGGTTGCCACCTGTCCGGTTTTGACCCGGACAGTACGGGTTTAGGAGGCTGTGCCCGGGTTTCCCTCTGCCTCACACCCGGACAGCTGACAGGGGTACCATGGGGCCTCCTTTTACAAGCGCCAGCACACAGGGGGACCTGGACAGCAGGGGCATCGGAGCGGCAGGCGGGGGGAGCAATTACAGAGCAATCAAAACATAAGGGAGAGAGAGGCGACAGACAGCTGCTGGTGCGGAAGGTTTTAATAAAATAAATGCTTAAAAGCAATCCACTCACTCTGCATGTCAGAGCTGTATATGTCAGTCTGTGAAGTTGGACGTTCCATCCTCCCCTCCGCTCCACGCTGCTCTTATCACTGAATCTCTGGAGGAAGCCGAGGATACAGAGCTGCGGGGAGACTGCAGTGAGCTGCCAGCCTGGGATGCTGTGACCAATCGGAGCTTTCCAGAGGCTTAACCACGCCTCCATCATCAGAGGCTGATAGTTCACATGAGTTCACATGAGTTTCCCGATTCAGTGATAAGAGCAGCGTGGAGCGGAGGGGAGGATGGAACGTCCAACTTCACAGACTGACATATACAGCTCTGACATGCAGAGTGAGTGGATTGCTTTTAAGCATTTATTTTATTAAAAACTTCTGCACCAGCAGCTGCCTGTCGCCTCTCTCTCCCTTATGTTTTGACCCTTCTGTGTTTGCCACCCCCTCTGTAACTGCCCCCCCTCCTCTGTAATTTCCCCTCTCCTCTGTATTTGCACCCCTTTCATCTGTAATTGTCCCTCATTTCTCTGTAATTGCACCCCTCCTCTGTATTTGCACGGGTCCCTCCTGTCACACCGCACCCCCTCCTGTCACTCTGCACCCCCTCCTGTCACACTCTGCACCCCCTCCTGTCACACTCTGCACCCCATCCTGTCACATCGCACCCCCTCCTGTCACACTCTGCACCACCTCCTGTCACACTCTGCACCCCCTCCTGTCACACTCTGCACCCCATCCTGTCACATCGCACCCCCTCCTGTCACACTCTGCACCCCCTCCTGTCACACTCTGCACCCCCTCCTGTCACTCTGCACCCCCTCCTGTCACTCTGCACCCCCTCCTGTCACACTCTGCACCCCCTCCTGTCACACTCTGCACCCCATCCTGTCACATCGCACCCCCTCCTGTCACACTCTGCACCACCTCCTGTCACACTCTGCACCACCTCCTGTCACACTCTGCACCACCTCCTGTCACACTCTGCACCACCTCCTGTCACACCGCATACCCTCCTGTCACACCGCATACCCTCCTGTCACACCGCATCCCCTCCTGTCACACCGCAGCACCACCTCCTGTCACACCGCAGCACCACCTCCTGTCACACCGCACCCCCTCTTGTCACACCGCACAGCACTGCCCTACTGACACCATTTACTGCTCTACTGACACTGTCAACTGCTCTACTGACACAATTTACTACCCTACTGACACAATTTAGTGCCCTACTGACACTGTCCACTGCCCTACTGACACTGTCCACTGCCCTACTGACACCATTTACTGCTTTACTGACACTGTCCACTGCCCTACTGACACCATTTACTGCTCTACTGACACTGTCCACTGCTCTACTGACACCATGTACTACCCTACTGACACCATGTACTGCCCTACTGACACCATGTACTGCCCTACTGACACCATGTACTGCCCTACTGACACTGTCCACTGCCCTACTGATACAATTTACTGCTCTACTGACACTGTCCACTGCCCTACTGACACCATTTACTGCCCTACTGACACAATTTACTGCTCTACTGACACTGTACACTGCCCTACTGACACTGTCCACTGCTCTACTGACACCATTTACTGCTCTACTGACACTGTCCACTGCCCTACTGACACCATTTACTGCCCTACTGACACCATTTACTGCCCTACTGACACCATTTACTGCCCTACTGACACCATGTACTGCCCTACTGACACCATGTACTGCCCTACTGACACTGTCCACTGCCCTACTGATACCATTTACTGCTCTACTGACACTGTCCACTGCCCTACTGACACCATTTACTGCCCTACTGACACAATTTACTGCTCTACTGACACTGTACACTGCCCTACTGACACTGTCCACTGCTCTACTGACACCATTTACTGCCCTACTGACACCATTTACTGCCCTACTGACACCATTTACTGCCATACTGACACCATTTACTGCTCTACTGACACTGTCCACTGATCTACTGACACAATTTACTACCCTACTGACACCATTTACTGCTCTACTGACACTGTCCACTGATCTACTGACACCATTTACTGCCCTAATGACACAATTTACTGCCCTAATGACACCATGTACTGCCCTACTGACACTGTCCACTGCCCTACTGACACTGTCCACTGCCCTACTGACACTGTACACTGCCCTACTGACACTGTACACTGTCCTACTGACACCATTTACTGCTCTACTGACACCATTCACTGCCCTACTGACACTGTCCACTGCCCTGCTGGCTGACAGTGTCCAATTTTAAGGTAGGCTATTGTCACTGACATTTCTTTTATTAATCGAATCATATTTTATGGGTACACTAAATGCTTTTGTTTTATTTAATCATGCCCATTTAAGTCCCTCCACTGTTAATGCAATTTGGCTATAGCAACTGTTCTGTGTAGCACACTTCATTACTACTCTTTTTGGGTAACCCAAGGTATTTTACAATCCTATAGCGTGTACTACAAAAAAATTGCCGTGCGCCGTGAAAATGTTCGGGTTTGGCTTGAAGAAAAGGTGGCAACCCTAGATGGGGCAGGGGAGTAATGGAGGTGTCCAGCAAGAAGGGGCACCATAACGAGGTGCCGAATGGAGAAAACAACTAACGGTGGTCACATGAGTCCTTATATCTATAAAAGACTACTCTATACATCCAGCATCCAATACAATCCAGCTCTATTCTTGTGCAGTTTACCTTATAAACACAGAAACATAAAAGAGTCATGGCAGAATAAAGACAAAATGGTCCGTCTGCCCTCCACAACTGGACACAGTATTCTAAATTAGGTCTAACTAAAGATATATGTATAGAGCAGGTTCTCCAAATGTTATAAAAAAAAGGGCCAGTTTACTGTCCTTCAGGCTTTAAGGGGACCAGACTGTGGGCAATGGGTGAAAATCAAGCCCTATCATTGGTTTAATGGGAGGAATAGTGCCCCGATGTTGGTGTCAATAGGAGGAATAGTGCCCAATCAGTGGTGTTAGTGGTAGGAATGGTGGCCCATAATTGTCATTTGGAGAAATAGCGGCCCAAGGCTCATACAGACAAGCAAAGGACCTATACCTGGTCACACTGTGCTCTTTTTGAAATCATCTGAAATGAGTACCCCAAAATCTTTTTCCACTGTAGTGCTGGCCAACACTGTACCCCCAATATTATACTCTAGCAAGGCATTTTTTGTGCTAAACAGGAGATTATTTTGAAACTGGAATAAAGCCAAAGAGGAAAACACAGCTCAGAGGCCATTATTCTCTGGAGCTCCATCACAATGATTTGCTTTGCAGTGTCATGCTTCACTTCAATTGTAATATCCAGACTCAGGCTAATGAGTTCCTGTCCTCATTGATTGGGATCTCTCACCGGAGGAAGGAAGGTCCAGTTTTCCTCGGCATTTGCTCTGCTCCCAGTATCTCTGACTTTAAAGAAGAAATTTTGAATACTCAAGTGGGGAAAGCAGTAATAACTTTAATATCCTTATTTCTGAGGCTGCCTATAACCTAATAACCTAATAACCCTTGTAAAACTGTGCTGTAAGTTGGATGTTACACAAGGAGTCTATTTATAAAGAGTAGATGAATCTAGAGACTAACATCTTTTAGATTCACTGCCTACTTTTTTAGCCTACAGACATTTGTAAAGCTACAAATGCTGGTTTCAAAAAGTCAAAACTGCAAATGAAAGTGACTGAATTAAGTAGAGCTAGAACTATGCAATCAGTGGGGAGCATTAGTTTTGCTGATTGCTATAGATCTGGCTCTGTCTAGGGCACCCGGTCACTGGTGTTCCTACTCTCTTCTTTCTGCAGCAAGTAACTAAGTCTCATCATCAGCAGGCAACCACCACTCCATTCACACATAGTGTCAGAGGTGCAGCAGCGGCAGAGGCCTGTGTCTGTGTCCTGACTCTCAAATGAATGGAAGCAAACAAACATTCATTGATGGGCACAGGTAGGCTGCATTAATATGTGCTGGTAGGTTGCATTTGGTAGGTGCTGACGAGGCTGCATTTTATGGGCGATGGTGAGGCTGCATTTTTGGCGGGTGCTTCATTAAAAAGATGGGGTATACATGTACAGGGCAAAGGGGGTGGAGTCAGGGGTAGAGCAAAATGACATTTCGCCTAGGGTGTCAAAAATTCTTGCACCAGCCCTCCTGATCCTGCATTCAGGAACAGTGGAGGCAATGGCAGTTGCTACCAGTAAAGAGTAAAATCAGTATTTTTTTCTATAAATTTACTTAGAAACCCCAAACATTATATATATCTATTATATTATAAATGTTGGTCATTGCAATATTTTATGTCACACTGTATTTGCACAGGGGGTCTTTCAAACTTTAAGCACTTCAGCCCCGGAAGGATTTACCCCCTTCCTGACCAGAGCACTTTTTGCGATTCGGCACTCTGTTGCTTTAACTGACAATTGCACGGTCATGTGACGTGGCTCCCAAACAAAATTGATGTCCCTTTTTCCCCATAAATACAGCTTTCTTTTGGTGGTATTTGATCACCTCTGCGACTTTTATTTTTTGCGCTATAAACAAAAATAGAGCGACAATTTTGAAAAAAAAAAACCATTATAATAAATATCCCCCAAAAATATATACAAAAAAAAAATTTTTCCTCAGTTTAGACCGATACATATTCTTCGACATATTTTTGGTGAAAAAAAATTGCAATAACCATTTATTGATTGATTTGCACAAAAGTTATAGTGTCTACAAAATAGGGGATAGTTTTATGGCATTTTTAGTAATATTTTTTTTTTTACTAGTAATGGCGGCAATGATCGATTTTTATCAGGACTGCAACATTATTATGGCGGACACATCGGACAATCTTGATACATTTTTGGGACCATTGGCATTAATACAGTGATCAGTGCTATAAAATTGCACTGATTACTGTAAAAATGTCACTGGCATTGAACGGGTTAACCACTAGGGGGTGGGGAAGGGTTAAGTGTGTCCTAGGGGAGTGATTCTAACTGTCTGGGGGATGGGCTGTGTGTGAGGTGACACCGATCGCTGCTCCAGATGGCAGGGAGCAGACGATCAGTGTGCTGTCATTAGGCAGAACGTGGAGATGCTGTTTACATCGGCATCCCCTCCTTTCTTCAGCTCCGTGACGTGATCGCGGGTAGCCCTGCGACGCACGCGTGTGCACGGCAGGAAATTCAAAGTAACATACGGGTACGTTACTTTGCCCAGCCGTGCCATTCTGCCAACGTATATTTGCCGACAGCGGTCAGCAAGTGGTTAAAGAATAAAAAAAACAAAAAAAAAACAGTAAAGTTAGCCCAATTTTTTTGTATAATGTGAAAGATGATGTTACGCCACGAGAATCGTGATTTTTTATGCTAAGAAAAAAAAATTGTGATTCTCATTTTGGACAGAATTGTGTAGCTCTAATCAGCATGAAACACTTCTGACAAATTTTGCTGATACCAAGAGAAAAAAGGTGACATGGGAGGGATCCCCATCAGATTGACAAACTCATCTCTGTTCCTGTGTGCTGAGTGAAGGGGGGTGTGTTTCTTCCCTCCAATCAGCTCTCAGAGCTTTCCTCACTGAGCTCTGCACAGTGTGACTTCATGCTCAGTCATACCCAGCCATACTCAGCCATACCCAGCCATCCCATCTATACTCAGCCATACTCAGCCATACCCAGCCATACTCATCCATCTCCATTCATGCTCATCCATGCCACATCCATGCCACTACAGTGCCTCACAAAAGTGTAATAGGTAGTCAAATTAGATTTGAAACTTATGTCCCTAGAACACCTGATGGTGCTCCCTGCATATTGGTCCTCTGTATGTGGAAAAGTCTCACACATGTGGTATCGCCATACTCAGGAGGAGTAGAAGAATCTATTTTGGGGTGTAATTTTTGGCATGCACCTGTTATGTGTTAGAAATATTTTGTAAACGGACAACGTTGTGTAAGAAGAAAAATGCGTTCTCATTTTCTTTACACATTTTCCAAAAACATGTAGAAAAAAATTACATGTTCAAAAGACTCGATTTGCCTCTTAGATTATACATTGGGTTGTTTTCTTTCCAAAATTGGGTCATTTGTGGGGCGTTTCCATTGTTCTGGTTCTCCAGGGCCTTCAAAAATGTAAGAGGTAGTCATGAAGTTATATGTGTAATTTATGCTCCAAGAATGCCTGATGGCGCTCCCTGCATGTTGGGCCTCTGTATGTGGCCACGCTATGTAAAAGTCTCACACCTGTGGTATCGCCATACTCAGGAGCAGTAGTAGAATGTGTTTTGGGGTGTAATTTGTGGTATGCATATGTGTGTGAGAAATAACCTGCTAATATAACAATTTTGTGAAAAAAAAAAAAGAAGAAAATCTTGATTTTGCAAAGAATTGTGGGAAAAAATTACAACTTCAAAAAACTCACCATGCCTCTTACTAAATATCTTGGAATGCCTACTTTCCAAAAAGGGGTCATTTGGGGGGTATTTGTACTTTCCTGGCTTGTTAGGGTCTCAAGAAATGAGATAGGCTGTCAGTACTTCAGGTGTGATCAATTTTCAGAGATTGAATGCACCATAGCTTGTGGACTCTTGTGGAATATTATACACCAATTTGGGTTATTTTTTTACCAAAGACATGTAGCGGTATAAATTTTGGCCAAAATATATGAAGAAAAATTACTAATTTGCAAAATTTTATAACAGAAACAAAGAAAATATTTATTTTTTACAGAATTTTTCGTTCTTTTTTCTTTTATAGCACAAAAAATAAAAAACCCAGCAGTGATTAAATACCACCAAAAGAAAGCTCTATTTGTGTAAAAAAAGGACAAAAATTTTAAAAGGACAAAAGGACAAAAATTAAGTGCCCAGTGGTCAAGTGGTTAAAGGAGAATTAACAAAAAAAAAAGGTTAAGTAAGTCCACAAGGGACTTTTTTTACCACTACTATTCCTTTATATTAGCTTCTAAAATTTACAAATGCAGCAATTTATAATTTGGATGAAAGGTTTAGCACCGAGAAACTTATTGAAAGATAAAAAGTGCATTTTATATACAAACTATATAGATCAGACCAAAATGAGGGACAAATGAGGGGGAAAGAGGGACACAGGGACATTGCTCCAAATCAGGGACAGTCCCTCAAAATCAGGGACAGTTGGGAGCTATGGATCCAGGATGGTGGCCCAATCTGACCTAAAAACTTCAGATGGAAAGCCTATCTTGTAATGTCTGTGGGAACCTTCATAGTTGTTGTGAGGTTTTTTTTTTGTAGGAAGCTGAAGAAGTATTTGTTCTGTAGCTCAGTTACTGTGCTGTGGTGGAGAATTTAATATGCGGTCTTCTCAGACGGTATTATGATTGATGGCAACTCAGCAGCAAATTATCCCTAAACATGACTTTATGTTGGGCACATTCTTATTAACAATATTTATTTATGTATTAAAAAACTGAGAACAAGATTTGTTCATTAACGTAATTGTCAATAATTAACAATGTGGATATTGAACTTTGACAAATGCTCAAAGTTTTAATTGGGAGTTTCTCACACTATAGCGAAGCTTTAAACCTAGAGAGTCGGATTCAGCTGTATGAGGTGACATGCCAAACCAACACCAGATAATATTTTCCAGCAGCCGCTGCAGTGGAAAATAATGTTCATATTTGGCATGTGCGGCCCATGTGCCTACCAAATGTTTCCTTCCTCTATTTATATTTAACTGCACAACTGCTGCCAATGTAGATTTCTTCCGCCATCTAGTGGAGAAAATGGCTAATGACCATGAAAAGACAAAGATTTCTTAAAGCAATCCTTCCCAACAAAATAATTATTATTTAAGGTACTTATACTGCACCGACAATTTATGCAGTGCTTTACATATACATTGTATAGTCACATCGGTCCTTACCCTCAAGGAGTTTACAATCTAAGGTCCCTAACTCACATTCATATACTAGGACCAATTTAGACAGAATCCAATTAACCTACCAGCATGACTTTGGAGTGTGGGAGGAAATCTGAGTACCTGGAGGAAACCCACGCAGGCACAGGGAGAACATACAAACTCCAGGCAGGTAGTGTCATGGTTGGGATTTGAACCAGCGACCCGTTTTACTGCTAGGTTAGAGTGCTACCCACTACACCACTGTGCTCACTTATTTTGCATGCCCCAACTCCTCCAACCATACTGACTGGGGTACAATCTAATGAAGTGTTATCTACACTGAAGTAGATTCATTGGAGGACAGGTGAGACATCAGGGTTCATTTAGACCCCTCATGTCTCATTAAAGGGAACCTGTCACATATGTAAACTAGTTTAACCACTTCAGCTCCAGAAGGATTTACCCCCTTCATGACCAGGCCATTTTTTACCATATGGCACTGCGTTACTTTAACTGACAATTGACCATGCAACGCTGTACCCCGAAAAAAAGTATGTATTTTTTTCCTACAAATAGAGCTTTGTTTTTGGTGGTGTGCGATCACCTCTGCGGTTTTTATATTTTGCGCTGTAAACAAAAAAAGACTGATCATTTTGAAAAAAAAAAACAAGCATTTCTACTGCCTGCTATAAAACACATGCAATAAAAAAATGTAAAAAAAATCAAATTCCTTCATCATTTTAGACCAAAATGTATTGCTAATGTACTGTATGCTACATATTTTTGGTAAAAAAAACAAAATAAAAAAACAATAAGCGTATATTGATTGGTTTGTGCAAAAGTTATACTGTCTACATACTATGGGATATGTTTATGGAATGTTTATTTTTTACTAGTAATGGCAGCGATCAATATTGCGGCAGACAAATCAGACACCTTAACACATTTGACACTTTTTTTGGGAACCAGTGACACTAATACAGTGCTAAAAATATTCACTGTCACTGTACTAATGACACTGGCAGGGAAGTTGTTAACATCTGGGGTGATCAAGGGGTTAAATGTGTGCTTAACATGTGTTACTGTGTGTGCTGTTTTTACTAAGCAGAAAGCAAAAAGAATCACATTGCTCCTGTTTATTGAATTTACCTGCCCGGGACTCTCTTTGGTAATATCCAGAGCCAATAGTCGGGCGCTGGCAACCAATCAGACCTGAATTTGTAGAACCCCCACAGATATAGAGGCACAATGATGTGGGTATAGATGTGGACCTCAACTTGTTGAGGTCCACATCTATAACCACATCATTGTGCCTCTACATATCTAAAGGGGTTCTACACATTTTTATCTTACTGTTTTTGTCATTTGGTTGTTGGCAACATTGACTTTGTTGTTTTTGTTGTAATTTTTGTATTATATTTATGTATATTTTGTAATAAACATTGTTTTTATTAATATTCTGCAGTATACTTGGGTACCGTAATAGTCCTTACCATCACAGGTGATTGAGGGAAATTTTTTGGAGTAGCTCTTGCCCAATCGCCCCTTTTTCTTACTCTGTTACTCTACCCTACATAAAAAACAGTTTTGCCTTTAGTAGATTTATTCATTTATATATTTGTATTTAGTTTAGTCATTCATTTGTTTTCTTCCTGCCTATATTTTTTGGCATTCCTGTTTTTTCTGATTTTATCAGATTGGTTGTCATGAAAAATTGGCACTTAGCGCATTTACTCAGCTGGGGACCCAAGGCACATTGCCCAGTAACCAGGTCTGTTGATGCCCTTGGTACATAGTGTGATTCATGGTCCTTTGATTATGCTTGCCGCCATCTTTTTGGTAAATATACTGGATGGCTTATGCTGTCTACTCATTAATACAACTAGCAAAGAGTCACCTTTTTACCATCTATCAACTGACTTGTGTACAACCAGCCTGTTGGAAAGTTTTCTGTCCATATAAACAGATTTTTTTAATTAAATTGTATAGTAAGTTAACAATATACCTCTTGAAGAATCATACCCATTTCAAATGAATGCCTCACCCCTAAACAAAGTGCACTCTCTACCTACAATGGCTTGCTGGACACATGGCAAAATAAGGTGTCCCTGGAATTTTGTTTTTTAAATGTTGGCAACTATGGATTTTGCATAGCTCCCAACTGTCCCTGATTTGGAGGGACGGTCCCTAATTTGGAGCAATGGCCCTCTGTCCCTCATTCCTCCTCATTTGTCCCTCATTTTGATTTGATCTATATATAGATGTATATAAAATGCACTTTTTATCTATCAAAAAAGTGTTTCCCAGTGCTAAACCTTTCATCTGATTTCTAAATTGCTAATTTGTAAATTCCTGAAGCCAATATAAAGGAATAGTAGTGGTAATAAAAGCACTTGTGGGTTCAACCAATCTTGTTTTTTTTTTGTACAATTCTCCTTTAAGGGGGTGGGGCAAGGGATGTGTCCTATGCCTGCATACTTTTGCTGATAGGTGTCCCTCATTCCCATCTCAAAAATTTGGGAGGTATGGATTTTTTGCCAAGGCAACCCTCAACAAACTTGAAGGCACCCCAGGATGCCTGGGCACCCTGGTTAAAGGCTGTTTTAAAGGATGCAATCATCTTGGAATGGTTTTCCATATCTGGTGGAATTGTGAGATAATCTGTCTAATGTTTACAGACTCATAAATAACATTACAAACATTTCATTACCCTTATCAGCTTCTTTGGCTCTTTATAACAGAAACTTCTCAAGCCTTCCTAGACATTCTGGTAAATTGCTGCTTACATTTTTCTGGCAGCTAACATTTTGATAACTACTGTAGATTCCGGAACTCAAAGTCAATCAAACTCAAAAACATTTATTTTAAAACTGAATTGGATAATGATCAATGAGAAACCCTCTGCTATATTAAATGATAAATGGGAATTATTGTGGAATATCTGAGACCCATGGAAACAATATACTTTTTCCTGTATGATAGATGTCTAAACCCATGACCTCATGAGAAACGTACCTTCATACGATAACACGTTCTTTTCCCCTCTAAATCTCTTTTTTTTCTTTTCCCTATACAGTCTCTGTCTATGGATTGTTTTATTATTACTTATTTGTATTATGTGGTTTGCTATATTTAACTTTAAATAAAAATATTGAAAAGAAGATGGTATACATGGTACTTTTAGCCTGGCCATACATTATACAGTTATCTTGTACAATTTTTCTTTAGATTTACCAAAACCATATAATATGAGGTCAAACCTAAACACTTTCAATCTGTATGCAATCAGGCAGGCCATTGTACTACATAGTCAAAGTTAAATCTAAAGGAAATTGTACAAGAAAATAGTATTTCTCAATTCTAGTCCTCAAGACACACCAACTGGTCATGTTTTCAGGATTTCTCTAGGATGAAAGGGCTGTGGTAATTATTAAGGCAGTGAAACTGATCAAATCACCTGTGCAAAATAATGGAAAGCCTGAAAACATGACCTGTTGGTGTGCCTTGAGGACTGGAGTTGAGGAACTCTGGTATAATGTATGGCCAGCCTTATTGTATTTTAATGTACTATATGTTTGACTATAGTCCTGATAAAGGGGAACTGGCTGGTCCCCGAAATCCATTTAAACTTGCTTGATAAGGGGCCATCTACACCAGAGCCCAGCAGTAACAAGCACCATGCATTGCGGTGTCATTCATGCGGCACCCTAAATGCACCTTCCCAATGAAACACATGATAACACACTACTGTGCACTGTGGTGCATTTATCTCACTAAATTTGGTGCAGGAGCGATTTTCAGTCCATTGAGTTAAAGGTAAAGTCCATTAACCATACCTCCCAATTTTTTGAGTTGGGAAAGAGTGACATATATTAGCAGAAATGATATAGGCGCAGGACACTATCTGTTACATGGAGAATAAAAGGGGTTGTAAACCCTCATGTTTTTTCCCCTTAATGCATCCTATGGCCTGGCAATGACCGTCCCCCTAGCCCCCCTGTTTTTTTTCCTGAGCCCCGTATTTCCCTTGGCGGGGACGCACTGTCCCTCTCTGCACAGGGTCCTGGCTCTTGAGTGGATAGATTGATAGCAGCACAGTCATTGGATTGATGTCAATCAAATCCAAGGATGCGGGTGCTGGGAGGCGGGGTCGAGTCCAGCATTCGTGTCTATGGACGCAAATGCCGGACTCGGGAGCAAGCCCGCACGGTAACCCCTCCCGGGAGAGTGCTTCTCCTAGGGGGGTTGTCTGATGCGGGGAGGAGCCACGAGAGCTGCCGAGAGACCCCAGAAGGGCAGGTTTGGGGCCACTCTGTGCAAAACGAGCTGCACAGTGCAGGTAAGCATGATATGTTTGTTATTTAAAAAAAATAAAAAACAAGTCTTTACAATCACTTTAATACACAAGAATGATTGGTCCACGAGTGCTCTCTTTTACCACTACTATTTCCTTATACTGCCTTTTAAAATTTACAAATGCAACGCAACACATGAAATTTGATGAAAGGTTTAGCACTTTTGGATAGATAGTCTTTTTTTTAGAGTTCTATACATAAGATCAAAATGAGGGACAAATGAGGAAGAAAGAGGAACAAAGGGACAATCCCTCCAAATTAGAGACAGTTGGGAGCCCTGCATTAACACACAATTGTTAAATGCACCCTGGTACGAATGGGCCCTAGATAAAGTGCATCTATAGTGTACTCAACACTTCATCGACCCATTCTTTTGGCACTCTATTTCTCTTTATTCTACAATACCACCCAAGGTTCCAGTACTGCTACCCTTGCACCTTTGGACTAAGGACATATTCTGAGAATTGTATAACACTAACTTTTAATATTAAAGTGAAACTTTAGTCAGAAAATTAAGTCCTCCTAGATGACTTAAGCCTCGCCCCTTTTTCAGTTATATGTAAAACATTAAAAAATAAGTGCCTGTACTGTAAAATCTATAATGAATTGTCTAATGCCCCATACACACGAATCTTGGATGCTTTTTCCGACGGAATTCTGCTTAAGCTTGGCTTGCATACACACGGTCACACAAAACTTTCGACCAGTGTAAGTTCACCTTACAGATTTTCTGTAAAGGTGAGCTTGCACTTTAAGTGTTATAAACTACACATCCAATCAAACCTAGCGCATCTTCCCACTTACCTCTCATACAATTTGAAGGTGAACAGTTTCTGCTGTGCCCTGTCTTCTGTCTTTAGACTCTCACCTGCAGATGTAAACAAAAAAATAAAATCACGCATTGGCAGAAAATAAAGAAATAAAACATATAAAACAATAATCTTTACCCTACACCTTAGCTTCTGCCCACGGTGTCAACACAACAGGAATGTTAGAGCCAGAGGCGTAACTAGAATCTTCAGGGACCCGGTGCAAGAAACCATGAAGGGCCCCTACCAGGGGCCTTGCTGGGTCTATGAAAGATCTCAGGCTAGAGCCCATAACAGCAAAGTAAAGAAAGTCATACACTTGGGCAGGCATAGGAGGCACCAATGGGAGGCACTGATAGGATTCACTGATGAGCACTGAAGGGAGGCACTGATAGGGGGCACTGATAGGAGGCACGGAGAAAGCACTAGGGGTCACTGATGGGAGACACTGGTGGGCACTGATAGGAGGCACTGATGAGCACTGATAGGAGGCACTGATAGGATTTACTCATGAGCACTGATAGGGGGCACTGATAGGCTGCACTGATAGAAAGCATTGATGGGCACTTATAGGTGGCACTGATGGGCATTGATGAGCACTGATAGGCAGAACTCATAGGCTGCACTGATGGGCACTGAGGAACACTGATAGGCAGATGGTATTGATGGGCACTGATGGGCAGCATTGAAGATTACTGATAGATGGCACGGATGGCTGCTGTTTTGAATTGATGGGCACTGATAGGTAACACTTGTAGGTGGCATTGATGGGCACTGATAGGCGGCATTGATGGACACTGATAGATAGCACTGATGATTGGGGACCTGATTAAAAGGAAAGGGCTGCAGATAACCGGCGAGTCTGTTTACACGTGATCAGCTGACATCACATGGTAAAGGACCACAGTGATTGCGCTGGATGCACATCCCAGAGGGCATGCTGGAAGCATGGTTTTGGGAGGATGTCCATGGACACCCTCCCAAAATTGGAAGGCGGGGCTTGGATGGAAGGAGGGGCCCCATCATGGTTTCTTGCACTAGGGCCCTGAAGGCTCTAGTTACGCCTCTGTTCAGAGAGCCTCCCTACTTACATTAGGATCCCCAGAGAGTCCCCCCCCTTACATCAGTATACCCAGAGAGCCCTCCCCATATATATGGGTCCTCAGAGAGCCCCCCTTTACATCAGGGTCCCCAAAGAGCTCCCCTTACATCAGGGTCCCCAGAGAGTCTGCCTTTGCATCAGGGTCCCCAAAGAGCCCCCTCTTACATCAGGGTCCCCAGAGAGCCCCTCCTTACACCAGGGTCAGCAGAGAGCCCCTTCCTTACATCAGGGTCCCCAGAGAGTCCCTCCTTACACCAGGGTCAGCGGAGAGCCCCTTCCTTACATCAGGGTCCCCAGAGAGCTCCCCTTACACCAGGGTCCCCAGAGAGCCTACCATTGCATCAGAGTCCCCAGAGAGCCTGCCTTTGCATCAGGGTCCCCAAACCCCCCTTACATCAGGGTCCACAGAGAGCCCCTCCTTACATCAGGGTCCCCAAAAAGCCCCTTCCTTCCATCAGGGTCCTCAGGGAGCCCCTTCCTTACATCAGTGTCCCAAGAGAGCCCCTTCCTTACATCAGGGTCCCCAGAGAGCTCCCCTTACTTCAGGGTCCCCAGAGAGCTCCCGTTACTTCAGGGTCCCCAGAGAGCCCCCCTTACATCAGGGTTCCCAGAGAGGCCCCCTTACTTTAGGGTCCCCAGAAAGTCACTCCCCCTTCCAACACATCTCTGCAGCGATCAGCAACTTTTTGGTGTCCACGGGTTATGGGATCTTCCTGGGGCTTGTAGTTCTCTTCTTGAGTCTATACACTGGAGAGGGGAGGGGCCTCTGACCCGGGTATGTATCAGCAACATTGTAGAAGCAGAGCGACACACTGAAAAATGAAGCCGATGCATGCCCGGATCAGAGGCCCCTTGTGTTAATTTCGTCAACTAAAACCGACTAAAGCATTTTAGTCTACTAAAATACGACTAAAACGAAAACAATTGAGATGACTAAAATACGACTAAAACTAAAATGGCATTTTAGTCAAAAGATAAAATGGGACTAAAACTAAAGTGCCATTTTAGTCAAAAGACTAATGCCGCATAGACGCGACTGCACTTTCCGGCAGAAATGGTCCGACGGTCTTCCCGACGGAGTTCCGACCGAACGGACTTGCCCAAACACGAACGGACCAAAGTCTGTTCATTTTGAACGTGATGACATATGACAGGACTAGAAAAGGAAGTTCAATAGCCAGTAGCCAATAGCCGTCGGACCAGCATACAGACAAGCGGTTTTCCCGATAGAAATTGATTCCGTCGGACAGATTTGAAGCATGTTCTATTTCTAGGTCCAACGGAATTTTTGAAGAAAAAAGTCAGATGAAGCCCTCACATGACCGTAATATCCGACGGAATGATTCCATCTGACCTTTTCTGACGGAAAATCCGGTCGTGTGTACACAGCATCAGACTAAAACTAAACTGAAATTTGACTTCAAAATTAACACTGGTCTTTAGTGCATGTTCATTCCTTAATAACATAAATAATAGCATATTCGATTTTTCACTCCAGCAGTATATAATGTGTTTGGAAATTGTAAAGAAATCCACACCCAAAAACTTCCACCCGGTGCCAAAAAAAGTGCACACACATAGAGTGAAACACAAAAACGTGCAACGGATGTACCACTGTCCTCCACAAGGAAGGACCTTACCCTGATCCCCCGGGGCGTAAGGCTCCAGTCGGGGAATGAGGTACTTTACTTGGTCCATCTGGCCGAGACCAGATGACCCCTTTCTCTGGAAGGTCTGCCGAAACAGACCACCCCAAGTACTCGGTTGAAGCTCCCCCAAAGGGAGACCCCCTAAGAGAGAGGGTGAACCAAGCCAACAGGCCTATGTCCACCCCCTCCCAAGACTTTCAGGGTTGGCCTGAGGACCGACACCCTACTCATCACACTGTGACAACACCAAACATAAAAATACAAAAACGTGACAAACACACAGTTAAATAAAAAGAAAGTGGGGAGAAGGAAGTGGGAGAGAGTGAAAAGTGGCCATTGTGCAATACAATGGCCAGCCCTCCGGCCAGGAATACAAATTTCCCCTGATCCTAGCCAAAAGGCCCAGCCCAAGAGGTAGGTGTGAAAAATGTGTGTGTATGGTGAAATGACCTTGGTGCCACAAATCAAAGTGATTTCTCACCGTGAACGTATGGCACCCCTGAACTGCTACTTCAGGGACACATCACCACAGGCTTTTCAAAGCAACCCTGACCCACAGCCGAGACCACAGCAGCCCCCACCCCAGGCAGAAAGGCATGAAGATCTGAGAGCTTAGTGAGAGCCCTTTGCCATCAGGCTCCACCCTCACTCCCATCACTCCTACCTAATTACATTTGGGAAGTACTAGCCGTTCCCCCGGTGGGAGAAAGGGGAACCAGCGTTCCCTCCCGAAAAACTGACCAGAAGTAGAGCTGCCACAATCCAGGCCAGAAGGCCAGGGACCCGACCCTTCAGCGCCGACCAGTGGTTTTACATCCCCATCAGAAGGCTTCCTTTTCGCCAGCAGGTTTTGCATAGCAACCGCCACCCCTGCTCCACCTCGCCGTAGAGCAGCGACGGAAGCAAGCGCCACCTCCTGGCAACTGATAAGAACAGATACTACACTTGATCTTAGCCAAAAGGCCGGGAAGAGAGCGACTGCATTTCTAAGTGCGCTTGCAGTGCAAAGTGGATTTGCCTTTCGTAAATAACTTCCCTTGAATACATACAGGGCACCCCTGAAAAAACCTGAAGCCACCCTAGGGTGCCTGGGCACCCTGATTGAAAAAGGGTGGTCTAAAGAAAAGTGTTTTTGATGCAAAGTTCACTGTAAGAAAAAAATAAAATAAATAACATTTACACCAGTTTCCTTTAAAATTCACAGAAGCCACATCATCATAAGGAAATGATCATTCTGGGACAACATGGAAATCCCAGAGGAAGCGCTGGAGTCTATAGGACACCGGGAGACCAGTTGGACAATATATGCCATTATATATCAAATATTTTCTCAGAGATCATATATTACAGGACTGTCAAAATATAGAACATGCAGTGTGTTTAAACTGTAAGTCTCTAATTATGTTGAGATTATGCAGATGTTTTTATGTGTACATTGTCCATTTACAATATATTAACAACAGTAATTACTGTATGTTGTGTAACATTCTAGATCTTATTTCATAAACTATAAATCTTGGGAGATGTAACCAAATACAGGATATATATATATATTTTTGTCTAGTCTAGCAAAACACAAGTGCATAAAAAAGAGCAATATATGTTTTAAATGTTTATTCATTGATAAACAAGCACTTAACATACAGCGGGCATTTTAGACATATTTTAAATACTACACATACTTACATAAATATAGCATATATATAATGTATGTGTGGTATATGTATTCTTTAATGTAACTGTTTCTTACAGTATTCCTTACATTTTTATAACCCGTTTAAACAAAAAAAAAATAATGCAGCAAATTGTTTACGCTAAGGATTTCTGGATAGCCAATACATTTATTTAATTTAACCTTCCTTACTTTACCAGATTTATACCATTATCTGGGAGGCTCTGCTACCTCCAACCTAAAGGGTTTGTTCACTTTTTCAGAAAAGATGAAAAGTTAAACTAATGTAATAATAGCACTAATAAACACACAACAGGACTTTCCGGCAGAAAAGGTCCGATGATCTTCCCGACGCCTTTCGACTGAGTTATCACGGACTTCTGAACGAACAGACTTGCCCACACATGAAAGGACTAAAGTCTGTTCGAAAAGTCCTTTCATTTTGAACGTGATGAGGTACGACATTACTAGAAAAGGAAGTTCAATAGCCAGTAGCCAATAGCTGCCCTTGCGTCGTATTTGGTCTGTCGGCCCAGCATACAGGCGAAAGGTTTTCCCGATAGGAATTGAGTCCGTCGGACAGATTTGAAATATGTTCTATTTCTAGGTCCGTCTGATTTTTTTAAAGAAAAACTATCGGACTATCCCACACGCGATCGGACTATCCAACGGAATTATTCCGTCTGACCTAGTCTGTCCTGGTCGTGTGCACGCGGCATAACACTGTGAACTCTCTCCACTCCCCCAGGACCCTGCTGGAGGTGCTCCATGGGTGTTGAGTTGTCAGTGCCCACTCAGCCAGTGCAGCATTCCAGGGATTAGAAATCTCCACTCTTCTCCATCTCCTCCCTGCAGCACTTTAGGACAGATCAGATTGTGAGCACCAGCCACCACTGACACAAACAGCGATCGTCCAATACACCACAAACATCAGAGCTAACACTAGAC